>NC_064930.1:57440055-59840055 GCF_023897955.1 Schistocerca gregaria | reverse complement strand
GTAATATTGCTTTGCAATGTTACACTCAGGTTTTTAAACAGTGTGACTATGTCAAGCAGGACGCTACTAATGCTGTATCCGAACATTGCAAGTTTATTTTTACTGCTCGTCCACATTGACTTTCCATGTTCAGGGGAAAATTTCAGTAAATGAAATTAACAGAGAAGAAATAATGTGTAGGCGAAATAATGTGTAGGTGAATCCTATCCAGATGACGAACTCTAGTAGTGTACTGACAATGGCTGCAGCGAATACTGCATGCCTTCCTGAACAACAGTCAAGGAGGTGTGATCCATATTCACTTTCTGCCTAGTATAAAGTCATTGAAAGGTACTATTTCTTGGGAATTAGCTCATATTGTTAACAACAAGCAATGTTAAACAAAATATACAATGAGAGACCAGTGTCAGAACTCCCTTACTCCTGAACCAGGGTGTACAAGAAGTTTGTGAACATACACCTCATTTTGCTTGAACTGCCCATTTCGGAGTCAAAAATATCTTTTGTGAATGGGACGAGTTCCTCCACAATATAATCCTGTACGAAGCAAATGAAAATAAACAATGTGGACTAATTTTCATGATGGACCCTCACTTATTGAAGATACCATTGTAATAGCAAATATAACAGCATTCAGTTTTTGAACAAGATCCTGAACATGGGCTTTCCTTTACATTTTACTATCTATCTGCGCAACTAGAAATTTTAGCTATTCGGACTCATTAATGATATGTCAATTTTGTGTAATCGAAATATCAGTTTTAGTGGAATTGTGTGTTATAAACAGTAAAAACTGAATCTTACTCTCTTTTAGTACCAGTTTATATTCTGTAAGCTTTTCTTGAACTGATTTATTTGATACATTGCCCATGTTGCACTCAACACGCATCACTGCCAAGCTTGTCCTGAGTTACAAATTTTACAATAGCGATGACAGGAACAAGTCTTGCAAACCCATATTGCTGCTTCATCTCAGTTGCAGTAATTGTGTCAGGGAAGTGTCCTCGTACAAGCCTATTGCTTACAGCTACAATATAAACAATTTCTTGTGCAGTGTTGTGCTTTTCTGAAACAGTCCTTCACCAGTTCCTTCAGACTGTTCCCACTGAGAGATTTCTTCATCCAGTCCATATACTTGTTTAACAGCATTCAAAAGATCTCAAAACAATAAGTATATTTGAATAACACTTATTAATGTTGACAATGAAATGTTTCGCAAAACTTGAGTATGTATGTAGATTTGACACAGTTTTCCTAAGCACATAGTGACACAGTAGAAGTTAGTACGATGGTCACTCCAAAAGAAATGCACACTATTTTTTTTAATCCATCTTTTATTCTACATGTTATAAAGTTTTGCCGTGTGTAGATACATCCTTTAGAAACAATATTTTCATTTCTCCACATAATTTCCATCCCTCTCAACTGCCTTAGGCCAGCTTGGAACCAGTGCCTGTATACCCGCATGGTTAAATTCTGGACCAACCTGTTGGAGCCAGCGTTTGGCA
This sequence comes from Schistocerca gregaria, assembly GCF_023897955.1. Classification (NCBI taxonomy): domain Eukaryota; kingdom Metazoa; phylum Arthropoda; class Insecta; order Orthoptera; family Acrididae; genus Schistocerca; species Schistocerca gregaria. The sequence goes on along the minus strand of NC_064930.1, from coordinate 59,838,547 downwards.
GCGTGCACAAGGGAGTCATCATCTTCAAACCTTGTTCCACGAAGAGAGTCTTTCAGTTTCCCAAAGAGATGACAGTCACACGGAGCCAGGTCAGAACTGTAAGGCGGGTGTTTCAATGTTGTCCATTCCAGTTTTGTGATCGATTTCACGGTTTTTTGACTGACATGTGGCCGTGCATTGTCGTGCAACAACAAAACATTCTACTATTGCCGATATGGTTGAACACAACTCAGTCAAACTTGAAGTTTCTTCAGTGTCGTCACATACGCATCAGAAGTTATGATGGTTCCACTTGGCACGATGTCCACAAGCAAGAGTGCTCCAGAATTGAAAAACACCGTAGCCATAACTTTTCCAGCAGAAGGTGTGGTTTTGAATATCTTTTTCTTGGGGAAATTTGCATGATGCCACTCCATTGATTGCCTCTTTGTCTCTGGTGGAAAATGATGGAGCCATATTTCACCACTTGTCACAATTCTTCCAAGAAATTCATCTTCATTATTCTCGTACTGTTCCAAAAGTTCGCTGCAATCCGTTTTCCTTGTTTCTTTGTGAACCACTGTCAACATCCTGGCAACCCACCTGGCACAAACCCTCTTTAACGCCAACACTGTCGGTATTCTGCAAACACTTCCTTCCCCTATTCCAACGTAGCATGACTATTCGTTCACTGTGATGTGTTTGTCAGCAGTCACCAATTCGTTAACTCCCTGCACATTGTCTGGAGTGTGTGCAGTACGAGGCCTGCCGCTGTGAGGACAATCCTCAATATTGCCGTGCCCGCTTTCATCACACAGCTTGCTTGCTCAATGACTAACTGTACTGCAATCGACATCAGCATCTCCGTACACCTTTTTCAACCACTTGTGGATGTTTCCCGCTGTCTTGTTTTCACAGCACAATAATTCTATGACAGCATGTTGCTTCTGACGAACGCCAAGTGTAGCAGCCATCTTGAGGACATGCTGTGACACCGCCACTCTTGGGGACAGGTTGAACTAAGTTTGAAAACGAGCAGGAAGGGTGTATCTACACACTGTAAAACTTTCACATATGCAGAATGAAAACTGTATTTTTACAAAAATAGTGTGCATTTCTTTTGGAGTGACCCTTGTATATATACACTATCTCGTTGAAAGTATCTGGACATGTTTTGATGAACATCATCATGTGGTCTGTCCAACACGTTTATGACAACTGTAACTCTACTGGGGTCACTTTCAGTGATATGTCAGAATGTCAGTGGGATCAGGAGCAAAAGGTCCCACAGGTATTCCTGTTATGTTCAGGTTGGGTCACTGGGCAGGCCAGTCCATTTCAGGAATATTATTGTCTACCAACTATTGCCTCATAGACGCCTGGTCTGCTATCATCTCCTATCTGTTCTGATACTGTACACATTAGACAACACTGTGAAATGTGTTTGTATCCTTCCGCATCTAGTATTTTCTTAAATGCAGTAAGGGGACCAGACTCTGGTCACGAAAAACACCACCCACCGGAAACACCACCTCCCCTGTACTCCATCGGATTGCTACAGGGTATAATGTGATCCATCACTCCAAATCACAGGTTTACAGTCATCCACTGTCCAGCGGAGTAACTCTTTACACCACAAGTGTCACCTAGCATTAACTACAGAAAAGTGTTTTGTGAGGAGCTGTTCAACCATTGCACCTCATTGTTTGTAGGTTACTATATAGAGTCACTGTGCTAGCTGGACTTCTGATAGCATTTTGTGACTTGTGATTGATTTCTTCTGCTGATTTCATGCTATTTTTTTACAACCACTTTTAGCAGCACTTAATGTTTGCTGTCCATCATTACACGAAGTGTGCCTGATATCGGTTAAGTCGTAGTTGTTCCTTCAAATTTCCACTTCACACTCATGTCATTGACAAGTCAACATGGGCAACTTTAGAAAGGTAGTAATATCCCTGACGGATTTCTTACTGAGATGAAATAAAATGACTAGTCCACATGGAGTCTCTTAGCTTTCCTGAGAGATCCATTCTGCTGTTTTGCTTCTCTATCAATTGCAAAATACTCCTCGCCTCCTTTTATACCAGCAGGTCCACCTCTTGGGGCATCTGATGATCTTATCATCAATTCTGCGTTGTGTAGATATATCCACATACTTTTGATCAGATAGTGTTGTTCCATTTATAACAGTTTTTGGGCGTGCTGTATCTGTGTCATATAAAGTAAGACCAAGGTGAAATACATTTTTTCTCAATAGGATATGTCCATTTGTTTGCCACATGTAATGATGGAGAGCTCCTCGTGGCAGTGTTTACACATCATCATACTATTGCAACCACCGTGCCTTTCAGTTTTAGCACACGTCTCAGATACTTTAGTGAAGAATTTCAACACCAACATTAAGAAGCGCTACACCCTATAGCCATTATTTTGAGATCTTTCAAATTCTAAAAAAACATACTTGCTTCAGTATCTCGGGTGGTTCGAAAATTAGTTTTAAACATACAATAAAGTGATGTGCCCATCTGCCTACTATCATTTGCCAAAACCCTCGTTTCAGTACTTTTAACAGTTCACCAAATAAGAGGTGCAAGTTTTAGGGGATTAACACTGTAAAGACAATGCAAACAATAATGGAGTTTACACTGTACTGCAATATTGTACAGGAAGTTGAGGTGAACAGTCACTTTGATGTAGGATATGTGCAGTCTATCAAGCAGGAAAACAGTTTCAAATTGGCCTAAAAAAGCTACAACACATGCTTGCTGTGTGAGTTTGTCAACTCATCTTGTCCCCTTACGCCACTGGCATGGGTGGCTATTTTGTTAACATGAGTAATTTATTCCTTCTTCACGCAATTTTTTTCTCAGTAACTATAATTTGGTACACATTTAGAACAGGTTATGAAACATGGAAAAATATTTTAAAAATCTTCCACTTAAAGTTTTTGAGAAAAGTTGATTTTTTTGATACTTCACGCATAATCAAAATCGCACGTGCATAGTCAAATTATGTGATAAAGTAAACTCAACAGGAAAAAGCTGAAACATTTCAAAACCATAGAATTAACAAAAACAGTGAAAAAACTTAAATGTTATCGTCAAATAGAGTATACTTGCATGCAACTAAGTGACTTTACATCCAAGAAATGAGGTGAAACATATTTTCCTTATTCATACAAATATTTATTTTATATTTCGAAACCAAACTATCAGAATTACAACAATGGAGAAAAATCTTAAATACGTTGTAATCAAAATATGTATATGTGATTTAATTTTTTTTGTGGAATGAGGTGAAATAGTTACTTGTCATATTCAAGCACAAATTTACTTTACGTTTTTCACATGAAATAAGTGTGCAGCCTTTGCACTTAGGATTTTTTGCACATTGCTCTTTCCTCATTTCAAATCAACCAGTGGTTTACTGGATCCAACCGTAAATCTTCTGGTGGTAGCGAAGATGCTTTGACTTTAATTCTCGTGTTGTCCATTGAGTCCAAGCTGCTTGGTCTTCCATGCTTTCTTGGCTCCTGGCCTACCTGGCATAGAGTTAGGGCTAACTCAGCCCTAAACTTTTTGGTTCATGCTCGTCATCTGTTGATTGTGTTTCAAGAAACATCCTTCGGTGCAGTATCCATAAATTTATTGCTATTGTATCAAGTAGGTCAAAAAGTAGACAAAGGTACCATATCTTGGATGTTATCTTGATGTGATGTCTTCCTATATTGCTGTCAAGCAAATCGACATTTCCCATGTGAGAATTGTATATGGAGATAACTGCTGGACAAGGAACCATTCCATGCTCCTGTTTCTTTCTATCAAATCTTCTCACTTCTGATTTTAGAAGTTCTCCAACAAAAGTGGAGAGGAAAGTGACGTTTTCCTTGTGCAAAACAGTAGGAACGTCAACTGACCCAAAATTCCTGATTGATTCCTTTTTGAGTTCCTTTTTGTCTCTGAACTAGCAGTTAGGAATTCTATTGCGTTGAATTGTACCAACGCACTGACCTCCTTTCTTGAATAAATATACCACTAAATCCAGAGAAGTATAATATATGTCAAAATATAACTTGTAATTCTGGTGTCTTGGCACTTCTCTTGACTGTCAGATAACAACATTTCCACTAGCTCTGATATCAGGTTCCTCATTAGCCTTAAATTTTACTGTCCGCTGTAAATTTCAACTTTGTGAGCAAACCCAAAGTCATCGCAAACTGTGAAGAGTTTGTAACCCAATTTGTGTGGTTTATCTTTCATATACATTTCACGTGGTGTCTTGCCTTCATAGCACACATCTGTTCATCAATTGAAAGATTTTCACCCATGGGTACTGAAAGACATATTTGGTTCAGGTAGTCTAATATTGACTTTATTTTATATAGTTTGTCACTTTCAGGACCTTGGGGGTCTGGTTGCTTCAGCTTGTCATTGAAATGCAAAGTACTATGAAATCTCTCGAAGTACTTCTGTGACCCAGTTCAACTCCAAATACATCATTCCATAGATCACATATACTGGCTGGTGGCACCAAAACACTGATGATGCATATTCAAAAAAAAATTATAAATGTCATAATTTGTACAATCAATTGGCTTGTATGGATTTTGTTGAAAAGAATACAAATTTGTTTCATGCACAATGTTTTATATAATTTCATCGGTGAGGAAATATTTAGTAAATTCGTACAGTGTAGATAGCTCTAGAACTGATTGATGTAATTTGTTCTTTACTGTGAATGGGAACATGTTAGGAGAGGAAGGGCAACTTTCCTTTTTCCATAAAACCTGATGTGTTTTAGACACACACTCACTCACTCCTTCTATTGGCAACAGGAATTTTAGTTCGAATTTCCAGAAGTGATCGAGAATTTCCTTGAACATTTCCCTTAGCTGTATTGGATGTATTTGAAATTGGTTCTGTTTGCATATCAGTTCCAGGATCACCATCACTATCTGGAGATTCAAGGTCTTGAACATTTATTGTTGGATCTTCGTCAGAATTCTCGAATTCCAGCCCATCTTCACTCTCTGAAGGACAAACCATCACCATCAATTCATGTACTGTCAAAACTTTGTTTTCCATTATCCCAATACACAATGGAATCCATCAAAATAATGTTTTGTCAACAAGTCTGCAGAAAACTGAAACAGAAAACACGTAGTTAGTATTAGTATAATGTAAGAGCTGGAAACAACACTACAACCATATCACTCACTTTTGCAGTTGTATAAACTAATAATATTACTTACTTGTTAACTAGCAGAAATTTGCAAGAACAGGAAGACACATTCACAACTGTTATTGAATCACGAATATATATATTACTTTCTCCACATGTACAGACTCTTACAAGATGGTGCTTCATGCCAAACTGAAGTTTCTGTGTACGTGACGAGTGTAAGTCATATAAGTCGACAGTGGTGCAGACTAGTGGCAAATTCTTGCACACAGTTTTAGATATGCAGCATTGCAATTGTGTAAAGGGGACTTCAACATTAAACTAGCAAAGATGCCTGAGAAAATTTCATTTAATTCCTCTTTGCCGATATACAAAGCTGTGTAGTGAAGGGTTAAATATTCCTGTGAGGGCAATAAAAGAAAAATTACTTTTGTAAATGGGAATCAAAATGTATCATGTTTACAATTCAAAATAAACTTCACAAGCATGCAGTTTCGTGATAAGGAAACACACAAACAAAATTGTTTAATTGTTAATTTTGTACAGTTAAAAATTCAGTTTTTAAATAAAATTTACACAAACTTCCATTTTACATTTTATGAGTGTGAGAACATGGTTCGTTAATATTTGAGCACGGTTTTAGCTAAAATCTCATGTGGTGTCCATGCGCTGTAGCTTAAGTGGCTTTTGTAGGCCAATTTGAGGCTGTTCCCTCGCTCACTATGCCACAACTTCCTCATGTCAATTTCTTCATCTCGGTGTCACCTACACCAGCATGGTACATTTTAAACAGTTATAATTTCCACACTCTGCAGTGTGTTTCAGGCAGAATAGAAAATATTTTAGGAGGTCGTCGTGTAGACAAATTACAATAACATGCGTCCAATTTTGATTGGGTAGAGATATGTATGTTGGTATGTATCCCAAATTAACATAAAGCAAAGGCAAATGAGGAGGTACACAGCTGATTTTCAAAATTTCCACCACCAGATTCATTGCACTTACGACTTTTCTTGATAACACCATGTGTAGCCTTTCTGAGGTTGTCTTTGCATTCTTCTATGAGGGCTGCTCTACTCATAATCTGAATGATCAAATTGGCTCTTGCGGTTACTTTTTCTTTGTACACTTTGTCTTTCAACAAACTCCACAGACAAAAATCTAAAGGGGTAAGGTTCAAGGACCTTGATGGCCAGGAAACATGCCCATATCTACTGATTTAAAAAGGGAAACAGATAGATTGAACTTAGATATAGTGAGAATTAGTGAAGTTAGGTGGCAGCAGGAACAAGGCTTCTTTCTGGTCAGGTGAATACAGGGTTATAAATACAAAATCAAATAGGGGTGATGCAGGAGTAGGTTTAATAATGAATAGGAAAATAGGAATGTGTGTAAGCTACTTGAACAGCATGGTGAATGCGTTATTGTAGCCAAGATAGACACGAAGCCCACGCCTACCACAGTAGTACAAGTATATATGCCAACTAGGTTCGCAGATGACAAAGAGATTGAAGAAATGTATGATGAGATTAAAAGAGATCATTCAGGCAGTGAAGGGAGACTAAAATTTAATAGTCATGGGGGACTGGAATTCGACAGCAGGAGAAGGAAATGTAGTAGGTAAATATGGATTGGGGCTAAGAAATGGAAGAGGAAGCTGTCTGATTGAATTTTGCACAAAGCATAACTTAATCATAGCTAACACTTGGTTAAAGAATCGTGAAAGAAGGTTGTATATGTGGAAGAGTCCTGCAGACACTGGAAATTTTCAGATGGTAAGACAGAGATTTAGGAACCAGGTTTTAAACTGTAAGACATTTTCAGGGGCAGATGTGGACTCTGACCACAATCGATTGGTTATGGACTGTAGATTAACACTGAAGAACCTGCAAACTTTAAGGACATAGGACCTGGATAAACTGACTAAACCAGAGGTTGTACAGAGTTTCACGGAGAGCATTAGTGAACAATTGATGAGCTTGAGGGAAAAATGGGTAGCTTTCAGAGGTGGATTAGTGAAGGTAGCAGAGGATCCAAAGGGTAAAAAGACAAGGGCTAGTGGAAATCCTTGGGTAACAGAAGAGATATTGAATTTAATTGATGAAAGGAGAAAATATAAAAATGCAATAAATGAGGCAGGCAAAAAGAAATACAAATGGTTCAAAAATGAAATTGACGGGAAATGTACAATAGCTAAGCAGGGATGGCTAGAGGAGAAATGTAAGGATGTAGAGGTACATATCACTAGGGGTAAGATAGACATTGCCTACAGGAAAATTTGGGGGATGTACTTGAGGTCAATATTATGGAAATGGAAGAGGGTGTAGATGAAGGTGAAATGGGAGATATGATACTGCGTGAAGAGTTTGACAGAGCACTGAAAGACGTGAGTCGAAACAAGGCCCCGGGAGTAAACAACATTCCATTAGAACTACTGACGGCCTTGGGAGAGCCATCCCTGACAAAACTCTTCCATCTGGTGAGCAAGATGCATGAGACAGGGAAATACCCTCAGACTTCAAGAAGAATATAATAATTCCAATCCCAAAGAAAGCAGGTGTTGAAGGGTGTGAAAGTTATTGAACTATCAGTTTAATAAGACAAGGCTGCAAAACAATAACAGGAATTCTTTACAGACAAATGGAAAAACTTGTAGAAGCCGACCTTGCAGAAGATCAGTTTGGATTCTGTAGGAATGTAGGAACACGTGAGGCAATACTGACTGACTCTACGACTTATCTTAGAAAATAGATTAAAGAACGGTACACCTATATTCCTAGCATTTTTAGACTTAGATAAAGCTTTTGACAATGTTGACTGGAATATTCTCTTTCTAATTATGAAGGTGGCAGAGATCCAGTACAGGGAGCAAAATACTATTTACAATTTGTACAGAAACCAGATGGCAGTTACAAGAGTCGATGTGCATGAGAGGGAAGCAGTGGTTGGGAAGGGAGTGAGTCAGGGTTGAAGCCTATCTCCAATGTTATTCGATCTTTAAATTGGGCAAGCAGAAAGGAAACAAAACAAAAATTTGGAGTAAGAATTAATCTGTGGAGAAGAAGTAAGAAGTTTGAGGTTTGCTGATGACATTGTAATTCTGTCAGACAGCAAAGGATCTGGAAGAGCAGTTGAATGGAATGGACAGTGTCTTGAAAGAAGGATATAAGATGAACATCATCAAAAGCAAAACAATGATGATGGAATAAATCAGGTGATGCTGAGGGAATTAGAGTAGGAAACCTGTGTAGGTAAACTGTGTCACGTGAAGAAATCTGCTCAGATATTAGAGTTCTTTGGGCGAAAAATGTAACCCTGGCTGAAACTCGCCAGCAGTTGGTAGAGGTTTATGGAGATGCTGTTATGACTCAACAGAATACTGTCAAAAGATTGGGTGTTAGGGAAAAGTCACTGAAAAGGATCACATCGGGCGACCTAGCATGTCATTGACAGATTTGAACACAGCTTGCGTGGAGAAGCGAATTCAGAATAACAGGAAGATCATGTCATGTAGTAGAATTTGGAAATTTCATTCGGAAGAGTTCGTCACTTTGTTCACGATATTCTGCTGTGCCGGAAAATTTGTTGCTGACGTGTTCCATGAAATCTGACCAACTCAAAGAAAATGACACATGTGTAGGTCCGCAACTTTTATGTTGGTTCTCCACAAAAGGAAGCAGTTACCTTCACCACATTGTCACAAGCGGCGAAACATGGATCCTCCACTATATCCCCAGCAGTGAGCACCATGTGCCAGGAAGGTGATGGCAGGACAGTGCAGGTGTCGTACTCTTGGAGTTTTTGAGAGAGAAAAGACAGCGACCGCTGACTGATACTGCAAGACCTTGATAGTACTGTGTGAAGCAATCAGGAGTAAATTGCCAGGACTTGGCACAGAGAGTGTCATCTTCCTTCATGGCAGTGAATGGCCTCACACAGCCCAGTCGTACCACACAGTTGAAGCAGTTTCACTGGGACATCGTCGACCACACTCCTTACAGGCCGAGCTTTGCTCCAAGTGACTTTCATCTTTTATCACGCTTGAAGGATCACCTACAAGGCTAACGATTTGCTTCAGATGAAGAGGTGAAATATTTTATGACAACATGGCTGAAAATACTGGGACAGGATTTTTAACAGGAGCGGTACATTCGTACTCTTGCCACAAAGCAACAAGTGACTAAGTCAGTACAGAATCTGTCAAAAAAAAACATAATTTATGCACTGTCAGTTGACCGAGTGAGGTGGCTCAGTGGTTAGCACACTGGGCTCGCGTTCGGGAGGACAACGGTTAAATCCCGTGTCCAGTCATCCTGATTTAGGTTTTCTGTGATTTCCTTAAATCGATTCAGGCAAATGCTGGGTTGGTTCCTTTGAAAGGGCACAGTCGACTTCCTTTCCCATTTTTCCCTAATCCTGGTCTCCTCCACGAAATCAACCCAACCCTAACTATTATTTGGCTGTATTGGTTGTATAAAATATACACATTCCACTAAAATATACACATTCCACTGTATGATTTGTAACCTTAAGTTTCTGTTAACCCACTGCATACTCAGCATGTTGCAAGGGACAGATGCATGTGAAAAGATACATTGCATCTTGATAGATTTTTGCTAGGTATTGCACTGTAGCACACCATTGACTACTATCCATGATTTAGTCGTATAGAGTCTCTTCGGAGATGTGTGATTGGTTCAACAAATATTTGGCTTATGCGACCAATTGCATTTGCTGGACAGTGGAAAGACCAGCAGAAATAAAGGAACATTGGCTATTCCCCAACCAAATATAACAGTACCTTTAATGTTCTTAGTGTTGGTAGATGATAAATGAGCAACACTATAAAGATGTTGTCTACAGCAAGGTACCATCATCGTTGGATGATTGATAAGGAAATGCAGAAAGATTTTTAAAAATATTCTTGTTTAATGAATGAAAGATCACTTTAAATGTGGGTGGAAACCAAGATAATGCCCATAACTGATAATATCTAATTGCAAGGCCAGTGGTGAACATTAAATTCATAGTGTTGCAGTGTAGTGATTCTTCTGAAAAATCTGCAATTCCCAGGAAATTACATTTTACCAGTAAAAACCAGGGAAAGCTTAGGAATTTTGTAAAATCTCACTGAATTCTGCATTTTAACCTAGTTTTGAAATAAAATTCTATAAATCACAATTTTGAAGATACTTAAAAATATTTCAAAGTGTGTTAATTATATGAATATTATTCCAATTAAATTATCGATGTTTATAAACAGTGTTTAAACCACTGCTCGTGGTTGATATAGAGCGCAGCTGATTGGAAAGAGAAGTTGTTACTGTGGCATGCTGCCCCTACTCGTCGTTAATTTATCAGGAGCTTCTTGACACTGTCTTCCTTCTCACACCTGGATATGTCAGGGAATATTCTTTTCCAAGTTTGAGTAGCCACCCTTTTGTTGAGACGCATTATAGATAACGATTTTTCTCTCTCCAATACACTAGTTAAATAATACAAGGAATGACTGGTACTGGTTTGAGGCACCCTCTGTCATGCACTGTTACAGTGTCTTTCGGAGTATAAGTGTAACTGCTCATGGGTGCCTACAGGTGGTGGTGACCTGCGAGTGCGGACACCGCTCCACCACGCGCCCCTGTGCGGATAATGTGAACGAGTACCGCCGCATCGCCATGTCGCTGCTCGCTGCCAAGATGACAGACGTGCGTGCCGGCCGCACGGTCGACCTGACAGACCTGGCGGGCACTCCGAGAGGCATAACTCTGAAAACGTGAGTCAGCTGCACTGTGGAAACTCTGCTCCCTGCCCCTCATAGATGTGTCAGTGCAGCTTTAATAATAGTATCAGAATCATAAATTTACAACACACTTGTGGTAGTGGCTGTTGGTTGTTGTTGTTGTTGTTGTATGTAGAAAGTAGTTGACATCAGAGTCGTTAGTTAGTTAGTTAGTTACATGCTCCATAGCTCGTTCACAATAAACATTATGACATAGAAAGTGTCAACAGAACAAACAGAGAGCAAGGAATACCTCATTAACGATAAATAGTGCTCCAACAAAAAGTGTATCAATCATGGCTCTTACCAGTAACATAATCACCCAGGTCTCCCAACATGATATTGTTATTGTTGTTGTTATTATTTTTATTATTATTCCCCCCCCCCCCCTTTCCCTGTAGATAGTGTCAGCAAACTCCTGTAATGCATAATGGATGGGGCTCTCAGTGCATTCGGAACATGCCTGAAATTTTTGAACACTTGAATACGAATAGACAGCAGTGGGGAGACATGCTGAAGTCTGTATACCCCCTCCCCACACACACACACACACACACACACACACACACACACACACACACACACACACACACATTTCGAAGCAAATCCTTTCTACTGCAGGCTTATTGCTTTCCATATTTTGCGAGGAGATACTTTTCTCGTTTTGGTACATACTACCGTACTTCCTCGCAAAATACGGAAAGGGAAGAGCGTGCAGTAGAAGAGAATTGCTTAACAGTGCCAAAGATGATGAAGTGTTCATAGTTCTTCATGTATGCATTTAAAGACCATATTTACTAGACTTTTTTGCTTCGAATAATTTTCTGTGATATCACTGAATATTAACCATTCATCCCAAAGCATCCTGTACTGTATTATGAGAGAAGATATTTATATGGTACATGGTGGTCATTTACAGGATTTTTATGTAAAAAATCATTATTTCTGTTCGGGTATTCCTGTCTGATATAGAATGAGTTGTATTGTTAAGGAGAAACATGCCGAGAAATCCAGCCTTGCCTGCATATTATTTAGAGCTGTTTCTGAGACTTTCTATGTGAGAGATTTATTTCTGACTTATAAAGCTTCTTTGTATACACTGTTTGAAGTAGAATGATATGTGACAAGAACAAAGAGAATGTTTGCTCCACTAAAATGAGGTGAGAGCCACATAGAGCTGACAGTGCTGAAAGTAACTTATACTAAGGTTCACACCCGCAAACATAGTGTCTGGCTTTGTTTATGGCTATGCCATAACGTAACCTCACTGGGCTATGCCATAACATAACCTGACTGGGCTATGCCACAACGTAACCTCACTGGAAATTGTACATGTTTAAAGCGAAATTGGAAATTGTTAGGAATAAGTGGGATTCATGGTATAAAAACATGTTTGTCTGCGCCACTTCCCTGAACATTTGCTTTTGTGTGTGTGTGTGTGTGTGTGTGTGTGTGTGCGCGCGCGCGCGTGCGAGTATATACCTGTCCTTTTTTTCCCCCCTAAGGTAAGTCTTTCCACTCCTGGGATTGGAATAACTCCTTACCCTCTCCCTTAAAACCCACATCCTTTCGTCTTTCCCTCTCCTTCCCTCTTTTCTGATGAAGCAACCGTTGGTTGCGAAAGCTTGAATTTTGTGTGTATGTTTGTGTTTGTTTGTGCGTCTATCAACCTGACAGCTCTTTTGTTTGGTAAGTCACATCATCTTCGTTTTTAGATATATTTTTCCCACGTGGAATGTTTCCCTCTATTATATTCATAATTACTTATATATTTGCACCTGGAGTGGACGTAAGTAAGTAAGTATGGGGAGTATGTGACAACTTCAAATTAAGGTATCCTTCTTTTTTAACCTGATTTTGATGAAATAAGCCTGTATGTTGCCCCAAGTTACCTGTGAAAATCCTGTGAACATTTGTCTGGTAGGTAGGAGATTGGTATGTTCAGACAGACAAAGTATATAAAAGTTCTCTTTTTGTATTCTGTTCTGCTTCCTATATCACCTGCAGTCAGTTTTTGGCAAATATTTTCAGTGTACAGACCTGACATGTTAACAGTTTTATTATAGTAAAGGTTTGAAAGCATCTGTGCTGTTACTAAAATAGTTGATGGCAGATGTCATTAAAATATTTAAAAGTACATTTCAAAAGTAGAATATGAAATGTGAGTTTGATGCTGCCTGCACTAATAGTTTCACACAGAAGCATAAAATACATGAGAACATTAATGGGACCTTATGGACTGCTTTGCCTTCTTTGATTTCCTGGATACTTGTAGGATTTGAAGCTAAGTGCATGGACATTAATTTTCTATTGCAGTCAGATGCAGTTCTAAAGAAACTTCCTGGTAGATTAAAACTGTGTGTCGGACCGAGACTCCCAGGAGAGCTTCTGTAAAGTTTGGAAGGTAGGAGACGAGGTACTGCCAGAATTGAAACTGTGAGGACGGGGTGAGAGTCGTGCTTGGGTAGCTCAGTTGTTAGAGCACTAGCCCGTGAAATGCAAAGGTCCTGAGATCGAGTCTCGGTACGGCACACAGTTTTAACCTGCCAGCGAGTTTCGTATCAGCACACACTCCGCTGCAGAGTGAAAAATCTCTTTCTAAATTCTAAAGAAAACTTGAAAAGTTTGCCTTTGAAGATTTCTGAGTCGTGTTAAGTACAAAACACTGAGGACTGTAACAGAGCCGCTATTATCTGAATGCTAAATGTAAGTCTTGTAATTCTGAAGATGACAGCCTAATCCTCAGTAATATCAACCTCCCTTCCTCCACTCCACTCCACTCCACTCTCCACTCCGTATTTCTTTTCAGATCTTAACTAATATGTTTACCAAATTTGGTTGAAATCATTCCAGGAGTTTAGGGTGAGCTCTTTACCCATGGCTTTGTCTGCATACACACATGTCAAATATATTTCACATACGTTTAACATGTATTTGTACACATCTTTTGCAAATTTTGCCCTGCTTGATGTCAATCATTCACACACACACACACACACACACACACACACACACACACACACACACACACATAAACAAACAAACAAACAAACAAACAAACAGAGAGGGGGGTAGGAAGTCCGCACTGGTCTACCCTGTGTAAGCCACTTCATCTCCTGATAATTACTGCAACATACATCCATTTTGAGCTTGCCTGCTGTATTCATCTCTTGGTCTCCCTCTACAATTTTTACCCCACACACTTCCCTCTGTCCTCAGATTAATTGTTCATTAATGGCTCAGGATGTCCTCCATCAACTGATACCTTCTTTGAGTCAGGTTGTACCTCTTCCCCTTTTTTTTTTTTTTTTTTTTTTTTTTTTTTTTTTTTTTTTTTTTTTTTTTTTTTTTTTTTTTTTTTTACCAGTTTGATTCAGTATCTCATTGCTCGATCTACCCATCTAACATTGTGCGTTCCTCTGCAGCACCACAAGTTTCCTATTCTCTTCTTATGTCAAGCTGTTTACTGTCCACATTTTACTCATGTACAAATAATCTCAGAAAACACTTAAATTATATTCATTGTTAACAAATTCCCTCTTTTTTCTCCCCCCAGCAATTCTTTTCTTGCCGATAGCAGTATGCATTTTCTATCCTCTCTATTCTGGCCGTCATCAGTTATTTTGCTGCCCAAGTAGCGAAACTCGTCAACTACTCTTAGTGTCTGATTTCCTAATCTTGCTTGATTTAATTCATTTTCATTCCATTACCCTTGTTTTTACGTTCATGATGTTCATCTCGTAACCTCTTTTTGAGACAGTAACATTTCTATTCGACTGTTCTTCTAAGTCATTCGCCATCTGTCAGAGATTAACAGTATCGCCGGCAAATCTCGAAGATTTCACTTCTTCTCCCTGGACTCTTATTCCCCTCCCAGATTTCTCTTTGGTTTCCTTTACAGCTGGCTCAGTGTACAGATTGAATAAAATGGGGGCTAGGTTACAATTGTCTCTCGTTCACTTCTCAACTTCTGCCTCACTTTCATCTCCTTCAACTGTTACAGCTGCTCTCTGGTTTCTGTACAAGCTGTAAATAGCCTTTGACGCCCTGTAGTTTGTCCGTGCTACCTTCAGAATTTCAGAATGTATAGATTTCTACAAGGCAACGGCTTTGCCGCAGTGGATACGCTGGTTCCTGTGAGATCACCGAAGTTACGCGCTGTCGGGCGTGGTCGGCACTCGGATGGGTGACCTTCCTGGCCGCCATGCACTGTTGCCATTTTTCAGGGTGCACTCAGCCTCGTGATGCAAATTGAGGAGCTACACGACCGAATAGTAGCGGCTTCGGTCAAGAGCGGTGTGCTGACCCCATGTCCCTCCTATAAACATCCTCCACTGAGGATGACACGGCGGTCGGATGGTCCCGGTAGGCCACTCGTGGTCTGAAGACGGAGTGCTATAGATTTCTACAGACGAGCTATAACTTACACTTTCATATGAGGCTAGCACTGTAAATGGTAGATTTAAAGGGTTAGTTGCTCAGAAGCGTAGCCTTACTTCTTATCAATCTGGAGCCAGTCCTTTGCCTTCAGAGTGTAAATATTACAGTTAGTTTGAAGAAAAGAAGAGAAAAGACCAAAATGCTTAATCCCACTTTTCTGCCTGCTCTTTCCTGCAGCCTGGATTGCAACGACGAGTGCAAGATAGTGGAGCGCAGCCGGAGGTTGGCCATCGCCCTACAGATCCGTAATCCGGACCTGTCCGCCAAGCTGACACCGCGCTACTCTGACTACATGCGGCAGTGGGCCAAGAAGGACCCCGCGTTCTGTGCCATGGTCCACGACAAGCTGACGGAGCTCGTCAAGCTGGCCAAGGAGGTGAGGGAA
The DNA here is from genome assembly GCF_023897955.1 of Schistocerca gregaria. Classification (NCBI taxonomy): domain Eukaryota; kingdom Metazoa; phylum Arthropoda; class Insecta; order Orthoptera; family Acrididae; genus Schistocerca; species Schistocerca gregaria. The sequence continues at coordinate 59,822,780 of NC_064930.1, read as the reverse complement.
AGCGTGATCATAGCTGTAGCACTATGCACTGCAGTGCCAACAGTGTGAGCCTTTGAAGTTAATTACCTAGTTATTCCTCATTCTGTGGATAATAATTATGATGTGTCTCTTTGATGTGTACAAGTTATGTCTACTATTATAGTACAATTTTGCAACAAAAAATGGGCAACAAGCTACCTGCCCTGGCTTCACACTGTTAGAACTAACAAGGAGAGGACTCCAGCACTGGCATCATCTACACAGTGATGTAGGTTACGGTCCCATCTATAACACTGAGCAGCTATTCACTCCAGTAGGCCCTCATTTGCGAGTAATCAAAAATAAATAAATAAAAAAAGTCAAAATGTCACATGATGCTCTATAGCTTTGGAAAGGCGAAGTTTAATACACTGGTCGCACAGTGTAACAGTTAAGCTGTTGTGGATTTGAATCTCATCAGGTGCTTTAAATATTTTTATCTTTAAATATTTATTGAAATAACATTGCTCATTATTGTTATTCAATTAATTGGGTTAAATGTACAGGCTGTACATAAAGTCTGGGAACACTTTCAATTATTTATTGCACAAGAACTAAACATTGTACAGATGTCATACATATTGCTCTAAAAAAAAATTTTTTTAATGTACAAACATTCGATGCTCGAACCACAAGTGATCTGGCAGATGTCAGTAAGGTAATTGAATTCTTGCAATACCCATCCCAGCATGGCATCATCGACTGTGCCAGTCGCTTCCCGTATTCTCTCCCAGAGCTCTGCTACATCACACGGTAGAGGCAGTACAGACAATAGATCTTTAATGTGGCCCCACAGAAAAGAGTCACACAGAGTGAGATCTGGTGATCGGGGAGGCCATTTCGTGAAACAGCTGTCTCCTTCTGTAGTAGCACAGTCGATCCATCAATGTGATAGCTCCATGTTCAGGTATCCACGAACTTTGCGATGAAAATTAGATGGAGCCCCATCCTGCTGAAAGATGAGTGGAGAGTCAGATTGCATTTGCGGCAGCAGCCATTGCCGCAACATGTTCAAGTAGGAATATCCAGTGACAGTGCTCTCGGCAAAGAAGAATGGCCCGTACAGTTTTCTATGTGACAGGCACAAAAAACATTTACCTTTGGTGTATCACGCTCAAATTCAAGGTGTATTCGTGTGGGTGCTTCGTACCCCAGATTCGACAATTATGCCTGTTCACTTTCCCGTTAGTATGAAAAGTGGCTTCGTCGCAAAAAATTAAGTGATCAACAATGTCATCCCCATCATCATTCAGTTGTTGCAACTGTCAACAAAACTCTGCACTAGCTCTGATTTGAATGGTCTCATAGACAACTTATGTCGCAGGACTTTCCACATTGTCATTGGAGCCATTTCGAGTTCACGGTATGCTCGACGCACTTATTTCTTTGGACTCCTTACGAATGTGTCTCGTACACGCTCCACATTCACTTCACTCACACTGGGATGCCCGCTTCTCTTTGCAGGGCACAAGCAACATGTCGTAACGAATTTGTTGCGCCAGTGGTAAATGGCCCTCCTTGTTGGTGGCTTCTTACTGTACTAAAACAAACATCCGTTGAACAGGTGTAGCACACTTGTTTTTGTCGAACGACAACACACAGAAAGCTTGCTCCACACCTGAACTCGACATGTTTGCGACTGGCGCTGACTGTCAGCAAATTACAAAACTATGGTTTGGTGGTGTACACGAAAAAAAACTTTCAGGGTTTCTCTTCAAAATGACGTATGTATGATATCTGTACAGTGTTTAGTTCTTGTGCAATATATAATTGAAAGTGTTCCTGGACTTCATGTACATCCTGTATTTTTTTCTTTTTTCTGTTACTTTGTCATGTTACTTTAATCATTGTACCAATTTTTTCCTAATTTTTTCGTATCAGTATTTTTCTGCTTGGAAACTTTGTTCATGTAATTTTAATTATTAATTATTTTTATCTAACTTTATCTCAGTTTAATTCCTTTGGTTCCTGATCCTATATTTTTCTCCATTTCTTACATTCACTATTTCATTATTTGAATTTTCTTAAATTTATAATCTCTTCCTTTATTTCAATCTGTATCCGTGTTGCTTTGTACATAGTGAGGAATTTGTTTAAAATGTTTCAAACACTGGAAACTCAGGTAGGAATGTTAACAGTATATGAAAAGATAGATTGCTACTTATCATAAAGATGACAATTTGCAGACAGGCACATTTAAAGTCACTTACATGGGCTTATGGCCACAATCTTTATCAGCAAAAGAGAAACGTACACCATTCGTATACACAAGCAAACACACCTCACGCGCACACAACCGTCAACTCCAGTGTCTCGGGCCGGAATGCAATTATCGTGTGGGATGCAAGCAGTGATCTGTAGCGGTCAGGGAAGGGGAAGAGATAGTAATGTATGGGTGGTGAGAGGGATGAATGCTGTCTGGTGGAGTGTGCAGGGACTAGAATGCCAACAGGCGGAGTATCAGGAGGTTGTGGGCCAGGGAGGAGGCAAAAAAAGTGAGCAGAAAAGGAGAGGAGCAGGGAAAAACAGATGGATGCATTGCCAGAGAGCTGTAAGTGAACAGCATTGGAGATGAGAATGGGGAAGAGATGATAGGACAGGGGGTGGGAACTATTGGCTGGAATGTTTGCTGCCATAGGTTGAGGCCAGGATACTTACAGGAGTGGAGAATGTGTTGTAAGGATAACTCCCGTTTGGGCAGTTCAGAAAAGCTTTTGGTGGAGGGGAGGCTCTGGATGGCTTGGGTAGTGAAGCAGCCATAGAATTAAAGTGTTTTATTTTCATGTGCATGTTGTGCCACAGTGTAGTCCGCTTTGATCTATCATAGTTTGGTGGTGGCCACTTATACTGGTGGACAGCTAGTTAGTAGTTGTGGCAGTATAAAAGTTGTGTAATGAATACAGCAGAGCTGGTAAGTGACATGGCTACTTTCACATGTAGCCTGCCCCTGATAGCGTAGGATAAACCTGTGACAGGACTGAAATAGTAAGTGCTGGGTGGGTGGACTGGGCAGGTCTTCCACCTGGGTCTACGGGGATATGATCCTTGTGGCAACAGGTTGGGACTGGGAGTGGCGTAGGGATGGACTAGGATGTTATGGAGGTTGGGTGGGGGACGGAACACTTTAGGAGGTTTAGAAGGTATCTTGGGCAGGATGTACCTCATTTCAGGACACAATGGTAGGGAATCGAAGGCCTGGCGAAGGATGTGGTTCAGTTGTTTCAGTCCGGGATGGTCCTTGGTTATGAAGTGGACACCCTGTGTGGCGGTTCTTGGGGGTGGCGGGAGGCTTGTGGGTGTGAGGGGTAAAGGCTCACGAGTTCTTTTTGCGCACTAGGCCTGCGGGATAGTGTCTGTCTCTGAAGGCCTCGGTTAGACCTTCAGCATACTAAGCAGGAGAGTTTTTGTAACTGCAAGTATGCCAGCCCGGGAGGCCAGGCTGTATGGGAGGGATTTTTTGGTGTGAAGGGAATGACAGCTGTCAAAATTCAGGTGCTGTTGGTTATTGGCATGTTCAGAGTGGACAGAGGTGCAGCCCTGTGCAAATGTATACACCCGTTTTTCCCCACTCCACTCCTTTGTTCCCCACCTCGCTGCCCCACAACCGACTGCCTGTTGGCAGTCTACTCCCTGCACATTCCACCAGACAGCGTTCGTCTTTCTCTTCACTTGTGCTCTAATATCTCTTCTCCTTCCCCCTTCTGCACTCCCTCCAGACTGCCGCTCGCATCCCACATGATAGTGGCATTCTGGCCAGTATGCTGGAGTTGGCTGTCTTGTGTGTGAGGTGTGCTTTCTTGTGTCTGTGAATGGTGTGTGTATGTCTCTCTCTTACTGATTAAGGCTGTGGCCGATAGCTTTAAGTAAGTCTCTTTTAATTGTGCATGTCTGCAACTTGGTGTGTCTTCTTTATGGTAAGTACCAATCTGTCATTTCCTACGTTGTTCATATTACTACTTGGAGTTTCCATTGTTTGAAATAGAGAGAATTAAACTGATGTCCATAAAGATTTCAAGTGGAAAACAGATGATAGGAAGAAAAAAATCTGAGGAACTGAAAAAGTTAATACAGTGAAGTGGCAACCTAATACAAATAAAAAACTGCATTTAAGCCAATTAACTGAGTAAAAGTAATGAGCAAAGTCATTTCAGTAAAGATTTAAGAATTATGTTTTCAAGCGCATCATGACATTGGAACCCACAACATTTTACGTGTGAGACCTGTGTCTTAACTATTACGCTGTGCAGACTGTCTATTACACATCTCTTTTTCAAAGCTGTAAAACATTACATAATATTCCAATCTTCTTCCCCTCCCCCCCCCCCCCCCCCCTTTCCATTGATTACTTGATTACCCACAAAAATGGCGAGTAGCTGCAGTGTGTCATACCCATTACCTTAACCTACAGCAGTGATTTAAAAAACTCAATCCCACTGCTTGGGTTCTCTCCTTATATGTATCTATGGTCAGCAAACTTGTCTAGTGAAGCAGTAATAAATTATGTACACAAACCTTCCTCATGGTTCATTTTGTCTGTTAGTGAAAACTATCAAAATCCCTACAGTACTTCTTGCAGTTAGCATTCACATACAGACAGAAAAATTAGGCAGGAACTTAAATTTATTATATTTCAAGATATGCTGACTTTTTAATGATTTCTTAAGTAATGTTCTTATATTTACACTGAAGAACGGAGGAAACTGGTGCACCTGCCTAATGTTGTGTAGGGCCTCCGCAAGCACACGAAAGTGCTGTAACATGATATGGCATGCACTCGACTAATGTCTGAAGTAGTGCTGGAGGGAACTGACATCGTGAATACTCGAGGGCTGTCCATGTATCTGTAAGAGTAGGAGGGGTTGGAGATCTCTTCTGAACAGCACGTTACAAGTAATCCCAGATATCCTCAGTATTGTCATGTCTAGGGAGTTTGGTGGTCAGCAGAAGTGTTTAAACTCAGAAGAGTATTCCTGGAGCCACTCTGTAGCAATTCTGGAAGTGTGGGGGTGTCGCACTGTCCTGCTGGAATTGCCCAAGTCCAACGGAACGCACAATGGACATGAAGACCGCATCTTTGTTGGTGCATTATGGACTGTGGGACAACGGCTGGCATGTATCTCTTAATACAATAATTTACCAACAGCCGTATGTACTGTAGAAATTTATTTTATGAATTTCTTATATGCAATCAGTTTCGGCGTTACATTGATGCCATCTTGAGTGCTCTGTACAATGAGTAGAACAAATGTACTATTATAGAAATATATAGAACATACGTTAACAATTGTTGTTGTTGTGGTCTTCAGTCCTGAGACTGGTTTGATGCAGCTCTCCTTGCTACTCTATCCTGTGCAAGCTTCTTCATCACCCAGTACCTACTGCAACCTACATCCTTCTGTATCTGCTTAGTGTATTCATCTCTTGGTCTCCCTCTACGATTTTTACCCTCCACGCTGCCCTCCAATACTAAATTGGTGATCCCTTGATGCCTCAGAACATGTCCTACCAACTGATCCCTTCTTCTGGTCAAGTTGTGCCACAAACTCCTCTTCTCCCCAATTCTATTCAATACTTCCTCATTAGTTATGTGGTCTACCCATCTCATCTTCAGCATTCTTCTGTAGCACCACAATTCGAAAGCTTCTATTCTCTTCTTGTCCAATCTATTTATTTTCCACGTTTCACTTCCATGCATGGCTACACTCCATACAAATACTTTCAGAAACGACCTCCTCACACTTAAATCTATACTCGATGTTAACAAATTTCTCTTCTTGAGAAACACATTCCTTCCCATTGCCAGTCCACATTTTATATCCTCTCTGCTTCAACCATCGTCAGTTATTTTGCTCCCCAAATAACAGAACTCCTTTACTACTTTAAGTGTCTCATTTCCTAATCTAATTCTCGCAACATTACCCGACTTAATTTGACTACATTCCATTATCCTCATTTTGCTGTTGTTCATGTTCATCTTATATCCTCCTTTCAAGACACGGTTCATTCTGTTCAGTTGCTCTTCCAAGTCCTTTTCTGTCTCTGACAGAATTACAATGTCATCGGCAAACCTCAAAGTTTTTATTTCTTCTCCATGTATTTTAATACCTACTCCGAACTATTCTTTTGCTTCCTTTGCTGCTTGCTCAATATACAGACTGAATAGCATCAGGGAGAGGCTGCAACCCTGTCTCAGCCCCTTCCCTTTCATGCCCCTCAACTCTTATAACTGCCATCTGCTTTCTGTACAAATTGTAAATAGCCTTTCGCTCCCTGTATTTTATGTATATGCTATTATTCATAAATAAAATAGAAAGAAACTTCCACATGGGAAAAATATATTATTCATAAATCCGTACAACACAGTTGTCATAGGCCATGCATCACAACAATCAAATGTACTGCATACAGTCATTTGCCCAGTGGAAGAATTTTTTTAAAAGTAATTAACTAATATAAATGAATAATAAAATAAAATACAATAAAATGTGACGTGACCATTTCAGAATACATAAGTTACGTATGTCTAGCCTAGGTCGTGTTACGTGTGGTACGATAAATAGCTGCCGCAATATTAATGATAAGACGCATAAAAAAGTTTGTCGTAAAACCCAGTTGCATTCACGAATTAAACCAATGCAATCGTTCAATAAAAATCATCAAACACGTGGTACTGTAGGCACCACGTTAGAACCCCTGTGTAAGACCACCTCGCACTGTGCCGAGTGCATTAATGCAACGACAGTAGCTGCCTAATCTAGTCATTGTGACAAAGATGATTCTCGATCTCTATATATCAAAAAATGCCTTCCTCACTACATATAAAGTCTATATAGTTATGTAGGATTATACCAAGTGGAATCGAATGAATAAAAAGGAAAAGAAGGAAAATAAAAATATAGGTCACCTTTAAGTCTGAACATATCAAAATGAAAGGTATACTATACCTATGTTATGGGTACCACCTATAATCATGTTAAATCATTCTCAAGGTTGCATTATGGCCAGGTGTAGTAACATATAAGATGACTATCAGGATCTTAAGTACATCATCCAGTGTCATCATATTCTGTCTAATGACCTTGGTGAGTTGGGAACTGTCTGCATGGGTATTAAATGTCACGGTACCTAAAACCTTGTCAGAATATTTGACTAGCTAAAATCAAACAGTAACGAATTTATACCCATCAGCTAAGTGTCAAGGAAATGCAATGTTACATCAAGTATAAAAATTGGTTAAGTAGGCAATTCAAGAGTGCAACGACAGGTGAACAGTGCAGTAATCCAACTGGGTCAGAGAATGACGTTGAACACATTTGCAAATCGCAACAGTGGACAACCTCCACAGGAGGGGAAAAATTTAGTAGTGACCATATGTGCCTTATATTGGCAAACATCAAAATAGCATCTAAGTATAGTATGCAGGTATCTCATTTGAAGATGTATGGCAACATCGACCTAACAATATCTATGAGGGTATAAGTGATTTTGCTGGTACACCACTGATGACCTGGACCAACAAGTTAAAATATAAGTCACTGCCTATTTATGCATACCGATATCAGTAAATCTTGACAGGGTGACACCTATAACGCTGTATCTGTAAACTGTATCATCCATCCTAAGTACCAACTAACAGAATACTCACTGTGGTAAACACCCCCCTTAACTTAATTGTAGTAAGGTTGTACAAACAACTAACAGGTAAATGTTATCAGAAGTAAGTCTTAAACATCGTCTCCAATGTTACCAAATAGGTGTAAAGACTCACTGGCCTGAAATGTATCAGAGGCCAAGAAATTCGATGGGGACACAGTCGTTCGATCAAGTTCAAATAATACGGATCTGATGCGAGCCAGGCACAAACATTCAACATATACGAGTCAAAACTAATAATATAAAATATGTGGACTTCAAATAACGGCCCCTTAACTTTGGTGTCAATGTCTACCGTATTTACTCGAATCTAAGCCGCACCTGAAATTTGAGACTCGAAATTCAAGAGGAGAGAGAAGTTTTTGGCTGCACCTCCAAATCGAAACAAAGTTGGTCCATTGTAATATGAGACACAATTTAGGTCGAATGAATGATGATACAGCTACAGTAGTTCGGCTCGAGACGTAAGCTTAGCAGTTACGCTTTACCAGGTAGCCATTGCTATGTGTCAGGTGCTCCGTCCGTATTTATATGGATACCCTTCCTTTTTCACGTGCTTCGTCTGGTTTGAATCGATTGCTTATTTTGCTTTATCTGATAAGTGCCGTTATCTTTGTTCTTTTACGTCACTCTAAGCTGAAAATACATTATTGTACTGTGTCATGCATTGTTTGTTGCATTCTGATAATCATTGTTTACGACCTGTTGTCGCTCGCGACATGGCTTGCTTTTGTGCGCGCTCCGCAGCTTACAATAAAAAAAAAAAGAGGAATTGCCTCATTAGCGAAACAATGGAAAGAGTTGTTATTACTTACATTGCAGCTTTCTTTGATAATGATCAACAAGAACCAAATAATAGACTGCGTATAATAGATGATGTTCTGAACGAGAGTTTAGCGAAAAATTTTCTCCGTTTGAAAATCTTTGCAGACGCCTCTTTAGTACATTACATTCTGCACAGAAATTAGTCATCTTAGATTTAAAAATCTAGTCAATTGCCGTGCTTCATTTCTGACTGTATCACTATTACGCCTAAGAATAAGACAAATATAAACGTGACATGATATGTATATTCTTCCACGTTTGCTGTTGTCTCACTCTAGTTTCGTAGTTTATTAGGCAGATAGAATTTAAATGAGATAGCAGCAAACACGAAAGAATACGTGGCAAAATGTTTATATTCGTATTATTCTTATGGTGAAGAGAACACTGCATGTGATTCACAATTCATGAAAGTTCCTGTTCGCAACCATCTCTTCTCACAGGTAGGAAAAAATTCAGAACGTAGAGTTGGCCATATTGCCGAACATCTCCAACAGTCTTGCCTGTCAGATTTTCGTAGTACATTGAAACGCTGCACAACATTAGAAGATGAACAATACTGAATTTGTATTTACTTCGATGGATAATGTATGAAAATGCAGTGGACGAAACTCAGAGCGGAGGAAAAACAGCTCGTCTTCCACCTTTTTTTTTTTTTTTAATTTATTTACTGACGCAGAGGTTTTGGTGCCAGTATTTATCTTTGTGCCTGCGAAGCATGCCTGTGTAGCGCTACATATATTAGACGGTAGAAGTTAGTTGTGGCGGCACCTACAAACATTTTTAAGTACTTCCACGTACTTTGCACTCGATTCTAAGCCGCAGGTGGTTTTATGGATTACAAAAACCGGAAAAAAAGTTCGGCTAAGATTAGAGTAAACACGGTATCTACAACCTTAGTCTAAAGTACTAAATATTGTCCATCCTGTCACTTATATCCATATCAGGTGTTGTCGTGATATTAAAAAATTAATACACGCATATACTGTGATTCATATAGGAAGAGGTTGATAGACGAAATGGAAATATTGCGTAACCCTACTGCCCAATATCAATATGCCATAGAGTTGTTGGAAGTAAGTGGAGACAGTAAACATTCTAAATTTTTTTTGTATCGGGTGAGGTATTTATACACCAGAAAAGTTATAGATAGTGTGAGAGTTAGCGTCTGGTGTATAAATATCTGATCCGACACAAACAATTTGAAAACATATTATAGGCAGTTCTTTAACCCTTTGACTGACTATCTGAGGTGAGCCACTTTGTTCACAAAGTACTATCCTGATGTAACTTGTGAGCACACCTTTCTCTTTGATTCTTGCTGGTTGTACAGCATTTTTTTTGCCTACAGTTTATGCTCGTTATGTATGTGACCTCTAGTAGTTGTTTACACCAATGTCTATGATCTGTTGTTTCACATCAAGTGAATAGGTGTGTGTTGACTGAACCTTTCAGGTTGTTTGTGTTTGTGTGTGTGTGTCTGTCTTTTTTTTATGACACAGAACATGTAGCTTATACTGGACTGACGCTGGAGTCAGGCGACCAGCAAGCGGCTGGAGCTCTTTCCGAAGTGTCACGGCAGTTGGGCAGCTCTAGTCATTGGCGTGACATCACTCCAAACCGCAATTAAATATGTAACAGATGATATTAATACTGTTTGAGAACTTTCCTGTCAAACACTTCTTCCTTTCCAGAATGAGATTTTTCACTCTGCAGCGGAATGTGCACTGATATGAAACTTCCTGGCAGATTAAAACTGTGTGCCCGACCGAGACTCGGAACTTGGGACCTTTCCCTTTCGCGGGCAAGTGCTCTACCAACTGAGCTACTGAAGCACGACTCGCACCCGGTACTCGCAGCTTTACTTCTGCCAGTATCTCGTCTCCTACCTTCCAAACTTTACAGAAGCTCTCCTGTGAACCTCACAGAACTAGCACTCCTGAAAGAAAGGATACTGCCAAGGAAGTTTCATATCAGCGCACACTCCGTTGCTATGCCAGACAAGTTGTCCCTGCGTAGGTGGTTAATGGCACCTGTCTGAAGCCAGGATCGGTTATTAGCTCATACCAAAATTGGCTTCAGACACAAAGCGAAATTGTATCTCCTTTGAAGCTGGTTTTAGATCAGTAAGTTTTCTAGCTGCATCCGACACAAATGATGTCTATTTTAAGAACAAATATTTCACTGTGCAGTTCCATTTTTTAAAGTTCCTGGGATATTAAAACTGTGTGACATCCAGCAACTATTTTTCACAGTGAAGAGAATGAAATCTACATGCAGAAGCTCATGATCAGATTTCGATGCAACAGTTTGTATTAGAATTGGCAGTGCTTGGTGCGTGGCAACAGACATTGATGCTTCAGTGAAAAGCACTTGATCCATTGACACCCAGTGTTTTTATGTTTAAGGTGTCAATAGAACTGCCTGTGAATACAAATTGAGGTCACTTTTAACTTTGTCAGAAAATGACATTCATCATAAGACTGCATCAGTCATAAGAAATATTGTGTTTCGTACTTAGCTGCCTCATATTCTTCTCTTAATCAATTAAAATAAATGTAAGTTTCATTTCATTGTCACTTCTCATCAATGCAACAGTCTTAGAAATTAAATTCCCATGAATTGCATTATCTGCCACAAGGAGCAATACATCTCTGTTGAACAAATGTTAGTGGCCACAGAATAGACTTGTTGTCAACAGATTGTCATGCAGATGTACCTCTCTCTCTCATAACTCCCTCTCCTCGCCTTATCTTCCTCCACCATTAGTCGCTGTGAGTGGCTGGTCACTCACTTCTGTGGCAAGCTAGCTCATGTAAGTAGATCGGCGAACAAGCATATTGTACACGGGGCCTAGCCATATCTCCATCGTATCCTTTCTTTCAAGAGTGCTGGTGCCAAAAGGTATGTAGGAGAATCACTGTGGAATTTGGAAGGTAGGAGCAGAAGTACTGGCAGAAAAAAAGCCGAGAGTGGGGGCACGAGGTGGGCCCGTTAGCTCAGTTGCTAAGTGCAGTACCTCTTATGACTGGGGTTACAGATTCAACTCTGTCTGGTACAAAGTTTTAAACTGTGAGGAAGTTGTGTGCTCATTTTACTTTCCACATTAATCACACATTTCATTTGCAGTCCAAACAGAAGAGCCGCAGTTACTCGTTCGACCCGATGAACCGTGAGAAGCGCCACTTCGTACACGAGTACTGCGAGCACTTCGGCTGCGAATCTGTCGCCTATGACCAGGAGCCCAAGAGGAACATCGTGGCCACTGCGTCCCGGGATAAGGTAAGATTGCAGAGTGGGAGAGCTATTCAGAAGTGTTGTTCTAATTGCTTTCAGCTTACACGGTTATATACAGTTGAAAAATCACAGTTTATTTTGTGAAAATGTTGTGCCTTAATTTTAATGAGTTATCTTTAGTGGCCAGAAGTATGTCCACATTTTCACCTAAACATAGTACTTTCAGTGTACAAGCAGTGCCATTCTACAGGGTACTTATAAATGAATATCGGGGTTTAAACACTTTATAATAGTTATTCTGTTAAACTTACAGTTACAAATGATATGTCAAACGAAAGAGCAGCTCAAATAGTTTTACCAAGAACCTAATAAATGTTCAATGTGAGCACCATTTGTCACACGGCACACATGAAGTCAATAGCAGAGTTCTTCCCAAATGCTGATAAGTGTGTCTTCAGTGATTGTAGAAACAGCTGCTTCAGTCCAGTTTCTTAATTCAGGGAGACACGTACACATGATCCTTGATGAAGCCCCAAAGGAAAAAAATATTGCATGGCGTTAGGTCGGGTGAACGTGGAGGCCATGCAAAGCAAGCCCTGTCATTGGACCCCTTGCGGCCTATCCAGCGCTCAGCTACAGACTTTGTGTGTGCCGTGTGACAAATGGTGCTCACATTGAACATTTATAAGGTTCTTGGTAAAACTGTTTGAGTTGCTCTTTCATTTGACATATCATTTATAACTGTAAGTTTAATGTAATAAATATTGTAAAGCGTTAAAACCCCTATATTCATTTATAAACACCCTGTACTTATAATCGGCCTTCAGTGATTCATTTTACTAGAGCTACTCGCAAAGTTTCAACTGTCACCTTAAAAAAAATGAGGTTGTGACCAATAAATGTAGTGATGGTGTTCATCCTTCTCCACACATTCACCCTTCAGCGTGACCTATTTTTCCCTACACTGAATTACTCGGTTCAGACTTCAATTGTACTAATCTGCATTTTTCCTGTTCAGAAAAGATTTCATCTCAAAAATCATGTTTTGCTCATTATGGAAATGCATGCCGAACAGTGGTTTCTTCATCTGAGGATTCAGTTAAGGTGTGCTATTTCAGGAAATATACGGTGGTTGTGGCAAAATCTGATAATGAAAAGCAGCAGCATGTATGAGTGACTTCTATAGCAGAAAAATCTGGGCCATTGTCATCGAGTGAAATCACCCCCCCCCCCCCCCCCCCCCCCTGCTACAGCTCCTCTAATGGTTTGACTTGACAGCCTCACATAAGCTCTCCAGGAGATTTCTGCACTATTTTCATGTTCCAGTTTGCCTCTTACAGACACAATGTATTAGCATCACACTGTAGAACTCCCAAAAATCCTTTCTCAAAAATAATTCACTTTTGGTCTTTCTTAGTGATGGTGAATCTGTGTGTTTCGACTGCTCACTGTGCTCTTTGCTTTGGAACTTTAGTAATACACCTAGGATTTTTTCACAATGAATATGCAGTTAAAAAAGTGACGTGGATTGATGTGATGCAGCTACAACATTTCCGGTTCTGTCTCAGCTCTTCAGGTTTTCTGAATGGTTGTGGGCATTTGTGGAGCCCAGCAGGTGACGACCTTAGTCACGTTCCATGTAAAGCTTGGTTGTAATGAAACTTTAACTATTTGAGCCAGCGTAGACGGAAAACTATTCACTGCACAGTTACCAGTCTTTATAGGAATGATGTTCAAAGTATCTGCTGCACAGTTTGAATTGTCTGTAATTTTAGTAACACGACTTGCAATTAGGCGCCAGTACTGGTAAGGCGATGTAGGGTTGAAACGTGAGCATGTGTGTGCATTACACTTCCAGACAATCAAAATGGGCCTGAACAATGTGAGCTGGGCTTTTCTCATAAAGCTGTATTATTAAAATAATAGCAGTAGCACAGATGCAGTTCACGAGTATCGACACATTAGAGGAATACGGAGAGATCCTGTTTCTGCACTACTGATGAAGAACACAATTCGAAGTTTGAATTAACTGGCGATTTGCGAATTGATCCTGGGAGAGGCCGACAGTCAGTTGTCACCAATTGTTGAATAAGCTACTCCTGCTGTGGCAGAGAATGCTGGACATAATGTGTGGCCTTTGAGCAGTGCACGAGCTGTGTCACAACAGCTGAACATTCTGTGGTCCAGCATTAGTGCTCTGAACAACTGTGAAATAGGCCCTTGGTGCAGTTCCAAGCTGTCATGAATGCAGACGATCATCTCGTTGAGCAACGTTTGTAACCTGGAACATAAACACGGCACACGATTAACAGTTGTTACCCGTCATGTGACAAATTAAAATATGTGTCGCAGAGAGGCACAAGAAAGACTGTCACAAATAAATAAATCTTTTGGCCATTAAGGCCTTCATAAGCAATATACGTGTGTGTGTGTGTGTGTGTGTGTGTGTGTGTGTGTGTGTGTGTCTATTGTTGTTGAAGGCCTTAATGGCCAAAAGCTTTATTTCTTTGTGACAGTCTTATTGTTGTGCCTATCTGTGACTCAGCATCTCCGCTGTATGGTGAGTAGCAACTTTCCTTTTCATAATGTACATTCCATCCTGGATTTTCCATTGGTTAAATTAAAATGTGCTTCTCTCGATGGTTTATTCATTATTCCTCTTCTGTGTGTCCTTGCGAAAGTTTCCAAAAAGTTATATTGTCCTACAATCACTCGTTTTTCATGGGGCACCTGTCAAGTAGCGAAAGTGTAATTATTACCATTCAGCATTGTTTAAGATGGTCAAAACTGGTGCTTTTCACTTTTTCTACTATCGCCACGAATGCAACATGCTGGTCTTTGAGCATGAAGGCCTCCACTTCTCTTGCGATTCCTGATTTTTTTTCAGAGAGGGGTAGTCTCCTATTTCATGTATCGTCCTTCAGACTTGTTCAACAACACTGGAAGCATCTATGCCACCTGACCACTGTGTTGTACAGGAGTAAATTTTTGCTGAACACCTCCCCCAACTCTGCATCGGACTCTTGCAGGATTGATCACTTGAAATTAAAAAAAGAATAACTTCACGATATTCCACTTTATCGATGCTTGAATCATTTTATTTTGGCTCATCTAGCACTGTGATACAGTATCGTGGCTCCGGAACTTCGTTGTATAGCAGGATTGGGAATATGTTCGCGAAAGCAGACAAAATATTTGTGACAAAATAATTTAATTGGATATATCAAAAAGCTACTCACCAAGCGGCGGCAAAACGCACACATAAAAGACCATGGACCTTGCCGTTGGTGGGGAGGCTTGCGTGCCTCAGCGATACAGATGGCCGTACCGTAGGTGCAACCACAACGGAGGGGTATCTGTTGAGAGGCCAGACAAACGTGTGGTTCCTGAAGAGGGGCAGCAGCCTTTTCAGTAGTTGCAGGGGCAACAGTCTGGATGATTGACTGATCTGGCCTTGCAACATTAACCAAAACGGCCTTGCTGTGCTGGTACTGCGAACGGCTGAAAGCAAGGGGAAACTACAGCCGTAATTTTTCCCGAGGACATGCAGCTTTACTGTATCATTAAATGATGATGGCATCCTCTTGGGTAAAATATTCCGGAGGTAAAATAGTCCCCCATTCGGATCTCCGGGCGGGGACTACTCAGGAGGATGTCGTTATCAGGAGAAAGAAAACTGGCGTTCTACGGATCGGAGCGTGGAATGTCAGATCCCTTAATCGGGCAGGTAGGTTAGAAAATTTAAAAAGGGAAATGGATAGGTTAAAGTTAGATATAATGGGAATTAGTGAAGTTTGCTGGCAGGAGGAACAAGACTTCTGGTCAGGTGACTACAGGGTTATAAACACAAAATCAAATAGGGGTAATGCAGGAGTAGGTTTAATAATGAATAGGAAAATAGGAATGCGGGTAAGCTACTACAAACAGCATAGTGAACGCATTATTGTGGCCAAGATAGATACGAAGCCCACACCTACTACAGTAGTACAAGTTTATATGCCAACTAGCTCTGCAGATAATGAAGAAATTGAAGAAATGTACGATGAAATAAAAGAAATTATTCAGATAGTGAAGGGAGACGAAAATTTAATAGTAATGGGTGACTGGAATTCGAGTGTAGGAAAAGGGAGAGAAGGAAACATAGTAGGTGAATGTGGATTGGGACTAAGAAATGAAAGAGGAAGCCGCCTAGTAGAATTTTGCACAGAGCACAACTTAATCATAGCTAACACTTGGTTTAAGAATCATGAAAGAAGGTTGTATACGTGGAAGAACCCTAGAGATACTAAAAGGTATCATATAGATTATATAATGGTAAGACAGAGATTTAGGAACCAGGTTTTAAGTTGTAAGACATTTCCAGGGGCAGATGTGGACTCTGACCACAATCTATTGGTTATGACCTGTAGATTAAAACTGAAGAAACTGCAAAAAGGTGGGAAATTAAGGAGATGGGACCTGGATAAACTGAAAGAACCAGAGGTTGTACAGAGTTTCAGAGAGAGCATAAGGGAACAATTGACAGGAATAGGGGAAAGAAATACAGTAGAAGAAGAATGGGTAGCTCTGAGGGATGTAGTAGTGAAGGCAGCAGAGGATAAAGTAGGTACAAAGACGAGGGCTGCTAGAAATCCTTGGGTAACAGAAGAAATATTGAATTTAATTGATGAAAGGAGAAAATATAAAAATGCAGTAAATGAAGCAGGCAAAAAGGAATACAAACGTCTCAAAAATGAGATCGACAGGAAGTGCAAAATGGCTAAACAGGGATGGCTAGAGGACAAATGTAAGGATGTAGAAGCTTATCTCACTAGGGGTAAGATAGATACTGCCTACAGGAAAATTAAAGAGACCTTTGGAGAGAAGAGAACCACGTGTATGAATATCAAGAGCTCAGATGGCAGCCCAGTTCTAAGCAAAGAAGGGAAGGCAGAAAGGTGGAAGGAGTATATAGAAGGTTTATACAAGGGCGATGTACTTGAGGACAATATTATGGAAATAGAAGAGGATGTAGATGAAGACGAAATGGGAGATACGATACTGCGTGAAGAGTTTGACAGAGCACTGAAAGACCTGAGTCGAAACAAGTCCCCCGGAGTAGACAACATTCCATTAGAACTACTGACGGCCTTGGGAGAGCCAGTCATGACAAAACTCTACCAGCTGGTGAGCAAGATGTATGAGACAGGCGAAATACCCTCAGACTTCAAGAAGAATATAATAATTCCAATCCCAAAGAAAGCAGGTGCTGACAGATGTGAAAATTACCGAACTATCAGTTTAATAAGCCACGGCTGCAAAATACTAACGCGAATTCTTTACAGACGAATGGAAAAACTGGTAGATGCAGACCTCGGGGAGGATCAGTTTGGATTCCGTCGAAATGTTGGAACACGTGAGGCAATACTGACCTTACGACTTATCTAAGAAGAAAGATTAAGAAAAGGCAAACCTACGTTTCTAGCATTTGTAGACTTAGAGAAAGCTTTTGACAATGTTGACTGGAATACTCTTTTTCAAATTCTAAAGGTGGCAGGGGTAAAATACAGGGAGCGAAAGGCTATTTATAATTTGTACAGAAACCAGATGGCAGTAATACGAGTCGAGGGGCATGAAAGGGAAGCAGTGGTTGGGAAAGGAGTGAGACAGGGTTGTAGCCTCTCCCCGATGTTATTCAATCTGTATATTGAGCAAGCAGTAAAGGAAACAAAAGAAAAATTTGGAGTAGGTATTAAAATTCATGGAGACGAAGTAAAAACTTTGAGGTTCGCCGATGACATTGTAATTCTGTCAGAGACGGCAAAGGACTTGGAAGAGCAGTTGAACGGAATGGACAGTGTCTTGAAAGGAGGATATAAGATGAACATTAACAAAAGCAAAACGAGGATAATGGAATGTAGTCAAATTAAATCGGGTGATGCTGAGGGAATTAGATTAGGAAATGACACACTTAAAGTAGTAAAGGAGTTTTGCTATTTAGGAAGTAAAATAACTGATGATGGTCGAAGTAGAGAGGATATAAAATGTAGACTGGCAATGGCAAGGAAAGCGTTTCTGAAGAAGAGAAATTTGTTAACATCGAATATAGATTTATGTATCAGGAAGTCGTTTCTGAAAGTATTTGTTTGGAGTGTAGCCATGTATGGAAGTGAAACATGGACGATAACTAGTCTGGACAAGAAGAGAATAGAAGCTTTCGAAATGTGGTGCTACAGAAGAATACTGAAGATAAGGTGGATAGATCACGTAACTAATGAGGAGGTATTGAATAGGATTGGGGAGAAGAGAAGTTTGTGGCACAACTTGACTAGAAGAAGGGATCGGTTGGTAGGACATGTTTTGAGGCACCAAGGGATCACAAATTTAGCATTGGAGGGCAGCGTGGAGGGTAAAAATCGTAGAGGGAGACCGAGAGATGAGTACACTAAGCAGATTCAGAAGGATGTAGGTTGCAGTAGGTACTGGGAGATGAAGCAGCTTGCACAGGATAGAGTAGCATGGAGAGCTGCATCAAACCAGTCTCAGGACTGAAGACAACAACAACAATTGGCAAGCTTTTGGAGCCAATGGCCTCCTCTTCACCCTTCTTCCTTCCCCTTGAACCCTTCTACCTGAAGGAGGAGCCACTGGCGCCAAAAGCTTGCCTATCACAACTGTCTTATGTGTGTGTTCTGCCACTGCTTGGTGAGTAGATTTTCTATCTATCCAATTAAAATATGAATTAGGTAACTGTATTTTTGGAGCAGGAGGGGGGAGTGATAAACCTTCAAATGGACATGGCTGTGTATAAAGTGCGCCATCTACAAATACCATTGTCTTATACCATTCCATTGTTTTAAAATTGTGAGCCTGGATCTATCCCTTCATTATTGCTTCAGATAACAGTGTGATAAGTTGTTTTGTCATACGTTCAAAGCGCAGCAGTAATATAAAATAAATGGCGAGCAATATGAGAAAAACTATACAATCAATGCATGAAAATGAAAATACCCCAGATTCTGAGCTAGCAATGTAAATGCACAATGAGGCAGTTGTCTTCGAGATAATTAGCAAACAATTAAAGAGTTGGCTGGGATGTGAAGCAGCTGCGCTGTTTGACGCTCTTAATGGGTCATTACTGTGAGGCAAACTTCTACATAGGAATAGACTGATATAATGAAAATTTATTTTATTATTGTTCCATTAAACACTGATTTAGCTTGTGTAATGCAAGTTTATGTTATCATTGTTGAATGGAACTAAGATGAAACTGTTATTGCTCATACATGTTCTCTTCAGTAACATACAGATAGCTGTTTTTGAGATATGTACAAAATATGTGGTGCATCCGCTCGTGTTGTAAAAAAACAGCAATCCCACTCGAGGGTTAATACTTTGACTACTTGTTGTATATAAAGTAAATAAAATCCCCGTCAGAAAGAGACACTATAAGGGGACCCAAATGACAAAATTGCAATTGACAGTATCTACGACTCGCAGGCAGTAGTGAGGTTAATTATTGTTGTTATGGCCATTTTTGTTTCAAAGGAACCATCTATGCATTTGTAGTAACCTTTTTAGTGGAATCGCAGGAAATTTTTGACCGAATGTATAGAGAATGATTTGTCTGTCTGTCCTGTGTGTGATAGTTTGATACGGCATTTCTAATTACTTGAAGCTGCCTGTTAATTGCCGTGTTAAGATTTACATTACATTTCTTTCTTTCATTCTTGAGTGCTGCTCCATTAATGTCAGTTGTGTTCCTTTGTCTATATTTTTGCATCTATTTCATCTTCCAACTTTTGTTCTCTGTTCTGTGCAGTTCCGTATTCTGTTTGTGAGTCCTATTGTTATATGCCTTTGTTTCTTTCACTGCTTCTGTTCTTTCTCAGCCACTCTGATCCTCAGGTTTTTCACAATTACCCCTGTATCACAGCCGGCCCTTTGACATTGCGTAGCTTTGTTCGCTCTGGCGTTTAATTAATTACTCAAAGCTGTAGCTGTCGCCTCGCAGATGGCTCCACAGTAAGAAGCTGTACTTGGATTACAGTAGATTAGACTCAGTTTTCATTCTAGAAACCCAAAGTGAGATGATTCTCATGGACACGGAACATGTCGGAAAATATGACATAAAAAACATAAAACATCTGAATATAATACACACTCTCCTTATCAAAACTTCCTGGCAGATTAAAACTGTGTGCCCAACCGAGACTCGAGCTCTGGACCTTTGCCTTTCGCGGGCAAGTGCTCTACCAACTGAGCTACCCAAACACGACTCACGCCCTGTCCTCACAGCTTTACTTCTGCCAGTACCTCGTCTCCTACCTTCCAAACTTTACAGAAGCTCTCCGCAGAAGTAAAGCTGTGAGGACCGGGCGTGAGTCGTGCTTCGGTAGCTCAGTTGGTAGAGCACTTGCCCGCGAAATGCAAAGGTCCCGAGTTCGAGTCTCGGTTGGGCACACAGTTTTAATCTGACAGGAAGTTTCATATCAGCGCACAGTCCGCGGCAGAGTGAAAATCTCGTTCTGGAAACTCCCCTTATCATTTGTCAGGTGATTGTTAAGATATTCATCTGTGGAGTAGAAGGCGTTACCTACCAAAAAGTCTTTCAAACTTTGTTTAAACTGTGCTTTATCTGAAACTGAGTTTTTAATAGTTGCTGGCTATTTATTGAATACTGGACCCCTTCTTGGATCAAGGTAAGTGATTTTTGTCATGTAAATTGTTCTTATTCCTAGTGTTGATACTGTGTATTGAGCTATTGATTGGAAATAAAGACATATTATGTGCAACTAATTTAATTAAGGAATAAATATATTGGGAAGCACTGTTTAGAATACCCAATTCCTTGAACTGGTTTTTACATGATGATCTTGATTTTACACCACAAATGAGTCTATTATGTGCTTTTGCACTCACTTATGCTCGGTTTGACAGGTTACCCAAAAATATGATCCCATATGACATAATAGACCAAAAACATGCAATATTTTTTAGACTTATACCTTCTACAGCTGACATCTTTCACATTGCAAGTACAGACTTGTCCAGGCAATTCAGCAATTCTGTGGTGTGCCCTTCCCAACTGAATTTATTATCAAGTAGTAATCCCTGAAATTTAACACTGTCAACCTCTTATACATGCATGTCTTCATATCTTACACATGTGACGGAAGGAAACCACCTACAGGTTCTGAACTGCATTTAGTTGGCCTTTTCAGAGTTTACTGACAGTGAATTAGCTTTAAACCATTTATTGATGTCAGCTGAAATTTGATTAACAGCCATTCCTAAATCTGTACTTGAATACTGTTTATTGCAATGTTTGTATCATCTGCAAACAAAAGAAGCTTAGCACCTGGCAGTGTAATAGATGAGTGATCATGAATGTACACAAGAAAAATCAATGTACCCAAGATGGAACCTTGAGGAACACCACTTGTAATTAATTTCCTATCAGATGAAGACTGATTACTTACTACACAGGTATTTTGCAATGGCATCCTTTATTTTCTGTTAGTTAAGGAAGACTCGAACCATTTTGCAGTGCTGCCAGTTACAACATAATACTCTAATTTACTTAAGAGAATGCTGTAATTCATGCAGTCAAAGGCTTCTGACAGGTCTCAGAGAAAGCCAGTAGCCTCTAATTTGTTATCTATTGAATTAAGTACATTCTCACTGTACATGACATATAAATAGCCTTCTCTGTATCAGAACCTTCAGGGAACCCTTTGGTTCAATTCTCCGTCTGGCCGTCCACATTTAAGTTTCTCCCCATTTCTGAAGCTGTACAATGGATATTGTAGACTGTGACCATGTGCTTATTGAATGTAAAAACAGATAACTGTAACCAGTTAAGTAGGAATTACTTGTTTATCTCCATAAAGCAGTTTTCAAGACATGTCAATCACAGCATCAGATGAGTTTGCAGAATTCACACGTTTTCATTTATAGTATGATTTACACATTTACATTTACATGTATAGTATGATGCTGGGTACCAGCTCTGTGACACTTTAATTTATCACCTTGAGTGCTAGCTTGGTGTGGCAAAGCGGTTCTAGGTGTTTCAGTCTGGAACCGCGCGACCGTTACGATCCCAGGTTCGAATCCTGCCTCGGACAGGGATGTGTGTGATGTCCTTAGGTTAGTTAGGTTTAAGTAGTTCTAAGTCGTAGGGGGACTGATGACCTCGGATGTTAAGTCCCATAGTGCTCAGAACCATTTGAATCAATTTTTGAGTGCTAGCTATGTGGCAGCTTGTGTGGAGAAACAAACTACTGACTTTGTTATGTGAATCCTGTCCAGTAAATTTAATATTTCTGTGCAAGTAATCATAATGGCTGCAATAAACTGAATCTCTGTTTACCATAAGACAATAATTGAAGGGCATGTTAAAATAAGATTAATGGCAAAGCAGGTGTACGTGGTTTGTGTGTGTGTGTGTGTGTGTGTGTGTGTGTATGTGTGTGTGTGAGAGAGAGAGAGAGAGAGAGAGAGAGAGAGAGAGAGAGAGTGAGTGAGTGTGATTGATTGATTGATTGATTGATTGTTTGTGTGCGCGCGTGCTTTACTTCTTCACGCTGAAATGACTGGATGGATTTTGAAGAAATTGGAATGCCTAAATGTCTGGATGGATTTTGATGCAATTTGGAAAGGACATAACATATACCTTGAATTGACAGGTAGGCTACCTTATATAGATATCTACTTATCAAAGGGGTGAGGGTGGGGGTGGAAAAGAAGTGTATTGCATGACACACAAATCCATATTTTATTCATCCAGTGTTTGAGAATGACAGCACTTGACTTCCAACAACCTTTGCACATAATTTCAAACCTTTATGAAACTTTTTCTGACAGTCCCCACAAAATGATGAAGGAAAAAACTTTATAGCCTGCTACATTTTTGCTGTTCTTTTAGTGAGACTGCCACTTGTAGCATGATGATTTAATTTATAACTTCTTTACAGCTAACTCTGTTGACAACACATTTTGCAGACAGTAGCTACATATACCATTGGATGTACTTGCAAAACAATTCCATTGTATGACACTCACTTCAGCAGATGTGATGTCATAAAATTTGAGATGACTGAATATGAAACTGCAGGACGAAATTTGTTAGAGATACAGATGAAATGTATATACAAATACATGTGAAATACATTTGACTTGGGCACACAAAGACAAAGCTATGGGTGAAAAGCTCATGCTAAGCACCTGGAATAATTTGAACCAAATTTGGTACACACATTATTTATGATTTGGAAAGAAATACTGTGGTGATTAGAACACCGGCATCCTATTGCGGTGGGAGTAATTACATTTAGAGGGAAAGGGAGAACGGGGGATAGACAGAGAGAGGTTAAAGGGGGAGAGGACTGATAGAAGATTGTAATAAATACAGTTAAAGAGTTTTTCATAAAAACTGCCCAGGTATGTAAGTTACGGTGCAGGGTGCATTCGTATAGACATCTGGCTGGAAATGCATTCTACTTGAAGGTGGAGATAAAAAAAATCTTTCACATGTAAATTTCAGTGAGAACATGCCAAGCAAGTGGGAATGTCCTGTCGGTACCAGTGTTTAAGCTCCACATGTGAGAGGCAGTCGGCAGTAATCCCTACCCACACACTGGAGCCAAACTAGTGTTGGCATTTCACTGTCACCATACTTTGGGGATTCTCCATAGCCCAGGGGTGTGTGTTGCGAAGGTTAACAATACTTCCTCTTGAAAAGGTAGCCTCACCCGTGAGTGGGACAGTTGACAGAAATCCCAGCAAGGTTTTGGCCAGTGGGACAGACCAGTGACAAAACAGTCATTCTGAACAGAAGTCTTTAGGTAATAAGGCCTGCACGTATTGTGAGAATGGATAGTGGCAGTTGTTGTGGAGAATGTTTCACACGGTCGTCTGGCTTTCCCAATGCTGGCGGGCCATCACCGTGGTGCTGATATCAGGATCACTCCTGAAGATATTTTGTCACCACGTACCCTGAAAGATATTTTGTCACCACATACCCTGGGAACATATTTCTAGCCTAATGCTCTGCAAACGTTTTTGCCCATTATCCTTTCAGTCATAATTTCCTGCAGTTTGTCCCTATTTAGCAAAATCAGCCTATGGTGTGTGTGCGTATTTAGGACTTATATAAGTAGTTTCACCTTTTGAGCTCTGTAAGTGCAATTTTCAATAATTTCATGTCAAAGTACTTGCTACTATTTCTTCCATCCAGTGGTAGGAACATGTATTATCAATTTGTTTAACTGCAATTAGGGCTTTTTATTTAAGAACAATTGGGTAACAAAAGAGATACCAAATATACTGTAATTATGTTTGAAACCTGTTTATTATACTTTCAGCTTGATATGCTATTGGCTAACATAACAACATATGATTAATTCATGATTAGTGTAGTTCGTAAAATGAAACCAAATTAACAATGTAAGTAATGTGTTTATTTGGACTGTTGTATCGTCCGTCGGGAAAGACACGGAGAGACAGTGAATATCACATTGTGCAACAAATGGAGCACATGTGGATGTGTATCTGTACGAAACTAAGAGTTAAGCTATGATTTTCAATAAACCCCATAGTAGTGTTTAGCATAGTTCCTAAGAAATAATTTATTGTACTCAGACAAGGACTTTATGCTAACCCAGTATAAATTTATAACCCAGATCAAGTGTAGCTCACAAGGAGAGCTGAAGTGTGTGTCATACAATGGAATTGTTTTGCAAGTACATCCAATGGTATATGTAGGTACCGTCTGCAAAATGTGTTGTCAACAGAGTTAGCTGTAAAGAAGTTATAAATTAAATCATCATGCTACAAGTGACAGTCTCACTAAAAGAACAGCAAAAATGTAGCAGGCTATAAAGTTTTTTCCTTTCATCATTTTGTGGGGACTGTCAGCAAGAAACAGTTTCATAAAGGTTTTTAAATTATGTGCAAAGGTTGGTGGAAGTCAAGTGCTGTCATTCTCAAATACTGGATGAATAAAATATGGATTTGTGTGCCATGCAATACACTTCTTTTCAACCCCCAGCCTCACCCCTTTGATAAGTAGATTTAGATTCTCTTTTTGAAACTGTCTATATGATGATGTAGGTTGAGATCCCAGGTATCATACACTGCAGCCATTCGACGTGGTGGGCCCTAGTTTCTGAGTAATTGATGATTAATAATTAATAATAATAATAAAACAGGAAAAAAAATTGAAAAATACATCCAACTGGCTGAGGTAGTCAAGGATATGTGGCATCAAGATAAAGTTGACATTATACCAATTATACTATCAACTACAGGAGTCATACCACACAATATCCACCAGTACATCGATGCAATACAGCTACATCCAAACTTATATATACAACTACAGAAATCCGTAATTATTGATACATGTTCAATTACCCGAAAGTTCCTAAATGCAATATAACATATACCGTATAGTTAAAAGGAAGTCACGCTTGATCAAGGTCCGCGTCACTTTCTACTTTTGACCAGACATAATGTCTGAGATAAGAAAGAAATAATAATAATAATAATAATAATAATAATAATAATAATAATAATAGAATTTGTGTGACACTAAACAGCATTAAAAATGTTGCATGGTATAATGGATAGCTTAGAAACATCACATGCAAGAGGTTGTGGGTTTGAATCTTGTCACGTGCACTTTTTGTATTTAAAATTTGTATCACATGACTTTGATCATTATTTTTATACAGATTATTGGTTGAAATGCAATTTTTCAGTTCCATTCCTTTGGCTCATAATTTTAATCATAATGTCAGCTTTTTCATTTGCTGTCATTTTTCTTTCTTTCATTCTTTCTCCACTTGAAATCTTTGTTCACCTGTTTTTAATTAATTTTCTGTTTTAATTTTTTTTGTTTTTCGCACTACTGATTCATTATATCTATTTCTCATTTTGCTTGAATTTTGTTTTACTTATAGATCCATCTTTCATTCTGATTTTCATCTGGATTATAGTGCAATAGATAGAGCATTTAAATGTTTGTATGACTAGCACTGCGCAAAAAAAAAAAAAAAAAAAAAAAAAAAAAAAAAAAATTGCACATCTGGTAACAAAAGCACGTTTCTCACTGTTGCACAAATACAAATATTTTGTCTTTTGTTTTGTAACCAATAGATCAGAATTTTCAAGTAATGGAACGTTATAATAGATAAATATAATGAAATTGATATTCGCAGAAATTCTGATAGGAAAAAGAATGTTATAAAGAAAATACGAGAAAGTTCATATGGTGGTTAAAATGTTGTGACAAAGGAACAGAAATAAAAAATTATATTTAAACCAGTTAATTGAATAAAAATAATAATTGAAGTAATTTCAATAAATTTTAAAAATAAAAATAAATTTAATACACTTGACAAGATTTGAATCCACAACCTCCTGCATGGGAAGCTGTTTTCCTATCCATTATACCACACTATATAATGTAACTTTTTTAACGTATTGAGTGTCACACAAAATTCCAAAATTATTTTTTTCATCAGTTACTCGCAAATGAGGACCCAGTCGGGTGAATGGCTGCAGTGTGTGATACCCGAGACACTAACCTACATGACCATATAGATATTTTCAAAAAGTCAACCTGTCCTTGTCGGTTGGGAAATACTGTATTTACTCGAATCTAAGCCGCACCAGAATAATGAGACTCGAAATTCAAGGGGAGAGAAAAGTTTTAGGCCGCACCTCCAAATTGAAACAAAGTTGGTCCATTGTAATATGAGAGACAATTTAGGTTGAATGAATGACGATACAGCTACAGTAGTTTGGTTTGGCAAGATACTACTATTTGTTGTTACTTACACTGCTGCTTTCTTTGATAATGATCAACAAGAACCAAATAATAGACTGTGTATGATATATGATGTTCTGAACGAGAGTTTGATGAAACTTTTTCTCCGTTTGAAAATCTTTGCAGACACCTCTTTAGCACATTACATTCTGCACTGAAATTAGTCATCTTAGATTTAAAAATCTAGTCAATTGCCATGCTTCATTTCTGACTGTATCACTATTAGGCATAAGAATAATACGAATATAAACATGACACGATACGTATATTGTTCCGCGTTTGCTGTTGTCTCACTCTAGTTCCGTAGTTTATTAGGCAGACAGGATTTAAATGAATCAGCAGCAAACAGGAAAGAATACACAGCAAAATGTTTATATTCGTATTATTCTTATGGTGAAGAGAATACTGCATGTGATTCACAATTCATAAAAGTTCCCATAAGGAACCATCTCTTCTCACAGGCAGGAAAAACTTCAGTACGTAGAGTTGGCCATATTGACAAACATCCCAAACAGTCTTGCCTGTCAGATTTTCGTAGTACATAGAAATGCTGCTACATTCAAAGATGGACAGTACGGAATTGATATTTACTTTGTTGGATAATGTATGATGCAGAGGTTTTGGCACCAGTATTTATCTTTGTGCCTGCAAAGCATGCCTGTGTAGCGCTACATATATTCGATGGCAGAAGTTAGTTGTGGCAGCACCTATCAACATTTTTCAGAACTTCTGCTTGCTTTGCACTCAATTCTAAGCCGCAGGTGGTTTTTTGGATTGCAAAAACTGGAAAAAAAGTGCAGCTTAGATTTGAGTACCGTATATACATATATCATATCATGTCATGTTTATATTCGTATTATTCTAGTGATACAGTCAGAAATGAAGCAAGGCAACTAACTAGATTGTTAAATATAAGATGACTCTAATTTCTGTGCAGAATTCAATGTACTAATGAGGTGCGTGCAAAGATTTTTAAACGGATAAAATTTTTCGCTAAACTCTCGTTCAGAACATCTTCTATCATACACAGTCTATTATTTGGTTCTTGTTGATCATTATCAAAGAAAGCTGCAGCGTAAGTAACAACAAATAGCAGTCTCTTGCCATTGTTTTGCTTATGAGACAATTCCTCTCTTTTATATTGTAAGCTATGGTAGCGTGCACAAAAGCGATCCGTGCTGTGAGCAGCGACAGGTCATAAACACTCGTTATCAGAATGCGACAAACAGTGCATGACACATTACAATAATGCAGTTTCAGCTTAGAGTGACGTATACACCTATAACAAAGAGGAGGGCACTTATCAGATCAAAGCAAAATAAGCAATCGATTCAAACCAGACAAAGCACGTTAAAATGGAAGCGTACCCGTATAAATACAGATGGAGCACTTGACACATAGCAATGTCTACCTGGTAAAGCTTAACTGCTAAGCTTACGACTCGAACCAAACTACTGTAGCTGTATCGTCATTCATTCGACCTAAATTGTGTCTCATATTACAATGGACCAACTTTGTTTCGATTTGGAGGTGCGGTCTAAAACTTTTCTCTCCCCTTGAATTTAGAGTCTCATGTTTCAGATGCGGCTTAGATTCGAATACATACGGTACTTGTAACAAGATTGCACTTTGCTACTGCCAGCCTCTGACCCTCTGTCTGTCTCCGTCCCACCTACAGGCGTGGCTGCCCAGCATGAGCCTGCTGGAGGTGATACAGCGGGAGAGCGGCCAGCGCAAGATCCCCAAGCCCGTCATCTCCTCGACCGGCCGTGCCCAGCCTGCTGCCAGGTGAGTCTGCGTCTCGCAGCCCGCTGCAGGGCATTCTCAGAATGACCAGAAAGGATTCAGGATTTACACTTATAGTGGTGGCAGTTCAAAAATGTAAGAATATATATATTACCTTTTTTTCACTTACCATTGGCTGCATTTGTTGCTATAGGTACACTTTTCTTCATTAGTAAGAGAGATTCTTTGATTAATTTTGCACAGCATACAAACCATACTTACAGGTGTATGAAACACTAGAATTTTACAAATAAACTAAAAACTGTGGTAGAAATTAAGATAATTAAGTATAATATTTGAGTTTTTTCTAAACATAAGTTTAAAATGTAACAGTACATTTCATAAAATAAATAATTTCTAGAGTTTCATACACCTGTAAGTATTGTTTGTATGCTGCGCAAAATTCATCAAAGAATCTCTCTTACTTATGAAGAAACGTGTGTCTATAGCAACAAATGCAGCCAATAGAAGTGAAAAAATGATGAACTTCCACATGAAATAAAAATTTTTAACTTCCACTGCCATGATTATGAATCCTGAATCCTTCGTGGTCAAGCTGACAAAGTTTCATGAATTTATTCGTAAAAGTATAGACAGTGGAAATTAAAATGTCCTGTGATGTCTCTCCTGCTCCTTGACGTCCTACCCCCTTAATATTGTCTAACTAGTTTCAGAGCAAGAGGGAGAGCCAGAGTTAAATGGATTGACTCAATCCAGACTACTATTAGAAGAGTGAATCTGGACTGGAACAAAACAGTTTCTAGAGAAGAATAGTGGGAAGTGGGAGGAAAGTGGAGAAGTACCATATATGTCCAACTTTTCCCGATGCTGGATAAAAGGAAATGGATACTGATGAGAGAGAGCGTAATTTAGTGTGCGAAACTGCCGCACCTGACAGTAAAGTGGGTCTAACCCGGCAGTGTGAAGAGTGAAAAGGAACTCTGATGACAGACAGCAGCAGTACATAATTTCATGTTGCATCAAATCCGTGCCAGAGTTCATCAGTCATAGTGATCGGCAAGTCGTGGTACGTCAGTCGCTCGGCGGCCCCAGACCAGATGTTTCCAGCATTTGAGAGACCTGCAGTACGTGCTGTGCAGGACAACTGTCAAACACCTTCTGCGTCGATGTAGTCAGGACGGCAAGGGCAATGTGCAATCTCACACTATCTTGTCGACAGATAAAGCCGCAGAGACTTCGAAGACTGGACGTGGCCTCCAGTCTTAACGCGTTGGAAATAAGATAACAAATCCAATCTGACAATGTTCTTTCTCTTTGAAGTCTCCACACGTGGATATGTACAGCATAATGCTCTGCACTGAACCAAAACTTGTCTGAAAAGAAGGCAGTGTGTCTCTGCCCCCTCTGCTAAGGGAAGCCACAACAGCCCCTGTGCGGACATAATGTGATGCTCTGGACAGTGTCACTCTATGGGTTCTGTTCAAAAAATTCCAGAACATTCATAATCTAGTGCCAATTCTGTGTTGGAGCAAAATGCAGTTGGCATCCCTGGACACACCTGTGTTTAATGTGTAACTGCCGGAAATTCCATTGTCGTATGTCTGTTACTTATTGTCAATGCTGTACTGGGTAGAACATAATGTCGCACAGTTTGCGAATTTCGAGACAGCAGAGTTAGAGGAGGAACACATCTACATTAAATTTTGTGTAAAACGCAGGAAAACCTTTTACGGAGACACATCAAATGGTGCAGGAAGCCTACAGTGATGAGTGCTAAGCTGTACTCGGTGCTGCAAATTGTCCACACGGTTTAAAAATGGCCAGAGGGAAGTAAAATATGACAGTCATTCAGGTCACCCTTTGACATTTACCGATGATGCTCATGTCACGAATGTCATCAAAACTGTGTGTGCCAATCGAAGACTGACTGTCCGAGAGATTGCAGAATGATGTAACATTTCAGTCAGTTAGCATCGTGATATCCTGACTCACCACCTTGTAATGCATCGTGTTGCCACAAAGGTCATTCCACAGCTCATGAGTCGAGATCAGAAAGATCTTCGCCTGATGGTGTGAAGAGGTTTTGGATCACGCAAAGGAGAACGAGATGTTACTTAAAGAAAATCGTAACTGGTGATGTGCTGTTGGTCTGTGGTAATGATGCTGAGACGGACGTTCAGTTTTCACAGTGGATTGGGAAAGGTTCTCAGAGACCAAAAAAGCTTGTCAGGTCATAAAATGTCAATCATGCTGATAGTTTTGTTTTACTCTGAAGGATTAGTTTGTCACGAATTCATGCCACAATGACAAACTGCGTGGTACTGTCGGTATGTGTTACGAAGCCTGCGATAAAATGTGAGAAGGAAATGGCTTGAAATGTAGCAATACAATTCATCGCTGTTGCATCACAATGAATGACCACCACCTTCATCACTGGTAGTACATGACTGTTGTGCAAAAAAACGAAATCCCAGTGCTGACTCATTCTCCGTACTCTTCAGACCTGACCCCTGCAGACTTTTTTGTCCCCAAAGTTGAAAACTCCATTGAAAAGACGAAAATTTGAAATTATAGACAAGGTAAAAGAAAATTCGCAGATGGCACGTCGCACAATACAGCAAGACACGTACCGAGACTGCTTCCGGAAGTGAAACGGCATTGGCAGTGGTGTATCAGTTGTGGAGGCGACTATTTTGAATGAGACCATGCACAATAAGTAAAAGGCAACCATAGAAACATTTTGTGCACAAAGTTCCTGAATTTTTTGAAAAGGTCTAGCATCTGTGTAGAATCTTTTCATACTGCAATCAAAGTTGCTTCCTGACTTGAGGTACTGGGCAAGACCGAGTGAACAGTAACAAAAACCTGAAAACAGCTTTCGCATCCCAACTACCCTCCCGACCTGGTACAGAAGCAAATAACCAGAGCCACTTCCTCATCCCCTCAAACCCAGAACCTCTCACAGAAGAACCCTAAAAGTGCCCCACTTGTGACAGGATACTTCCCGGGACTGGATCAGACTCTGAATGTGGCTCTCCAGCAGGGATACGACTTCCTAAAATCCTGCCCCGAAATGAGATCCATCCTTCATGAAATCCTCCCCACTCCACCAAGAGTGTCTTTCCGCCGTCCACCTAACCTTCGTAACCTCTTGGTTCATCCCTATGAAATCCCCAAACCACCTTCCCTAACCTCTGGCTCCTACCCTTGTAACCGCCCCTGGTGTAAAACCTGTCCTATGCACCCTCCCACCACCACCTACTCCAGTCCTGTAACCCGGAAGGTGTACCCGATCAAAGGTAGAGCCATGTGTGAAAGCACCCACGTGATTTACCAACTGACCTGCCTACACTGTGACGCTTTCTATGTGGGAATGACCAGCAAGAAACTGTCCATTCGCATGAATGAACACAGGCAGGCAGTGTTTGTTGGTAATGAGGATCACCCGGTGGCTAAACATGCCTTGGTGCACAGCCAGCACATCTTGGCACAGTGTTACACCGTCCAGGTTATCTGGATACTTCCCACCAACACCAACCTATCCGAACTCCGGAGATGGGAACTTACCCTTCAATATATCCTCTCTTCTCGTTACCCACCAGGCCTCAATCTTCGCTAATTTCAAGTTGCCGACTCTTATACCTCACCTGTCATTAAACATCATCTTTGCCTCTGCACTTTCGCCTCGACTGACATCTCTGCCCAAACTCTTTGCCTTTAAATATGTCTGCTTGTGTCTGTATATGTATGGATGGATCTCCTTCCCTCTTTCCTGACGAAGCAGCCGCCGGTTGCGAAAGCTCGAAATTCTGTGTGTGTGTTTGTGTGTTTTATTTATTGTGCCTATCTACCGGCACTTTCCCGCTTGGTATATATAAGAGAGTGGGGGGGAGGGGAAACATTCCACGTGGGAAAAATATATCTAAAAACAAAGATGATGGGACTTACCAGACAAAAGTGCTGGCAGGTCGATAGACACACAAACATACACACAAAATTCTAGCTTTCGCAACCAACGGTTGCTTCTTCAGGAAAGAGGGAAGGGGAGGGAAAGATGAAAGGATGTGGGTTTTAAGGGAGAGGGTAAGGAGTCATTCCAATCCTGGGAGCGGAAAGACTTACCTTAGGGGGAATACCCTCTCCCTTAAAACCCACATCCTTTTGTCTTACCCTCTCTTTCCCTCTTTCCTGAAGAAGCAACCGTTGGTTGCAAAAGCTAGAATTTTGTGTACGTTTGTGTTTGTCTGTGTGTCTATCGACCTGCCAGCACTTTTGTTTGGTAAATCCCATCCTCTAGTTCCTGCACAACATCCAGCAACAGCAACACTTCAGCAGTTATGAACAGCTTTAGAGGCAGCATGGCTTAATATTTCTGCAAGGGACTTCCAATGGCTAGTTGAGTCTATGCCACGTTGAGGTGCTACACTATCCTGGGCAGGACGAGGTCTGACATGATATTAGTAGCTATCCCATCATTTTTATGTCTGTCCACTTGGGATTTCTGAACAGTGCTTCCAGAGGCCCCTCCATGTGGTGTGTGACGATAGATTACTACATCTCTTGTGGTAGGGTAGGCTGCAGCCCTGCATTGTATACATGCCTCTGGTGGACCTATTATGGAATGGAGAAGCATTTGTATTAGTTGCTTAGTAATACGAGTACAATGAGAATGGAAGATACAGTGTGAAATGCGTGGATTAAAAAGACATTCAGACAGAGGTGTAGTCTTACTCAGTCTATACATTTAAGAAGCAATGAACCAAAATGAAAGAAAGGTTCTCAGTAGTTGGATTAAAATTCAGGATATGGTGTGGAACCACCCTTAGCCTTGATGACAGCTTCCACACTTGCAGGCATATGTTCAATCACGTGCTGGAAGGTTTCTTGGAGTGCTACACTTAGGAGAGGTATCGATGTCGGTCAGCTTTCCAAAACATCCCAAAGGTGTTCTATAGGATTCAGGTCAGGACTCTGTGCAGGCCAGTCCAGTCCATCACAGTGATGATATTGTCATGTAACCACTCCGTCACAAGCCGTGCATTATGAACAGGTGCTCGATCGTGTTGGCAGATGCGATCACCATCCCCGAATTGCTCTTCAACAGTGGGATACAAGAAGGTGCTTAAAATGTCATTGTAGGCCTGTGCTGTGATAGTACCACACAAAATAACAAGGGGTGCAAGGCCCCCTCCACAAAAAACACAACCACACCATAACATGTATGTTCAATATAATTGTGACATATTATTATTATTATTATTAGTAGTAGTAGTAGTAGTAGTAGTAGTAGTAGTAGTAGTAGTACAGTTAGCATTAACCTTATTAGTTCTTAGTATTGATGTTTACATTGTTAGTAGATACAGTCATATAACTTTTAATTCCACTTATGCAATTTTATCACTATTTTTCGTGTTAAAATTGTCACTTAAGTAACTATATTATGAAAAGGATAGTTGGTACTCACCACATAACGGAGATGCTGAGGCGCGCACACACACACACACACACACACACACACACACACACACACACACACACACAGAGAGAGAGAGAGAGAGAGAGAGAGAGAGAGAGAGAGAGAGAGAGAGAGAATCGCTGGGAGCTAAAGCCAGACTAGGAGCAGCTGCACACAATGGGAGAGGCAACCAGGTGTGGTGAGGAGGAGGCTGGGGAGGGTAGAGGTGGAGATAGTGGACAGTAAAGTGCTGCTAGTGGGAGAGTGCAGGGATGAGGTGGAGAGAGGCTAGGGTAGCTAGTGCAATCGGGTGGTTGGAAGTGCCTCCACCAGAATTATTTGATTACATGAGTGGACACTGAGAGTGTAAAATACTTGCTTTTAAATGACATTTGGTGCTAGTACCACAAGCAGTGAATTGTATCAGTTCAGAGGGGAGGTCACTAGGGGTGGGATAAAATTTTTGAGGTCATCTATATGGTAATGTAGGTTAGGGCCCCAGATATCTTACCCTGCTGAGCTCTCGTTTGCAAGTAATCGATGGAAAGGCTCTTGTAATTTTGTGTTAATGTTTTAGACCCTTAAAACTGATAACAGTGATTATATGGGAATTGTCTAATACAGTGTGTCCCACTCAAACCTTCTTGATTTCAAAGACCCAGGGAAAAAACAACAGTAGATACAACATTGAAAAATGCACCACATTGTAGAGCGTCTCAGAGAATTTATTTATCATCAATACACCTCTACATGTGAACCATTTGTAGCACGAAGAATATTGAGTCTATATTCAATTTTTCACCAAGTTCTTTGTAACATTTCCTCTGTTATTGTTGCAATCGCATTTGTGATACGATGTCGCAATGTAGGAATATTGTCCACTTTGGTTGCATACATGTGGTTCTTCACAAATCCCCACATGAAGAAATCGAGCAGTGTGATGTCGGGTGAATGTGGTGGCCAGGCAATGGATCCTCCTCATCTGATCCAACGATTGGGAAATTTCCTGGCCAGGAACTAGTAAACAGGCGTTGACCAATGCGGCGGAGCTCCAGCTTGTTGAAAAATGTTGGGTTGCTAGTCTTGTATCTGAGGGTACACAGACTGCTCCAACACGTCCAGATACACTGACCCCTTTGTTCTGCAAAGAAGAATTGTCCAATGATCCTGTCGTGCATTAGCCCGCACGTTTAGTTTAGGGCTGTCATGAACATATTCAATGACAACTTACGGATTTTGTGAACCCCAGATCCGAACGTTATGCCTATTAACCCTTCGGGATAGAGGAAAGGTTGCCTCATCTGAGAATAAACATCTTTCCAGGAAGCTGGCATCCAAATCAATATGCTGCAGTTTATCCGCAGCAAATTGTTGTCGGCGTGGTTTGCCGTTCGGCGTCAGATGTTGCAAAATTTACACTTTGTGAGCAAACGTGCAAAGATGCAGGTGAACTAAACAGTGCAGTGTTGATCAAGGTACATCAAGTTGCCTAGATGCGTGACGAATTGACTTACACAGGCTTTTGAGAAACATTTGTGTGATGTCCTCCACTGTCTCTTGTGAAACTCCGTAACGTGCACCGCCAGAATGTTTCGGAACTCTTCCTGTTGCCACTAACTTCCTACATCATTCCTTCACTGTTTTCACATCAGGTGGATCACATTCATACACGTGACAATAATTTCTTTGCACAGTAACCTGCTGCAATTTTGTTTCTGCAAACCACACTACTGCTTGCGCACCCTGATGTGGAGTCACCATTTTGACTTCGTGTTACCATGCTGCATTCTGGCAACAATACTTGGCACTTTTGACATGAGAATATAAAGTCTTTGAGATGCTCTGCAATGTGGCGCATTTTACATTGTCATATCTACTGTGGTTTTTCTCTCCTGGGTCCAAATTGGGGAGGTTGGAATGGGACTCCCTGTAGTTCACATATGAGCATGAAATGTAGATGGTCGCGAGTTTGAATTTCGTCAGACATGTGAAAATCTTTTATTTTTAAAACATTATTGAACTCTTCTTTCAATTAATTGGTTTAAATGTAACTTTGTCACACCATTTTAATAATTGTGTTAACTTTTCCACTTGGAGTAGCTGTTAGCAGTATTGACCTCAGTGTCAGCTTGTATTGATTCACTTATCTGAGAAAACTGATTGCTTACAGTTAAACAAACAGAAATACTGCAAAACGTCTGTAAGTTTGACAGAGAGCATCATCCCCATCACAAAGAACACAAATTTTCTATTTGCACCGACCTCCAAAATCATTCCAGTAGTGGAGGTAATATATTTTTGGATAGGATTCTAACCTGTATTGAAACTGATAGGATTCTAACCTGTATTGAAACTGGGATGCGTCATTTCTAGCCAGAGTCAAAGCATGGGGTGGAAACACCTCGAATCCCCTGTCTGTAAGAAATTTGAAACACAAAATTCAACTGATACATTTATGGTTAACCGGAGTGTCTATGGTTTAATTTTCTGTGACTTTGTTTTGTAGAAACAACACTCTATCAATACTGTATACCACACTCTATCACGATTGAGAATAAAGTGAAGCCCACACCGAAGATTAGATGTCCAGGAGGGCAGGCGGAAAACAGGGCTCGACCACATATGATGCAGCTAAATGATCAAATAATTGGGGTGAAAGGAAGGGACAGGAAACAGGATGGGAAAGAGATAGGAAGGAACTAATAACTTCCAGCCTCACAGGGCACTACAGCAATTCACCAGTTAGAGTTGAAAATTTGTATTAGACCACTTCTCTAGAATGGTTGCTGGAACTGTCTCGGCCATCCCTTCACGGCCAATCAGACAGTCAGGGAAGTGATTATTGAGGAAACCTCGAACTTCTGTCGGGAACTGAGGTGGTGCACAGCGTTGCTGGTAGTAAACCATCCCATCGCAGTCGTCTTCATTGCTCTGTGAAATTAAAAAGTTTTCAAGCACACCCAGATACGCAACACCAGTGACTGTTACCTCCACAAAGAATAATTTGCTAAGAGCACAAAAGACATTAACTTTTGGGGGTGTCATGAACTTGTTCCAGGATTGAACACGGAATTTAACTGTCCCATATTTACCTCAAAAAGTTGTTGCAGAGTTCGTTTCACGAAACCGAAACACACAGCAAGTGCACTCCGCACTAGTGAAAATAGCCGTTTTAACTGTGCACTATGGTGGCACTCCCGACAGCAGAATGGTTAGTGATGCACTACATGAATCAAACTTGAGGT
Source organism: Schistocerca gregaria (assembly GCF_023897955.1). Classification (NCBI taxonomy): domain Eukaryota; kingdom Metazoa; phylum Arthropoda; class Insecta; order Orthoptera; family Acrididae; genus Schistocerca; species Schistocerca gregaria. The sequence continues at coordinate 59,785,789 of NC_064930.1, read as the reverse complement.
TGTTTGCTACAAAACGATACATCTACCAATTCTGTAAGCTGTCCCAGAAAAATTTCTATAGCACTCCAAAGTTGTAAAGTCCTTCTCGATTCACCCTGTATATAATTCTAACACACTTTTGCTGGAAACTGTTGGCAGAGTGGTTTGGGAGCTCCTGCTTCATCCTTCTCTGAGTCGTGACCTCAATCCTTCAGATATTTATCTGATCAGTTCAAGAAAAGAAGCCTTGTATGGTGTAAAGATCAATAGCAATGAAGGGGTAAAGAAAAAATATGTACAGACAGGTTTTGAGATAGAGGCAAAGAATGCTCTGCTGAGGAATTACAAGACATAGTCAGTGGGACAGGAACATGGAAGGTGGTGAGGATTATGTGAAAAAATAGACAAAAACTGTACTGATTGAATAAATCATTTTTGTGGTACAGCTATTTGCTTAATTATTGTAAAATGCTTGTATCAGGTTGTCCCTACGTTAGTTGTGTAACACAGAGAGTGTCAATTGCATGTGTCCTTCGTTTGTTTTTTACTGATATCAACTATTTGTACTCTCCAAAGGCCGATGGAAGTTCTCAGTGCGAGCAGCCCTTCACAGCAACACCAGCCGCTATCTGAAAGAGAGTCTTCCAGCTGGGTGACTACGGTGGGCCCCAGCACCGCTACTGTGCCGACAGCGAGCTCGTCCACTGCGGCCACAGCCGCCCAGCCCCGGCAACAGTCGGAGTACGGCGGCGAGTCCTAGCGGCCACTGGGGGACGACTGCACCACGGCAGAACTCCTCCGCTGCTGCCGGACGCGGCCCACGAGGAAGTTTCACGGCGTGGCTTACGGTAGCAGATTCTCCGCCGTCACCAGGCGGCGTGTCGTTTGTGACGACGGGAGTCGCACGCTTCCGGACGGCTGCACTGTCGTCCCGACTGGTTACTCCTGCCGAGTCTGCAAATTACTGGTTGTCTGTTGTTAAGAGCACTGTTTGCCTTACAGAGGAAATTTCCACTTCGAGAGAATTTGCTTTTATTGAGTTCTAATAATACCTATTTTATCGTGCCACTAGTTGGTATTGGGTATTTTGTTGCTGACAAGTTCATTAAATAATATTGTTACAGTCTTTATGTGGAAAATAAGCCACAGTAAGTGTATTTTAACTTTACTACACATTATGCAAGAGATAGGCCATTTACATAATTAGAAATTTTTTTGGACCGGGGGGGGGGGGGGGGGGGTTGAAGCAGAGACTGGGAGAGAAATAACATGCAATTTAATGTGCCTCTGCAGAATTTTTTTGTTTTGATAATATCTGTATAGTGTGTGCCTCTTGTTGCCTGGTAATTGTTGAACCAGTAGATTGAATCCAATTTTTTGAGCCAGCACGTGACTTTGTCAGTTACCTAACCGAGCTTCTCCAGGGTCAGGTATTGTTGTTCAGGCTACTGCTGTAATATTTGGTAATTAAAAAGAAAAAAAAAGCAGATTTGGGCCTGTTGTCCTAGATTTGTGTAAATGGGCATATATGTAATGTTATCACTGCATTAGCTCCATATTGTTAATCTATACTCTTAAGGTTGATGAATTATTCAAACTTTGTGAACTTATTTTATAAAAATCCAGCAAGTGTGAGACGACCATGATATAAGTGGATTGACCTACAGTCCCTAGATTAATTCTGCTGTTTCATTCCTGTTATGGACGATTCCACAGAAGTTTGAAGACAAACTTGTTATTTATACGATTACTATATTTACAATTATGAGTATTGCTAATAGATTAATTTTATTTGACTGTGTGTGTGATAGCCAGGCACCACCATCCTTCATTGTTACATTCTGTTGTATACATAATTTAGTGAGAGATTAAAAATGTGGGCAGGATACGGAATCAAAATTTGGATTTTGTCTTGTGCTGCAACACTTTCTGAATTGTGAATTTCTTTGTCATGCTACCCATTTTCTTGTCATTTGTTTCTGCCCGTGACACCGAAATCTTCAGGTTAGGATATTGTCCAGGATGCCTTTGCACTAAAAGTTGTCTCCCAGCATTACCTTGATATTTGTTTGCAATTAATTGCCTGGGCAATGCCTTTATATTTATGTGCAGACATTCATCACAGCATTCAAGGACTTATGAGGATGTTTTTGGAGCTTTCACTGTTTAACACCAGTAAAATGGCACACACTGCTGTAATCTGATCAAAATGGACGAGCTTGAACTCTGCCTGCAGAAACTGCACATCTTCTGAGACCAGTTACTGACAGATTGGCATCACGGGACAGTTGTAGAATAGGCAAATAACTCTGTTTCTGATGAGTGTCAATCCCCGCAGAACACACTTGCACGTGTCTGAAACGGGGAGGGGCATCTGTGTTACTATATGTTTAAACCAAAAACCTGGTTCCAGTTACAAATCGTCTGTCTAACAGCTTTTAGGGGCAACAAAAAATTAATGTTCAGTATTTCCTACAATTATTGACCAAATTTAAAATACTGTCATAATCTACTCATTAAGAGATATGACCTAATGTTAAAGGTTTAACACTGTCTAATATTACATGTACATTATTTATTTTGTGTAAGGAAAAGAGGATGAGCCTGATTGCTAGGAAGTCATGATGTAGGTTTTGTTTACTTTATTTGTCCACAAGGTGGCTCTGTTGTATCGTATTTATGAGGTTCCGTTTGGTTATATAAAACAAACTGTACAGATACAGAAAAAATATTTATTCTACAAAAATCTACAACAGTTAAACTACTTTTCTACGGAGCTCCCGAAATTTTGTAGACATTTGTCATGGTGTGGCACAAGTTTTTGTATGCCTTCTTCATAGAAGGTCTTCGTATTCAACCATATGGTAACATGTTCTTTCAGCTCATCATCGTTTTTCAGTAACTATTTCATGAGTTTGCGAGCGTGAGATATGCGGAACTTCCATAGCGAGGGCACTAACAAGGGGAGGCCGCCAATTGTGAAATTCAGATTCAATTCATACTGCGCATAATAAAAGCTCATGGCCAGAGGTGTAATGTGGCAAAGCACCAAGATGCACTTCTCAGCCGTTGTCAAGAAAATTGACAGTTAAAAGAAACTGTTGCGGTACTCTCTACGATTAATAGTTTTCTACAGCGTCGTGGCGCAGAGGTAAGCGCTCAGGTTCGTAATGCGAAGGTCGCCGGATCGACTCTCGTGCCATGCAACATTTTTTTATTATTAGTTTTTTGTAATTCATAACCGCCGGTTGCGGAAGCTCGTAATTTTGTGTGTGTGTTAGTGTGTTATCTTATGGTGCCTGTCTACCGGCGCTTTCCTGCTTGGTAAGTCTTGGAAACTTTGTTTTTAATGTATATGTGTGTGTGTGTGTGTGTGTGTGTGTGTGTGTGTGTGTGTGTGTGTGTGTGTGTGTGTGGGTGGGTGGGTGGGTGGGTGGGTACACATTTGAATTACGAAAAACAAATACTTAAAAAAAAAATTGCATGGCACGAGATTCGATCCGGCGACCTTCGGATTACGAACCCGAGCGCTTACCCCTGCGCCACGACACTGTGGAAAATTATTAATCATAGAGAGTATTTCACCGCAACGGTTTCTTTTAACTGTCGATTTTCTCGACAATGGCTGAGAAGTGCATCTTGGTGCTTTGCCACATTACACCTCTGGCCATGAGCTTTTATTATGCACAGTATGAATCGAATCTGAATTTCACAATTGGCGGCCTCCCCTTGTAAGTGTAAACTTACGGTTGTGCTTAATCTTATCTTCAGTTGTGTAAACCAGTTCATCAGTAACCACAGACGAGCATCCACTTCATTCTTCATCGTGCATTCGACCACGTCCTTCATCGAACAGTCTGACCCATCTTCTAACCATTGAATCACTACTGAGCGAGGTGGCGCAGTGGTTAGCAGACTGAACTCGCATTCGGGTGGACGACGGTTCAACCCCTCGTCCGGCCATCCTGATTTAGGTTTTCCGTGATTTCCCTAAATCCCTCCAGGAAAATGCTGGGATGGTTCCGTTGAAAGGGCACAGTCGATTCCCTTTCCCATCCTTCCCCACTCAGATGAGACCGGTGACTTCGCTGTCTGGTCTTCTCCCGCAAACAACTCAAACCAACCTATTGAATCACTCATAGCATTTTGTCCGTAAACCTCTCAGATTTGCTGATGAATTTCCTTTGGTTTAACTGCCCTTGCATTTAGAAAATGAATCAAGGATCTGATTTCACACGCAGTGGCATTTTCAATTACAGCTGACATTATAAAGAAGCACGACAAAGCACACGTCGGCAGCAGCGATCTGAAAATGGTGTACATGTCTTCTCCTCGAGTCAGAATAACTTCCGTGCACAATCGGAACTGCGATCGTAGTGCTGCTGCGTATAGAAACAGAAACTTTGTGGACAATCGTCGTACATTGTCCCGGGATGCTATGAATCAATGACAAACCCATTGATTACTCAGTGCTATTCAGAGACATACAGTACAATGTGATGGAGCATTACCAGTACAGTTTTGAAGAACTCGCTGATACACACCTTGCGTATGGGGTAGTACATTACAGTGTTCGCTCTCTGCTGAAGGACTATAAAAGGAACGATTTCCGTGACAGGCATTGTCCATCATGATGACTGTTTATTTCTCTCGATAACTGAATGCGGGAACTGGTTCGTTGGAAAGGAGAAACGAATAACCTGACAACATGAGAACAACTCGCACTCCTGATTTTGAAGAGGAGGTGCTGCAACGTATTGCAGTGGAACCCACTACAAGTACTCATCATGTAGCACACAAAATGGGCGCTACACATACTAGCGTGTGCCGAGTACTCTGCGAACAATTATTACACCCGTATCACCCACAACTAGTCCATGCAATGCTTGTCACTGACTGTACACCAAGTGTCAGTAGTCGCTCCAACAATGAATTGATTGACCAGATTTCCTCCAAATCGTGCTGTTTACCCACAAGGTCTCACTTGATTGTGATGGTATTTGGAACAGCAATAACAGTCATGTGTAGAATGAGCAAAACCCTCATGCTGTAGTAGAGTCACACAGTTGAACATTTTACAGTGAATATCTGGGCCAGCATTGTAGGTGACAACCTCATTGGGCCATATCTGCTACATGGCCATCTGATTGGCCAGCTGTGCTTATGGTTCATCCAAAGACTTCTACCCGAGTTGTTGGAGAACGTACCCTTGGCTGTTTGTGAGAGGATGTGGACACAAGATGGCGACGCACCGCCTCACTTTAGTGTGGATGTCCACAAACATCTCAGTGCTGTATTTTCTAGTCGCTAGATTGAAAGGGGAGGTCCTATTTCGTGGCCTGCTAGTCCACCTGACTTGAATCCGCTTTATTATTTCCTATTGGGATATCTAAAGTCATTTGTGTGTGAGACCTCTGTGGACACAGAGATCAAATTAGTTGCCAGAATTGTAGCTGCCTGTGATGTGATTCGAAATACACCAGGGATATTTGTCAGGGTGTCCCAGAATCTTGTTCGCCAATGTCATGATCACATCAAGGTTGATGGCTCTCTGTTTCAGCACGTTTTGTAAGATACAGGACAAATAGTACGGGCCATTGTATCAATGATGTTTATTTACATTAGTTACAGTTAAATGCAGATACCAAGCAGTGAGTGATAGGATTTTATTACTATTATCTCCGTAACCTGCCTTCTCCGGCCCCAGTTTCCCTACCTCAAATTGTTCAGTGGAGCATCCTCTCTCCTGTTACATTTTTGTACACTGTTGCAGAAACAGTCTGTATGTCTAATGCAGCGTACATTGTGGTGCGCAAATTATCCAGACTGTTCTTCCAGAGTTTGGTAATGAGAGCACTTAGCAACTTCTAACAAACTTAAAACATCATTTTAAACCTTTTCAAAAGTTATTGTTTATGCTGCAAAACATACGTGTGTGTGTGTGTGTGTGTGTGTGTGTGTGTGTGTGTGTGTGTGTGTGTGTGTGTGGGCGCGCGCGCGGTGTTGTTGCTGTTGTTTTAAAAACCACTACCACTAAATCTATTTCGCAGATAGCTTCCACATGTACCACTGAAGATATCACTGTAAAACACACAGTTTAGGAGGAAACTAGCTTTTCTGAAAAATGCTAGTTGTTCTCAATATTGGTTGTAGAAATGGTTATATAATTTTAAAAACAATTGTTGGAAGATAGTTCTCAGATGGCTCTATCATATATGGTCTACAATTGCTGAATTCAAAAAAATCAAATCCGAGTGTCAAAATGAAGAAAACAAATGATTCCTGCTCACCATATTGTGGAGATGTTGAACTACAGAGAGACACAACAAAAGACAAATAAACATGTAAGCTTTTGGTCAATAGGTCTTCTTCTGGGGTAGACAACTTGTGACTTTTTTTCTTCATGAATGTGTGTGGGTATTATTTTTCTTCAGAAGATGGCCTTTTGACCAAAAGCTTACTTGTTTTGCAGTCTTTCTTTTGTGGCCATCTGCAATTCAGTATATCCACTATATAGTGTGCTTTTCATAATATTGTCCTCATTCCACCCTGGATAAACCTGTGTCATAAGTGACATTGAACTGTGTTGTTATAATTAAACTGACAGTGCTGCAGTGCGGGCTGTGTGCTGTAAGCAGTCAGAATGTGGTGTGGGTGCAGGAAAAGGGGAAGAATGATCAATAACATTTTGGCACGTTTATTAAGATATAACTCATTAGACTTATTAGGTGTGTTCAATATGGTCTCAAGACTGGGCGACATGGTGTGTCTGTAATACAGCACGGCCAACAATTGCTCACAGGATATGCAATGTAATCAAATCAATATGTTGTCGAATGCTACCGTTCAGATCAGGAATATCCGGGTATATCCTTGACAGACACGATGTTTCAGATACGCAGACAACCAGAAGCCATACAGATTTAGGTCAAAGTGTGTAGATGGCCACACATATTGAAATTGTTTAGCGATGATGTGGTCATTACCGAAGGTTTCTCAAAGCAAATCTTTCCACTGGCAAGCTATTAGGGCTGTTCAATAAAGAATGATCATAATTTTTTTATGGTCATAATTTCACACACTAAAATTTAATCTTACAATATTCTGTTAGCTTAATGTGCAACAAACACACCATAGTAGTTCCATTGTTGGGACTCCTGGTTCCCACCTATGAGAGGCATGCAAAGTCAGACATGTTAAGTACTGCCTACCACTGCAATGGATGTAACTCATGAGGAACGATGTGCGGCTTTGAAATTGTGCTTTCGTCTCAACAAATCTTCAGCTGAGGCCTTTACAGTGTTACAGGAGCCCTCTAGAGAGTCTGTTCTTCCCTACAGCACAGCTCGAAGGTGGTTTAAAATGTTTTAAAGAGGGGAGACAATCAATTTCAAAGGAAGATGGACATGGTGCTCCAGTTACTGCTCTTATGGAAGAAAACATCAACACTGCTGCTGTCATAATGAGATAGGATCAACCAATTACCTTAAGATCACTTTCTGACATACTGAATGTTTCATTAGGCGTCACCCACACATTGGTGACAGAAAAATTATACGACACTTGTTTGTCCGCAATGGATTCCAAGACTGTCGATTCCCTAACAAAATGACATTCGCGTGCATGTCTGCACACAGTTAAAGTTGATGTTAGCGGAAGAGCCCGAGTTTCTTTCAAATGTAATGAGTATGATGGGCAAACATCTCTTAGGCGCACTACGAATGTAGTGGTGTGTACATGTTTGGAATGTGGGTCTCACGGGGAGCGTGCAAGGGATAACTCCCTCCAGTTGCCCTATCCTCTGTGCCGTCGGTGGCTCAGATGGATAGAGCGTCTGCCATGTAAGCAGGAGATCCCGGGTTTGAGTCCCGGTCGGGGCACACATTTTTAACATGCCCCTAACGAAGTAAATCAACACCTGTTTGCAGCTAGTGTCCATTTAATTATCATTTCATTTCTATCAAAGCTGCATGGTCATCTACGGTAACTGTTCTTTCGGGAAAAGATACTATCGTCATGTATAGTGAAATGTAATCACTGCTGATGAAACTTGACTACATCATTTTGATCCTGAGAGCAAACAGCAAGGCTCAGTGTGGAAATCTCCTTCATCACTGACCCCCCAAAAAAGCAAAAGTGGTTGCTTCTGCTGGGAAAGTTATGGTCACCTCATTCTTTGATATTCGTGGAATGGTTCATCAGCACGTTTGACCTGCATACACCAGTGACTGGACAGTACTCCAGGGATGTCCTGAAAACATTGGAAGTCCATATCAGGAACAAAAACCACATTCTGTGAAGCAGGCTGGACGCTGCACCACAATAATGGGCGGCTGCACATTGCCAGTGTTGTTGCTGAATATCTTGCAAAAATCAATGTGAAGTGCATCCCTCACCCTCCCTAAGTCTGGATTTAGCCCCATCTGACCTTTTTTTATTCCCTAACACGAAGAAACGCCTTATTGGGAGACATTATCAATCATCAGAAGCAGTGGTGAAGGCTGCGAAGGCAGTTTTGAAGGACCTCTCCAAAAATGGTTTCCAGTATGTATTTGAAGACTGGCAGAAATGCTGGGACAAGTGCGTCGCATTCACGAGAGACTACTTTGGAAAGGACCATCAAAATTATGAGGATGAGTAAAGGAACACTGTCAAAAAAAAAAAAAAAATATATGATCATTCTTTATAGAACAGCCCTCGTATATGTGGTGTCGCCCCATCTTGCTTGAAAATAGTGGTGTGGACATAGTTATATTCTTGCAAAGCTGGAACTGCATGTTGCATGCGAAGACACTTATAACGTGCTGGTGTCACTGTACACTCAACAGGCCCTAAATGAGAAACGAACTGAGAATGATGGAGCTGTGAAACTGCACCACACAGTCACATAAGCACCTGCCTCCGTGGGTGATGTCGCTAACACAAGCTCGTGCAGGACGCTCGTCCTAGGAATGAGCCGGTTCGAATCCTGGTGGTGGAAACAATTTTCACTGCCAGTATTTGGCCAGCAAGGGCAGAAGAAGTGGTGACAAAGTTCCTCGTCACCAGAGTTGCGCCAATGTCTCAGTTTAAATACCGAACCTCTCCGCAATGTCACATGAAGTGAGGGCACGTGACTCTGCTGATTCGCCAACAGCCACTTCGCGAAAGAAATAAATATGTTTTGCCAAATGACAAACAGCATACTGACGTTACAACTGTCAACATTTCACATTCTGACTACTTACAATGCCTTATTTTCACCTGGTGGCAGAAAATGAAACCGTTATTTTGTTCAGTATACTACACAAGCGCTCCAATTTATGAACACTCCTATGATGTTTCATCATCCTGCAATATATATGGCCCACACTGCAGCACTCGCAATTCCGTCAGTTTAGTTATAACCATCCAATACTTAGTAAGAAATTAGAAGTGTGGCTAAGATACTTCATAACTGATTGTTTGTAACACATTTGTTTAATACACATGAATCTGATTATTTAAAGATTGCGGGGATTACTACTTGCGCAGAGCTAAAAGGATGGGGAGAGGGGAGATTGGCTGTGAAAACTGAAAGGAAGCAAGTATGATGCGAAATGGATGTGAGGGAGGCTAATACATGAAAAGGGAGTGGGGGCAGGTCTCTGCTTGAAATACATTGTGTAAATCGCCCATGATATAAGAAAATCGAGGGACAGCTAAAGTGGAGAGATTTGCTGATGCTAGCATTTTTCCAAATCTTAATTATTCGGAATTCTGGATGAGTCACAGTGACAGCTACAGGAATCAAGTATAAAAATCAGAGTTGCACCATGACAGTCCATTACAATTTGTCCTGAGAATAGCCCATTATAATTAATTTTTTTTTTTTTCTTGGCATGCTGTTGATCAGGTACTGAATTATTGTTAGTGAGCAGGTAAGTTAAAAGACTACGGACTATTTTTGTATTAAATGTGATGCAACAAATAATTTTTAATTACACAGGATACAATAGATCAGACTTTATGTAGTACATTTAAACTGCAAAGGTCCGACTCTTCTGGAGTGTGCAAATCTGCAGGTAATGGTATGTTGTGGTGCACAAATTGACACTTCATCAACTTCTTCCAACTTGAGTTAAGATGAGATCAGACACCCTATGCCATCAATGCTATATTCTTTTAACTCTTAAGCTATTATTTCTAAAACTACTGAAGATATAACCACCAAATTTTTGCCAATTGATTATCTGAATGTATTTAGTTCATCAATCTAGAATGGAAAAAGTACAAAAAGTCTGACCTGAATACAATTTTTTTATAAATTTGCCTGTTTATTTGAACGAATTATTGTGTTTTATACAACACGGCATCAATTATATAACTCTCAAAACACTGTTGTAGACCCATATACTCACCTCCTCTATATAAACAATCCCCATAAATTTATGTATTTATGTTTATTGGTTCATGAGAAAATGGATCTTTTGCATGAAAATTTACAGTTTTGAGAAAAATTCAAGTTTAAAATAAGTAATAAGTCTATAGAAACGCACCTTTCTTGCTTTTTAAAAAAATAAAACTGGCTAAAAGCAGCCCTGTCCATAATCTGATCCTCCTCCACCTAAATTCTTCGTTCTTCTTCTTCTTCTTTTCCTAGGTCATTTGCTGAGCAGAAATTTCAATTTTACATATTCATAATCGGTCCATGGCTTGCAATGTAGTTGCCGTATTCTGCCCTATATTTATTCACAGCTGATCCAGGACTTAATCTCCCACAATTCCCATCATTGAAAGAAATAACTGTATCACACAGACCTAATCTAGACTAATGTAGACATCATGATGTCCAAGTAAATAAGAACCTTTAAAACTACATTTAAACAGAATTTTTTCAAAAGTTATGCACCAATGTGTCCAGAAAAGTCTAAATATTTATATAGCAGAAAAACTTTTTTTTTTTTTTTTAATTTGGGGTCTGATCTCACCTTAAACTGAATAACAATAATCTTGTCATAGTTAATGACAAGGGTTAGCAACAGTGCTTTCTAAATGAAGCAAAGGCAAATGTAATTGTTGTTACCCAACTCCTTAACTTCAAGTATGGAGATGTTTACGTGCTAAGCTACTGCGTGTGAGGAGGGTTATGGAGAAGAAATAGAAGTGAAAGAAGGTAGGAGGCAAATCGTGCCACTCTAATTTACAAAAGAAAACCGTAATTCATATCGGCAATTGCTATAGGAATATCGGAGAAATATTTGAGTGTGATGGCGAAATACAGGGTGCGTTCCGAAAGTAATGCAATTATTTTTTTTAAAGTAATTTATTGAACAGATTTGCACAAACACTTAAAATTCTTCAAAGTACTGTCCTTGGGCCTCTACACATTTTTTCCAGCGACTCTGCCATCACCGGTACGCGCCCTGGAAGGCGTCTTCTGGGACCTCTCGCAAGGTCTTCGGCGGATTGGATCTCGTCTATGGACGAAAAACGGGTTCCTTTCAGGGCTGACTTAATCCTAGGAAACAAAAAGAAGTCAGCTGGGGCGAGGTCAGGACTATAGGGGGGGAGGGGGGGGCAGCATTGGCACCTGGTGTTTGGCCAGGAACTCGCGGACTCGTAGCGCGTTGTGGCAAGGCGCGTTGTCGTGATGGAGTTGCCAGGTAGCGGAGATGTCCTTTCTCGTCCTGACGACCCTTTTGCGGAGTCTTTCCAGCACATCCACGTAGTAGGCAGCGTTAACTGTCTGTCCTTGAGGAACAAACTCCTTATGGACCACTCCTTTGCTGTCGAAAAAGACAATGAGCATTGTTTTCACTTTTGATTTGCTCATTCTTGCCTTTTTGGGCTTGGGGGACTGATCAGTGTGCCACTCAGAGCTTTGGCGTTTTGTTTCTGGGTCGTATTCAAAAACCCAGGTTTCATCACCAGTGATGACGTTGTCCAAATAATCAGGTTCAATTTCAGCACGTTGCAAAAGTTCACTTGAAATTTCCGCTCGGTTGGTCTTTTCGTCGTCTGACAACACCTTGGGCACGAGCTTGGCGCACACTTTCCTCATCGCTAAATCTTCAGTAACAATGCGAAAAACAACAGTAGACGACAAGTTCAGTTCATTGCCAACCATCCTGATACTCAATCGACGGTCAGAGTCCAACAGTTGTCGCACACGAGCCACATTGTTGTCGGTTTTGCTGGTTGACGGCCGCCCAGAGCGTTGTTCGTCGTGAACCTCTTCCCGGCCTTAAAGGCCTTTAACCACCTCGAAACTTGTGAGTAGGACAGAGCAGAGTCCCCGTAAGCCTCACGAATCATTTTGTTAGTCTCCTCAAAAGATTTGTTAAGTTTAGCACAAAACTTAATCGCGTAACGTTGCTCGATCGTCGATTCCATTTTTTCCGTGACACGGTCGGCGCACAGAGGTTTACAATAACAGACGTCCTGCCGGTTCCACAGCTCGGAGAGCACTGAAACCGGTTTCGCGGCAAAGCTTAGCGTCCCCCCCACCTACTCCATGTGGCCCGCTCCCACTCCGACTACTAGGAGCGGCGCGGGAAATTCAATTGCATTACTTTCGGAACGTACCCTGTATGTACCTGCAGTTGGGAAGACGTGTGTAGGGAGGGGGGTTATTAAGGTGTGTGGGAACACTCTTAACTTGTGAAATTGTTTGAGATCGGGTTACTGTAAGGAGCATTCAGTAAGTAATGCAAAACACACACATTTTCTGAAAGGATGTTGGCTTTATTCAGAACTCCCACACATCATATTGGTTCCCCACTCTTTTGGCTAGAAAGCTCTAGCTTTCAACATAGTCTCCATTCAATGTGACGGCTGTACGCCCACATGGTACCTTTCTACTGGTCAAAGTCGGATCACCAATCATTCAGAGTCTGAGAAGACCATCGCCACAACTTTAGCAGCTGCAGGTGCTGCTTTGAACATTTCTTCGGAGGAGAAGTGGTGTGGCACCAGTGCTTGCTGTTTTGTTTCCAGTTCGAGGAGGAGGAGATCAGTGTTTAATGTCCCGTCGACAACGAGGTTATTAGAGACGGTGCACAAGCTCGGATTAGGGAAGGATGGAGAAGGAAACAGGGCATGCCCTCTCAAAGGAAACATCCCGGCATTTGCCTGAAATGATTTAGGAATATCCCAAAAAACCTTATTCAGGATGGCTGGAGACGAGTTTGAACAGTCGTCCTTCCGAATGCGAGTCCACTGCGCCACCTCGCTCGGTTTTCCAGTTTGAAGTGATGAACCTATGTTTCATCGACTGTGATGATGATTGACAACAAAACTGTGGCGCCGAGTGCACAAGCAATACGGCTAAGATGTTCCTTCATTGCTCTTTGCAGTCTTCTTTTGGCAGCAAGTAATGCAGGGGGCACATACCTTTGCGTACCCCAACTGGTGTTATCACAACCAACAGAGATGTCCAGTTGAACAGCGAGGCTTTTGACTGCGGTGAGAGTCTCTGCCCGAGGTTGTAGTGAGAGATCGGACTAGTTTGCACAATCTTCTTGTGATTATGACAGATGCCCCAGTCAATGAGTCACTGTGCTTTTGTTCACTGCCAGGACCCTGTAGACATTCTGCAAGTGCCTAAGAATATCAGCAGTGCTCTAGTTTTCTGCCAATAGAAACTCAGTGCCAGCTCTGTGCTTGGAATGCACCTCATCACAGACACTATTTTGAAGGCTTTGTGTAATGCGCCACATATTGGAACTTCATGAAACTACAGGGACTGAATCACCACAACAAATTCCACATTTTGTCAACTGCAATTGGGTGAGAAAAAAAAGTTTTGCAATAGTTGTTGAATGCCCCTCATACATGAAATGGATTGGGGCAGGTTACTATGCGAAATGAAGTGGGAGTAGATTACTGCATGGGGTGCAGGTAGTTAAATAGGAGTGAAGGAAATTCAGTAACTGTGTGAGTTTGGTGGCGGGCAGGTTACTGCATCAAATGGATTAGACGGGCATACTGCGACAAGACATTAGTTGGGTTGAATTACTGTGTGGAAGGGGGTGGGCAGTTGATCACTATGTGGAGGTTGCTGTGTGAAATGGCTCGATGGCAAGTTGAGTGCATCAAACGGATTGTTGGTCAGGTTAGTTCCTCAGATTGGTTGGGGAGGCCAGATCAATGTCTCAAAAGGGTAAAGATACATGTTATTGAGTGAAATAGAAATGGGGGAAGGGCATTTACTGTGTAAAATGTATGCAGGCATTTTACTGCGCTGAGTGAGTTAAATGAGGCAGGTTACTGCTTAAATGGGTGGTAATTGTGTGGAGAGTGGGGGCAGTGTGTTTGGTGAGGCAAAATGGAACACTACACTACATTCAGATCTTCTATTCTCAGTTTGCCAGATTCAAAAACGCAGATGAAATCTAATGGTGACCTTAAAGTTGAAGTCAGGGAAAGCCTAGGTTTTTCAGTTTACATTTCTCCTGCATTGGCAAATTGAGGAAGGTTGGGAGAATTGATTAATACTCAGGAGGGATGCGCAAAATGGCAGCGCACAGAAGCAGCCATTTAATCTGTACACTATAGTGCACTTCATGTCTAAACCACTAATCATAATGTGAACGGTTGGATAGGAATTTTAATTTCATTCGCACAACTATTACTATGAGCTAAACATGTTGATCTGTTCGTTGTTCCACAGTAAAAATATCGGTATCCCACCCATAAACGTTTGAATGGAACATTAAAGGTTTCAACTACGAACCTCCATCCACTATCGAGGGACTTCGAGGCGTCCTATGCCATTTGCCACTACTTGCTCAGATATGTCAGAGTTTTTTCTGCAAGTAACTGTAACTAAGAGAAATGCTGTTGTCATTAATCCGCTGCCCTTAAGATCTGCTAAGATAACTTCCTCCTAACTAGTAGCCGAAAACATTTTGAGACAAGCTCTGTCACTCTCTCTTTATATGGCTTTGCCATATGTATCCAAAATACTTACATTTATATTTCAAGCTTTTAAGTCAGTGGTTGTCAAATTATAGCCCGAATCAAGTATTTGGGCAACCTCCTGTTCTGAGCCATATTTTATAATGCTGTAGTACCTGTGCAGTAGCCACAAGAAAGATCGCGGGAGGTGCACATCGGCACGGCGCATCATGGACAGTAGTTGCCGCAAGTAGAGTCCCGTCCACCAGAGGGCACACGAGAGTTTGGCCGCGACCTCTGCTGGCGGAACAACAACAACAACAACAACAACAACAACAACTGAGGCAGCACGGGCCGTGCCCAGTCAGTTCACGTCGGGCATGTCTAGCAGACAGTTCGCGGTCTACACTAGCAAGTGCGATGGAAACGTGAATCGTGTTACTACAACCTGTATAGCAGCTAACAGCAGAACTTCCAAAAAATGTGGTTTTTCTGCTCAGTAACAAACAATTACTTACAGAGACAGTAATAGTGTATGATGTGCTCAATTTTAATTGTTGGTGAATTTGGTCTCTGGATAATTGAAGCTGTCCAATTCAGCAGCAGAGAGGTAAGCAGTTCAGAACAGGGACAATTACAATTGAAACTTTCATTCCCCGTTTACCTTTAAGAAACAACTAATATTAAGGCAGCAGCTAATGAACCAGCATGACAAAAGCATACTTGGAACCAACGAAAACAACTTTCAAATTCTATAGTGGGTCACCTTCCTGCATAACAATTGTAAAAGGGAGCACAGGTTATCTTTAAATAAAAATCAAAATGCATCGGCTAACATGACAGAAATCGCACAGATCTCACGGAGCACAGGTTATCTTTAAATAAAAATCAAAATGCATCGGCTAACATGACAGACAGAAATCGCACAGATCTCACTAGCAACTAACAAGAAAAGGTTTAAATTTACGCACTGAGTTCATCATCCTGCATTTCTTTCTTACTTACTTACTCACTGGTCATACCAGACTCGAGAGTCCATTACCGCAGCAATGTATTTTCGCCATCTGTCCCTGTCTTGGGCTATTTCCTTCTATTCACCTCCAATACCTAGGCTCCTCAAATCAGCCTTCACATTGTCCTCCCATCTATGCCTCGGTCTCCCCACAGG
The DNA here is from genome assembly GCF_023897955.1 of Schistocerca gregaria. Classification (NCBI taxonomy): domain Eukaryota; kingdom Metazoa; phylum Arthropoda; class Insecta; order Orthoptera; family Acrididae; genus Schistocerca; species Schistocerca gregaria. The sequence goes on along the minus strand of NC_064930.1, from coordinate 59,769,783 downwards.
ACGTTTTCCCTCTAGGTGCCCTACCAGTACTCTGCGCACTGCCCTGCCCTCATTCATTTGAGCTACGTGACCCGACCTTCGCAGCCTACATGATTTAATTATACTCATAATGTCAGGGCTTGAATAGAGTTTGTGAACCTCTTCATTATGCAGTTTTCGCCACTCTCCGCTAATGTCATCGTTTTTTGGTCCAGAAATTTTCCTCAAAATTTTGTTTTCAAAGAGACAAAGTCTCTCAGCCATACAGCATAACTGGTAGAATAATAGTTTTGTATATTCTAATCTTTAAATTCCTAGACAATATCCATGATGAAAGTAATCTATTCAGTGAGAAGTAGCACACATTTCTTGCCTGTAATCTCTTCTTCAGTTCGGATTGAATCTCATTTCTCGAAGTGATGTCCACCCCTAGATACTTAAATGTGTTCACTTCTTCAAACTACGTCTCCAACCCTTAACATTTCCTGATCTACTGGTGTTGGCATTCTAGTAGTAACTCGGTATTTAGTTTTGTCTTCACTTATCCTTAGACCTACATCTTTACTACCCTTGATTAACGCATTCGCATTTGCTGTTACAGATTCTTTCCTATCGCTAATGATGTTTAGATCATCTGCATACCCCAATATCTTAATATTTCCATTTAACTCCACATCCTCTGAATGATCTGCTGCCATTCGTACAATATATTCTAGGCCTAAATTAAAAAGTAGCGGAGACACAGCATCTCCCGGCTTAAGTCCATTCTTTATTACGAATTCTTCTGACTCCCAATTTCCCCACTCGTACTCTACCTTTTGTGTTTTTCAAACTCGCTTCTATTTCTATAAGTCTATCATGTTGTTGTTGTGGTCTTCAGTCCAGAGACTGGTTTGATGCAGCTCTCCATGCTACTCTATCCTGTGCAAGCTTCTTCATCTCCCAGTACCTACTGCAACCTACATCCTTCTGAATCTGCTTAGTTTATTCATCTCTTGGTCTCCCTCTACGATTTTTACCCTCCACACTGCTCTCCAATACTAAATTGGGATCCCTTGATGCCTCAGAACATGTCCTACCAACCGATCCCTTCTTCTGGTCAAGTTGTGCCACAAACTTCTCTTCTCCCCAACCCTATTCAACACTTCCTCATTAGTTATGTGATCTAACCATCTAATCTTCAGCATTCTTCTGTAGCACCACATTTCAAAAGCTTCTATTCTCTTCTTGTCCAAACTATTTATCGTCCACGTTTCACTTCCATACATGGCTACATTCCATACAAATACTTTCAGAAATGACTTCCTGACACTTAAATCTATTCTCGATGTTGACAAATTTCTCTTCTTCAGAAATGCTTTCGTTGCCATTGCCAGTCTACATTTTATATCCTCTCTACTTTGACCATCTTCAGTTATTTTGCTCCCCAAATAGCAAAACTCCTTTACTACTTTAAGTGTCTCATTTCCTAATCTAATTCCCTCAGCATCACCCGACTTAATTCGACTACATTCCATTACCCTCGTTTTGCTTTTGTTGATGTTCATCTTACATCCTCCTTTCAAGACACTATCCATTCCGTTCAACTGCTCTTCCAAGTCCTTTGCTGTCTCTGACAGAATTACGATGTCATCGGCGAACCTCAAAGTTTTTATTTCTTCTCCGTGGACTTTAATACCTACTACAAATTTTTCTTTTGTTTCCTTTACTGCTTGCTCAATATACAGATTGAATAACACCGGGGAGAGGCTACAACCCTGTCTTACTACCTTCCCAACCACTGCTTCCCAACCACTGCTTCCCTCGCCTCTTATAACTGCCATCTGGTTTCTGTACAAATTGTAAATAGCTTTTCGCTCCCTGTATTTACCCCTGCCACCTTTAGAATTTGAAGTCTACAAATGCTAAGAACGTAGGTTTACCTTTCCTTAATCTTTCCTCTAAGACAAGTTGTAAGGTCGGTATTGCCTCACGTGTTCCAGTATTTCTACGGAATCCAAACTGATCTTACCCGAGGTCGGCTTCTACTAGTTTTTCCATTCATCTGTAAAGAATTCGTGTTAGTATTTTGCAGCTGTTACTTATTAAACTGATAGTTCGGTAATTTTCACATCTGTCAACACCTGCTTTCTTTGGGATTTGAATTATTATATTCTTCTTGAAGTCTGAGGGTATTTCGCTTCTTTCATACATCTTGCTCAACAGATGGTAGAGTTTTGTCAGGACTGGCTCGCCCAAGGCCGTCAGTAGTTCTAATGGAATGTTGTCTACTCCCGGGGCCTTGTTTCGACTTAGGTCTTTCAGTGCTCTGTCAAACTCTTCACGCAATATCGTATCTCCCATTTCATCTTCATCTACATCCTCTTCCATTTCCATAATATTGTCCTCAAGTACATCACCCTTGTATAGACCCTCTATATACTCCTTCCACCTTTCTGCTTTCCCTTCGTTGCTTAGAACTGGGTTTCCATCTGAGCTCTTGATGTTCATACAAGTGGTTATCTTATCTCCAAAGGTCTCTTTAATTTTCCTGTAGGCAGTATCTATCTTACCCCTAGTGAGATAAGCCTCTACATCCTTACATTTGTCCTCTAGCCATCCCTCCTTAGCCATTTTGCATTTCCTGTTGATCTCATTTTTGAGACGTTTGTATTCCTTTTTGTCTGCTTCATTTACTGCATTTTTACATTTTCTCCTTTCATCAATTAAATTCAATATTTCTTCTGTTACCCAAGGATTTCTACTAGCCCTCATCTTTTTCCCTACTTGATCCTCTGCTGTCTTGACTACTTCATCCCTCAGAGCTACCCATTCTTCTTCTACTGTATTTCTATCCCCTTTCCTGTCAATTGTTCCCTAATGCTCTCCTTGAAACTCTGTACAACCTCTGGTTCTTTCAGCTTATCCAGATCCCATGTCCTTAAATTCCCACCTTTTTGCAGTTTCTTCAGTTTTAATCTACCGGTCATAACCAATAGATTGTGGTCAGAGTCCACATCTGCCCCTGGAAATGTCTTGCAATTTAAAACCTGGTTCCTAAATCTCTGTCTTACCATTATATAATCTATCTGATACCTTCCATGAATACAGCCTTCTTTCATGGTTCTTAAACCAAGTGTTAGCTATGATTAAGTTGTGCTCTGTGCAAAATTCTACCAGGTGGCTTCCTCTTTCATTTCTTTGCCCCAGTCCATATTCACCTACTACGTTTCCTTCTCTCCCTTTTCATACCACCGAATTTCAGTCACCCATGACTATTAAATTTTTGTCACCCTTCACTATCTGAATAATTTCTTTTATTTCATCATACATTTCTTCAATTTCTTCGTCATCTGCAGAGCTAGTTGGCATATAAACTTGTACTACTGTAGTACGTGTGGGCTTCGTATCTATCTTGGCCATAATAATGCGTTCACTATGCTGTTTGTAGTAGCTTACCAGCATTCCTATTTCCCTATTCATTATTAAACCTACTCCTGCATTACCCCTATTTGATATTGTGTTTATAACCCTGTATTCACCTGACCAAAAGTCTTGTTCCTCCTGCCACCGAACTTCACTAATTCCCACTATATCTAACTTTAACCTATCTATTTCCCTTCTTAAATTTTCTAACCTACCTGCCCGATTAAGTGATCTGACATACCGCGCTCCGATCCGTAGAACGCCAGTTTTCTTTCTCCTGATAACGACATCCTCTTGAGGAGTCCCGGCCCGGAGATCCGAATGGGGGTCTATTTTACCTCCGGAATATTTTACCCAAGAGGATGCCATCATCATTTAATCATACAGTAAAGCTGCATGCCCTCGGGAAAAATTACGGCCATAGTTTCCCCTTGCTTTCAGCCGTTCGCAGTACCAACACAGCAAGGCCGTTTTGGTTATTGTTACAAGGCCAGATCAGTCAATCATCCAGACTGTTGCCCTTGCAACTTCTGAAAAAGTTGCTGCCCCTCTTCAGGAACCACACGTTTGTCTGGTCTCTCAACAGATACCTCTCCGTTGTGGTTTACCTACGGTACTGTTATCTGTATCGCTGAGGCACACAATCCTCCCCACCAATGCCAAGGTCCATGGTTCATGGGGGGGATGTGTAACATACTTCTTTAGTATTCAAAGTTCCAAAAGAATTCTGTACAATTTTGATGGCAATACTGAATCATATGCTTTTGTAAAATCTATGAAAAGATTATGAACTGGTTTATTGTATTCCCATTTCTTTTCCAAAATTTGACACAGGGTGAATATTTGCTCTACTGTTGATCTGTTCCTCCGAAAGCCGGCTTGGTAATCGCCCACAATCCTGCATTTCAGAATAAATAATATTAAAATGACGACAGGTAATACTTACGGAATAGGCAAGTCCTTTATTACATTGAATTGATAGCTCACACATTAACATTTTTCATATACCGCCATCTTCCAAAATGTGAATGACAATCTTTTTTAACAATAATCAAATGAGTAACAGGATACACAGTACTCTATTGAGTAGCACACAATGTAGTAAGTGTGATGCTTGTGAAGGCAAGCACGCCCATCCAAAACCACACGGACTCAATATAATAATCATGATGTGCTCCAATAACGTACCTCAATACAACCAATAAATTTATGTAATCGTCTGAGCAGTGAATATGCCTTTACAAGCTGTAACGGCCACTCGAATCCACACAGGCTTGTTGGAAATGGACATCTCGACCAACATTTTTGCGGGCTGCTTAACGTCGCTCAGAGTCCACAATTCTGCAAATGGCGGTATGCAGCAGTTCCAGTGCCCCCCTTTGTAAAACTCTTCGTGCCCACTCGATCTGACGACGACTTGGAACCCCCGGTTGACTGACCGTATGCCCCTACCAGTGCAACGGAACAAAGAATGCAGCCTCTCTTTATCAGACTTCTCTGTTGCACAGCGAGAAGTTTGCGTCGTCCAGCTCCGGAAGGTTCTGCACACACGCTGCTAGCAGCTCAGGCATTGTGGCCACCAGAGGTGCCACTTGGTGGGAATTCAAAGTGGTGGCCGCTGGTGCCAGAATCGATCCGTCACAGCAACCACTACACGAGTCACTCGACAACTAACTGAAACATATTTAGATTGGTGCCCCAGGCTCTCATTGTCTCCAGTGTTGACACCATAGCCACCCTTTCACTTCCTGTATGGGACACAGAGGCCTACGTGTCATGCAAAGGTTCAAAAAAAGCAACATCTAGTATTACAACTCCTTAACACTAGAATTGCTGATATATGGCCATACCTCGAACTGTGGCTGGGTCACATATCAGCTAGGTATCTTCCCCTTTTATTATCAACTAGTGCTAGTTCTGTAAGGTTCACAGGAGAGCTTATGTAAAGTTTGGAAGGTACGAGATGAGGTACTGGCTGAAGTAAAGCTGTGAGGACGGGGCGTGAGTTGTTTGGGTAGCTCGGTTGGTAGAGCACTTGTCTGCAAAAGGCAAAGGTCCCGAGTTCGAGTCTCGGTCCAGCACACAGTTTTAATCTGCCAGAAAGTTTCATATCGGCGCACACTCCGCAGCAGAGTGAAAATCTCAGTCTGTACTAGTCTTCCTGGTTGCTCTGTACTCCAGCTGCAGTACAAGTCCCTGCATTTCGGCATCGTACAGTAGCCATGTATTCATCACAAGCAAATCCAGCGAGTTGTAAATTGTGTGAACAGACCAATATCTGGATGGTTATTTGACTGGTTACTTATGACCCATTTGGTTCAGCACATCCATTCCGTACCTAGAGCAGTTATAATGTAACTATAAATGGCTTCTTTTTCAAATTGGCCTCAATTTCCACATAAGGATGCAAAATGCTGGAAACCAGATTATTCTCGTTGCTCTTTCCCCTAACAAACAGCCAATGTCATACCATTGTTCTTCAACAGCACCTCTTCACTTATCTCCACGACAGAGACTGGTCCCCAGAATACTTGAGACATTTCTTTCCTTACTCGAGTACAGTTGCACCAACATATAAACATAATTGTTGCTACTGAGAAGTGTGACTCCACAGCACATATATTAACAATTATAAAATAAACTTACAAAAATGCATACGTTCTTCACCAGTACTCAGTAAATCAAGTGGTGTAACACTATCTTCTGATAAAGAATCTGAAATTACAGGATGTGGTAGTTCTACCTCAGATGAAAACTCCAATGACTCACCCTCAGATTCATAAGCCAAAATCTCTTTTATGGCTTTTGCACTGTTCTCTACTGTTCTTAGGGGCCTGGCCGTAATACGTGTGTATGTTGCAAGCACTATGCAGTTAGAATCCACTAACGCCGTGTCTCGTGGAACAAAGTACTGGCTGTGCGATACTCGTACACATAAACAAGAACGATCTGTCACACTACTACACTTTAAAACACAGTTTATATGTAATTCATGTCACACAATCTCATACGGAACCTACATCCGCTTTCTTTTATATACTGTATATGATAAGATACTGTCATCCCCCTTCCCTTCTGTGTGAGAGGATGAATGAGCAAATGTATTTCTAGTTGCATGCTTGATGGTAGCAGACAAGCCTGTCTGCTAGAGAACAGTAGGACCAACGTCGGAACAGGTAGCTACGCTTTCTAAAAGCAGAGAGGTTTCTGTTCTTAGTATGGTCCTGTCCGTCTCTTGTCATGTTGGTATAGGAAGCTGCCTCTCTGGTCACTTCCGTTTGTATCTGTGAGGTACCCTCGGTAGGGGACCCACGGCAGTAGGTCTGCGGCGAGCGTCTGAAGTGGTAAGATCTCCGGCTAAGCACGTGTCTGCTAAGTGCATAGGACAATGGATTTCTCAAGTTCAGCCTAACTGAAAATTTAATCACCTTTATTTCAGGTTTAGCCCTAAAATATCTAATGTCTGAAATTGCAATGCAGTGCATTTCGAGTGTGAAGTTCAGAATATCTTCCAGTAGTTGCTTTGTCACTACTTTGTGAATAAAGTGGAACCACGTGTTGATCAGTAACTCTAAGATCATCAATCTTAAATGCGAATGAGCGTGAGATTATGTCGTCTCGTCTTGACAATATTTTTAAATATAGTAACTTTTCTTTATGTTCAACCCACGTAGGGTGTACTTTGTGAGACCAGTACCACGTGCTTATACAATTGTTTGACTCATCAGGTTAATAGTAAGCCGATAGTAACCAGTTCCAGGTTTTCTTTTGTAAATTGCTTTTTGATCTAATTTATTTTAATTATCAAAATTATTGTGGAGTTTCGCTCTTTGTGTAAACAAAGTTGACCACGTGAAGCATGTGGTGCAATCATCAAAGTAGCCCTCAGCTATTCTTTTCGGGAAGATTTCACAGAGAGTTAGTATGAATTTAGTATACCAGTGTGTGGTAATTTCATGACGGACAGGATTGCACTACGAATGTAACTTCTTTGGGTGAAAATTGAATCGGTTGGTTGTGGTTAATTTCCTCTTGCATATGTTTCAACATTCTTCATGCGTTATTTTATGAATGCAGTCTCCCAATCTTGGCTAAATATTTGATGTGTTTTAAGATTACAATCTCACATTTTCACAATCCTAAATAAGGCACCAGTTTAGCTATGAATCAAGTTTAATATGCTGAAATTTTGATGATCAATGTTAAAATAAATTTCCAAATATAAACTGATTTATTTCTTTTTATTTAAATTCTCATATTATATATATATCACCAGTTGTTGTATGACTATAAAAAGATTATAATTAATGTTTGTTTGGTTGGGAATTTGGTAAGCTAGACTGGATACCTGGTGAAACAGTAATGCAAGGTTAACTTCCTCAGATAGCTCACAGCTTTTAACCCATATTTATGGTCTTGAACATCAGCACGGCTTGCAGAATAAAATAAAGTAACAACATTACACCGAGTGTTATCAGCTTGTTTACAGAGTGTAGTCAAATTTAATAGTGTTTTGTAGAAAGTATCAGAGATCGGCACCCCATTTCTTTTCTTTAATTTGTGATTTATTGCTCAGTTTTTTATTATACAACCATTCCTTATGTTTTTGCTATCTGACTCAACAACAGAAATGTACAACAGCCCCACTGTAAACTTGGAATGAACACTAATTGGAGTAGCACATAAATATATGTGATAAATGTACCTGGATTCTCAATAATTGGTTACTGTTTTGCACATTAACATTCTTTTTGTACATCTGAAGGCTGTAAAGGGAAAAAATTAGTGTAAAGTTTTCTCTCACGGATTTCAAAATATATGTATATATTGGTGTAACACACTCTCATAAATATTCCTAAAGCTTTTTTTATGAGTGTATATATATATATATCCTTACCAAGCGGGAAAGCGCCGGCAGACAGGCACATGAACAAAACACACAAACACACACACAGACTTGCTAGCTTTCCTTCAGGAAGGAGAGGGAAAGACGAAAGGATGTGGGTTTTAAGGGAGAGGGTAAGGAGTCATTCCAATCCCGGGAGCAGAAAGACTTCCCTTAGGGGAAAAAAAGGACAGATGTACACTCTCTCACACACACACACACACACACATCCATCCGCACATACACAGACACAAGCAGACATATTTAAAGTAAATATGTCTGTGTGTGTGTGTGTGTGTGCGTGTGCGTGTGCGTGTGTGTGTGTGTGTGTGTGTGTGTGTGTGTGTGTGCGTGTGCGCGCGCGAGTGTACATCTGTCCTTTTTTTCCCCTAAGGGAAGTCTTTCCGCTCCCGGGATTGGAATGACTCCTTACCCTCTCCCTTAAAACCCACATCCTTTCGTCTTTCCCTCTCCTTCCTGAAGAAGCAACCATCGGTTGCGAAAGCTAGCAATTCTGTGTGTGTGTTTTGTTCATGTGCCTGTCTGCCGGCGCTTTCCCGCTTGGTAAGTCTTGGAATCTTTGTTTTTAATATATTTTTCCCATGTGGAAGTTTCTTTCTATTTTATTCATATATATCCTTAGGCTTTCCACAGAAATCTCAATATAGCAGCATACATTTTGCTCCAACATTCCGTTTAGGGGAGTGAATTACTGGGAGCGATATAAAAACTTTATTACAGGTAGATTAAATAATCCATACGCAGAACCTGGTTCTCTAACAGATTATCTTAATAAAAATCTGAGAACAGAAAATTAAATACATAGATGTTAAAAAGTATCTGAAACAAAGTACATTTGTTGTTACTCTAAGGCAAATACTTCTTTTGTTTCAGGTTTTATAATCACTTGGGCTGGCTAAGTAAAATGTTTTTTAAACGGTCATTTCACCAATTGTTGACATGTGCTGTACAGCTGAAATGATGTTCTTTACAAAGGCTCTTCCAATTTATTAGTTTCTTCAGTTGAGATAAATCTGTATTGTGGTCATGTTTTAAAGTCTGTTTGCTATCTGACACCTGTAGGGGTCACAGGCATCATTCAGATGTTCATGATTTGTTGATAATGTAACAAAAAATACAATTTGGATTCCAAAACGCATATTCTTAAAAAGGAAAAATGAAACTGGATTCATTTGAAATTATATTTACTTCAAATGCGCATTTTTAAGATTGATAAAGGTTGTTAATTTAGTAGCATGTTTGCTCCTGGTGTGAGAGAATTAGCCGTCTACATTTATCATAGACACCCAGGGGACACCCAGATGTGTAGAAATTAATAAGCGAAACACCTTTCCTGCTCCTTTTCACATTAGAACGTTCATTAACTGCCATTATGAACAATATACGTTAGATAACTGACCACGCAAAACAAAAGTTTACGCACTTTGATGCTAGCTTAGACGCTGTAACTAGACTGAGTGATCCGACAGTGAGCGCGTCGCTTATAAGCATCAGCCGCACTGGCTCGTGGCTTCTTGTGACGCTTATAAGTGTCAGCCGCAGTGAAAGTGTTAATCGTCATAGTTATTGCAATATTTTTGTGGAAGTAAGATATCGAACAAAAAAATTTCCAACGAAAAACAGAGGTCGCTATGATTTTGCACTTGGTGCATATTACATAATGAGTTGCTGCATTAGAAATTTAGCTAACATACTGAATTTTTCTTAAGACGCAGGTGGTCTCTGTCACAAGACTCATTTGCGATTGCGACACGCCTGTGATAAAGCCGGATTGAAATATGCACAACATTCCTCATTTCAGGCTGTGTCTGCACAACACGTTAGTGATGCAACACTGTTACAACTCTGTTACATTTTGGCAGAAGCAGCAAACTTTAACATGGCAACAAGAGAAATGTGTAGGTTCCACTCAAAATTCACAACTCATCATGCTTCTCTGAAAGTTAAAAGTTGTTAGCTAGGCATGGGAAAATAAATTGCTGCTTTTGTTGAATTTTCAGTGCAATTTGTTTTGGAGGCTAATCAAAGCAGAGGTGAGAGATGGTTTTGAATAGTCACCATGCAAGTATGGGTGTGGAAGGGCCCATTTAGTATTTACACAAAAAAAATAAAATAAAATAAAATAAAATAAAAATTGTGAGCATAGGCTTTAGTGTAGAACAGCACCTACCCATAGTCTGTAGCACCCCCCCCCCCCCCCCCCCCTCCCTCCCCCTCGCCACGCACTGCTGGCTGTGCAAGTGCCGGCCAAGTTATTCTGAGAGGACTCTAGGTGTAGGTGTGACTGTGTTAGTTATAAGGTGCATAATATGGTTGAGACATGTGTCAACATGTACTATTCATAGAAATGGGCAGCAATATTCTGCAACAGGGTAAATCAGTCACAGAGATGAAGTACAGTATGTCGACTCAGTGGACACCCACGCTGTGCCACACAATTTCTGAAGAAGTTTTGACTTTGGCTTGTGTTAATAGAAGGGATTTGTAACAGTGTTCTATCAAGCGTGACCTCTAGATTTTGATTCTCATTAAGTGTTTAACGAGACATATCAGCTAAGGTCATCAGTCTCTCCTATTCACCACCCAGGACAGAAGCAGTGCACCCAATCTCTCTGCGTGTAGAGCACGTTCAGTGCACAAGTGTTCTAAATGTTTGTGTACATTGTATGAGGCGAAACATGGGAATCAGCCTGGTATACACTTAGTGGGATGTGGGAAACCACATCCAGGCTGGCCGCCACACTGAGCCCTCACAGTTAACATACTGCATGGATTCGATCTGGGGTCAGCATACATCACCATCCCGGGAGCAATCGTGATAGCATTAACATATGGGACTACCTGGGCAGCTGATCCCCTAGATATTATGGATTTTTGTTACGTCCGACTAGCCTTCAAGTTCTTTGTTGGCATATCTGATATGTACAAACTGAACAGGAGAGGGGCCAGGACAGACACTTGCAGCAGCCAATTGAAATTGCATGTGTTAGAAAATGAACTGTTCTCAATAAAGTTTGTGCAAACTAGATATTTAAATAAAATCTCTAGTATTGTAATGTGTGACACTGAATGGAATTTCACTGTCCATTTCTATGGTGCCAGTTATTTGTAATGCTGTCAAATTATAACAATTATAACTGTCCATTAGTACATTTGAAAACACTGTTGTGAAATAATTTCATGAGTAATAAGTAAGAACCTCCATTGTTACTCTTTTATAGTCTTGTCTTCCTCAGTAGCATGTAAGATTACAGTCTATTAATAATTTTTACTTTTGGATTGTCTAACTATAACTGAATGAAACAATTTCCGTGCCATGTGCGTTTCGCCTTTATACTGTGGAAGGCATCTTCCGTGGCCTGGGATATGTGCATATTTTTACTATTTAGTTTACAATTTGGGGCAATCTATCACTTATAAACAGTTCCAGTGGTTGGTTTTTTGCTATAACGTAATACTTTAAATTCTACTTACAGGTTGCATGGATGTTTTTATACATGTTACGTTTATGTTCCATTTTTGGTGCTGTTCCTCTTCCTATAATTGGCACTTGGGGGTTTTTGTTTTCCACATTTCACAGCACTAGGAATTGAACACTTGTTTTGATGACTTTTGGTCTGTGTTGCCAACTGTTAACGTCAATGCAACTAATCAAATATTCTTGCCAATTTCCAAGTGTAATTTTTGAGATATCTGTGATCAATTTGTGTATTTTTATTTCTTGCTCCACGTTTGTAGGATGGTGGTTGTGGTGTTTCAAATGTTGAATGGTTTGTTTCATAATTCCAGCACCTGGTATGTTCTTTGTACTGTGTTTTAAAATTCCTGCATGTCATGCCTATGTATACTGCATCACAACTTTGACATTCAAATATGTATATATTCCTGATCCCTGGACTTTATCCCTCTTGGTAGTTGGTTGGCTTAAGTGTGATTGGAGGGTTTGCACGGTCTTATATGCTATTTGGAAGCCCCATCTCTTTAGTAAGTTTGCCACTCTGTGTGCTAATTTATGTGTTTAAGTCATAGTGTACCATCTGCTCCTTTTCTGTGTGATGATGTCACTGTGTGTGTTAGCAGCTTGTGATTTATCTTGTATTCTGGGATTGTTGTGTTTGTTTTGTATTTGTGATTTCATTTTTTGATTGAGTGTGTAATACATGTGTTTAATACGCATTGTTCCTAGCTATTTGCATGATTGTATTCATTTCTTTTTCATAGTTTCTCTTGTTGAGTCAGATCCTGTTGGATCTATATAATATATGTCTTATTTCTGAAAGCTTCTGGCTGTGGGGATGATTAGATGTGAAATGTATTATTGTGTCTGTGGCTGTTAGTTTTCTAAAGATGTTATATGTATGTTTGCCATTTTCTTTTATTATTGTTATGTCAAGAAAGTTTATTTGATTTTCTTTTTCAAGTGTGAATTTTACATTCTGATGTGTTTTGTTAATTTCCGAATGGGGATCATCTATTTTTTTTCATTTGGTTCATATACATGTGTTCATATACAGACAATGAACCAGTAGTCATTAGTGGTTATCTTTCTAAATATCTGATTTTCTAGATGACTGATAAAAATATTTGCTAATGTTTCTGATATTGGGGACCCCATAGGCAGGCCATCACTTTTAACATAATATTCATTCTCAAATTGAAAGTAGTTTTGTTTGGTTGTCAATCTGAGTGTATTTGTTACTTCTCTTGTTGCCTGTGTGGTCAGGTTGCTGTGGCATGTGAGATTTTGTTCTGTGATTTTTATTTTTCTGTGATAGGGATGGAGGTATACATTGTTTCTATGTCGAATGAAATCAGTGATGCTGTGTGTGATACCTGTATGTTATGGATGTGTTCTATTAGGTTACCTGTGTTTATCACTCTGTTTTCTATTTTATAGTCTTTTGTAATTAACTTTTGGAGATGTTTGGCTGTGTGGCGTGTTGGGGGCTTTCCTGAAGCAGCGACCATCAAAACGTTAAAAGCTAATATTCCACATCTAATCATCTCCACGACCAGAAGCTTGCAGAACTAAGACATATGTTTCATAGATTAAAGAGTATCCACTCAACAAGAGAAATTATGAAAAAGAAATAAGTACAAACATACAAATAGCTAGGAATTGTGTATGAAGCACGTGTAGTACACAGACTCAATCAAAAACAAAAAACACACATACAAAACAAATGCAACACTTCCAGAATACAAGATAAATCACAAGCTGCAAATTCACAAACACACAAATTGGCACATATACTGAAGAGACGGGGTTCCAAATAGCATATAAGATTGTGCAAACCCTCCAATCACACTTAAGCCAACCAACTACCAAGAGGGATAAATTACAGGGGTCAGGAATATATAAACGTGAATGTCAAAGTTGTGATGATATACAGGCACGACATGCAGGAATTTTAAAACACAGTACACAGAACTTATCAGGTGCTGGAATTACGAAACAAACCATTGCACATATGCAAAACATCTGAAACACCACAACCACCATCCAACAAATGTGGAACAAAAAATGAAAATACACAAACGGATCACAGATATCTCAAAAATTACGCTCAAAAGTTGGCAATATTATTTGATCTGTGGCAATGACATTGACAGTTGGCAACACAAACCAAAACATTCGTCAAAACAAGTGTTCAGTTCCTAGTGCTGTGAAATGTGAAAAACAAAACCTCCAAGAAGAACAGCACCAAAATGGAACAGAAACATACATGTTGTGTGGACATTTTTCTACATGTTAAGTAGAATTTAAAATATTATGATGTTTGTAACCTACATGTACATTGCCCAAAAATATAAATTCAATAGTAAAAATCTGGATATATTCCAGGCCAGGAAGAAGATGCTTCAACGAGAATAAAGGCGAAACACGTACGGCATGAAAATTGTGTTTCATTTAGCTGTAGTTTGACGGCCCGAAAGTAAAAATTATCAATATAATGTAGCTTTCCTTGTGCACTTTACAGGTTCAGGGACAATTCTACTTTCACACTTTTAACAATACAAAATGGTTAACTTTTTGGGAGCGAGTCTTCGCATGTTTCAGCAAATTTAGTGTCATGAGGAATGAGAAATATAGTACAAAGGTATTATACAACATATATGTATATATATAATATATATAAAATTTGTTTACATTCTTACAGCTGACACATATGAATTAACAATATTACATGCAGTACAACCAGTTACATACAACACCCCGCAGGAGCTGTGTCTGAAGACTCGATACAATATTCAAACCACAGATATATCAGAGCCTTATTTGCTAGGAATGCTTCAGACAAGTATAACAGATATTGACATAAAAACTGAAACAAAAATACATACAGATTTAACAGCTCGACAGTTTAGCACTTCATTTGGTATTCAGTATATGTAACACATTTTATGAAATTGGCTGAATCCCACCCTCTGTTTTCCATAGAGTCACTCATAAATTTTCTATGCGAAAGTTTAAAATGCAGACCGCAGCTATGCACTTTCAGGCATAGACAAACAGCTCTGAACACTGGATGGCATCATATATTCATATTACTAACTTAAGAGAGCATGTTATTGTTGAACTTATACAAATATCTCCAAGTTTTGTTGTTAAAAATAATGCCTCCCAAATTGGCGTATCATGGAAGTTGGAATGTACCAGACTTATAGCCCAGTGTATGATGATGATCATTGCAGCACACAAAAGCAAAATTTTTTCTGATGTATGCATCCTTGATTTGTTCCACATAATATGCACTGTAACTTTGGTGTAATATTTTATCCTTATGTATACATTTCATCTCTATTAAACACCACTCACACAGTCACAATTTCTGAGCAGAAAATTAGAAAAAGGAAGTTGGAGGGATTTCATCAATTCTTTTGGTTCTCTGACGTTAATTTTTAAAAAATGCATTTGGCACAATCAGAAATATATATATATATATATATCAGCCTATTTGCAGAGTAATAACACGGAAGTCCTGATTAACTGCAGATATCCCTACAAATTTCCTCACCGAGATCACTGACCAAATGTGTGGAGGAACTGCATTCACCTGATATAAAACTACAATCATCATTAGACAGCGTAGCTACAATGAAGCAAATAAGACGAGATACTTTGTATTGTTATGCCATTACTTCAATGTGTTTAAATTGTGCAACCATGGTGTAATAAAAATTGAGTTATCTATACAGACATTTGTAGGATACCAGTTGAAGCAGATTGCTGCAACCAGTCACTTTTGTTGATCATACTTACATTGTATCCCAAGTGATGATGTGGCATAAATATGGCCAGAAAATTATGTGCTTCTCGCCACTGGAAGACAGTGCAGATTACCCTAAAAGTCATACACAGTAAATCTATGCCTTCTTAACTGACATAAAACCAGCTTACGACAGATATAATACTCCAGAAGTGTTGTGCAAAAATAATAAAAGTTAATGGTTAAAGTAATTTGTTGTTTCAGTTTATGTTAAGACAGTGAAGCCTACCCTATATTTGCATGTAAAGGTAACTGTAAATTTTCATTTTAGTTTTTGTTATTATTAAATATCAATAGAAGAAACTACACAATTGTAAAGAAAAAAAGAAAAAAAATATTGATCCTAATAAATGAAACTAATACAACATACAAATATGAGGTCTAAATGTACAGTAAAATAAAACAAAATATGTGGTAATTAGTGGAACAGATGAAAGCATTGGAAGGCGGATTAAGAATGACAGTAGACAATGAGAAATGTAAATACTGAGAGCTGAAACTTATAAATGATAGCAAACAAGACAATGAAATTAGATCAAGAATAAATCCAGAAAGTATGACTATTTATTAAATGGAATTCTCTGTAATAAGCACAGAAGAACTGATAGTTATGAGCATTATTATATATGGTTCAGAAGTCCAGACAATGAAATGACTATCTAATTCAAAATTATTGGCTGCAGAGACAGATTTCTGGATATATTAACCAATGATACTACAAAACTACAATGTTGTGAGCATGCTGAGAGAGAGAACTACACATTCGAAAATGTATTGTGGATTGCATATCAAACAAAACAAAGGGGGGGGGGGGTGTCCTCCTAATGCTTGGGTTCAGTTGTTACTGAGGGATAAGATTGTTTCTGAAGAGTTACAGAGAAACAGACAACAGCAGAGGAAAAAGCACTGACACCACTAATTGTAGGTACTTATAAAAGGTGTAGACATTGCTAAACAAATGACAATAACAAATTTCTACATATGTTATACGCACAATGTAATTAGGCTCTTTTCTGGGAGCAAAGGAATCTATGGAATTCTCCAGAAAGATAGGGAATGTGTCTGTTGCCAACCTTTGCTTCCAAACAAAATGACGCACTGCACTGCTTCGACTACAATGTTGATTCCAGTACGCTGCCTACAATACGAGAAAAAGGTGAGGCTCATTTCCCACACATCCCCACCTGCCTGCCAAAGCCAATAAACCTAGTCCATCCCCTTTATAAGGGCCAAGTTATACTTTGTGTTAAGTGCTACACCTTCCACACTATGTAAACACAAAGCTGTGTTTATGAAATAACCAAATTTCTACCCCCCGACTACAATATTATTGCATATGGTGTCAAACATTTCCACACGCAGTGGCATTACAGTAAACAAGCACCACACCTGTGAGTAAGGAAAGAGCATCGCACTGTGAAATATTCCGAGACACTTGTGCATACACTGTCAAGTGGTCCAGTGCGTCCTCGTGAAATATCACAAAAACTTACGATAAGCCAACTGAAGCACCCTCACTCTCAGGTGAAGTAATAATGTTGTTGACTAATAGGTCTGATCTTTAACATTTATAAATAAATAAAATTTGGTCACAGTGAACTAACAGGTAGAGCAATATACTACACACCTTATGTTCAACACCAAACACAACTCATGATTTTTCCTCGTTTCAGACCCCCCCCCCCCCCACCCTGAGGTCCACTTAATCTACTATTAGACAAGTCCTGAGAGACCTTTCCTGGGGGTAAAAGGCAGCTACAATGATGTGCTTGCCACACACTCCCTGCTGCTGCTGCTGCTATGAAGAAAGGCTGCACTCTGTTTACAATCGGACCAAAAGCCTGTTCGCACAGTTTGTACCACAGACTTGATTTTACTTTAAATAAATAAAAAATGCACCCCCTACTACCTATTTCTGAGATCCAAATTAGTGCTCTGGTAAATCTCAACAATTGTCTGAAATGTTAAGGAGAAAATCGCAGAATTAGTTCAATGGAGGAACACTCATTTGTAAGTAGTAGCAGCCTATTTTCGTAACACTGAACAGGCAGAAATATATATCCGGCATCTAGCAGTTGACAGTCTGCAGCCTTCCAGGAAATGTCTAAGAGAAATTGCCAAGCTGACGAATTTTCACTCGTCCCGAAGTTCTCCATTTGTCCACCTTTGACCATTTTGGAGGTGACACTCTGCAATGTGGGTAATGAATAAATTCTGCTACCATCGATCTCACCTTTTCTGGAGATACTAGAACAATTTTACTAGGCACAAAAGGTATGTGCAACAAACACAACTGCCTGTTGTCTCAGTGTTCCTATTTATGAAAAGATGGAATAAATACATAACAAACTATACTGGGAGGGGTATGAAGAGGGCAGAAGAAATTCCATTGAGAAAATTAGTTTGAAAGAAAACTGATGTACTTTATCTCCAACAAGAAGACACTAAACATGGAAAAGTGTCACCCACAGATGACTCATGTGATTCATACCTGTGGTTCAATAGCCAGAATTCTATTTTATCTGTATCAAACTACTGGCAACAGACAAGTCTGTGCCCATCTTGAACTATCCACATGAAACAGTATATATTGTTTTAAGAGTATATGGCTTCTACACACCTGTGCCATTTCTACAGTTACAAGATAATCTGAAAGTTTTCAACTGGAAAGATGTAGATAAGCACCATTTCTGAATAAATTGCACGATACAAAGGCACACAAATAGCTTTGGTTGATTAAGAATGAGAGATCCACACATGATAAACTAGCACTCCATCACATTCACTACGTTAGTGCAAACTGCGATGTGGACACCAGAAATCCTGAGCACACAATGTGAACCTGCCCTATCACTTTTAGGTCACACCGTCACTGTCTAGAAATAGTGGAAATGAGCCAATAAAATTATTGTTACAATAGAGGATCATAGAAGTGTGTGTGTGTGTGTGTGTGTGTGTGTGTGTGTGTGTGTGTGTGTGTGTGTGTGTGTGTGTCGAACACTCGTCATTTAATATAGAAAAGCATTACTGAGGAGAGCTGCTATTCCATCTCAGACACAAGATGCAGTAACATGTACTCACCACTTTTTAGGTAAAATTAATTCTAAACTTACAATGAAATGAATACCCCTAGCTGCATAAAGTCGTCGATATAGGTCAATGGGGACAGTTGAAAATGTGTGCCCCGACCGGGACTCGAACCTGAGATCTCCTGCTTACATGGCAGACGCTCTATCCATCGGAGCCACCGAGGACACAGAGGATAGCGAGACTGTAGGGACTTATCTCTGGCACACCTCCCGCGAAACCCACATTCTCAGCGTATTGTCCCGCACTACATTCGTAGTGCCCCTGTCCATTATACTCACTACTCGCAGTTTTACTCCCGATTCCCGTAAGAGTTTGGGCACTGTTTCTGCATCCGGGCAGAAGAAGATACGAAGATGCTCAAATGCACAGTGAGAAACATTCCACATGAGAAAAATATATTAAAAACAAAGATTCCATGAAAACACTGGTAGATAGGCACTGTGCCTAACTACCAGCGTTTTCCCGTTTGGTAAGTCATGGAATCTTTGAAGATGATGTGACTTACCAAACAAAAGCGCTGGCAGGTCGATAGACACACAAACAAACACGAACATACACACAAAATTCAAGCTTTCGCTACAAGCCGTTGCTTCATCAGGAAAGAGTGAAGGAGAGGGAAAGACGAAAGGATGTGGGTTTTAAGGGAGAGGGTAACGAGTCATTCCAATCACGGGAGCGGAAAGACTTACCTCAAGGGAAAAAAAGGACAGGTATACACTCGCGGCGGCCGCGCACACACACACACACACACACACACACACACACACACACACACACACACACACACACACACACACACACATATATATATATCCGCACATACACAGACACAAGCAGACATTTTTTTTTCTTTCTAAATGTCTGCTTGTGTCTGTATATGTGCGGATGGATATATATGTGCGCGAGTGTATAGCTGTTTTTCCGCTCCCAGGATTGGAGTGACTCCTTACCCTCTCCTTTAAAACCCACATCCTTTCGTCTTTCCCTCTCCTTCCCTCTTTCCTGATGAAGCAACAGTTTGTTGCGAAAGCTTGAATTTTGTGTGTTTGTTTGTGTGTCTATCGATCTGCCAGCAGTTTTGTTTGGTAAGTCACATCATCATTGTTTTTGAATATATTTTTCCCATGTGGAATGTTTCCCCCTATTATATATATATACTCCCATGTGAAAATTAATAATATGCAATAATTTATAACTTAAAACATCAACTAACCAAAATATATACTTTCAACATTGCCAATGGCAGTCAAAATCCACAAGACATGTTGTGCACCTGTTTCTATCGACACATTATTTGTGTGTGCAGTGGAGTTTGTTCATATGGGCAATGCCGTGCCACACGACCGTTGCCAACATTAAAGGGTTAATAATTAGGTACTGAATGGTGCCTATTGCGCACATGTTGGCCTGCAGCATTTGTTGAGCGCTCTCCTCAAGTGCCATGCCATCGTAGTCAGCTCGTCAACACAGCAAAAATGTGACATACCTACAAATATCTGATACCTGTCATTTCCATCTTTACAACTTCTGTCCCTCTATCTGAAGCTGTAGGTACACAGTTTTCCATATTTGGTTTTGTTAGCAATCCTGTGTTCAGAGATATAGCAATTCTGTTATGAAGAAATGATAGAAACTGCTAGCTCTGTAGGGTATGTAGTAAAAAAAAACACAACTAGAAGGAAAGTTCCTATAACTATATGCCTATAAACAAACACCTGTTGAGATATGGACTGTTTTACTTGTGATGAGTAATGTGTAGTATTCAGTAGTGTAGGTCATCTTATTGAACGATGGATTGGTCAAGGATGTAGTATGGTCTTCCCAATGACTGGACCTGAAACTGTTGGATTTCCGGCAATGGGGTCATTCAAATGCATTGTTTTATGCCACCAACAGTGTGCAGGCATTGCAGGAGCATGTGCGCAATGCATATGACACAATGTGAATGGAGCAAGGCATATTTGAAAGCGTGTGTGATTTACTGCGAAGGAGCCACATGCAGCACAACGGGTACAGTCTACTTCCATGAAACGGGTAGGTGGGCTCTCATTTCAACAGATTTATTCCTGGACATGTTATAGAAGCTTTCCTTCTACTTTCTGCCAACACTGCCTCCTCTAGGAATGTGTGACATTTTCTGAACACTTACAAGAGGAAAAATACAAATAAGTGAGGAACATGATGTGTGTGCACTATTTTTTTAAGGGTTACAACACTGTCTCAGAATACCAAAGGGAAGAATCCAACAGAGCCTACCATTCTAACCTGAAGCACCTGAGGACGACAATTTCATTTCTTCTTTGTTCTTATACTATACTGTGTACACCTGAGTTGCAGAAAAGAATTAATCTCACTGCAGTTTCAAAATATTTTTAAAACTGAGCTGACGAGACAGGTCATACCACCTGATCGCAAACATAAGAGTCAGAATAGAAACCACCCTGTGGGGATAGTGCCCTTTCCTGAAAATGGAAGGTGAAGGATGCTGCATTTTTTCAGCTGCTCTACACAATAGTATGAAAAACATTAACAAAAATGGAATGTTACCAAGTGCCACACAATGGAAGCTGTGTATCGAGCAGATAACTAGCTGTTTATGTGTATCCACTGAGTCTGCACATCACTTCCAACATTGTATGAAAAGTGGTTGGTGGAACACAAGCAAAGAAAAGCAGTTGAAAGGTGCACAAAGGAGGCTGAAATGTTTTTGGAATTTTGCGCATTGTGTTACAGAGCTAAAGCCTGTTATACACAAGCAACTTGTTTCGACAATGTAATATTTTGTGCCAACATTCTTAAATGCCTATGTGACCAACTGAAGTACTTAACAGCCTACCAAAATCTCCTGCTTATGGCCCCAGAGGAAGTAGTCAAAAGCACAAGACTGACAAATCTGACACGACAAGAACTCCTTGAATCATTTATTCGAGTAACTTACTTCCTTAAATTGACTACAGGTAGCAGGTACATGTAATCCACTGCCAACCAAATCTTGAGTGGTACAGAAGTGTCAACAATTGACTGACTGTGCCAAATGTAGGGTTCCAAAATCCGAACAATGCCCAAGACAAAGCGCACAGGCTGAAACAGATAATGGTGTTAACGTCAAGTAACATCACAACATAACCTATTCTCACTGTGCTGAATCAAATTATAGCAACAGATTATACACTTTTGTTTCGTTTTTCGTATGGAACTCTACAAAGGCTGTGCAGGGGCCTGACTTTCTTTTCATATTAGTTTTCTGTTCTCCCACAAGATAGACCAATTATCTGAAAGGAAACGCTATTTAGTTTTCATAATACATGGAAAAAGAAAAAGCCTACATTGCATGTAATAAGGACATACAAAATAAATGTTTCTTAGTGATAATTGTTTGAACAGTAAAAATAAAATATAAAATTCACTTTATGAGGAAAACTATTTTTGACACTATTTGGCAAGATATTACGGATAAAGTAAAAAGGCGCTATTTGCTGTGTTATAAATACCGTCTGATGTGTTTGTATGCATATATTTTCTCTAGTAAATGAATTATTGTATTAGAAAGAGTTTGATTGACACTTTTCTATTCTTTCAGTTCTCAGCAGTGTGGAGAATTTCCATACACCTTTGTCTAGAACATCCACAATGAATTTGGCTTTGGTCACTAATATACTATATTATTATTGCTAGTTCCTTAAGTCTGTTACTATATTTTGCATTTCTGTAAGGAGAATGGTCCCTCATAACCCCTCTTTCACCCTTTAGGTGACAAACTGCTCAGGAAATTTGTAACAACAATGACCATTAGTTAATGGCGAGACACACACACACACACACACACACACACACACACACACACACACACACACACACACACACACACAATGTTTGTTTATATTCCTCTCTGTCACCCAACTGTACAGTGATACAAAGTTCAGTAATTCCCCTATCAAGAACATCATTTGTAATTTACAAGCAAACACGCATCAATAATATCAGTTCTGAGATTCATTAAGTACTCTTGCACAACAGAAACCATAAATGAGGTATGCTCCAGTGCTGCCACACTGCTTAGACACTGCTCTTTCAGCATGGATTCCACCGCCAGGGAAGAAATCTAACCTTCTGTGAATAAAAACTTGTGAGAGAAACTGACAGGGAAAGTGTAGGAAAAGGAAAATGATGTTGCTGGTATTCCTTTCAGTTTAACAGCTCATTTTAGAAACTCCTTCATAATGAAAAACTTCTATAACAAAGATTGGTAAGAAGTGAGAATTTTTAAATATTCTTGTTTTCTAGAGGCCCAAGATATCAACATATTGTTAACATTTGATTTTGTAATATTTTTTAAATTATTTACATATGAGTTTTATTTCAACTGAGTTATTTTTCTTTGCACTCAAAATGTCATCTGAAATCTGTAGATCCCGTAAAACATTTTGGATGAATGTTTCTTGTAAATTCAGATGGAGAGGCTATTAAAAATATTATTTTAGTATTCGAACTTCCCCTCAGGTGCAATTAACAACTGTGGGATCCTGTATCAACAGTCTTTGTTAGTAACAGACATTTGTCAAAAGAGGATCATATTACAGTGCCTCTGAGAATGACTTAGGAGTTTACAGAGTTATCTTAAAAGCTGAATGATATTTAAAGAGTCCTGTCGTAGTGACAACGTTATTTGCACAGGAAACACCTACAACCAAGCAGAATACACAATCTTCCAACAATGCACATGTTTTCGCCAGCATTATAGAGAACTTTCTGTGTCTGCTACAGAAAGTGTAATGTTAATGTAAAATAAAGTATTCCATAAACCCATCATTGTTGTAGGAAATGTTCACAGTAAACTAGTTGACTCAAACCAGTATGGAGGTAATAGTATGTTTTCATCTATGAGAGCTACATAATAATATGCAAACTGACTAAACACTAGTGTAATAAAATTTGTATACTTGAAACAAACAATTTAGAAGTAAAAAGAGATTGTATTTTCATACATATTTTGTCAAGTCTGAATAAACTGTAAATCCTTTGCAACTATTTTAACTTCTATAACAGAAATGTCCACCACTTAAATGCAGGCAACTCCATTCTCTTCCCATTGAAAATAGAGCATAATTAAAAATTATATAGCTCCAGGAAGATTTTCCAGCATTCTAGAGGATAAATACATCGGTACTGTGTAGTTCAAATTTTTTGAAGGCTGAGGGAAATCTCTTAAGTAGCCACATTTATTTAATTGTAGTACCTGTTCATTCACAATTTAAACAAATTCAATTTCAAGTACGTAATTTTTTTTCCACTCAGGTTTCTTTGCATCTGTGATGTCCATGTATACATATAAACAGAATAGTTGTTTCTTACAATTTCTCACAAGTTAGTTGACAATACTCAATGGAATGAATGTGAAAAATGCATTTCAATCTCCATCACTTAAATAATTTCAAGAGATCAAACAGTTTTGCATGCTAATACAAATAACAAACATCCACGAAAAACGAAACGACTGTAACTCCTGTAGCTGTAGTAATACCCACAGATTAACACACATTCTCACTCGCAAAAGAGACATACTTGTCAAACACTCATAAAAATTGCATACTTTGGAAGCAGCCCAATTATGCACCTACATGCACCATCCAACTGCTTGTACAATTTTTAACACAACCAGTGATGCCTTCACAGTTTGCACACTTTATAAAATAAAGCCTAAACTCCACTTACATGGGGAGATAAATATATTTCATATTTGTTTCTGACATACATTGTCAGCTAAGGTATTGTACTATGTATCTAACCTAACACCAATGTAGGAAGAACACCAATAAAATTAAATCTTTTACAGAGACAGTAGACAGTAGCTAAGAGAGAAATGACACGAAGGGGAACACACACTGCATCGCCCGCGGTGTTTCGAGACCGGCGGTCAGTAATTGCTTCCGGAGGGTTCCCGAACCAGTGGTCTGGGACCAATTCCAGAACAGCTTAGAGCGGCTTTTATATGTTGTTTGCAGTCCAAAGGACAACTAGTGCTTCAAAACACAGCAGCAGCAATGCAAGGAAAGGAGAACACAATACACTGAACCGCAGGCAACAACAGTCCAGCTCTTTTCTTGACAGGGGCTATATACTATAGGCAAAAAGGAAAATTGCTTCTCGGGAGGGTTGGGGATGGGGAAGGGGGAGAGGGGGGGGGGGGGGGAAGAGAGAGAGAGAGAGAGAGAGAGAGAGAGAGAGAGAGAGAGAGAGAGAGAGAGAGAGAGAGAGCACGGGAACTCACACTGCATTCCCACAAAAAGTTGAGAAGTATTTGGAATTCAGTAAGAAATCTTATACACGACTACACATCGAATGACAGAGACATTTCAGAAATAAACTGGCTGCACCTGACAACTATCGTACAGGAAGAGATTAAATAATTTAAAACATGGTAACTCAAATGCTACATAAAATAACAAGCTTGTAGGCAATGAGGTGCACAAGAAGGGGGAAGGAGGAAGGGAGGGGGGGAGGGGGAGGGGCAAACATCTCTCAATGGGGGCAAATGTCAGCACATTATCAATGTCGCGACTCTCCACTCACAGCTTTCGAGTCGCTTTCGCAAATCGTGCCGGCGGCAGACTCGCTTCCATTACGCGGGGGAAAGGGGAGGATCGGGGAGCGTGTGCACCGGCAGGAACAGACAGCGGCACGCCTCCGCCCCCGGAGCAGCCTTCCCGAAGTCCGTGTGCCGCGCCACAGCCGAGCACGCCCCGCCTAGCCGAAGCTGCAGCAGGAGTTGGTCTTGCGCGCCGTCTTGTAGAACGCCTTGCTCTGGATGCTCAGTCCCTCCGACTTGGCGACCAGGTCGTCCAGCTTCTCGCCGCGCTGCAGCACCGCTTCGATTGTGTTGTGCTGGAATGTGAAATGGACCACTTTATGTAATCTAACACTGGAAACTCCAGCTAGGTAGCAACTTGGTGCACTCGATATGAACAGACATATTTATGGATGCGTCTAAGAGGCGGTGATTGACATCTAGGAAGGTGGTTCGCTAAGTTGAGAGGATCAGATGAATTGAACTTGGGAGTAGGTGTTGAGGTTATGGAGGAAAGAGCGAAGGTTATCCCTGCCCCAAGCCAAAAATCTCCCCTTCCCTCCCTTAAAAAAATGGGGCGGGCAGGTACTATGGAATTATAATATAGGCCTTAACAGATTGTGGTTCACAGGGAAAATGCAATCTGTCTACAAAGCAGGTTGCTTAAAAATTATATAATATTGCTCAAGTTTGTGGTACCTATAGCAAATTAGACTCACAAGGGAGAGTGTACGTACACTAAAGTTACATTTTCCTTGCCTCACCATAGGCCTTCATGGGAATTATAAAACCTGTAGTTTCAGATGATTTAAGATAAATGCTAACGATCTGTGAAAACTCACTAACAAAAGTTAGCAAGCAGCATTAAGGGGAGTTAGAACGGAAAAAAAAATTTTCACATTATCTTAAAATTTGCAATTTTCTGAATAAAATTATATGTGTTGTTTTTGTGGTTTTCAGTCCTGAGACTGGTTTGATGCAGCTCTCCATGCTACTCTATCCTGTGCAAGCTGATTCATCTCCCAGTACCTACTCCAACCTACAGCCTTCTGAATCTGCTTGGTGTATTCATCTCTTGGGTCCCCCACTACGATTTTTACCCTCCACGCTGCCCTCCAATACTAAATTGGTGATCCTTTGATGCCTCAGAACATGTCCTACCAACTGATCCCTTCTTCTAGTCAAGTTGCGCCACAAACTCCTCTTCTCCCCAATTCTATTCAATACCTCCACATTAGTTATGTGATCTACCCACCTAATTTTCAGCATAAAGAGATACACTGTGTTCGACATGTGGCATGTTAACTTACAGATGATTAAGTACAGGCAAACTCGTCAGAATCTAAAACACCCATTAGTGCTTTGAAGATTAAAATAAAACATTGTTATACACAGTTTTTTCAAAACGAAAGTGATGTAAATGGTAGGTTAGGTTATATTCTGATAGATTTACATATCATAAAAAGGGTGTTAGGTGAATGTGTGTGTTGTAAAATATGTGGAGGGCCAGTTAGTTTACATGAAGACAGTGAGGTATCAAATGGACTAGCCAGGGAACTTATTAATTGTGCCAGTTGTAAATATACTCATTCATTTTGGAATTCTTATAAGGGTAAAGATAATTATTTTGAAGTAAATGTTAGTTGGTTTTATGGATTGAGAGCTATTGGCAAAGGACACACTGCAGCAGAAACAACGGGTGCCGTGATGAATATGCCAGGCCCACCTTGTAAAATTGACAAGTATGCAGGATTTATTGGAGCTGCTGAGGAATCTGTTGAATGTGAGTCAATGAAAGGTGCTGCAAATTGAAGCTATTGAAATAAATGACTAATATACCAGTAGCTTTTGATGGCACTTGGCAGAAGTGCGACTACAGTTCTAAGAATTCTGTCGCTACGGTAACCAGTGTGGATACTGGAAAGGTAATAGATTCCCAAATTTTAACCAGACAGAAATTATGAAGGAACAAGTGGTGGTATGGAGGCCTCTGCAGCTATTGAAATTTTTAGTCAATCTCTGAATGAAGGGGAGTGTGTTACACTAAGTTCTTAGGTGATGGAGACTCAAAAACATAACAGTGTAGTAGATACTCAGCCTTATGGTGAGAAGATTATCACAAAACTGGAATGTGTTGGTCATGTCCAGAAGAGGATCAGCACCAGATTGAGGAAGCTGAAACAAAGTTTGAGAGACAAGAAACTTTCTGATGGTAAAACCATAAGACGCAAGCTGGCAGACAAAATGATTGATGAACTACAGCAGTATTATGGTATGGCTGTCAGAAATAATACTGAGGATTTTTTGAAAATGAAGCAGACAGTATGGGCTATCTTCTTCCATAGACTGTTGACTGATGAAAAACCAGTACACCACCTCTGCCCTCCCGGACCTGATTCCTGGTGCAATTACTGCAATGCCCAGTACTCAAACAGTTCTAACAGCCATAAACATTCCATCCCAACAGCATCACAGATATCATAAAAGCTATTTACAGAGACCTGGCAAATCCTGAATTACTGAAGAAGTGTCTGCACGGTCAGACTCAAAATCCCAACAAGTCGTTCAATAATCTTATATGGACCTGCTTACCAAAAAATGTTTTTGTTGGAATGAAGAGACTAAAGTGGAGGGTCAGTGATACTGTTATTGCTTTTAATGATGGCAACATTGGTAGGGTGAAAGTGCTACAGCATATGGGAATTAATGCCGGAGCAAACTGCATCAGAGAACTTGAATGGATGGACAATGATAGCATTGATAAAGCAGAGTATGCAGCACAGTTGCCCACTAAGGAATCCAAAAAGAAGAAAGGAAGAAAAAACTTGGAAAAGATCAAGAGGATGATATACAGTATGGTGCAGGGTGCTTCCAAGTGACTAAAAATAAACAATTAAGCATATATTAAGTGAGGTAACAGTCTTTTAAACTTTAGAAGCCGTTCCTGAAAATTTACGTTTTCTGTTGCATTTTTCCCTAAATCTCAGTAACCACTTCAAGTAGAGTATTCAAATTTTCAGGGAGTAATGAGATGCATATCCTGAAGCTACTGAACTAAAAGAACATAATGTTATATATAATTAAGATTATTTAGGCTAACGTACAGAAAATTACACAAAATTTTAACTGCAGTTAAAAAATTGTATTTCTGAAAGCAGTGGCTGAAATGCAATTATTACAGTTCAGTAGACTTGGAACACACAGTTTAATGTCCTGTAAAAGTTTCACGACAATGGCTACAGTGGTTCCTGAAATACAGGGAAGCCAAGTCACTAAATTTAACATTGTCAAGATAGGGCGTTCCATCTCCCCTTAAATGAGGAATTTACTCCCATAGGAATTGTGATGACAAGTTTAGACACTTTACTCTACACACAAAGGCATCTAAGCATCTATTTATTTATTTACCTATCTGGGTCAAAAGCACACTAAAATACAATTAATAAAAACTACAATCCAATATCATTACAGATAATTTCATGCCTTATGAGACCAATGTTCAGCAACCAGAATGGCACAGTTATTTGCTGCAATCTTGTCTTCCACAGCACATGGTTCACTCAGGATACTGCAGGCCAACAAATGTTCAGAATCCCACTTGCCTCACATTCACAACGTTCATCATCATCGATAGCCCACTTCTTCAAATTAGTCTCTCACCTTGTCACCTCTGTTCTCAACCTGCTGACAGTTTCCCAGCCTGAAGCTAGCTTCTCTTTTGCTGTCCGTAATCATCCAGAAGACTGTTCTCCACAGCTCAGTACGGTGGGCTTTTGCTGAGCTCAGAATTGGTGCAATTGTAAATAGGAAGCTGCTTCTGGATTTCAGTCGTGACGGATAGGTGAGAGTTCTGAACAATGGATGCTCCAGATATGTTCCTTGCTTCTTGTTTTCATTATCTACTGCCGCCTTTCTTATATCTGGAGGTGCTACTCTCATGAGTGGAAATGTCTTAAAACTTTGTAAATGAATTATATAAAATTTTTTAATGAATATATAGACACTAGTTCAGTTACTGCAGTTACCAGAGATTAATGCGTAAAGCATTTGCTGAACAAAAGAAGTTTTACGCTCTTCGTTTATTAATTTTAGGGTAAGTTACCTTTCGCTGTTATCCCGTGCTAGTGTCAAGACGTGTTGTGCCATTTCTTACTGATAAAATTGGGTTAAATAATGAAAGTGATTTTGAAGCAGAGCGATTTCGTCTTGTGATACCATGGGTCCCAGCTCCTGAAATTCTGGAAAATTATTACTATTATTTTAATTTTATGCAGAGAATTTAGATGGAGGCGACGATCTTCACAGCGACACTGCTTAACAATAGAGGTATGTGAATGTGTTCATCTTTTTCCTTTCGTGGCCGCTACCGTCAATTTCAATATATTTGCCACGAGGGATGATTGCACTCAAAATGTACCTGCCTCTATCTTCTTCTTCTTCTTCTTCTTGCCCACTCATTCGCGAATGTACATGTCCTTTTTATTTGATGCAGTCAGTCGGCCGTATTCTTTAACAACATTATTTGTAATATTCAGTGGCTTAGTTTTCACAATTTATCTTTGCCTGTGTCACAATAGCACTTCATGTGAAATATTTATTATGCAACATCCACAATAACTTTTCTTTCAAAATTTCGATGACCGACTGAATGAAGATTTTTCTAACAATAACAATAGTAACAACTGTTATCCGTTATGGATGAGGATCACCCGACTGTGATGAATAAAGGTTTCTTGGCATTACGGCAACCACATGCCTTTTGTTTTGTTCTTCAATTTTTTTTTAATTATCCTATTGCTGGTTTCGAACCACCGAGAGATTCATTGTCTGCAGCAGTGTGGGGTCCTGTAGCTGTGGCCAGATGCATAAAAAAACATGACCACTGAGTGGGTCGAGAATTATTCATGTTATGAGGTAGATTTTGTTGCATTACTTACAGTTATTAGTATCCATTTGTCGGATGTTGGGGTACACAGTATTCTGGACAACACAGTATTTTCCGATGATGTTAATTGTAGTGCACTTTACACACTTATCCACAGGTAACATGTTCCGTATGCTTTAAAAAAAGTAGCCGGACGGAGTGGCCGTGCGGTTCTAGGCACTACAGTCTGGAGCCACGAGACCGCTACGGTCACAGGTTCGAATCCTGTGTCAGGAATGGATGTGTGTGATGTCCTTAGGTTAGACAGGTTTAAGTAGTTTTAAGTTCTAGGGGACTGATGACCTCAGAAGTTGAGTCCCATAGTGCTCAGAGCCATTTTTTTTAATGTAAATAATCCAGGGAGTATAGCTAAAGTTATGTCACAGTATCTCTCTCTTCAGCTCTTTTAATACACACTGGCATCAGTATGTATGTATCTATTTCTTTGTTGCAAAATTAACATGTAGCAATATGGTAAAATTGACATATGCAATTTATAAACTCTAATCTCTTTATAAAACCTCATAATGTGAACAATTCTCGCCCCACTCAGTAACTACATGTTTCGTTTATACAACTTGCCACAGCTACACGACTCCAATACTGCTGCAGTCAATAAATAAATAAATATGTACTATCTGATGACAAATCGCTAGGCGGTCCGAAACCAGTAATGGGATAATAAGAAAAAGGCACTTTGGAAATATCTTGTTGACTGGGGCCGGTCTTAGGCACACTGCAACTATGTGGCAGCCTGGAGCCACATCAACACGGTTAGCATGTGCAGAGTTCCTCCAGATTGATGCAGCATACTCCCCAGCAGAGAAACAGTGTGAGCACCGAAGTGCAGATGACGCTGGGTTGCACTTCCCGTGTTGTGCTTGTCAGCTTGCAGATAAGGTGATTCTGGTGCGTACCTTCTGTCTGGTCGCTATACGTTGTTGTCTGTAGGTTCAGGCACAATCCAACTTAAACCAAGGTACAGGGGGTGGGCACTCCAATTCAGAGTGCGTGCTTTCTCCTCATATCATTGTGTATGTAAAATGCACAAACTAGAGTTTTGTCTGTGTTGGGTTTCAAGCAGCCCTCTTAGTAATAGTCGTCATTCTTCCCATAGTCAGTAAACACAGGCAACAGGAAGAAGTGCTAATTCCTGCGACAATAGGTAGTGCCCTCTGCTCGCCTTGGTCAGCAGAGTATGGATGCAAACGGCAGGTAGGCAGATGGTACATATCCGAACACAGCAAGTGATAATGTGATAATTGAGGCAAGAGTGCCGCACGGGGGAGGGGGTTAAATCTGTAGAGGGAGACGGTCATCAAAGAGTAAAGGGAATCTTTGTTTTTCTTAAAGAATCTTTCTTTATTCATCAACACCTCATTTGTTCCCCCTCAAATATAATACGCATGTGCCAGCAAATTTTCCAACCTTGGAAGCACTTCTGGAACTCATTTTTCATGACAGTGTTCAGCTCCTTCAGCGATTCTGTTCTTACCTAATCAATGGTGGTGAACTGACATCCTTTCATGGTTCTCTTCAAACTCAGGAACAGAAAGAAGTCACAAGGGGCCACATGCAGTGAATACGGTTCTGTTTTTTGCCAAAAACTCACGCACAAGCACTGAGGTTTGAGGTTTTGAACGTTTTCTTCGGATTGCTTCAGCAAATGGCGCGTAACTTTCAGGTAGTATTCTTTATTAAACCATACAACCACAAAACAGGAACTCATGATACACTGTCCCACTGTAATCAAAGGAAACAGTGAAAAAAACCTTCACATGTGATCATTCTTGTGATGAAGCAAGCTGAGATAATTTTAATTCCCCTCTTGTTTTGTCATCTGCCTCCTTAAAATTCAATTTTTCCCTTTTGACTTAATTAACATATGTGAGTATAATCTGCATTTTCATAAAAGAGAAAGTTTGGCCCTTAATTTTACAGAATATAACACCAGATCTAATTTTGTGTTTAGTTTTATGTATGTAATTTATTTTCTAATTTATTTTTACTATTACTAGTTAGTATCTTTCATTATAGGGCGAAATCAGTAATTGTTTCGTAACTTTTTCTGTTGTTGACATATAAACAAATATAAATTCTGCACTAAGTATAAACATTTGGAGGAACAACTAATAGTAATTTAAAGGATCTATTAGAAAACATGTTAGTAAAGCCAGCCCTTAATTCCAAATTAATTAACAGTTTTGTCAAAAGTATTGTTTGCATAATTATACAGGTTGATTTCATCATTTAAACAAATAATTCAGCCTAACTCTTTAAGAAGAAACTGTTAAAAAGAACGAATTTTTTGATGTATTCAGTTAATTTAATGAGTTAGGTTTTAATTGTAATTTCTGTAAGTCAAATTTCAAACAATATGTAGTTTCAGCACCTATTATTGTGAGGATATATAAGGGCCCGATTTTTGTTCACAAGACAGTCAGTCCGTCCAAGGCAGAGTATCAGACGAGGAACTTGTATTGCATAGAATGCAACAACTTAACAGTGGAGTAAGTGTTACAACAATAGGCCATGTGTTGAAGCTATGACAGTGACTGTTCAGTTTATTTGAAGGACTGAACTATGTGGTTATCTTATTACTGCTCGGAGATGTTCAACAGTACACTATTGTAGCAGTATGTGGAGGTTTGCCTGCGAACAATTAATGAAGCTTATGGAAAGTTTAAACAATAGTGCACTGGCCATATATTAAATGTGTGTATGGGGGAGGGGGGGGGGGGGGTGAAAAGTGAAAGTAAACATCTGTGAAATACAACTGTGCTAGATTATTTACAGTAGTCAGTGTCCAAATTACAAACCCCTTTTTATCAGGCAGTGCAGCAATGCAGTATATCAACACTGAGGACAACAAATGAAACAAAGAAATAAAGCAGAAGGAACCACTACAAACTTCATGAATTTTTTTCAGTTTTGGCTATTCAGGCAGTTTCCATCATGGCAATAGGGCCCCAGTTTTGATGTCATACCTGTATACCCATATTTAGTCAATGGTTTAACCTTCTGGGTTGTTGTTGATGTTATTCACCAATTACTAAGTTATGCCTATGCGACGTCTTTTTTTTGTCAAGATTCAACTATTTCGAAACAAACTTTACTTCTACACATTTCTGCCCAAAAGATCTGAAAAAATTACTTGGCACGAGTCACAGGCTATGCCAACAGCAGCAGCAACCTTTCTTATGGTGATTCGGTGATTTTACAGAACCATTTTCTTTACTACTTCCACACTGTCACTAGTACTTTATGTGCCAGAGCACCCATAGCAGACGTCTTCACGACCCTCTTTGAAACTTTTACACCACTCGTAAACTCATTGTCTTACACATAGCAAATCTGAATACAATGCTGAACTTTATTCTATCCTTCAAGCAAAATTTAACGCAAATTCTTTGATCCATCCTTTTCAAAAGTAAAAATTCACCGAGCACACAAAGACACATACAACATTATCGGTTGTCAGCAATAAACTAAATATATAAAACAGCTCAAACTGCTAACAACATCAGGAATATGTGCATCAATAACATTAAAAAATATTTGATAAACTGATGCATGAAGCAAAAAATAAATAAATAAATAAATAAATAAAATAAAATAAAAAAGTAAATTGAATATGCTGTTACCTTTTGATCAACCTCATACCTGTATGTAGGTTGCAGAATAGACTAATGTGAAAAGCTGCATCAGACTTGAGAAATTTGGAACAAATGGGCTTGCTCTGTGAACTAAGTCTGTGAAGTTTGGTACAGGAAAAGGAGATTAAAAAGGAGAATGGGATGGAGTGGTCATGGAGGGGCGAGGGCGAGGGTGTGTGTGTGTGTGTGTGTGTGTGTGTGTGTGTGTGTGTGTGAGAGAGAGAGAGAGAGAGAGAGAGAGAGAGAGAGAGAGAGAGAGAGAGAGAGAGAGAGAGAGAGAGGGGGGGGGGGGGGGGGTACCGACTTTCCTACTCTGCGAATTATCCAAGATGTCTCTTAAGAAAATGAACAACAGAGCCAAAAAGAAAATTAAGGAACAGCAGCAGGGCTACAGAGTGTGACATACAGGCTAGATTTACCAATATCCTTGCTGGACTCAAGAAGGCATACGAGAGAGTGGCACAGTAAGAAATGTGAGCTCTGGAGAACAAAGGTGTTAAGTACGCAGTTTTCAGACAAAAGTAATCCACTAAATTACAGGCCCATATCATTAATGTCGATATTCAGCAGGATTTTGGAATATATATTGTGTTTGAACATTATGAATCACCTCGAAGAAAACAGTCTATTGACACACAGTCAACATGGATTTAGGAAACATCTTTCTAGTGAAACACAACGAGCTCTTTATTCTCATGAAGTGTTGAGTGCTATTGACAAGGGATTACAGATCGATTCTGTATTTCTGGATTTTCAGAAGACTTTTGACACTGTACCACACAAGAGGCTTGTAGTGAAATTGTGTCCTTACGGAATATTCTCTCATTTATGTGGCTGGATTTGTGATTCCTTGTCAGAAAGGTCACAGTTCGTAGTAATTGATGGAAAGTCGCAGAGTGAAACAGAAGTGATTTCTGGAGTTCCTCAAGGTAGTGTTATAGGGCTTATTCTGTTTCTTACCTATATAAATCATTTGGAAGACAATCTGAGCAGCTGTCTTAGGTTGTTTGCAGATGACACTGTCGTTTATCGACTAGTAAACTCATCAGGAGATCAAAACAAACTGCAAAACAATTTAGAAAAGATATCTGTATGGTGTGAAAATTGGAAATTGCCCCAAATAACGAAAAGTGTGAGGTCATCCACACGAGTGCAAAAAGGAATCCATTAAAATTCAGCTACACGATAAACCAGCCAAATCTAAAAAGCCATAAATTCAACTACGTACCTAGGGATTACAATCACGAACAACTTAAATTGGAAGGAACACAGAGAAAATGTTGTGGGGAAGGCTAACCAAAGACTGCATTTTACTGACAGGACACTTTGAAAATGTAACAGACCTACTAAGGAGACTGCCTACACTACGCTTGTCCGTCCTCTTTTAGAATACTGCTGCGCGGTGTGGGATCCTTACCAGATAAGATTGACGGAGTACAGCAAAAAAGTTCAAAGAAGGGCAGTATTATCGCAAAATATGGGGGGGGGAGTGTCACTGAAATGATACAGGATTTGGGCTGGACATAATTAAAATGAAGGCGTTTTTCATTGTGAGAGCATCTTCTCACGAAATTGCAATCACCGACTTTCTCCTCTAAATGCAAAAATATGTTTCGACACCGACCTACATATGGAGAAATAATCACCACGATAAAATAAGGGAAATCAGAGCTCGTACAGAAAGATATAGGTGTTCATTCTTTCTGGTCGCTATATGAGATTATAATAACAGAATTGTGAAGGTGGTTTGATGAACCCTCTGCCAGGCACTTAAATATGATTTGCAGAGTAACAATGTAGATGTAGGTGTAATGTACTATGAGAGTAAGAATACGCTAAAGTAAGAGAGAAGTACTGACTACTTCTTCTCCTCTTTGCTAATTGTCATCTTATTTTCAATACATTTACCTGTTGACATATAATACTTACAGGGTGGTTATAATTAAACTTTCATTACTGGAGCCAGTCTAGGCAGAAAACTGTTTACCTTATGGATACCCTACTTAATAGGAAAGACAATCAGACTGTGTTGTGTACGTCCAGAATTTGCATTGTTAGAAGTGTTATTGTCTTGACTTGCCGTTAGGTGCTGGTACGAGTACGGTGACGAAGGGTTGAAACAACCATCAGAGTGCATTTCTGCTGCAGTCAACACGAGTCTGGAAAAGGTCAGCAGAGTTTTCCTCGTAAAGCTGTTAACAATAGCAACAGCTCTGTTCCTCTCTGTACTGATGCATTAAAGGAACGTGGAGAGGCCCTCTTTCCGCAACAGGGTTCAAGAACAGGATTTGGAGGTTCAGATTAACGGGCAATTTGGGAATTGCTCCTGGGAGAGGCCAGAAACTGTTGAAGTTACTGTTGCCACAGCTGAGAATTCTGGGCACAATGTGCGATTTTTCAAGCAATGCGTGAGCTTTCTCAAGACAGCTAAACACTCCGTGACCCATAAAGAGTTGTAAAATAATATATCTAGTGTGGTTCCGGACTGTCATGAATGCAGATGGTCATCACATCGAGGAAAGTTTGTAACCTGTAACATAAACACGGTATGTGATTAACAACTGTTACCCTGTCATGTCTAAATTAAAATGTGTTTCTTTCAATGGTTTTTTGTTATATCTCTTTCACGTGTCCTTGTAAATGTTTCCATCAAGTTTCATTGTTCTACAATCACGTCTTTCTTGGGACTCCCCCTGAAGTAATTAAACATATGTGGGTAAAGTGAGGTACATCACTTGAAACTTAAGCATTCCTGCTTGCCAGCAACTTATTTTACGTCGTCGTCGTCGTCGTCAGTCCTGAGACTGGTTTGATGCAGCTCTCCATGCTACTCTATCCTGTGCAAGTTTCTTCATCTCCCAGTACCTACTGCAACCTACACCCTTCTGAATCTGCTTAGTGTATTCATTTCTTGGTCTCCCTCTACGATTTTTACCCTCCACCTGCCCTCCAATGCTAAATTTGTGATCCCTTGGTGCCTCAAAACATGTCCTACCAACCGGTCCCTTCTTCTAGTCAAGTTGTGCCACAAACTTCTCTTCTCCCCAATCCTATTCAATACCTCCTCATTAATTACGTGATCTATCCACCTTATCTTCAGCATTCTTCTGTAGCACCGCATTTCAAAAGCTTCTATTCTCTTCTTGTCCAAACTAGTTATTGTCCATGTTTCACTTCCATACATGGCTACACTCCAAACAAATACTTTCAGAAACGACTTCCTGATACATAAATCTATACTCGATGTTAACAAATTCCTCTTCTTCAGAAAACACTTTCATTGCCATTGCCAGTCTACATTTTACGTTCTCTCTACTTCGACCGTCATCAGTTATTTTACTTCCTAAATAGCAAAACTCCTTTACTACTTTAAGTGTCTCATTTCCTAATCTAATTCCCTCAGCGTCACCCGATTTAATTCGACTACATTCCATTATCCTCGTTTTGCTTTTGTTGATGTCCATCTTATATCCTCCTTTCATGACACTGTCCATTCCATTCAACTGCTCTTCCAAGTCCTTTGCCGTCTCTGACAGAATTACAATGTCATCGGCGAACCTCAAAGTTTTTACTTCTTCTCCATGAATTTTAATACCTACTCCAAATTTTTCTTTTGTTTCCTTTACTGCTTGCTAATACCAAATATCCTCCAAAATGATTAAAGGTCTGAGCCATTGCCAATTTCCATCACAGATTTTCTGAAGTTGTAACCAACATTGAATTCTGACTACGTACTTTCGTTCTCTTAATTTTTCTGCAGAAATGACATGCAATATTAATTAATTAACTCACTATTAATAATTCCATGGACTTCACCACAATTTTCAATACAGTGCACACAACTGTAGTCATGTATTTTTTCTAAATTTCTGACCAACAATAATTTCTATAAATCAAAATCACAATAGCTCCTGTGGTTCATCGAAAACAGTAAAATACAACATGGCTGTTTTTAAAGCATTCTGTAGTTCACAAACCAACAGTTTATTCTTACACCCATCTATAAGTAGTCGGATGACACCCAAAATTGGCAGTGGGCAGTTTGTACGTTCACAAGTCCATGTTTAGGCGTACTCGCCATGTTGACTCACACCACATGTATGTTTGTTGCAAGTAAAAATATTCACACCAGACAGTACAAAACTCAAGAATTTGGATGTTTAATAACTTTGAAGTGAATTCTGTAAACTAAATTAATGGGCATTTTAGATGGACTGACTTGTGATTTACATTAAAATGTAATTGTCATCAAAATGAGTGATTGTTAGACACTGTGGAGTTCATGACAGACTAGATTAATTGAACTACAGAAGAATAATCTACTGTAACAAATTACCATAGGACACTGCGTAATACAAACTGATTTGGTTTTGTGTACATGTGAACTGAAAGAGTTAGTCCAATGAAAACCAAACACCCACCAAAATGGGACAGTGGAATGGTTCCATTCGAAAGTAATCACCATACGTGTTAATCATCTATCCTACTGGGGGGGAAATCAATTTTTATTTCCTTAAATGGGGTCGAGCTTCTGGCAGATCCACAACCGCACCCCCTCTTGTACTTCTTTGCCCAATTGAAACCAAAGGCCACGCACGTCTTCAGGTTGCCAAAGATGTGAAAAACTCATGGTTGTATTAGAGGATGCTCTAATGTTTCCTAAGCAAATCTCTGAAGCATGGCCTTCATCCAATTGGCTGTGTGGGGGCATTCATTATCATGCAACAAAACTATTTCGTCCAACAGCATTCCCGTGCATTTTGACTTTACGGTGCGGGCATTCTGACTTTATGACGCATCACAGTGTCTTCATAGTGCTGCGCATCGATTTCGGTTCCAAGGTCGAGAAACTCAACAAGCAGAAGGCCTCTACAGTTGGAGAAGGAGGTCATTGTGACCTTACCAGAACTTTTGTGTACAGCCTTTGGTTTCTTTGGAGTGGAAGATGTGCGATGTTTTCACTGTCGGCTCTGTCATTTGCCCTCGGGCTGTCAGAATGCTGTCCGACGGAATAATTCCGTTACACGATAAAGCCCGTCGTCGAACTGCATATCAGGTACAGGCTACACTTCAGCGATTAGGTTGGGAAACACTACTCCAAATTCAATATAATTCGCATCTTTCACTGTGTGATTTTCATATCTTTGGTGGCCTAAAGGAAGACACATGTCAGACAAGGCAGTGAAAGTGTTCGTGAGGTTGTGGATTCATCAGTGGCTGACTGGATTCTAGAAAACATAATGATGATGAGTTTGTGTGTGGCTCAACTGCGCAGTCATCAGCACCCATACAAAGGCCCAATTTTTGACACAGTCCAATTTGTTTTACACAATACAATCTAGACACTATCACAAATGATGCTGATGAAGACAACACAAACACCCAGTCTCTGGGCAGAGAAAAATCACTAAACTGGCCGGGAATCGAACCCAGGACCCTGTGATCCAGAGGCAGCAACGCTAGCCACTAGACCACTAACTGTGCACAGGAAACACGAACTGATCATCTTGTCTCCAAGTGGGACAAACATCTTAACGTGTGTGGTAATTACTTTCAAATGGAACTATTCCACGGTCCCATTGTGGTGGATGTTCAGTTTTCTCCTTTGACTGCCCCCTTTTATGTATTCGGTGCCACATCAGAACAATTAACTTCACCACTGAAGTACAAATGTTAAGTATTGTAGGGTCTAGCCTTATGTGAATGCTGATTATTCCCATTATATCTACTGAACTGCTCATCGACCCAATGAAGTCTATTACAGACGATGAAAACTGTTAATCAGTGAAACCAAAATTGTTGAGTTCTGTACACAATTGAGTGGAAACCTTCCAATAGCCACTAACACTTCTGCAGCTTCATATCATCTACAAACCGGAGATCACCACCGACATGCTTACGAGACAAACATCATCAGGTTAGTCCTGCAACAAAGTTTACTTTTACCTCACCATAGGTGATATAATGCACAGCATAGCAGAAAGAATTAGAGAGGATGATATCCTATCTGAAGGAATAAAGAAGACAAATGTCCAAACATCTTACAGGAATGCAGCCGGGTGACATCTCTGACAGGGGCTGATATTTCAAAAAGGTCAACATCACATCATTTTCCAGGTACAACAGCTATGAGAGTGTGCTGTGCAAAGGAATTTAAACCCTCGGCACGCAGTGCTACGCCAATAGACAACTGTAATGCGGTATTTGCGGAAAAGCGGACCTCACGTGCTCATTGTTATTGACATAACACTACTGTGTCAATTTATTGCACAGGTGTGTCAAGGCAAGTACTGCACAATATTTATGTACAGGAAGCATCAGTTAGTGCTCTGCCTCCATAGCAAACATGTCAGCGCTCTGTGGAGTGGAACTAGTGTGTGTGGTGACCGTGTTGCTTGCCTGGGAAAACAAAAGCGGATATTACGCAGAATGGACAAAAGAAGTTCGAAAGGCTTCTGGTGAACATTTCAAGGGACCAGGTGTTCACTCACTCATGGCAGCAAAGACCTGTAATCCACAACAACAACAACAACAAAAACAACTTACAAATTGAAGACGGGAAATGTGTAATTTGTTCTGAACATATGTACTTTTCTACCGTAACACCCGTTGCAAGAGAAATAAACCAATTATCAATTATTTACCGACCAAGCAATGTGGCACAGTGGTTAGCACACTAGACTCACATTCGGGAGAACGACGGTTCAGCCCGCATCCGGCCAGCCCGATTTAGTGTTTCCATTATTTCCATAAATTGCTTCAGGCAAATGCCAGGACGGTTCCTTTGAAAGGGCACGGCCGACTTCCTTCCCCATCCTTCCCAAATACGATGAGACCGATGAACTCGCAGTTTAGTCTCCTCCCCCAAATCAAACCCAACCCCCAATTATTTAATGATTACTAATCCAAAACTTACATTACGAGAACAGTTGACCTTATCTCATCTAGCAAGGCAGACAACTGCTACAAGCAAAATAAACATTTCTGCTAACTGTCATGACACCATTATTCTTGGCCTCCTTTGATATTGAGGACAATGATGAAGCCAATGTTTTCTGATCAACCAAGAATTTAATTTCTCAAAGTACAACATGGTGCTCTAATATCAGGGAGTATACGCGGATAAAGAAAAAAAATATTCCTGTATTTTTCCCGGTAAAAAATACACGGTCTCCCAGGTGAAAATAAACTTTTTCTGTGTTAAGTGACAGTATACTCTTCCCCGGCACTGTAAAACTCGTCAATCCTTTGAATGTTTATGGTTTTATATACCGCCGTAGAATTTCCCGGCACTTCAGAAAACAAAACTCCCGGAAGGGGGGTATTATTTTCATATTACAAAGGTATAAATTTGAATTCCACCAAACACCGCATGTCACTTTCCGAAGCATTGAAATCGAGTTTGCGATGCACTTTTGTAAGCCAGTCATAGCTCATGTCACTTGATCTCACCTGCTGACGACAGCATAGGACATGTGATGTAGTCAGCCAATAGCAAGATCACTTAAGTAGCGCGAGCACACAAATAAGAAAAGTTCATAGTTTAAATTAAGATGCATCACACAAATGTGCCAGTAAAATTTTTAATAATGACGTAAACGTCTGATCTGGGCTCGATATTCTTCTAAATGGTCATCCTCAAAGAGTTGATTTTTAAATGAGAGTCAAACGCTTTGTGATTTAAGAAATTCATCGTACATTCTCGCACATAGTTCACCTTGCGCAAAAGGAAATTGCTTTGAACGTAATGCTTTTCAAGCACCATTCGCAGTATTTTCCCACGGCCTGTTAGAAATAGGTTTGTTTCAGCAGTTGCAAGTGAGCGCCAGAAAACAGGGGTCACCACGCTTACGCAGCTACGATGATGCAGGAAGCCCATATGTTCATACGTGTAAAACATTAAAAGGTATCGCATTATGTCATGAAAGAAACAAGCCATCAGAGGATACTTCAAGAGCATTGGAATTTCGTGAACCACACTAAAATGCATAATTCGGCTTAAAGCGCACATTCGTATGTCCATATTCGGATGCAAATTTTCTTGTAGTGCTGGTGCTGTATTATCTCATGGTTCTTTATTACAGTATAATGCCATAGATGCACTTGAAATGCCGTGAACAGTTAAAACCAGCCAAGAGAGTGAAATTAAACACTTCATTTCAAATAAATTGACTGCCTCAGCTGAAAAGATTAATAAAAGTCAAATCTCTTTAGCAACGCAACAAAAATAACTTCATTGTTCTGCAAGGCAATTAATGTTTGACTATCAGAAAAGTAGAAATAAAATCTGAAAGTATAACATATTTTTGCCTTCCATTACTAAGCAAACATATTTTAATTCATTTGATAGCTCCCGGCGATAAAAATCTGTTTCATCATAATTTAACGTGAGAGCAATAAACGAAGACGAAACAACAAAATCACTGAAAGTAGAGGTTGGTCGCGTGGAGACAACCCACCACAACTCTGACTGCTCTGTACATCAGCCCCAGATTTACTGTATTCCCAAACTGGGGCAATATTAGGTAGTGGCACCCAGCCACACTTCTGTAAACAGAAGTAGGAGAAGGTACTACATGTACGCGACTAAACTGCGCATGCACAAGAGCCCGCCCGCAACTGCTCAAATGACTAATTTAAACAGTAGTCATGTCACGCTCATCGGAGGCAATTTGTTGTTATGAAGGATTGTATAGTCCGGTTTTCTCCTGGATGAAAAAATTCCTGGGTTTTTCCAGTACCTCCCAGTTCTCTAGGGTTGTATACACCCTGCATATGCATTTTTCAACCCATTACCTGATCTTGTGTCACTTGCTTTTTGTAGAATTTCATTCACAATAAAATGAATTATTCTTGGTCTAGTCAAGAACTGCCATGCATAGTGCAACTCACAGTAAATATATTGAGGGAAAATTAATATTTTTAAAGGTCTGCAGGGTTTTCAATACGCTGCGCAAACTATCAATACAAATCCTAGTGGTCTGTATACTGTATATTGTTTTTACACACTATTCATTACTGTGCAATAAAGATTGGACCTGCGAGTGGAAAAACACACACACACACACACACACACACA
Organism: Schistocerca gregaria; assembly: GCF_023897955.1. Lineage (NCBI taxonomy): Eukaryota > Metazoa > Arthropoda > Insecta > Orthoptera > Acrididae > Schistocerca > Schistocerca gregaria. The sequence goes on along the minus strand of NC_064930.1, from coordinate 59,726,908 downwards.
CACACACACACACACACACACACACACGCACGCACGCACAGAGAGAGAGAGAGAGAGAGAACAGGATTCCAAGGTGACTTTAAGCAAAAAAGTTCATCTGTATTTCCAAGGCTAGTTGTTAGTTTATTCTCAACACTATCTCAAACGCTGGAAGTACAGGAATCTATGTGTTGTTATACTACATAAATGACAATTATCGAGGCAATGTATTACAATCACTTTTATGTATGTCTGACAATTATGCTCTGTACACCAGTCCTTCACGGTCCTGTTGGTCTCACCGATCTATAAAACATGTTAACAGCTGCAAGGGACATGGCAGACGAGTGAGAATCAGAGAGAAGAGAAAAAGAGTAGTAAGAACATTAGTGGAATAGAAGGTGCACGCACTGCTGAAGTGGGATAGGTGGGTAGAGGACAGGGATGAGCGAAGGCTGAGGCCTGGTGCATTACAGAAATCAAGGATTTGTTGTTGGGAGACTGCCAGCTGTGCAGTTCAGAGAAGTTGGTGTTGGCAGGAAAAATACAGATGGTGCAGGCTGTGAAGCAGTCATTAAAGTGAAGCACACTGAGTTGGGCAGCATGTTTCGTGTCTCTTGGCCACTGTTAGTCAGTGGCCATATGTACAGACCATCAGCATATTAATTTGTCATACCCACAAAGAATGCAGCACAGAGGTTGCAGCTTACCTTCTAGATCATATGGCTGCTTTCACAGGGGATAGGAGATGAGTAATAGAGGACTGGGATAAGTCGTGGTGGAGGAATGTATGGAACAGGTTTTGCATATAGGTCTATTGCAAGGATACGAGCCATGGGGAAAGAGGTGGAGTAGGGACAGACACAAATATTGCATAGGTTAGGAGTCAGTGGAGAGAATATTGGAAACGACATTCCTTATTTCAGGACTCAACGAGAGGTAGTCGATACCCTGGTGGAAAATTAGATTGAGTTGACCCAGTGCTGGGTGGTATTGTGCCAAAAGAAGAGTGTTCCTTTGTGGCCAGACAGTGAACATATGGGAGGTGATAGGTGACCCTGGAGAGGTCTGTTTCTGGGCAGGACTGGAAGGGTGATATCGGTCTGTGAAGGTGTCTGCGAGACCCTCTGTACATTTGGAGACGGACTGCTCTTCACTACAGATGTGAAAATCATGTGTGGCTAGACATCCCGGTGGTAGAGGTCTTTCTCTTTGTACATACTCAATAATTTCAGCAGTACAGCTCATATTTCTACACCTCTCATCTCAACCTCTGTGCTTACACTGAGAAAGAAGTGGGGAAACTATCTTTATGTATACAAATGGACAGCCTTTCGGCACTCACCAGAATGATCTTCGTCTCGTCCAGCTCCTCCTGGATTTTTGTCATCGGGTCCGCCTCACGAGGGTTCTGGTAGCGTGCCAGGTACGTGTTTATCTGTGGGAATGCCACTGCCTGCTCATCCGCCGTTGGCCACGACGAAGCAGGAATCTTTGTGGCAAATTCATCCAGCACCTGTGTAATGTGCATTAGTCAGCACTAACTCGGATGCTTACTACAGCTAATGAAAATAAGTAGCAGAGATTTATAATGAAAGAGAAAAGAAAAAAATACAGCTAAAATAAAATAAAATTTAAAAAAAAAATGGAAATCCAAGATGGACGAAAACAATATCTCACTTACGCGACTAGTAGCAATCCACCTTAATTCACACTAGTTTTTATAATAATAATAATAATAATAATAATAATAATAATAATAATAATAATAATAATGTGGCTGGAGACATAGAATGCCATTAACCACTAAAATGCTGCTACAATGACTCTTTATTCTGTATGGTGTATAGTTAGCTTTTGAATCACACATTCTGTAACTTCACTCATAATGTTTTTTTTTTTTTTTTTTCCTTCTTTTTAACCCTGTTTCCTAATAATCTTATGAACACTTCAATATCAATTATAGAAATCTAATACCAAATTACATGCTCATATTATTAATTTTGTTTCAAGTATGTTATGAAGCAGAATGTACTGAAATCATATCAAATTTCACTTTACTAGGTTACTTACTTTAGCTAATATTGGGTAGTAGGTAATGCTCGATTGTAATTCACTACTTCTGAAGACACACATCATAATAGCAACACTTAGCAGTACCCACATTTGCTCAAAACCTATTACACAGGTGTAACAAGTAGGTGCCACATTACAACTGTTTACCCCTTGTTGTGGGGGTAAACTGAACCCACCAATATCCGTTGTCAGCTTTGTCACACAGCATAATCGTGTTCAAGCATGTGACACATGCAAGATACAGAACACTGACAGTATTTCTGCTATTTTGTCAAAAACTGACATATTTAGCCCATGGTTGTGTACAAAATATAGGTTGATTCTCGCACAGAACATTACAGCAACCAGCCACTTTTTACAAAGCTATTTATTTATTTAAACAGTGCCGCTACCAGCTTCAAACTGGTAGGTTCATCTTCAGATGGCTATTTCATGCTTTACATTACATTTCGTGTAATGTTTCCCCACCTGATGAAACTTCCTTTAGGTGGCGTTGCCCCACAACCAAAACAAGATGTGAGATAACATCTTTTTTATTTTAATTGCGGCTCACTATGATTTTACGTGATTTCAACAAATTATTATTATTATTATTATTATTAAATGGAAGATGTTTCGGTTGCTTACTTGTAAGTAACCGAAACATCTTCCATTTAATAAAAATTTGTTTACATAACTTAAAATCATCGTGTGGCACAATTATAATTGAGAAGACATTGCAAATGGCTCTAAACACTATGGGACTCAACATCTGAGGTTATCAGTCCCCTAGATGTAGAACTACTTAAACCTAACTAACAAAAGAACACCACACACATCCACGACGGAGGCAGGATTCGAACCTGCGACTGTAGCAGCACCATGGTTGTGTACTGAAGTGCGTAGAACCGCTTGGCCACAACGGCCAGCAAAGACATTGTCTCACATCTTGTTTTGGTTGTAGGGCATCACCATCCCAACGAAGTTTCATCAAGTGGGGAAAAAAATCACGAAATGTAATGTAAAACGTGAACTAGCCATCTGAAGATGAACCTATTGGTTCGAAACTGGAAACGGTGCTGTTTAAATAAATAAATAAATAAATAAATAGCACTGTAAAAAGTGGCTGGTTGCTGCAATCTTCTGTGTAACAGTCAACCTATAAGACAATATTTCTTTTGCGCATATATTAGTTTTTGAAATGCAGGCTGGTCATGAGCAGATTCAAGTATAAGTTCTGTTGCAACTTCATCAGGGTCAGTACACATCTGACAGATTTTATTTGTCACTGCTGCCACAACAATGCACACACTCAAGACAGCAAGCATGATACTTCCAACAAACCTTCCTTGTAAGCATTTTCTGCAACAATCATTTCTGTAAGTATTCCTGATATTGAGAACCCATTTGTACAACATACAAATCATTATACCTTGTATGCTTTTGTATGTGAATAGGACCACTGAAGATGGTCCTTTGATTAACACTAGTTCCAGCAATAAGAAAGACTTGAGTAAATCTTTGGTAGTTAATAATGACAGTCTGCCAACATTTTGAAGCTGTGAAAGACTGCTTACAGAATTACAGAAAAATATCTGGGAGGGGGGGTTCTATTTGAAATAGCACACAAATAAAAAATTACAGAAATGGACCGCACATATTTGTGACAAACACATAACAAATTGAGATTTCCTTTTTTGATAGCTCATACAAATAAATCTGCAGCTTTCCGTTAGTGCAGAGAAATGGTAGACGTTACTAACAGGCGACAATAGTGCAATATTACCTTTGTGATGAGTGTGTGCGCTACGCGATGCGGGTACTCTTGGTCTGAGATCAGCACACCAGCCAGGTTATCCGCACGAACGTAGACGTGGCACATGTATTCTGTAACACATTGCGTTTATATTCAGTTACCTAATGACGTGCTCTGAACTTTAATCGTATCTCTACACATTGGCCAATAAACAAAAATACCACTAAACCAGACAAGTTGTCCAGCCATAGATACTTAAATGCTACCCATGCGTACCTTGAGCAGAATGCTGGTTGTTGTTGATGTTGATCATCATCATCATCATCTACATCTACATCTACATCTACTACTACTACTACTACTACTGACTGTACCCTAATGTATAGTACAAAACTCCGAGATTCAATTTTCTGTGTTTCCATGCAGCTCTCATTTCTCCTCCGTTAATTATCAGTTCATTTTGTTCTCTTTTCTCCCCAGTTTTGTTCTCCAACTGCACTTCCATTCCTCAATTATTTGTCTGTACGAGTTTCTGTCTGCAACTTCTGCAGAATTTATTTGGGCTCTTTCTAGAGATTTTCTCACTTACCGAACTCAGGCTATAGCTCCCTGTCTTCATGTGCATTTTAAAACTGTTTAAGCACGAGATCAACAGGAAGTGCAAAATGGCTAAGCAGGGATGACTAGAGGACAAATGTAAGGATGCAGAGGCTTATCTCACTAGGGATAAGATAGATACTGCCTACAGGAAAATTAAAGAGATCTTTGGAGAAAAGAGAACCACTTGTATGAATATCAAGAGCTCAGATGGAAACCCAGTTCTAAGCAAAGAACGGAAAGAAAAAAAGGTGGAAGGAGTATATAGAGGGACTATACAAGGGCGATGTTCTTGAGGACAATATTATGGAAATGTAAGAGGATGCAGATGAAGATGAAATGGGAGATAAGATACTACGTGAAGAGTTTGAGAGAGCACTGAAAGACCTGAGTTGAAACAAGGCCCCGGGAGTAGACAACATTCAATTAGAACTACTGACAGCCTTGGGAGAGCCAGGCCTAAGAAAACTCTACCATCTGGTGAGCAAGATGTATGAGACAGGCGAAATACCCTCAGACTTCAAGAAGAATATAATAATTCCAATCCCAAAGAAAGCATGTGTTGACACATGTGTAAATTACCGAACAGTTTAATAAGTCACAGCTGCAAAATACTAACGCGAATTCTTTACAGACAAATGGAAAAACTGGTAGAAGCTGACCTCGGGGAAGATCAGTTCGGATTCCGTAGAAATGTCGGAACGCGTGAGGCAATACTGACCCTACAACTAATCTTAGAAGAAAGGTTAAGGAAAAGGAAACCTACGTTTCTAGCACTTTCTTTTGATGATTTACCCCAGAAAATTAATCCACGAGAATAACTGAAAGTAAACATGCAAAATATGAAAGGAGGCCGATTTGTTAGTATCCAAGACTACCAATTATACTAAAAACAACAGCAGTTCAATTTAATGTTTAAGAAGATCAGTAATATGCTTCTTCCACTTCAGGTTTTCAACAGTATATATATCCTGTACACTCTAACAAATTTGGAGCATTCTATATCACTGATTCCTGTTCATGTGGTATATTATTTGTTGGAATGATTATTTGTTGGAATGATTATTTCATGTAAAAAAAACTGAATGTACTGTTTTTCTCAAAATTTTAGAGATAGACCATTTCCAGAGAACCACTTTCAATAATACTCTGTAGAACATTAAAAATTCCTTCTGTTGCTCCTCTCTAATGGTATTTATTATAACACTAGTATCACGTGCAGAAAGTGCTTCTTCTGCTTGTTGAACATTAAGTGAAGAAGGATCACTGACATCTACAGGGCATCCCAGGGGTAGTGGTCCATTTTCAGGGATATACTGGGAAACAAACACCTGCTGCTGCAAGTTCTTTGCTTGCCATATTTTGGGACGAGGTAGTAACAACCGAAACAAGAAAATACTGCCCAGCAAGCATGGACTCAAACACATACCTTAAGAGCTATCAGCAGTTGTTCAATAAGAGGTGTGTTTCACAGTTCTACATAGCAAAGATGAACAAGAGCTCATAGTTCCTAAGGTAAGCACTGCAGAGTCCATGTTTATTAGACTATTTTTGCTTTTAAGTTCCTGTCATATCCCTGAATACTGACCATTTCTGGAAACCCAATGGACTCCCTTTGTGATTTTTCATCAGTTACTTAAATTTTCTACCCTTCTGACACTGAAATATACAGGACAACTTTTTGCATTCCCTTTGTTAAGTATGATTCAAAACAGTTGTGTGTAAAGCCATCAATTTCATTTTTCTAATGTTATATGATCTACACAAATGTCTAGGAAATATCACAAAAAAATAATTTGTGATGTGTTATTATTTAAGGCTTGCAATATTGGTGGCTGAATGTTTGGTGGCGCTTTGGCAATTCGACCAGGGACAAATGATCTCCTTAGTACAGTTCTGTTTGCAACAGTCTTCCCCGTGGGTATAACCAATGTAGCAAGGGATAGTCAACAGTTGTGCTCCATCACCAATCCAACTTATTCAACTATCTTAGTCCACTACATTCCTACACCACACTTACTCCCAACCCCCTGCCATATGGGTTGTACCCTGCAGCAAGTCCTGGTGCAACAACTGTCCGATACACCCACTCTAGTCCCATCACAGGCTTATCCACTTATCTTATCAGATGAAATGCCTCTTGTGAATGCAACCACACCATTTGCAAGCTCTGCTGTAACGTCTGCAGAACATATCACCAACCAGTTTGAAACTTAGCGAGACCGAGTTATATCTACGCTCTGCAAACCACTGAAGAGCAAGGCAGAGGGTGCATCCCACTGTGCCAGTTACTAGGGTTTCTCCTCATTCTGTTCACACACAGAGTGCGGAAGGAATTATTGTTTAAATCCTTCTGTGTGTGCTGTAATTAGTCAAATATTGTCCTCCCAATCTCTTAATGAGCTACACATACAGGGTGTTTCAAAAATGACCGGTATATTTGAAACGGCAATAAAAACTAAACGAGCAGCGATAGAAATACACCGTTTGTTGCAATATGCTTGGGACAACAGTACATTTTCAGGCGGACAAACTTTCGAAATTACAGTAGTTACAATTTTCAACAACAGATGGTGCTGCAAGTGATGTGAAAGATATAGAAGACAACGCAGTCTGTGGGTGCGCCATTCTGTACGTCGTCTTTCTGCTGTAAGCGTGTGCTGTTCACAACGTGCAAGTGTGCTGTGGACAACATGGTTTATTCCTTAGAACAGAGGATTTTTTTGGTGTTGGAATTCCACCGCCTAGAACACAGTGTTGTTGCAACAAGAGGAAGTTTTCAACCGAGGTTTAATGTAACCAAAGGACCGAAAAGCGATACAATAAAGGATCTGTTTGAAAAATTTCAACGAACTGGGAACGTGACGGATGAACGTGCTGGAAAGGTAGGGCGACCGCGTGCGGCAACCACAGAGGGCAACGCGCAGCTAGTGCAGCAGGTGATCCGACAGCGGCATCGGGTTTCCATTCGACGTGTTGCAGCTGCGATCCAAATGACGCCAACGTCCACGTATCGTCTCATGCGCCAGAGTTTACACCTCTATCCATACAAAATTCAAATGCGGCAACCCCTAGCGCCGCTACCATTGCTGCACGAGAGACATTCGCTAACGATATAGTGCACAGGATTGATGACGGCGATGTGTGTGTGGGCAGCATTTGGTTTACTGTCGAAGCTTATTTTTACCTGGACAGCTTCGTCAATAAACAGAACTGGCGCATATGGGGAACCGAAAAGCCCCATGTTGCAGTCCCATCGTCCCTGCGTCCTCAAAAAGTACTGGTCCGGGCCGCCATTTCTTCCAAAGGAATCATTGGCCCATTTTTCAGATCCGAAACGATTACTGCATCACGCTATCTGGACATTCTTCGTGACTTTGTGGCTGTACAAACTGCCTTAGACGACACTGCGAACACCTCGTGGTTTATGCAAGATGGTGCCCGGCCACATCGCACGGCCGACGTCTTTAATTTCCTGAATGAATATTTTGATGATCGTGTGATTGCTTTGGGCTATCCGAAACATACAGGAGGCAGCGTGGATTGGCCTCCCTATTCGCCAGACATGAACCCCTGTGACTTCTTTCTGTGGGGACACTTGAAAGACCAGATGTAAAGCCAGAATACAGAAACAATTGAACAGCTGAAGCAGTACATCTCATCTGCATGTGAAGCCATCCCGCCAGACACGTTGTCAAAGGTTTCGGGTAATTTCATTCAGAGACTATGCCATATTATTGCTACGCATGGTGGATATGTGGAAAATATCGTACTATAGAGTTTCCCAGACCGCAGCGCCATCTGTTGTTGACAATTGTAACTACTGTAATTTCGAAAGTTTGTCTGCCTGAAAATGTACTGTTGTCCCAAGCATATTGCAACAAACGGTGTATTTCTATCGCTGCTTGTTTAGTTTGTATTGCCATTTCAAATATACCGGTCATTTTTTAAACACCCTGTACATGGTTGTAGACACTCTTGGAGTCATCAAATAAAGTCAGTTCTTGAAACTTTGTAAGTAGGCTTACTCGGGACAGATTATGTCAATCTTCGAGAGTCTGCCAGTTTGGTTTCTTCAGCGTCTCTCAGACACTGTCCCACAGACTAAACATGTGACAACTCGTGCTGCCCTTCTTCACATACTTTCCACTGATAGTCCTATTCGGTACGGGTCCCACACATTTGAACAATATTTTAGAAACAACTGCATGAGTGACTTATCAGCTATCTCCTTTGTAAACTAATTTCTGTTCCCTGGTATTCTACCAATAAATTGAAGTCTATCACCTGCTTCATCCAAAACTGAGCCCATATGATCATTCCATTTCATATCCATACAAAGTTTTACCCCTCTGTATTTGTATAAGTTAGCCAATTCTAACTATGATTCATTGATATTACAATCAAAGATACTATGTTTTTTTTCCATTTTGTGATATGCATAATTTTATGGCTCTGAATATTTAAAGCAATTTGCCAATTTTTGCATCACTACGAAGCAGAATAACCCAAAAATGTAATGCTCTTTGTTGCAATGACAAATAAGGCAATTTTCATCAACAAAAAGCCAGCTTACTTGATGAAATTTAAACTGAGAAATGAGTGCTCAATCAATCAGACTGACTGACTTGCTATTTTGAAGCCTCGATAGTAATGTACACTAACGCTAAAAGAACATAACATTCTCTGAGGAATCCGAACCATCACAACAGCTTAGTTGATGAAAGAGGAAACAAGATAAAGATATGACAATGTTGCAAAAGAATAATTGGGTTAAAGCTTGCACATGCACAAAAATGAACTTGCAGACCAGCTTGCAAAAGAGACATCCAAATAACAAGATCAAGTTAGCTGTATCAAATGTCCCAAAACCTTAATGAAACACTGGTGTCAAATAGCAACCCTAGAAGAATGGGAGAAATAATGGCAATAATACAAAAAGAAATTATAAAAGGATATTTTCCAACAGTACAAATAGATTATCAACCTCTCCTAACAGCATTGTTGCTGGGACATGGAAAACTGAATGCTTACTAGCATCAGTTCATAATAACTAACAATGTCATGTGTCCATGTACTGTTAACCAAACATTGCAACACACAACTCTGACAGGTCATAGAAATTTACTACTGAAAAATGCAATAATGGAAGACAGAAACTTGGCAACTAGCAAGAACCTCTTTTAAAAACACTTGTATAATTTCCATACTTCAATGGAGTTTCCAAATTTAAGAATTTCACTCACAAATTTAAAAGCAAACTCTGCACTGATTTTAAGACCGTAACCAATCCAAGAGAAATTCACAACATTTAAAATAGCTTCTTTAAGTCTACAACAAAAGTTATAATTATGTAAAGCAACAAATGTAGCAGTACTCATGTAATGGAGCATATAAATAAAAATAACATGGCAACTGCTGACTATTTACATGAATGTCTTTTACATCAAGCGAAATCTACATTTTATTTATACTGAACTCGAGGTCAACTATATCTCTCTCAGGAGGAGGAGGGGCAGACTTTGCCTATTGACATTATGTTCATGGCTCCTGTGATGTCACCGTTTAGTGCACAGATTCGCAGTTTTGTTGTTAGTTGGCAGGTTGCCCACCGAATCACATTTCCATATGACCTAACTGTCCCTACTGTGCAGTGAATATCATCATGATGGAGCAGTGTGATTCTTTTATGGCCACATTACTACCCTCATCTAATCCTATCCTACTTTGTAGGTGTGTTGTATATGTACCTGACGTCATATACTACGGTGCCACATGGTCAAAGGATGAATTAACAAATAATCTTTACTAGTGGAGTTTGTTTTCATTCTTATATATAAGTGTTTACAATAATAATAATCCTGTTGTTGATGCCACTGCCACCAATACCAATGGGTGCAAAAGTGGAATTCCAATGAAGGGATTAAAACACAGCAGAATGGAACAGCTCACAGCAAGATTTGAATGACATCATTGGGGCTTTAGATATTTGACTGCTGCAGTGGCAACATACTGAAAATGATGCAACCCATGTCCGCATGTTGATCTCTCGAATTCTGAATACTGAACGATTAATTTCTAAAGCCCAAGCTATCCATTCTCTTATGTTCTCACCTTCATAAACTTAAGTAAGTACTCCTTTTCTGGTCAACTTCCTCATTTTGATTACTTCGGTGGTATGTCTAATAGAATGTTGGAAGCATTTGCAAAGAAAACATGAGGCTAGACAGGGTGCAACATATTATCTTGGATGTATAGTCACCAACAAAAAAAAATGGCTCTGAGCACTATGGGACTTGACATCTGAGGTCATCAGTCCCCTAGAACTTAGAACTACTTAAACCTAACTAAGGACATCTAAGGACATCACACACAGCCGTGACCGAGGCAGGATTCGAACCTGCGACCGAAGCGCCTAGAACACTGGCCGGCATAGTCACAAACAGATCTAAGAGTAACTTTTTAGGTGTCCCTCCACAATAGTTTTGGTATCCTTGTAGTTCATGTTGTATATCAGTAGTATGGCAGGTAACATTAACAGCAACCTCATGCTTGCCACACAGTTATCTATAGTGAAGTAGGGTCTGCAAAACGCTGCAGAAACATTCAATCAGATCTTGATAAGATCTGAAGGTGGTGCAAAGATGGATCACTTAATTTAACCATGAACTCATGAGGTGCAGTCTCTCAGGCCGTACAAAAGTTTTCGAGCTCACTTTCTACAAGGTCAATTCTGGCAGAATTGTTTCTGTATCTCCCCCCTCCCCTCATCCTCCTCAAATCGGTTGCATTATCACCTCTTTGTTTACAGCTGACAAATGTTGGAGATTCTTACAAGGGAACCTTCCCATCGCACCCCCCTCAGATTTAGTTAGAAGATGGCACAGTGGGTGGATAGGTCTTGAAAAACTGAACACAGATCAATCGAGGAAACAGGAAGAAGTTGTGTGGAACAAGAAAAAATAAGAAAAATATACATACTGAGCAGTACATGCGCAAGATAGGCAACATCAAGGATAGCGGGAGCAAAGGAGCATCGTGGTCCCGTGGTTAGCATGAGCAGCTGCGAAATGAGAGGTCCTTGGTTCAAGTCTTCCCTCGAGTGAAAAGTTTTTCTTTATTTTCGCAAAGTTATGATCTGTCCATTCGTTCAATGACGTCTTTGTTCACAGTAATAAGTTTCGTGTCTTTGTTTTGCGACCGCACCGCAAAACCGTGCGATTAGTAGACGGAAGGACATGCCTCTCCAATGGTAACCGAAAACATTTGATCGCAAGGTCATAGGTCAACAGATTCCTCCACAGGAAAACACGTCTGATAGATTCAGTACGATACTGGCGACGGCATGTGCGTCACATGACAGGAATATGTTGTCGATTCATCTAACTTTTACACTTGGCAAATGGGTAAAAAGATTCTTCTACCTTGCCCGATTTAGGTTTTCTCATGTATGTGATCATCACTCCCAAAAAGTGATGAAAACATAAGCGTTTGTCATATAAACTGCAACAAATGAATGCAACAGTTTCACAGTCGAACAGTTTTCCCTGTGCTCTGTCAAAACATATATTTTTAATGCTTTCAAATTTTTCGGTGTGTAGACTGTCAAATCCTGCATATGTCCAAGCAAATCTGAACATGTCCTGGACTTTTGTAGAGCGAAGTTGATTATGTGTGAGCACCTGAACTTTGATAATTGTCTGAAAATATAAATTAAACTTTCCGCTCGAGGGAAGACTTGAACGAAGGACCTCTCGCTCCGCAGCTGCTCACGCTAACCGCGGGACCACGGCACTCCTGAGCTCACACTATCCTTGATGTTGCTTATCTTCCGGATGGATTACTCAGTTTGTATATTTTGCTCTCTCTCTCTCGCTCTTATTTGTTCCACACCAACTCCTTCCTGTTTCCTCAATTGAGCTGTGTTCAGTTTTTCAAGGCCTATCCATTGCGCCAACTTATAACTAAATCTGAGGGGGGGGGGGGGGTGATGGGGAGGTTCCCTTGCATTTCACAGTGGTTTGTAGTGTATGTGTGTACATGCAGCGGTTTTGAAAATACTAACCCTTTATCGAAACTGTGTTTTAACAATGCACAGAACACGAACAAGAAAGAGTAAGTCGCTGTGGATCACAGAATAAACTAGCACAGAGTAAACCAGGTGTACAGATTTTGTAATTATACTACAGCTATTAAATTAGATATTATGGACAAAACACATTAATCTCGGACATACTGGGCCCACAGTTGAAAGATGCTAACAAAAAGTAAAGATGAACGGCAAAATCAACAGCATTGAATGGTACATTTTCAAGTATTCATGTGGGTTAGTTGGTCTATTTTTAAGAACATTGGATTGGTTAAATTTTACTGAGCAACATCCTGGGCTGTGCTTGAACAACTATTATAAGCAGTGACCTACTTGTACTTGATGGTGCTGTAATTTCCAAACACTGTGAAACCATTAGCTACGAATTATTGATTAAAACTCTCAAATAATATCTGGTTTTATACCATATCAATTGTGTCTCACTATCACATAGCTGAAAATAAAATTTAAGTACACTGTCTATGTATCCACTGGTGACGGATTTTTAGTGCTATGCTCAGTTTCGAATTTTTTGCTCCTAAGGTGGCCAAGTTATGACACCACCACGTGTATAAAATAACAGAATAATTACCAATCATTTACAAAGTTTTCTGTAGGCCTAATTTTCTCTTATGTAGACGAACAAAATATGGTCAACTCTTGCACGTTTCATGTTTTACGATTTTTAAGCCGACTACTGTACACCAAATAATTAGGCTCAACTGTGATGGTTAACTTAAATTGTAATTCTTGGTATCTGTATAAGCCGTTACTGTGTCCCTCTTTCCACAGAACTGAATGTGTCCACCGAAAGGTGTTGGCGCGTGAGCAGCACGCTAATCCCCCCCCCCCCCCCCCCCCCAATTTCCCACGTACGGGTTACAGAACGTCAACCAATCTTACGTTAAATATAACAACGTTGAATATTCTTACCTTTCTCACGAACCGATTGCCTAGCAGGCGTGTGTGTCCTCTCAACTATAGTTTTACTCGCAAACGCCATAAACTCTTGGATGCTGCTTCTCTGAAAGTAACTGAAGCTGGCCAGCTCGTATGATGTTTTCAGCCAAACTGCACCGTTTGGTCCTTTATAAAGGATATTCAGCGCGTACAACTTCATATTTTACAATTTTATACACTTTGTCAACTTTTAACCCTTCGATATCGATTAACTGTCGAAAGAACGCACAGATGTCAGCTAGATTAATCAGGAGTTCAACAGGTTGATATCTCTATAGCGGGAGATAATTTTCACTTCCCTAACAAGCACTTGCGGAAGACACAGAAGAGAGTGACTGAAATGAGTATACGCCTTGATGTAAATATAGGAACTAATTCCACCATAGGGGAAACAAAGCTGAAATAATCACTCAGCTGCTAATGAAAACACCCTTTCGTTTCTTTCTCTATACAACAACTGCTCATCAACCAATAAACGTCATGGAATTTCACGCACAAACTTTTTGACACATTGCCCCTCACTTATTTGATCGTCTTCCAGTTTGTCCAAATTAAAAGGACACAAGTATGTGTCACATCTGTGATGTTGGCAACCAGTTAACGTTGTTCAGTTGGCTGTGCTCCAGAGACGACGTAACAAGGTATCGACTGTGAAGTGGAAGCTGTGTGGAGTTAACCGTCTGGTTGATCAAATTTGCTGTAATGAAATGAAAAACGGAAGAGGCCAGTGAAGTGGACAGGAAGATGGACATTTTGATGTGATAAACATAAATGATGCTCATTTATATTTGTCTATAGGATTTTCTTCCAATCGCAAAATGACGTGTGCACTGTATTTGGAACATTATTTAGACAGTAAGTAATTACTGTGGCTCTGAATATGACGTAAGAGGGAAAATTGAAGTAAGAAGTTTGACACGAATACCTATCCCATATTTTCGGTATTTACTGGTAAAAATGTCACTGTATAGGCAATTACAGGTTACCCTCTCGAAACTTCCAGAACGGTTAATGTAGTCACTTGAATCAATTGATCGAAATAAAAACCAACAAATAGTTTAGAAACAATAGGTTTTAATTACATTCTCACGCTTTGCAATTGCATTTTCATTATTTTAAATGACCCAGCTGCGTTATCGGGCCGTGCCGAAATGAAACTAAGGAGCTAGAAAAACTAGCAGTATTTTTTTTTTTTTTATAACTGAAAGATGCATTATATTGCACTGGTATTAATTCGTCTTAACAATTGGTGCACAATAACTAGGGTCTTTATTGTTAAAGGAGTCTCTATTTTTATTTTTTTAAAAAAAAGCATTGTATTGATTCCTTTCAGTAATTTACTAAGAATTTGTAGAATTGCTGGTTTTGAGTGTGTTATCGAAATGAAAGTTACAATTATTCTTTGAGCAAATTGATCGCATATATATCTCGGCCAAATATGTTGCAACCGTAAGTAATGCCTGATTTTTAAAATACTGAATCGCTGTGAACGAATCTGATCGATGTGGAAGCATAATGCGTATGGATTGATTGAGAGTTGTATCCTACTTCGCACATCTTCATAACACCAGTAAGAGATTGTTACATCAATATTATCTCACACTGTTCTATATGAATCATTGAAATCTACCAGAAAGTTTTGTTTTACTGTATTGATTTAATTCGTATTTCTGGCTGTTTTGTTTCTGGAGAGTGTATCAATCATAACATGAATTTTCTATTGTCAGTAAATTTTCATGACCAAATAGCCTTGAAAATTTAGGTCAATACAAACTATTGATTGTCCAGGTGGTATGTGCGATGTTTTTGTTTTTATGTTTCAGTTGTAAATGCCAGTAGCCCTAGTATGTTTTGTTTATAACATGTTGTTTATTTCTCGTGGAAGTGGCTCAGATCGTCCTGTTTACAAGATCTACACATATGTCTAGTGGAAAAGGCAATCAACTGAGGGAAAATGTTTTGGGTTGTGTTGTTTATTATAACTACTATTTTTCTCTTAAATTTATGAGAATGTCGTGATGGACTGGACTGAAGCTTAGCCCAAAGTCTCGATTAGGTTAGATGGTGACCATTCAGTTGTGTAATGTCTTCGTTTTAAATACATATGGCATTTTATAGCTTATGTTTAGGTCCTTGTCAAAATCCCTGTTTTTCCACTGCGCTCTAATATTTTCAAGTTTTTAATATGTTTGAATGCAACAAGAACATTCCAGGCCCAAAACTCCTATTTACTTGAAAGTGCCATCAGTTTCTATAATTTTATTTTGCTGATGATTTCACATTGTTCAATGTCAACTGTTGATGGGTTTTTATCTTTGCCATATTAGAGCCATCATCAGTGTATCGGTGTGGCATCACATTGTTAGCTAATTCTAAAAAACTATAAATCAAAAACTACAACCACATCCATAATCACCACTACCTCAAAAAAACACAACAAAATTGGAATCGAACACTTCCCTTGACCCATATAGGTCAACAGCAACTACCAGTACCACACTATAAATCTCGAAATTTTCACCAACACCACACTTAATCCTACCACTAAAATAAATATTGGAATCAAACACTTCCTGTGACCTGTTATCTGTACGACATCACCACATATAGCCATCCCTGGTCAGAGACGACGGAATTTTAGTAAGCCTCATTTCTTCATGACACTCTGAACACTTCACAACTTCAGCCAACAGGCCGAATAGCTGAATAAATTTTATTAGACACAACACACTGACCCCCATCACTGTCGACCACTGAAAACTGTTAACCTTGTCAGTCATAGCCATACCTCCCAAAGACATAAACAATGCCGTTTACCAAAATTCACACATGACGACCAGAAAAAAATTACAATAACGCGCTGAAAAATATTCTGCTGAAAGCATAGCTGCCACTGATACCACACACATGCAATGCTACCACGCAAATTAACCCTATACACCACATAGCACGCTGCCCGTAAACACACACCACCAGATAGAACCACCGACCGCAACAATACGCCCCCTGTAAACATGCCACACACGCAAACTAAACCAAAAACATCGCCTAACACCCAACCAGAGAGCACCACAGATCACATCAAAACGACGCCTACAAACACGTGACTCGCAAACCAAACTCCGCGACATCACACACCACAACAGCCTTATGTCACGGGTCAAAACCGATGGGTGGAATCGGACACTTCTGTTGACCCAATTTCTTTTCTAACGAATTAACAACAATTTTGCAAGGATAGATTGCTACCCACCATATAGAGACAGTCTTGACTCCCAGACAATCACGGTGAAAAAAAAAGGGGGGGGTCAACTTTTGAATTTTTGAATAAAGACAAAAGACATCTAGAAGTAGAAAACACACATATTTGTGACTCAATGCCCGTGTTCCATCCCGGATTTGTCATTGTTTTATTTTATCCCTGATATGTTTACAGTAACATTCCAAGCTATCAAAATGAGATTTTCAATATAAATAATTGGGTGTAGAGTGACACAAAATATATTTCAAAAGTATCTGATAATGTACTAAAACTGTGAACACATTTGACTATTTACATGTTTCCACAAATGCTGCTCAGTTACATCTGAATCCATACACACAGTTGAAATAGCTTTTTTCTAGTATCAAAATACTCATCAAAGACCTGTCCATTATGTAAGATAGGCCTACTTTTCTGAATTCACCTTGCAGTTTTAGTTTTTATGATGAAATATGGCAGGAATGTAATAATGTGTTTGCTGGATATTGTGAAGTTTATTTTAGTTGTACAGGAAAGTGCAAATCACGGTGTCAGTCATACATCATAAATGAACAGTGAAATATCCAGGCTGGAGTGACGACAACAACAACTTGAAAAAGATAGATTCTTACTCACCGCAGAACGTAGCTGTTAAGTCACATTCACATACATTACAAAAAGGCTGCTAGATACCAGCCATCTAAGTCCTTGTGGCTGGACATCCGTGACTGGACTGAGGACTTTTTGGTAGGGAGGACACAGCACTGTATCTTGGATGGAGAGTCATCCTCAGATGTAGAAGTAATTACAGGTGTGCCCCATGGAAGTGCGTCAGGACCCTTGCTGTGCATGTTGTATATTAACTGTTGGAATTGATCAACACTTAACAAATACCTATGTGTAACACTTTGTTGGGAAATAAAATGGAATGATCATATAGTCTGTTGTGGGTAAATTAGGTCAGAGAGTTCGGTTTATTGGTAGGATACTGGGGAAGTTGAATCAGTCTACAAAGGAGATTGCTTACAAATCGCTTGTGCGACTGGTTCCAGGATATTGTTCAAGTGTGTGGAATCCATACCAGATGGGTTATATAGGGGATATTGAATGTATACAGAGAAGTGCAGAATGAACCGTCACGGGTTTGTTTAGTTCATAGAAGATAGTCGCAGAGATACTGAAGGAATTAAACTGGAAGACTTCTGAAGATAGGCATAAACCATCCTGAGAAAGTCAATTAACGAAGTTTCAGAAACAGCTTTAAATGATAGGTCTAGGAATATATTACAGTCCCCTATGTATCACTCTCATAGTTATCGTGAGGATAAGATTAGAATAACTACTACATGCACAGAG
Organism: Schistocerca gregaria; assembly: GCF_023897955.1. Classification (NCBI taxonomy): domain Eukaryota; kingdom Metazoa; phylum Arthropoda; class Insecta; order Orthoptera; family Acrididae; genus Schistocerca; species Schistocerca gregaria. The sequence goes on along the minus strand of NC_064930.1, from coordinate 59,708,875 downwards.
GCATCCAAACAATCATTCTTCACATACTCCATATGTGAATGGAACAGGAAGAAACCCTAATAACAGGTACAATGGGACGTTCCCTCTGCCATGCACCTCACAGTGGTTTGCAGAGTATAGATGTAGATGTAGTTCAGTTGTGTGCAAAACACACACACACACACATTTGGAATAGTTTTTTCCGGAGTGCCTTGCCTGCCAGACAGCACTACTCTACGCCTATGTGTTGAGTAGCAATCTAACCATCTCATATATCATAAATGGCTTATGTTTCAGATGTTGTTTGCGGGAGATAATTATTATGTTGTACATTTTGTACCCCAGCTACTCTAACATCGTATAAGCGAGTCTGTGATACTTGAAAGCGTTAAATTTCCACGGACCAGTTTGAATGGGCTGCCTGCATTAGAGTCACAAGCTGGAGGCGTGAAACATAATTGTGATTACTACATGTTTTCCTGAATGAAAGAGGACAGTTTTGTTGATTGATCAGAGCAGTATAGACATAAGTTGTGCTCAAACCGATTAATAATTCTCAAGCTGTTATGGATTTCAGTAACTGAATGTTTGACCAAAACCAACTTTGCGTGTTCATTATTTAAAATACACACCTCCCAACACTGAGAATACTGTTGTTCTATGGTTAGTCAGCTCTGTGTAGTTTAGTGTAGGTTAATTGAGGCCATTTTTCATTTATTTTAAAGATTTTTCTTTTAGGTTGGATGATATTCCCCTCCACCCCCCACCCCCACCCTCCACTCCTTCCTACCCCCTTGGTTCCCTGCTCAGAAACCCTCAATTTCTCATTAGAATGCTGGTATTTCTGCACAATTCATCTACATAAAAAAAAACAATGTGACTAAGATTGACAGTATTTTGAAAAGAGTAATATAAGCAAAAATGCTGTTATCGTGAACCTGTGTCTTCCGTTGCAGTGAATTATTGAAAGCGAACATGACAAACCATATTTTTGTGTAGAGATTTGTTGGCATTGCCAGCTCACAATCACATTGTCATATTCCAGCCTAACCTCGTCCTTGGACTTTGCTACAAGTCCCCCTGTCACCATGTCTAATTGTCTTTCATTCACATTTGTTGACTTTGTCGACTCATAACCAAATTTTCACATTCCAACCTAACCTCGTCCTCTTGCTTCGCTACAGGTCATTCTGTCGCCACGTAAAGTTTCCTTCCCAATTTCCATATAAAATACAAATGCAGTCGACCACTTTCCATTATACAGCATGCAATAAAGACACAGACACAGCATTTTGCCGTGATGTGGCAGAAAGTTTTCTCTGTTTGCTTTCTCTCTCTCTCTCCCCCCCCCCCCCCCCCCCTCGCAGAAAATTAGGGGTGCACCTTCTATTTGTCCCGATACGGTAGTTCTCAATTTTGCAGGGACATTGCATTATGGACGGTCGGTTAACATTTCAGGCCTGGAGCACCTGCCAATCGAGCTGCAGCGGAACTTCATGCTGATGCGGGACTTGGACAAACGGGCACAGGACCTGATGCGCAACATTGACAAGCTGGCCGGGGAGTATCTGCAGCAGGTGCGCACGATGCCAGCGGAACGCCGCCGCGAGCAGATGAACAACATCCAGAATCTGTTTGACAAGGCCAAGGAGTACGGGGATGACAAGGTGCAACTGGCTATCCAGACCTACGAGCTGGTAAGTACACTATGCCCCTCACCTCGGCTCTGTTCTTTTTTTAATATGTTTGTGTTAGAATGGATTGATGGATACCAGGAGATTTTGTGACCACATAATTTCTCCCTTTCAAAGTTCACATATATTACTTTCTATTTAGTTGTTCACAAATAGTCTTTTTAAGGGATACAACTTCAGACAGATCATGTCCGACACGGAAATAGTGTCTGTCTTTTTGTTTGTGACATGTGTGTAATTAATGGCCATCAGCTTGGTAATTACATGATCATGATCTGTTATAAATAATGATGCAATGCACTGGGCATACAAAAAGTCTGGGAACACTTTCAATTATTTATTGCACAAGAACTAAACATTGTACGGATGTCATACATATTGCATTTTGAAGAGAAACTCTGTAAGTTTTTTTACAAACATTCGATTTGCGAACCATGAGTGACCCGACAGGCGTCAATAGGGTACTGTATTTACTCAAATCTAAGCTGCGCTTTTTTCCAGTTTTCGTAATTCAGAAAACCACCTGCAGCTTAGAACGAGTGCAAAGTAAGCGGAAGCTCTGAAAAATGTTGGTAGGTGCCGCCATAACTAACTTCTGCCGTCGAATATATGAAGTGCTACACAGGGATGCTTTGCAGGCAAAGAGATAAATACTGCACCAAAACCTCTGCGTCAGTAAATAAATTAAAAGAAAAGGTAGAAGAATCTAAACATTATGCCATGTATTCTTTCGTGTTTGCTGCTATCTCATTTAAATTCTGTCTGCCTAATGAACTACGAAACTAGAGTGAGACAACAGCAAATGCGGAGTAATATACATATTGTATCATGTTTCTATTCATATTATTCTTATGCTGAATAGTGATACAGTCATAAATGAAGCACAGCAACTGACTGGATTTTTAAATCTAAGATGACTCTAATTTCTGTGCAGAATGTAATGTATTAAAGAGGCGTCTGCAAAAATTTTCAAATGGAGAAAAATTATCGCTAAACTCTCGTTCAGAGCATCTTCTATCATAACGCAGTCTGTTATTTGGTTCTTGTTGCTCGTTATCAAAGAAAGCAGCAGTGTAAGTAACAACAAATAGCAGACTCTTGCCATTGTTTCTCTAATGAGACAATTCCTCTCTCTCTCTCTCTCTCTCTCTCTCTCTCTCTCTCTCTCTCTCTCTCTCTCTCTCTCTTTTGTAAGCCGCGGTAGTGCGAACAAAAGCAAGCGGCGACAAGTCGTAAACACTCATTATCGGAATGCAATGAACAGTGCATGACAGAGTACAATAATGCATTTTCAGCTTAGAGTGGCTTAAACACCTATAACAAAGAGAACGGCACTTGTCAGATCAAAGCAAAAAGCAAGCTATTCAAACCAGACAAAGCACGTGAAAAAGGAAGGTTACCCGTATAAATACGGATGAAGCGTCTGACACATAGCAATGAATTTTTAGACAGCATAGTTGCGTGGAGATAGCAGCATTTGGTTGTACATGATTGCTATAACTTTACAGTGTAAATTGCCCTGAAGATTACCCATCACGGGTTGAAACCGTTTGGTGACAAAATAAATAATGCGATTGTGACTGTCATTTTGATTAACTGACATAGCAATGGCTACTTGGTAAAGCTTAACTGTTAAGCTTACAACTCGGACCAAACCACAGTAGCTGTATCTTCATCCATTCGACTTCAATTCTGTCTCATGTTAGAGTGGTCTAAAACTTTTCTCTCCCCTTGAATTTCGGGTCTCTAATTTCAGGTGCGGCTCAGATTTGGAATTTTCCCCCCCCCCCCCCCCCCCCTTGATTTAGAGTCTCATTTTTCAGGTGCGGCTTAGATTCGAGTAAATACGGTAATCGAATTCTTCCCCTACCCGTCCCAGCAATGCATCGTCAACTATGGCAATCGCCTCCCGTGTTCTCTCCCGGAGCTCTGCTACATCACATGGTAGAGGCGTTACATACAACAGATCTTTAATGTGTCTCCACAGAAAAAAGACACATGGAGTGAGATCTGGTGATCATGGAGGCCATTTCATGAAACAGCTCCCCCCTTCTGTAGCACGGCTGCCATGTTTGCTACTACCGCCGACTATCAGCAAATTACCAAACTATGCTGTGGCGGTATACATGAAAAAGAAACTTTTAGGGCTACTCTTCAAAATGGCATATGTACGATATCTGTACAGTGTTTGGTTCTTGAGCAATAAATAATTGAAAGTGTTGCCGGGCTTCGTGTACACCCTATATATAAACTCAGTTGCTCAGAGTGCGCTTAAGGTGTCCCTGACTCTACTGTTACATGCCGCAAATGGCAGTTTGTTATCATTGGTCATAACCAGTCAGGTGATAGTATATGATAGCCTGAGACTCCCATGAAATTTATAATTGTGGTTGTCACAAATATTTGACTTTTTTGTTTCCAAATGTGTCAAAATTTCCAGGGATGTGGCTGTGGTTGGACCTGAGAGTACAGCTTATCAAAGATACTCAGTCATTTTTCTCAGAAACGTTGCTAGTATTCTGTAACATATCATGATTTCTGAGGTGGTGAATTGGAGAATTGGATGATAATCCGTGAGTGACTATGAATTTTTTTAACTGAGGATTGAAGCTATTGTACAGTATGAATTCCATATCAGGTAGTGAGCATTCAAAATAATTAAAGTATTTCCTTTACAAGCATCTTATTAACTGGTGAAAAGTGTTTCTTTCAGTACCAGGCTTGTGTCAAAACCTTAAACTAGCTGAGAGAGAGTTGTAAGTGTGAAAGTATCAGTAAGAATTGTGCGTACCTTCATTTCTGGAACTACATGCTAGCATGGATGTGGTAGCAAATGTGTGTAAACAGAGTTACAGAACAGAATAGATGTTTTGAGGCAAGGACTTTTCTTCATTCGGTAGTGTCACCCTGAGCAGGTAAAATAAACAATCTTCAGCTGTATAATACAATTAAATATATGAAGACTGATCAACAAAAAATGAGACCGCCTTGTTTTTCCTGCAAGTTCCATGATAATTCCCTATATCTGACGAAGATTTTTTGATTAGAGCGGGTTTTTGTGTGTAATGTCCTGAGGCAGCAGCACTCACATATTGGTAGTTTGGCAGTAATGCTATATTTTGTAGATACGTTTTGCATTTCACATACCAAAACAGGTGACAAGAGAGGAGCAGTACGGTGCAATAAAATTCCATGCCCATTTAAACAGTATGGCCACTGGAACTTAAAAAGCTGCAACAAGCATGCACTGAATGTGAGTTACCTCATGCAACAGTGTTCTGGAGGTGGTTTGTGAACTTCAAAGAAGGCCAACTTCTGTGTTAAAGAAGTTGGGCCTGGTGTTTCGGCTTATGCTGTGACTAAAGTGAACATCAACACTGCTGCTGTGATTGTCCATTAGGATCGATGGATAGCATTACGTAGCCTCAGTGAAGTGTTGAGAATTTCGTAGCCTATGCCAGTGCCTTTATGATTATGCGCGATCATCTCCATATGATCTGTGTTTGTAACCTACAGATGCCACGTCTGTTGATTCTCATAGCAAAATGGTGTGCAGATGGAGACAACCTGTGAGGTGTTGGGTTTCTCTCCTGATGGAGGGAAATGCATATTCGGAATCGATTATCACCAGTGATAGCTGCATCATTGTGATCTTGAAGTGAAATGAGTCAGCATCTTGTTCTTGAACACAAAAAAGAGAAAGTTGCTCCACCTGCAGGGAAAGTGGTGGTGATCACATTCTTTTACTGTCACGGAATGATTGATCAGCCCACAGCTCCCCCTCACACTACTGTTACAGCAGCGTACTATACACCAGAATGGGCTAAACCGAGGAAGCACATTGCAGGGAAACAACCAGAACTTTTTGGACTGGGCGGTGGCTTCATCATGCCAATGTGTGGCCTCATGTCACAAATCAAGTCGTGCAATTTTTGGCTGAATTCAATATTACATGTGTATGTCTTGTGCATTATAGCTCCAATCTTGCACCCTGTGATTTTTTTTATCTTCATCACTAAAGGCAAAGCTCCGAAGCATTCGATTACAGAAATCTGAAACAGTGCCCAGGAAAACTGAGGGTAAAGGACCTGACAAAGAATGGCCTGCACCATGTTTTCAAGGGCTGGCAGGATGCCATAAAAAGCGTATTCAAATAGGAGGGGAATACTTTGAAAAAGTTAGTGTAAACATCGGAATGGAGCAATAAAGCATCTGAAAGAAAGAAAGAAAGAAAAAGTCAGTCTCAGTCTTTGTTGATCAGGCCTTGTATCTATACACTCCATTGAAACATGTAGTGCAGCTATTTTTTTTATTATTTTACAGCTTTTCTTAGCTTATCAATATTATACACCCATCAATGCAGACCATACTTCTGCAGAACTCCCGAAGGAAATGGCTTTTGGTGTTAGTAGAAAGATAGAATATACGAGGGGGGACCCAAAAGAAACTGGATTGTTGTCATAAAAAATTTATTGATGAACCTTTTTACAAAATTACTTCCGTCACCTTTAAAATACTCTCCATTACATTTGATGCACTTGTCAAGTCTCTTTTCCCACTGTCGGAAGCATGTTTGGAACTCTTTCAAGTTTGATATTGTCCAGTGCCCTTTGCGAAGCTGTTTTACCGCCTCCACATAGTCATAACGCTCCCCTTTTATCGTTTTTTTTTTTTCATTCGTGGGAATAGGAAAAAGTCGCACGGGGGCTAGGTCCTGCGAATATGGAGCGTGGGGAACGACAGACCACCTCTGAGATGCCAAATAGTGGGTCACTCATAAGGGTGTGTGTGCTGGAGCGTTGTCGTGATGCAGAAGCCAGTCACCTGATCGCCAAAGTTCCAGGCGTTTCCTCCTCACATCCTCTCGCAGACGCCTTAAGACATCCAAGTAAAAGTGCTGGTTAACAGTCTGGCCAGGGGGTACGAATTCCCGATGCACAATTCCACGAACATCAAAAAAAGACAATGATCATCGTCTTCACATTTGACCTCACTTGCCTCGCTTTCTTTGGTCTGGGAGAGTTGGGAGTCCTCCACTGGCTTGACGCTCCTTTGGTTTCTGGGTCATACGCTTAACACCAACTCTCATCCCTGTAATGACTTTATTCAAGAAATTTGGATCACGTGCAGTCTCTGTTTTCAAGTCCTGACACACATTCGGGGCGGATGGTTTTTTGCTCCTGTGTGGGAAGGTGCGGAACAAATTTAGCAGCAACACGTCTCGTGTGCAAATCCTCACTCAAAATCCGCTGGCACTAGCTCCAACTGATCCCTGTCTGCTGAAATTTGGTGACGATCCTCGTCGTTATTTTGGCGGACCGCTTCAGTGTTCCCCTCATTTCGTAATGTTGAAGTGCGTCCAGAACAAGCTCGGTCTTCAACACACATCTCACCACGTTTAAAGCACCCAAACCACTCAAAAACCTGTGTGTGGCTTACAGCGTCCTCCTGGAAAGCTTCCTGAAGCATTTGGTGTGTCTCCGTTGCAGTTTTTTAAAGCAGGAAAATAAATTACACACACACTCTTTGTTCTTTTAAAGTTGCCATAACGACTTCGCAGAGGTAACCCACCAACAGTCAGAGAAACACAATACCACACTCGCACGTTCAGCTCAACACTGATGCCGTCTGCACAGCTGTTTCACGGAGGTCTCTACTAACACCATCTAGCGTGAGAACCCTGCACTACGTCTATGAGTGGCAGCGCCCTCTGAGTCCGGTTTCTTTTGGGTCGCCCCCTCGTAAACCACGCTGCTGCACATTTGTCATTTTAATCACGTTCAAAACTTTGAAGAGGAATAATTGTATACGCAGTGACTGAACAATTCATATCAATGTACAGAGCAGCAGCACTAATGCCAGTGAGAGGAATAATGTAAGCAGCAGTGATGTCATAGAAGTGTCACATAAATGAGTGTCACATCGTCATGCTACAGTTGTGTGTGCACCATTTGTCCCCTTGCTTTTTTAAGATGGGCATTTTACGGACAGCCCACAGCTACACCCGAATCGGGAATGGGAATCAGTATCGACGAACCCTCCACTATAGTTAAAAGTGCATCGCAGCCACACGTCTTGTGTGCCAGTGTCCTGCAGAGCAGTTAAATGTTGACCGGCACTTTTGTTTGACAGTACTCCTGTCACACTCTGACAACTTTTATCCACAGTGTGGCGTATACCAATCAACATCTCATAAACCACTAGCCACTTCTGTGCCAAAGTTCATATTTCTCATAAAGAAATAATGGCTTTTTTTGAAATGACGCAGCTGGGTATTGAAGCTACAACGCCACAAAGACAGCATGCGACAGGTGTCAAATTCCTGTGAAATATAGATAACACTTGGATATGCAAACAGTTAGAATTTCAGTGTGATCTCATAAAGTAGGTAGAACTAACACCATCTGCATTCTGTATATAAAGAAACGTGAACAACAAAATTCTCATTTAGAAATTGCAGTTCAGCGTTGTTCGTAACAGAGGTGATGGCGTTGCCCTTAGTGTAAGAAGGGGAAATGTTTACTGGCATGTGTCAGAACCTGATGACAGAATCCTGGCTTATGCAGACTGCAGTTTATCATTCCACAACGTCACAATTTGGGATTCCGCAACTGCAAATACAGAATCTACAGGTTCAGGAGGAGTGTGCCGTGCAAGGTCTCGATAATCCCACACAACTAGTGCACGAGAGGCTACAAATATAGTTTGCTTGGTAATGCAAGATCTTACAGACACATCGCATACCCTCTGTGACAAAACGGGCTCATTTCCAGTGCGAGTCAAGTATCCACAGGGGCATTGCAGCAAGACCTGGAGCACCGAGAACTGTCAGCATGGAGACCATCGTCGCAGCAGCTTCCCTCGATGCGGCAGCAGAGAGAGACGTGCACTGATATTGCTACACCCGATTAGAAAACTAGACACGTGAGTGGAACTGTGTCGTCTTTTCTGACAGTCCCAGTGTTGCGTAAATCACAATGGATTTTTTAGATATATTTTTCCCACGTGGAATGTTTCTCTCTATTATATACAATGGGTATATCTGTATATAGAATGAGATTTTCACTCTGCAGCGGAGTGTGCACTGATATGAAACTTCTTGGCAGATTAAAACTGTGTGCCGGACCGAGACTCGAACCCGGGACCTTTGCCTTTCGCGAGTAAGTAACTGAGCTACCCAAGCATGACTCACGCCCCATCCTCACAGCTGTACTTCTGCCAGTACCTTGTCTCCTACCTTCCAGACTTTACAGAAGCTCGCCTGCGAACCATGAAAGGCAAAGGTCCCAAGTTTGAGTCTCAGTCTGGCACACAGTTTTAATCTGCCAGGAAGTTTCATATCAGCACACACTCCGCTGCAGAGTGAAAATCACATTCTGGAAAGGAGGGTATAAGATGAACATCAACAAAAACAAAACGAGGATAATGGTATGTAGTCAAATTAAATCAGATGATGCTGAGGGAATTAGATTAGGAAATGAGACACTTAAAGTAGTAAAAGAGTTTTGCTATTTAGGAAGTAAAATAACTGATGATGGTCGAAGTAGAGAGGATATAAAATGTAGACTGGCAATGGCAAGGAAAGCGTTTCTGAAGAAGAGAAATTTGTTAACATCAAATATAGATTTATGTATCAGGAAGTCGTTTCTGAAAGTATTTGTTTGGAGTGTAGCCATGTATGGAAGTGAAACATTGACAATAACTAGTTTGGACAAGAAGAGAATAGAAGTTATCGAAATGTGGTGCTACAGAAGAATGCTGAAGATTAGATGGGTAGATCACGTAACTAATGAGGAGGTATTGAATAGGATTGGGGAGAAGAGAAGTTTGTGGCACAACTTGACTAGAAGAAGGGATCAGTTGGTAGGACATGTTTTGAGGCATCAAGGGATCACAAATTTAGCATTTGAGGGCAGCGTGGAGGGTAAAAATCGTAGAGAGAGACCGAGAGATGAGTACACTAAGCAGATTCAGAAGGATGTAGGTTGCAGTAGGCACTGGGAGATGAAGTAGTTTGCACAGGATAGGGTAGCATGGAGAGCTGCATCAAACCCGTCTCTGGACTGAAGACTACAACAACAACAACAACAACAACAACATGTTGTATCTGTCATCTGTCCTCCTTTATTTTGGATCTGTATATTTGGCTAAAATTGGTAATTGTGGTACAGTGTGTTCTACACTATTTTATAATCACAAGATTGCATTTTGCGAGGTGAACTGTTTTACATTTCTGTACATTAAAAGGAAGTTACCAATTTTTGTGCCATAACAGGGATGGGACTATGATGATCCTGCAAGTGACTAAGTTGTATCTGTATACACGATACTGAACTAGACTAATTTTCTGCCTTCAATTTTCCTGTGTCTGTCATTTTAAACTTAACCGTACGATGCGTCAGTGCTTTGGCTACAATGCGTCAATGCTTTGGCACGGTTTCAGGTGGATAAACACATCCGGCGGCTCGACTCTGACTTGGCCAGGTTTGAGGCAGAGATACAGGACAAGGCAGTCAGCAACTCTCGCAATCAGGACGATGGCACCTCTTCAAAGAGTGAGTACTGCCCTTTACAACTAGTGTTAAAAACAAAGATTCCAAGACTTACCAAGCGGGAAAGTGCCGGTAGACAGGCACAATAAATAAAACACACACACAGAATTTCTAGCTTTCACAACCGATGGTTGCTTCTTCAGGAGAGAGCGAAGGAGAGGGAAAGACGAAAGGATGTGGGTTTTAAGGGAGAGGGTAAGGAGTCATTCCAATCCCGGGAGCGGAAAGACTTACCTTAGGGGGAAAAAAGGACAGTTGTACACTCGTGCGCGCGCACACACACAGACACACACAGACACAAGCAGACATTTGTAAAGGCAAAGAGTTCGGGCAGAGATGTCAGTCGAGGCGGAAGTACAGAGGCAAAGAAGTAGTTGAAAGACAGGTGAGGTATGAGCAGCGGCAACTTAAAATTAGCGGAGGTTGAGGCCTGGCGAATATCGAGAAGAGAGGATATACCGAAGGGCAAGTTCCCATCTCCGGTGTTCCCTCTTTCCTGAAGAAGCAACCGTCTGTTGCGAAAGCTAGAAGTTCTGTGTGTGTGTGTGTGTGTGTGTGTGTGTGTGTGTGTGTGTGTGTGTGTGTTTGTTTTATTTATTGTGTCATGGCAAACGAATCTGCTCCAGTGCTGAAACCCTGAACCATTACACCAACAACCTGAAAACAGCTTTCGCATCCCGCAACTACCCTCCCGACTTGGTACAGAAACAAATAACAAGAGCCACTTCCCCACCCCCTCAAACCCAGAACCTCTCACAGAAGAACCCCAAAAGTGCCCCACTTGTGACAGGATACTTCCCGGGACTGGATCAGACTCTGAATGTGGCTCTCCAGCAGGGATATGACTTCCTAAAATCCTGGCCCTGAATGAGATCCGTCCTTCATGAAATCCTCCCCACTCCACAAAGAGTGTCTTTCCGCCGTCCACCTAACCTTCGTAACCTCTTGGTTCATCCCTATGAAATCCCCAAACCACCTTCCCTACCTTCTGGCTCCTACCCTTGTAACCGCCCCCGGTGTAAAACCTGTCCTATGCACCCTCCCACTACCACCTACTCCAGTCCTGTAACCCGGAAGGTGTACACGATCCAAGGCAGAGCCACGCTTTCTATGTGGGAATGACCAGCAACAAACTGTCCATTCGCATGAATGGACACAGGCAGACAGTGTTTGTTGGTAATGAGGATCACCCTGTGGCTAAACATGCCTTGGTGCACGGCCAGCACATCTTGGCACAGTGTTACACCATCCGGGTTATCTGGATACTTCCCACCAACACCAACCTATCCGAACTCCGGAGATGAGAACTTGCCCTTCAGTATATCCTCTCTTCTCGATATCTGCCAGGCCTCAACCTCCGCTAATTTCAAGTTGCCGCCGCTCATACCTCACCTGTCTTTCAACAACTTCTTTGCCTTTACAAATGTCTGCTTGTGTGTGTGTGTGTGTGTGTGTGTGTGTGTGTGTGTGTGCCGGCGCGCGCGCCCGTGTGCCGGCGCGCGCGCGCGCCCGTGTGCCGGCGCGCGCGCACACCTGTCCTTTTTTCTCCCTAAGGTAAGTCTTTCCGCTCCTGGGATTGGAATGACTCCTTACCCTCTCCCTTAAAACCCACATCCTTTCGTCTTTCCCTCTCCTTCCCTCTTTCCTGTAGAAGCAACCGTTGATTGCGAAAGCTAGATATTTTGTGTGTGTGTGTTTGTGTGTTATTTTATTGTGCCTGTCTACCGGTGCTTTCCCGCTTGGTAAGTCTTGGATTCTTTGTTTTTAATATATCTTTTCCGTGTGGAAATTTCTTTATATGTGTTTTCGTTTTGACTTGTAATGTTTAAAATAATTTGGCTCTTTGTTACCTATTATTCTTGACCATGGTGCCTTTTGCTCCATTTTGGACTTACGATCTGCTTTCTCTTGTGTTGCTGTTAAGAATTGTTACACCACATTTCGAATCCCTACCAAATTACCTCTGAGATTTTAGTGGATTAATAACATGTGTATTCTCTTCATCAGACATACACAAACTCATTTACATGTGTTAATTCATGGCTCAGTATGCCATGACTAGGGACCAAAAAATGTAGTGTCTTTTTGGCAACATTTGCATCAAAAGTGAAGGCAAAGAAAGCCTTAGCTAATTGAAACTGATTGTTAAAAATAGTGCCAATTGGTAGCTTTGTGACTGGAATGTTCGCTTTTGCTAAAACTTCAGCATTTTTTTCATGCAAAATGTTTTTGTTTTTTTTTTCCCCACTGTGAGTGATCTTTCAAAATTGATTGTTCTGCTGAAAAGCAGCAGACTTATCTGCATACAATTAATTTTGACCGTTCGTGGGCATTCATAGCCGTGCAACCCGTGCTTGACAAGGCTACAGACAGAACAGACAAGGCAGTTAGTGTAGAAGTGGAACTGAATGTGCGGTAACTCTATTTTAACATTAGGGGAAGAATTTCGGCACAGTCAAAAAAGTTACAGATTTTGTGTTCCTGTCACTATAGCACAGTGTAGGCTATAGTAGCAGATGGCCACAAGCATAAAAAATCTATATAATTTTTACTGCCAGAGGGGTGAGGAGTGATACAGGGAAACGAGCCTCTTCTCCCTTTCTCAAAGCAGCAGCCTACAGCAGAAACGACTTATTGTCACAGGGATCGCTGATCACTTCTGGCTTTTAATTGTCATAATCGCATATGTGACAGACCAGGATTACTCGCTTCACTTATTTCAAAATAAGAATAGAAAATAATGAGGGACTTACAACACAAAGCACTCGGGAATTTGCCATACAATTGCTGTCCAGGTTATCAGAGTACTGGCAACAACAGAGTCCAGGCCCGACCTCTGGCGGTATTTGGTGCAGCGACAGTTCGAGATGTCCGCAACCTAATTTGCCACGTTGAAAGTGCCACATTACACCAACTTTCAAGCTTTAGCTAACAAACAAACATACATGGTTCTTTCTTATAAAATGCTAGGTCCCACAGCTGAGTACTACGTTGGACTATGTGGCATGTATCTTAGATGGGCCATTTGACTGCCCACAGTTGGCGTGGTGGCAGATCATTGATCGCATTAATATGTCATTGTGTGTGTACACTTTTTATTTTGCAAACAGCTTTTTATGCACATTATCTTTCCAGTGGGCTTCACCAGATAGTGTAAATTACCAGTAACTGAAAAGGGGTTACATTTTTGATGTTGCTACGAGGGTTCACTGAAAAGTAACGCCTCCACCTTCATAATTCTTCAACAGTTGGCAGCATTGGTATGAGGCAGGTACCGGCTTGTTCCGTAGCCTCTTCTCTACAGCTCCATTTGGCAGGAAGGCTTAGCATGGAACAATCGTGTTGTTACAGTGTTAAGAATGGAACACTTGCGCAGACAGTCGGTCAGTACGATTTAAGCAGCGTGCAGTCACTGAATTCTTGACAGCAGAAGGTGTCGCCCCAATGGAGATTCATCAGGGAATGAAAGCAGTTTATGGTGATTGTGTTGATGTGAGTACTGTTTGTCTTTGGGCGAGTAAGTTTAAAGAGTCAGCATCCGGGGCACCCATCGTGCACAGATCTTTCGATAGCCGAGCAAACTAATAATGTGACCCACACGTTCTTGTGAAATGACAATTGTGCTTGAAATTTCTCTCTGAGTGATACAGCAATCGTGTTGAATCAATCTGTCAACATTTTGCTTGTGAAACTCTGTGGTTGCTGTCTCAGGACGCCCAACTCTTTGTTTGTCATGCAGGTCAGATGTTCCCGGCTCAACATCTTTGAACTTGCTCACCCAGTGACACACAGTACTCTCATCAACACAATCTCCATAAACTGCTTTCATTATGTGATGACACCTTCTGTTATCAAGAATTCAATGACTGCACATTGCTTAAATCGCATTGACTGACCGTTTGCGCAGTGTTACAATGTAAGAACACAACCGTTCAATGCTAAGGCTTCCCACCAACTGGACCTGTGAGAGGAGGCTACGGAACAACCCAGTACCTGCCACATAGCAATGCTGCCAACTACTGAAGAGTTACGAAGGTGGAGGCATTACTATTCAGTCAACCCTCGTATTTCAAACTACCTCTGATACTATAGTTCATCTGGATACAGTTCGCTACAAAATAGTGTCAATTAAGTAATTTTGCATTTTGTGGAAGAGTTCACATCTATTTCACATTTATCATAAAATGTGAATTTTTATGGTCTCTAATCATGACCAAAGTCAGGCACATAATCAGAAAGAGTGAGGAAGGTATTTTCTTCTTAACTGCTTCAGTCCCATAGTACTGTAGCTCAAAAGGTTTTAAATCATTCAGTGTGTATGCATGACTGTGGAAGCTTTCTCACCAGTGTCGGAGTCAAACAAATTGCAGTTACATAAAGGTAAATGCTCGCAGTACTTCATTTGTTTGTTAATATGTGTGGCTCGGAAGTTGAGTCCCATTCTACTGATACGAACATGTGGGTTTGGGTCAGTCTTAGAAAACTTTTAACTGTCACATATCACTTCTATCACCCCTGGCAATGTATGCAAATTTGAAAAGTTCCAAGTTGCATTGTGGTTCGGAGTGCAAGTTAAACTGTGTGTCCCCTTTTGTAACTGGATAGATAAGTCAGTTCATCAGTCACAGGCAGACAAAAGCACATCACAACCAGTAGGACAGTGTCTTTGATGTTTGAACTGGCCTTCAGAGTGAAGACAGTTTTAATATTTTTTAGTCTGGTGTGACACACACTTCTGGAAACTAGCAACCGTGTTGTTCTTTTCCTGATAGGGGATAAACTGAAGTGGATGTTAACGCCCACAAAAGTCAGAGTTTTTTTTAAAAAAGGAGTTGTAACTCCTAAATGTGTTGGACTCTAATGGAAATATGAAATGTTGTGACATGAGACTGTATACTACAAATAAAAATATTTCAGAATACAAACAGTCTTGGTTGCGAAATTATTTAGTGTCCGTTGTGCGTTTCACCCTTTTGGGGCATCATCAGATTGTCTATAAAAACCAAACAACCAATGAATATTCGGCATGAATGCACAGGTAAAATGAATTTAAAGCAGTAGCAACATACATAAAAGTAGCAGAATATGAAGCCCATCCATCATATAGCCATATAAAATGGAAATGGATGAAAAAGTAACTGGATGTATAATCCATCCATCATAAAGAAAAAATGCAGGGGGGGGGGGGCGTGTTAAAAGCAGTATATCATCATCAAGGTACAGAAAGATGATGGACAAATTTCAGACAAGGGAAATTCCAGGTAGGAATATCAACAATGAAGGAAAAGATACATAGCTACTTACAAAGAAGACACATCAAATTGCAGACAGGTAGTGACAGTGCGTGAGGTGTGCTTTCTGTCTGTCTGTCTGTGTGTGTGTGTGTGTGTGTGTGTGTGTGTGTGTGTGTGTGTGTGTTATGCCGCCACTTGGCAAGTAATTTTTTTATCTGTTGTTGTTGGTGTGGTCTTCAGTCCTGAGACTGGTTTGATGCAGCTCTCCATGCTACTCTATCCTGTGCAAGCTTCTTCATCTCCCAGTACCTACTGCAACCTACATCCTTCTGTATCTGCTTAGTGTATTCATCTCTTGGTCTCCCTCTACGATTTTTACCCTCCACGCTGCCCTCCAATACTAAATTGGTGATCCCTTGACGCCTCAGAACATGTCCTACCAACCGATCCCTTCTTCTGGTCAAATTGTGCCACAAACTCCTCTTCTCCCCATTTCTATTCAATACCTCCTCATTAGTGATGTGATCTACCCATCTAATCTTCAGCATTCTTCTGTAGCACCACATTTCGAAAGCTTCTATTCTCTTCTTGTCCAAACTAGTTATTGTCAATGTTTCACTTCCATACATAGCTACACTCCAAACAAATACTTTCAGAAACGACTTCCTGATACATAAATCTATATTTGATGTTAACAAATTTCTCTTCTTCAGAAACGCTTTCCTTGCCATTGCCAGTCTACATTTTATATCCTCTCTACTTCGACCATCATCAGTTATTTTACTTCCTAAATAGCAAAACTCTTTTACTACTTTAAGTGTCTCATTTCCTAATCTAATTCCCTCAACATCACCCGAATTAATTTGACTACATTCCATTATCCTCGTTTTGCTTTTGTTGATGTTCATCTTATATCCTCCTTTCATGACACTGTCCATTCCGTTCAACTGCTCTTCCAAGTCCTTTGCCGTCTCTGACAGAATTAGAATGTCATTGGCGAACCTCAAAGTTTTTATTTCTTCTCCATGGATTTTAATACCTACTCCGAACTTTTCTTTTGTTTCCTTTACTGCATGCTCAGTATACAGATTGAATAACATCGGGGAGAGGCTACAACCCTGTCTCACTCCCTTCCCAACCGCTGCTTCCCTTTCATGTCCCTCGACTCGTATAACTGCCATCTGGTTTCTATACAAATTGTAAATAGCCTTTCGCTCCTTGTATTTTATCCCTGCCACCTTCAGAGTTTGAAAGAGAGTATTCCAGTCAACATTGTCAAAAGCTTTCTCTATGTCTACAAATGCTACAAATGTAGGTTTGCCCATCCTTAATCTAGCTTCTAAGATAAGTCGTAGGGTGAGTATTGCCTCATGTGGTCCAACATTTCTACGGAATCAAAACTGATCTTCCCTGAGGTCGGCTTCTACTAGTTTTCCATTCGTCTGTAAAGAATTCGCATTACTATTTTGCAGTTGTAACTTATTAAATTGACAGTTTGGTAATTTTCACATTTGTCAACACCTGCTTTCTTTGGGATTGGAATTATTATATTCTTCTTGAAGTCTGACGGTATTTCGCCTGTTTCATACATCTTGCTCACCAGATGGTAGAGTTTTGTCAGGACTGGCTCTCCCAAGGCCATCAGTAGTTCTAACGGAATGTTGTCTACTCCCAGGGCCTTGTTTCGACTCAGGTCTTTCAATGCTCTGTCAAACTCTTCACACAGTATCGTACCTCCCATTTCATCTACAGCCTCTTCCATTTCCATAATATTGTCCTCAAGTACATCGCCCTTGTATAGACCCTCTATATACTCCTTTCACCTTTCTGCTTTCCCTTCTTTGCTTAGAACTGGGTTTCCATCTGAGCTCTTGATGTTCGTACAAGTGGTTCTCTTATCTCCAAAGGTTTTTAATTTTCCTGTAGGCAGCATCTATCTTACCCTAGTGAGATAAGCCTCTACATCCTTACATTTGCCCTCTAGCCATCCCTGCTTAGCCATTTTGCATTTCCTGTCGATCTCATTTTTGAGACGTTTGTATTCCTTTTTGCCTGCTTCATTTACTGCATTTTTATATTTTCTCCTTTCATCAATTAAATTCAGTATTTCTTCTGTTACCCTAGGATTTCTAGCAGCCCTAGTCTTTTTACCTACTTTATCCTCTGCTGCCTTCACTACTTCATCCCTCAGAGCTACCCATTCTTCTTCTACTGTATTTCTTTCCCCCATTCCTGTCAATTATTCCCTTATGCTCTCTCTGCAACTCTGTAGAACCTCTGGTTTTTTCAGTTTATCCAGGTTCCATCTCCTTAAATTCCCACCTTTTTGCAGTTTCTTCAGTTTTAATCTACAGGTCATAACCAATAGATTGTGGTCAGAGTCCACATCTGCCCCTGTAAATGTCTTACAATTTAAAACCTGGTTCCTAAATCTCTGTCTTACCATTGTATAATCTATCTGATACCTTTTAGTATCTCCAGGCTTCTTCCATGTATACAGCCTTCTATTATGATTCTTGAACCAAGTGTTAGCTATGATTAAGTTGTGCTCTGTGCAAAATTCTACCAGGCGGCTTCCTCTTTCATTTCTTAGCCCCAAACCATATTCACCTATTACGTTTCCTTCTCTCCCTTTTCCTACTACCGAATTCCAGTCACCCATGACTATTAAATTTTCGCCCCCCATCACTATCTGAATAATTTCTTTTATTTCATCATACATTTCTTCAATTTCTTCGTCATCGGCAGAGCTAGTTGGCATATAAACTTTTACTACTGTAGTAGGTGTGGGCTTCGTATGTATCTTGGCCACAATAATGCGTTCACTATGCCGTTTGTAGTAGCTTACCCACATTCCTATTCATTATTAAACCTACTCCTGCATTACCCCTATTTGATATTGTGTTTATAATCCTGTAGTCACCTGACCAAAAATCTTGTTCCTCCTGCCACCGAACTTCACTAATTCCCACTATATCCAACTTTAACCTATCCATTTCCCTTTTTAAATTTTCTAACCTACCTGCCCGATTAAGGGATCTGACATTCCACGCTCCGATCCGTAGAACGCCAGTTTTCTTTCTCTTGATAACGACATCCTCTTGAGTAGTCCCCACCCGGAGATCAGAATGGGGGACTATTTTACCTCTGGAATATTTTACCCAAGAGGACGCCATCATCATTTAATCATACAGTAAAGCTGCATGCCCTCGGGAAAAATTACGGCCGTAGTTTCCCCTTGCTTTCAGCCGTTCGCAGTACCAGCACAGCAAGGCCGTTTTGGTTAGTGTTACAAGGCCAGATCAGTCAATCATCCAGACTGTTCCTCCTGCAACTACTGGAAAGGCTGCTGCCCCTCTTCAGGAACCACACGTTTGTCTGGCCTCTCAACAGATACCCCTCCGCTGTGGTTGCACCTACAGTACGGCTATTTGTATCGCTGAGGCACGCAAGCCTCCCCACCAACGGCAAGGTCCATGGTTCATTGGGGGAGGTTTTATCTATTAAATTAGAATAATTAGTTAAAATGAAGGCAAGAACATAGGAAATAAAAATGTCATTGAAACTGTCATATGAAGTAAAACAGCTAAATTTTAGAGTGCTTGCACAGTGTATGCATACGAGACCAACAACCCAAACGTCAAGGAATTAGAAAAAGGGCAGTTGCAAGCATTGCAGACTGTTGACATATAAATATTTCTAGTCATTAGAATAAAAGTATAAGTTACAGAACATAAAAAAAGTAGTCACCTATGATAAAATAAAGTCATTAATAAGTCCTCATTTGAAATACAACTCCCCTGACTTCATACACAACAAAACAAACAAGTTAAAAACTAGGCAGTTGACAAAAGAAGAGATATCACTTAGCAACATTTCAAACACTGGAAGTGCTGCATCATAATATACTTGGTTCCTGCTAATCAGCTGATCGTTCAACAATTTGTCTTTATCAAGATATAGATATTTTCAACTCCTCAAGTAGATTCAACTTTTGTACAAAGTTAAGGGAGCTGTATGTCAAAGGGGAGGCTTATTAATGACTCTTTTTATCATAGATGACTTTACTTTTTTATGTTCTGTGACTTACATTATTGTTCTAGTGACTAGAAATAAGTAATCGTCAATAGTCTGCAGTGCTGACAACTGTCCTCGTTTGGAATCTAGGTTTTGTACGTATACACTGTGCAAGCACTCTAAAATGAAGCTATTTTACTCCATATGACAGTTCTAATGACATACTTTGATTTCCTTTATCATCATTTTAACCAATTATTCTTTTTTATCACCTGAATGTCCTTCTGGCTACTTGTGGTTGCCATGGTTTGCTTATACAGTGAAAACCCACTTTTACACTTTTCAAGGGACTTAAAAAAATGGTGTAAAATGCGGGACATAACGTTTTAAGCTGTAAAAGTTACGTATAGGATACCCCCTTGCATTTTATGTAAGATGTATGTACATAACAGGCATCAAAAGACTTGTCAGAGACTTGTTTATTTATCGAATAAAAACCGCTTATGTAACTGGAACTGATAACTTTCTAGGTAGTAGGAAAGTTTCACTCAATTTCATTTGTCATAACTGATGTTTTTGAAAGCCTGCATCTGTCATTAATTATTTAGATAATGAAATATTGCACTAGTTATGTATTTTTTCATGCTTAGCACTTTTCAGGAATTTTTTCTCGTTGTCAAGTGCAACACACACACACACACACACACACACACACACACACACACACACACACTGATTAAGTTCCCTGCAGAATTGAAAATGTTATATTTAGTTAGCAGCAAGCAGTCATGGCATTAACTCGGCATAGTCTTGTTATGTTAAAATACTCTGACACAGTATATTCGCATATGCCATAACTTATTCCCAAGGTGTTGCAGAGGTCTCTAGCGGTCTGTCTATGACATTGCAGAATCACATTTCTCACTTTCTCAACATGTTGTGCTTAGATGCCAGTTGAGTGCTGACAGAAATGGCATTCAACAATCAATGTTTGTCCATTTCTGAAATGCTTTAACCAGTCATAATTCTATACCTGACTTGGTCTCATAAAGCTTGATTCAATGGTTGGTGTGTTTCCACAGCAGTTTGCTCAAGTTTAAAACTAAATTTTATACAGGTACACTGCTCTTACAACCACTACAAAACCACAAACTGACAGAAGCATGACAATAGAAATGTGCTCACCAATAACAGGTCGGATCATTCAGGGCATCACCATTTTCCTTCTTGATTCAAGTAGGAGTTACAGGAAGACAAATAGTGGTGTAGTGGTGCTTCTACATCCACATAACTGCTACGCAATTGACACTTGTGTGTTTGGCAGAAGAGTAATTGAAACACTTTTCTGACTGAAACGTCCTGGCATTTTAAAACTGTGTGCCAAACCAGGATTTGAACCCAGGACCTTTGCCTTTTGTGCGCAAGTGCTCTACCAACAGTTACCCAAGCACGACTGACGACCCATCCTCACAGCTTTACTTCTGCCAGTACCTCATCTCCTACCTTTCAAAAGTCACAGAATTTCTCCTGTGTATCTTGCGGGACAAGTTCTTGCGGAAGAAATGATATAATGCGGAGGCGTGTGTAGCCACTGCCTGGGAGAGGTTGTTTCCAGAATGAATTTTTCACTCTGCAGCAGGGCAGGTACTGATATGAAGCTTCCTGACAGATTAAACAGTTTGCCTTCGTTTTAATGATTGCCGCTGGAACTTGTGTATCATGTCCGTGAAACTCTCCCTCCTGTATCATGATATTTTTTGATGTCGTTTGTCAATCCTATCTTTTATTTTACTATATATTTTATGGCCTTCAGTGGACCACTCAAGTCAAAAATATAAAGTTGTAAAGAAGTTGTTACACAGGGTTACAATTTGGCTCAACAGAAATTATATTGATATTTAGGAAATATAATTATTAGAGTCTATTCTTATATGAAAGGTGATTTGCTCTTCTGTCTGCCCAATATTTTTTCATTCTTTCAGATGTTTTCTTTCTTTCTTCATCTCAGACCACTCTCCCTGTACTCCTTTTATTGATTTTCATTTGTAGGCTGGTTTGCGGATCTTCCAGTATTCTGGTCTTCTCTGTGTTGTTTTTTAGGTCATCTACTGTAAATTGGAGTTCTTTTATATCTTCCTTAATTTCTGTGATCCATTTAATGTCACTCTTGGTATTCCACAATTTTTGTATTATTTTTTTACTAATTCTGTTTTCTGGAGTTCTCATCGGATGTCCAAAGAGTGAGATGCGTTTCTTCCTGATCGTGCTCACGAGTGGTTCTATTTTCTTATATACTGTTTCATTTGATGCTATTCTCAAGTGTCCATTTATTTTATACTGTTTGTTATCCATGTCCTAATTATTATTCTTTCTATTTTTAGTATTCTGTCAATTTCTGCTGTATTAGTTGTTTTGAAGATATTTTCAGCTGCGTACGTTATTTCTGGTTGTGTAACTGTTTTATAGTGTTTTAATTTTGTATCTATAGATAGGCTTTTTTGTCTGATAAGGATTCCATACTGTACAGCAGTACTCCAGAAGAGGACGGGCAAGCATAGTATACAGTTCCCAGTAGACTGCATCATCAGAGATTTCTGCCAGTAAAGCCACATCTATAGATCACCCTTCTCACAACATTTTCTGTGTGATGGTTCCAATTTAAGTTGTTCTTAATGTTAATCCCTTGGTATTTAGTTTAATTGACGGTCTTTAAACTTTTGCGTTTTATTGTGTAACAAAATTTAATGAATTCTTTTTAGTATTCGTTTGGAGGACACCACACTTTACACTTATAACTATTTGCACACAAAATTCAAATGCTGTTGACTTTCAGGTAGCACCTCATCTTGCTATAAACATGTGCCTAGTCCAGATTGAACACTTCTTCTTAACTGTCACAAACTTATAATATTGAATGCTGCTTTCTTTCAGCAACCATATATACGTTTCAGTGGAGAAATAACACAGCCAACCAGTTTGACACAAACTGTCGGTGAAATGTCAACTGTCCCAGTCGCCCTAACCGTGTACCTCGTTTTGACAGAAGGCCGGAAGAAGCTGAGGGACAAGGAGCGCAGCAAGAAGCGTGGCGGCGTATCCTCAGAAGACGACGGTGGGTCCGGCACGGTCAAGTCATCCCGTAAGAAACAGAAGAAGGGCGGAGGTGGCGGTGCGGGCGGCGGTGCCGGGAGCGGAGGAGGGTCAGGGGGTGCAGGCAGCGGCGACGGCGGGGACTTGGGCGGCGGTGCGGCAGTGGCAGCAGCGTTGGCGGGCATCGCGCACCCGTCTGACGTGCTGGACATGCCGGTGGACCCCAACGAGCCCACCTACTGCCTCTGCCACCAGGTCTCCTACGGTGAGATGATCGGCTGCGACAACCCCGATGTGAGTACCGCTTCTGCTTTCGCATCGTGTGTCGGCTGGGTATTCGGACCTGAAACCTCTCGCCTTTCTTGGTGTGCCCCACTACTGATGTCACATACTTTGCTGACCGATTTGAATTTTCAATTATTGTGTTAGATTCTGCGCAAGTGACACTGTCAGTCTTGTGTGCTCTTCAGATTAAATTCGTGTCCTTCATTTCACCCTGTAGTCCAATTTAAAGTAGCAGGTACTAGACAGGTAGTGGGCTGACTGTTTCATCCAATGCTACTAGTGGCATCTTTATACTACTGGGATGAGAGCTCTCACTGTGTTGACACTTCTGTTGTGCAAAGCATTTTGCTTGCCAGTTCTCAAGTGGGAAACTTGTTAAGGCGTGGAAATTTTGCCCCTTTAAAAAATAAATGCATCTCCAGATCCAAATTAAATTAATAAGATACTTCACTTGCTAGAGACCCATAGAGTTCTTACAATATGTGAATTTCATAGTTTTTGGGATAGATAAAAAAATCAGCCAACCAGTTGTAAATAAAGGTTTATTATCCCTTGGCCATGGTTTCAATATTTGTAAAAATATCTTCTTCAGGAGCGATCATGTGCTGTAATAGGGCCAATACTTCCGGAGAAGATATTTTTACAAATATTAAAAATAAAGGGAAAATAAACCTCTATTTGCAACTGATTGGCTTTTTTTCTGAATTGCAATGTTGCTGTTTCACAGCCAATTTTAAGACTTTTCATAATTTTCATCCATTCATTTTTTTTATTTTTTTTATTATTTTTTTTATTTTATTTTATTTTATTTTATTTGAGGGGGTGGGGGAGGGGGGCAATAAATAACTTAATGAACTGTTGCTGAGGAGCTATCTTGGTAACCAAAAAGGTAATTGTACTTAAATGAGTCAATGATCAAAATCATCCTGGGTCCCAGATTTGAACAATGCTATTGCTTAAATTTTTAATAGAGATCGTCAGCAATGGCGGGCAAACACTTCCGGACTTCTGGCACAAGAAGTCACCCTTCTTCTGCCAATGGCCTCTTTGAAAAGGGCGGAGGAACTGACATAGTAGCAGGACACATTCTTGCCCTTCCAGTGGGAAACTGCCCCTAGAAGGCGGAATAATCAGCAGTGATTGATGGTATGAGACTGCAGAAGTCAGTGGGAACCACTGCATTACACACACATAATGTGTATCCACAGGACTTGTGGCCAGTAATTGAAAAAGTGTCACGATGATCTCTTCACTGCAGAAGACTCTGGATTAGTCTCCCAATGAGGTCTTCAAAGGGGACCGCCAAAAGGATAGTCACCGAGAGAAGAATATTGAACAACCAACAAAAGTTTAACATTCTAAGAGTCAGGGTGTGGAATGTTGGAGATTTGAGTGTGGTAGGGAAACTAGAAAGTGTGGAAAGGGGAATGCAAAGGCCCATTGAAGTTATAGTAAAGTTCAGAGAAGTGAAATGGATAGGAGTGAGGATTTCTGGTCAGACAAATATAGGGTAATATCAGCTGCAGCATTCACAGCTCTCACACACATGGTCACTGTCTCTTGCTGCTGAGGCTGGACTGTGACCAGCTGCACTTGATTGGAGAAGAAATCAGAGTGGTGGGTGTAAGGAGGTGGCTGGGGTGGTGCTGGGAAGGGCTTGTGGGAGCATTCTGAGACATTGTTGGGACAGGGTAGGGCAGCTAGGTGCAGTCGGGAGGGCTAGGCGGGAGAGAGAAAGGGGGAAAAAAGAGATAGGAGAAGAGGGGAAAGAAACTCTGTGTGTGCATTGGTGCATAGAAGGTTGTGCAGTATTGGGGTGGGAGCAGGGTGAAGAACAGTGACTAAGCAAGGTTCAGGCCAGGGCAGTTAAGATAATGTAGGACATCTTGCAATCAGAAAAGCTGGTGTTGTTAGGAAGGATCCAGATGGTGCAGGCTGCGGAGCAGTCATTGAAGTGAAGAACATTGTGTTGGACAGCATGTTCAGCAACTGGGTGATCCTGCACACTCTTGGACACAATTTGGCATTGGCCATTCGTGCAGACAGGCAGCTTGTCAGCTGTTGCGCCCACGTATAATGCTGCACAGAGGTTGCAGCTTAGCTTGTGGATGATATGACTGGTTTCACAGGTAGCCCTGCCTTTAATGAGATAGGCGATGCTTGTCACCGGACTGGAGTAGGTAGTAGTGGGAGGATGTAAGGGACAGGTCTTGCATCTAGGTCTATTACAGGTATATGACCCATGTGTTGAGGACAGTGGGAGAATAGAGATGGGTGAGGATATTTTGTGGGTTCAGTAGCCAGCGGAATACCACTGCGAGGGGGGT
The DNA here is from genome assembly GCF_023897955.1 of Schistocerca gregaria. Taxonomy (NCBI): domain Eukaryota; kingdom Metazoa; phylum Arthropoda; class Insecta; order Orthoptera; family Acrididae; genus Schistocerca; species Schistocerca gregaria. The sequence continues at coordinate 59,683,697 of NC_064930.1, read as the reverse complement.
GGGAAGAATAGTGGGTAGGAGGAGCACTTTACTGTCCCCCACTATCCCTCTCCCCCCCCCCCCCCCCCCCCCAAACTCCTCCTTACCTCACCCACACAGATTGCTTTTCCCATCATGCATAGTTGCTCACAGTCCAGCCTCGGTAGCCAGAGGCAGTGGTCATGTGTGTGCTAGTTGTGCTTTGTGGTGTGTGTGTGTGTGTGTGTGTGTGTGTGTGTGTGTGTGTGTGTGTTTTTGTTTTCCTCCAAGAATTGGGGTCACCTTCAGAGAGCTTCTGCACAATCGCCAACTTCCATGGATGATAATGAAGAATTTGCCTTATTCAGTAATCGGAAAGTGCAATGACAGATGCTTGACTGCACACAGAATGCTGTGGGGATTGCAAGATTGAACCTCTCACTGCCTCAATGCTATCACATGATGTGATGGGCTGAGGGACTCCAATGCTTCTTATTGTCGTACTCGCGGTTTGTCTGAACGTGATTACCCGTGTAACAATTGATTTCCAGTCCAGGACGTGGACCGACGGGATTGCGTTTGAGCGATTTCGAATGATGAGCTGGGTTGTGTGACACAGCATCTGTTCAAAAAGTAGGCTCCTCAGTGTTCCGACGCATAATATTGACTGACCTGGAAGAGGACAACACTTCAGAACTGCACCTGTCGAATAAGACCACTCCTGTCCCGCTGTGGCTGCTGCAGCTTGAATGGTGACCGTGTTAAACAAGGAAATTACATTGACAATATAAGGATAAGATAGATTACTACTCACTGGTGTGTAGTAATCTGTCTTTTTCTCATATTGTTGTACCAAGGAAGCTACATTGGCGCACCTGGACAGTGGGGAGGTGCTACTTACCTGATATGATTTTCAAAACTGTGTTAAACAAAACATTAAGTATGTACCTACGGTATTAAAAATAAATATAAAAATTCTGCTTTATAAAGGGGATTTTATTACATTTTGAAATTGGGAAGTTACATTGCTACACCCAGTGTTATTTGAGTGTTTATGTAGACAAAAATTTGTGTGCTGCATGAAACAAGTCTTCCAGCTACATTCCTGTAATTTCAATTTCTTTTTTCTTTTGATAAAAACTCAGTTTAAATTCCATGTAATTGTATTTTTGTTTTCACTGATGTTGCACTTGCTACTTTCAGAACATACACTTCCAGGGAGAGCTGGAGAAAAAATGTGATGTCATTAATTTAAATATATTTTTGTGCTGTTTGTATTTGCAGTAGCCCTTGTTCACTATTCTAGTAAATGTGTCTGTGTGCTTGCAGTGTCCTATAGAGTGGTTCCACTTTGCTTGCGTGGGTCTGGTGACAAAACCGAAGGGCAAGTGGTTCTGTCCAAAGTGCACAGCGGACCGCAAGAAGAAATGAGCAGAGTGGAATGCGGTGGAGTCTGGACGCCCAGGCGTATGCGTTTCTGGCAGCAGAAAGCCTGTCTGTGTTCACTCAGCAGTGTGGAACAGTTGCTTAGAATGGTCAGTTATCTTCATCTTCTACAATCCCAGTGTGAAATTACTCATAAATTGTGGTACTTCATAATGACAAAACATATTAGAGGATTGCAAAGGACAACACACAGTTACAGATTCTCACTAAGTTCGTCTTTGTCACGGAAGATAGGTAACACCACAAGAGTAAATGTCATTAAGAATTCAGTTAAAAGGAAATTGTGGTTCTTATTATTTTAAACGAAGGAAACATGACAGAATCACAATACTGTTTATCTTTTACAATATTTATGTTCCTTATTAGTCTAGCAAGAAAAATTTTGTCAGTTCAAGGCCCATCACATCTTAAGTGTTTTACACAATTATAGAAATTATTCTGTGGGGAGGGTTGTGTGGGTGAAGATTGTCCACACTTCGTTTGGGAATCTGCGTACAGTTATTGGAATGAGTGCCACACCTCCGTTGTATCAGCCGTGGATCTTTGAGCTCTGAAGTCCAGCTGCTTGTATGTTAGTGTTTACAGATATAAAAACAAAGTGAAGGTGGTGATGCCATCTGGTACCAAAGTTTTGGAGTTTTATCAAAACTGTTAAAATTTCCTGCCCCACAGTAATGTTTTGAGCATTTAAATCGGCTGTGGAATAGCCTCAAAAGTCCTGAGCCATGGGTTGCTGTGGCAAATTAGTCACGTGTTCTCATCAAACAGAGTGTAAGATATGAGCTGGAGCCATCTTTATATTAATTCTTCACATTTGATCTGCAAATAATTCAACCACTAACTGCAATTTTTCTGTAATAAGAACTTTCATCACTAAACTAAGGAACAGTATTATTTAGTGGGAATTTGTGTGTATATCCGAACTAAAATGCGCTTAAGAAAAATGTAAAGTTCTGGGAAGACAGAATGGCTGGTGGTGCTTAAATTCCCTTTCAGTAGTTCCGTCTCCTATGGATTTATATGAGTTGTAGACACTGTGGATGACTTTCCTGCAATCTTTCACTATGGGACATCACAGTTTGAAATTTTGTGGCTTGTATGTTCGCCCCCAGGAGGCAGAAGTGGAGGATGATTAATTTATTATAAGAAAGAGTTTGACACTAGTGAGGGAATATAGGAGCTATAAAAGAATGTCCACAGCGAACATTGTATCTACAAAGATTTTCAAAGACTAACTGACTGGAATTGTCATAATTTGTTAATATTGCCATTCTTATTGGAAAATTTTAGGGTGTGTTAAGACTAGGAATTTTAAATTATTACAGCTGATGGTGGAATGATATATATCGTAAAATTTACTCTGCAGTGCATGTTGTGAAAAACTGTGATGGTGTGAAGTGTATCAGGGGGAGAAATATTTTTTTGTTCAGACCACACATCTGGCTACAATGGCAAAGTTTAGACAAAGTGCACATGTAGGTGCCTGATGATGTTTATGAAAGAAATGTGTTACATATTATAGATATTCTAATCCATGAATAAGGTTTAAAGAACGAAATTGTCAATTTTTATGCAACTGTGGATAACTTTTTAATCTGTTTTTCTCTTCCACATCCTCCTGTTATTTTTTTCCTCTTCTTTTTTAAGTAACTGAAAAGTATTATGTTATTTGTTTATATTTTTATATTGCATATATGTATGTAAGTGTATATACAACATAATTTAATGTGTTCTTTTGACAATTAATTGCATAGATTTTTTAACAAATAGATCTGTATTTATAAAAAAATTTTAGTGTATGCTCAGTTTTAGGTATTCTATGTCAAACTCCTTATGAATCCCTTCCTGTTGAAAATATTTTATACTCTGGGTTAATCGGCTTTAATGACTAAGATTCCACTTAAAGTGTGGTTCCTGCTATCTTCTTTGGCTTACAGAATTAAGGTCAACATGATAAGATTAGTTTGTTTGCATGTTGAATACTTTAAATAATTGTGATATAACATTCAGATATCCTTTGATGTGTTTCATGTATAAAAAATATTGTGTCAGTAATGATTGAAAATGATCAAGTTGTTGTTAAGTATAAGCCTCTGTGTTTCACTTAGCATACACAGTTCTGTACTAGAACATGTTGTAAAGTATTATGTCAAAAGAACATTAAATTACATTTTCGTATATGGCTGCTACATTTCTTTTATCTTTTAAGCTCACTACACTACACCTCACCTCATTTGCACACCACTATGTGTGGTGATGAAGCAGTTGCTTAGCAGCAATCTACATACATTGTATGCAGGAAATGTAAATGATCAGAATAAGATGACAAGGTGGGCCAGAAATATTTCCCATTTCAAAGGCTAGAATTCAGACGTAAAACATGAATCTTTCTGTCTCTTGAAAAAGGAGGAGAAAGCTGCCAAAGTTTCCATGGGCAGTAACTGTATCCATTGTAACAGATGGGGGGGGGGGGGGGGGGGAGATGAGTAAAATATAAATAATGATGTTTTGAAAGATTCTCTCTTCCACTACAGAAATAGTTACAAAGTATGGGTGTAAACAAGTTATTTGATTCGATAGTGAGCTTACAAACTTTGCTCTTCCCAAGCCATCTTAAGTATGTGTGACACAGTGTTTTTGTTGTTACTGCTACCTCGCCCACCCCCCTCTCCTATTCCAGTCCCAAATAGCCTGCAGGAAGAAATATTGTTGATAAGCCCCCGTGTGAGCTTGAATCTTTGTAAGTATACCTTCATGGTCTGTTTGTGAGATATATGTAGGAGGAAGTGATACATTGGTAGAATATTTTATGAACCTACACTTGCAGAATTTTAAAGTAAACTGCACCATTATGGAGAAAGCTTCTTTTATAGCACCTGCCACTGGTATGGCTGATCATCTCTGTGACATTTCCACACTAACAAATGAACCTCTGACAAAATGTACTTATCTTCTTTTGATGCTCTCTATTTCCTCGATCAGTTCTTTCTGGTGTGGGTGTCAGACCAATGAGATTTTTGTAACCTATCTCCTTTGCAGATTTTCTACATTTCCAAGGGGAGTCTTCCAATGAATCTCTATCACTCCTATGTACCTGGTGATCAAAAAGTCAGTATAAATTTGAAAACTTAATAAACCACGGAATAATGTAGATAGAGAGGTAAAAATTAACACACATACTTGGAACGACATGGGGTTGTTTGGTGATGATCGTGTGCTCAGCCACCACTTTCGTCATGCTTGTCCTCCCATGTCCCCCAGACTTCAGTCCGTGCGATTATTGGCTTTGGGGTTACGTGAAGTCGCAAGCGTGTCGTGATCGACCGACGTCTCTAGGGATGCTGAAAGACAACATCCGACTCCAATGACTCACCATAACTCCAGACATGCTTTACAGTGCTGTTCACAACATTATTCATCGACTACAGCTATTGTTGAGAAATGATGGTGGACATATTGAGCATTTCCTGTAGAGAACATCATCTTTGCTTTGTTATGCTAATTATTGCTATTCTGACCAGACGACGCGCCATCTGCCAGACATTTTTTTAACGTTTCTATTTTTTGGTTCTAATAAAACCCCATGTCATTCCAAGCATGTGTGTCAATTTGTACCTATCTATCTATATTATTCCATGATTTATTCATTTTTAAAATTTATACTGACTTTTTGATCACCCGGTATGTAGTGGATGTGACTGCTGTCAGTGATTGATTGGAACTGTGTATACAAACAAGAATGGGTCTTTCCACCTATTTGCAAGAGGACTTTGAAAAGTAAGTTACACATTATTATGGCAGACCAAGTAACTTTCATTGAATGCTGCACTACATTCAGAGGTGACACAGATACATGACACTATTTCCCAACTTAGTCATGAAGTCTTCGTAGACATTGGTTGGAACATTCTACTTACTCTCAGTTTCTTGCTGATAAAAACCCTGTCTTCAGTTGCGGATCCATTCAAGAATCACTGATGGTGTAACTGACTGATTGATGATACTATATCTAACCAAAAGAATGCAGACTGTTGTGCTTAGTAACTCAACCAACGTAATCAGCAGAGATTCCTCTGAATGGTGAGAAATCGCATAGGGAGCTCCCCAAGGCTCACTCTTAGCTCCCTCATTGTTCGTTATACAGCTAAACCATTTTCCGTGTAAGATACAAGCAGAATTAGTTCCTTTTGTGGGTGAAACTAGTATTGTAATTGATGCAAACATAAATACAGCAACAGAAGAAATAGTAAACAATTTTCTTAAGTGTCATTGGTTTTCTCCGAATGGCCTTGCCTTCAATTTTTATTCGGTTCTGCACATCTAGGGTACAACAATAAGTGTAACATATGGTGAGGAATTAATAAATGTGGTGAAAATTTCAATAATTTTAGGTTTCCATATTGAGAATTTAAACTGGAAAAAGCATATTTTAGAACTCCTAAAAGAGTTTAGTTTAGTCACATTTGGAATTGTTGCAAATCCACTTGGAATCATTGCAAACCCTGGGGAGAGGTAAATCAGTAAGTTGAAATATTTTGCATATTTTCCTTCAATAATGTCATATGGAATAATAATTGGACTAACTCACCTTTTTTAAAAAGCCTTCATTGCCCAAAAATGTGATGCTCAGCCATGATCATATTGTAAATAACTGGTTAAGGAATTTGGCATTTTGACTGCTACTATATTATTCCCTAATGAAGATTGATGTAAATAATCCACTGCAGTTCAAGAGGAACAATGATGTATATAATTACAATATCAGAATGACATTCATTACTCCTCATTAAAAGGATTGCACATTGCTGCAGTTAAAAAATTTGATCATTTACCAGTGACATAAAATGTCTGAACAAATAGTACAGTAAAATTTGAAAACTGGGAAAGTTTCCCATGTAGACATATTTCTGTTATTGTAGTGTGTAAAAATTGGTGGATAAGACTTACCAACTCTCATCTTCATATTTAATAATAATAATAATAATAACACTTATAAATGTTCAGAACATAGCTGTATTTACAGATTAATTTGTGATGTGAATGTAAAATGACACATTCCACATCGTTATGATCAAAAGGGGAAATTATCCATGGATCAAGACTAAAGCTGACGGCACTTGGGACGAAGCAGGTAACACTGACGTCCATGCAAATGGTATATCCCATATCACGAGAGACAGTGCCGTAAGCACACACCACAAGCTGGTTGACGTGATTTTGTGCTCTCCATCGGTGGTTGTGGATATATTTGGCTTGCAAACGGTACAGTTTGTTCACCAAAATATATGTGTATAAGGGGATAGTTTGTGTTGTTGCCCTGGATGATGATTTACACCAATATTTTGTCAGGATTGGTAAGCGGTGAGTCCTTGAAGTACAGCAGTATGCGAACACAAGAAGTAGTTTAAACAGTTTTATTAACAAAGGCTGATTATAAAACATGCACGCAACGTGCACCCTTCATCACTATGTCTGACATCCTAATTACAGTCATATTGAAAGGCTCCATGGTGAACTAAGAAAAGAGACATATTCACGCCTGAGGCCGCTCTAGTTAATACGGCTCGCTGCAGACAGCGACCAGTGGCTGTGTCACACTCTGCCCGGACACACGTGTACTGACCAAGCAAATTGTCAGCGTTCCAGATAGGCCGGCTGGCGAGCGCGTTACGTATCGTACGGCTGTGTGCAACCCGTAGACCCTTACGTCACTCTCCACAGAGGAAAAGGGCAACCATAGGTGGCTTAAAACGACCTCCTGGGCGTTATGAACCTATTTCGCCATTTGTGGCCTCGGAAGGCATTGAAACATATATTTCATTTGCAGACACAGTAATGTTCGGTACAGAGAAGTGTGCCTTCAAGATGACAAATGCTGTTGACAAAAGACAAATTAATAAAAGCAATAAAAACACAATATTGACAATCAAGTATGCATCAGCATTACTGGATGAATCAAAGGACTTAATTTTATTTGCTGCTTCGATGAAGTTTAACTCATTATTGGAAGAAATCAAATTTTCATAAATATCCTTTAAATTGTTGTCTTCAGAAAACCTTGATAAGGAATGCTTTCCATACGTTAATATGTATGAATCACTGTAATAAACAGATGACATTCTCATTAATGGCAAATGTCCAGTTGCATGAAATGTAGTTGTCAATACACTAGGCATATCAAATAGTTTGCATGATAAATCACAATGTGTGGCATTCAAGATTAATCCACCATAATTCAATTTGAGTGTAAAGGGTAGCTCAGGTGTACACAATTTTTACATGTAAATCTGACCTCAAGGGTGGAGTTAAATGAGAAAATTATACCTTCAGAATGTTGTTGAAGAAATGGATGATAAAGATGCGTTAAAATTCTAGCCCAATCATCTCTTGGGCGATGATTCATAAACAATTCTTTCTCACAGCTGTACACTCTACTGTCTAAGAATACTGCCTATTCAGGGCAAATTAACTTATGACTACATTTACACACATGCAAATCATTTTCATTTAGGAACACAAAATATCTTTGATCCTTGCTGATCAGTAGATAATAATTCTGTATATACTTTACATGAATACTTGCCTGTCTCCATTTCACGGGGCAAGTATAAATCTTATACATTTCAAAATTATGCTTTGATCTAGCAATGAGAATGGAAACAATAACAGTTAATTCATCCTCAGTCATTAAAGAGTGTGTGCTGGTTAACTTGTAGTAAGCATATAAACTGTAAGAGTTAACAGGATGAATCATAGTGTAGGTTGCATCTAGCTTTCGTTCAATTGATAGTAGGATCTGTAAAAATTGTCCTGGATGTAGTAGTACACTGCTCAAACAATCATTAGAACTACTTTCTAAGGCTGTTTTTAAGTTAAGGGCATCAATTCCAGCATTTGATAAACTATCAGTAATCCTTAACAAAAGAGTGTTTAAACCTAAGTGTGCAATCACAGCATTTAATCCTTGGAATAGTTCTTGGATATTTGCATTTGTTTCATTGCGAATTATGTGGAAATGTGAGATAAATTACTTTACAATCTGTTCAATGAAAATTGTGTGGTTAGTAATAGTTCTTTGCATTCTTTAATACGATAATTTCATTAGAGAGGTTAGTTGAATCTGTACCGGACTAACTTGGTTAGTTAGTTCTAAATACTAGAGTTAACAATGACCATAAAGTAAATAAGTTTCTTTTGGTAACCTGTGGAATAAAAGGTTTAGTTTCACTTGTGCACTTGTGTAATAGCTTCAATACAAAATTTTCACAACACATGGCTGAAATAAATACACACATTGCTCTCACACACGTTTACACACATTGTAGGGGTGTCTGGAACAGGATCGCTCGGAATGTGGCGATGCCTCGGCCTCGAAGTCTGGACTGCAACCTCGCGATTCTCACTTCCTGGGTTTGAGAACAGCTGGTCTGCCTCTCGTTCGGTGCTCGTCGTCTTGCGATACTACAGGAAATCTACCCATAAATGGCTTTACATGGTTGACATGAACAACAATCAAACAAAAGGGTAGTTGGAGCTTAAGAGTGGCTGACGACAACACCTCCGAGATTGTATATGGTCCTTTCGAAAACTACTTAAACTTTTTGACTTGACTCTTCTTTAACACCACGTTACTCCGATCCACAATATCTCCAACTCAATACTGTGGCACTGCTCCTTGGCGGTTGTGTTGCCTTGCTTTCTGAAGAAAGGATTGATGGTTTCACTGTTCCACTTCCCTCCATGCTTCCTGTAGCTTGCGTGCTATATCCCTTACGTGTTCATTGCTGATTTCGGCAGTTGATCATGCAAAGTCCAAGGGCGAATGCATTCTTCTTCCGTAGACGATCTCATATGGACTTAGGCCAGTTATGCTATGCCTTTTGGCATTGTAACAATTTACCAAATATGGTAAATGAACACCCTAATTGTCGTGTTTGCTGCTCACATAATGGATAACCATTTTAATAATTGTGATAATCAAAATATCCACGGGTGTACTGCCGGTCTACTGTGTCCAACGGGCACAATATTTCGGCAATCATACATGTCGCCATCATCAGGTGAACTGACGGACTGAGCTCCTGTGAACGTGCCGGCACGGAGATCCGTACACTATGGCTGCTCAGAAGGAACTGAGTTTGGTCGCGGCGGCGGCCGATTTAAATACCCGCGGCGCGCTCCTTCCACTGTCCGCGCCACGGTTGCGCGGTGGAACAGATTGTGACAGCATCTGAGATGGCGTTAGAGTCATCTCAAACACCGTCGCAATCTGTTCCACTGCGCGACCGTGGTGAGGAGAGCAGAAGGAGTGCGCTGCGGGCGGAGGGTATTTAAATCAGCCGCCGCCGCGACCGAACCCAGTTCCCTCTGAGCAGCCATAGCGTACGGATCTCCGTGCCGGCACGTTTACAGGAGCTCAGTCGGTCAGTTCACCTGATGATGGCGACATGTATGATCGCTGAAATATTGTGCCCGTTGGACACAGTAGACCGGCAGTACACCCGTGGATATTTTGATTATTTTAATAATTGTTCTGTGGACTCGCTTGACTTTTCCATTTCCTTCAAGGTGTGGTCTAGTTCTTAACCGAGTTATTTGCATGAGCTTACAAGTCTGTTTAAGTAATTCGCTCATAAAATTCGTTCCTTGATCACTAATTATACTTCATGGTGATCCAAACTTAAGAATCCATTCTTTTACAAAAACTTTAGCTATAGTCACAGTGCTCTGATAAGGTATTGGTATCATGAGAAGGTATCTAGAGAAATGATCTAACATTGTCAATATGCATTTCTTTCCATCTTTAGTCTTAGGCAACGGTCCTACGACATCTAGTCCTACTCGTTCAAATGGTTCACTTCTTTCTGGCAGTTCTTCCAATGGCGCTCTACTTTTTTCCTACATTATTCCGTCTGTTACAGGAATCGCATTGTGAAACAAACTCAAAAACGTCAACTTTGCAGCTCGCCCACCAAAACATTTGAGCTATTTTAATGTTTGTTGCTTCTTTACTGCAATGTCCTGATAAAAAAAAAAAAAAAAAAAAAAAAAAAAAGTGTTGTTCTCTCATGATTTGCTCTTTCATGCTTTCTGGAATAACTAGGCGGTTTCCTTTCTAGTGATTTTGTACAACAATCCATCTATTTCAACAAAACGTTGAGCATTGTTCCATAATATGCATTGTGGATCATCTTCTTGAGCTGCCTTTAACTCTTCTTCTCGACTTATTGTAATACAAACATTGACTTTTCGACTCAGTGCATCAGCATTCACATGTTGTTTACCAGGTCGGTGAATAACCTTAAATTGGTACTCACTCAGTCTTAATGCCCATCTTGTTGATCTGGAACTTGGATTTTTTAAGCTCAATAACCATTTAAATGCGGCATGATCTGTAATAACAGTAAATTCTCTTCCTGTTAAGAAACATCTGTTGTGTGTTATACCAAAGCACAAAGCTCCTTCTCAGTAATAGTATAATTACATTCTGATTTGTTTAATTGTCTGGAAGCAAATGAGATTGTATGTTCATGACCATCAACTTCTTGAGACAAGGTTGCACCTATGGCAAAATTTGATGCATCTGTTGAAAGAATAAAAGGTTTACTGAAATCCGGATAGGCTAACACTGGGGCTGTGGTTAGAGCAGTTTTAAGTTCTTCCATTGCCTTTTTGCATTCTGTTGACCAATTAAATGTGGCTCCTTTCTTCAGCAGCTGTGTCATTGGACATGCTATATTTGCATAACTGGCCATAAATCGTCTGTAGAAATTTGACAATCCCAAGAATGATTAAAGTTCTTTCAAATTCTGTGGTTCAGTAAAATACTTTACTTCTTCAATTAATTTTGGATCAGGTTGAGCTCCTTCACTGGTTATAACATGACCAATATAGTTAACTTTACTTTGTGCAAAATGACATTTATCTATTGATAAAGACAGGTTTGCGCTTTTTATATGCTCAAAAACAGCTTGTAGTCTCTCAGTATGCTGCTTCATGTTTTCACCAAAAATTTTACATCATCAAAGTAAACAAGTGCTTGCATTGGGGTGAGCCCTCGTAAAACTGAATCCATCAAGCGTTAAAATGTAGCTGAAGTATTACGTAGTCCAAATGGCATACGAAGATACTTGTATTCTCCTGCTGCAGTTACAAATGAAGTTTTTGCTTGATCATCTGGACGCACTGTTAACTGGTGATAACCACATGTTAAATCACATACTGAAAATATTCAACATCTGCCCAAGTAATCCAAGGTTTCCACGAAATTTGGTAAGGGATAAATGTTGGGTGTGGTCACAGCATTCAAAGATCGGTAATCAACACAAAAACGGAACTGTGGTTCTCCATAAACTGATTTCTTCTTTACAATTACAACAGGCGAACACCACGGTGGGTCTGAAGGATCTCTTGGTTTTATAATTCCGGCTTCTAATTTTTCTTTAACCATGTCTTCTACCAACTCTCTTTGACTGAATTGTATTCGGTAAGGTTTCTGTGTGATTGGGGCTGCATTCCCTGTTTGAATACAATGCTGAACTAAATGAGTGACAGGTAAATTTGCATGTTCTTGGAATAAATCTGCATACTCCAACAAAACTGGAGCTAAAATCTTCTGGTCATCAGCTGTTAAATGTTCTATCTTCTTCCAAATCTTGCGCTTCAGTTTATTATTAGCTTCGTCTCCTCGTTGCTATTTTTCAGTACTGTTACAAAAATATATGTTTATAACTGCAGCATTTGTTACGTCATCTGGAATCTGTATTACATCACTTTTACTTACACTCTACACTTCAGCAACTTTCGTTCCTCGTAGCAAAACAACATCCTCATTGCTCATATTTGTTGTTGTAACTGGGACTTTTATGACATTCTGTCTCACCATTGTAGCGACACCTACACTTCTAGCAATGAAACAATGCATTGTATCCAGTAACTCACTTTTCTCGGATCACTCAATTAATAACAAAGTTCCTTCCTTGCATCGGGGTGACTTGACTTCAATGTAGATTGTCTTTCCTGCTCCCTTCGGAATTTGCTGAGGCTGATCAATTTGAACATCGACTCGGACGGTTTGAACTAATGCATCGTTTCGGGGGTCCATTCCCACGATGTCAGTATAGCTGCTCCTTTGAGTATGATCTGAAGAACGATTTCCTAGGTTGTAGTTGCTGCGGTCTAGTCTGATCTTTCTTTCTGTGACAAATATCTCTGCCTCATTAGTGAACAAGAAATCAAATCCAAGTAAGCCGTCGTAATGCGTTTCGTTATTTGAAACTACTTGCACCCATGCTGTGTATTTATCTTTATTTTCACCTTAACCTTGGCCTTGGCCAAGAATTACTATGTCAACTTCTCCAAAGTTACGTAGCTTTCCTCTGTTTAACCCTCTCACTTTTAATAGCGGCGGTTTCAGTTTATCGCGTTTATCTATGCCACACCACATTAATGAGGTCTGTGCTCCTGTGTCAATAAGTAATTTGATGTTTCTCTCACAATATACAGCCCCTATAACGAAGTCATTTTTGGTCTGATTTTCGCTGGAACTGACAGGAATCACTGTCTCTGGCAGATTGTCTGCTGTTCGCATTACTTTTCTTCTTGTTGCAACAATCTCTCGAAACATCACCCTGCATCCCGCAGTGATACCAGATTCGATTCTCTTTACAATCCTTACGCTTGTGACCTAGCCTATTGCATGTGTAGCATTGTATTGTTGTGTCGAAAACTCTGCGTTCTCGTTTCTGCATCTCATTCAGTCGTCTTAGTGCTTCAACGAAACCAACAGCTGATTCTACTGCTTCCTGAAAAGTTTTACATCGTGCCAATCGAATAGCTTTACTTGCTTCCTCTCCGTGCAACCAATGAATGAATGTGTCCAAGGCATTCTCGTCGGCTTCGAACAACTGAATGCGATTTTCATTTTCATCTTCTACTAACTCTTACATTTCAGCGTTGATGTTTCGATTTCTGTCGGCAAACTGCTCGATAGACTTGTCTCGTCACATTCGCAAACTGCGAAGCTGCTCTCTGTAAAATCTGATCACAGTTTTTACATATAAATCTCTGAACAAACAATCATTATAAACTCATTGTAATCTTCTGTTTTCACGCAAGTAGTCTCCGCGCTAATGAAATCTTGTGCTGCTCCCTGAATTCTTAATTTGGCAACCGGTAGCTTATCAGAATCTGTCCACGATCCTAACAGGGCGGCACCTTCAAGTTTACTGAATAACACTTTCACATCATCTTCTGGTTTCCTCCTAAACACTGGCACTGATGGCAATAATGAAAAATTCTTTATTGTAGTTGTACCTGTACTGCATGAAATATTATTTGACAAGTCTTTCGGAATGTTATGCTCACTCCTTTCTGCTTTTAACTACCGAATCTCTTCTTGCAGTTCATTAATAACAGTTTGTAGATCGACAACAAAGATTAAGGAAAGGCAAACCTATGTTTCTAGCATTCGTAGTCTTAGAGAAAGCTTTTGACAATGTTGACTGGAATACTCTCTTTCAAATTCTGAAGGTGGCAGGGGTAAAATACAGGGAGCGAAAGGCTATTTATAATTTGTACAGAAGCCAGATGGCAGTTATAAGAGTCGAGGGGCACAAAAGGGAAGTGGTGGTTGGGAAGGGAGTGAGACAGGGTTGTAGCCTCTCCCCGATGTAATTCAATCTGTATATTGAGCAAGCAGTGAAGGAAACAAAAGAAAAGTTCGGAGTAGGTAATAAAATCCATGCAGAAGAAATAAAAACTTTGAGGTTCACTGATGACGTTGTAATTCTGTCAGAGACAGCAAAGGACCTGGAACAGCAGTTGAACAGAATGGACAGTGTTTTGAAAGGAGGATATAAGATGAACATCAACAAAAGCAAAACGAGGATAATGGAATGTAGTCGAATTACGTTGGGTGATGCTGAGGGAATTAGATTAGGAAATGAGACACTTAAAATAGTAAAGGAGTTTGCTATTTGGGGAGCAAAATAACTGATGATGGTCGAAGTAGAGAGGATATAAAATGAAGACTGGCAATGCAAGGAAAGCGTTTCTGAAGAAGAGAAATTTGTTAACATTGAGTATTGACGTCATTTCTGAAAGTATTTGTATGGAGTGTAGCCATGTATGGAAGTGAAACGTGGACGATAAATAGTTTGAACAAGAAGAGAATAGAAGCTTTCGAAATGTGGTGCTACAGAAGAATGCTGAAGATTAGATGGGTAGATCACACAACTAATGAGGAGGTATTGAATAGAATTGGGGAGGAGCTTGTGGCACAACTTGACTAGAAGAAGGGATCAGTTGGTAGGACATGTTCTGAGGCATCAAGGGATCACCAATTTAGTATTGGTGGGCTGCGTGGAGGGTAAAAATTGTAGAGGGAGACCAAGAGATGAGTACACTAAGCAGGTTCAGAATGATGTAGGCTGCAGTAGGTACTGGGCGATGAAGAAGCTTGCACAGGATAGAGTAGCATGGAGAGCTGCATCAAACCAGTCTCAGGACTGAAGACCACAACAACAACAACAGATTGACAACGATATTCTGACCGAATTGTGACATTTTGTCTAATTTAATGCCAATGAGTCACTCAATTGTAGAATAAAAATCCATTACTGCCTTTCGTATTCTAGCCAAAATGGTGTAGGCCAACCTGAATTCCAGCGTTGGATGTCTCCACATAGTCGGAAGATGTTCACGCTGCTGCTGCTCGAAGTTCACGTTGTGTTGCACCTCTTCAGGACTGTATATTTTCCTTAATTATCCCCATGCTGACACCACTTCTATAAGCGGGTAGTTTGTGTTATTGCCCCAGATGATGATTTACATGAATATTTTGTTAATATTTGTAAGCAGTTGGTCCTTGAGGTATGCCAATACACTAACACGAGAAGTAAGTTTTAACAGTTTTATTAACAAAGGTGGATTATGAAGCACACATGCTACATGCACCCGTCATCACTGTGTCTGACATTCTAATTACGGTCGTATCGAATGGCTCCACGGTGAGATAAGAAAAGAGACATATTCGCGCGCCGATGCCGTGCCAGTTAATACGGCTGGCTGCGGGCAGTGGCCAGTGGTGTACTCGGTGCATCGCACTGCGACCAAGCAAATTGTCAGCAGCCCTGATAGGCCAGCTGGCGAGCGTGTGTTACGTACCGTACGGCTGCGTGCAACCCGTATACCTTTACATGCGCATACAAATGTACTGTGTAATGTAACGGACTACTGAAACTACCGATACCACAGGCTGGTGAGGTGTGCGGTGCCGTCAATCAACTTGAAGGAGCAACTTTAACTATGTAAACATAAAGTGAAATATTATTACTTTGTTACTAAACTGTTAATATGACGACAATAATACAGTATATTGCCACAGAACTATATTATAAACACTTTCATACTATGTTTATCACATATGTATACGTGCGATGTGTAAAGTATCGGTATACAACCGAGGTTGGCAGTACTGCACAGTTTGTAAGCTCTGTGAACAGGAGCCGGTGGTTGGCGGGTGTAGAGACAGTGGGCAGTCGGCATTGAGACGTCTTGTAATACGCTTGCTTTGAGAAGGTCAAGGATAGAGGGAACGAAATGATGTATTGGGAAAGCTGTTACGTTGAAAACTATTGAATATCGTCACGATGAGCATCATTTATAAAATAAAAGTTGGAAGTTTAAATATGTGTCAGTTCTTACTCAGCACAATACACACCCTAGACCTCAAATTGATTAAACAAACATCGGATGGCGAGATTCATCACTGGACCACGAGTGTGCAACAACGACAAATAAAGGTAAGAAAGTTATATTACACTAAACTCAAATTGTCATGATACCTACCTTTCTCAATGTCTTCAACCCTATATGTACTCTGTTGTTAGAGTTAACAGCATGACGGGGACTTGTGGTCAACTAGGCACACCAGGGAGACCACACAGGTTTAAAATGATAATCTGTAGCTTAATACACTACTACTGATAATAATTAAAATTTGTTTTCCAGAGAAAGAGGTGCATTACAACTGTATTGCAAATACATAGAAGAAGGATCCTTTATTGTATGATTATATGATAGCGGAACAAACACTGGTAGCAGTTACTTCTGTAAAATATCTGGAAGTATGCGTACGGAATGGTTTGAAGTGGAATGATCATATAAAATTAATTGTTGGTAAGGCGGGTGCCAGGTTGAGATTCATTGGGAGAGTCCTTATAAAATGTAGTCCATCAACATAGGAGGTGGCTTACAAAAATGCTCGTTTGACCTATACTTGAGTATTGCTCATCAGTGTGGGATCCGTACCAGGTCGGGTTGACAGAGGAGATAGAGAAGATCCAAAGAAGAGCGGCGCATTTCGTCACAGGGTTATTTGGTGTGATAGCGTTATGGAGATGTTAAGCAAACTCAAGTGGCAGACTCTATAAGAGCGGTGCTCTGCATCGCGGTGTAGCTCGCTGTCCAGGTTTCGAGAGGGTGCGTTTCTGGATGAAGTATCGAATATATTGCTTCCCCCTACTTATACCTGCCGAGGAGATCACGAATGTAAAACTAGAGAGATTCAAGCACGCACAGAGGCTTCCCGGCAGTCGTTCTTCCCGCGAACTGTACGCGACTAGAACAGGAAAGGGCGGTAATGACAGTGGCACGTAAAGTGCCCTCCGCCACACACCGTTGGGTGGCCTGCGGAGTATAAATGTAGATGTAGGTTTAGACTACCAATCTTATCTCTATTAAAATGAGCGTTTCCTTTCCTGGCCGTAAGCTAGTCATATTGTTCTCTCTGTGGTATACATAAATAAAAAAAATTAATATCTGTGAACATGTAATAGGATAAAAATGGAAGATACATGTCCACTCAGGAAAGAAATCAGCTTATTAAAAGTTCACCAAATCAAACACACTCCCTTCTAACACAGGGTGCACTCATATTTACATAACAACAAATATTACAGATATTATTACTATTAATTTCATACAAAACTCCCACAACCTTTTGGGATGAAGGTGAAAAAAAATTGTACACAGCAGGATGCCAACCTGTGTCTGATCTATCAGTGGTTCTGTGAGGCAGTGCTCCAACCAAACATGCTAACTGATATGTGCCTTCCACACCTTCTTTTATTTGTATTTTATTCTCTGAAATGTTATTGATTCTTCATTGTATGATAAATCATAATAAGAATGACATTTTTCATTAATCTTAAATGGATCATTGCTTTAAAACGGTTTATTCTCATTACTTACTAGCTATAATGGGAAAATAACTAAATGCAAAATTTCTTTAACTGCCTATATAACTTTTCCAGTCATTTTATTGTAACTCGTACCAATAATGATTTATCTCGGGACACTGAATGTGCTGCTGCTTAGAAACAGTATATACACTCCTGGAAATGGAAAAAAGAACACATTGACACCGGTGTGTCAGACCCACCATACTTGCTCCGGACCCTGCAAGAGGGCTGTACAAGCAATGATCACACGCACGGCACAGCCGACACACCAGGAACCGCGGTGTTGGCGGTCGAATGGCGCAAGCTGCGCAGCATTTATGCACCGCCGCCGTCAGTGTCAGCCAGTTTGCCGTGGCATACGGAGCTCCATCGCAGTCTTTAACACTGGTAGCATGCCGCGACAGCGTGGACGTGAACCGTATGTGCAGTTGACGGACTTTGAGCGAGGGCGTATAGTGGGCATGCGGGAGGCCGGGTGGGCGTACCGCCGAATTGCTCAACACGTGGGGCGTGAGGTCTCCACAGTACATCGATGTTGTCGCCAGTGGTTGGCGGAAGGTGCACGTGCCCGTCGACCTGGGACCGTACCGCAGCGACGCACGGATGCACGCCAAGTCCGTAGGATCCTACGCAGTGCCGTAGGGGACCGCACCGCCACTTCCCAGCAAATTAGGGACACTGTTGCTCCTGGGGTATCGACGAGGACCATTCGCAACCGTCTCCATGAAGCTGGGCTACGGTCCCGCACACCATTAGGCCGTCTTCCGCTCACGCCCCAACATCGTGCAGCCCGCCTCCAGTGGTGTCGCGACAGGCGTGAATGGAGGGACGAATGGAGACGTGTCGTCTTCAGCGATGAGAGTCGCTTCTACCTTGGTGCCAATGATGGTCGTATGCGTGTTTGGCGCCGTGCAGGTGAGCGCCACAATCAGGACTGCATACGACCGAGGCACACAGGGCCAACACCAGGCATCATGGTGCAGGGAGCGATCTCCTACACTGGCCGTACACCTCTGGTGATCGTCGAGGGGACACTGAATAGTGCATGGTACATCCAAACTGTCATCGAACCCAACGTTCTACCATTCCTAGACCGGCAAGCGAACTTGCTGTTCCAACAGGACAATGCACGTCCGCATGTATCCCGTGCCACCCAACGTGCTCTAGAAGGTGTAAGTCAACTACCCTGGCCAGCAACATCTCCGGATCTGTCCCCCATTGAGCATGTTTGGGACTGGATGAAGCGTCGTCTCACGCGGTCTGCACGTCCAGCACGAACGCTGGTCCACCTGAGGCGTCAGGTGGAAATGGCATGGCAAGCCATTCCACAGGACTACATCCAGCATCTCTACGATCGTCTCCATGGGAGAATAGCAGCCTGCATTGCTGTGAAAGGTGGATATACACTGTACTAGTGCCGACATTGTGCATGCTCTGTTGCCTGTGTCTATGTGCCTGTGGTTCTGTCAGTGTGATCATGTGATGTATCTGACCCCAGGAATGTGTCAATAAAGTTTCCCCTTCCTGGGACAATGAATTCACGGTGTTCTTATTTCAATTTCCAGGAGTGTATTTATACGGTGTAATGTACAACATAAAACCCATCGAAAATGGGCTTCTGCTGAACTCAATAAATACAGTATGGCATCTTGCTTCCTGCTTATGATGAAGGGAGCATTCTTTATTCCTATTGGTTCTACTTCACATGGCACGTTGTCGAAATATGGCACAACTTATTTTGTGTTTCAAGTGGCGAAATGGCTCCTCAAAGAGGAATAGCAGGAAGCGACGTCACAAAACTCGTCGAGCATCGTGTCAACGTTAGCTAACTTGTCCCGTGTGCCAATGGTGTAACTAACTAGCTGTGTGGATGTCCTCCTCTTCACTGGGGATTTTACAATTTCTGCCAATCGGTTCTTCAGTTGCCTGGACATGGTTGCTGGCAGATTAAAAATGTGTGTCGGACTGAGACTCGAACTTGGGACCTTTGCCTTTCACGGGCAAATGCTCTACCGACTGAGCTACCCAAACACGACTCACGCCCTGTCGTCACAGCTTTAATTCCACCAGTACCTACCTTCCAAACTTCACAGAAGCTCTCTCACATACCTGGCAGAACTAGCACTCCTGGAAGAAAGGATATTGGGGAGACATGGCTTAGCCACAGCCTGGGGATGTTTCTAGAATGAGAGTTTCACTCTACAGTGAAGTGTGCGCTGATATGAAACTTCCTGGCAGATTAAAACTGTGTGCTGGACCGAGACTCGAAATTGGGACCTTTGCCTTTTGCGGCCAAATGCTCTAGCAAAGGTAGGGGTTGAGGTACTGGCGGAATTAAAGCTGTGAGGATGAGGTGTGAGTCGTGTTCGGATAGCTCAGTTGGTAGAGCACTTGCCCGCGCAAGGCAAAGGTCCTGAGTTCGAGTCTCGATCTGGCACACAGTTTTAATCTGCCAGGAAGTTTCATATCAGCGCACATTCCCCTGCAGAGTGAAAATTTCATTCTAGAAAGATCCCCCAGGCTGTGGCTAAGCCATGTCTCCCCAATATCCTTTCTTCCAGGAGTGCTAGTTCTTCAAGGTTCGTAGGAGAGCTTCTGTGAAGTTTGGAAGGTAGGAGACGAGGTACTGGCAGAAGTAAAGCTGTGTGGACGGGGCATGAGTCGTGCTTGGGGAGCTCAGATGGTAGAGCATTTGCCCGCAAAAGGCAAAGGTCCCGAGTTCGAGTCTCGGTCCGCCATACAGTTTTATTCTGCCAGGAAGTTTCATATCAACGCACACTCCGCTGTAGAGTGAAAATTTTGTTCTGTGCATGGTTGTCTGTGATCAATATCAACCGCCTTCCTTTGTGATCAAAATCACTCGTGCCACGTGGCCTCGGTCAGGTCGTTGGTGCCTTTATACTGCGATGGATACAATGCTGAATTTGGTGTGTATACTGCTAAGATTTCAAGTGAATCTGTGTGCAGTTCAGACATTTTGCCACAAGAATCATGTCCCGCTTACTTCAACTTTGGAGTATGTTTCCAGTTGTAACGCCATTTCTGTTATATACACTGATCAACACCCATGTGGTAATAAAAGTTGCTTTTTTAGTTGTAGCCAGGACACCACTTAATTTTATAACAGATGACCTTCTTTGGAAAATAAAAATGCTTTTCTCCTGCCCAAAAATTTAGTATCAAAACACGAATGTACAACCTTAATAAAATTGACTTTTATAACTGAACTGATTTTACGTTCCTCGGTAGTGCTCTCTCGATGCTCTCCAACGGATGCAGAGGAATTAGGTGGGCACCGCTTCCGAGTCGAAGACTGGCGTATTGAAGACGGGCTCCTGGTCAATCTAGCTGAGAGGATGTTTCCTCCTGGCAGCGGGTCAAAAGACACCCGTTTCCAATCCTGCCGGCTATTTAACCCAGCAGCTCTAGCCTTCCTTCGATGATGTCATTGTATTACCATCCACGTCGGAAAAAGGGGTCATGCTCGTGCGTATTCCACGGCTGCTTTCATGTTTGGCAGGAAGCGTCTCTAGTGCCGGCTGGTGGAACACGCTGGAACTACGTTGCAGGTGCGGCTTATTCTACAGCGGTAGCCGCCCGTTGTATTTGCATGGCTGTGCGGGCCACAGCAATTTCATTCGCACAATGTGATGCATCTGTCATTGATACCACAGCAGACTGAAGTGTTACAGCTCAAGTTATGGATTGTAACTGAGTCAAAAACTTCAGTAATGATCTGCCATCCTGATGCTCTTCGTGATAACTTTTACTTCTATTTTATTACACTCACCTTCTCGTACTTTCTCGAAGCTCTGGACCGGCTACGCAGTACTGTATTTCTTCTTCTCCACCTGCAGAAGGACGAAGGCTGTAAGAGAGCTCACATCCACGCCAATTCGTTATGAAGTGGTTTCACTGATTTTTAAACTCTTCTGTATTTTGTTACTCTTATATACCAATTACAACATTGGTTGCACAGATCTCTTATTAATCAGAACATTATCTGAGAGTATAACAGAAAAGAATGTAATGATATTCCTCTTCAGCTTCTTTCAATTGCTTGTGGACACTGTCACTTTAGGCAGCACCTTTTTCTCTGTCTTCTGAAGCACCACCGAAGCATTAGCAACCACTAAACAGCAGGTGGAGATGCTCAGTCAGTGACATTTTGTGCTCAGTGTTTCGCTACAACTCGTACGAAGTCCTCTCCGTAATTTTGATTTGATTTGATTTTAACAGGGAAGCTAAAACTGCGTAGGTCTGACCCGCCATTGGCCGCACTGAAACTAGGTTTATTGTGCGGTATCGCTCCCTGTATATCTAGTAAAGCCTACCAGTGCCCTTAAATAGTGTAAGAAGTCCCTCAACCAGTTTTTGGTTAGACACAATTTCTTCAGGACTAGTTGTCCTGAAGATTCTGTATCTTTTACTTTCCACTGCCATGCATTCAATAGGTGTGATTCAGTTTCTTCACCCTTATCACAGATCCTACATTTAGGGTCCTTTTCCATTATACTCATTATGTGCAGGTGATTTTTGAAATTCCCATGGCCGATCATCAGTCCAGTCACGAGTTTGATCTCTTTCCTGTTCAATCCCAGGATTACAGAGCTTCTTTTAAAACATGGCTTGGGCATCATTACCTTACCATGTTTCTGTTTATGGACCTCGTTTCAATATCCTACGTGCTGTTCCCTAAGCCAGGTCCGTAGTTCTAATTTGATCATAGCCTTGTTGATTACCAAGACAGGTTCCGGTCCAATAAATGGAGTTGTTGCCCCGATCCTAGCCAATCTATCGGCTTGTTCACTGCCACAGATCCCTGAGTGGCCAGAGACCCACACTAGGTACACCCTATTGCTTCCCCCTAGCTCCACCAGAGCCCTGTGACAATCTGCAACACTCTTAGATCTTGTTGCAGGAGCTGCCAATGATTTCAGGGCTGCCTGTCTGTCTGAATAGATGTAGATGCTATGATCATTGTAGCACCTACTCATGTTCTCCTCCACCCATGCCCTGATTGCAATACGACGTGCATTCAAGTTCAAAGGCCTCCGATTTTTTTTCTCCGGACTGAAAAGAGATAGAAACATGCGCATTATTTTAAAATGAGGCCGCGTTCATTGTCAATATGTCCCAGAGATGGCAGCACCGTATGGCAGATGGAATTTTACCGCCAGCAGCGAGAATGAGAACTGTTTTAAATACGTAAAATGGCGACGTTTTCCTTACTCGAACAGCGTGCAACCATTCGTTTTCTGAATTTGCGTGGTGTGAAACCAATTTAAATTCATCTACAATTGAAGGAGACATGTGGTGATGGAGTTATGGATGTGTCGAAAGTGCGTTCATGGGTGCGACAGTTTAATGAAGGCAGAACATCGTGTGACAACAAACCGAAACAACCTCAGGCTCGCACAAGCCGGTCTGATGACACGATCGAGAAAGTGGAGAGAATTGTTTTGGGGGATCGCCGAATTACTGTTAAACAGATCGCCTCCAGAGTTGGCATTTCTGTGGGTTCTGTGCACACAATCCTGCACGACAACCTGAAAATGCGAAAAGTGTCATCCAGGTGGGTGCCACGAATGCTGGCGGACGACCACACGGCTGCCCATGTGTGATGTTGCCAAGCAATGTTGACGCGCATCGACAGCACGAATGGGACTTTCTTTTCATCGGTTGTGACAATGGATGAGATGTGGATGCCATTTTTCAATCCAGAAACAAAGCGCCAGTCAGCTCAATGGAAGCACTCAGATTCACCGCCACCAAAAAAATTTCGGATAACCGCCAGTGCTGAAAAAATGATGGTGTCCATGTTCTGGGACAGCAAGGGCGTAATCCTTAACCATTGCGTTCCAAAGGGCACTACAGTAACAGGTGCATCCTACGAAGACGTTTTGAAGAACAAATTCCTTCCTGCACTGCAACAAAAACGTCTGGGAAGGGCTGCACGTGTGCTGTTTCACCGAGACAACACACCCGCACATCGAGCAAACGTTACGCAACAGTTTCTTCGTGATAACAACTTTGAAGTGATTCCTCGTGCTCCCTACTCACCTGACCTGGATCCTAGTGACTTTTGGCTTTTTCCAACAATGAAAGACACTCTCCGTGGCCGCACATTCACCAGCCGTGCTGCTATTGCCTCAGCGATTTTCCAGTGGTCAAAACAGACTCGTAAAGAAGCCTTCGCTTCTGCCATGGAATCATGGCATCAGCGATGTGAAAAATGTGTACGTCTGCATGGCGATTACGTCGAGAAGTAACGCCAGTTTCATCGATTTCGGGTGGGTAGTTAATTAGAAAAAAAATCGAAGGCCTTAGAACTTGAACGCACTTCGTAATTTCGGCTTGGAATACAGAGGCCAGTTTCCCTAGAGAGATGCTGCTCTCCAGTCTTGGCTGAACCCTGTGCAATCCTGCCCCAACGCCTTGGTCTGTTTTCGACTCATTGGTGAACCAAATTATGTCCCCCGTACGATGTCGAACTGTTTCCTCCCACTGCTTCCTACTTCCAATTACTACATTTTAAGGCTTGTCGAAGCAGTTAGGAGTTGTTATATAGTCAGCAGGCATTTCCCCAGCCATACCTATATTTACCTCACTCACTATGTCAGTGTGTGATTCTGGATATCCAAATGAGACCCAGTTTTAGCCAGTTTTAAGTCTGTATGCCCAGCTGCTGCCTCCATCTTGACCCAAAGGTGAAGCGGAGGCATATTGAGCATGGCTTCCATTCCAGCGGTTGGTGTGTTCCTAATTCCGCCCGTTATGGCTAAGCAGGCCAATCTCTTCATCTTAGCAAGCTCTTTAGCAGCAACCCGCTGTTCTACCTTCTTCCACCACACTACCCTCTCTGTAATAACTAAATAATATTTTTACACACAATCATCTTTTATCTGATTCTGAGGAAGGGTTGAAATATGTATTTGTAGATGAGCAACATATTACACTGCAGGAACAGTGCAGGAAACACTGGATGTGTACTATCTTCTAACTACGTGCCACTCTTGGGTGGTGGTCTGAAATGTTACTGCTGGTATTCGCTGTTGGAGAATACGTAACCAGGGTACCAATTTCGTGAATGTGATCTGTCAGTCATATGTTCATAGTTACCTTTGGTTTCAAATCTCTTTCTACACACGTGTCACTCCTTGAAGTTTTGGTCCTGCTACGCAGTGCCAGCAGTATCGTTCTTCTTCACCATCTGCAAGAAAGCACTGTGACAGTGGAAAATTATGTTTGCTACCCACTAGCAGTGAAATCACATAGCTACTTATTTTTCAAAATTCTTCTGTTTTAACAGTCTCCATACACTATCAACATTCACATTTAAGCTCTTAATAACTAAACTTGTAGACTGATAGATCGTTAGTATCTCAAAGCCAAGAAGGAAGGAAGGAGTTAAATAATTACGTAATTCCATACAATTTTCTTCATCTTTTTCTTCCATAACAACAGAAATTGTTGCCCCAACCTCTTCTTCGTTGGCGTCGGTGGCACCTACAAGTTGCAAAGTCGAGAGTGTAAACTGCTCCTTCCCACCAATAAAACCGTCGCCCTCTGTCACACCTTGTGGCTGTAGTGCGCTTACATTTGTATTGCGTATCAGCGCTGATAAAAGTATCCGCACAGTATGCAGTCTTTCCTCTGGCACTACTACCATAAATTAAGGATTGTACGCGACTATCTTTTATCGGCAAAGTAGAAGGGAAGTCGGTTGTGTTGTTGTCTGGAATAGCAACATGTGCTACCACAGATCTTTGCATGGAACAGTGTCTATAACTTACTTTTTGAAGTTCCCTCATATGTGAAGTATGTACTTATCTGTTAATCACTTTGCAAATTGTCCTCTGGTGTAAGACATCTGATTGCTCTTGCACAGAACTGGGCCTCACACTGTCTCCTTCCTGGCAAATATCTTTGTCTCACCTCATCCTCAATACGTATCCCAGGGTCTGAGCAAGCTGCAAATGGACTCTAACTAAATTTTGAAAAAACACAGTTTATACAATTCTGTACAGTAAATGGCATAACACCACTGATAAATATAGAAGATAAATATGAACAGAAGAAGTCCGTTGCTAAGGCAGAATACTCAATATTTCTGAGTGTGTGCACTGATGAGAAATCAAATTGGAAGAAACACATCAATGATCTGCTGAAATGGTTAGATTCAGCTACTTACGCTATTAGGGTTATTGAAAATTTTGGTGATAAACATATCAATAAATTAGCCTACTATGCATATTTTCATTCACTGCTTTCATATGGCAGCATATTTTGGGGCAATTTGTCATTAAGAGAAAAATTATTCATTGCACAAAAGCGTGTAATCAGAATAATAGTGGGAAACCACCCAGATCAGTTTGCAGACATTTATTTAAGGAACTCGGGATATTCACAGTACCTTCGCAATACATATATTCACTTATGAAATTTGTCATAAATAAGCCATCCCAATTCAAAAATAACAACGAAGTGCATAGCTACAACATTAGAAGAAAGGATGATCTTCACTATTCTGGATTAAATCTCACTTTGGCCTAGAAAGGAGTGAATTACGCTGCCAGGAAAATCTTTCGTCATTTGCCAAATAGTATTAAAAGTCTGTCAGATAGCCAGCCAACATTTAAAGGCAAATTAAAAGAATTTCTGAATGACAACTCCTTCTACTCAATAGATGAATTCTTAGATATGAAGCAGTAACTGTAAAAAAATTATTTTGTGTGAAGAAAACTTATGTTAAAGTGACACATTCCACATCATTACGTAATGTTGTATTCACGATCTATGGGACAATGATTAATGCATATATGTATGTATGTCTTCCCCAACATACCCCTCTCCCCTACCCAAGTTTTCTCTATTGAATTTTCTTGTGGTACAACAGTATGCTTACATTCAAGGCCACATTTAACTTTGAAAGTAATTTCATTTTTTCAGAGGGTGACTTGCTAGCGATATCACCTGTGGAGATTTGTCCATCAGAGTCATCTCCCTTAGCCTACGAAGTTCCCACTCACTACAAGGAAGTGCTTCTGTCACCCTTTAAGCTCCAGGAAGGAGGGCCACCTCAACTGCCAGTATTGACAATGCATGTTGAATCGGAGGGGAAACAGCTACAGATGTCATCATTTAAATATCTTGGTAGTATTGTCTCTGATATATATTCTCTAGACAATGAAATAATTCACAGGATTCAAGTGGATAGTAACTACTACCAAACAATTAAAGACCTAATATTGCTCAAAAAAGTACCACTAAAATATGACAGTGTTTGCTGTGAAACCTACTCGATGGACAGAAAGTTTATCCCCTCTTTTATCAACAGAGCCACTGAAGTTTGATGGTCTGTGGAGATAGTATCACTTTACACCAACAGATAGTCCTGGCTGTATGAGCTTCATGCTAGTCTGTATTGCTTGTAGCGTCATTGTGGATACATCTCAACAGTTGTTATGGGGTGCACTAAATCTAAGCAGATCATTTTCCTAAATTTAACACACCTGTACTTGGTACATTAATGAAAATTTGTCATTCAGTAATTGTATTCGCTATTTTTATGCCTTGACCTACCTGAGGTCATCATCCCCTCGATCTTAGAACTACTTGAACCTAACTGACCTGACATCATACACTTTTATGCTTTGACATAATGGAAAAAAGAAAGTTGTCCACAGCTCGTGGTCTACTGGCTAGCGTTGCTACCTCTGGATCACGGGGTCCCAGGTTCGATTCCCGGCCGGGTTGAGGATTTTCTCTGCCTGGGGACTGGGTGTTTGAGTTGTCCTCATCATTTCATCATCATGATCATTCATGACAGTGATTAGATTGGACTGTGTAATAAAACTGGACTGTGAAAAAAAATTGGGACTTTGTATGGGCACTGATGACCACACAGTTGAATGTCACACGAACCAAACATTATGATCATCACCTAATGAAAGAACAGAAAAACAATTTTATCACTAAATTTTAATGAGACAGACAAAAAGTATTGATGTAAAAGTTTAATTTTCTTCAATTTATTGGATTTACATATTGCTTAGGTAAAATAATTTTTAACTTCTTCTATATATTACATGGTAATTTTTGTTTTTCATCTTTTTTAAGGGTGTCATGATCAAAAAGTGAGACCAAAGTGTAAAAATGTTCGTTCCCACATTCAAGGCCCCCAGTGGTATCCTTAATGCCAAAATCACTCAATCACTGGGTGTTGTTCCAAAATTCTTCAGACTTTGAGTTAATGTTAGTAACAGAAATGGAGGTGGACGACCAACAAAACTTACACGATATAGTAGAACCAAATCAGACATACGGTGAAGTGTAAAACTGCTGTTAGTAGCTGAGCAGTTATCAAACGCCTGAATTTCCCATATGGCTACCAACAAAGACAGAAGACCACCAGAAGCATAACTGCAAAAGACGTTGTTCGTAGACAGTTCTGGGAAACAAAATGTCATGCCCACCCAACAAAACCCGTGCTGTAAGAAAACAAATATTGTTTATCGTCAAGAATTTTGTGAAAGAATGATGTATGATGGTTTCTGCATTGCCAAAACTGAAGCTAAATCCAGATATAGACCCTGTAGAGCACCTGTAGGCCAGACTATGGGATGCATTCTTCAATGAACATTGTACATGCAACAGAGACCAGCTTATTGCATGTGTTCAGGAGGAATGGAACTCGGCCGTCCCTGGAGAGACAGCAGTACTTGCAGAGAGGTTTGGCATATGAGTGGAAGCGTCTCTACACCATCAGGGACACCATACAAATTACTGAAAAAGTGATAATATGACTGTCCATATCATTAATTACTAAGCACAAATGAGATTTTGTAAATAAAAAAAGAAAAAGAAAAAAAAAGTGAAATAAAAATATTATAATGAAACTTGAGAAAAGAAGCTTTCTATCCACCTGTATTACCTGTCTATTTTGAAATATGGCGGCGAAACATGGACCATGGCAAGTAAAGACATCACACAGCTGAGATGGGGTTCATTCACTGTCTGGTCAGAAAGATACCGAGGGATAGAATCTGGACTGAGGAAATCTGAAAACAGCCTCAAGTTGTGAGATTGCAAGACGGAATAATATCACAGTGGCTGAGACGGTATGAATATACGCAACGAATGGCTGCTACCAAGACTAATGTACAGTTTGAAAGACAGAGACAAAAGACCGAGATTCAGATACAAGGAGAGTGAAGAGGACATACCTGCGACTGCATTGAAGAGGAACAAAAGGTAAAAGACCGTAATTTGTGGCGAAGCCTCGTTCACTGAGCTATTGAATAAGGCGCATGGGATATAACAACATTATGTACAGTAGATACCCGTACATCTTCCAGGAGATAAGGATCTTGCAATGCTTACTCACTTCCAGATATATTTAGACCTTGAGGATTTTTATTGCTCATGATAAAAAATCAATTTTAGCTCAGTCACGATGCAAAACAAAAAATAATTTTCGTGTAGTCTCTGACCCCTCGTCTAAGGTTCAGAAAGGAGTTATGGTCTGTGGTGGGGAAAATATTCAGCAAGGTCCCATTTAACATGAAGCAACAAATTTGGGGTTCCTAGAAACTCAAAAGAAAATTACAAATAAGTTGATAAAAAGGGTCATGTATACTTACCTACTGCAGTATGTCAAAGGAATATAAACAAAAAATAAACTGTACAGATTTTTTGGGGTGGGGGGTTGTTTCATTTCTATGTTATATAGACTGTGTTGGAAATACCTGCAAGAATTTAACCCTTTTGCAGGCAGCAGAAAATATGCTTAACCAATAACTGTATTTCTTTAGTACATTTGTAAGAATATGTCATACCATCACTGCACATTCCTGGCATCTAGTGGTAGTTTGCTGCAACAGCTGTAGCTTCTAGTTAAATATAGCTTTTAATTATAGTGGAAAGTCTTTTTTTTTTCAGGGTAAATGATAAGTATACATATCACCAAATCACACCATTTTAAAGGCCAGAGGGAAGAATACTTTTTCTTCAAAGCAGTGTACTTACCGCAAAACTAAAACATCTTTTTGTGGACTGCAGGGAGCATATTTACCAGTGATTTAACTGTTTTACTACATTCATGGGAATATTTCTTACTGGCTCTGGATGTTGTATTAAGTGTATAAGAACTGCTACAACAATTAATTTGCTTTGTCATAAAATCTTTACTGTTTGTCACTTGTGAAGTCTGAACACGTTGGTTCATTTTTACAGTAAATAATATTGTGACTTGTATTAGGTCATTTCTTTGTTTTGTGATAAATGAAGTTTCTAGGAATTATTTTACATATGTTGTTGTTGTTGTTGTGGTCTCCAGTCCAGAGACTGGTTTGATGCAGCTCTCCATGCTACTCTATCCTGTGCAAGTTTCTTCATCTCCCAGTACCTACTGCAACCTACATCCTTCTGAATCTGCTTAGTGTAGTCATCTCTTGGTCTCCCTCTACGATTTTTACCCTCTGTGCTGCCCTCCAATACTAAATTGGCGATCCCCTGATGCCTCAGAACATGTCCTACCAACCGATCCCTTCTTCTGGTCAAGTTGTGCCACAAACTTCTCTTCTCCCCAATCCTGTTCAATACTTCCTCATTAGTTATGTGATCTACCCATATAATCTTCAGCATTCTTCTGTAGCACCACATTTTGAAAGCTTCTATTCTTTTCATGTCCAAACTATTTATAGTCCATGTTTCACTTACATACATGGCTACACTCCTTTCAAATACTTTCAGAAACAACTTCCTGAGACACTTAAATCTATACTCGATGTTAACAAACTTCTCTTCTTCAGAAATGCTTTCCTTGTCATTGCCAGTCTACATTTTATATCCTCTCTACTTGGACCATCATCAGTTACTTTGCTCCCAAAACAGCAAGACTCATCTACTACTTTAAGCATCTTCTTTCCTAATCTAATTCCTGCAGTGGCACATAAAATAAAAACACAAAATGCCATTATTTTTTCACCCATAGTGCCAATGCATAACTAATGGAAGAGCAGTGGGATGAATAGTTACCATGATAGTTTTGGGTCTAAATCAGAAAAATAAAACTGTCAAAAATTACCTGTGGTCATTTTGTCACAATTCTAATTTGACACCAAAAAAATTAATTCACTGAGGTGTTACAAAAAATGCACCTGAAAAATGGTTAAATAAAAATTTTATGTTGCAAACTAGGGATTTTGTGTGTCAGTGTAAAGGCCAACAAAGAGTACAGATATCTATCCAGTTTCATTAGAAAAAGAATGCAAGGGATGGAGACTGATTTTTAGTTAAATAGTGCTGCAGACAGAAGCAAACTTCAAAATAAGTTTTGCACCACTACTTACAGTATCTGGAGATGTGAGTGCACCTACATTCAGTGGGAGCCTGGAATGAAAGAGTAAGTCTTGTGAAACAAATAATAACTTTATTGTGAATTGCAAGTGTAACAGTATCTGAAATACAAGCACTTTGGATGTGCATAACTGTGTAATCAGAATTTGCTGCTGAGTATCATTCACTACAGACTGCTAGCATATTGTCACTTAATTCTATTGAATGGAACAATCCTCTGTGGCACTGTTTTTAGGACATTATTCTACAGAAGCGAGCATGTAGAATACTGTATAAAGTTGTGCATAGTAGTGCAGAAGTCTGTCCACAGATGTGATTCTTACACTTATATGCTGATATACACACTCCCTATTGGTATCTGTAGTTAGCACAAAAGTTAATTTAGGATGAACTAAGCAGTTCACAACCACAATACCAGAAGTGGCAATAATTTCCAGATATAATAAGCAACCATGCCTAGGGTTTTATATTCCAGTACAAAAGTTGCAGTGTATCAATTTCTTCAGATGTGGATTGCTGTTATATATAGCACTAGTTTGACCATGTACTTCCCACATCGATCTTCTGGACTCCAACACCAAACCTGTATTTACTACTTTAAATTATATACGTATAATTTCCTCTATACCTCATCTGAAGAACAAGCATTCCACACAAGTTGCACT
Organism: Schistocerca gregaria; assembly: GCF_023897955.1. NCBI lineage: Eukaryota > Metazoa > Arthropoda > Insecta > Orthoptera > Acrididae > Schistocerca > Schistocerca gregaria. The sequence goes on along the minus strand of NC_064930.1, from coordinate 59,652,022 downwards.
TTAACACTCGGTATATTTTCGTATCCTCTAGATACACTTGTACTTAGGTTTTAATCATCAGCTTTCTTTACAACATACCTGTATTGCTGTAATATATTTTCTCAGGAAGTACGCACATCTACAAGGTGGAATGGCACAACATAGAATACTTTATTTCCATGTTTCGGTAGGTATTACAGCTCATTAAATTGCTGTGACTGCTGTCCCTTGCTGAAAAAATGTGTCACCCCTCAGTATGGCTCTCCATGTGCACAATAAAATAAAAGGGACACACAATATCTGGATATTTTTATTAGACATTATCTTACATTATTGTTTTCTTGCTATGTAAATTACTTTTGTTGCAAGTAGCATTCAACAAGCAGAAGATGTAGGAATATGTCTCACTCCACTGGAGTGGTATGTATCTCTACAATGTCTGAAATAGGTTGCCTGTGGACATAAGGCAGGAAACTTAACATCCCCAGATTTTCAAAAACAATGTAAAAGAAAATCTCATCAGCCACTCCTTCAACTTAATAGAATACTTTGATTCAAGAATGTATCTACATGACTCTAATAATTGTGTTATAAATATACTGATTTTGCCAATTGATAGGCAGCTGACAGGGATCTGTATAAATATCTGATGTCTTTGCCATATGGACTTATGGCAAGGCTCAAGTGTCAAAATTTTTGAAACCTCTAAATATGTTTTCTCAATTAAATCTCGTATGTTCCTATTTTGAATTCTATACCACTTTCCCTGATGTTGACCCCACTCTCACCAAGAGTAAGTTACACAATTCTCTTCTCATTAATCCTGGTAACAAACAATAGTACTTACATTTTGACAGTTGCCATCCTCTCCATGTCAAATGTTCTGTCCCATACAACCTGGGCATTCGAGGCAAATGTATTTGTTCAGATGTGGGCTCTTTACAGCAATACCCCACGATTCTTATCTCAGGCTGCACTGGATGTCATTATCCCACCAGCCAAGCTAAAAAACAGATTTCCCAGGAGGAGGGAGGGAGGGGGGGGGTGGAGAAAAAAAAGAACTTACTGCACCCCTTATCACTCAATATTGTACTCATCTTCACTGTATTAATCAGGTACTTCAATAAGGCTTTGACTTCCTATGCCCTGAAATGAGGTTCATTCTGTCCAACGTATTATCCACCACAGCTGGAATAGCTTTCTGCCACCCTCCCAGTCTCTGCAGTATCCTATGACTCCAACACCTGCAACTGTCCCCACAGTAAGACTTGTCATGTGCAGCCTCCTACCACCACCTATACCAGCCCTGTAACTGGCAAGACGTATACTATCAAATGGAGAGACACTTGGGAAACAAAATGTCCTGTACCAGCTGCTACGTAAACACTGTGCAGCCTTCTACATTGGTACAACTTCAACAAAGTTACCAGTTACAATGAATGGGTACAAACAGAGGGTATATACAGGCAACACACAGTATACTGCTGACAATCCCGAACGCCTATTTCACCACACTTGCTAGCTGGATCCTTCCCCGACAACAGCTTCTCAGAACTCTGCAAATAGGAACTAGCGTTACAATATGTCCTTGGTTCTCACCACCCTCCTGCCCTTGTTTTACGTTAATTTCTTTGGTCTCAGCATTTTTTCTCAGTAACTTTTCCTTTCTACACTCTGTTCTAGTTTTCTATATCTTATTTTCTGACCTATTTTCCTCCACCCCTTGACCTCCACCTGTCTACCATGTATAATTTACAGGGTGTTTCAAAAATGACCAGTGTATTTGAAACGGCAATACAAACTAAATGAGCAGCGATAGAAATACACCGTTTGTTGCAATATGCTTGGGACAACAGTACATTTTCAGGCAGACAAACTTTCGAAATTACAGTAGTTACAATTGTCAACAACAGATGGTGCTGCGGTCTGGGAAACTCTATAATACGATATTTTCCACATATCCACCACGTGTAGCAATAATATGGCGTAGTCTCTGAATGAAATTACCCGAAACCTTTGACAACGTGTCTGGCGGAATGGCTTCACATGCAGATGAGATGTACTGCTTCAGCTGTTCAATTGTTTCTGGATTCTGGCGGTACACCTGGTCTTTCAAGTGTCCCCACAGAAAGAAGTCACAGGGGTTCATGTCTGGCGAATAGGGAGGCCAGTCCGCGCCGCCTCCTGTACGTTTCGGATAGCCCAAAGCAATCACACGATCATCGAAATATTCATTCAGGAAATTAAAGACGTCGGCCGTGCGATGTGGCCGGGCACCATCTTGCATAAACCACGAGGTGTTCGCAGTGTCGTCTAAGGCAGTTTGTACCGCCACAAATTCACGAAGAATGTCCAGATAGCGTGATGCAATAATCGTTTCGGATCTGAAAAATGGGCCAATGATTCCTTTGGAAGAAATGGCGGCCCAGGCCAGTACTTTTTGAGGATGCAGGGACGATGGGACTGCAACATGGGGCTTTTCGGTTCCCCATATGCGCCAGTTCTGTTTATTGACGAAGCCATCGAGGTAAAAATAAGCTTCGTCAGTAAACCAAATGCTGCCCACATGCATATCGCCATCATCAATCCTGTGCGACATGGCAAACGGAAACCCGAGGCCGCTGTTGGATCACCTGCTGCACTAGCTGCGCGTTGCCCTCTGTGGTTGGTGTACGCGGTCGCCCTACCTTTCCAGCACGTTCATCCGTCACATTCACAGTCCGTTGAAATTTTTCAAACAGATCCTTTATTGTATCGCTTTTCGGTCCTTTGGTTACATTAAACCTCCGTTGAAAATTTCGTCTTGTTGCAACAACACTGTGTTCTAGGCGGTGGCATTCCAACACCAGAAAAATCCTCTGTTCTAAGGAATAAACCATGTTGTCCACAGCACACTTGCACGTTGTGAACAGCACACGCTTGCAGCAGAAAGACGACGTACAGAATGGCGCACCCACAGACTGCGTTGTCTTCTATATCTTTCACATCACTCGCAGCACCATCTGTTGTTGAAAATTGTAACTACTGTAATTTCGAAAGTTTGTCTGCCTGAAAATTTACTGTTGTCCCAAGCATATTGCAACAAACGGTGTATTTCTAACGCTGCTCATTTAGTTTTTATTGCCGTTTCAAATATACCGGTCATTTTTGAAACACCCTGTACTTAGCTATCCATCTTATTAACTATTGCACTATGGTTTATCAATCATCACTGTCTTGCTTATTACCCTAACTTCCACATTCAAGCTCCCAGATTTTCAAATCTGGTCCGGTGCAGTCCTCGACAGTCAGTCTTGCCTTCTGATACTGTCCGGTAAACTTTCCCTGATCTGGGGTTGTGGATAACTTTTCTGTAACTTTCCACATTACCTAAACAATGCCACTCCTTTTCCTTCATCCCTCCTCCGCCTCCTTCAACCTTGCTGCCAGAAAAAGGAGCCACTGGGTCCGTAGGTGTGCACATTTCCTTAACTTTTATACGTGTTTCCTCCTGCCGACAGTTGCTGAGTAGTTTTTTATCCATCCCATTATATTATACATAAATCCTTTGTTTGATGTATTAGACAATAACAGCAACAGAACAGTATAGGAGGAGCAGAATAACTTTTTTGTTTCAAAGTATCTGTTTCTCTAGCATAAATACACCAGTGGGAAAATGCTCCTATTGGAGCACAAGAAATATGAATATGTTCCTGTTTACTTGCAAGACTGACTGAGAAGTTGGGTACCAGCTGCCTCGTTCTACCTTTCTCAGCATGTTTAAAAAGTTTGGCATGTGAACATATTCACACTCCTTTTAACAAGCAATTCGCCTCTCACTTCCACAAGCTCCTCTAACTGTAACTCAGTCACACATTCTACTCACTCATTCAGTCAGACTCACTGTCATTGTCTTTTGCACCTCTCTAACTGTTGCAGCCTCTGTCTCCTCCATTCTGTCCTGTTACTGCTGTCTCCCTCTTGTTCTCTCTCACAGTTACTGTCTCCTTCATTCCTTCACACAGCTGTTGTCTCTTCTCACTGCCACCATGTCTCTTTCCCTCCTTGTCATAGTTCTGTCTCTCATTATCACTGGCTCTCACCCACTTCCACTTTTTCCTTCTCTTTATTCCTCTGTCACCGGCACTCTCTCCTTCACTCCTTCCTTGCACTGTTCAGTCACTGTCAACTATGCTCCTCTGCCACTCAGTGCATTTCTTTCTCTCACACTTTTATTTATTTATACACCTGTAGACAATAAATATTGCATGGATGTCGTCAAAAAGTACATGTAAATTTATGGGAAACAATTTATGGAAAAGGAGCATACAAAATTTTACATTAAGTAGTACAAAGAATAATACATATAAAATTATATAACAAAAGTACAGAGGTTAATACATATAAAATTATATAAAAATATACAAAGAATAATACTTGGTCATATAAGACACAGTAATACAACATTTTATACATGAGTACTAACAATATTGCAACTGCATAGTCTGTGTGCCCTAAGGCTTTACTTTTGTCTTCCGTAAACAGGAAGCCCTTATATTCAGTTCAATAATTCAGTAGAGATTTTACCACTTTCAGTAGCTGTCCATCAGACATACAAAATTAACAGAAACTTTAGTGGATGAAAGAGAGTTTTTTCAGTTTTGCCTTAATATAAACATTATCAGAATTTTTTATTGGCCAAAATAGTCATTTACCAAGTAAAATCCTTGTCTTCACAACACCCCTATGGCTTTTGATGAGACTCTCTTATTAAGTTGTCATTACTCGTAAATTTTGCCTTGGCAATCACTTTTCAATATACCCTCTTGTAGTTCTTAACATGTTATATGAAGTGTGGATCTGTAGATGTCTTGAATTTTGAATTTAGTCTGTTTTGAGTTCCACGAGGTGTTTTGATGCCAGCTGTGATCCAAGAATGTGGCTTTGTATTGTGATGAGATGTGATTCTCGACTGCTTGTTTGGAAAGCACATTTCGAAATATCCCATCAAAATTGAAGAAAAAGTGTTATATGCATCATTCATGTTTGTTATGGACAGCACTTCTACCCAGGACTCAGTAGTTAGGATATTTGTAAATTCTACACAGTTTTCAGTGGAAACTTTTCTTTTATTCATGAAGTATACTTTTTTCTTGCAGTATCATTGAAGGAATTTTGAGGGCAAGAGCATTATGGTCAGAAAATCCCAAATCTGTATTTATTACTTCTACTTCTGTGGATTGTACTTTTGAAAATATATTATCTATAAGACTCCCCCCATGAACCATGGACCTTGCCGTTGGTGGGGAGGCTTGCGTGCCTCAGTGATACAGATGGCCGTACCGTAGGTGCAACCACAACGGAGGGGTATCTGTTGAGAGGCCAGACAAACCTGTGGTTCCTGAAGAGGGGCAGCAGCCTTTTCAGTAGTTGCAGGGGCAACAGTCTGGATGATTGACTGATCTGGCCTTGCAACATTAACCAAAACGGCCTTGCTGTGCTGGTACTGCGAACGGCTGAAAGCAAGGGGAAACTACAGCCGTAATTTTTCCCGAGGACATGCAGCTTTACTGTATGATTAAATGATGATGGCATCCTCTTGGGTAAAATATTCCGGAGGTAAAATAGTCCCCCATTCGGATCTCCAGGCGGGGACTACTCAGGAGGATGTCGTTATCAGGAGAAAGAAAACTGGCGTTCTACGGATCGGAGCGTGGAATGTCAGATCCCTTAATCGGGCAGGTAGGTTAGAAAATTTAAAAAGGGAAATGGATAGGTTAAAGTTAGATATAGTGGGAATTAGTGAAGTTCGGTGGCAGGAGGAACAAGACTTCTGGTCAGGTGACTACAGGGTTATAAACACAAAATCAAATAGGGGTAATGCAGGAGTAGGTTTAATAATGAATAGGAAAATAGGAATGCGGGTAAGCTACTACAAACAGCATAGTGAACGCATTATTGTGGCCAAGATAGATACGAAGCCCACACCTGCTACAGTAGTACAAGTTTATATGCCAACTAGCTCTGCCGATGATGAAGAAATTTAAGAAATGTACGATGAAATAAAAGAAATTATTCAGATAGTGAAGGGAGATGAAAATTTAATAGTAATGGGTGACTGGAATTCGAGTGTAGGAAAAGGGAGAGAAGGAAACATAGTAGGTGAATATGGATTGGGGCTAAGAAATGAAAGAGGAAGCCGCCTAGTAGAATTTTGCACAGAGCACAACTTAATCATAGCTAACACTTGGTTTAAGAATCATGAAAGAAGGTTGTATACGTGGAAGAACCCTGGAGATACTAAAAGGTATCAGATAGATTATATAATGGTAAGACAGAGATTTAGGAACCAGGTTTTAAGTTGTAAGACATTTCCAGGGGCAGATGTGGACTCTGACCACAATCTATCGGTTATGACCTGTAGATTAAAACTGAAGAAACTGCAAAAATGTGGGAAATTAAGGAGATGGGACCTGGATAAACTGAAAGAACCAGAGGTTGTACAGAGTTTCAGAGAGAGCATAAGGGAACAATTGACAGGAATAGGGGAAAGAAATACAGTAGAAGAAGAATGGGTAGCTCTGAGGGATGTAGTAGTGAAGGCAGCAGAGGATAAAGTAGGTACAAAGACGAGGGCTGCTAGAAATCCTTGGGTAACAGAAGAAATATTGAATTTAATTGATGAAAGGAGAAAATATAAAAATGCAGTAAATGAAGCAGGCAAAAAGGAATACAAACGTCTCAAAAATGAGATCGACAGGAAGTGCAAAGTGGCTAAACAGGGATGGCTAGAGGACAAATGTAAGGATGTAGAAGCTTATCTCACTAGGGGTAAGATAGATACTGCCTACAGGAAAATTAAAGAGACCTTTGGAGAGAAGAGAACCATGTGTATGAATATCAAGAGCTCAGATGGCAACCCAGTTCTAAGCAAAGAAGGGAAGGCAGAAAGGTGGAAGGAGTATATAGAAGGTTTATACAAGGGTGATGTACTTGAGGACAATATTATGGAAATGGAAGAGGATGTAGATGAAGACGAAATGGGTGATACGATACTGCGTGAAGAGTTTGACAGAGCACTGAAAGACCTGAGTCGGAACAAGGCCCCCGGAGTAGACAACATTCCATTAGAACTACTGACGGCCTTGGGAGAGCCAGTCATGACAAAACTCTACCAGCTGGTGAGCAAGATGTATGAGACAGGCGAAATACCCTCAGACTTCAAGAAGAATATAATAATTCCAATCCCAAAGAAAGCAGGTGCTGACAGATGTGAAAATTACCGAACTGTCAGTTTAATAAGCCACGGCTGCAAAATACTAACGCGAATTCTTTACAGACGAATGGAAAAACTGGTAGATGCAGACCTCGGGGAAGATCAGTTTGGATTCCGTCGAAATGTTGGAACACGTGAGGCAATACTGACCTTACGACTTATCTTAGAAGAAAGATTAAGAAAAGGCAAACCTACGTTTCTAGCATTTGTAGACTTAGAGAAAGCTTTTGACAATGTTGACTGGAATACTCTTTTTCAAATTCTAAAGGTGGCAGGGGTAAAATACAGGGAGCGAAAGGCTATTTATAATTTGTACAGAAACCAGATGGCAGTTATTAGAGTCGAGGGGCATGAAAGGGAAGCAGTGGTTGGGAAAGGAGTGAGACAGGGTTTTAGCCTCTCCCCGATGTTATTCAATCTGTATATTGAGCAAGCAGTAAAGGAAACAAAAGAAAAATTTGGAGTAGGTATTAAAATTCATGGAGACGAAGTAAAAACTTTGAGGTTCGCCGATGACATTGTAATTCTGTCAGAGACGGCAAAGGACTTGGAAGAGCAGTTGAACGGAATGGACAGTGTCTTGAAAGGAGGATATAAGATGAACATTAACAAAAGCAAAACGAGGATAATGGAATGTAGTCAAATTAAATCGGGTGATGCTGAGGGAATTAGATTAGGAAATGAGACACTTAAAGTAGTAAAGGAGTTTTGCTATTTAGGAAGTAAAATAACTGATGATGGTCGAAGTAGAGAGGATATAAAATGTAGACTGGCAATGGCAAGGAAAGCATTTCTGAAGAAGAGAAATTTGTTAACATCGAATATAGATTTATGTATCAGGAGGTCGTTTCTGAAAGTATTTGTTTGGAGTGTAGCCATGTATGGAAGTGAAACATGGACGATAACTAGTTTGGACAAGAAGAGAATAGAAGCTTTCGAAATGTGGTGCTACAGAAGAATACTGAAGATAAGGTGGATAGATCACGTAACTAATGAGGAGGTATTGAATAGGATTGGGGAGAAGAGAAGTTTGTGGCACAACTTGACTAGAAGAAGGGATCGGTTGGTAGGACATGTTTTGAGGCATCAAGGGATCACAAATTTAGCATTGGAGGGCAGCTTGGAGGGTAAAAATCGTGGAGGGAGACCGAGAGATGAGTACACTAAGCAGATTCAGAAGGATGTAGGTTGCAGTAGGTACTGGGAGATGAAGCAGCTTGCACAGGATAGAGTAGCATGGAGAGCTGCATCAAACCAGTCTCAGGACTGAAGACAACAACAACAATAAGACTGTTTGTGTTATACGTTATTCTTGTGGTTTCATGTATGTTTGGAAACAGATTGAAACTACACAATAGATTTAGAAATGGATTTTTTAGCCTACTTTCATTCATAAGATTGATGTTGAAATCCCCACAGACAACTACAGTGGTTCTTCCAGTAAAAAGAATGTTAAGCACTGTTTCAATGAGTACGTGGTCTGTATATTTGCTGATATTCTTCATGGGTTTGCAGCTGGATAATGTCATCGTCCAGACACAATATTTTGGTGGACTATCTGGCCGCCATCTTCAGGTGAGTTAATGCTCATGCACTGCCTTACCGGAACTGAATTCCAGCCACAACAATGTAAACCTTTATACACCATGAACAGAGCACTGCACGTGTGCGAGATGACAGGCGGTGTCTCCTGGCGGCAAGTAGACACACAGCACGCCAGTGGGAGAAGATGGAAGAAATGATAAATCGCAACAGCACTAGTTGGAAGAATCCAGTGATCGAAAAGAAGACCGTTGTTGTTTAATGTAGGACAAAATCGGATTCCATATCTTAGAGCAAAATCTTTATCCCTGTTAATAATATTACTTGATAATCTAATTTAAATGGATTCTTTAAGAACACATTCCCAATAGCGAGAAGCAGGAGAGATCAATTGTGTCTTGTCATATGTTATCCTGTGTCCTTCGTTAAGGCAGTGTTGCACCGCTGCTGACTTCTCAGGCTGGAACAACCGAGTGTGCTGATGATGTTCCACACACCGGTCCTGAATAGTTCGAATAGATTGACCAACATACTTCTTTCCACAGTGACATGGAATTTCATAAACCCCGAGCATCCTCAAGCCCAAATCTTTAACTGAGCCAAGAAGGGCTCTAGTCTTGGCCACTGGTCTAAAAACACTTTTAATAACATATTTTCTTAAAATTCTTGAAATTTTGGATGATATACTTCCCGCAATAGCTTCAAAAGAATCCTCTATTGGCTCGCGCGATGGACCAAAATGAAGAGCATGGCATATTTGTTGTTCCGTATATCCATTCTGTTTAAAAACAATCTTCAAATAATCAAGTTCTTCTTTCGAATGTTCCTCGTCAGAAATGGCATAAGCTCTTTTCACCAGAGTTTGCAAAACTCCACTACATTGGTGTGGTGGATGACAGCTGGTTGCATGAAGATAGCGGTCAGTATGAGTAGGTTTCTGATATAACTGTCTCCAAAAGTCCCATCATCCTTTCTTTGAACTTAAACGTCAAGCAATGGAAGTTTACCATCACTTTCAATTTACATAGTAAATTGAATACTTGGATGTAGACAGTTAAAATGATCTAAAAAGCGATTCAAAGCATTAGTTCCATGTGGCCAAACCATAAAAATGTCATCAACGTATCTCAAAAAGCACTTTGGTTTAAGAAATGAAGTGTTGAGTGCCATGTCCTCAAAGTCTTCCATAAAAAGGTAGGTGACTATGGGGGAGAATGGACTCCCCACAGCCACTCCATCAGTTTGCTCAAAATATACATCATTAAAAAGAAAATACGTTGAAGCCAACACATGATGACATAACTTGTTGGTTTTGTCATCTAATTTCTCAATGATTAGTAACAGGGATTCTTCAAGAGGAACCTGAGTAATGAGAGAAATAACATCAAAGCTGACGAGCAAGTCAGAAGGACCACAGTATAACGATTTTAATCGTCGAATAAAGTAAATTTGATATGAGACGTTCACATTTTCCCACGTATGGCCTGAGGACTGAAGCTAAATATTTGGCCATATTATAGGTAGGAGTGCTCAAGTTGCTGAAAATGGGGCTCAGAGGAATACCACTCTTATGAATTTTGGGTAAACCGTGCAATCTCGGAGGAACGACAGCACCTGGATGAAGTTTCTTGATGACATCACTAGGTAAGGAGCTCTTCTTTAAAAGTGAGAGAGAGTTTCATTTTTTCACCTAAGATAGCGGCCAGCTGGTCTACCAGAATATTGTTTCTAGACGACTACATGATCCGGCTGCAAACCTGTTAAGAATATCAGCAGTTATTATGCTGGGAAAGTCTACAAAATCACATGGTCTGTATATTGGTATGATTATGACTTTTCCCCGTATTTCATACTGTATAGCTGCTGCTTCAAAATGATTTTCCACACTCAGTGATTCAGCTTCACACCTTTTGTACCTGATACTTGATTTAGTAAAGACACATACACTTCAATTTTTGGCATTTTTCCACAATACTGATTTTCCAGCTTATATGCATGAATATTAATGCTGCTTAGCTCAAAACATCTGCACCAATGCTCTGTGGTGCACATGCAGTCAATGTTTGCATCATTCATTGCTACCTCAAGTTCTAGTGATTTATTTCTAAGGCACAGAATATTTCTGCTTAAAATTTGCAGGTGACTAGGATGAGAATTGGTTACAGTTTAATTTACATTTTGTGCTGCCGTTATCTGCGTTGGTCTTTTTATGCCTCAACCACTGTCTGCTATTTTCCATTATTTATTACTTTTCCGTCTCTTTCCCAGTACCACTGTCTCCTTTCTCCTTCTCTCTCATTATACAAAAGTGCAAATATGTTTGCTTGCTAAAATTTTTAAGTGGAGAGAAAGGTAGAATGACGCAACTGGTACTCCACTTTTCAGTCAGTTTTTTTAAATTAACAGGAACATATTTGGATTTTTCCACTGGTTCCCTTCTGTTCCCTCTTGGAGCAAGGCATGTCACCAATATGAAAAGAAATATACTGATCAGTAAAATTTTGATAGCTTACTTGTATGAAATTGAAATAATGCAAAACTAATTTTATACCTCAGATTTTACATGCGGAAAAATTTCGCATGTGTCTCAGTCCTACAACATGGGGTTTCCAGAACCCTTATGATTGTAACAGACACTTTACAGCATGTTTCACCATGCTATGTCAATAAACTACATTTTCACCTCACATGGGATTTTATATGTGTATTGTACATATACAAGTAGGATAACTTTGAAACTTTGTCATCTCAGGAAAAGATAAAGATATCAAAAAAATTTTTAAGGTGGTTCAAGATTGGTGTCTTCGGAATATATCATAAAAATTACAGCCATCTGCTGCAGTACCTTTCTTGGAATCCACAGCTCAGTTTTGGCACCCAGAACCAAAGTTTTTATGACATTTATTGATAATGGATTAAGATTTTTGTAAACAGTAATATGGTACTTTTAGAAAGAAGCTTACACAATGTTGTTGTTGGTCCTGTGCAAGCTTCTTCATCTCCCAGTACCTACTGCCTCTATGATTTTTACCCTCCACGCTGCTCTCCAATACTAAATTGGTGATCCCTCGATGCCTCAGAACATGTCCTGCCAACCGATCCCTTCTTCTACTCAAGTTGTGCCACAATCTTCTCTTCTCCCCAATCCTATTCAATACCTCCTCATTAGTTATGTGATCTACCCATCTAATCTTCAGCATTCTTCTGTAGCACCACATTTTGAAAGCTTCTATTCTCTTCTTGCCCAAACTAGTTATGGCTATGCTCCATACAAATACTTTCAGAAACGACTTCCTGACACTTAAAGCTATACTCGATGTTAACAAATTTCTCCTCTTCAGAAACGCTTTCCTTGCCATTGCCAGTCTACATTTTATATCCTCTCTTAGACAATATACTGTTAAAATTTGTGCAAATTGCTGGAGTTATTTATTATTCAGATTTAGCCCCATACCATATTTTATGTGTTGAAGTAGGGTAACTTTGAACCTCTGTATCTTAAAAAAGGATAAAGATATCAAGAAAATTTTCAAGGTTATTTGAGATCGGGATCTTAGGGACGTACTGTACAGATTTTAGCCATTTGCTGTGAGTAGTTGTCTTGGACTCTGCAGCTCGGTTTTGGTTTGAAAAACTGGTAAAAAAAAACGCTCTTTTGGGGGGTGTCTCCATAACCCTTTAAAGCCCACAATAGATCACATCAAATGCCAAAAGAACCAACTGATTTGCTCTATTAGATAAACAGGAGGAAGTGTGTCATGTTCATACTTTGACCCTGTACTGTGGCATAGTGACACTATGACAATCCTTCTGTTAGGTTTACAAATGATTCCTAGAACAAGCAATTACCATAATCAACAACTGGAGTAGATTAGCATAGTCATAGTTTGTTTCCAAAATAGTTTACAGAAGTAGCCAACAATGGTGCTTCTGCCTGTTCCTGTATAGCCCGACTTGCGACACATCACTGAAAGCTCTCCTTCATGATGGGGTTTACAGAACACGATGTGTAAATGAATGAGTAATATGAAAGTGAAATTAGAGCAGTGCAACTATTGGAATGGCCACTTTAGATTTAAATTCTGAACCACAATATACTTTGGAATATACAACTTAAAACCCTGCTGTTATGCATTTTCAGTATACATTGCTCCACATTGGCTGCCATCAATCATAATTTGAGGTTAATTGGTTTAATTTAAAATCACATGTAACAATAGTTGATTCTGAAAATAATAATGATTTTGTATCATGCTACATTCTTGTTCAGCTGAAGTAAATTCCTGTGATGGGTGTTTTGAGTTTGAACACATGCCTTTATGCACGATTAGTGTACCCATCTGTCCTGATTTTTCTGAGATAGTCTTTTCACAAATTGCCCTGCTGTCCCCAAACACTACTTGTGTGATGTGAAATGTCCCAGAGCTTTGTCTTCTGTATCATACCATTTATTTTTAAACTAGTCACCTAAAGTTTATGTTGCTTTCTTTGCAATTATGAAACAGTTTTCCCTTCCATTATTTCAAATGTTGCACAAATCTGAGAAATATTAGCGTTACCCTTTTTTCTCTTGAGAAATTAGGCTTTGTTAAGCCACGATGTCAGTCCGTGTCTTATTGGGCACTCATAGCTGTTACAGCCCCATCAATAATGTGATATTTTTAGTTTCTATAGTTGAGGGCAAGGATGAGCATGGGATGGGGAAATGCTGGAGTGATACAGTCTGCCTGTAAAGTGAAAAGCAAACATCACTCGTGGTGGAGGAAGTCACCTTTGCAAGAAGAATGCACCAACTGCTGCAAAAGACGACTAATAATCTACTTCCCGTATACAGTGTAGAACAGTGTGCGGAGCTTTATGTAGAATCTGTCCACACACTTTTATTATGACTGTACTATTACCATTACCCCCCTCCCCCCCCCCCTCCCCCAGGATTGTCTGCACACTGCATCACCAGGGATTCAAAGTTTGGATTGCATCAGAGTTGGTGTAATATCCTGTAGTTGCTTTTTGTGGCATAGTGCAGTAGAGAGGACGTGGAACTGCCTGCTCACCCTTCATTTTGCAGGCTTATGTAGAAGGTTTGAACACAATATGGCTACCTACTTTCCCTCACACTTCTAGCGCCCATCCTCACATTCCCACACCAACACCCCCAAGACACAACTTAATCCTTAATATGGTTCTACTGCAGTTATATGTTGCAATACATTTAATATTTGTTCTTAACCCACTTCATTAACAAGAAACATAAATTTTATCTGATCAAAACACTGTTTTTAATAATCCCGTGCAACATGGAAACTATTAATCCTAGAAAAAAATGAACTGGACTTTTTTTTGCAGGATATTTAATTTTGTACTGGGAAACATTTTTGCTTGAAGCTGCAGTTTTTAAGATATTCAAGGAAAATGTAAAAAAGTTATCTTTAAATGCCACCCTTCCCCTATCTCCACACTTGCGCTCACTCCCCAATGGCCAAGATTTTCACTATACTGTTAATGGCACGCCATCCTACCACTGTACAAAAATTTGTGATAAAATGAATTTTTTCCTCCAGTCAACATTGTTTTTTCTTCATTGACTGTGCTAAATAGCAGGACTTCCCATTCATAAAGGACCAGGTAAGAATGTTGTTAGTGCTGGACACGGATTGTGAGCTCATGTGAAATCAAATAAATGTGAAGCTGCTGTTCAAAACAAATCACTGAGGCTAACTACGTCAGTGAGAACAGTTCTAGAAATAGAAAATCAACATGCAAGGCAAGCACATACCAAAATGCTGAACCAGTGTTTCAGGTTGATGGACTGTGCCACAGAGACAATTAAAAAACCATGCAAGCGGCAGTTTTCGTGCTCTCGAACTAATCAAAATCAGTTATCCCAAATGCAATCGTGCCATGTGCTATGGAGCAACTCATTAGTAATCTTAAAAAATAATTTCCTCCAATAACTATTGAGTCTCCCTGGCATGCAGATTTCCTTTTTAGTCATCTGTTCATATAAAGGTGCCACAGTTCTTGCCATGCACCTACTACTTCAACTTCAGTTCAGAATTTGTAACTTTTTTGTTACATCAGTGTTGTATTGTTGTATGCCTAATAATGTTGTTAATCTCCTGCTCTGTTCAGACAAATTAATAAAATGACTACAGCTAAAATTTAGTCTTGTTCTCATTTTTATTCAGTTGCCCCGGATTTTTGTGTAATATTTTGAAAAGTCCCGGTTTTGGTTAAAATTAAAATCACAGTACAATAACTTTCTGTAATGTACTGATTGTGGTAAGATAATGTAGATCAAGCACAAGAAATTACAGGTTGCAGAATATCTAATAAGTTAGATCTTCAAGACTGAATACTTGACAAATGGCAGCGGGACTGCGACAGTGGAAATGCAGGATGTTGGGTATACAGTCCCTTCCAAACACTGGAGTGGGAGCATGAAAGTATCATATTGTCCCTAGCAGGTGTATGGTCCACTTTAGCACAGGACATGGCCTCTTCCCCCAATACGTACACAGTATTGAAAAAAAGAGACTGTCATTGTGTGATTTAGAACAGTCTGAGCATGTGGTGTGTTCATGTCCACTCCAAAGTGGAAGCCGACATGCTTGCCTGCTGTGGTGGGTGAATACTCTGAGTGTGATGTCACAACATTCAGATTAGAAGCGGTCTTTCCCACTAAGTCCTAAGTGACAGCACTTAAACGTGTCAACTTATTTCACAAAAAGCCACAATAATGAGATCCATATTGCCAATAATGTGTAAATAAATAAGTAGAGAACTTACGGCAAAATTAAGGGACTTACCTTGAACATTTATTTACAGGTTTCACCGACAGAAAATTAAAATGCTGCAATTTTTTGTCGTATCTGCATAGAATGAAAGAAAGGCAAACATCTATTTACAGGGTTACAGAAACTTTATGAGAAGGTTGACTGGAATTGTGAAGTTAGCAGTGATAAAATGTAGGCAGTGAAACATTATCTAGAACTTCTACAGTAACTAAGTCACAGTTATAAAAGTTATGGACATGTTAGAGGAGCAGTATTTGTGAAGGAGCACAATTGTGAACTCACGATGTCTCTGCCACACAATGCTCAGTAAACATCAGTTCGCTAACATCAGAGTGTCACGAACTCCCACTCCGTGACAGATGCAAATTGAAGCTACCAGGATTTTCTCACACAGAAGACTGTCAAGCAACAGCAGCAGGATTCACACAAACTGTGATATCTGCAACAAGATTGAGTCAATGGGGAACTTCAGAATGTCCCCAATGTGACCAATTTGAAGCTGAAGAGCAATCATCCACCCATCTGGCCCTGGTTTGCCAAGATACATCCTTCAGGGGTGCATTACAAGACATACACGACCTAACTGCAGAAGAAATGGAATGGCTTGACCACAATTACTTTTGAAACTTGATGGCAGATTAAAACTGTGTGCCGGACCGAGACTCGAACTCGGAACCTTTGCCTTTCGTGGGCAAGTGCTCTACCAACTGGGTGCACACTCCGCTATAGAGTGAAAATCTCGTTCTGGTAACATCCCCCAGGCTGTGGCTAAGCCGTGTCTCCGCAATATCCTTTCTTTCAGGAGCGCTAGTTCTGCAAGATTCGCAGGAGAGCTTCTGTAAAGTTTGGAAGGTAGGAGACGAGGTACTGGCAGAATTGAAGCTGTGAGGACGGGGCGTGAGTTGTGCTTGGGTAGCTCAGTTGGTAGAGCACTTGCCCACAAAAGGCAAAGATCCCGAGTTCGAGTCTCGGTCCGTCACACAGTTTTAATCTGCCAGGAAGTTTCATATCAGCGCACACTCCGCTGCAGAGTGAAAATCTCATTCTACAGTTACTTTTGTTTATGATAAAGTGCAATGGACAAAATAGGCAACAGTTCTTTTAGTTTATGTGGTTAATGGTTCTTCTAATTTTTAATTCATTTGTAACACTGTGTGTAATGTTATACACTTTTATTTTCCACTTTATATCTCCTGGTCATGTTTCAGCACAGTCTTCTGCGATCATAGATGCTGAAGTCTCTGAGATCATTGGACCTGCATTGGCTATCTTTATTTCAGTCTCAAATGCTGCCATTGAAGGAAACCTGCATCAACAGGAATGGGTGTCATTACATTTTTTCCATCTATGATTTGAGGGTCGGTCTGCCAGTCTAGTTTGGGAGGTTTCATACTACTCATTAATGGTAGCCACTGGAGCAAAGTTGCTCTAACAGTTCCAGTTATGGCTCGCATTGTCTTGTTTAGCCGTGTGTCAAGTTGGTATGGCAGCTGAATATATGAGGGGTATTGCACTGATTCTTGAACTTTTTACTGGTAGCACCCACAATACATTGGCCAGCTTCTGTATCAGTTTACTTCTAGTTTTGATTTATGCTGATAATTTTTTTCAGATGGTGTTTGAAGGTGGGTGTTTTGTCGAGAGTGACACTGAGGTACATAGGGTGTGGATTATGCTTCAAATTGACTTCATCTTAGGGAACGAAAAGAGCACTTTTAGCTTCTCTGTAAAGCTGAAACAATGCAACGTCAGTTTTGTTTGGATTGAACCCACTTTTTCTTCTGTAGATATTCACAAGTTATGTCAAGGTCTCCTCTCAGTGCATCCTCAATTTGGGCAAACTTTGAATTTTGGGTGCTGACAGCAGTATCATCCACACCCATGATGGTGCTATGTCAGTTGTATCCAGGGCATTTGTAAATTAGTTATACAAAAGTAAATTTTAATCGTGAAAAGGTAAATAACTTACAAAAATGTTTGATACAGCACTGAATGTAGTGTATCATGAAGTTTTATTTATAAATATTCAATGTGGCTATCTTTTGTAACACAACAGATGTCCCACCCATAATCAGTTTCCTGCCAAATCCTATGACGCAAGGTTCGATGTTTCTCAAAAAATGGTTCAAATGACTCTGAGCAGAACTTAGAACTACTTAAACCTAACTAACCTAAGCACATCACACACATCCGTGCCCGAGGCAGGATTCTAAGCTGCGACCGTAGCAGTCGTGCAGTTCCGGACTGAAGCGCCTAGAATCGTTCGGCCATAGCAGCTGGCTCGATGTCGCTGCTCGTGTTATGAGTTGTCGCAGCTGACTGATTTTCCCCTTTAATGTAATCCCATACACAGAAATCCATTGGGTTAAATCAGATTATTGCGGCAGCCACGATATTGTTCCGCTACATCCCGTTGTAGTAAGACAGTCCTACACAGAACTCAGCCAATTTCATTGTCACTTGCTTTTAAAACTTGCAACTGTTCCAGTTTGTAGCGTTCAACTGACAGGCATTTCCATATCACCTTCCACACTACCACTTTGCAAATTCAACTCCGAGCTGCTGCATCTTTATCTACATAGGCAATAAATGTGAGGCTGCCAGAGTTGTTCAATTGCAGCATCAGAGACTGCTGGCTGAACCTGCAACTGGCTTTGTATCACTGTAACAGTTAATAACAGTTTGTCTGTGAAGTAGTGGCTTGCAATACTTAATCCTGAATTATCTCTGAATTTTGGTAGTGGATCTGGAGTCATGAAACCATAAAACAACACTGTGTATGCTCTGCACTGCTATATGACCCCGTGATGACTGCTGAAACAACTCATTCACATATGCCACCTAGTGGAAACATCAGGAAGTAACAGCGTTAGACAGGGAATACAACTATGATGTGCTGCATTCAGCACAGTATCAAACATTTCTGTAAGTTATTTACCCTTCTCAGAATAGGTTACTTTTGTATAACTACTTTATAAAAACCTTGCATATTGATCATTAGTGAAGTAAGTAGAGATCTCCATGGTAGGCCATTTTTTAGGCTATGAAAACAGCACGATATGAGCACAGGCGTCTGGTACCACGTACCTCTGGAGACCCAATAAGGACTTCTCGACTCCGTGCCTTAGACAGTGGCTGTAGCATTGTGTTTGGAAGATATAGATAAACATGCTATTAATAAGGTGTGTATTCTGTTTGCTGCATGTAATTTAAGTTTAAATGCTAAGAATACGCATGTCTTAAATACTGAAGATAAGGTGGATAGATCACGTAACTAATGAGGAGGTATTGAATAGGATTGGGGAGAAGAGAAGTTTGTGGCACAACTTGACTAGAAGAAGGGATCGGTTGGTAGGACATGTTTTGAGGCATCAAGGGATCACAAATTTAGCATTGGAGGGCAGTGTGGAGGGTAAAAATCGTAGAGGGAGACCGAGAGATGAGTACACTAAGCAGATTCAGAAGGATGTAGGTTGCAGTAGGTACTGGGAGATGAAGAAGCTTGCACAGGATAGAGTAGCATGGAGAGCTGCATCAAACCAGTCTCAGGACTGAAGACCACAACAACAACAACAAATTCCACAGAGATTAGTGCATTTTCACTTTCATTTGTCGTAATCTGGTATCGTGTAATGTTCACTTATTCTGTAAGCAGCAATGAATATTAACTTTCATCATATTACAATTGGATTATCCAGTATCAACCTACAATTATGCACTTAACCAACCTACAGGAAAAATAAAGAATCGATTTGATGAGTAGCAATAATCAAAATCCATAGATGGAACAATACTTCAAATAAGGTGTAGGTAACCATTGTGTGTGTGTGTGTGTGTGTGTGTGTGTGTGTGTGTGTGTGTGTGTGCGTGCGAATATTTCAACCTTAAATCGGTCTCTGCTTTACTTGAGTGATTGCTTTTTCCCTTTTTGATGATTTATGTGTACACAGTTAGTGGACACCTGATACACCTTTTTGACCTGAGTAAAAGTATTTGGCTGGTGTGTAAGTTTGGAGTATTTTCTGCAAGTTTGCTGAACAGAACAGATACACATGAACAAGACTTAACCCAGCAATAATATATTCCCCTTCACTATTTGTTACAGTCTGATAACACTGGGGTAGCTTTGGTAGCTTTTCAACTCCACGGCTGTAGAAAAGATGGGGTTTTGAGGCAAAGAGCAAGCTGTGTTCAGAGTACATTTTCATTCGGAAATGAAGTTCCTTGAAGGTCGTTTAAAAGAACGGAAAAGAAAATCTGAGGATGCAAGATCAGAAGGATAAGGTGGGTGCAGAATGACTTCCCAACCTAACTTCTGTATAGCGTTTGTCAGTCTAGCAAAATGCAGGTAGGTGTGTGTGTGTGGGGGGGGGGGGGGGGGGGGTGGAGGGGGGGGGGGGGCAAGATGTCTCAGCTGTTGACAATGTCAGCAGTGGTGATTACAACTGGGGAAGAAATTCATAGTACACCATGCTGTCACTGCCCCACTAGGTGCATAAGGTTACGTTTTGTGGAGTCTGCTCCCAGTAGCTGAGTGGTCAGTGTGACAGATTGTCAATCTTAAGGGCCCAAGTTCGATTCCTGCATGCGCCAGACATTTTCTCCACTCAGGGACTGGGTGTTCTGTTCTCCTAATCATCATTTCATCCCGATCGACGTGCAAGTTGCTGCAGTGGTGTCAAATCGAAACACTTGTACCCGACGAACGGTCTACCCAACAAGAGGCCCTAGTCACGTGACATTTACCTTTTGTGGATGCATCCAGGACTTTGCACGGGGAGTTGGTGCTTTCTTTGGGCTCAACCATTCATCTCATTTTCCTTACGTTAGCATAAAGACACCATTTCTTGTCTCAATAATGATGCAAGGCATGAATTGTCGATATTCACAAGCCAACCAATGACAAGCAAGCAGAGGTGCACTTATGGACTAGAACATTCAGTACCCATACACCCAATTTTTGAACCTCCCTCACTGCATGCATGGTGGAATGATCACACTTCACATTCATCAGTTCTCGAGTACACTGACATGGATCATTGTGGATTAATGCATTTAAATGATCTTTATCAAACTGTGAACATTAATGTTGAAACAATCCTTCTCAAAACAAAGAAACCATCTTCCTAGCCATGCTCTGTCCAACTACATTATCCTCATACATGGTGTAAATGTTCTGGCTGGTCCCACTGCTGTCACCTTCTACTGCACTCAAATGAAAGAATACGTAGGAAATGTTACAATTTATTCACTTGGCACCTTCATTTTCTAGTGTCACAGCTCCACTCATTATCTTCAAATGACAATATGTAAAATCAAACAGCAACAGTGAACTACTAATAAAAAAAAAAGATAAGCAATAAAGAAACTTGTAGCAACTAGAATACGAACATGCAAAACAAAAATGCTACAAACTTATACACCAACCTAATAATTACTTGGCCAACTTCATTTGATTAGCAATGGATATTTCCTTCAAATTAATATGCAACAGTAATTTTTATGAACTTTTGTTCAATCATCCAAATAGAAAAACAGCCCCTTATGCCAGGCAACGCAGAGCTCACCATCCTCAAGAAGTCAAGCACTGAATTATTCACCCCATTAAAAAGAACTTTGTCCTGAAACCTCCTGGCAGATTAAAACTGTGTGCCAGGCACACAATTTCAATCTGCCAGGAAGTTTGATATCAGCGCACACTCTGCTACAGAGTGAAAATCTCATTCTGGAAACTTTGTTCTACTTTTTACCTAGTACTGTTAGCACACCCAATTCACTTTTCAACTTTCTGCTTTAACTGTCCATTTAGACACAAAATTGTACTGAGCTTTTTCTTGTGATGGAAAGTTATTTTTGGGAAAGGGGAGAAACAGTAATAAGCAGTGACTCCTCCCCTGAACAGTTTATTACTGTTCTATCAAAACTAATATATATTAGTTTTGATAGAACAGTAATAAACTTAAATTCCAATAAATATTATAAATGTTTTAGTGTCATCTTCATAAACCAAAGATTAGGCAAATTGCCTGTTCCAGCTTCAAAGCTTATTGTTGAGCTTTCCAGGGTTTCTTCTTCCTCTCAGACCACATTTCCTCAGTTGTTTTGCCCATCTTCTGGAATTATTCTCACGTGCTCTTTCCGCCTGTTTCTATGATGGATTTTCAACAAGTAATGCAATACATTTCTTCTATCTGCCAATTTCGATTTAAAAATGCAGAATTTGTTGTGGAACATTCTGGAATATTCCCACTTCAGCCTCTATAGTTTCATGAAGTTCCGATTGGTGGTGGTGTACCTAGCCTTCAAACTATCATCTGCAATGAAAGTGTGTTCCAAGCAGAGAAACTGTGAGTTTTTCTGGTGGAAAACCACTGCATCGCAGATATTCATTGGCGCTTTCAAAATGTCTGTAGAGACCTGGCAGTGAACAAAAGCAAAGTGAGTCATCGAAGAAGAAGAAGAAGAAGAAGAAGAAGAAGAAGGTGTTACATCAATGCCCTGAGATATTTCTCTGTTTTGTTGGTTACCCCTTCACCAGTATGCTCTCCAATTTGCTCATTCCTAATCTGGGCTTGGCAGGCGCAACATTTCATTTCACTGTTCTTAGAAATATTTCACTTGCTTGCACTTTACTCTTATACCTGTGTGAGAACCCAGGTTTCACTCCCCTACAGCAGAGATATCACTGCAATAATTTTAGACAACTATTTTTGTTTGCTTTTAAACTCTGTTCTTTAAGGTTCTCTTAATAGTGCCACACAAAGAAACTTCCACATGGGAAAAATATATTAAAAACAAAGATTCCAAGACTTACCAAGCGGGAAAGCGCCGGTAGACAGGCACAACAAAACACCACACACACACACACACACACACACACACACACACACACACACACACACACACACACACACACACACACACACACAGCAGATGGATGGATGGATGGATGGATGGATGGATGGATGGATGGATGGATGGATGTGCGTGCGTGCGAGTGTACACCTGTCCTTTTTTCCCCCCTAAGGTAAGTCTTTCCGCTCCCGGGATTGGAATGACTCCTTACCCTCTCCCTTAAAATCCACATCCTTTCATCTTTCCCTTTACTTCCCTATTTCCTGACGAAGCAACTGTCGGTTGCGAAAGCTAGAAGAGAGAGAGTGAGAGTGAGTGAGTGAGTGAGTGTGTGTGTGTGTGTGTGTGTGTGTGTGTGTGTGTGTGTGTGTGTGTGTTTTATATATAATTTTTTTAAGCGATGTTTGTTGTCCATATCTCTATTATAGTGATAATGTATTTGGTTTCTCAAACAAAGCTGTTGACTGCTAAATCTTTCTGTTATTGGCAATTTTTATCTCTTCGCTCAACTTCTTTAAATACCGTTATCTTCTTCCTGTTAATTGAGATTTCAATTATGTGTTCTTGGCCCACCACGTGCAACTTAGATACGGCATACTAATTTCCTTCCATCACCAAACACAAAAACTGACCGTCTGCAAAATCTCTAACTTGGGATTGCCTCCTCTTTTGTATATCTTAAGATGTCACCAATGTATATATTAAATAACTTCGGTGAAACTGTCCGACATCCTGATTCACAGTGTTGTGACCAGGTGACTACTTTTGTCCCACCACAACTGAGCGTCCTTCGATTGCTTGGTGCTGTGGCACATTAAACTTTAAGACATGAAATATTAGTTCACTTTATTACTTAAATAAATAGATTTACTTACCTTTGACAGTTCTTTGCCACAGTAGTACTGGATAATTTACAACTGCCTTGGACTAGCAAAGCAACGAACTCTTTCACAAGCTGCAACACGGTCACAAATTTAACAGTGACCCGAATATAGAATAAATTTCTTTCACTTCATGTCTGTGGCCACAAATTTTTTGTCATCAGACTACCAGTTTCAGTCTATAACGACATCTTCAGATGTGTTTTCTAAAAACATGTCCTAATATATGGGAGCCATAGTGGTATCGTCAAATACTATACACAAAATCAGCACCAGGCTTGTCAGCAACACTACTTTTCAGTGCTGCCGACAACGTGACTTGTCAACACTATTATTTATATACAGGGAGTCTCAAAATTATGTTGAATCTGGGACACCACTATTGAGAAAAGTAACAATTAAAACAATCACAGATAAGTTTGAAGTCTAAGGAACGGTGCACGATATGAAGAATGGACACAGCAGACGAAGTTTAACAGACAATGAGATTGTCGATGCAGTAATCTAGGCATACACGTGATCCCCAAAGAAATCTGTGAGGCAATGCTCTTGTGAGTTTTGGATCTGCAGAAGCAGCATTTGTAGAATTCTGCAGTCCCAGAACTTTCAGCCTTACATTCCAAGACTTCATGCTCTTAACAAGGATGATCCTGATAGGCAAAGCGTATTTTGTGAGTGGTTCATTAACAGATGTGAAGGAGAGCTACGTTTCCAAGATCGCAACATTTAAACTTGATGGAACGATTAGCAGCTATAATTGTGTGTACTGGGCCAGGGAGAATCCATACGTAACCAAACAAAGGCATGTTAATCTACCAGGAGTAACAGTCTGGCGTGGTCTATCTTGTAGAGGATTAATCGCGCCGTACTTTTTTGATAACACTGTCAGGGGCGACTTACTTGGAAATGATAACTCCTGGTCTTAGCATTGTGTTTGGAAATAAAGATTATAACTTTCAACAGGCTGGGGCACCACCTCACTTTCACCTGGATGTGAGGGCATTTCTCAATCTTACATTCCCTGCCAGACGGATATAGAGTATGGAGTATACCGCTCTATCTCCAGATTTAACTCCTCTAGACTTCTTTCTGTGGGGTACTCTCAAGAACACAGTTTACACAGAGACCACACAACCTGGAAGATCTTAGAGAGCAAATTGAGCAAGTGTGCGATGCTATTCTGTTGGAAGCAAACTTGTCCTGTCGCTCAGCCTTAAGTCGTCATCAATGGACGGACACCAGCTTGAACGTTTACCACCTCAAGTCAGACCATAATGCACTTAACACCACTAAAATTGTACTTTTAATCTCTTTTGTTAAAGAGATGTTCAGTTTCAAAGACTGTATACATTATTTTGGGACACCCTGTATATATCTGACAATGCTGGCAATAATTTTGTGAATAGCATTTGATGATGCCACTATGGCTCCTGTGTAATAGGACATGTTCGTATAGAACATATCTGATGATGGTCATTATAGAGCAACGGTGGAAGTCTGATGGAAAAAGAATTTGTGACCATAGACATGAAGTAAAGGAAATTATTTCACAAACTGTGCTCTTGCAGTACAAAATGTAACATTTACTAAGTACGAGGGTCAGTCAAAAAGTAATGCCTCCTATTTTTTTTCTACGTTTGTCAGGAAATTTAAATGCAATTACATAGGTTGAAAACCACAACATTGAGGATCATTTTGTCATTTTTCAATGTAATCTCCGCCCATCTCTACAGTTTTGGTCCATCTTTGAACAAGGGCATGTATCACAGCACGGTAAAAAATCACAGCTCTGCTTCCTAAGCCATTGACGCACGGATGTTTTGACGGCCTCATCTTCAAAATGAATCCCACGATGAGCTTTTAGTGGCCCGAACAGATGGAAGTCTGATGGTGCCAGGTCAGGGCTGTATGGGGGATGAGGCAAAACTTCCCATCCAATTTTGACAATCTCGTCAGAGGTGTGACGACTGGTGTGTGGTCTTGCATTGTCATGCAAAAGAAGAACATCTGCCATTGATTTTGTTGGGCGAACTCGCTGAAGACGTGCTTTAAGTTTGAGGGTTGTGACGTATTGAACAGAATTTATTGTGCATCCCTGCTCTAAAAAATCAACCAGAATCACACCCTATGTATCCCAGAAAACTGTTGCCATAACTTTCCCTGCCGATCGCACAGTTTTGAATTTTTTCTTCCTCGGCGAGCTTGTGTGACGCCACTCCATTGACTGCCTCTGATTCGGGTTCAAAAAAATGCACCCATGTTTCGTCCCCAGTCACAATTTTTTTCAGAAACTCATCTCCCTCCAAACGGAAGCGCTGCAAGTGTTGGGAGGCTATTGTTTTCCTTGCCTCTTTATTCTGATCGGTTAACATTCTTGGAACCCACCGTGCACAAACTTTTGAGTACCCCAATTGTTTAATAATCGTGATCACACTGCCTTTACTAAGAGAAATAATGCGACACACTTCATCTGCAGTCACCCGACGGTCACCACGAATGATGTCATCAACTTGCTGAATGTTGTGTGGAGTCACTGCACTCACCGGCCTGCCGCTCCGCTTTTCGTCAGTCAACGGTGTTTGCCCTTCAGCTTCCTTACAACGACGAACCCATCGTCTAACAGTGCTGACATCCACTGTCACAACACCATACACCTTCTTCAGTCTTTCATGAATGTGTATGGGTGTTTCACCTTCTGCATTCAAGAATTCAATCACACAACGCTGTCTCAAACGAACATCGATGTCGGCCATCTTACAAACTTCTGCTGTGCTGACACCTGTTGACACAGAACGTTACTACTGCAGTGGATTGCAGAAGGTTTGAGGAATGGCGCCAAATTCAAATTTTTCACTTAATTTTTTTAAGTAGAAAAAAAAATGGGAGGCATTACTTTTTGACCGACCCTCGTATATTTCATCAGAACTTTGTCACTGTCCTACTCGACAGTGAATGCTGCAGCTGAGGTCTCAAACTGGACAGAGCTCACACCAGCTGGACACTAGTTACCTCAGTGTGAGGGCACTGATAGGCTGAGCGGGAATGAGAGGTCTTCAGGATTGCATTCTGTACGTTGCTGCAGACTGCAGTGAGCTGTCACTAATACATGTTGTATCTATTCGTGTTGGCAACTCTCTTGTGGCTACATGATCATTGTGTCTGAAATTCCTGCACTCATTTAAATCATTATTGTAGTGTCTGCACAAATATCCTTCAGGGTCTATGTATTGTTTGGGTAATGACATTTCTCTGTTATGTTTTAATATTATGATAATTTATTTACATCAGTGCTTAGTACACCAGTCTACAATATTCAAGCTATTCCAGTACATATAAATATAGCATTTCAAAAAAGCATATTTATGAAAATTTGAGACATCCATGTCTCATGTAATTAAATAAGGACTATAATAGCAACAAAATCTTACAACTTTGACACAGTCACATTTTACACAACACAAAATTAAAGTGTGGCCTTACAGCTATCAGTAATTCACTCAGCACTACGTTTGTGAACACGGGTCTGCAGACTACAGCCATTGGAGCACCTAAATCAGGTTGCCGCTGTTTCAGTCGTCTCCCCTTACATTCGGGAAGTCAGTCTAAAATTCAGTTTTTTAACGGTGTATACTTCCGCCTCGACTTATTCAATTTGTTGTGTTTTGCTGGTTATACTTGTGGACTTTTAGGCACCACAGTACGACCAGCCCGTTAATCGGTGGCTTTTACTGGCCGGAATGTCCTCTGCAGTCAGGCCACAGGAATCTGAAAAATATCCTGCATTAAACATAACTTGTAATTTTCTACAATTCCTTGTCATTTTTGAGATTGTTTACTTGCTATTTTATTCTCTGAAAGTTAGCTGTGCATTCTAGAAATTGATAAATGCAAAACATATACGGAGGAGATGTAGAGTCAAAGATAGGCACAAAGAAAAGACATTTAAGCTTTGGGCCAGATCACCTTATGAAGTAGAAAACACACACACAAGCACAACTCACAAGTGCACGACCACTGTCTCTGGCCGCTGTGGCCGGAGCGCAGGTGCAACTGCACCTGATGGCACAGGTAATTTGGTGCAGTGGGGAGGGGGCGGGATAGCAAGGTAGGGGTGGAGGAAGGTGCATTGCTTCATATGGGAGGGTGAAGGGACATGGCAGGACTCCTGGCTGCAGTTGGGAGGCTAGGTAGTCAGGAGTGGTGGGGGGGGGGGGGGGGGGGAGGAGAGAAGTAGAGCAGGGGAAAAAAGACTAGTGGGGGCCTCAGGGAAATAGAAGACTGAGCAGTGTTGGAGTGGGTGCAGAGACTGGGACAGGTAAGTGGATGTCAGGGATTAGTGAAGAATTGGGGTTTATTAGTATCATAACATACATAATGTGGTCGAATTAAGTTGGGTGATGCTAAGAGAATTAGATAAGGAAATGGGACACTTAAAGCAGTAAAGGAGTTTTGCTATTTGGGGAGCAAAATAACTGTTGATGGTCGAAGAAGAGAAGATATAAAATGTACACTGGCAATGGCAAGGAAAGCATTTCTGAAGAAGAGAAATTTGTTAACATCGAGTATAGATTTCAGTGTCAGGAAGTCGTTTCTGAAAGTGTTTGTATGGAGTGTAGCCATGTATGGAAGTGAAACATGGACGATAAATAGTTTGGACGAGAAGAGAATAGAAGCTTTCGAAATGTGGTGCTACACAAGAATGCTGAAGATAAGATGGGTAGATCACATAACTAATGAGGAGGTATTGAATAGAAATGGGGAGAAGAGGAGTTTGTGGCACAACTTGACAAGAAGAAGGGACCGGTTGGTAGGACATGCTCTGAGCCATCAAGGGATCACAAATTTAGCATTGGAGGGCAGTGTGGATGGTAAAAATTGTAGAGGGAGACCAACAGATGAATACACTAAGCAGATTCAGAAGGATGTAGGTTGCAGTAAGTGCTGAGAGATGAAGCTTGCACAGGATAGGGTAGCATGGAGAGCTGCATCAAACCAGTCTCAGGACTGAAGACCACAACAATATACATAATCAAAAATCATTTGATTCAGGTACAGGAGACATCAAAAGTTTGGTACAAATTTACAAAAGGCAGAAATAATAATAACAATAACAATAACTATAAATTTAACACTAAATTACCCTAGCCCAAATTTTCTTATCCTCTAAAAATTATTCTATCAAATAGTACCATTTCTCCCCAGGAGTCCGATGTAGCCTTATTTTTAGAATCTCTGGCTTAACATTAAAAATATTTTTGCCCATTAATTTGTTATATATTGTCATCCCCATATACTATGGAGCCCATTCATATAATTTCAATTTGTGTGAGAAGCATAAAATTATTTTTATTTCCTGTGTTGTATGTGTGGTGAAAATGATTTTCCTCAAATAATTTTTTCTTCCTGTGAAGGAAGAATTTCCTAAATGTATCTGGAGGGTACAGTTAGGACTTGCAGTTGTCAAAATAATGGGTGACAAGATTCTGTTTTCTGTGCGGTACACATGTATCTGATAATTTTTTTCTGAAGTTTCAGTATACGAGATACTCTACTTGAACTTCTCCAGAAAATTGTACCATACCTAATGACAGATTCAAAATAACTATAGTATGCTATTTTTGTGCATTCATGTTGGTAGAATTTGCAATTATTTGCATTGCAAATGCAAAACTGCTTAGTTTATTTGATAAGGAGTCAATATGTGTGTTCCAGTTTCAAGTTCTTATCCATATTTAGTCGTAGGAATTTGAGAGTGTCAACTTCTTCCATAAGTTGATTATTGCATTGTATTTTAAGCTCTGCACATTTTGAGTGTTTGGTTTGGAAATATACCATATGGAGTTTCGCAATGTTCAGTTTCAGCACATTTCACTGGAGCCAGTTTTCTAGGGTATCCAGTGTACTCACAATGAAGCTTGGAATTTTTTCTGCATCACCACCTTCAATTGAGGCTAGAGAGGCTATGGGAACATGGGGTGTGTTGCAGGGAGAGTTCTCACCTGCAGAGTTGAGAAAAGTGCGAGAGTGGGTGGCGGAGCACAACTTCTTGCTGTTGGGCCCCAGCACTGGTCAGACGATAACCCTGAAAACACACACAAAAAATCTTGTGATTATTTCCTAACTAACAATATAAAGCCCGTTTAGTGGATAATGACTGTTTATAATCGATCTCAAAACATTGGAACATACAATTAACAACTTCGATATATCTTCAGGGATAAATCAACTTCAAGTCTGAACTAACAACCATTTTACATTGAATACCCAATATGTACTTGAATTGTTGAGAAATCCATGGCAGGCTCCAGGAGGGTCTCCACACTGTGCTACACGGCATGATTGGTCAATTTTTTATTGCCCAAAAACAAAACGTTTACAGGGATGTAAAGCTTGTATAAGTAACATCAATAAATGTACAAACAACAAGGACAATAAATACATAAATCATTAATCTATGTTTTAAATTATGCTCACAGAAATTTCCATATTATAAAAACAATTCTGAATAATAAAGTTCCTACAGATATCAAATTTTTTCAGTTCCAGTCTCTTAACTGAATCTGGTTGTTTGTTATATAGCTTTACAGATGTGTGTTTGAAGCTGTTTAGAGTTTTGGTATATGAGCAGTAGTCTTTTCTTACATCATTACAGTGTCGTGTGCTATAACTATGAGGGCTGTCCACAAAGTACATTACGTTTTAGAATTAAAAATAAATAAAGTATTGGAATTTTTTTATTATATACAGATGAAAGCCACACTTAAATACTACTTTTCTACATAGTTGCCATTTAATTTAAGGCACTTATTGTAGCGGTGGATGAGCTTGGAAATTCCTTCGTCGTAAAATTCGGGCGCCTGCGCCTTCAACCACGTGATTACCTTTTCTTGAAGCTGTGCGTCGTCATCAAAACGCTGCACAGCCAACCACTTCCTCATTGCTGGGAATAAGTGGAAGTCGCTCGGTGCCAGGTCGGGACCGTACGGCGGATGAGGAAACAACTCCCACTTAACAGATTCGAGAACTTCACGAGTGGCATTTGCCGTGTGGGCCCGGGCGTTGTCGTAAAGCGGCAAGATCTTTGAGTCCAACTTTCCCCCGCGCTTGTTTTCTATTGCTCTTCTGAGGTTGTGCAGAGTTTGGCAATACCTTTGTGAGAGTATTGTGGCGCCTCTTTCCAGGAAATCCACAACAATCACACCTTTTCTGTCCCAAAAGAGGTAACCACGTGGTTGAAAGCGCAGGCGGCCGAATTTTACGACGAAGGAATATCCAAGCTCTTGCATCGCTATGATAAGTGCATTAATTTAAATGGCAACTATGTAGAAAAGTAGTATTTAAGTGTGGCTTTCATCTGTATATAATAAAATTTCCAATACTTTATTTTTAATTCCAAAACATAATGTACTTTGTGGATAGCCCTCGTACGTACACCAGAATTCAGATCAAAACTAGACAAGATCTTTTTAATATACAAGAGACATTTAAATATGTATATACATGGCAAGGTCATAATACTAAGTTTAATAAATAATTATTTACAGTCAGTCCTAGGTGGTCCTTTATATGTCAGTCTCACTGTACAGACATCAGCATTTTGTAAGGAGACCTTGTCATATCATCACATGGTGGCCAAGAAGTAACTCAAATGTAAAAGTTAACACCAAATGAAAACAGCATCACAATAATATCTTAACTACCAAACACCAATAATATGTTAGCGAAACAGTCTGAAATATCTGCACTTGGTCAACTGCATAAAACCATGCTCGTATTTTTTAAACACAAAGCTGGTGTTGATGGGTGAAACACAATGGCTAACCAAAGTTGAAGCCAGGAGAGTTACAGGAATGTAGGACATATTGTAATCAGAAAAGCCAGAGTTGGTAGGAAGGATACAGAGATGCAGGCTGTAAAGCAGTAATTTAAGTGAAGCACATCATGTTGGGCAGCACATTCAGCTGTTTCTCAGCCACAGTCTGTGGCCATTCGTGCATACAGGCATCTCGTCGATTGTCACACCCACCTAGATTGCAGTACAGGGGTTGCAGCTTAGTTTGTAGATCATATGATGGCAGTCACATTTAGCTGTGCCTCTGATGGGATACGTGATGTTTGTGACTGGACTGCAGTAGCTGGTGGTAGGAGGATGCACAGAACAGGTCTCACACGTAGGTCTGTTACACTTATGTGAACCTCGAGACAAGGCTCTGTCAGATTAAGGAGAGACGAGATTATTGTGTAGGTTCAATGGGTGGCAGGATATCACTGTGCAAGTGGTGGTAGGATATTCCTCACTTTAGGGACAATGAGAGGTAGTTGAAGCACTGGCAGAGAAAGTGATTCAATTGCTCCAGCCCTGGGTGGTGCTGAGTCACAAGGTGAGTGCTCTTTTGTGGCCGTACAGTGGCTATGTGGGAGGTGGTAGGTGACTGGAGACACATAGCACCACACATCTGTTTCTGTACAAGGCTGGGACGATTCTTCGTATCAACACCAGCTTTTCTGAATTGCACAGATGGGAACTCCCCCTGGAACATATCCTCTGTTCCCGCAACTCCCTTGACCTCAACCTTCACCAGTCCCTGTCTTCCTACTTATCCCCTTCCCTTCTCTCACTCCAACACTACACAGGCTTCTATTCTGCCAACAGTCAGGTGCAGTTGGAGTCGCAGACTGGCTACAGTAGCCAGAGACAGTTGTCACACCTATGTGTGCGAGTTGTCTGCCTGTGACGCAATGTCTCCTCTGTATGGTGCGTAGGAATCTATTTTTCATAATATAGTTGTTAGTCCATTCTAGACTTTCCACTCTTTAAAAATATATATGGTTCTACGCTAAATTGTTTTGTGGGACGAGGGAAGGAGGCATCTATTAGGTGACTTCAACGTCATACTACAAACTGATGCTTTGAAATAGTGCTTTGCATGAGAAACAGTAGTGGACAGTTTTAGACCTTAAAAATACAACTGTTAAAATATATTTTGTAGAGAAAAAAGGTTGTGGTTACTGTAAGTGAGGATCAGATGTCCCTCCTGATATACAAGTCACTCATTTTTTCTGTCAACTTGTCCCATTTATCTCGAAAACTATAACTCCAAAATTGATAAAACTTGCTGGTTTTATGTACTAGACAACAAAGTTTCATTATTGTCTAAATCAGCTATTCGTAGCAGGTGTGCACTGGATTCCAATGTGTAAATCAGTTGGCAATGACGTCACCAGGGGGTAGGCAACACCAGTGGACGGTCCATTGTGGCAAATGTGAGATGAACACAAAACATTGAAGTCAGAATCAATCTTGAGCAAAGATGGCTCAATCTGTGGCTGCAAATCACAACTGTGGACAAACGGTAGCCCAGAGATTGCAACAAATCTGGTGCGTAAATTATGTCAGACTCGCCTGTTTGTTCAGCATTCAAGCATTTGGTTTAAAGCTAAACTTCACAGAATTCACACATGAAAGTCAGCGAACTGCACATTCTGACCAATTATATACATTTGATAATACAAGGAAATTCTGCACTTATCCATGGTCTTCTGAACAATCTGGATTGTTTTTGAAACTACAAAAAATAAATGAACCAGACATTAGGAAAAGTGCACCAATCATACTTCAGTAAAGGAAATATAAACTTATTCATTTGTATATTTGAAGTGAACTGGCCACTGGATCATTTTATTACAAATTCTAAAAATCCCGAGACATTTCTTGAAACTTTTGGAAGGGTGATAAACAAATGAAATGCCACATACAAAATTCACTCTGAACAGTATGGTCAGTCAGCAAAACTTAACTTTACATCATAGCTGGCAGTCCACAAATCTCCAAAATTAAGTTAGGTGACAAATCCTTATATCAGATGGCTTCAATGAGCTTTTTAAAAATAGTTTTTATAAATATATCAAAATTAAATGTGGATGTAAGTGGTTACTTAGATAATGTCCATAACTTCAGTTTCAATCAGGGTAGTACAGGAGTTCTAATGAAATTTGAAAGCATTACAGCTAAATATTTATAAACTAATATTATCATTAGAAAATAAAAACTCTTCTTGATGAAATGATAATACCCACTAAAATAATTAACACAGTTTCTAGTACAATGTCAGACCCCTATACCAATT
The DNA here is from genome assembly GCF_023897955.1 of Schistocerca gregaria. NCBI lineage: Eukaryota > Metazoa > Arthropoda > Insecta > Orthoptera > Acrididae > Schistocerca > Schistocerca gregaria. Next base: position 59,618,586 of record NC_064930.1, on the reverse strand, counting down.
AATGGATCAGTCTTTCGAAGAAATAATTTCCCAGATGCTCCAAAGTATGCAGTAGCAAAGCTGTTATTCAACAAAGGGTCGAATGTAGCTGTAGGAAACTACTGAAAATCCAGGATGGAATGTAACAATACCAGAGAAAGAAAGTTGCTACTCACCATATAGCAGAGATACTGAGTCACAATAGGCACAATAAAAAGATTCACACAATTACAGCTTTCTGCCATTAAGGCCTTTGTCAGCAGCACGCACGCGTGCACACACACACACACACACACACACACACACACAATGTCTGCAGTCTCAGAGCTGAAACTACACTGGCAGCTCAGACTGCAGGCATGTGTGCAAGCTGTGCACACCACTGGATTCATGTTTGGGAGGATAATTGTCAAATCTGTGTCTGGTCATTCAGGGTTAGGTTTTCCACAATTTCCCTAAATCACTCCAGGCAAATGCCAGAACAGTTACTTTGAAAGGACACAACAAATTTCCTTCCCCAATCTTTCAACAGCCCAAAATTGAGCTCAGTCTCTAATGACCTCGATGCCTTAAGGCTGTAATCGGAAAGGAAGCGTCCTATCCCGCCCGTCTGCTTTGACCCATGATGCCACAAATATGGTGGAAATGACCATAAACCACGATTCCAATATGATGCATATAAAGTCGTTACATACAAATTATGAGGACAAAAATACATCGAAAAACAAACACACACACTTTCCACAAAAAGCCTAATGACACTAACGGGACAAGCATGGGAAGTGGGGTGTTTTTGGGTGGGGGGGCAAACTAAATACAAACAAATTTAGACACCCACCTCCATACAAAACCACACAAAATGACGAGAAAAGCCGACATCACAAAACTCCCCAAATACCACTAAACACAATATCATCTGGAATCGGACACTTCCCTTGACCTATATAGCTCAACAGCAGATCCCGATCCCATAAATTAGGATGAAACACTCCCCTTGGTCTATATAGCTCAAAAACATCTCCCGATACAAATAGCTACATACACAGCCACACATTGGGACTGAACACTTCCCTTGACCTGTGCACTGTTAATTTTATCCGTAATATCCATTCCTGAACGAAAACAACAACTGATTAATTTTACTAAAATTACCACACAACATACAGCGAACAACACTAAATTAACCTTCACACAAATTCATTAACTCACTGAAATGAATTCCACCACCAACACAGCTGACAGTCTAACAATTCTGGATAACGAGCAAAAGCAAACTGAGCCCATTGCACCAGACAAACGAAAACCCTGAACATACCACCAGAGAGCACAACAAATCACAACAAGACGATGTGTACAAACATGCTCCGCGTCGTCATGACGTCACACACGACAACACCCTTACATCACAGGCCAAAGCCGACATGTGGGATCGGACACTTTGTCGACCCCTGTAATCTTCCTCGGCTTCTGTAGTTGTGGGGCAGGGTTGGGGTACTAGTATCCTTGTCTAGGGCTGAGGATTGGGCTATGTAAGTTAATCCCAGTTTTGGATACCATGAACTTATGATGCGTTTTGTATGATTGTCTTTTTTGCAGTTTCTATTTTTTGTAGTGTTGGATCTTGAACTGTGTTGTATTTACCATTGAATTTTAAGTTGGCCTCCTCCACCACATGCAAAAATGTTTCCATGATTGTTCTGCTTATTTCATTGGGTTTATTCACTGAATTGGTTCACATGTTATTTGTACTTTTGCAGGCGTTAGGATCAATGTTTTGGTGACCACGTTGGATACACTCAAAATACAGGTTTTCAGCAAGGTGAGGTCCTTCAGCAAAGTAGATGAGTGGTATCCCAGTCTCCAGTAAGCCCAAGAAAATTACATCCCAACCTTGTGCAAAAATGTTATTCAGTAACTGTAATTTTAAATACAGCTTTCTTTGCTGGCTAATGTAACTAACTTGTACCGACAGCTGTAAATTAAGATTAATTGTAGTTTTCTTTCACGCAGCGTATGTGCCTCCATTAGAGCCTATAATAAACAATGGAAAATCCAGGATGGAATAATAAACCTGGCCTCGGCAGCCAGAGATTGTGGTCTTGTGTGTGTAATTCTCATGAATGCCTTTTCAGCTGAATGCTTACGTGTGACAGTCTTTTCATAATGCCTATCTGGGACTCAACGTCTCTGCTATAATGACCTATATTACTTACACTGATGAGTCCATTACACAGTAAATCGATGGTGTCTATATGTAGTGTGGATAATGAGATAACTTCCGATTCTGCTGTCTAGTTCTTCAGGAACCTTAATGGCACTGCCTGCCCAGTCACATGGGATGTAGCTAGGCTGTAAATTTTCCAACTGTTTTCCACCATAATAATGTGGTGCAATGGGTGGACTAAATAAATCCCATAGCAACCCTCCACGTGTTTATCAAACAACATATACAGGGTGAATCACCTAAAAGTTGCACCACAGATATTGTGGGAATGCATAAGTGGATGACGTGCAATTTTCAGAGAATGGATTGGTAGTCAGGGGCTCATACCTTTAGCCAATAAACAGATTGTAAAACACTTAGAAAGTATTTTTTGTGCAGACATACACTGTATTGAACAGAACAATGCATGTTGACATTCACAAACTAAAAGCTTGTCAGCGGTGTTTGCTGCAGGATTCTAGTTCGAGTCATCTACGAGCTATTGCACTCTGATAAGTTCTCACACTGATAATTGATTGTGCCCTTCAACCTGCGTAGCTCCTAGGTACGATGTTATATTTGCATACAGTGTGCACGCATGTTCCTTGAGGGCATTGCGACTTGCTAGTCAGAGCGTGACCGTACAAGCAGAAGGTGGAGACTGAATTTTGGGATTTTCCAGTGCAGAAAAAACCAACACGCTCATGCTGTAAAGAGAGTGTAGGAAGAAGGCAGTTCCTTCTTGTACAGCATATGTTGTTGTTGTTGTTGTTTTTGTGGTCTTCAGTCCTGAGACTGGCTTGATGCAGCTCTCCATGCTACTCTATCCTGTGCAAGTTTCTTCACCTCCCAGTACCTACTGCAACCTACATCCTTCTGAATCTGCTTAGTGTATTCATCTCTCGGTCTCCCTCTACGATTTTTACCCTCTACACTGCCCTCCAATACTAAATTGGTGATCCCTTGATGCCTCAGAACATGTCCTACCAACCGATCCCTTCTTCTGGTCAAGTAGTGCCACAAACTTCTCTTCTCTCCAATCCTATTCAATACTTCCTCATTAGTTATGTGATCTACCCATCTAATCTTCAGCACTTCTGTAGCACCACATTTCGAAAGCTTCTATTTTCTTCTTGTCCAAACTATTTATCGTCCATGTTTCACTTCCATACATGGCTACACTCCATACAAATACTTTCAGAAATGACTTCCTGACAAATCTATACTCGATGTTAACAAATTTCTCTTCTTCAGAAACGCTTTCCTTGTCATTGCCAGTCTACATTTTATATCCTCTCTACTTCGACCATCATCAGTTATTTTGCTCCACAAACAGCAAAACTCCTTTACTACTTTAAGCATCTCTTTACCTAATCTAATTCCCTCAGCAGCATCACCTGACGTAATTCAACTACATTCCATTATCCTCATTTTGCTTTTGTTTATGTTCATCTTATACCCTCCTTTCATGACACTGTCCATTCTGTTCAACTGCTCTTCCAAGTCCTTTGCGGTCTCTGACAGAATTACGATGTCATCAGCGAACCTCAAAGTTTTTATTTCTTTTCCATGGATTTTAATACCTACTCCAAATTTTTCTTTTGCTTCCCTTACTGCTTGCTCAATATACAGATTGAATAACATTGGGGAGAGACTACAACCCTGTCTCACTCCCTTCCCAACCACTGCTTCTCTATCATGTCCCTCAACTCTTATAACTGCCATCTGGTTTCTGTACAAATTGTAAATAGCCATTCGCTCCCTATATTTTACCCCTGCCACCTTCAGAATTTGAAAAAGATTATTCCAGTCAACATTGTCAAAAGCTTTCTCTAAGTCTACAAATGCTAGAAATGTAGGTTTGGCCTTCCTTAATCTAGCTTCTAAGATAAGTCGTAGGGTCAGTATTGCCTCACGTGTTCCAACACTTCTACGGATTCCAAACTGATCTTCCCCAAGGTCGGCTTCTACTAGTTTTCCCATTTGTCTGTAAAGAACTCGTGTTAGTATTTTGCAGCTATGGCTTATTAAACTGATAGTTCGGTAATTTTCACATCTGTCAGCACCTGCTTTCTTTGGGATTGGAATTATTATATTCTTCTTGAAGTCTGAGGGTATTTCGCCTGTCTCATACATCTTGCTCACCAGCTGGTAGAGTTTTGTCATGACTGGCTCTCCCAAGGCCGTCAGTACTTCTAATGGAATGTTGTCTACTCCGGGGGCCTTGTTTCAACTCAGGTCTTTCAGTGCTCTGTCTAACTCTTCACGCAGTATCGTATCTCCCATTTTGTCTTCATCTACAGCCTCTTCCTTTTCCATAATATTGTCCTCGAGTACATCACCCTTGTATAGACCCTCTATATACTCCTTCCATCTTTCTGCTTTCCCTTCTTTGCTTAGAATTGGGTTTCCATCGGAGCTCTTGATGTTCATACAAGTGGTTCTCTTATCTCCAAAGGTCTCTGATTTTCCTGTAGGCAGTATCTATCTTACCCCTAGTGAGATAAGCCTCTACATCCTTACATTTGTCCTCTAGCCATCACTGCTTAGCCATTTTGGACTTCCTGTCAATTTCATTTTTGAGACGTCTGTATTCCTTTTTGCCTGCTTCATTTACTACATTTTTATATTTTCTCCTTTCATCAATTAAATTCAATATTTCTCCTGTTACCCAAGGATTTCTACTAGCCCTCGTCTTTTTACCTACTTGATCCTCTGCTGCCTTCACTACTTCATCCCTCAAAGCTACCCATTCTTCTTCTACTGTATTTCTTTCCCCTATTCCTGTCAATTGCTCCCTTATACTCTCCCTGAAAATCTGTACAACCTCTGGTTCTTTCAGTTTATCCATGTCCCATATCCTTAAATTCCCACCTTTTTGCAGTTTCTTCAGTTTTAACCTACAGGTCATAACCAATAGATTGTGGTCAGAGTCCACATCTGCCCCTGGAAATGTCTTACAATTTAAAACCTGGTTCCTAAATCTCTGTCTTACCATTATATAATCTATCTGATACCTTTTAGTATCTCCAGGCTTCTTCCATGTATACAGCCTTCTTTTATGATTCTTGAACCAAGTGTTACCTATGATTAAGTTGTGCTCTGTGCAAAATTCTACCAGGTGTCTTCCTCTTTCATTTCTTTGCCCCAGTCCATATTCACCTACTATGTTTCCTTCTCTCCCTTTAACTACTCTCGAATTCCAGTCACCCATGACTTAAATTTTCATCTCCCTTCACTATCTGAATAATTTCTTTTATTCCATCATACATTTCTTCAATTTCTCCCTCATCTGCAGAGCTAGTTGGTATATAAAGTTGTACTACTGTATTAGGTGTGGGCTTCGTATCTATCTTGGCCACAATAATGCGTTCACTACGCAGTTTGTAGTAGCTTACCCACATCCTATTTTCCTATTCATTATGAAACCTACTCCTGCATTACCCCCATTTGATTTTGTGTTTATAACCCTGTAGTCACCTGACCAGAAGTCTTGCTCCTCCTGCCACCGAATTTCACTAATTCCCACTATAACTTTAACCTATCCATTTCCCTTTTTAAATTTTTTAACCTACCTGCCCAATTAAGGGATCTGACATTCCACGCTTCCTATGCATTCTCCATTGACGTAGGTCCCATCTTTATCACATCCCCTCCAATTGCTGCCTGGAATCTTATTAACCCCTGTAATGGGCTCTAAGACAGGGTCCTCCAAGTGTATCATATATCTTATTTATTGACGACACCACATTTATCAATCGTGGCCAGGTAAACTGTAGGAACATGCTCTATTGGTCTGCTGACAATCGCTGTACACTTCGTCGGGTAGAAAGTGCCTGTGAAGTGTAAACCTGTGGTGTGATAGAATGAACCATAAGCTCATAGGCCTGTTTTTCATAGATGGAACACTGGATGCACACAAGTATTGCAGAAGCCTAACATGATATTTATGTCTGAAGGTACATTGTTTCATAATTTGGAATAACAAAAGCAGTGCAATACCGTATTTATCCGCCAACACTGGACAAGCGACTTAAGTGAAATGTCTCCCCTATACGGGAATATACATAACGGATGTACGAGTACAAGTTGTAGACACACAGTTGATGACATATGGAAGTTTGGGTCTGGCCGTGAGTTATGCTTGGATAGCCAAACAGAAAAGCATCGTGATAAGCAGAAAATCCAGGTTCGAGTACAGGTAGGGCACAAATTTTCATTGTCGACATTCCATTATACAGCTGATGATTCTCCATATTAACAACTATGAAAACCTTTAATGTAAGGCAGTTTGGGGCTGTAATCAGGTGATTTGCTGGGTATCATGGAATGCTACATCAAACAAACTACAATAACTGAATGGATTTATTTTTCACCTTCCATAAGGGGAGCTCTCAGTATTTCACATTCTTATTGTGATCATCCCTTTGCAATTTTTTAAAAGCTCATTGCCACTGCAAAAGAACTAAACCTAGGGGGAAACCAGGACAAACATAAGTTATGAACCCTCATTTTCTCATGATCCTTCTAAGCCTAGAATTGTTGTAGCAGTTGGCATTTGAAAGGAAACATAAGACGTGTTCTATCAGACGAGTAAACACTAACCTTACCATGTTCGTCAGTTGTTGAGGAAATGATGGCACTCCTTTGCATGCTTAAAGGGAAGTATGGTACGTATTAGAGAGCAGGATTGGCAGTGGTGCCTACAAACATGCTTGGATGGAGAATGGCACTATTTGTTAACTGGGCCAGAGTTACTGTTGTAAAGAATATTAACTCACAGAGGCCAGCATTATTAATTTATTCTGCATGCATAATGCACATACCAAGTTAATTGATCCAGATAACATTATTAAGACAATGTTACTGTCATGGAACCTCATCTCATACCACTGACACTTCACAACCCTTCAATGTTTTGTTGCTATAAGTGGCAGCCTGTGTAATGCTTGTCCACAGGCACAAACACACCAAATCAAAAATAGCATACACAGATTATAGACTGGTTAGGACCAATTCCCCCAAAATATTTTCAGTTCAGCGTCCGATTCCAGCCATCTGCTTTGACCCAAGACTTAAGGGTGTTGTGGTGGGTGATGTCATTATGGCACAGAGTGAGTTGGTTGTGTTTGTAGATGTCGTCGTCTTTTGTTATATGGCGTGTGTGTGTGTGTGTGTGTGTGTGTGTGTGTGTGTGTGTGTGTGTGTGTTGGGAGGGGGGGGGGATGGCCGGCCGAAATTTGTTAGTGGTAACTAATTTTTTTGTCTATTTTTCTCGAGTTGTAATGTTTTGTGTATTTAATGTGTTAATTTAAATAGGGATGTTTGAGTTTTGTTTTTGTAGTTTTTTCGTATCAGTAGTTCTAAATGACCTATATAGGTGAAGGGAAATGACCGATTCCAATTTTCGTATGTAGGTAGGTAGGTACAGGTGTTTTGGTACCGTCAGCTGTGGTCAAGGGAAATGCCTGATCCCAATTTCCGTAGTTTTTGCTGTTGGCGTTGGAGTTTTGGTATCGTCAGCTGCCGTTGACCTGTATAGGTCAAGGGATGTGTCTGATTACCGTAAATGGCGACGTCATGGTTCAAAGCAGACGGGTGGATCTGACACTTCCGTATTCCAATTCCCCGCAGTTGTTCCAACAGTTTGTATTCTTTGGAAGGAGGTGTTATCTTATTTATACGTATTTTCATGTTTGTTGACGTGTTTATGTAGTGATATCATAGGTGCACGGGCGTACCCAGCCAGGGGCAGATGGGGGGGGGGGGGGGGGGGCGGGGGCGGCGCAGCTGCCTCCCACCCCTAGAAGATATTCGCAGTTTTTTACTAGTTTACTGTTTTATTCAATAAGAAATGCTGCACGTTTTCTCGGATTGTACAAGTGCATTTTTGTATTTAAAATATTTATTAAAAGCAGTTTTTCACTGGTTTACTGTTTTATTTAATAAGAAGTGCTGTTATGTTGCCTCGAGTACTTGTTTCCCGAGACTTGTATGACCCCCCCCCCCCCCCCTAGCTCAGATCCTGGGTACGCCCTTCCATAGGTGCCATATTGGAGACTCTCCGTGTAGCCATTTCCGCCATATTGGTGACGTCATGGGTATATGCAGACGGATCGATACGGACCCTTCCGTATTCCCTTTCTATATGGAACTTTCATTCTATATTAGAATATTTAAAAATTATGGCGAATAAAACAAGCAGTAGGCCTTAAAATAAAAAAGGCGTGCTGTAAAACAGTGGGCCAGTTACCCCATGCCTCCTTACCCTTATGTTCATACATTTAATATTGGTATTATGAACAGCCATTTGGCACCCCTCCGAATTAAAGACGCAAAAATTTATTTTACAGGCGTCCACTGCGTCCTATGAGCTTGCAAATTACACACTTTGCTTACGGATTCGTTTCTCTGTCATTCTTTGGTACTGTAGTCGGGTGAATATTACGAAGCTAGCGAAAATACTGGCATGGGGTAATTTATTGGCGGCAGATTTAAGCTCCAATTTACAGCATGCAATGTCTCTTCCTCACCCCAAACTAATCTTTTCTTCCTTAGCGCAAAGCATTCACTTCTTTCTGTTCTAATGTAAGATATTCTACTGTACTCGTGCCGAACAGACATTTAATTTAGGGGACTGTCAAAAATTAGCATCAGAACCGCCGAAGAACATTTTTACAAAGTCAGATTTTTGTCCACTTCTACTAGAAATCTTGAGTTTTGACAGTTAATCACTCCATACCTCAAAATTTAAACACTACTACTTGCGTTTCTCGCTGGCTAACACACAGCATTATTTTCGTTTTAATTTTACAGATTTCGCTTGCGTTCTGACAGCAAATAAACCGCAAAGGGAGACCAAATGATCGCAGGTTTGAAAGACCCTTGAGAGTGCATCGCACAGACGCTGGAAAAACCTCAACAAGCAGATATTTACAAAGATACACGCAAACTATTCCGCAAAAACCTTCGTTTCAAAAACTAGCTTTAAGTAAGTAATCGAGTAAATATATCCCAAGCCCCTACTATCTCTTCTATAATGGCCGCAAGGACAAGATTACTTACAACGCTCAAAGAGGCATTTATGCAATCGTTCTTTCCAGGCTCGTACGTAATCATACAAGAAGCAACCCTAAAAATGCGTTGTACACATCAGCCAAGAATTTCAGGGTGGTTTGGAGACTACGGACGTCGATAAAAACGAACGTGACCCTTGATCCCAAGTTACATCACAGATTATTCACCTAAATCTCTTCGATTTGCAAAACCATGCGCTAAATATCATTATTAGCACCGTTATACAATTCTTTGGCGTGCTGTTTCTTTACTACATTTAAATTCCTACCTTGAAACGTCTTTGATGCGCAACGACGCAGCCTCAACCGACGCTCGACATGCACTGTGAAGGATGACCCCCCAATCAATACGCACCTTTCTGCGGTGCAGGGACTCGCTGCGCACAAAATCTGATGCTGATTGGGTGAAATTCGTGACGTCATGAGGACCGCATCGGGGAGCCAACGCCATCTGGTGACGTCATTCCGTACCGTGTATTGACGCCTCTCGCGGTCTTCGTTCCGCTTGAGTTTCTATGTTGTAGTTCGTGAACGAACTAATTCATATTAACTAATCTCGGAAAGGAACTGTTCTAATCGATCTTTCTTTTAGTAAACTATAGTTCTTTTGTTCGTTTAACCCATCGCTTCCCTTATATACTGGGACCTGCAGTGCGCATGCGCGATTCTCCCCTCGCTTGGTATTGAGCGCACTCCGCTAGTCCTCCCCCCCCCCCCCCCCCCCCTAAAAATCGTCATGACTACGAACTACGTCGGATCGGAAGACGGAAATCGTTCCATTAGTTCACTTAGTTTTGTTCATCTCCGGTTCCAGTCTTCTAGGCCCCACACCCGCATTCAAATTCGTCTCTGCTACATCTAAAACGGGAATGCTTTTCTTGCAATGTTTTAGCAGAAAAAAAATCATTTTAGGCAATAAAAGTGGTCTTACTTATTGGTAGTTTCAGATAAAAAGTGAACCATCCATCCCTTCCTGGACTCTGGACCCATGCGTTCGAACTAAAAAGCAGTGAACTGCGTTGCATGGGAACCCCGAAACTGTTCCGTTTGTTCACTTAACAAGGGGAGGCCATGACTTTGGGATCACAGATTTACTTCAAACTTTGTGCACCTTCAGCAGGCCATTAAAACAACACTATGTGGCAAGTAGCAATGTGTACTACTCTAGAAATTGCAAGAGAAGTTTTACGCGTCTATTATGTACCTTATGTATCTGTACGTAGATACCAGACAGTTTATGATAAAAAAAAAAAACCGTTACGGTAGCTCAGCGTGTTCGGTCAGAGACCTGGGCTCCCCTCTGTAATGACATATCTGAGCGAAATGGTCAACAACGAACTTCAACGGATGTCATGTGATGTCCGCTTTGACAAAACACAAAGAATAAGAACAAACAAAATGAAAAAAAAGTGATTAACGATTGAGCAACGTAAGACGAATGTGTTTGAGGCGACGGGTCGATGGCCGCTCAAACTGATTTTTTCCCCCATCACTGTTCATGTTATTTCATATATATAACATTTCTGAGATAATACACTGAAAAAATTTGTAGATGGATGAAGCTTCAATTAATGTTTTCCATGTCAGTATAACAAATAAAAGCCGGCATCGTGTGATGACGTGAGCACATCCGACGAGTAATAAATAGTACATTTCTCTTGTGGTCGAGCACACTGCGACTTCCTACATTAATGTTTGTGAATAACGCCATTCGCGTCATTATTTATCGAGATTTGATTTGGGCTTTGGAAGCCTGTCCCTCGTCTCTGGAAATTTAATTACAAATAGAAAATAGTCAAATAAAATGTGAAATTCATTACAACTTCATTAAAACGCACGTGGGTATTTTCATTATATTACCTCTCAACTGTCATATAACTTAAATAATGTGGCCAGTGATGAAAAAAATAGGCTAAAAAAGTATTTGATTTGCTGCGCTTTAATTTATTTCAGCAAGACGCGATCCGCTTTTTTTTTTTTTTTTTTTTTTTTTTTTTTTTTTTTGTTTTTACTTTAAGGCGTTTTCCGTGAGATCTAGAACGATACAGTTTTGTTTTGATATGTGTTGGTTTCAGATTATCATACAGCAAGAAAACGCGCTTTTTAATTACAAAACAAATATTTTTTGTGCTTGCTGCGGAGGATGGCCACGCAAACAAACTTCTTAAAACAGAAGTGTTAGCGGAATTCGAACAGCCGCCCCGCCTACCTCTGTATATACATGTATATACAGAGTGGTCCATTGATCGTGACCGTCCAAATATCTCTCGAAAAAGCGTCGAACGAAAAAACTACAAAGAACGAAACTTGTCTAGCTTGAAGGGGGAAACCAGATGGCGCTATGGTTGGCCCGCTATATAGCGCTGCCATAGGTCAAACGGATATCAACGGCGTTTTCTTTTCAAAAATAGGAACCCCCATTTTTTATTACATATTCGTGTAGTACGTGAAGAAATATGAATGTTTTTGATGGACCACTTTTTTCGCTTTGTGATAGGCGGCGCTGTAATAGTCACAAACATGTGGCTCACAATTTCGACCAACAGTTGGTAACATGTAGGTTTATTAAATTAAAACGCAGAACGTAGGTACATTTGATCGTTTTATTTCGGTTGTTCCAATGTGATACATGTACCTTTGTGAAATTATCGTTTCTGAGAACGCATGCGGTTATAGCGTGATTACCTGTAAATACCACATTAATGCAATAAATGCTCAAAATGATGTCCTACAACCTCAATGCATTTGGCAATACGTGTAACGACATTCCTCTCAACAGCGAGTAGTTCGCCTTCCGTAATGTTCGCACATGCATTTACAATGCGCTGACGCATGTTGTCAGGCGTTGTCGGTGGATCACCATAGCAAATATCCTTCAACTTTCCCCACAGAAAGAAATCTGGGGACGTCAAATCCGGTGAACGAGCGGGCCACGGTATGGTGCTTCGACGACAAATCCGCTGCCACGAAATATACTATTCAATACCGCTTCAATCGCATGCGAGCTATGTGCCGGACATCCATCGTGTTGGAAGTACATCGCCATTCTGTCATGCAGTGAAACATCTTGTAGTAACATCGGTAGAAAATTACGTAGGAAATCAGCATACATTGTACAGTTTAGTTTGCCATCGATAAAATGGGGGCCAATTATCCTTCCTCCCATAATGCCGCACCACACATTAACCCGCCAAGTTCGCTGATGTTCCACTTGTCGCAGCCACCGTGGATTTTCCGTTGCCCAATAATTCATATTATGCCGTTTATGTTACCGCTGTTGGTGAATGACCCTTTGTCGCGAAATAGAAGGCGTGCAAAAAATCTGTCATCGTCCCGTAATTCATCTTGCGCCCAATGGCAGAACTGTTGACGACGTTCAAAGTCGTCGCCATGCAATTCCTGGTGCATAGAAATATGGTACGGGTGCAATCGATGTTGATGTAGCATTCTCAACACCGACGTTTTTGGGATTCCCGATTCTTCCGCAATTTGTCTGCTACTGATGTGCGGATTAGCCGAGACAGTACCTAAAACACCTACTTTGGCATCATCATTTGTTGCAGGTCGTGGTTGGTGTTTCATATGTGGCTGAACACCTCCGGTTTCCTTAAACAACCTAACTATCCGGCGAACGGTCCGGACACTTGGATGATATCGTCCAGGATACCGAGCAGCACACATAGCACACGCCCGTTGGGCATTTTGATGACAATAGCCATACATCGACACGTTATCGACCTTTTCCGCAATTGGTAAGCGGTCCATTTTAACACGGGTAATGTATCACGAAGCAAATACCGTCCGCACTGGCGGAATGTTACCTGATACCACGTACTTACACGTTTGTGGCTATTACAGAGCCATCTATCACAAAGCGAAAAAGTAGTCCAACTAAAACATTCATATTTCTTTACGTACTACACGAGTATTTAATAAAAAATGGGTGATCCTATTTTTAAAAAATGCAGTTGATATCCGCTTGACCTATGGCAGCACCATCTAGCGGGTCAACCATAGCGTCATCTGGTTTCCCCCTTCAAGCTAGACAAGTTTCGTTGTTCTAGTTTTTTCGTTTGACGCTTATTTCGTGAGATATTTGGCCCGGTCATGATCAATGGACCACCCTGTATACGCCATAGATAAAGGAATACAAGGAATGGTCTCGAGGGCAAAGTGGACAGGGGTCGTTTTACGAGGCCTGGCCGTTTCGTCTCCACCGCCAAAAGGGGTATTCATTTATTTGTTGACATGACTTATCTCTGAAAAAAAAAGAAAAAAAAGTTACAGTTCTGTAACGCACATGCGGCGACGGTTCACCACGGACGCCGTCACCCCACTATTGTGGAATGTCTTCTCGTAATGTCATGTAGGTGCCGTTATCTGCTCAATTTCCTGAGTGTGAATGTATCAAATTTATCTCCTGCAATGGACAATACAGCTACGGGACGAATCGTGGAAGATGCTCCGCAAGAAGTGCGAAAAGTATTGGCTGTACTTCAGGTTCTTCACACTAGCACAATATTGATCGTTTAACCACATGGCTACAACGATTGCTTACTGCTGGTATCTTCGCACACGTAAATCAGTTACATAATAGACGCATAAAACTTCTAGTGATTTTCTCGGAATTACCAGAGCCTACCTTACTACTTGCACATTAAGTTGTTGTAATTCCGTACTAAAGGTGTACTAAAGGTGTACAAAGTGAAGCTCCGTGATCCAAACGTGTGGACTTCCCTTGAAATTCAGATCAGACTCCATTTCCGATATTCTAGGCCCCACAATCGCAGTCAAGTTCATCGTTGTTGCTTGTGAAACTGATATACTTTCCTCGCAGTTCTTTATTGAACTTGCAGCTTCTCTTACAAGGAGAGATCCGTAGCGATGGGATACCGTCGCGTAGGATAGGATCCGTGGTATCACACACTGATGCCATTCATCCTGGTGAACAAGTAATCGACGAAAAGAGATTTCGGAATTTCTCGTGCTGTGCTAGAAGCGTAGTACGAGGCGTGTTTTTTTAAGTAAGTGCCGTTTTGAAATAAAAAAAGACGTGCTAAGATATCTCAATAATTTTATTTTTACATGAAAGCCTGTACCTTAATCTACATTTCTACATAATTTCCGTCAATATTGAGTCATAATGTCATAACGTTGTACCAGTTTTTGAATACCCTCCTCATAGAAGTCTGCCGCCTGACTTGTTAACCACTGCATCACCACTGTTTTGAATTCGTCTTGAAGACGCTGACCGCCCAGGTGTTTCCTCAAGTGCAGGAACAGATGGTAGTCACAAGATCGGGGCTGTACGGAGGATGACCTAGAGTTTCCCATCGAAAAGATGTGATGAGATCTCTGGTCTGATTCGCCACATGCATTGTCTTGCAGCAAAACGATGCCCTTGCTCAACTTCCATAGACGACTGTAGCTTTGATTCTGGTGTGACGTAGGCACACCATGTTTCATCGCCCGTAACAATTTGGCTTAAGAAATCATCACCGTCGTTGTGGTACCACTGAAGGAAAGTCAGTGCACTGTCTAAACCTTTGGCTTTGTGCTCATCCGTCAACATTTTCGGTACTCAACGTGCGCACAATTTTCGGTAATTCGAGTGCTCGGTCACAATGCCATACAAAACACTACGAGAAACAGGAAAGTCATCCCGCAAGGAGGAAATCGTAAAGCGCCTGTTTCCTCTCACCTTACTGTCCCCTTCCTTTACCAAACTTTGAATAACGGCCGAAGGACTCCCACACCGTTGTTCATCTTGCACATTTGTGCGGCCATCTTTAAATGCACTCACCAACGTTCTTACCATTCCATCACTCATAATGTTTTCTCCGTAAACTTCACAGACCTCAACGATGAATATCGATCGCTTTTAGGCCTTTAGCATTAAGAAATCTTATAACAGACGGTACTTCACAGTCGGTGGGACTCACGTTTATCGGAGGCATCTTAAACACTCAGTACACAATGTAAACAAGGAAGAATCAGACTGTAATGACGTCATTGCGTAGATTAAGGTACAGGCTTTCATGTAAAAATAAAATTATTGATATATATTAGCACGTCTTTTTTTCATTTCAAAACGGTACTTACTTAAAAAACACTCCTCGTATTAGCTAAAGTGTTCCAACTAGCAGCATTGCGTTGGGAATAAATTATGTGCGTGACACCCAAAAGTTTGTAGGTATGGAATGCATGAAGTGCCTCGAATTATTTTATTTTTAAATTCTTAGGGAAATAACTTTGACCATTATTTTCTTTCATATAACTGATTTAAATGTAATTTTTTTCATTTCTATTCCTTTCCATCGTCATCTACATTGTGGTATTGACTAGCTTCATTTTTTCCACGTATCAATCTTGTTACATTTGGAATCTTTGTGTATGTGATTTTAACTATTTTTGTTTATTAATATCAGTTTAATTTCTTCTGTTTTATCATACCACATCTTCATTCAAGTTATTGAATTCATTATTTCTGTTATGGCTTTTTCTTGAATATCGTTATATTTATAATCATTTCTTTCATTTAAATCTTCATCTGCGATGTTTTGGCCAAAATGTAACAAGCATTAATGTTTTAAATGTTTTTGTGACAATTACAGTCCAAAAAATGTGCATTCGGTTACGAAAACTACATTTTTGACGCCAGTACAGAGCCAATATAAACAGATTATGAGGCGTGTTTTTTTAAGTAAGTATCGTTTTGAAATGAAAAAAAAACGTGCTAATATATCTCAATAATTTTATTTTTACATGAAAGCCTGTACCTTAATCTACGCCTGACGCCATTACAGTCTGATTCTTCCTTGTTTACATTGTGTACTGAGTGTTTAAGATGCCTCCAATAATCGTGAGTCCCGCCGACTGTGAAGTACGAGCTGTTATAAGATTTCATAGTGCTAAAGGCCTAAAAGCGATCGATATTCATCGTTGAGGTCTGTGAAGTTTACGGAGAAAACATTATGAATGATGGAATGGTAAGAACGTGGGTGAAAGCATTTAAAGATGGCTGCACAAATGTGCACGATGAGCAACGGAGTGTGCATCCTTCGGTCGTTAATGAAACTTTGGTTCAGGAAGTGGACAATAAGATAAGAGAAAACAAGTGCATGAATTTTTGAAAAAATTATATCACATCTTTGCCCTGGCTATATGTTTCCAGTAGAAAATTCCTTTCTAGAAGTTTGTAGTCACAGTGGCACTCAGATTTTAATAGTTGAGGTTAAAAACTAAATTAGCTAATTCAGTTGCCATGGCACTCACAATAGATAGGTGGCTTTCACAGATTAATCAAAGTTTGTGGTTATAACAGCTCATTTTATAAAGTTGAATTTGATTCTGTGCAGTAGTTCATTGAGTTGGACTGAATTGATAGACTTTTAGCAACATTACTCAGAAGACAGTGTGAGGAGTGGAACAACGGTTCCAAATTAGTTGCAGTTGTGACCGATAATGCCCCAAGTATAACTGCAGCAGCAAGTGATGTTTCAAAATACATTCCATATTATGCTCATACTCTAAACTCAATTGTAAAATCGGGCATTTCTTCAATTAATCACATAACTGAAAAACGATTGCGCAACATTTCAAAAGAAGCTCACATGCTTAAATGAAGCCCTTTGAAATCCAGGATCAGATGAAACTGGGTTGAAATTAACTCAAGATGTGCCAACACCCTGGAATTCTGCCTTAGAAATGTTAGATCTGTTACTAATAAGGACCATATATTATCCACTCTTGCATTACTGCAATATAACAAAACAACACTTCCGAGTTGTGACTGGGTTATTACAGAAGATACCATAAATACAGCAGAAATTTCTGATGATATAACCAATGATCTGAGTGCTGCGAAAAGTGTCACGTTTTCTAAAACAATGGTTTTGTCCATAAATTTGTGCGATTTTGTTAACATGTCAAAAACTCCAAATTTCCCTCCTCTCTTAAAACAAGTGAGTGATACTACGCTAAAGGAAATCAGTGGCATGCTGATATCAAAGGAACATGAATTAATTCTTCAATCAGCATTCCTTTTGATCCCTATTTTAAGGTGTCTGCTTTTAAAAATACAAAAAAGTTTGACGCAGTCTATGGATGTTTAGTGGCAAAAGTTCAAGGAATAATCAGTAAGAACCAAAACAGAATGATATCCCATCACCCACACAAACTCAGCTTTCCTCAGCCCTGGGTGCACTAAGCTCATCAAAGATCCGGCCGATATTCGTTTGTTAAATGATGGCTTTAACTACACAAAAAAGCCACTAGAATCGCAGAAACAGAAAACTCCATAGTTGAATCAGTTTTCCACAGGCTGCTTAACCCATTACTTCGTTGGGAACAAAGACAATAATTATACCCTCACTTGCACCAAATTGCAAATTGTGTGTACCAGCTACCTCAGTTCCTTGCGTTTTTTGAATCGGGTCAAATAAGGACCGAGAAAAGAGATAGGCTGCTTCCAAATAAGTTGTCTAAAGAAATTTTCATACAATTTAATGATTAAAAGAAAGTGATATAAATGTATCATTATTTTGAATAAATATTTGACTGCACTTACAACACAGGTTTACTGTTTGCTTTCATCTGATTTACAGTGTCTCTATGTATTTATTTCTCTCAGCTTAAGAATAAATTTTTGTGAGCTATTAAATAAGAACGAGTTATTCCTTCTTCTACACCTTATCAGATATGTCTAAAGAAATTTTCATACAATTTAATGATTAAAAGAAAGTGATATAAATGTATCATTATTTTGAATAAATATTTGACTGCACTTACAACACAGGTTTACTGTTTGCTTTCATCTGATTTACAGTGTCTCTATGTATTTATTTCTCTCAGCTTAAGAATAAATTTTTGTGAGCTATTAAATAAGAACGAGTTATTCCTTCTTCTACACCTTATCAGATATGTCTAAAGAAATTTTCATACAATTTAATGATTAAAAGAAAGTGATATAAATGTATCATTATTTTGAATAAATATTTGACTGCACTTACAACACAGGTTTACTGTTTGCTTTCATCTGATTTACAGTGTCTCTATGTATTTATTTCTCTCAGCTTAAGAATAAATTTTTGTGAGCTATTAAATAAGAACGAGTTATTCCTTCTTCTACACCTTATCAGATATGTCTAAAGAAATTTTCATACAATTTAATGATTAAAAGAAAGTGATATAAATGTATCATTATTTTGAATAAATATTTGACTGCACTTACAACACAGGTTTACTGTTTGCTTTCATCTGATTTACAGTGTCTCTATGTATTTATTTCTCTCAGCTTAAGAATAAATTTTTGTGAGCTATTAAATAAGAACGAGTTATTCCTTCTTCTACACCTTATCAGATATGTCTAAAGAAATTTTCATACAATTTAATGATTAAAAGAAAGTGATATAAATGTATCATTATTTTGAATAAATATTTGACTGCACTTACAACACAGGTTTACTGTTTGCTTTCATCTGATTTACAGTGTCTCTATGTATTTATTTCTCTCAGCTTAAGAATAAATTTTTGTGAGCTATTAAATAAGAACGAGTTATTCCTTCTTCTACACCTTATCAGATATGAAACAGAGGTAGGAAGCAGATAAACGCCCTGGGTGACAATGAGAATACTTTCTAGTGGTTTATATTGCCGAGGTTTCCAAAATATTGTATTTGAGAAAAAAGGTCATTAAGTTTTGGTAAGTAATCAAGTTTTCTCTTCAGATTGATTAGCTTCACATTTTTTCTACATGTTTTTATTTATTGGTACTTTAATGTTAAAAATGATCTATATAGTTACTTTGAATTAGTTCAACAACAAGAACTATGACAAAAGTAATGGTTCAGTAAAGAAAACTGCTTTGCCCACCTGAGAGCGGTTGAGAACAACATGCAAACTGACAAGGACGCTATATGTTTTTGTTATCTCCAGGTAATAACGTGAAGGCTATAAAGCTGCAAATCTGTTTACAGTATGTATTCATTAATATTTAATATAAATAGTTATTGCAATTTATTAACGACCAATGACTGTTTTCCATTATCACTCAGATAATGTTTCAATGTTATGTCTTAAGTTATAGTATATATTAAGTAAATCATTGTATGTTCTTTTTTGGGCACTAAAAGTTTCGAGATGCTGTATGTGGTTGGATGTAAAAGTAATCTAACATCACAAACAATAACAAGTCTCCTGTTGCAACTTCCTGGCCTCGTTTCCCATCCAACAGCTTCAGCAACTGCCGCTATGAGGTTCGTTCGACCACAAAAAGGTTCAACAATTCTAAAAACCTTGGTTCGTCGATGTAGTGTCCTTAAACATCGATAGAATATCGATTAATCGGTAGTTTCTGCACCATCAGCTGTGGGTTTGCTATCGATAGTCATATCGTTTATATTATTTTTCAAATGGCGTGAAAAATTGTCGGATCCTGTTACCTCCATGGCATGTGGAGTGCAGAGGTAAAGTACATTGTATGGAGGTATTTAATTAACATCAAAGATGGTGGTACCATAGTCAGTTTATGCTGTTTATAAACTTATGTTGTTAAAAGATTGGTCTTTATGGGGGTGGGGTTAAAGTCGAGGAATTTTCTTGTTTGTCTTGCAGTGATGACAACTAACAGTTGTAGGCATCTCGACATATCAGATGCTTACAGTTCTAGGCGCTACAGTCTGGAATCGCGCTTGACCGCTACAGTCGCAGGTTCGAATCCTGCCTCGGGCATGGATGTGTGTGATGTCCTTAGGCTAGTTAGGTTTAAGTAGTTCTAAGTTTTAGGGGACTGATGTCCCATAGCGCTCAGAGCCATTTGAACCATTTTTGAAGATGCTTACAGTAAAAATAAAACACGCAAATAACATGAATTCGTGAATGCACATTATATAGATTGTCATCTTCAAATGTGTGAGCTTACTTACTTGTAGCAAGGAATACAAATGTAAATAGGGATATTGTAATACAACACAGTTAATAGAGGAAAAAATGACATTTTAAAAATTAAGTGTTTGTAATTGTATTGTGCAATGTATTTTAAAATAAAAACGATTATTATCGTTATTAATTAAACACATCTGATATTGTCCTCTTCTGTTTCTGAGTTCTCGTTCTGCTTACAAGTGTTTTCAGTTGTACTTATTAATGAATAAGGTGATTCGAAAAGACAAAATACTGACTCGATCCTAACTCTCTTGCGACAATTCTACTTTTCTTAGAAGCATAAATATGCTCGTGTTGTGTTCGATTGGCAGCACTTGTTCCTTCAAGGAAACACCCACCAAAGTGAATATAGTAAATTTTATTTGAAATGGTGACTGGACATAATCAGTAAAATAAACAGCTGTATTTACATGCTATATGCTTTCACAGTATTGCAGTGCATATTCACAAGTAAATCGGGCGAAATGTCAATCTTTCAATGGATGTGAGACAAAACTTATCTCTTCTTGCCAAGAGTTGAGGTAAATGTCAGGCAATGTTTTTGCAAAACCATGTACACTGCTATTACTTTTGAATTCGTTCGGATTGTTTATAGCAAATTTCATAAGTGAATATATATATTGTGAGGCTACAGTGAAGATCTCTAGCTCTTTAAATAAGTATCTGCAGGGTGATCTTTGATGAGCTCCAGCAATTATTCTGATTACACGCTTTTGTGCAATGAACACACTTTGACTCGATGGTGAGTTACCCCAGAATATGATGCCATACGAAAGCAGAGAATGAAAATAGGCGTGGTAAGCTAATTTACTCAGATGTATATCGGCAACTCAAACATTTCAGCAGATCCTCAGTGTGTTTTTTCCAGTTCAACCCTTCATCACTGCATACACCTAGAAATTTTGAATATTCTACCTTAGCTACCAATTTCTGATCGAAGTCTATATTTATTAATGGTGTCATTCCATTTACTGTGTGGAACTGTTTAATGAGAGCCCATTTGCAGAGAACCACTGAATGATTTTCTGAAAAACATCATTTACAACTTCACCAGTTAATATTTAATTAATGGAAAAAGCTATCAATATTGTGTGGTGCCATTTGGACTTAACATTTCAGTTGTTGAATTTATCCGTGCATTGGATTATGCTTTGGGTAGGGAATTACTGCCCAAATTGGTAATTTATGTGGATCATAGTTTAGCAACTAATAACACATGGGAAGAAGACATTGAAACTTTAAGGCCAATTGGAAAATAGTTTAGATGGGGAGATATGACTTTGAAATTAGAGAAATGTAAATTTGGGGTGAAACAATTAAAATTTTTAGGCCACACTATTAGTGAAAAGGGATTCTGCCTGACAACTCATGGTCATAGAGGAATTTTCGATACCCAAAAATAAAGAGCAACTGAGATCATTTTATGGTTTAGCAAATTTTACCGAAAATATGTATGTACACATGTACTTAATGCACCATGTCTCAGAGAACTTGTCAAGACAAATTTGCGAATGGACAATTGTCAATGGGCATTCAATGAAATTAGGAAGCAACTTGGCACCAGTAAAACCCTTCATAGACCTGATTGGGCATTACCATTCTGTCTTATGACTGATGGAAATGATTATCGGCTTGGAGTACACCTTTTTCAGCAGAAAGAAATCAATGGGGCTATAGAACACTTCTCAATCAGTTCTGATAATAGAAGATTACAGAAAAGAAATTATACTGTCATAGAAAAAAACTTATAGCTATTGTCTGTGGATTTAAAAAAGTTTAAGAGCTACCTAGCTGGTCATAAAACAATAGTTTTTTTCTGACTTCAAAGCTTTGAGCTACATACAGGAATGTGAGATTAGGTTAGATTACTACTTGCTTCATAGATCATGAATACAACACTTTGTAATGATGTGGAACGTGTCAGGTTAATAAAAAGCGTCTATACAAGATATTACATAACACTTAATACTTTTAATTTTTGTGGGGATTGGTGAAATTACCCACTTAGTACATCCAAAAATTCATCTAATGAGTAGAAGAAATTCTTTTAATTTCCTTTTAAATGCTATATGGCTATCTGTCAGACTTTTGATGCTATTAGGTAAGTGACCAAAGACTTTTGTGGCTGCATAATTTACCCTCTTCTGAGCCAAAGTTAGATTTAACCTTGAGTAGTGAAGATCATCCTTTCTCCTTGTGTTGTAGCCATGTAGACTGCTGTTACTTTTGAATTCGTTCGTTTTGTTAATATCAAATTTCATAACTCAGTATAGATATTGTGAGGTTATTTAAACGCAACACAACAGGATTATTCTTCATCACGCAACTATAATGTCACTACTGTCATTGGCAGCAGTGAGACGAAGAGCACAATAGCCACAAAGTGTTCCAAATGGTGCCGAAATGAATGAACGATCAGTACTTACCGTGTACCTTCGATGGTCCCTGTTGGCCAGGATTAATTTGTTTATGAAATAGGTGCATAAATAGAGCTTTTTTGTTATTGTTTTGAAAATGAATCGTAAAACTTAATAATGTGTGTGGAATTTTTCCAAGAAAGTGGGGGATAATAGTCAGTTAATACAATCTACATCTACATCTATAACTGACAGTGTGTGGCGGAGGGTACCTTAAGTATCTCTATCGGTTTCCCCTTCTATTCCAGGCTGGTACTGTTCGTGGAACAATCTGCAGGATTTCCTGATCAGGAAATAGAGCTAATTTATGAGACCACTTAAAAAGAAGCACCATGGATTACTAATAGAACTGAAAGGTGAGATATCATCTTGTGAGCTAGATCAAGTGCAAGAGGCGCAACCAAAAGAATCGAGAAGCTCTATAAAAATTATTTTAACAGAAGTCAGTTGTATGATGCCAGTTCAAAAGTAAAAAAAGAACTTGATTCTATTTATGCACAAATGATCGCTGTCGATATGCTGCCATTCAGAACTTCTGACCATCAAGGTTTGAAAAAAATTGTTTATGCCTTAGACACCAGATACAAGTTGCCAGGTAAAACTACACTTCAATGTTCACCGACCTCAAAACTATCTGAAGAGATAAAAATAAATTAAAAGAAACTCTTACAAAATGAAATATTTTAAGTGTTACAACGGACATGAGGAAAAGCAACGCAAATATAGGTATACTGACATTGACTTGCCACTTTATAATGGACAAAAAATTAGTTTCACCCATATTAAAAATGACAAAAACTGCAAGTAATCGCAACGCAGAATCTATGCACATGTAACTAACATTTTTTTAAAATGTTTCCTTTAACTTTTCAGTCATCTGCTGAGTTTCGATTCATTCTTGAGATAGGTAAATGTCGGTATAAATCAGGTCGGTGTATGCAAATAAGCAACACATTTGAACATGGATGTCTATAACGCAGTTTCTCAAAAGACTGTTATTTTCACGTCAAAGTTTACACTTGGGAGTTCGTACGACAGCAGAGTAACAAGTGGAAAACGAACGCGAACCCCAACACCGTCTGAACCAAAATTAATACAGCACTGCAAAATCAGCTGGGCGTGGCGTTACAGTTACTGTGCTGCGTCTTCTGAGTGTAAACTACATGCTTTGGTGTGTGATTTATGTGGAAGTGTTTCCATTGTGTTAGCGAATTGGAACAGAATTAAAACTTTCGGTGCTTTTAAAATGGTATCGATATTAATGCATATATTTTCCAAAAAATACTAACCATAGCAAGTTGTAAACAGGCCGTATTAACGGAATCAGAACTTTATGGTGGTAATGGAAAACTCTCAGGTTTTGTGTAGTGAAGGTTAAGCCGAAGAAACGCTATTTGTCAGGCTCTATCAGCCTTACGACTTATTTTAGAAGAAAGATTAAGGAACGGCAAACCTACGTTTCTAGCATTTGTAGACTTAGAGAAACCTTTTGACAATGTTGTCTGGAATACTCTCTTTCAAATTCTAAAAGTGGCGGGGATAAAATACAGGGAGCTATTTACAATTTGTACAGAAACCAGATGGCAGTTATAAGAGTCGAGGGGCACGAAAGGGAAGCAGTGGTTGGGAAGGGAGTGAGACAGGGTTGTAGCCTCTCACCGATGTCACTCAATCTGTATATTGATCAAGCAGTGAAGGAAACAACAGAAAAATTCGGAGTAGCTATTAAAAACCAGGGAGAAGATAAAAAACTTTGAGGTTCGCAGATGACATTGTAATTCTGTGAGAAACAGCAAAGGGCCTAGAAGACCAGTTGATCGGAATGGACAGTTTCTTGAAAGGAGGATATAAGATGAACATCAACAAAAGCAAAACGAGGATAATGGAATGTAGTCGAGTTAAATCTGGTGAATGTTGAGGGAATTAGATTAGGAAATGAGGTGCTTAAAGTAGTAAAGGAGTTTTTCTATTTGGGGAGCAAAATAACTTATGATGGTCGAAGTAGAAAAGATATAAAATGTAGACTTGCAATGGCAAGGAAAGCGTTTCTGAAGAAGAGAAATTTGTTAACATCGAGTACTGATTTAAGTGTCTGGAAGTCGTTTCTGAAAATATTTGTATGGAGTGTAGCCATGTATGGAAGTGAAACGTTGACGATAAATAGTGTGGACAAGAAGAGAATAGAAGCTTTCGAAATGTGGTGCTACAGAAAAATGCTGAAGATCATATGGGTAGATCACATAACTAATGAGGAGGTATTGAATAGAATTGGGGAGGAGTTTGTGGCACAACTTGACAAGAAGAAGGGACCGGTTGGTAGGACATGTTCTGAGGCATCAGGGGATCACAAATTTAGCATCTGAGGGCGTCGTGGAGGGTAAAAATCGTAGAGGGAGACCAAGAGATGAATACGCCAAGCAGATTCAGAAGGATGTAGGTTGCAGTAAGTACTGGGAGATGAAGAAGATTTCACAGGATAGAGTAGCATGGAGAGCTGCATCAGGCCAGTCTCAGGACTGAAGACCACAACAACAACAAGTGCAAACTGAATGGCGCGGGAATATTATAGGAATACATCGGTATGGTGGGCGAAGGTGCCAGTACTACTGTCTCGCCTCACCTTTCCTTACCCGTCGTTAATGTTGAGCTCTGTATACCGCTCCGGCGAAGTTCCCAACAAAACTTCTACAAGCTACATACTTTATGTCGACTGCATTGAAATTACGAGCGCCTCCGACCTCAGCGATGTAGCACCTGTAGCACTGCAGTAGAGTGATGGCCCTTTTGTTTTGTGCTGTGTAAACTCAACTGAGAAAAAACATGAGTGACGAAGCCACCCTTGGTCTCTTCAACGTAGTTTCAACCTTGTTATTCCCGTGTGCAGATTATGCCTTATCTGCTGCAGTTCATTAGCAAGCATGGGGCATTGCATGGCAGACCAGCAAACATTCCCTCCCCCCTTCCCCCCGCATCTCTATTCCTTGTGGTGACCTTGCTCTTCCTGCTTTCCCCATGCTTCTAACGTGACAGCAACACGTAATATACTGGTCCAATTTTTATGAGAATTATTTTTTTATTAATTCATCAATTTAATTGATGAAAGGAGAAAATATAAAAATGCAGTAATGAAGCAGGCAAAAAGGAATACAGACGTCTCAAAAATGAGATCGACAGGAAGTGCAAAATGGCTAAGCAGGGATGGCTAGAGGACAAATGTAAGGATGTAGAGGCTTATCTCACTAGGAGTAAGATAGATACTGCCTACAGGAAAATTAAAGAGACCTTTGGAGAAAAGAGAACCACTTGCATTAATATCAAGAGCTCAGATGGAAACCCAGAAACAGAAAGGTGGAAGGAGTATATAGAGGGTCTATACAAGGGCGATGTACTTGAGGACAATATTATGGAAATGGAAGTGGATGTAGATGAAAATGAAATGGGAGATACGATACTGCGAGAAGAGTTCGACAGAGCACTGAAAGACCTGTGTCGAAACAAGGCCCTGGGAGTAGACAGCATTCCATTGGGACTACTGACGGCCTTGGGAGAGCCAGTCCTGACGAAACTGTACCATATGGTGAGCAAGATGTATGAAACAGGCGAAATACCCTCAGACTTCAAGAAGAATATAATAATTCCAATCCCAAAGAAAGCAGGTGTTGACAGATGTGAAAATTACCGAACTATCAGTTTAATAAGTCACAGCTGCAAAATACTAACTCGAATTCTTTACAGATTTATGGAAAAACTAGTAGAAGCCGACCTCGGGGCAGATCAGTTTGGATTCCGTAGAAATACTGGAATACGTGAGGCAATACTGACCTTACGACTTATCCTAGAAGCTAGATTAAGGAAAGGCAAACCTACGTTTCTAGCATTTGTAAACTTAGAGAAAGCTTTCGACAATGTTGACTGGAATACTCTCTTTCAAATTCTAAAGGTGGGCAGGGGTAAAATACAAGGAGCGAAAGGCTATTTACAATTAGTACAGAAACCAGATGGCAGTTATAAGAGTCGAGGGACATGAAAGGGAAGCAGTGGTTGGGAAGGGAGTGAGACAGAGTTGTAGTCTCTCCCCTTTGTTATTCAATCTGTATATTGAGCAAGCAGTAAAGGAAACAAAAGAAAAATTCGGAGTAGGTATTAAAATCCAGGGAGAAGAAACAAAAACTTTGAGGTTCGCTGATGACATTGTAATTCTGACAGAAACAGCAAAGGACTTGGAAGAGCAGTTGAACGGAATGGACACTGTCTTGAAAGGAGGCTATAAGATGAACATCAACAAAAGCAAAACGAGAATAATGGAATGTAGTCGAATTAAGTTGGGTGATGCTGAGGGAATTAGATTAGGAAATGACACTCTTAAAGTAGTAAAGGAGTTTTGCTATTTGTGGAGCAAAATAACTGATGATGGACGAAGTAGAGAGGATATAAAAAGTAGACTGGCAATGGCAAGGAAAGCGCTTCTGAAGAAGAGAAATTTGTTAACATCGAGTATAGATTTAAGTTTGAGGAAGTCGTTTCTGAAAGTGTTTGTATGGAGTGTAGCCATGTATGGAAGTGAAACTTGGATGCTAAATAGTTTAGACACGAAGTGAATAGAAGCTTTCGAAATGTGGTGCTACAGAAGAATGCTGAAGGTTAGATGGGTAGATCACAAAACTAATGAGGAGATATTGAGTAGAATTGCGGAGAACAGAAATTTGTGGTACAACTTGAGTAGAAGAAGGGATCTGTTGGTAGGACATATTCTGAGGTATCAAGGGATCACCAATTTAGTATTGGAGGGCAGCGTGGAGGGTAAAAATCGTAGAGGGAGACCAAGAGATGAATACACTAAGCAGATTCAGAAGGATGTAGGTTGCAGTAGGTACTGGGAGATGAAGAGGCTTGCACAGGATAGAGTGGCATGGAGAGTTGCATCAAACCAGTCTCAGGACTGAAGACAACAACAACATTTTTTTGTATGTGAAAGTAATTTTTCAGGTAACAAGAACTTGAAGAAAATATGTTTTGACAATATTATGCAGAATTTCGGACATACTGGCAGGTGGTTTTCACATTACATTTTTTTCAGGTCATGACTCAGATCTTACTAGAGTACAATATTCGTGATAAGACAGTAGCAGTGGTTATGGACAACGCTGCAGATATGAAAAAGCTGCCGAAATCTTAAGGACTCGACATTCATTCTGTTTTTCCTACTGCATCAACTTAACAGTACAAGATTGTTTCAAAACAGAAACATTTTCCAAAATTTTATTGAAAACAAAGGCTGTTGTGACTTTCTTTCATAACTCTACATTAGCAAGTGAAAAACGGCGTAATGTTCAGAAAAGAGAAGTGAGCTTGTGATTGCATTCAATGAAAGTTCAAAAGCACTGCCTACCGTCAAAGCAGAAAATTACTTAGCTATACAATAGATAATAATTCTTCTTTAACCTTTTGAAGTGGCAGCAACAACAATCTCATGGGAGTCATACTCCATTGTTTCCTTAACAATACCTCTAATACGAGGTATTGCTACGAAGTTGTCAGACTTGGAGCATCTTAATAACTAATGAAGCACGAAGTGTCCTGGATTTCTTGACTAAATCAGTTGGCGAAAGAGTGGAACCATTGACACACTGTTAATTTGCTTGTGTCATTATTAGATCCTAGGTTCAAAAAGCTTGTTTCGGGGTATTTCAAAAGGCAGGGAACGCTGCATGACTACTTGAGAAAGAGTATGCTGCTATCATCGCATCAACTCCAAGAATAATACATGAAACAGAAGCATCCATGAGCAGTTCTAATACGTCTATTGCTAGTCCAACCGTTTGAAATCGGATGATCTACTTTTCTTTTTGCTCAATAAGCAACAGCGTAACGTCGATGTCATCACACCATTCAGTGATTCCATCATTGAGTTACGTCAATATTTTGAAAACCTGTAATACACTAGCTGGCTTGAGTATTAGAATATTGTTGCTTGTAACAGCTACTAAATTTTTATGCTGTCCAGCGACTTCAGTTCCTGCAGAAACGTTTTTCTCCAAGGCAGGATAAATAATTACTGAAAACGCAACAGACCAAAGGAGAATTAAAATATCTCACTTTTTATGAAATGAAATCTGTGTATATTTTAATATTGTACTTTAAACAGCAGACTATCGGACAAGAATTTAAATACCTTGCCTTTTACAAATCAAAATTTGCATATCTTGTATAGTTGTATTTTAAACAATATAACATCTTAGAACATTTTTTCATTTGAAATACCTACACAGAACAATCGATAGTTAATCGATATATTTTAAAAATAATATCGATATCGGCTGTGACAAATACCGATGTTTAAGTAACACTACACTGTTGTTGAATGGCGGTTTTAAAGCGCTAACTTGCGAGGTCATCAGCTCTCTCTTTAGCTCGACAGCACATTTTCCAACGTTTATGTATCTGAATGACGCTCAGGATAAAAATGGGCTTTGCCTCCAACTATTTAAATACTTTGTAAAATGGGAAAATGCTCAACTTTGTGACAGGAATCTCATTCAATCCTTCAGCAATTCCTTTTCGTCACTGATTAGCACCGATCTGTTTGCGCACCGTACATCTATGCTTATTGTAAAAAGCTCTATCATAAGGATTATCACGTGAAATTTGTGACAAATGAATACTTTTTGGTACAGAGGACGCAACATTTTATCTTGGGATGGAGAGTCTTCGTTAGATGTAAAAGCAACTTCGGATGTGTCCATGAAAGCGTGTTGGGGCCTTTGATATTCATGTTGTACTGTATATGCGGACAATATTAATAGTAGCCTCAGACTTATTTCAAATAATGCTATTACCTGTAGCGGAGTACTGAAAGAATCTCGATAAATCAGATCTTGATAAGATTTCACCATATGCAATGACTGGCAACTTGCTTTAAATGTTCAGAAATGTAAAATTGTGCACTTCACAAAACGGAAAAACGTCGTAGTCTATTATTATAATTCCAATGAGTCATAGATGGAATCAGTCAAGTCGCACAAATACTTGGATGTAACACTTTGTAGTGATAAGAAATGTGATTATCGTACAGGCTGAGTCATGAATAAAACAGATGGTACACCTCGCTTTATTGGTAGAATATTGGGGAAATGTAATCAATCTACAAAGGAGATTGCTTACAAATCACTCGTGCAATTCATTCCAGAATATTGCTAAGGTGTGTGGGATCCGTACCAAACAGGATTAACGGGGCAAGCTGAATATACAGAGGACAGTAGAATTATCACAGGTTAGTTTGACCCCTGGCAAAATGATACAGAGATACTGAACTGGCAGACCCTTGAAGAGAGAAAGCGTACTTAGGGTTTAAAGAACAGGCTTTAAATGATGTTTCTAAGAATGTATTACAATCCCCTATGTACCACTCACGTAGGGATCATGAAGATAAAATTAGAATAATTACAGCACGCACAGAGGCATTCAAATCAATCATTTATTCGCCACTCCATACGTGAACGGAACGGGAAGAAACCTAATAACCCATACAATGGGACGTACCCTCTGCCATGCACTTCACAGTGGTTTGCAGGCTATATATGTAGATCACATCCACGACTGAGAATTCAGATTGTTGAGTAAGGGCAGGAGATTTGCGCAGATATGTGGCAAAAACTGAAGTTGCTCAAATCTTTGGACTGTAATATCTGCGCAGACAAATCGTAGCGTGTCAGCAGGAACTCCACGCAAATATGGCGCGCGAAACGTGTTTATTCAGTTTTTCGTCCGTGAGTGCCAACAATCACAGTGAATTTTGAAATTGAGATGTACGTCAGTGCTCCGGAGATTTCATTGCTTAATTTATTAAAATGTAGTCACACGTTTATAGAGAATTAAGATCAAGGAAAACAGCGATCGAGTTAAGAAGGCAGCTGTTTATTCTTTAACAGAGGGAATAGAAGCGGTTGATCCTGCGACAAACACTTCATACGTTACAGAAATGATCTGCCTCCTTTCAAAAGATCTTCCTTCAGGACGGCGTATATAGCTTCGTATACACACTCTCATACAAATATTTTTTCCGTGCGACGAGTTATGAGCTTCAAATCATACCTATGCTTTCTAATCTATCCGCAAATAATTACGCCAGTTAGTGTGTTCGCCACGCACCTTGTTAAGTACATTTATGTGCGAATATTGGCTTCGCTTAAGTAGCCACCCTGTACAAGCAGTCGTTTTTGCCTAGGAATCAATATTGACATTATGCACCGATCTTATCATCATCGGTAACGGAAAAATTAGTATTTATTAGGAACTAATTGATTGTCTGTAGTATGGGGGCGACAAGTTGACCGCTGGCCCGTGTATTGATTGTTACAAGACAACGTCATTCGAACACTTCGTGTCGGCTGTGTGAGGGGACGATTAATTTGATTTAAATGAATTATGCAATAGAAGACACAATCACAAATTTTACTTAACGTTTTCATCATCATTTTACTTCTACTCACTGCGACGTATTACAACTACCCTATTTTAATTTCATATTCCTTGCTAAAAATATGTACCTTGACTATGACTGCCTTTCTAATACGCATTCCCGAATCCATTTACTTCCGTTTGACACATTAACACCATGGCAGCTGAACGGTACTATTCGAGCACGCCTGGGAGCTGTCAGTAATGGAATGCAGACAAAAAATTCCGTCCCTCACATCCTCCAACCACGCAATGTCTGCGCTACTTTACCTCTCCGATAAGTGGCCAACTTTACTCACCGCCCGGGCCAAATTCACAAACTTCAACTAAAACTACGCAGATATAAAAATACTATTTTTGTTAGTTATTGACCCGAAAGCGTGCACTCAACGTTAGTTGACACTTCCAGGTTAGGTCAGATTGTTATAAAATACAACAGAATCACGGGCTGCACACTTTATTCGGGCCACATGG
Source organism: Schistocerca gregaria (assembly GCF_023897955.1). Classification (NCBI taxonomy): domain Eukaryota; kingdom Metazoa; phylum Arthropoda; class Insecta; order Orthoptera; family Acrididae; genus Schistocerca; species Schistocerca gregaria. Next base: position 59,587,036 of record NC_064930.1, on the reverse strand, counting down.
CGACAGACTACACCACTTTTATCGGTCTGCCTGTTTCTTTCATTTCGTTTGCAATTTACATCAAGGATAGACGATAGTATCTCCCTTCATTACGAATTTCTGAATAAATGAAACAATCTTTCGGGTTGGAAGGACGTAGTCTCTTGTCGCTCAAATTTTTCTAGACCGACAATGAGGGCGAGCAGTAGATAGGAACTTGTAAACACACCATATCTGCAACTATTTACAGCATGCACAGTCATTTGCGCAAATAGGCCGTTGTTTCCATGTGGGACCTTGCAGTCCCTTTTATAACAAGTATTGTGGCTTCGGCAAATTTTGAAGGATATTTTGATCTCAGCATAATAACTGTTTACCTGTCTTTGAATATAAACATTACAATACAGTGGATACAAAATTTTGTATGGTTTGACAGATTTAAAGCTACTACTGGCACGAAATAAATGTGCATCAAAAGTAAAAGTGTTATTGTTCGCAGCCTCTATGACCGCTTTTTTCCTCAGCGGCCTTAATTACACAATGAAATAGCCCTTCTTGGGAAGATTATTTGTATCACATGTGACCTCTCAGAACAAAATGTATCAAACTGTTAGTAAGTGCCTTAATTACTGATATGCCCCATGGACATTGTAAATAGCAACAAGCAATCCACATAAAATCTTTGAAACCGTGGTTTTACAAATGCATGAAGTATACAACAGTGATAGTACAGTTGTCTGATGTCTCAACAAAATACATTAATGTAAACTTGCATGGCGTGACATCCTGCATACTTTACACCTGCATATAAAGTGGGAAGAAACACATTTCAAAACTAGCTTTTCCATCTAAAATTATTTTCAAATGACACTTTAGCGTCCCTCCACAATCTCTGAAAAGCATTTTTGATGACCATTGATTACTATGGATAATTACTGTCTCTGGCGAGTCATACAGAACTTTGCCTGTCTGTGGGGTTGTTGCTGAACAGTGCTACAATGGAAAAATTCTTGTGATAGTATTCTTTCATTTGATACCAGTAACTTCAAAAACTACATTCCTCACCATTTTAGTACACCTTTCATCAACTGAGTTTATAAATAAAGTTTTTCCTGACATTAACATTTGAAGTTCTTTGCTGTAGTTAAAACAAACCCACTAAAACCATTACCCGAAACAGTTTCCACATAATTAAGCATGACGTGTGTGTGTGTATAGAAAAGCACTGCTTCTTTTCAGAGTCATCTAGTCACTGAGAATTTCCTGGTACAAAATTGACTTGTTACATAAACTTCTATGCGAAAAAATAACACTTTCAGTGAACATACCAACGTTACTGAATTTGACTTTTTTATTATAAATTTGATATCGCCTTGCGATGTACATAACTACACAGTGTAAACTGGTGTCACTGTTCCACAATACAATCTATTTTGTCCTTCCCTATGCGCCTGACAAAAATGTCACTACTAAAAAGACATTCAAATTTGTTCAAGTTCACATGGAAAATGCAAAGTTCTGACTTCTGTGGCACTGTACTTTTAGTACTTCACTGAGACCCAAAGAAACTCCACACAGATGACTTTTCACACTTTATTGTCCTCTGAAACTGACAAATGATTTCTTTTCACAATCATAACTCATTTCTTTAGAAACATGTCCACACTGATCCAAGCTTTAGAACAGTTTTTAAATCTTTTCTGTCATTTAACCTAAGTTAAAAACTATGTCACTACATCACTGCCTTTAATTAATTCCTCTGACAAATGTGAAAACACGAAGTATTTTTTAATATATATATTAAGTGTATAAATTCACTTTATACTCAAGTTTTCATTATGCGTAGTTATTACAGCACTAAGATAATCCGAAGGCAGGTTCTGATCCAAAGTCTTTATTTTAAGTTATCTCGCCTTACAGTATTAACCACAGCAAGCCTTTGAGCATACCAATTTTATAGTTCTCTCTTACACAGTAAATGTACATTTGTGAATACTGAAGCAACACAAACTGAAACAAAGCACCTGCAGAGATTTTACTGCAGTTCTATTTTCTACTATGTCCATAAAATTGGACCCCTCAAAGGCTAAACGTATTTCAAACCATTTCTTGTCCACATTACTGGGATCTAGAGCATGCCTTGGAACAAAGAGAAATACATTTACAGTACTGGAAATAATATATGTATATAGCTTTATATATATTATCACATGGTAAACCTATTTCACTGTTTACATGCTGTATGTTCTTTAAATTCTGGATGTAAACAGGCATACTCAGCAACAACAAACTACACCAGCACAAATGCTGATGTGATGTAATGAGATGACAGCTGGTTCCATTGATGCATTTGCCCACTTTTACTAAACAGAAGAGAAACGAATTCAAGAAACTGAATGGAAAAGACTAACCTGTGTTATTTCTTTGAACATAATGTACGTTTAAGATCAGGAGACAAAAGAGAAGGAAAGAAAGAAGAAATTTTCTTGTTCCCAAATCTAATAATTCAAATGGTATTCAATTCATACTTACATCAGACTAAAACTTATACCACCAAAAATAAAATTTGATACAAACTTCCTGACAGCCCTGTGCGTACTTTGCAAGTAAATGAAGAAAAAAGTGGTGTACACCAGAAACTTTACAGTGAAGCTTACCACTTTTCTTTTTACAGTTTTTTAGAAATATTATTTTCTAATTGTACAATTGTTAACTATATTACCTTAAAAATACATTCTGGGAACAGCAGTTTTTCCTCTCTCACACTCACTCACACTATGAAGTAAACAATTACTCAACACAGATATATATATGTATATACAAAATCAAGGTGAAAAGTTCAATCACATATTATCAATTTTTATTTTTTGACATTTTATACAACAAAACAGTTTGTTGGGCAGAAATAGCTTTTTGTTTGTGTAGTTTAATTCTGTCTCCTCTGTTGACACTGCTGTCCGTGGTTCTGGATTGTCTTCCAGTGCAGCTGTTTGATGCACAAGCTCCCATCAAAATTTGTTCTGAATGATGGTCATTTCACTTTGTTAAGGATTTTCAACAGTGAGTCACCACTCTCACTTTTAACTGGAGACACTGGTCACACATGTGACACCATCAGACACTGTCGGGTAGGGAAAAGTGTATAGAAAAGATGATAAAATACACTACAAAATACAGTTTCTTCGTACAGAGCATCTTGACACGTTTCTCTTCTATCGTCTAGTACATTACTTGTCACAGATTTCTTTTTATTTTGTTACGCGTCACCTGTGGTGCTTTGTTTATGTGGTTCTCCACCACCGAGGCAAGCAGAATCCAGAAAGTGACAAAAATTGGTTACTATATTCTCAGCAAATAAGCAGGAAAAAGAAGAATTATTCCACAGGTCATCAGAATCAAACACACTGTAGTCCATAAATTAGGAAAAAATCTTGAAGGCTATTTGAAATGCAATGTATCTTCAAGCTTAGTAAGTCCAAAATAAAACAGCACAAGAGCTCCAACGGAGAACCGATATTCGTAATTGCACACAAAATTTATCCAATTAAATACCATCATTGTGAGTAAATGGGAGCAGCTGACCACAAAACTCAAATTTTAAAAGAACACTAAAAATGAGAGGTAAAAGGGTGGTGTGAAGCAAGCCAGAAAAGAATAGGCACTTCCATCAAAAATTAAGACCTGAAGTAAAAAGCAAACTTGCATGCATTGCAATCTGTTACATATGGTTTGATAGACCATCTTCCATCAAACTTATGAAGCAAATAACAGTTTTGCTTTCAACAGCAGTGCTACAAAACCATGCAAACGGAAATTCTGTACCTATTGCCCTGAACCAAAGAAAATACTCGTACATCTGCCGAAGGAAATGTGGTGTTCCACCTGCACTACAAATAGGCAACTAGGGAAATGTAAAATTCTAAATTGTAGAGCATCAACATTTGCATTATTGAACGTATGTGTGGGGAAAAAACTGCAAAAGGGATTGCACCTAAAATCAATAGGTGCAAGCTTAAGGGACATTTTAAAAGTTTTTGTGCCTCGTAACATGTCCTGAACAAAACATTAAAAATGAGCATGATGCCCGCACAGAGGTAACAAATGCTCCTGTAATTATTTATCAGTCTGAATCTATTTGCTTTCTCTCATTTATATTTTATTACACACACTTTCCACAGTGTCAAATGTAAACACTCCCAATTATAAAGACGCATATGAAAAAAAGTTTAACTCACAATAAGGCAAATTCTGATCACTTCGAGTAAATACACAGATTATGTCCCATAAGGCTACAGATTTATTTTACAAATCTGAAAGAAAATCTTTGTCATGTGTTGTAAACACAGCTCCAAAACTGGCAGTGGTTTGCAGGTGTTCTTTTGGCGTTGCTTTTATAGTAACTGATACAGTGGCAGCTTGAGTTTTTCCTGTGCAATGCAAGAGGAAGTGTCGCTGCCTGTTCAGGCGATACATCACTAGCTAAAGCTGACTGTAGTGCCAGCTTCCTTCACATCACCCACAACCCCTCAGTTCTTCTTGCACTCACGCAACAACACTAATAACTGGAGCAGGAGCATATCAATAGTTAAGACAATTTGAGTTCTGTCTCAGAGCTCCCATTAAAAGGAGCTAATAGAGTGTGTATTTAAAATATGGCCTTCTCTACACCAAGTGGATCTGCAAAAAAAAAAGAAAAGCACAAAATTACTGGTGTTGAAGCAACAGCACAAGATGGCAAGGAAAGAAATGCTCCGCAGCTAGCTATTTTAAAAATCAAACATTAACAGTCAATAGTACATATTTTATAAATACAAAGAACAGAACAGGCTGATACAAAAAACTGTGTAAAATAATTATCTTTCCGATGCTGCAGGTCTTCTTTAGAATCAGATACAGAGAACATCTCCGAATATTAAAAATTAATTACCTCCATTCAGCAATTGTTGATCACCTAATAGGATACAATCACTACTCAACAAATATAGAAATTTGTTTCAAAATTCCTAAATCAGCAACAGCGTGCACAACAAAAAAAAATACAACAGAAGAGAATTATCATACAGAAAAATCAATAGCACGAGGAAAATAAGTACCATAATCAAATCGGATACGAAGATCCATAACAATTCCAGTAAGGCGGGCGCAGCCGTTTCACACACCTACCTTGCCTAATGATATAATACAATTTTGTAAAAATGTCTCTGTGGCAAGAACTTAATGTTGTCACAGCCATAAAGACAACTACTGTTTCTGCGGCTGTTAGTATCGAGCAGCTGAAAATTGGCAACAGGGCTGCTAGCTGTCAGGCGTCTTCTTACACTGACAACTGTAAGTGAATACAGATTGCAACCTGCCATAAATAGCTATATAAACATGCCCTCACACCCCAGCTGCCAACCATCATATGATTATCTTCTACATTAAGTCTTCTCCCTATCACTCCATTTATCTGTTGCTCCCACCCACAACAAGGGCGGCGCCCCCCCCCCCCCCCCCCCAACACACACACACATTGCTCACAACTCTGCAACAAAACAAATTGATATAATACAGCTACAACAACACGTTAACTGATGACAGAAACCTGTAGTTTTTCTGGTAAAATTTATGGAGAGAGAGTGAGTGAGTGTGGAGAGGGAGAAAGTAATAGAAACAGCAACAGCTATAGAAATGTGCTTTAATATGTCTAAAACATGAGAGAAGAAAAAGAGATTACCTCAGATCAAGTAACAAAATATACTGATTTTCAGTCTCCGGGAAATAAATGGGTTTTGTTGTCTGCACATGACAAGCTGTGAAACTCGTGGAAGATTTGAAACTATCAACATAAATTACTTCTAGCAACACGTGAGGTATCCACAGCTTATTTTCAACGTAATGTACAGGTAAACCATCTTAAGTCACAACCTGGAGAATACCAAGAGGATTTCCACCTATACTGCCCAGACCACACTTTCAGCCTGGAATACTATAGGTACAAAAATAAACAGCTCTTTATGTCACAAATATTTTAAAAAATGCATGCTACAATTCCATACATGCTACAATTCCATACATACACACTTTCAAAAAATCCCAGGTCAGGGTCTTCACCCCAAATTAAGCAAATCATTAAAATGACTTTAATCTGCGCTAATTCCAAAGTAAAATTCAGGGAAGAAATTTCAAGCTTTCACAATAAAAAGAGGTCTTAGGCAAGATTATGCATTATCCTCACTGGTTTCAAATGTAGCTCTCAATGAGTATTTGCCAAAAGAAAATACACCTAAATTAAAATTGGAGCAAATCCCTCAACATGAACAAACTGTGCAGGATATGCCGATGATTTAGCTTTCTTTACTCTTGATATGGATGAAGCTTGAGCCCAAATCAACAGTCTCCCAAAAAATTGGAACTGAGACTGTGACCAGAAAAATCCTGAGTATAAGTATAGTCTTCATGAACAATCAAAAAATCAAAATAACTCTACATTTAAAATATCTAGGACAACCCATCAATAACAACTTAAGTTAATTAGAAACATGGATAAATTGAACCAACAAAATGAAGAAATATAAACATAAGCTTCTGCAGCCATTGTCACAGTCGATAAAATTTAATTTTTCTGGGTTTGTGACCGCATAGTCAATATGTAAAACTACTGATATAGCAAGTGATCTTCTTCAGGGTCGGTAGCTTTACGTACTGACAATGCGGTCACAAACCCAGAAATATTTTACTGAAATTGGGAGGGGGGGGGGGGGGGGGGAATCAATTTCTATCTTGGTCAGCTTTGAACATGCTAATCTGCCAAACTTCTACACGAATTTTCAAGGGGTTTTCACAGGTTGTTAGGTGCAATGTACAGGCTTTACTTAATCAAAATCTGATCGCAGAGGAAAAAGATAGCATGATTTAAAATTTTATCTAAGATCGTTTGCTCAGCTTAGTAGTTCGTAGGGATAATCATCACAACACAGAACCAACAGCTATAGGGTTTTTCTTTTCTTTTTATTCCTTCCCCCTCCGCCGTGACATGCATTTTTGTATGTTTATATCATTGACAGAGTTAAGTGCCATATTTTTATCTTTACGAATGCAAAGAGCAAATTTATTTGGCTAAGATACACAGATTTACCGATTCGTTTTGTGTATTTAAAACTTAAATGACACTACTTTGCTTCTTTCAATAGGTTTTATTTTCTTTGCTACAAAAAACAATTTTACCTATGCCGCTTTGTGATTTGGGTGTCCACTAATTACATTTTGATTACGAATAATAATGCCCAGAAAACAGCTGAGTCTTTCTGGATACTCAAGAATGGCTAAAAGACTGAGGACTATGTGGTCTCAAGAATCCAATGAAGATCATCATGTATTATTTTGCTTCTCAGAACCGTTGTGGTCTCAAGAATCCAATGAATATCATCAAGTATTATTTTGCTTCTCAGAACCGTTAACTCGTAGATGCTTAAAGTTACTTTCCTGTAACATAACATCACAGAAGAGGAAATTCTCCAGTGAGCTTATGTTATGCCATGACCATAAACAAAAAACAAGGCCAGAAGATGCATATTGCAGATGTGGACCTTAGTGCCAGTTGCTTTTTGGATGGCCAGCTCTTTGTGGCTCTCTCTCTCATGAAGTAAACAAGCTCTTCGTTCAAACTTTGTACATGAAGAAATCAATAATAAAGTCCACAAGTACAAAGTCTCTAGCGCAGCTATAAATAAATACCTGGTAATGCCGGGTTTCTCAGATAGTTTATAATAAGAAACGTTTGTCGATAAGACACTAACAGGGTGGTTACTCAAACTTAGAAAAAAATATTCCTAGAGAATTTCAGGTGTGAGGAAGAAGATGTGTATCAAAAGGCTATTGATAAATTAATGGCAATTAAAGGTGAGTGGGTGTGGGGAACAATCAAGCCACAATAATGACTTTTCTTTCTTTTCAGCTGAGCTATATATCAGCCATAAGTAATAGTTTAACTTAAGTTTTTAAACATGACAATTCATATGGAATAATAATAATAATATAATTAACACACTTTGAAATAAGTACTTTAAAATTCATGATTTATAAGATTCAATTTCAATGCTAGTTTAAAAAGGTTAAATTCCCTGAGATTTCTCTGATTTTTGCGTGAAATGCAATTCCCTGAGAATTCCAGGTTTTCCAGAACAATCACCACCCTGCACAAAGGTGGAACACTATAAAACCGTAACTCGTCCAGAATCCATTTATGCTTAGAAAACCATGTTCCAAATTGAAAATGAAAGAATTGATCAGATCCTCAAACCTGAAGGAAGAATCATGAAAACCAGCATAAATAACATACATTGGGTAAACATAGTCCGAGGACTCCTCCCCAATGAAACATCTATATTGAAAGAGGGATTAGATGGCCAGCATAATGAACGGGAAAAGGATATCTCATTTCTGTCACATCTTGTGAGTGCAAGGCAACAAGAACAAAAACAAAACTAATACTCTTCTTCTTCTTAAGAACCACAAATTTTCAGCAGAAATGACACACGGAAGGGCTATAGACATTGCAGATGAATTGAGAAAATTAGAATCGGAAACAATGAAACAGTATTGGGTTGACCACATGAACCAAACAGCAGAACCTTCAAAGACAAATCTGAACATGGGACTACTCAAGAAGTAAAATAGAGCCACTAAAGTTAATAATAATAAAACTGTCTCTTGTGTAAGACGGAAGTTCTCTTCGATTGTATAAATTATTTGTTTCTTGAAACAGCATTACACAGTAGTTATACAAAGAAGCTAACACAACAACCAACTCAATAATTTGCAAGTGATTCCCCCATATAATCAGATACCATCATACTCTATGTATCACTGAAGAAAGGTCAGCGAATGGGAAGAGGAATGGAACCACTCATAGCACAGCTGAGGCACTGAATATATGCCAATTCACACAAAAAGATGAATACGGCCAGCTTCCACGACTTTTACCTATGTGGTCAACTCATTGAATAGTCGAGATTGACAGACTGCGTGTGTGTGTGTGTGTGTGTGTGTGTGTGTGTGTGTGTGTGTGTGTGTGTGTGTGTGTGTGTGTGAGCGCGCACGCCTCCCTCCCGCCTACTGCTGACAAAAGGCCTTAATCACCGAAAGTTATAATTGTGTGAATCTTTTTGTTGTGCCTATCGCAACTCAGCATCTCTGCTATCTGGTGAGTAGCAACTTTCCTTCGCTGGTATTGTTACATTCTATCCTGGATTTTCCATTGTTTAATTTGTGCTGTATTATAAGGGACACACAAATGTTACACCATAACATTAATGAATGGCATCTATCACTTGATAAGCTTCAATGCTGCAGGAAACCACAAAGTAAAAGGTGAGAAAGAGAAGCCCAATATCACCTTCATTGAAATTACTATTCCGTAGCAATGGTAAATGCAAGATTTTTTTATCAGTATTGAATACCAATTACTTTATGGAAAGGAGGCAGGGTCAAAGAAGCAATTACAATGATGAAAATTATCTCAAAATGGTTGGCAAAAAGGCCACCTTAGGAGCGGGATTGGGTTGTGTGTGTGTGTGGGGGGGGGGGGGGGGGGGGGGGGGTTTGAGGGGTTTCTGTTTTTGGCAAAGACCTTGTTGGTCAAAAGTTTGTTTCGTAGCAGTCTTTTTGTTGGGCCTGTCTCCACCACATAGCGAGTAGCAACTGTCCTTTTCAAAACTTGTGCTCATTAAGATCCGTACACAAATTAACGACAGGTAATAATGGATAACACAGTATGGAGCAAGATACTGTTGTTAATTCATGACCACAGTATACTCATAAGCACTAACATCTGAAAATATTAAATTACCTTAATGAACAATTGTCCACACCAGTTAATCTATAAAACGAAGGAAAAGCCCCAGAGAAAAGCATATTCCACTGCAGTCTGAAGCATTTAGAACTATGTATCCAAACACCTCATCGGAAGTTTGTTGTGCCATTAATAACCATAAATTATTGTGAATTCTGAGGATAAAACTTCTAGTCTGTGCATGGTTTGATACTTTCTGGTAGATTAAAACAGGATCCCAGACAGGATCTCAACTATCGCAAGCAATCCTCCTACCAACTAACTTATCCAAGCACATTACCTCCTCTCCTTACTGCTTCAGATCTGGATTTGAGTTTCAGTCTGACACAGTTGTAATCAGTCAAAAAATTTCAGAAGAGCGCACTTTCAATGGGATGTGAGACTTAATGCTTCAGTATTCCTGTACGAAAGAAAACTACATCCTGATGAACCATTATGGTCCCAACAAATATTGTTTTTCTAAAAGTATTAACCTTTGTCTTTTTCAGTTACTTTGTAGTATTCGAATGACATGGTATTAGGAGTGCTTATACATCCTCAACTAGTCTCTTAAAATTAAATTATTTTTTTCCCTGTCCAGTGCAGGCAATATTACAACAAAAACAATAAAGCAATGATTATCCAAATTCAGACCAAGTGAAAAGGTTGTTAACAGGAAGTATTCTAGTCATCAAATTCAAATTTACACCCTGCAGAAGTTTGGCACTGGGCACTCCAGCTCATAGTTTCCCCCTTCCTGCCAACCATAAGCTGCTTTCTTCAGAGGAGTCCATTACCATGTGTGAACAGCCAGAATGTATCCAAACTAGAAAGAGCCATTAAATAATCTTCAGGATTTGAAAAATACAAATAGGAAAATATTCAAAATTGACACGAATGTCATACTGATAACTGCATTGTGTTTTGGCTGATGAAAGAACAGCCAGTCATCAACAACCTGGACCCTTCTGATGATGAGGGAGAGCAAAATCAGAAAGACTGTGCTGAGGCAGGCCATCCACTAAAGATACTTTTTCCTGCTTTTAGACAACGCTGAAGTGGCTAGAGCAATGTGAAGAATGCGATGCTGTCTGAAATGTTTACAAGATTTAGTGGGAGAACACAAACAGTCTCAACTCTCAACCAGAAGCAAATCTGCGACTTCTTTTCCTAAATTATAGGGTTACTTTAAAGACCATTTCGAACTTTGCTATATTGTCAGTTCTCAGCATTATTTGCAAAATGATTGTGACAAGCACCCCAGGGAGGTGGGTGGATGTTTAATTCAGGGTTTGTTGCATCTTCCTATGAAAACCAATATAATTTGTTTTCATAAATGAACCTCAAGATCAAATCTAATCTGCTGTATTTGTCTGTGGTTGGCTACTTTAGTAATAGTAATACTACTAGCAAAACAGACCATGCTTCACAGCTCCTAAATATGTTCCTTGTCCATCTATCGACCCCCCCCCCCCCCCTCTCTCTCTCTCTCACACACACACACACACACACACACACACACACTTACACACTTACACACTTACACACTCTGGGCTAGAGTCTTGTTTACTGTTATTGGAAATTCAGATTCTGTAGTAACATTCTAGTCATAAAGCGAGAAGCCATAAATATGACTTCACTATTTTCTGCAATAAACTAACTGCAAGAAACAGAACTACACATTTACAGCAGTCCAAAGCACAAAACTAACTTTCATGCAGTGGGTTTTATCAGAAAACCTGTAAATTTTTGCTTAAATATACAGTCTGTCTACATGAATTTTTGTTAGTGTCCTTTAAAAACTTAAAGTAAATCAGTCAATTCCAAGATTTTTGCTAAAACCATTTCCTCTTTATATCACAAAAAATATATACTATATGTTCATCCAAACATATACTAGACTATCACATAAAAATTTCAAGTAGATCGGTCAAGAGATTTTCATAACATTAAATAACGAATTGCCTTGATGCGGCAGTACAATTTTTTATGCAAGGCATAATGTGCGTAAGTGCAGATATTTCTGTTGGTGACTGAGTGTGGTACACTAATCAACATTACATCATTTACAGACTAATTACAGCTATTACGAGCCTCGTGTTTTAAGTTATGTCCATTTTCCCCAAGATCAAAGCTGGGGTTATTGAGATCTCGATAACTAATTTGGAGGTCCTCTCCCGCAATTAACAATGAATGAAGGAATCTGTTAGGGTTTGTACATACTCCAATAATCATTATTTGTTGTACACACAAGCTTTGTGTGGAATAACATTCATTTGTCAATCATTATTTGGGTTGTCTATGGTGTCCATTAACACAAACATGGGCGAAACTGAGTGCAGAGGTGTAAATATGTAGAATTGAACATGTAAATCTTATCATGGCGTGATGCAGTATGCAAAAAACAGAAAACAGGAAGACATAGTAGTTTATTTACAATCCAAAACAAAATATAATCAGAACAATGAAATTAAGGCTCTTATGAGCTTCCATAAGAGATTAACAACCCTGATTTATTTCACATCCTTGAAAGCAAATGTTGTAAATGGCCTATGTCAGCTGTGTGGCAAGCTTGTAAGCAGTAATACCAAGATAAAGGATATATCACTATACTACACAGTCAAGCTCTAACAGATGTGTCAGCTTTTTCAATTCAACGTCAAAAGTGGTTTCACTGTCAATATCTCTATGAACAAGCTCACTGGCATCCCCCAGAAATAAAAATCCTGTGAATTTACATCAGAAAATCTGGGTGGCCAACAGACATTGCTTCCCCACCTACCCCAAATGTTAGGAAACTTGTGATCTAAATACTGATGAACCAGTCTACTTGCATTATGAGGTGCCTTATGGTGTGTAAAACTCGAGATATTCTTCAAGTAGAATATCATTCAGAAACTGTGGCAATAAAGATTGTAATACATGAAGATAGTGAGAACTCGCCAGCCTCGCAGGCAACTCTAATGGATCCAGCAATATATGTCTGATGATCCTGGCCCACACGTTTAGAGCAAATCTGGCTTGAAATCTACCCTGTCAAATCGCATGAGGGTTTTCATTTGCCCAAGTGTGCGCATTATGCATCTACACACAAGTGAATGTGGATTCATCTGTGACCAGTATTTTCCAAAGGATTTCGGCTTTGTTTCCACACTGTTCGAACAGCCAGATACGGATTGTAGCTCTTCACGGTTGGTCAGCTTCATGAAGATGCTGAACTCTCCCGCGATGATAAGAATGCAACGTGCCACATGAGATGTTGCCACCTCGTTCCAAGCTTCTTATACTTACAAGTGGATTATTCTTCAACTATACATTAATTTCCTCTTCACATCTTAATGCTGCTGTTTCGTGTTGTGGCTCAAGACCCTCACATTTAGGCCGATATCCTGTATCTGAGTGGGTGATACACTGCAACATAGGTTCTTGTGTTCAGAATGTAACGAGCTGGGAATCTAAGACAACAGAGTTCCCTTGCCCTTACTACAGACTGCTTATCTTCTCCATAAATTTGGTATGTATCAACTAATTCTGCAAAGATGTATGCCTTTATTGTGATAGAGCTGTGTTTGTGGGCTTTCTACAAGGCTAACGACCTTCGATTGTGGGCAGTGAGCTGTTAATAGTTCACTTCACGACCTAGGTACGGATATGCAGAAAACACATCAAAGTTTGTGGCATGTCTGTGAGAAGACTGTTTGATGCAGAGAGAGAGAGAGAGAGAGAGAGAGAGAGAGAGAGAGAGAGAGAGAGAGAACCATCAACATGCTTATGTTAAGGTACCACATATAAAAATATCTGCACTTATATCCATTACACCATTTATACATTTATATACCATATACATTAAATACGTAGTTTACTCCAAAAGTTTATTAGAGTACCAAGTAAAAATTTGAAATAAATCTCTCAAAAGCTTTTGAGATTTTTCATAGCAACTTTTAAACAATGACTTATCTTTATGTAGTAGAACAGATAAGATGGAGCTCCAGTAAGTATACAAAAACACATGTATTCGAATGCACCACTGTCAAAATTTCAAAGCAATGGGCAAAATACTTAAGTGTTAACATTTTGAACAAACGAGAAAAACACAAATTGCTCAGTTGCACTAAGCATGTGTTTGTATCCAGGTATATCTTTCCTGAAGGTATGTGGACCATGCAGGCAATTAGATGTTGCTATGACACTGCCTTTAAACACAAACTGCATACACTGATCCATTTTATTTTATTTGACAGATTGGACAAATGATCTTGAAGCAGCTTTTAGAAAGACACTTACAAGCATAATGACCGCAAATTTTTAATACTTTATTTTTTATCTTTATTACTTTTATAAGATTCTCATAGAATAAAGAAGACCTAGATCTGATACCTGTTACAGGCAAAAATGTTGCGTTCCAGAGACTCAGGAAAGCATCCATGATAATGAAAATGAGTCACTTATAAAGGTGTTTATTTGGGAACCAAAATATTTGTCGACACTATGATGACTGTCAGCCATACTGGCTCAAGCAGTCTTCACATGTGGCCACAATAATGTAACTAAGCCATTACATGTTACTTTTTCCAAAGATATAGAAGGACCACAACTACTCATATATTTTTGATGTTAGTTAATTCCATTACTTAAGGAATCGAGTATGCACCCATGTGTGGGAATTACCATGTGTAAGTGTAAACAGGTATCACTACATCACACACACAACTTACAAATGCATCTTCACAGCAATGGTAAATTAGCTCATGTATCAATTTATTTTTGCCCACACAAACAACAAATACTACAATGAAACAAACTTTGTTCTAAAAATAAGCAAAACTCTTTATTTTTACTGAAATAATTTCAGAAACAATTCGAATAATTATTTGTCAGGGTAAAACATTATCTGCCAGCTAACAATTATAAGTGCTGTGACATACTGAACATTTAACAATACTAATTGGAACTTCTCCTCAGCAGTGTTCAGCACAGTCACTATTCCACCATTTATTAAGTGTAATTAGTGTGAATCCCCCTCCCCATGTCTACTTCCCATTTAAATTTCAATTGCTAATTTTTTTTCAGTAAAATGAAGTGCACTATTCCCATTTTGCAATTATATGCTTGTGGTTCACTTACCACCAAACATTTATGCTTGCACAATTTAAAACCAAAACTCAGGTAGATTATTATTTATGGGGTCCATTGGTAGCTTTTAAGCTTAGATGGAGCCTAAGTTAAAATTCAAGTACCATTACTTATATATATATATATATATATATATATATATATATATATATATATATATATATATATATATATATATTATATATATATATATATCCTAGAAGACGAAAAGAACAACTCAAAACATGTGAACTCCTATTTTCAGCAAGGTACCTTATCATACATACTTGCTACCAGAGAGCACTTTCAACAAAGTGAACATGTAAACAAAAGAACCGTAAGGCAGATATCTCAGTGTACCTTGATATCAACTGCATTTCACTTCTATACCTCATTAAAATAATATTTAGTGGCGCAAGTTTACCGAAACACAAGCGTTAATGACAGGTGTAAATAGTAATTAAATACAAGAGGAAAACATTTGCCTCCAGTTGCAAAAATGATTTTTATCACTCCCAATCGGTTGCAAGTAACTGTTAAGGGCATTTACCTAAGTTTCAACACCTACTAAGGGTGTCCATCAGAATGAACCTTTTGACATACTATAAAATTACATTGCTAAAAAAGCAATGGTCAGAAATTAGAGCAGTTATGCTCAAGTCAAAAATGAAACATTCCAGCCTTTGCCATGTGCACCAAGCTAGGAACAACATCTGAGTCTGATGATGTTCCCAGCTACCTGGCAAACCTGCTCTAATTTCTGACCACTGTTTTTTACAATGTAATTTTATGCTTTATCAAAAGGATCATTCTGATGATAACACCCTTAGTAGGCGTCGAAAGCTAGGTAAATGCACCTAACAAGTTACTTTTAACTGGTTGGCTGTATAACACTACATTGAAACTAGTATACAGTTGGTAGTCACAGTTCCAATAATAGCCATTATGGATGAAATTAAGATAAACAGTTTTATTGGTCCCTTGCCCACAAATCACAGCATGAAACGAAGTGGGTAGCCTTTCCCACACATTCTGCAGTTAAATTATACTGCTCCCCAGCTTTACATGGCAATGGTGGTCCCTCCTTGTGATCAAAATGCAATTAAACTGGAATTTGTGAAATCTAGATTTAATTATATTTCAATATCTTAGACAGAAGTGCAACATGTACTTACCACAAACAACACTGGCAAAAACAAATTCTGGAAAATCAGAGCAACTTTAGCGAAGTTTGTTAGTCGGGTATAAAGGCTAGAGCATTTTTAAGTATACTTAACCCGTCAACACTGTATGATGAGCCTTGCTTGCCCCACTGTTCTTAGGCCTTCTCAACATTTGACAATCACATGTAGTAAGTAATAGCAATCTAACGAAATCAAATGAATGTGATCATATAGTCAAAGGCTCTTTAATGCTCTCCAACACATATTAGAAAAATGTAGTTTTCTACCACATCGTTCTTTCCTTCATGTGTTTTCTCTGTATTGTTATACAAAGGAGTTCCAAACTTTTGTTCTTCAGCTGCAAAATGACTTCTAGCTGGTATTAGTTTTGTGACTAAGAGGCAATAATGTATCTAGCGTATCTTTGTTTCAGACAGCAGTTATGAATTTAATTACATTTCTGAGGTTGAAAATGATTCTTCTCCTGAAGTTTATGAGAAATACCAGGGATATAACTAGCAAGAAAAGTGCAACAAATTTTTTCTATGGTCTGGACATATACATGTTCAATACCTATACTGTGCCCCATAAATTCACAAGTAAGAAAAAGAAAGTTCTCAGACTCCTCTGCAAACATTGCAAAAAATTTATGGCAAATGAGCAACTTCAACAAATGCATGCAAAACATGGTACACAACAAAATTTTGAAGCCTTTGGGCACATAAAACAATTACATCAATTTTTGTAATGAAATTCACCTCTGACCCTATGCATCCTGTCTTGTCTGTGTTGAACATTTTTGAATCACTCAATTATCAGTATATTTTGCCCCCCTCCCCCCAAAAAAAACTATTTGCTCTGCAGGTCAGCTTAAAACCGAGTCCCATTTCTTCTATTAAGTGCATGTCAAATCTGTGTAGCATTCATATGGTTGTGGTGTGGGAGAGAGGGAGTACACAACTTGACAAAACTTGTCCAATTCTCCCCCTTAGGCCATGCCTAAGATGATATGTACCTAACACCAATCTTATGCAATGTTGCAGCTAATTCGCAGCAACGGGAAACACTGACACTGACAACATTTCAGAAAAATACGTATTTGTTAACACTGAAAACAAATTTATCTATCAGGAAGCCATCTATAGGCATTAGTTTGCAGTGCAGAAGCGAAACTTGGATGAAAATAATTTAGACAAGAAGAGAACGGATTTGAAAATGTGGTACTATAGAAAAATGCAGAGAATCAAAACTAATGCACTTTGAGGCACCAAGATTTTTTTTTTCCTTCCTTAGAGTTGAAAAAATTGACAATTTTATGGGGCTATTCTGACAACAGTCATGAAGATTACTGAATGTGTAACAGTAACTCGTTGAGAGAAATACTGCTTACTACGAGTAAAGAAGAATGAATCGTGATGGTGGTAGAACTGATATTATCTTCTGCATTGTCAATCTAATTGCTCCCTATTATCAGCATGGGTGCTTTGGGAGGACAACACTGAATGGGGAAGAACAGAATACGTTTATGTCATGCCAATCTAATACTGGGGACATAAATGGGGAAACACTATAAAACGGAAGCAAAGCCATGCTGCAACAATAGTCCTGTGCAGCCAAGAAGGCAGGTGATGGGACGATAGGTGGCAGTGAGCAACAGTATACAATTTGATATGGCAACTGATAGTGCCACTCAAGAGTGCTTTGGCCCCAAGGTTGCAAGTCTTATACTTACCACAGCCAATATGAACCAATGAATAAATCTGACCACGAGTGAAGTGAAATGAAATGATTTGTCCAAAAATTGGACGTTCACAATGAAAGATGTGTAGTATTTACTTGAGAAATCTATGGATAGTGTCATTGTGTAAAACTGGTTTAGATACATACACTGTCGAAAATCTTCAATGCTGTCTTTACAAAGAATGGTACTACATAAAATCCACAGAAAGGACTGTTACAGTTTCAAGTGATTGCTTGTATACCAAATTTTTGGACACCTCAAGTTCTTCGGAACAGAATAATAAACAAATAGGGAATTACTATTGCACAGTTCTTAACCTCCTATAAGCCAAACCTATATTTATAGGTTTCCTCTCTTTTCTCTCTTACCTGTCTCCACATAAATTTATCAATATACAGCACAAGTACACAGTGTACACTGTCAACATTGGCACTTCAGTTGATTTTACTGTGGGAAACTTAAATTGCACAGAAATTACAGTTGCTTTATAAACTGACAGATGAGCAGCAACAAGGCATTTTTTGCTACAATATACCTCAAAATTCAAACAAAACCACAAACAAGAGAGGCTCCAAACTGGAGCTTTGTTTACTATTTAATAACCGTTGTTGTCCAGACAAATGGCTCCACAACCATAGTGACTTGTTTTAAACAAGTCACAGTGTCTGAATGCATAATATTTATCGTGCTGTTTTATTAGCCAATTTTGACTAACTTGTTTTCAAACAAGTACCTCATCATGATTTCTTACTCAATGACCTCACACCGACAAGAGCCACTGCCTTCTAAAGTCGGAGACCCGAGTGTACACACACAAGGAGCCCTGATCTCTCACTTGCCAGCATGTGCCAATGATGAGCAACACTAATTCATCAGCTAAAATTAAGAATATCTTTGGCAACACACTGTGTGTGTCTCTTTTGTAAAGTGTGAGAATTGGTAGAAATTATAAACTACATCTTTTTCCTGTGGAAGGTAAAGAAACTTACAATGCTATCTGAAAATGCTTAGAAGGCTAATGATTAAGCACACAATGCATTCAACAAGCCAGTGAGAAGACAAAAGAAGCAGCATGTGCAAATTTCAGAATTTTTCTTGTGCCAATTGTGGTGCAGGGAACTCACACAAACAGTCCACTGTTACAAAGATTGCTTTAAAACGAAAACCACCTGCCACTGACCATGTATTTCATAAAACGCATGTGTACATTACTGGGCACTTCCCTTCCTCTTATCGACATGAATTACCCAGATAATTATAGGAGGACCTACAGTTTAATAAAGACTGTAAATCATGGTGGAACTTGGTATTTTTCATATACAGTGAAACCTCTTTATAACGTTCCTCCATATAATGTTTTCCTCTATGTTACACCTGTTTTTTTCGGTCCCGACTAAAGCCCATATAAACAATGTTAAATTTTCCTCTTTACTGCATTTACTCTATATTACAATTTCCTCCATGTAATGCTCATATTTTTGGAACCCTGGTCAATATTTACCTCTTTATGACGTTTAAGTGACTGGATGTAGACACATCATTTTCCGTTCTGTGGATTCAGTTGCACTGGCTCGTAAAGCCCGCACTCAGCGCGTTTCATATATCAGCGGCAGAATCTGGTCACGTGACATGTGACGCACATTCTGCTTGCGATCTTTTTAGTGCTATTTACTTTCACCCATCCACCTACCAGGCCCCATGTTTTAATTGCAAAAAACTAATCATTTGATACATTGATCATTAGCAATGAATATCATATTACAGTGTTGTGAAAATTTAAAATGTCATCTATGGCACCATTTGTCAAAACTGATTAGTGGCATCCCGATCCTCAGTAATGCCTTATAATAATTATTTGGAAACCTTCCTCTTTATAGTGTTTTCCTCTATACAGTGTTCAGAATTTGTGCTTCCTTGAAAAACGTTATCTAGAGATTTCACTGTATACAAAACACTACCAGGAGAGAACTAAATAAATGACATAGAATTGCAGGGAAGGGACCAGATACCAATGGATTTGTAGCGTGACATTTTACCACTGACATGTTCTGCTACGAAGTATACCACACTGAAAGTTATTTTTAAGCAGAAAGGTCTATTGTTACAAATTCCTCAAAATGTTATTTTTGCGCAAACTATTCCCACACCGTAGAAACTGAAATAAAACATCACATTCCTTTAACAGCCATATGTGCAAACGACTGCCATTGTGCAAACGACTGCCAGTATGATAGGCATAAGGACAGAAACGATCAGCTCAAAGGATTAAAATATATTCTGAAAGGTGAAAATATACAAAAGTCATACCACTGCCAGTAATGTGTTCAGGTTTTCCGATTATTTTAATGAAAATCTTCAGTGCTGTACAAAGTGCAAATAGTGAAAAAACATGAGAGACAAAAATATAATTGAAGAAAATGACACTACAAAATCATCTGAGAAAGGTGACACTTAGCTACAAAACACTGCCATTCGGCCCCCCTCGACACGACAGTGGCGTCAAACATTTTCTGGCGCTGACGTCGCCACCGTACAACACTTTACTCACTTTATAAAATTTTCATCAGGTACGACAGGAGTCGCATTGACTACTCGATGGTGACTACTGTGGTCTGTTGCTGCTGTTGCTGTGGCTGGTCCTTGCCGGCTGCTGCCGCCTCCGGAGTCCCGTTGCTGCTGTTCTCGACAGGTGCGCTCGCGACATCTGCAGCCTCCGCGGCAGCTTTCGCTACCGTAGGTTCGGCCGGTGCGGCGTCGCTCTCCTTCTCGTCTGTCGCATCACTGCTCGCAGGTATTTGGCTCGGAGGTTCGCTGTTTGTCACCGACGGTGCAGGTGCTGTTGCCTCCTGCAAAGTCCACACTTGAGAATTCCCACACTTCACAGTACCTCACAGAACAAGAATGTCTATCAAGTTAGCATTTGGATGCACAGAACATAATTTTTGTCATAAACATACTGTCTCCAAGTCATGTGACTGCGGTAATGTTTACCCCTAAGCTTTCGGAAGTCTTTACATTTCTAAAATAGATACATATACCGTTCGACAGTAAGTGGATCTTGTATTTGGAGATCAAAGGCTTCCGTGTCTACGACAAATGTTTTCTAAAGTTCTGAACAGATAAATATCGAAATTACTTCTTAAAATGAAAGTGTACTGGGTAGAGGAGATTGAATTTCGAGCAATGACATGTAGCAAATTACTAACTTATACTTCAATTGAAATAATTTTACGGCTGTAGTTTTCGCAAGTCAAGTGGTGGTAGGAGTCAGCCACCAACCAATCATATAACTTCCTCGAGCACCACTAGCTCACTGTGTTGCCAGTTTCATAGGTGCATACAGCCCCTTGTGCGACAACGCTGCACCCCCCCCCCCCCCAGTCACTACAATCTGTCAACAAAGTTATTTTATTTGAAGTATGTGACACACTGTAATACTTCTAGGGACAAAATTGTTCCGAGTTTCCTTTCCAGCACTGTGTGTCTCATTGTCATTCATTGTATGGGAACTAAATTACTAACCAAACGTATCCATTCTCTGTGACGTAGGTACTAAAGTCGAGTCAGAGTAAGTGATCCCAGACAGCTAGCAGTGCTGTTGCCAGCTTTTAAATGCAAAGTGTAAATGGCTGCAGGTGAAAACAACAGCTGTCTATAGAGCTCTACGAGTTGCTGCCATTCAGACGTTTTCAAAATCACACTACATGATCGGTTTAGATAGGCAAGTGAAACTGCTGCACCCAGCCCACTGAAAAAAGGCTCTGAGCATTATGGGACTTAACATCTGAAGTCATCAGTTCCCTACAACTTAGAACTACTTAAACCTAACCAACCAAAGGCCATCACAAACAGCCATGCCTGAGCCAGGATTCGAAACTGTGACTGTAGCGGTCGTGCGGTTCCAGACTGAAGTGCCTAGAACTGCTCGGCCACAGCGGCTGGATACCCCACTGCAGCTGTCTTGGACATTATGCTGACTTGACTACTGTTTCCTATTTAAAATTGGCGCAATGGTTTGGCGATAACTCATTTAACTATATAAATCTTATGTTCAGATGAAAATTACTCGAACTGTGTATCCATTCATGAGAGACTGGCAGCAGACTCCCACACTACCAAATTTATCAGCACTTTACACATAAGTATATGGTCATACAGTCACATAAATGTCAAAATTTATTGTTATAAGGCATCTCAATATTTTAATCAAAACAATGTACCCCTTTGTGGTCTTATAACTAGACAATTTCAGTTTGAATTTGGTAACATGCCCAGTGACCTGCACTCCATAGACATCCTGCTCTACACAACGCCCACATGAAAATATTTATGAAAACATAGTTAACGTGCTGCACTTTCGTCTGTCAATCTAATCCCCGAAGAGAGACTGGAATAGTGAGTACTTCCTTTCACAAGGCACATTCTGAATACTGTCAAACACTTTACTGTTACACTACACTTCAAAGATTGGGTTGACGCACCTCTCCACAACAAAAGATCTTGTACAAGTCTTCTTGTATTTGCATAATTACTACACTCTACAACCATTTGAGCACAAACTTGGTCTCCATCTGCAATTTTACCCCCCCCCCCCCCCCCTTCTTCCACTAACTGCCAAATTAACGATTCCATGAAGCCTTAGGAAATGCCCTATCAACATTATTTACTTCTAGACTAAACAATTTATAGTTGGAAAGCTAAGATAACCATTTTCTTGCGTGAATTCCCCAACAGACACTATGAAATTCTGATAGTGTCCATAATAAAATGCAGATAGTGAAAGACTGTTTTCAATTTGCACAAAAACTAAACCACAGTTACAAGAGTCAAAAGGAGTTAAAGGTAGGCAGAAACTGAAGTGATTAAGCCAGGGTTTGCAGCCTATGCCTAAAGTTACTCAATGCACAAGGAAAAAAGGAGAAATTTGGAAACTGAATTACAAAATCAAGAAAAAGAACCAGAAGTTTTGGGGTTGCTAATGACATTGTAATACATTGTAATTTTGTTGGGAGACTACCTAGAAAGATGATGTTAAGATTAATATTACAAGGGCAATAGGGTGGTATCAAAACAGGTGGTGCTCAGGAAACTCACAAATGGGAATGAGACATCAATTGGTAGCCAAGTTCCATTATTTGAGTGGCAGAATGACTCACAATGTCAGAAACGAAGGTATAAAATCCAGCTGTCAGTTGCAGAAAAAGATTTCTGAAAGAGTTGATGTTTAATATATATTTGAATGTTTGAACTCTCTTCTGAAAGCATTTGTCTAGAGTCTAGCCCTTACACAGAAACAAAATATGCACAATAAACCCTTCAAACAGAAACAGAATACAAGGTGATTTAAAAAAAGATTTCAATTGTTTACTACAAATTATAAAAGACAAACACATTGCACATGTCACTGGGCAGTGGAAAGTTCAAAGTTTTGATGCAGCTCCGCTGTTTGTTGCAGCAACAGGGCAACTACACTACAAGAGAAATAATTGCATGTTGCAATTTGTGAACAACATCTTGTTAATTGCTTTTGGCTTTATGGGACACCCTGTTTTTTGTGGGGGTACATGATAGACCAAGTCTTTGTCCCACCTACGGCAGCTACTCTTCAAGACCTGAGAAATCAAACTGTCGAAGCTGTTGATTCAATAAACGGGAATCTGTTGACTCGCGTGTGGAACAAAATGGGCACCAACTTCGACATTTCTCAAGCAACACTTGGTGCTTGAGTTTAGTGCATGTAAAAGTTTGTGTGTGTGTGTGTGGGGGGGGGGGGGGGGGGGACAGCTGCATTAAATTGAATCTTTGACCTGAGCACCACAACAGTTCATACACAGCTTTTTACATTATCTAATACATAATAGCGAAAATTATATAAAGCAAGTAAAAATGAATTGTAAAATTATTATGAAGATGAACATCAATTTGGGGTGTTATATAGGCACTGACACAGAAATTTATACTTGAGTTCAAGAGGCTTCTTTTCACAAAAACAGAGGGCACATCCCTGTCCAAACCAAGGGCTCCCTTTGGCATTAGCAAACAGTAAGCACTACTGAAACATGCTCTTCTGATACCTGCACTCCCTGGTGTGTCGTCCTTGTAGAGGAAAATACAGTAAACGGGCAGTGGCCAATCCAGAAACATACCAACCTTCATTACTAAAAGTGTCTGGAAGGACCTACACCAAAGCTTAATATAAATGAAAAATTCAGCTTATGCAACTTTTTTTTCGGTTTGTGAGCCATTCAATTACTTTGTTTGATATTTTTATGAACATAGCCTTCCCAACTGGACTTGTAGAACACATACATAGAACTCTATGAAATCCAAGGAATTTCTTCACTGTCCCAAACTGCATGCCTTCTTTGCCTGGCAGAAACCTTTTAGTAAACACAAAGTTAAAGGAAGAATACAGTGTATGGGCGTACATTTACTGCCACACTATTTGGTCAAAAAGTTTTGCACCAGCTATATATCTGCAAAACATGGGGCTCTAGATTCAGGGGGATAGGGAATTAAGGAATAAGTGGAATAGGATGGAAGACAGTGACAAAAACTGAACAATAAAAAAGATAATGGCAGTGTAAGCAAATTTGGTAGGCAACTTTCTCTGCTTGTAGCACTTCTTTTCGTAAAGTGGCAATGCACACACATTCTCAGCTCATCGTTATTCTTCGAGCCACACAGACATACTGAATAGTGAACACGAGCAACACTATCCCATTAACAACTGAAGGCACGGTGCATTCTGCCGAACTTTAATGACAATGTATTTACCTCCATCACAAATATGGCCATATGTAGATATAAAACTAGGAGTTTGACACTAAGAGAAGGAATTTATTTTTGGCGATAACTGACCTCCTTGGCAGGTGAAGGGGCAGCAGCATCCTTGGGCTCAGCAGATGTGACAGCGTCCTTGCCCGAATCGTTTTCCACCGGTGGAGCGGCCGTTGCTGCCAGTGGCGCAGCTGCCGGCTTGTCCTCTGCATTGTCTTTCTCCTCTCCTTCGGTAGGTTTCTCTTCTGCAGTGGCTTCAGCAGAACTTGGGGTCTCTGCAGTAGGTTTCGCCTGTTCCCCTCTCTTCTCACTGTCTGCTTCCGCCGTTGTATCCGATTCTTCCTTCGGAGTGTCCACCTAAGTTAGAAAACATACATTAATATGAAAAATAGATGTATTTTACAAAACTGGACTGGCAAGGGTCTCGGCAATAGTGGCAGGGAAGATGTTTAGTTAGAAGCATCTCTTACAGGAGAACAGAGAGCACAAAAAGTATAAGATTGTATAGCAGCTGAAAGTCACAAAAAACTTTATTTTTACACATTTTGTTCATCAAATGCTAACATCTACACAATAACTGTGGGAAGTTTAATATGTTACAACAATAAATAAAATCAAAGGCTCAACTTATAACAGAGAAACTCACTTTTAGTAGCCAGTGGTAACGCACTAAATGTTTCTGGGGGTGTACAGCCCTGATGTCAAGACATTAAATGGAGTAAGCCAGCTGTGTTATAAAGTCCGGGAACACTTTCAATTATTTATTACACAAGAACCAAACATTGTACAGATATCATACATATGTCATTTTGAAGAGAAACCCTTAAGGTTTTTTCCATGTATACCTTTTCACAGCATAGTTTGGTAATTTGCCGGTAGTCAACACTGGTCGCAAACATGGCCAGTTCAGGTGCGAAGCGAGCATTCTGGGTCTTCGAGTTCGACAAAACAAGTGTGCTACAGCTGTTCAACGGATGTTTAGAACCAAGTATGGTAAGAAGCCACCGACAAGGAAGGCCATTTACCACTGGCACAACAAATTCATTATGACGGGTTGCTTGTGCCCAGCAAAGAGAAGCGGACGTCCCAGTGTGAGTGAAGTCAATGTGGAACGGGTATGAAAGACAGTCATAAGGAGTCGAAGGAAATCGGTGCGTTGTGCATCCTGCGAACTCGAAATGGCTCCAGTGAGTGTGGGAAGTCCTGTGACAGAAGTTGTCTATGAAACCATTCAAATTAAAGCTAGTGCAGAGGCTCAATGACAATGACACACACATTGAGTTTTGTTCACAGTTGCAACAACGGAATGAGAATGAGGGTACCATTGCTGATCACTTAATTTTTAGCGACGAAGCCACTTTTTACACTAATGGGAAAGTGAACATGCATAATTGTCAAATCTGGTGAACAAAGCATCCACACAAATGCATTGAATTTGAGCGTGATTCCCCAAAGATAAATGCTTTTTGTGCCTTGTCATGTCGCAAACTGTATGGGCCATTCTTCTTTGCTGAGAGCACAGTCACTGGGTATTCCTACTTGGACATGTTGCAGCAGTGGCTTATGCCTCAAATGCAATCGGACTCTCCGTTCATCTTTCAGCAGGATGGGGATCTATCCCATTTTTATCATGAAGTTCGTGGGTACCTGAACACTGAGCTGCCACATTGACGGATCGGCCGTGCTACAGAAGGGGACAGCTGTTTCACGAAATGGCCTCCTCTATCACCAGACCCCACTCCGTGTGACTTTTCTGTGGGGACACATTAAAGATCTGATGTATGTACTGCCTCTACCACGTGGTGCAGCAGAGCTCCGGGAAAGACTGCCACAGTTAACGATGCCATGCTGGGACGAGTATGGCAAGAATATGATTAATGTATTGACATCTGCCGGGCCACTCACAGTTTGCATATTTGTGGGTGGGTGGGGTAGGATTGAAGTGTTCACGGACTTTATGGACAACCTGTAGTTATTGTAAACTCTATTGTCAGTTACATTCAGAAGTTAAAAACCACCAGGAAGTATCATTTCTTTTTGTACTGATAGACACTTTGGTTGGAAAGTACATCATTAAGCCAAACACAAAGAGCAAAACGTGCAAATTCGAAAATGTGTTGAAGCCCAAAAAAGTGTCAGATCCTAAGGTTTCATGATACTTTTGTTTCTTGCCTTGCATTATGTTTAATGAGGTGCTTTCCCACCAAAGTGTATACTGATAGGGCTCTGGCTCCCCAACAAGAAATGTTACTTCTTGTTGGTTTATCTTTGAATGTACCTGACAGAGTTTAAGATAACTGTAACAGTTCATGTCTGACAGCGGCGATGCATGGTGGTGGTTAGTGTTTAACGTCCCGTCGACAGCGAGGTCATTAGAGACGGAGCGCAAGCTCGGGTTAGGGAAGGATTGGGAAGGAAATCGGCCGTGCCCTTTCAGAGGAACCATCCCGGCATTTGCCTGAAACGATTTATGGAAATCACGGAGAACCTAAATCAGGATGGCTGGAGACGGGATTGAACCGTCGTCCTCCCGAATGCGAGTCCAGTGTGCTAACCACTGCGCCACCTCGCAGCGGCGATGCACATGCCATAAACATTTAATATGAGGCCTTTGGTTACCAAAAAGGAGTTAGTGTTGAGTATGTGGTTTTATTTCATTTGATGCTATTGTAACACATTTGAATTTACCATGGTTCTCAAGATGCTTCCGGCTGAGAAGAAACATGTAAAAATAAAGGAAAAACGCTTTTGTCTTGCAGCTGCTTCACTACCTAATAGAGAGATTATCTGACAAGATTTGGATGAATCTATGACCATTTGGAATAATAGTAATGATTAATAATTATAGTAGCAATAATACTACCACCACTGGTAACAGTGGCAGTAAAGGATACAAAATGTATGTATGGGTGCAGAAGAGTGAGGTATTATGTCATGAGAGAGTTCTGAAAGAGAAATTCAGATACATACATCCAAGGGTCAACAGTGTTGAGAGTAGTGCTATCTTCACTCAATTAACACAGCACTTATGCACTTGCAGTGACGTAAAATTGTTTTGAAGTCTATTTACTACAAAAATCACCTAAAATTATAACTCCAGAGAAAGTATTGATCTCAATGTCACTAAGCACATCCAAATATGTTTTAATTTTAGTTGTACCCACAGTTATCCTTTGGTCTTGAATCAGGCAAAATTTTAGCACTAGAAGTTTTCTGCTTGAGAAATGGCAGGTAGAGTGCTGTAAACAGTAGTACAGCTCCCACGGGAACAAGGGTTTCTGCTCTGTCATACAGGAGGGTATGAATGACTGCACAGAATGCGGTACTTGAAACTGGGCACATTTCAATTTGAATTTCCCACAACATCATACTTCCGGCAGAGGCTCTCGAAAGCCCTAGGCATCCGTCAGTCAGAACCTCAAAATGGCCAAGTTGAAACAGACAAGGTAAAACCTAAGAGCTGCAATTATGCAAAGTCTTTGTGCTGGCCATTCCCCCATTGAAATAGTTAAGATTCTTCGGGCACTAAAGATGCAACTGTTTACGATACATGGCCAAGTATAATGCTTCGGAGAAGTTTGGGGAGAGTTCCGCTAACCTGGTGAAGAAACCTTATTCGAGGAAACTCGTGTCATACCGCAGCAGTCATCAAAAATGCTCTGGCACTGATTCCAGAGGATCTGTGGCAAGTGAGAGGAAATTGTAATCAGTACTGAATGTCAGCAAGCAAACAATGCTTGGCAGAGGAGGGGCTGATAAGAGCCATTTAGTCCAAAACTGGCTCTCAGATAATGTTGACATGTTCTGGTCAAAGGAGTTCCGGCCTCCGAATAGTTTGAATTTGAACCCCCTTGACTACTTTGGAGCATAGTCTAAAGAGTTACCAATAAGATGAGGCATGCTAATGTCAACAACTCTGTGCACTGCTATCTAAGCAGCATTCACGAATATGGACAGTGCTGTTGTAATGTGAGCGATCACTTCAGTACGAGAATGGATGCACTCATTGTGGCTCAACGGGATGTTATGTCACTCTTGAAAGATACTACTACTTGTATGTAAAAGGATTTTCATTTGTATTTTGTTTTAACAAATTTTATTAAAAAAGTCATATGTCCAGATTTAAGCGTCGCATAGTGTATATGTAAAGTTCAGATGGTAAAGCAGAGAGAGAATAAACACTGCTCATTATTTTTAGGTGTTTTTAATGGTAAATAACAAATGGCATCGTGTGACCTGCTACATGATTACCTAACAGAAGCAAACGTGCTTATGGCCTCTGGGATATGGTCATTTGGAGCATTGTGTGTCATACTTAACTGTACTGGTGTTATAATTTCTGCTTAGACAAAATAGGCTGCATTTGCTCGTGCATGAAGGATCTCCATCTGAACATCATCATTATTTTTATGTGATTCGTAAATGAAAGTAGAGACACACAATGCCTGCATTTAAACTTGGTACAAATTTTGATGTGAATACAATGTTTGTGTGATTGTACACTATCAATGAGATCAGTGCCAGAATAGATAACCACACCTGAAGAAAGATATAGGGACAGGCATGGGTTTACAGACAAAAGTGGAAGTCAGCATCACAGCATATAGAAAAAAATTGACCATGTTTCTTGTTTAACAATAACTACAGACTTACATCCATTTTCTCAGATTTGTCCTCTTGCGCTGTAGCAGAGGTTTCTGCTGGAGCCGCATCCTTGCCAGAGTCGGCTCTGTCTTCGGCACTGCCTGCGTCACCCTCCTCCTTCTGCTCTGCCACCTTCTTCTCTGGTGGCGCCCCTGCATCTTCGTCAGCTCCACCAGCAGCCTCTTTCTCGTCGGCATCTCTCTTGGGACGACCACGCTTCGAGCCTGAAAATTAAGGGGGATATCTTGAAATGAGCAAAATAGCCAACAGTTAATGTATGACATACTCTAAATCAGATGACATCTGTACGCCACAAAAGATGCTCCTCAAATTAGGTGGACAACCTTATGTTCGCTTTGAGGTTTCTTCATATTAGTATCCTTGCTATTGATGCACAGCACTTTCAAACTTTTTCTATCTAAATAGAAAATCTTATTTGCAGTGTCAATCACATCTGTAGTGTTTCCCAAGGCTAGGTTAGATCGAAAGGCAATAGTTCTGTTGTAAAAAGATGAAATAAACGAATGTGAATTCATTGATGGTCCGCAACAGTGAAAAACATGATCATAAGCAAAGCTGTCTGCAGGCCCATCCTTAAAGATTGACAAATATCTCTCAGATTTTCTCAGTGTGATTGATTAATGATGTGCTTCTCAGTGTTACTCTTGAGTTGTTTCCATTTTAGACAAAATATTTCAACATTTGTTTTTAAAATGAAAACAATTCAACTGAACCCTAGAAAGAGCAATGTAAACTAGGCATACATCCACTAGTAAGATGATGATACACTGGACATGATCTGAATATGTGTTGGATTTATTACTGACAGTATCTTAGGCACAAATAGCTTCCAGCAAAGTCAGTGCTGATATGATACAACAATAATTAGAACAAGACATGAATTCAAACATCCAGTGTTTTTCAGGACCAATTTCATACTACACAGGACTTTCTGACTCTGTTGGTTATTGGGGATGAAACCTAGTTCCACATTTATGATCCCACACCCAAAATATGATCAGGGAAATGACACCATAGTGGATCAGTGCAACAATCGACGGCCTGCGGCCAGAAATCTACCAAACCAGTCACAGTGTTTGGTTTTCTGGGGCAAAGACAATATACTGTTTTAGAAGTATCACTGTCAGAGCTGTAGTATAACCAAATAGTATTACCCCAGCCTTCTCAACCAGCTGAAGGGGGGAAATTAAAACAAAATGCAAAAACATGTTGTCTGTGTACTATCATGAGCAGTCAGGAGAAAATATGACGATAGATCAGCTGATTTGTGTAGCCAATGATAATGTTTCAACATAGAATGTGCAAATGATACACTGATATTAGCAAGAATACAACCACTGTTCACCGTGAGACAGTATGCTGTCTGGTGGCATTGCATGCACATGACGCAATCACAATCGTGTAAGCAGAGCCAAGACAAATAAGCAATCTCTCAAGTGACAATACAGGCCACAAAATGTGGTTATCCATTGAAATCAAATCTGATTAAGGACAGATTGTTATGAGCCTAAGCCTGCACACAAGCATATCATATCAGAAGCAGCAAAACTGGTTCAGTTATTTGTGTGCTACTGTTGAGAGAATCTATGGGAAGCGCTAAACAGGTGGTGAAAACTACTGCTCGACATCCACTTCACTTCATAGAATGTGGAGATCAGAGGCTCACTCACTCTGTTGAGGAGGGCCGATTATGATCTGCGGCAGGTCTGGTGACAGAGTACAATGGTGCTGCAGGCACAAGAGTTTTGGAGCACCGCAGCAGACAACTGCTGCATGTTTCCACATATACCTAGTGATGTTGTCTAACACAATTCCACAGGCAAGGAGTAGTTGAGATTGGACTGTGTGTCAATGGAAACATGTCACCCAGTCACTTCTTACATCACAATGATGGTGAAGCTAGATGTACAGTCATCCAAATAAAACAGTTGCTCGAAACAAGCACCATGCTGCACATGGAAGACAGTGTGGGCCATACCGTATTTACTCAAATCTAAGGCGCACTCGAATCTAAGCCGCACCTGAAAAATTACACTCGAAATAAAGGGGGGGGGGGGGAATTGCCAAATCTAAGCCGCACCTGAAATTGGAGACTCTAAATTCAAGGGGGGGAGGAAAGTTTTACACCGGGCCTCCAAATCGAAACAAAGTTGGTCCATTGTAATATGATACACAATTTAGGCCAAATGAATGACAATACAGCTACAGAAGTTTGGTTTACCAGGTAGCCATTGCTATGCATCAGGCGCTCCGTATACATTTACACGGGTACCCTTCCTTTTTCACGTGCTTCGTCTGGTTTGAATTGATTGCTAATTTTTCTTTGATCTGATAAGTGCCGTTCTCTTTGTTATATGTGTTTACGTCACTCTAAGCTGAAAATGCATTATTGAACTGTGTAATGCATTGTTTGTCGCATTTTGATAATGACTGTTTACAACCTGTCGCCACTCGGGGCATGACTTGCTTTTGTGCGCTCTACTGCCGCTTCCAATTTAAAAGATTAAAAGAGAGAGAGAGAGAGAGAGAGAGAGAGAGAGAGAGAGAGAGAGAAGAGAGAGAGGGGGGGGGGGGGAATCGTCTCATTAGCGAAACAACGGCAAGAGACTGCTATTTGTTGTTACTTACACGGCTGCTTTCTTTGATAATAATCAACATAAACCAAATAATAAACTGCGTGTGATAGAAGATGTTGTGAAGGAGAGTTTAGCGAAAATTTTTCTTCATTTGAAAATCTTTGCAGAGGCCTCTTTGGTACATTTACATTCTGGACAGAAATTAGAGTCATCTTAGATTTAAAAATCTAGTCAGTTGTCGTCCTTCATTTCTGACTGTATCACTATTCGACATAAGAATAATATGAATATAAACATGGCATGATACGTATATTCTTCCACGTTTGCTGTTGTCTCACTCAAGTTTCGTAGTTCATTAGGCAGACAGGATTTAAATAAGATAGCAGCAAACACGGAAGAATACATGGCAAAATGTTTATATTTGTATTATTCTTATGGTGAAGAGAATACTGCATGTGATTCACAATTCATAAAAGTTCCTATTAGCAACCATCTCTTGTCACAAGTAGGAAAAAATTCAAACATTGAGTTGGCCATGTTGACAAACGTCCCAAACAGTCTTGTCAGTCGGATTTTCGTAGTACATTGAAAGGCTGCTATATTCGAAGATGAGCAATATGGAATTTGTATTTACTTCGTTTGATAATGTATGAAAATGCAGTGGTCGAAACTCGGGGCGGAGAAAAAAAAATCTTGTCTTCCACCTTCATTTATTTACTGACGCAGAGGTTTTGGCACCAGTATTTATCTTTGTGCCTGCAAAGCATACCACTGTAGCGCTACATATATTCAACGGCATAAGTTAATTGTGGCAGCACCTACCAACATTTTACAGAACTTCCGCTTACTTTGCACTCGATTCTAAGCCACAGGCGGTGTTTTGGATTACAAAAACCGGAAAAAAAGTGCGGCTTAGATTCGAGTAAATACGGCATTATGCTACAAGCAGTATTCATGTGGGCTTCTTTGGGACCTGTGACAGTAATGAAGGCACCAGGACAGCGGTGGACTACTTTAACATTACTTCAGAACAAGCGCATCCCTACATGCTCAATGCTTTTCCTAACTGTGACAAAATCTTCCAGCAGGATGATTGTCCATATGACTAGGCTAGAATCGCAAGGCCCTGAAAAGTTCTTCACTTTTCGCAATGTGCTGGGAAGGTGTTTGTTTCTTTGCTTTAAGGCACAAAAAAATCAACTGGGAACATACACGTCCGAGAGAGGAGTTGAAAAACAACTATACATCAGTCCCAATTGCCATAACAGAAGACAGCTAAAAACAGTGCTGTCGAGAAAGAGCTAAAATAGAAACGGAGGTCCAAAACTAAAAATGAAATGGCCTTTACCATATTGCTCTGGCAGATGAGTAAAATGCGGTCGACAGCTTGCGCATCATTTGCTAAAATGGCTGTAAAAAATGTGCACTCTATCAGGAAGTGGCACACAGTGAAAACTTGGGCACAATGTGTGTACAAAGTGGTGGGGTAGCGCCACTTATCAATTCATGTCTAAAAAGACAGTGCCCAATACGCAACCTAGTTAAAATGACCTCATCCCTGCAAGTGGCCAGAGAGGAGCTCGTCCAAGCCGCTGGGAGAGGCTTAGTAAGTCGGAGCTTATTCCCGTGACGGGAGGAGCATGGGCAGTGCCAAAAGGACGCCACCTCTTGACAGACCGCAACACAGAGATCATTGGAGGAAATAAAGGAACTCTTGGGCTGAGGTACGAGGACTGCAGCCTTGACAGCAGTCTCGTTTTCTGGCAGACCGACATAACCAGGAACCCACATAAACATCACAGTGGGTCCACCAAGAGTGAGCAAGCGACAGTTTTCCTGGACCCATTGCACTAAGGGATGAGCAGTGTACAGCGCACATAGACTTTGAAGGGCACCGAGAGAGTCTCGGCAGAGGATACAATCGGAAAGTCTGTCACCGTATGTACTCTGTGGCCTGATACAGGACAAAGAGCTTGGCTGTAAATACTGAACAGTGTGCCAGGAGCCGATATCGAAAGACACGGGCGCCAATGATGAAGGCACACCTGACCCAACAGCCAGTCCGAGAGCCATCAGTGTGCACGAAGGTACTATCGAGAAGTTCCATGCAAAGGCCATGAAACTGAAAACATTAGAGCAAGGATGGAGTAGTGTCCTTAGAAAGTGAATGAAGCCCAAGGTGAACATGGGACACTTCACGTAGCCGAGGTAGTGAAGGGTTCACACCCACCAGGAAAGCTGCAGATAGTGTAAAGTTAAGCCTACGAAGCAAGTGCCGAAAATGGACTCCACAAGGTAACAGAAGAGGGATACGTCCCATATATACGTAATAATCGAAGGAGGCATAGGAGCAAACGAGAGGGGGAGAGAGAGAGAAAGCAGACTAAAGTATAGACACACAAAGGAATTACATCTCGCCAATTCCCCTAAGATTTTGAGCTTTGTGTGCACATCAGCACTTAAGGGATCACTGGCCGTCATTGCCATAATTATATTATGTAGTGTGTTATCTTTCGGACATGTGTACTTTGACAGTTTGGGTCTGACACATGGTGGAGTGCTGGATCGTCCATGCGATTGCGGTAACCACTGTGTCCGGATGGCGTAGTCAGCGCATCTG
This sequence comes from Schistocerca gregaria, assembly GCF_023897955.1. Taxonomy (NCBI): domain Eukaryota; kingdom Metazoa; phylum Arthropoda; class Insecta; order Orthoptera; family Acrididae; genus Schistocerca; species Schistocerca gregaria. Next base: position 59,552,589 of record NC_064930.1, on the reverse strand, counting down.
TCTAGTAAGCAGGCACAAATTTTCTACTTTCCTCACTGACTTAATGCAATGCCCACTTGCAGCTAATGTCTTTAATTTCTTTCTATCTTAATTCGTAGTGACTCAAGACATAGTATGTGTGTACAAACCTGCCCACATTAAAGATCAATCTGCACTCGATGGAGCAGTCACACAGGTCAACAGAATGGAGCACTAAGAGTGAGGTGTGTCAGGAAGAAAGGTTTGCTAATGATGTTGGCGGGTGAACAGTGTTTTTGTCTCTAACATCTGAAGATAACCTAATTTTTACCCTGCTCATTCATGTTGTAGTAACATTTGTGTCTTCCTGGTCTTTATTTTATTACCTTGCATCATTTTTGTGACACATTGGAAGTGTTCCATTACAACTTCGATATTTTTTATATTGAGTGATCTTGCATGAAACGATAATGTATCAAAGGAAAGAATGGCATATGTATTATAAAAACTATAGAGCAGACACCTACAGTCTGCAAATAAGACCATAATTTGATGAAGTAATTTCCATTTAATTACCTTTCCTTCATGTGAAACGTCAGCCCTATTGAATTAGAAAAATACAGTTATCTGCTATGTAGGGAAAACTTACCACAATGGATAAGGTATAAAGGTTCCGTGTATTCCCTTACAAATATTTTTTAACATGACTGTACGCATATATTTTCACTGGCAAATCGTGTGCCATTGTTGCTCTCGGGCACAACATGGCAGTGTCCAGTCATTTGGGCAGAGAGCTTACTGGTGGTCACTCCCACATAAGACAAGAGTTACAAGAGAGCCAGTATATGACAGAACTGCTCTCGAAGTTAGCTCTGTCTCTTATATGGTATCGTACAGCACAGACAGGACTGGAATAGGATGTGTTGGATGCATAGACAGGTCTTAAATCTACATCTACCATATCCACAGAGATACAACCCACATGGCAGGGTGTCTGAGGAGAGGGTACTTGGTCAAAGCAGAATATTTAATATACATCAGATGTCAATGGACTACCACTGGGAGATATTTTAGGCCACATTGAAAGGTAGCAAAACCACTGGTAGAGTAAGTGGTTACATGTTCCAGTCCAGTCCAGCAGATCAGTGGAGGTGGTTATGGAATTAATGACATGGGAATGGGACAGGTGATTCATATGTGGACAAAGTTTGACGACTAGTGCTGATTAGTTCAGGCCTCCGTAAGCCCTTGAGCATAACGGCGAGTGATTTCTCATCATTGCAGATTCAATTTCATTTGTATACTTTTTGATCGCTCAATGCAACTACGTGGAGAATGATTATTTTCACTCTTTCCATTATTTGACTATTAAAAATGTTTATCTATCTCGTGACACCTTGCATCCAAGGGTATGTATATGCTGTGAAATAACTTTTGTCTGAGAAGACACTGCCCCTACAGCAGTATGACACACCACTCAAAAATCAAAGAAGTGCAATGGGGAGGTGTGTGTGTGTGTGTGTGTGTGTGTGTGTGAGAGAGAGAGAGAGAGAGAGAGAGAGAGAGAGAGAGAGAGAGAGAGAGAGAGAGAGAGACTTTGCCCCATCACAGATTATTAACATCAAGCTTTTCCTAGCAGAATTCCTTGCAGTCATCAACACATGAAGTAGCACATCCTACTCTCCTTAGAAGCAACTGTTTTAGCTGTATTTGAATTATATACTTCACACACACACACTTGGAATTAGAAGTTACTTGGCGAATGGACTGGTCTGCCTGTTCCCACCTTACCAAACTTAGATCCTATTGAGCACAGTACAGATGCATTTCGGACACATAATGTGCCATTTTCCTGCACACTGACGACTATCTAGTACTTGTCAATTGAGCTGGAGGAGGAATGCAATGCCCTACCACAAGAACTCCTTACCAGCCTTATGGCCAGCATGGGAGCATGTCACAGAACAAGCATGGTGAACTGTGGTGACCACACACCCTCTTAAGAACAACATCTCATCTTACCTAATGTGCATGGGGCCATCATGAATTGCCACAACTTCAGTGTAAGCATTGTCTTTACATAAAAGTGCCATTTCTGTTTGTGTCATTACATATATCTTTCAGTTACCTTCGGCATTATACTGTAGCATAGGTATAGGCTAAGTTGCATCAAGCTATGTTACTTGGCAGAAACTTCATGCTGAAGTTACTTTCATCCCTAAGATTTTGCACACCAGTGTACTTTCACAGATATCTGAGGGTTGTTTTACTACTCTGTGTTTCATGTAGTCCCTTCCACTGATTGCATATTGCTACCTTTTTCACTGTAGTGAACATATTTGCACAGAAACAGAGATAACTGGTGTAAAAACAGAATCGAGTTACAATATTCTCTAGCAACAAGTCACAGGTGGACCTGGACCCCGATGCCAAAATATTTGAAAAATATCCTACAGAACCCACAAAATTCTGTTAGTGGGAGTGCAGGAAAACACCTACTTCAAAATACATGCACTATGATTACTAATAACCTAGAATCAAAACAGTGTACTATATTAACTTTTATTAGTTCACAAAATCTCTTGGTCCATTTGATCGGACTAATTGTAACTGATATACAAAAGATTTGCACAACAAACCTCTTCCCCCACCAGATGGAGGTGTCTTCTTTTCTCTCTTTGCCGGCGGAGGGGGCGGTGTGGAAACAGCACCTCGTGTTGACGAGCGTGTTCTTCTCCTGTTTTCTGAGCCAGGGTCCTCCTTATTTAAATCCTAAAAAACAACATATTTTTAGCACAGCATCTGCAAAGCATACACATTTAATCGGAGACAAATGTACACTTATTGAGCAGTCTGCTGGTAGCCTAAGTCAAATGCACTACTACTTTGTTTCACAATAATTTGTACTACATCATTCTAAAGAATGTAAAAAAAAAAAAAAAGAGAGGAAAAACGGGAAAAGAAGCTGTACTGATGGACACTACTAGACAGGTGAACTGTAGCTGGGTGCAATATGCAACACAGAGCAAGACTTCAGAAGCTCACTACACACAGAACTGGGAAGTAAATGGCATCATCAAAGTACATTGTTTTATGTAATGGGAAGGTTTAACCATCAACAGTCCTTTCCTGCTGTAGTTCTGTTCCTTTACAATGAACCTGATCACAATTCTGAAGGATCAAGACAGTTAGACTTCTTGTTTCTATGACTTATCAGTGTATGTAAAACATATGCAATAACAGAATCCTGAACATTAATTTTTATCAACAGCGTGAGAACAGAATGAAAATGTATACATTTCTTCACACAAAGACAAAACCCAAAGTTCACAGAACCAATAAAATTTGCCATTACTATAGAACAAACTCTTATTAGCAAAATTACAGGCCATAAAATAAAATAGACAGATCTATTACCTTTACAAGGGCTTCTCCTTCCTGAGCTAATCGGGTAATTGTGGAGACACGCTTACTGCCACTTTTTCTTTGCCGCCCACCCTGGGGTGTTTCATCTTCTCCCTCCTGTAAAAACAAATGTATGTAACTAAACTGCTAAAAGGTTTGAAGATAATGCACAATAATAATCATGTTATGGCATTCAAATAATCAACTGCTGTATGTTTCCCTTGATTTTAAGTAGGTAATGATTACACAGAACAACATTTCAGCGGCAGCGAGCCTGGAAACTTCGATCTAAATTTTGTTTCAATGAATCAAAGACTAACATTTTTAACATGGTACAGCACTAAGGCACACACAGTGTGGACTGCCAAACAAGGCAAGAAAACTAATGTTCAGAGCATGGAAATATGAATCACTTGGCACGGGATGGAAGTGAAACAAATACGTAATGGGTTATAGAACACCATCTCCACACACACACACACACACACACACACACACACACACACACACACACACACACACACACACACACACACACTACAACTGCAACATTGCAATCAATATTCTTCGTATTACTATATACTGTTCATGAAATAACCCACCACAATAAAAGTTACCTTGAACATCATAGGGTATGTAGACCTGAATCTTCATCCTTAAAATGTATGCAAATCAATTTGCTACATATCTCTGACAAGAAAAAAAAATGTGCAATTATATTCTGAATCCCACTCGCTTTACTCACCGTTGATTATCTCTCTGCAAATGAATAACGAGTGGGATCTTCTTACCAGATTTCATTTGAAACAATCAATACATACAAAGTATAATGCTACATAAGCTGCAAAAAGCGTTCTGGACTTTCACGTAACCGCCAACACCATAAAAAACATACCTATAACAGGTTAGGAGCTAACAGGCAAGGTGATTTTCCACTTTTTCTACCATCTCAACCATATTATGCACACCAAGCCGGTAATTACCTCAACATCAAGTTTATATTTATGTTATACTTACTTATTCAAAGCCTTGAATATATAATAATTACTTCAAAACACCTTACCGGCGCGAACATGTTTGTCCCCTTCTACCTATTAACATACGCCACACCGCATGTAAAATAAAATTTTCAGATTACAATGAAGTTTTCTTACATTCAGTTTTAATTATATAACTACAATGCCTACTTATTAATAAACTGGGCAACAGATATTTAATCTACATTCATTTACCGCCGATAACGAAGTTCGCCGCTTTCCCGCCAGATGGACGCTATGGCCGAAGTTTATAACACCATCCCGCCATTGAAGGGCAAACAGCAATCTTTAAAATTAGATTCCCTATACAATGCTTGCGTGTTCCAATAATTTTCATGCGATTTCCGACTACATAAACGCCCAATTGTCAATAATTTCACTGCTGTTTAATAATTTAAAGCGCCATACAACGGGTAATTTCCAACAGCTTAGGTTCACCTTCCGTTTTCTCACGCATCACGTTGGCTCAGCGTGGAATAACAACTTCTCATGCATATAGAGACGATATTATAGTATTACCTTGTTTGCGGCATCCGTAGCGTTCTCCTTCTTGATATCGGCTTTCTCCCCAGACATTTTAAAGCACTAAAAAACACTTAAAAACACGTTAACCAGCACAAAACTGTCGAAATCGTTAAGGTTCCCCGGCCTCTTGTTTATACAGCAGACAAAGATGGCGGTTAGCGTGGGTCACGTGACGCATCTTGAAGTTTGAACTTCAAAAATACAGGACGGTGCTGCCACGAGCGGGAATGCGGGCACTGGCGCGGTAATTTTAACAGTGTTTCCACCGAAAACACAGCAGAATTTGCGACATATTCGATGTTAAATCGCACCACCAGCAGTGAAGTCACGTCATTTATGACAAAAATGGTTCTATGTTACGGAACCGACAGGTATATTCACTGTTACTGGAAATAATACTGGTTTAATAATTACAAACACCACTGTTTTGCCGTCTTCACAGAGCGTATTAAAAATTCAGAAGCTATAGTAAAATGCTATGCTTCGAGTACTTATTTATGAGAATATATTATAAGCACTAAGTGCTACACACGTTTAAGTATTGTCAATATTTTTTTCATTGCACAGCACTACGACAGTTATTAAGTAGCACGAGTAGCAGTGAGGATAATGATTTTGTAATTAAAGGGCGAAAATAGCTAAATCATTTGTGGCCACATATTATTCATTGTTCTTCTCGTGATGGCAGCTACTGTCCACCCGAGTATCGAGGAGGATTCTTCTGGAGACAATGGATAAGAAGTACATAAGGCGAAAAGAAATATTATTTTCTGTGGGGGAATTGTGAAACTTCGCTTGTGCAAACGGGTATACGCCTGTTTTCAATATTTTAACTAAGAAGTTTTTTATTTGGGGTTAACATGTATAAATAGAACAATCAGGAACAAGACACAAGTGTCTCCCGTTAAATGATGGCAATTGGACTTACAACATTCTGCTCAAAGAGGAGGGAACTTACATTCGTTTAGCGATGCTAACGCCAATTAAAAGAAAAAAAAGGCCAAATGCGAGAAGGAGAGTTCGGTGCAAACTTAATTACGTGTGTATTTATACATTCGGTGCTCGTCTAATCTGGGTATTGAGAATCTCTATGATTTTTACCTGTTATCATTATCGATACTGGCAACATATTGGTCCTAGGAATTCCAAGACAGTAACAAAATCTCTACATTAGTTCCACATAATAGCCCGGACATAATAAAGCATTTTTATTTACGTAACTTACATTTTATGTTTCCATTCAGTAATGTTCGTCTATCATGCTTTCGACAGATGATGAATGCAGTGTATGATCAAATGGCGAAAGATATTTTTTATATGATATATTTAAAAAGTTTCAGACTTCTTACTTTACTTGTACTATGAAACCCTACTGCTTGCAGGATTTCGTGGTTGTAGGCCAACGGGAAGCACCCTACAGGCTATGATGTTTGAGTTTGCGGGTATCCAAATATGTGTCATAAATGGGCGTATTTTTTTAACTGAGTTGACTTAGAAGCTTACAATTTTTACAGCGCAAAGGGATCATACATCTTAGTATGTGACACAAAATTTGAACTTGATACACGAAACTGCTCCAGAGAAAAAGGATCTTAACTGAAGGACAGACAACAGATAAAAATGACAAAACAATTTTCGTGTTATATAGTTAAAAATCACCCATTTTTCGGATGTTTTCCTTTACTTTTGCCGTGAAACCTTTGTGTCTTACCAGATTTCGTATTCCAGGTCCACGGGAAACACCCTTTACGTTTTGATGAGTGTGTTTTCGAGTGTCAACATATGTGAAGGAAATGGCTGTTTGATTTGCCTGAAGTGACTTAAAACTTTCAATTTTTACAACTCCAAGGGACCATAGACCTTCATATGTGCCACAAATTTGAACTTGATACGTCAGCCCGTTCCCGAGGCAAATTATCTACATCTACGTGATTACTCTGCTATTCGTAGTAAAGTGCCTGGCAGAGGGTTCAATGAACCACCTTCAAGATGTCTTTCTACCGTTCCACTCTCGAACGGCTCACGGGAAAAACACAGCATTTAAATTTTTTGTGCGAGTCCTGATTTCTTTATTTTATCGTGATGTTCATTTCTCCCTATGTAGGTGGGTGCCAACAGATTTTTTTTTTTTTTTTTTGCAATCGGAAGAGAAAACTGGTGACTGAAATTTCGTGAGAAGATCCCGTCGCAACGAAAACTGCCTTTGTTTTAATGATCGCCACTCCAATACACGTAGGAAACGCAATCCGAAAACAAAGGAAGTAGGTTACAGTACGCTTGTTCGCCCACTGCTTGAATGCTGCTCACCAGTGTGGGATCCGTACCAGATGGGGTTAATAGAAGAGATAGAGAAGATCCAACGGAGATGGCTAATGGTTCAAATGGCTCTGAGCACTATGGGACTTAACATCGATGGTCATCAGTCCCATAGAACTTAGAAATACTTAAACCTAACTAACCTAAGTACATCACAACACCCAGCCATCACGAGGCAGAGAAAATCCCTGACCCCGCCGGGAATCGAACCCGGGAACCCTGGCGTGGGAAACGAGAACGCTACCGCACGACCACGAGATGCGGGCTCCAACGGAGAGCAGCGCGCTTCGTTACATGATCATTTTGTAATAGCGAAAGCGTTACGGAGATGATAGATAAACTCCAGTAAAGACTGCAGGAGAGACGCTCAGAGCTCGATACGGGCTTTTGTTGAAGTTTCGAGAACATATCTTCACCGAGGAGTCAAGCAGTATATTGCTCCCTCCTAAGTATATCTCGCGAAGAGACCATGAGGATAAAATCAGAGAGATTAGAGCCCACACAGAGGAATACCGGCAATCTTTCTTTCCACGAACAATACTATACTGGAATAGAAGGGAGAACCGATAGAGGTACTCAAAGTACCCTCCATCACACACCGTCAGGTAGCTTGCGGAGTATGGATGTAGATGTATCATGTCTGCGGCACTATCTCACCTATTTCACGATTATACAAAACGAGCTGCCCTTCTTTGAACATTTTCGATGTCATCCATCGGCCCCACCTGATGCGGAACCCACACCGCACAGCAATACTCCAGAATAGGGCGGATAAGCGTGGTGTAAGCAGTCCCTTTAACAGATCTGTTGCACCTTCTAAGTGTTCTGCCAATGAATCGCGGTCTTTGTCTTGCTCTACCCACATCATTATCTATGTGATCGTTCCAATTTAGGTTATTTGTCATGATAATCCCTAAGTATTTAGCTGAATTTACAGCCTTCAGACTTGTGTGAATTATAGCGTAATCGAAATTTAGCGGATTTCTTTTAGCACTCTTGTGAAGTAATAAGTGCTATCGACAGGGGATGTCAAATTGATTCCATATTTTTAGACTTCCAGAAGGCTTTCGACACCGTTCCTCAAAAGCGTCTTCTAGGGGACCCTTGACCTCAGCTGTTAAGTCCCATAGTGCTCAGAGCCATTTGAACCATTTGAACAAAGCGATGCATAAGGAGTCCGTTTTTTACAAACTGAGGCATGGAACCATAAAAGGAAAGGGAGATACCTGGTTTGAAACGCACTGTGATAGTCAAATTGCCGGCTAGCGTATCGCGATTTGTCATTATAACAGTTTTGTGAAGTAGGACAGGTAAATGGAAACAGTAGACACTCACATTGAACAGTTTATGCGTACAGGGTTTTCCGCAATTTCACTCAATCGCTTATGGCAAATGCTGGGGTGGTTGCTTTGCTAGGTCATATTCTATTTCCTTTCCAACTCGGAGCGTGCGTTCCATCTCTAATAAAATCGTTGTCCGCAGGACTTCAAATCCTGGTATTCCTTCCTTTCTACTATATCCGCCCAAAGGAACCAAGAATCAAAATTAGTACCCAGTCGTCCACTGAATTATTCGCACGAATGAAATAAGCGGTTTTCTGCAGCAAACCAGTGAAAGTGATATGATAGAAAATATCAGTATTCAGTTTTTTCCGGACGAGGCTCAAAAAGAAGAATAATTGATTCGTTTCAGTCTTTCTGATCACATATCATTTCTCAGTAAATGACAATTTGCTGTGATATTGCTACGGGAATTAGATTAAGAAACGAGACCCTTAAAGTAGTAAATGAGTTTTGCTACTTGGGGAGCAAAATAACTGGTGATGGTCGAAGTAGAGAGGATATAAAATGTAGATTGGCAACGGGAAGGAAAGCGTTTCTGAGGAAGAGAAATTTGTTAACATCGAGTATAGACTGAAGTGTCAGGAAGTCGTTTCTGAAAGTATTTGTATGGAGTGTAGCCATTTATTAAAGTGAAACATGGTGGATAAGCATTTTAGACAAGAAGTGAATAGAAAGAAGCTTTCGGAATGTGGTGCTACACAAGAATGCTGAAGATTAGATGGGTAGATCACATAACTAATGAGGAGGTATTGAATAGAATTGGATAGAAGAGAAATTTGTGGCACAACTTGACTAGAAGAAGGGACCGGTTGGTAGGACATATTCTGAGGCATCAAGGGATCACAAATTTAGCATTGGAGGGCAGCGTGGAGGGTAAAAATCGTAGAGAGAGACCAAGAGATGAACACACTAAGCAGATTCAGAAGGACGTAGGTTGCAGTAGGTACTGGGAGATGAAGAAGCTTGCACAGGATAGAGTAGCATGGAGAGCTGCATCAAACCAGTCTCTGGACTGAAGACCACAACAACAACATTGCTAGATTCTCCAACGTACAATTATTTACGAAGATAGTAAACCGTTTACCATCTGCATATTAAGTTTACCGTGCATCTTTTATTATGCGGAACGTGTCATTCACAAAAAAGGTTAAGTGTTATTGACTCAGATATTACAAAGACTGGGCATAAGGAAACGTCTCCTAAAGGACTTTTTTTTTTTTTTACTGTATATTTCTACTGGTACGCAGGATATGTGACGCATGCAAAATACTTCAAGAAGTCAGTAATTCCACTTTTAAAGAAAGCAGTTCCCGAGAAGTGTGAATATTACAGGACCACCAGTTACATATATCATGGTTGCAAAATACTGACGCAAATTAGTTATAGAATAATAGAAAAACAAGTGGAGATCGACATCGGGGAAGACTAGTTTGGATCTTGAAGTGCAGGAAAATGCAACGCCCAACTGACCCTATGACGTATCTTAGAAGATAGATTGAGGAAAGATAAGCTTTATGTTCACAACTTTTGTAGATTAGATATCGTTGACTGTTTACGTTCTTTGCAGTTTTGAAGGTAACGAGGACAAAATACAGAGAGCAAAAAATCATTATTGTAACTTCTGGGTTGCCACAAGTTTTCCCAAGTGATATTCCCTGATATTTCCCCAATTTTCAGACAAATTTTAGCATTTTCCCCTCACAAATTTTGAGATCTCAAGGGTAAGTTAAGACGTAATTGACAATCTGTCTTTGCAGCTACGGTACACGAAACAATAGTACAAACAAGGAAATACCTTAAAAAAAGAAAAAAAGCATTGCAAGCAGATGGTGTTTCCTGATTAACATATTTTGTAATGAACTGTTTTTAGATGGAGAAAGCAAGCCAAATGGTATATGTGTTTCATGAAGACCACTGACGTTATTTTATTCCATTAAAACGAAACATATTCATTACAAAAAAACACATTTGCCTGGAATCGCAAGACAGATTTATTGGTGGTGGTTAGTGTTAACGTCCCGTCGACAACGAGGTCATTAGAGCCGGAGCGCAAGCTCGGGTTAGGGAAGGATTGGGAAGGAAATCGGCCGTGCCCTTTCAAAGGAACCATACCGGCGATTTAGGGAAATCACGGAAAACCTAAATCAGGATGGCCGGAGACGGGATTGAACCGTCGTCCTCCCGAATGCGAGTCCAGTGTGCTAACCACTGCGCCACCTCGCTCGGTAAGCCAGATTTAAAACAACTTCACTGATTTCAGAAATAATCTCAGAAACAAGTAGGCCTCTTGAAAGAAGTGTAAAAGGCGAGGAAGAATTGTGTAAACCAACACTGTAGCGGACCACCAATAGAATGTTGGAATGTTGGCTCTACTATCTTCCTTATTGTCGCTTAACCCACTGTGTTATATCTATTATTTTACAGGTATTGTGTGATTTGTCTTTCGACAAATATATGAGTGTATAATGTACAAACAGCCGGCGACTGATACTATTGTCTTCTTCTTGTTGTCCATACTTTCTAACAGATAAACTACTTTTGAAGTGCCAAAATGTACTAGAACAAATAAAATGTCTATAAAACGCTGCACTGTACGATGTACACTCATGCTCATAAATTAAGAATAATGCTGATACATGGTGAAACAACGCTCTGGTGGGCGGTTAAAGGGTTTAAATCACCTCGGGGTATGAGGATGCGGTGCATTCGTCGCACGGTGGCGCTGGCAGCAGCCCACATACGCTATGTGTGTTGCATGTCAGAGTACGGTGCAGCGAGTAAGTGTCCATACGTTTCCAGACGTGCTAATGCTGGCTGTGTGTTGAAAACGGCTCAATGACGTTAAGAGGGGCAGAATACTAGGGCGACTGGAGGCTGGTGAAACACAGCAGGTCGTAGCACGGGCCCTCCGTGTGCCACAAAGTGTGTTCTCAAGATTGTGGCAACGATTCCAGCAGACAGGAAACGCGTCCAGGCGCCACAGTACGGGACGTCCACAGTGTGCAACATTGCAAGATGACCGATATCTCACAATCAGTGCCCACAGACGGCCACGGAGTACTGCAGGTAGCCTCGCTCGGGACCTTACCGCAGCCACTGGAACAGTTGTCTCCAGACACACAGTCTACACACGACTGAAAAGACACTGTTTATTCACCCGAAGACCTGCAAGGTGCATTCCACTCACCCCTGGTCACAAAAGAGCCCGTAAAGCCTGGTGTCAAGACACATTACACGGTCATTGGAACAGTGGTCCCAGATTATGTTCACGGACGAGTCTAGGTATAGTCTGAACGGAGATTATTGCCGGGTTTTCATCTGGCGTGAACCAGGAACCAGATACCAACCCCTTAATGTCCTTGAAAGGGACATGTATGGAGGTCGTGGTTTGATGGTGTGGGGTGGGATTATGATTGGTGCACGTACACCCCTGCACGTCTCTGACACAGAAACTGTATCAGGACATCATTTTGCACCAGTATGTCCGCCTTTTCAGGGGTAAAGTGGGTCCCATCTTCCTCCTGATGTACGATAACGCACGGCCCCGTCGTGGAAGAGTACCTTGAAACAGAAGATATCAGGCGAATGGAGTGGCCTGCCTGTTCTCCAGACCTAAACCCCATCAAGCTCATCTGGGATGCTCTCGGCCGACGTATCGCTGCACGTCTTCACATATCTAGGACACTTCAGGAGCTCCGACAGGCACTGGTGCAAGAATGGGAAACTATGCCCCAGCAGCTGCTCGACCACCTGATCCAGAGTATGCCAACCCATTGCGCGGCCTGTATACGTGTTCATGGCGATCATATCCCATACTGATGTCGGGGTACATGCACAGGAAACAGTGGCGCTTTGTAGCACATGTTTTTCGGGACGGTTTTCTCAACTTATCACCAAGACCGTGGATTTGCAGATCTGTGTCGTGTGTGTTCCCTATGTACCTATACTATTAGCGCCAGTTTTGTGTAGAGCCACGTTGTGTGACGCAACATTCTGCAATTATGGCTTCAGAAAACATCGCTCTTGTGCAACGCAGCTAGCTCTTTATTCGCACGAATTAACAGCCGCTATCGACAGGGGATCTCAAGTTCATTCCGTATTTCTAGATTTCCGGAAAACTTTTGACACCGTTCCTCACAAGCAACTTCTAATCAAGCTGCGGAGATATGGGGTATCGTCTCAGTTGTGCGACTGGATTCGTGATTTCATGTCAGGAAGGTCGCAGTTCGTAGTAATAGACGGCAAATCATCGAGTAAAACTGAAGTGATATCAGGTGTTCCCCAGGGAAGCGTCCTGGGACCTCTACTGTTCCTGATCTATATAAATGACCTGGGTGACAATCTGAGCAGTTCTCTTAGACTGTTCGCAGATGATGCTGTAATTTACCGTCTAGTAAGGTCATCCGAAGACCAGTATCAGCTGCAAAGCGATTTAGAAAAGATTGCTGTATGGTGTGTCAGGTGGCAGTTGACGCTAAATAACGAAAAGTGTGAGATGATCCACACGAGTTCCAAAAGAAATCCGTTGGAATTCGATTACTCGATAAATAGTACAATTCTCAAGGCTGTCAATTCAACTAAGTACCTGGGTGTTAAAATTACGAACAACTTCAGTTGGAAGGACCACATAGATAATATTGTCGGGAAGGCGAGCCAAAGGTTGCGTTTCATTGGCAGGACACTTAGAAGATGCAACAAGTCCACTAAAGAGACAGCTTACACTACACTCGTTCGTCCTCTGTTAGAATATTGCTGCGCGGTGTGGGATCCTTACCAGGTGGGATTGACGGAGGACATCGAAAGGGTGCAAAAAAGGGCAGCTCGTTTTGTATTATCGCGTTATAGGGGAGAGAGTGTGGCAGATATGATACAGGAGTTGGTATGGAAGTCATTACAGCATAGACGTTTTCCGTCGCGGCGAGACCTTTTTACGAAATTTCAGTCACCAACTTTCTCTTCCGAATGCGAAAATATTTTGTTGAGCCCAACCTACAAAGGTAGGAATGACCATCAAAATAAAATAAGAGAAATCAGAGCTCGAACAGAAAGGTTTAGGTGTTCGTTTTTCCCGCTCGCTGTTCGGGAGTGGAATAGTAGAGAGATAGTATGATTGTGGTTCGATGAACTCTCTGCCAAGCACTTAAATGTGAATTGCAGAGTAGTCACGTAGATGTAGATCCTTAATTTATGATCATGAGTGTATTTTCGATGAGACAGTCGCAATTCTCGAAATCCCTCACCCATGGTGTCTGGCCAGCTGAGGATCAAAACAGTCCTGTGTCCACAGATAAACCATCAAAATCCGCCGCATTACACCACACACAAACGGACCCGGCCTGCGGGAAGATCACTGAGACTAGATGGTTCAAATGGCTCTGAGCACTATGGGACTTAACATCTGTGGTCATCAGTCCCCTAGAACGTAGAACTACTTAAACCTAACTAACCTACGGACATCACACACATCCATGCCCGAGGCAGGATTCGAACATGCGACTGCAGCGCCTAGAACCGCTAGACCACCGCGGCCGGCGGAGACTAGATTCGACGGGCATTAGGAACTGAATGGTTTCAGATCGGCAGGCCCCATCTGTTACAGATACCCGCAAAAACGGCCTGAGGTGTTGACCCGTCACGGAAATCTAATCGTGTGGCCAGCTATTCCCGAATCACAGACAGTATGTTGATGAAATGAGACCACAGTGATCAATCTGTGCAACAGATAACTTGTTCAAATACAGAGTCCGCCAGAAAAATGAATATACTCTTTGACACGCTCTATTGAGATGTCGATATTGTCGTTCAATTTGAGATACAAGTGTGTTGTAGTAAGGTCTTTGGCTGAACAGGTTGTGAGGTAACGGGCGAGTCGTCGCGCCCTGCAAAATACGAGGGTCACTCTAAAAGAAATGCACACTATTTCTGTAAAAATACAGTTTTTTCTGCATGTTTGAAAGTTTTACAGTGTGTAGATACATTCTTCCCGCTTGCTTTCAAACTTAGTTCAAACTGTTCCCGTAAGTGGCGCTGTCACATCATGTCTTCAAGATGGCTGCTACACCTGACGTTCGTCAGAACCAACGTGCGCTCCTACAATTCCTGTACTGTGAAAACGAGACAGTGGGAAACATCCACAAGGGATTGAAAAAGGTGTACGGAGACGCTGTTGTCGATCACAGCGCAAGCAGGTTACGTGACGAAAGCGGGCACGGCAATATTGAGGACTGTCCTCGCAGCGGCAGGCCTCGTACTGCACACACTCCAGACAATGTGCAGGGAGTTAACGAATTGGTGACTGCTGACAGACGCATCACAGTGAACGAATTGTCTCGCTACGTTGGGATAGGGGAAGGAAGTGTTTGCAGAATACTGAAAGTGTTGGCGTTCAAAAAGGTTTGTGTCAGGTGGGTTCCCAGGATGTTGACAGTGGCTCACAAAGAAACAAGAAACCCGGTATGCGGCGAACTTTTGGAACAGTACGAGAATGGTGGAGATGAATTTCTTGGAAGAATTGTGACAGGTGTTGAAACATGGCTCCATCATTTTTCACCAGAGACGAGGAGGCACTCAATGGAGTGGCATCATGCAAATTCACCAAAAAAAAAAAAAAAAAAAAAATAAATCAAAACCACACCCTCTGCTGGAAAAGTTATGGCTATGGTATGTTTCGACTCGTGCTTGTGGACATCTTGCCAAGTGCAACCACCATAAATTCTGATGCATATGTGACGACACTGAAGAAACTTCCAGCTCGACTGAGTCGCGTTCGACCACATCGGCAAAAGCAGGAATTTTTGCTGTTGCACGACAATGCACGGCCACGTGTCAGTCAGCAAACCGTGGAAGCGATCACAAAACTCGGATGGACAACACTGAAACACCCGCCTTACAGTCCTGACATCGCTCCATGTGACTATAACCTCTTTGGGAAACTGAGGGACTCTCTTCGTGGAACAAGGTTTGAAGATGATGTGCACGCTGTCAAACAGCGGTTCCAACAGGTCGGTCCAGAATTTTACCGTGCGGGTATACAGGCGCTGGTTCCAAGATGGCGTAAGGCAGCTGTGAGGGATGGAAATTATGTGGAGAAATGAAAATATTGTTCCTAAAGGATGTATCTACACACCGTAAAACTTTCAAACATGTAGAATGAAAGATGGATTTAAAAAAAAAAAATAGTGTGCTTTTCTTTTGGAGTGACACTCGTATTCAAGTTCGGAGGAAGCTGTGGCCGCTCGGTAAGCCGACCACGTGGTAACAGACGCTGGCCGAAGCAAGATGGGTCCAGCCGCGTGACTGGGAATTCCGTTGTGACGCTATGTCGGGAGTGCGAAAGATGGCGGACTTTGTGAAACCTTAATAGCACACATTTCACAGTTCGTATAGAAATTAATAGTAGCCAAACGAATCGTGATACCTGGAAAAGAAACATGTATAGTATGTAAACTTAAGAGCGAGCAGCGCTTTTGGCGGGGGAAGTGGCCTATCCCGGAAGAACGCTGCCACCCGCCTACAGGGGCACCCAAAATCTGTTGCCCGTTACCTGTCTAGCGGTGTAGATCGGCGTGCAGTGATATACATCGTTTCTGTTCGTTGCCAGTGTCAGTGAGTTAAATTAGTATACTTACTGATATACTTCAATATCCGGAAGTAATGGATAATCGTCTTGAATTGCAAGAAAATGTGCAGAATACGAAGAAGAGGAGGTATCTGCAGAATGACGAGCGTTCGATCGTCTCTAACGTTATTACGGCGTGTAATAAAGATGCGACCCACAAAGAACTGTTGGCTAATATTACTAGTCCCAATAAAGGGCTGCAATTTATACAAACGTAAGCCTTGTCCATTAGGACGCATAAGGAAGGAACGCGAAAATAATGGTTTAGTGAAATCGCTACGAAGGAAAACTAATAATCCTGGGAGGAAACTGATCGTTATAGACAGTTTCAAAATCACTTAAAACCTTTGACGGTTATGGAACACTAAATCTCTATTTCGGTCACTATTCAACTGATTTTGAGACATATTGCTTTAAATATGTGCGCAATATCTATTCTAAACACTGCTGAAATTTTCTTCGAAACATGTACATCGATTCTGGACTTCTAAGCAAAAAGCTTGACATACGCGGTGCGTTCACATATTAATTTTTGGTAACAACTTTATTTGTTAATCTACAGCAAATCTCTTCAAAATATTCCCCATTACGTACTATACATTTGTGCCAGTGCTTTTTTCCAACTCCCGAAACACTTTAGGAACTGTTTCTTCGGGAAAATTACAGGTCTGTTAACTGTGCAGTTTCAATCTCATCCGTGTTTGTAAAACTGCTGCCCTTTAAGGCCTGGTTTGAAATGTTTATACCACATGTATGCCCTTGGTTCACTCATAATAGCCTCACCAAAAACAATATTTACCATTTGTAAAAATTTCACACACTTTATTCCATTCCTATAAAAAAATTTAATACAGATTCTCTAATCTGTTTTGCCGGTGGGAGTGGCCGTGCGGTTCTAGGCGCTACAGTCTGGAGCCGAGCGACCGCTACGGTCGCAGGTTCGATTCCTGCATCGGGCATGGATGTGTGTGATGTCCTTAGGTTAGTTAGGTTTAATTAGTTCTACGTTCTAGGGGACTGATGACCACAGATGTTAAGTTTCATAGTGCTCAGAGCCATTTGAACCATCTAGTCTCAGTGATCTGCCCGCAGGCCGGGTCCGTTTGTGTGTGGTGTAATGCGGCGGATTTTGATGGTTTATCTGTGGGGGATCCGTACCAGATAGGGTTCATAGAAGAGATAGAGAAGATCCAACGGAGTGCAGCGCGCTTCGTTACAGGATCATTTAGTAATCGCGAAAGCGTTACGGAGGTGATAGATAAAACTCCAGTGGAAGACTCTGCAGGAGAGACGCTCAGTAGCTCGGTACGGGATTTTGTTGTTTCAAGAACATACCTTCACCGAGGAGTCAAGCAGTATATTGCTCCCTCCTACGAATATCTCGCGAAAAGACCATGAGGATAAAATCAGAGAGATTAGAGCCCACACAGAGACATACCGACAATCTTTCTTTCCACAAACAATACGAAACTGGAATAGAAGGGAGAACCGATAGAGGTACTCAAGGTACCCTCCGCCACACACAGTCAGGTGCCTTGCGGAGTATGGATGCAGATGTAGATCTTCTTTATTTTCTATATCAATCCTCTCTGGCACAGATCCAGGGCTGACGAGCAATATTCGAGTATTTGTCGAAAGAATGTTTTGTAAAACGAACGGCTATCCGGGAAGAAGGGACGAATTTTAACTTTCTGCCATTTTGTCATATGATGGTTGGCAGCCGTGGTTTTTTCATGTTTGTTATCTGCGGTCCTTACGATTAGTAGCGTGATAGCTTTTGTGTTGTTTGATGTTTGTTTTCACTAAGCATAGGCGTGTGCAGGGATGCTAACCGCATTTCTACACACCATTGGCGCAAAATAATGAATGTTCCAGAATTTTTTGAAAAGGCTTCGTACATGTTTACTTCGTTTCTGTCTAGTTGTTTTCAAATTTCCAGATTGGTTCTACAAGTAGTTTTTATTCGAAAATGTTGTCTTCTAATGGCTAAATGCAATGCTCAAAATTTATACAATTAGCTCCAACACATGCTTCTATACACCACATTATAAAGTTATGAATTTCCAGATTGGTTCTACAAGTAGTTTTTATTCGAAAATGTTGCCTTCTAATGGCTAAATGCAATGCTCAAAATGTCTACCATTAACTCCAACACCTGCTTCTAAACACCGCATTATAGATTGTCATACTCGCTCCCATATTCCAGGAGTCTGCTGTATCTGCTGAGCCGGCCGCGGTGGCCAAGCGGTTCTAGGCGCTACATCTGGAACGGCGCGACCGCTGCGGTTGCAGGTTCGAATCCTGCCGCGGGCATGTATGTGTGTGATGTCCTTAGGTTAGTTAGGTTTAAGTAGTTCTAAGTTGTAGGTGACGGATGACCTCAGAAGTTAAGTCGCACAGTGCTCAGAGCCATTTTTTTTTTCTAATCTGTTTTCATACAAAAGAAATAATCATTGATGCTACCAAAACACATGTAACCTTTTTGACAGCTAACAACAGAGTACATACCCAATATGCATACATTGTACAAATACTTTTGAGACATGTTTACGACGACAGAGAAGTGGTGCAAATCGGACTAATACAAAACACGAAATCATAAATTTCTGATTACTTTTTAAACACTCTTCGTGTTGAAAGTCGTTCAAAGAAAACTTCTACCTTTTAGTAGAAACACAAAGCAAGAAGAAGCCCTAAATTCTACAGATTGATTCCGTTATATGGGGTTCGTTTTACGAATAGCAATAGCGGACCATCAATACATTCACACGACAAGGCACTCGGTTCTGTATTTGTAGTATAATCCTTACTTCCATTCTTGTCTTAATATTATTTACTCTATAGTGTTGTGTTTCGGAAGAATCTATCGCTTTTTGTATCCGTTATGGTTTTAATGCATTTGTCTAAAAATGAACGCAGCTGTGACGTATCTATCTGTACAGGGCGTCGCCACAGATTTAAAGCGGGCGCCGCGGCAGGGCCACTACATTGTGAAACAGCCTGCAGAAGCGCCCTGTGACGTAGCTGGGTTGGGAGACTGGGGACTCGCTCGCTCGCTCTTCAGTTTACCGACAGACTACACATTACTATTATCTGCGCGGCGATTCTGCTGGTGTAATAAGATTTTCAATATCTTTATTAGTTTAAAGTTTAGCATCTGACGGTAAACTATACAAGTAACACCCAGCAACGAACTTTCAAAATATGAACGCTTCACCCGATTTTGTCGATCGCCGTGTCTTTAGAAAGCTATAAGTTTAAACCTAAATTAGCATGAATTACAGGCATGCAACTTGAATAGTACATGAGTAATTGGAGGTCAAAGTGGCCGATTACTATCGATGGCGCCAGGCCTTAAGTACTCCAGTTAGACGATAAAACGGTAGCAGCATGCTTATAAATATATTTATTCATCTATGTATTTGTTTATATCCGATGTATACACTACTGGCCATTAAATTTGCTACACCATGAAGATGACGTGGTACAGACGCGAAATTTATCTGACAGAAAGAAGATGCTGTGGTATGCAAATCATTAGCTTCTCAGAGCATTCAAACAAGGCTGGCGGCGGTGGCGACACCTACAACGTGCTGACGTGAGGGAAGTTTTCAACCGATTTCTCATACACAAAAAGCAGTTGACCGGCGTTGCCTGGTGAAACGTTGTTGTGATGCCTCGTGTAAGGAGGAGACATGCGTACCATCACGTTTCCGACTTTGATAAAGGTCGGATTGTGGCCTATCGCGATTGCAGTTTATCGTATCGTGACATTGCTGCTCGCGTTGGTCGAGATCCAATGACTGTTATCAGAATATGGAGCCGGTGGGTTCAGGAGGGTAATACGGAACGCCGTGCTGGATCCCAACGGCCTCGTATCACTAGCAGTCGAGATGACAGGCATCTTATCCACACGGCTGTAACGGATCATGCACCCACGTGTCTATCCCTGAGTCAACAGATGGGGACGTTTGCAAGACAACAACCATCTGCACGAACAGTTCGAAGACGTTTGCAGCAGCACGGACTATCAGCTCGGAGACCACGGCTGCGGTTACCATTGACGCTGCAACACAGACAGAAGCGCCTGCGATGATGTACTCGACGAGGAACCTGGGTGCACGAATGGCAATACGTCATTTTCTCGGATGAATCCATTTACAGCATCACGATGGTCGCATCCGTGTTTGGCGACATCGCGGTTTACGCACATTGGAAACGTGTATTCGTCATCGCCATACTGGCGTATCACCCGGCGTGATGGCATGGGGTGGCATTGGCTAAACGTCTCGGTCACCTCTTGTTCGAATTGACGGCACTTTGAACATTCAATTAGTAACACATCTACGAAGAGATTACGGGCGGGAAATGCGTGCTACTTCTCACTGAATAGATTACTTTCATCACGGATATTGTCTAGGAAAGTAAAGATTAGAATATACAAAACTATTATTCTACCAGCTTTGCTGTATGGTTGTGAGACTTGGTCTCTCACTGTGCAAAATGAAAAGCCGTTTCGAGTATTTGAAAACAAAATTTTGAGGAAACTTTTCGGAGAAAAAAGGGATGAAATTAGCGGAGAGTGGCGAAAACTGCATAACGAAGAGGTTCACGAACTCTATTCAAGCCCTGACATAATCAGTATTATTAAACCACGTAGGCTGCGGTGGGCGGGGCACGTAGCTCGTATGGATGCGGGCAGGGCAGCGCGCAGAGTACTGGTAGGGCACCTAGAGGGAAAACGTCCTGTGGACAGACCGAGGCGTAGATGGGAGGACAATGTGAAGGCTGATTTGAGAAGCCAGGGTATTGAAGGGGAATGGAAGGAGATAGCCCAAGACAGGGACAGATGGCAAAAATACGTTGCTGTGGTAACGAACTCTCGAGTCCGGTATGACCAGTAAGATCTCTTAATGCTATATAAACACGAACATACGTAAACATTGGCCTGAAGCTGACTATGTAGGCAAATTTGGTCAGCAGTTTTGAACTAAATATTTTGTTTCAAATATATTGACATCTGAAGCAGAGTTTTACAAATCTGCCTTCTGTGTTAGCGCTGCAGTCATGGACTGTGCGGCTGGTCCCGGCGGAGGTTCGAGTCCTCCCTCGGGCATGGGTGTGTGTGTTTGTCCTTAGGATAATTTAGGTTAAGTTGTGTGTAAGCTTACGAGCTGATGACCTTAGCAGTTAAGTCCCATAAGATTTCACACACATTTTGCCTTCTGTGAAACAGTGTTATTCGACCACAAGGCATTGTCTAGTACTTCCTCTAGGCCTGAAGGTATTTCTTAATCTGTGTTTACGTCTTAAATTTATAGAATGCCATTCTAAGCTAAATTGTACACTGGCAGCATACTGTGTTTTTTCGTTCTAACTCCCCACATGGCTTCCTAGAGTAGACTATAAACTGTTAGTTGTACAGTTTCTTTGCCTCAAAGACAACCTTGTTAATTCTTTACACATTTTGAAATAGCCATGAAATTGAAATTTATTGTCCTTTATTCTGGTGTAAGCCACACAAGAAGCTGCTTCCTTCCTTCCTTCTCTCTCACTCTCTCTCTTTTTTTTCCCCAAGAAAATTGTATTCTATTCTACTAGCTTTGTGCAGCGCTGTGTAGACATAAAACTAATTAGAAATGCTACATAACAATATTGCAGAGTACGAATTATAAAAAAAAAAACTGTCAAAAGTCACCCCTTAGCAAAATGTTATGGTACTTTGAGCTGTGAGGTCTAAATTTGAAATGATATTATGCCAAGAACTGCTTCCTTATTTGCATCCTTTATCTGGGTGGGATATGATAAAACGATTTCTCTAAGTACAACTCTCTATGTCCCCTTAACAACATGCCGCAGGGCTGCACATGGTCACGTGGTACCACACCACGCACTAAATTCCACACAGAAATGCGACGAAAATCGTATGGATATTTTTATTTTTTTCGCTTTCGTTCGTTGCATCTGCTCGGGGTGGACGTCGTAAGACACCCGTTTCAGTTCGTCGTTGATCGGTTAACTCAGTTCTTTTTTATTATTATTACAGAGGGCAGCTAACCCTCTGACCGAACACGCTGAGCTACCGTGCCGGCAAAATGGTTTTGGGGAATCGTTGCGGACTTCACATGACATCCGTTGAAGTTTGCTTGTTGATCCTTCCACTCAGCTTTTTATTACAGAGGCCAACCAGCTCTCTGACCGAGCTGAACTACCGTGCCGGCCGTTGTATTTGTTCGGGGCGGACGTCCCATGATGCTTGTTTAAGTTCGTTGTTGATCCATTAACTCAGTTTTTTTTATTACAGAGGGAAGCTAACCCTCCAACCGAACACGCTGAGTTACCGTGCCGGCATCATCTGAGCTACTCAAGCACGACTCACGACCCGTCCTCACAGCTTCAATTCTGCCAGTACCTCGTCTCCTACCTTCCGAACTTCACAGAAGCTCTTCTGCAAACGTTTTGTTCTCTTACTATAACAGCGAATTCTTTTGTCAGAGAGAGTGAAGAAGGAAAATCTCAGAGCCAGTTAGTGAGTGAGTTTAACTGTGGAAAAAATCAAATACAGAATACTATTGCAAATCGCGGCAGAAAAATAGGATGAAGTCGAAACCAAAAGTATAAAGAAAAGACAGTGGCAGCTATCTGAAGACGTTACTACGCAATGATATTTTATAGTGGTTTACTAGTGCATGTGTCAAAGGATTGCCTATTAATAGATCAGTGCTATAAGAAAGAGCTCGTAAATTTGCTTCTGATCTTGGAATTCCTAATTTCAATATAAGTGACGGCTGGTTCGACAAATTTCGTGCCGGCCGCGGTGGTCTCGCGGTTCTAGGCGCGCAGTCCGGAACCGTGCGACTGCTACGATCGCAGGTTCGAATCCTGCCTCGGGCATGGATGTGTGTGATGTCCTTAGGTTAGTTAGGTTTAAGTAGTTCTAAGTTCTAGGGGCTGATAACCACAGCAGTTGAGTCCCATACTGCTCAGAGCCATTTGAACCAGTTTGAACAAATTTCGTGTTCGACACCGTATTATTTTCCGAGCATGCTGTAAAGCGAGCAGAAATTAATCAAGATTTTGTATCCGACTGGAAGTCGAGACTTAGTGTAGTTACAAGAGGCTACTGTCATAGTGATATTTACAACATGGATGAAACTGGCCTATTTTTTAAAGCTATTCCAGGCAAAACAGTAATTGTGATGTGTGATCAGTGCAAAGGCGGCAAAATATCGAAACGAAGATTAACGATCGGGCTTTGTGCTAACCTCTGCGGTGAAAAAGAACCACTAGTGATACATATAACGAATCGTCCACTGTGCTGCAAAAACAATGCTTGGTATGCTCTTAGCATGCAAATAAAAATGCACAGATGGCGTGTGACATTTTTCGTTCTTGGCTGAATTACTTAAAATCAAAAATGAGCATTCAGCAACGTAAAAGCCTACCTTTCGCGGATAATGCACCGTCTCATTGCAGCGAAAAAGTTATCTAATGTGGAAGTAAATTTTTTTCCTGGCAACAACAACATCGTGGATTCAGTCTCTTGATCAATGAGTGATCTAGATCTTTCAGATTAAGAGGATTGCCCACAAAGTAATAAACCGCATTTATTTCTTAGTCAAAAACAATGCTACGAATGCAAAACGTTTCATACGCTATGTGATCAAAAGTATCGGGACGCCCCAAAAACACAAGTTTTTCATTTTAGGTGCAATGTGCTGCCACCTACTACCAGGTACTCCGTATCAGCGATTTCAGTAGTCATTAGGCATCGTGAGAGACAGAATCGGGCGCTCCGCGGAACTTACGGACTTTGAATGTTGTAAGGCGATTTGGTGCCACTTGTATCATACATAGCCTGTACGCGAGATTTCCTCACTCATAAAAATCCCTAGGTCCGCTGTTTCCGATGTGACAGTGAAGTGGAAACGTGAAGGGACACGTACAGCACAAAAGCGTAGAGGCCGAGCTCGTCTGTTGACTGACAGAGACCGCCGACAGTTGAAAAGGCTCGTATTGTGTAACAGGCAAACATCTATCTAGACCATTACACAGGAGTTCCAAACTGCATCAGGATCAAATGACTCAAATGGCTCTTAGCACTATGGAACTGAACTTCTGAGGTCATCAGTCCCGTACAACTTAGAACTACTTAAACCTAACTAACCTAAGGACATCACACACATCCATGCTCGAGGCAGGATTCGAACCTGCGACCGTAGCGCACGCGCGGTTCCAGACTGTAGCGCCTAGAACCGCTCGGTCACCCAGGCCGGCAGCATCAGGATCCACTGCAAGTACTATGACAGTTAGGCGGAGGTGAGGAAACTTGGATTTCATGGTCGAGCGGCTGCTCATAAGCCACACATCACGCCGGTAAATGCCAAACGACGCCCTCGCTTGGTGCAAAGAGAGTAAACATTGGACGATTGAACAGTGGAAAAACATTGTATGGAGTGACGAATCACGGTACACAATGTGGCGATCCGATGGGAAGGTGTGGGTATGGCGAATGCCCGGTGAACGTCACCTGCCAGCGTGTGTAGTGCCAACAGTAAAATTCGGTGGCGGTGGTGTTTTGGTGAGGTCGCGTTCCCTATGGAGGGGGCTTGCACCCATTGTTGTTTTGCGTGGCACTATCACAGCACAGGCCTACACTGATGTTTTAAGCAACTTCTTGCTACCCACAGTTGAAAAGCAATTAGGGGATGGCGACTGCATCTTTCAATACGATCTAGCATCTGTTCATAATGCACGGCCTGTGGCGGAGTGGTTACAAGACAACAACATCCCTGTAATGGTCTATCCTGCACAGAGTCCTGACCTGAATCCTACAGAACACCTTTGGGATGTTTTGCGACTTCGTGCCAGGCCTCACCGACCAACATCGATACCTCTCCTCAGTGCAGCACTCCGTGAAGAATGGGCTGCCATTCCTCAAGAAGCCTTCCAGCTTCTGATTGAACGTATGCCTGCGAGAGTGGAAGCTGCCATCAAGGCTATGGATGGACCAACACCATATTGAATTCCAGCATTACCGATAGAGGGCGTGACGAACTTGTTAAGACATTTTCAGCTAGGAGTCCAGATACTTTTGATCACATAATTTATGTATTCGAAGTAGAGAGGATATAAAATGTAGACTGGCAATGGCATGGAAAGCGTTTCTGAAGAAGAGAAATTTGTTAACATCGAGTACTGATTTAAATGTCAGGAAGTCGTTTCTGAAAGTATTTGTATGGAGTGTAGCCATGTATGGAAGTGAAGCATGGACGATAAATAGTTTAGACAAGAAGATAATAGAAGCTTTCGAAATGTGGTGCTACAGAAGAATGCTGAAGATTAGATGGGTCGATCACATAACTAATGAGGAGGTATTGAATAGAATTGGGGAGAAGAGGAGTTTGTGGCACAACTTGACTAGAAGAAGGGATCAGTTGGTAGAACATGTTCTGAGGCATCAAGGGATCACCAATTTAGTATTGGAGGGCAGCGTGGAGGGTAAAAATCGTAGAGGGAGAGCAAGAGATGAATACACTAAGCAGATTCAGAAGGATGTAGGCTGCAGTAGGTACTGAGAGATGAAGAAACTTACACAGGATAGAGTAGCATGGAGAGCTGCATCAAACCAGTCTCAGGACTGAAGACCACAACAACAACAATAATTTATGTATTATTTGAAGTCTCCTGAGTGAGCGCGCAAAGTTTCCATCATTTCCGACATCTAGCAGGACAGTTTCAAAATGGCGTCTGTAGGTGACGTACGTTACAAGCAACGTGCCGCCATTGAATTTCTCACTGCAGAGAAACAAACTGTGAGGAACAGTTACAAACGCTTGTGCAAAGTCTACGGAGCATCTGCTGTCGACAGAAGCACAGTTGGTCGCTGGGCGAAGCTCCACGATTTGCAGTGTCGGGGAGGCCATTAACGGCATTCGGGAGGACGACGGGTCAATCCCGCGTCCGGCCATCCTGATTTAGGTTTTCCGTGATTTCCCTAAATCACTCCAGGCAAATGCCGGGATGGTTCCTTTGAAAGGGCACGGCCGACTTCCTTCCCCGTCCTTCCCAAATCCGATGAGACCGATGACCTCGCTGTCTGGTCTCCTTCCACAAAACAACCCCCCACATTAACGAAACAACCTCCCACATTAACGGCTGTTGCAGCGAGCTGATGTCATTCGCGAGGACAGACGCATTACGACTCAGGAGCTGGCGCCGCCTCAGTCAATCAGCAAAGGAAGTGTGGATGCAATTATCCGTAGTCTTGGATATTCAAAAATGGGCGCAACATGGGTCTCGCGGTGTCTAACGGTGGATCACAAATCGCACGGAAAAAAACATTTGTCTCGATTTGTTGCAGCGTTTTGAAGCTGAGGGAGAAGCCTTCTTGTCCCGGATTCTGATAGGTGATGAAACCTGGCTTCACCACTTGGAGCCCGAAACATAACAGTCGATGGAATAATGCCATTCCCACTCCTCACAGAAAAAAAATGCAAGCAGCTGATTGCGCCAGTAAAAAAATGGTTCAAATGGCTCTGAGCACTATGGGACTTAACTTCTGAGGTCATCAGAACTTAGAACTACTTAAACCTAACTAACCTAAGGACATCACACACATCCATGCCCGAGACGGGATTCGAACCTGCCACCGTAGCGGTCGCGCCGTTCCAGACTGTAGCGCCTAGAACCGCTCGGCCACCCCGGCCGGCCTTACTGATGGCCCAGAATTGAAATCTGCAGAAATTTGTGGAAGGTTTGCACTTCTGTCATGTTGAATAATTCTCTTCAGTCGTCGTTGGTCCCGTTCTTGCAGCCGCAGAGATCTCGTAACTTTGGTGTTTTGCCGGATTCTTGAAATTCACGGTACACTCGAGAAATGGTCGTACGGGAAAATCCCCACTTCATCGCTATCTCGGACACGCTGTGCCCCATGGCTCGTGCGCCGACTATAACACCACGTTCAAACTCACTTAAATCTTTATAACCTGCCACTGTAGTAGCAGTAAACGATCTTACTACTGCGCCAGACACTTATCATCTTACGTAGGCGTTGCCGTCCGGAGCGCCGTCTTCTGCCTGTTTACATATCTCTGTATTTCAATACGCATGCCTGTACCAGTTTATTTGGCACTTCAGTGTATTACAGTTGAAGCAGTTGTAGTTAATCGTGTTTAAATGATTATGTTCAGCATCATAATCACCCTTCAAGAAGACCACCCCTCCAGGATACCGTTGTCTCAAAACTATGCAAGTAGTCAGCTCAAAGAGGTTTCACTGTACTGGTTACCTCTTCTAGGAAAGTACGGCTCGGAAAATTTAACAGGACACCACACCATGAATGTGAGTCGTCCGCTGGTAATTCGACAAATATTGAATGAAATACAGTGCGAAGTGTTGTACTAAAAAAGGGCGTGTGACAATGACAGTACTATCACAGAGCGCCAGAGATTATTACACTGATGCAACAAAGAAACTGATATAGACATGCGTATTCAAATTTAGAGATATACAGGGTGAGCACGAAATCTTGCCCTGAATATAACACTTTTTTTATAGAATAGCCGTTTGACATAATAAGTTACATTTGATGCCGTTACATAGGTTAGCGTTACTACAGGGTGTTTCAAAAATGACCGGTATATTTGAAACGGCAATACAAACTAAACGAGCAGCGATAGAAATACACCGTTTGTTGCAATATGCTTGGGACAACAGTACATTTTCAGGCAGACAAACTTTCGAAATTACAGTAGTTGTAATTGTCAACAACAGATGGCGCTGCGGTCTGGGAAACTCTATAGTACGATATTTTCCACATATTCACCATGCGTAGCAATAATATGCCGTAGTCTCTGAATGAAATTACCCGAAACCTTTGACAACGTGTCTGGCGGAATGGCTTCACATGCAGATGAGATGTACTGCTTCAGCTGTTCAATTGTTTCTGGATTCTGGCGGTACACCTGGACTTTCAAGTGTCCCCACAGAAAGAAGTCACAAGGGTTCATGTCTGGCGAATAGGGAGGCCAATCCACGTTGCCTCCTGTATGTTTCGGATAGCCCAAAGCAATCACACGATCATCGAAATATTCATTCAGGAAATTAAAGACGTCGGCCGTGCGATGTGGCCGGGCACCATCTTGCATAAACCACGATGCGTTCGCAGTGTCGTCTAAGGCAGTTTGTACCGCCACAAATTTACGAAGAATGTCCAGATAGCGTGATGCAGTAATCGTTTCGGATCTGAAAAATGGGCCAATGATTGCTTTGGAAGAAATGGCGGCCCAGACCAGTACTTTTTGAGGATGCAGGGGTGATGGGACTGCAACATGGGGCTTTTCGGTTCCCCATATGCGCCAGTTCTGTTTATTGATGAAGCTGTCCAGGTAAAAATAAGCTTCGTCAGTAAACCAAATGCTGCCCACACGCATATCGCCGTCATCAATCCTGTGCACTATATCGTTAGCGAATGTCTCTCGTGCAGCAATGGTAGCGGCGTTGAGGGGTTGCCGCGTTTGAATTGTGTACGGATAGAGGTGTAAACTCTGGCGCCTGAGACGATACGTGGACGTTGGCGTCATTTGAACCGCAGCTGCAACACGGCGAACGGAAACCCGAGGCCGCTGTCGGATCACCTGCTGCACTAGCTGCGCGTTGCCCTCTGTGGTTGCCGTACGCGGTCACCCTACCTTTCCAGCACGTTCATCCGTCACGTTCCCAGTTCGTTGAAATTTTTCAAACAGATCCTTTATTGTATCGCTTTTCGGTCCTTTGGTTACATTAAACCTCCGTTGAAAACTTCGTCTTGTTGCAACAACACTGTGTTCTAGGCGGTGGAATTCCAACACCAGAAAAATCCTCTGTTCCAAGGAATAAACCATGTTGTCCACAGCACACTGGCACGTTGTGAACAGCACACGCTTACAGCAGAAAGACGACGTACAGAATGGCGCACCCACAGGCTGCGTTGTCTTCTATATCTTCCACATTACTTGCAGCGCCATCTGTTGTTGAAAATTGTAACTACTGTAATTCCGAAAGTTTGTCCGCCTGAAAATGTACTGTTGTCCCAAGCATATTGCAACAAACGGTGTATTTCTATCGCTGCTCGTTTAGTTTTTATTGCCGTTTCAAATATACCGGTCATTTTTGAAACACCCTGTAGGTTTCTTAAGACCATTTACGTTAGTAAACCTCAACGTGTGCTCCCTTGGCAGCTCGGAGAATATCGAGGTGGT
Source organism: Schistocerca gregaria (assembly GCF_023897955.1). NCBI lineage: Eukaryota > Metazoa > Arthropoda > Insecta > Orthoptera > Acrididae > Schistocerca > Schistocerca gregaria. The sequence continues at coordinate 59,523,146 of NC_064930.1, read as the reverse complement.
ACTCCAGTTCCAGTTAGGTGTTTGGTAATATGTGTTTTGTCACAGTACCCACGGCAGCTTGTATCCTAGCCTTCACTTCGTCGACGTCAGCAACCGGTGTGACGAAGGCTCTGTCCTTGATATAGCCCCAGAGAAAAGCCAAGGGGCATAATGTCTGGAGAGCGGGGTGGTCAAGGTGTTGGGCCGTTTCTTCCAGTTCAGCGATCCAGACATTACTCCCCTCTCCGGACATTACGCCCCTTGACTTTCTGGGGCTATATCAAGGACAGAGTCATCGTCACACCAGTTGCTGACGTCGGCGAACTGAAGGCTAGGATACGAGCTGCCGTGGGTACTGTGACAAAACACATATTACCAAACACCTGGCGGGAAATGGAACACCGCCTCCACATTCTCCGAGCTACCAAGGGAGCACACGTTGAGGTTTATTAACGTAAGTGGTCTTAAAAAAAAAACTAGCAACACTAACCTATGTAACGGCATCAAATGTAAATTATTATGTCAAACGGTTATTCTGTTCAAATGGTTCTGAGCACTATGGGACTTAACATCTGAGGTCATCAGTCCCCAAGAACCTAGAACTACTTAAACCTAACTAACCTAAGGACATGACACACAGCCATGTCCGAGGCAGAATTCGAACCTGCGACCGTAGCTGTCGCGCGGTTCCAGACTGTAGCGCCTAGAACCGCTCGGCCATTCCGGCCGGCCGGTTATTCTGTAATAAATTGTTATAATCACGGCAAGAGTTTGTGCTCACCCTGTAAAAACAGAGAATACGTCACTGCGGTCGGCACCGCCTGTATAAAACAAGTGTCTGCTACAGTGGTTCGATTGGTTACTGCTGCTACAATGGCAGCTTATCAAGACTTAAGTGAGTTTGAACGTGGAGTTAAAGTCGCCACACGAGCGAAGAGACACAGCATATCCGAGGCAGCGATGATGTGGAGATTTTCCCGTACGATTATTTCACGACTGAACCGTGAATAGCAGGAATCCGGCCGGAAAAAGATCCTGCAACAACGACTGAAGAGAATCGTTCAGTGTGGCAGAAGTAGAACACTACCACAAATTGCTGCAGGTTTCGATGCTGTGCCATCAACAGGTGTCAGCGTGCGAACCATTCAACGAAACATCATGGATATGGGCTTTCAGAGCCGAAGGCCTACTCGTGTACCCTTGATAATTGCACGACACGAAGCTTTACGCTTCTCCTGCGCCCGTCAACACCGACATTGGCTGTTGGTGACTGGAAAAATGTTGCCTGTTCAGACGAGTCTCGTTTCAAATTGTATCAAGCGGATGGACGTGTACGGGCAAGGAGACAACCTCATGAATCCATAGACCCTGCATGTCAGCAGGAGACTGTTCAAGCTGGTGAAGGCTGTGTATTGGTGTGGGGCGTGTGGAGTTGTACTAATGTGGGACCCCTGGTACTTCTACCTACGACTCTTTGACAGGTGGCACCTACATAAGCATCCTATCTGACCACCTGCATCCATTCATGTCCATTGTGTATTCCGACAGGCTTGGGCAATTCCAGCAGGACAATGCGACACCGCACACGTAAAGAATTGCTACAGAGTGGCTCCAACAACACTCTTCAGAGTTTAAAGACTTTCGTCGTCCACCAAACTCCTCAGACACGAACATTATTGAGCATACCTGGGATGCTTTGCAACGCGCTGTTCAGAAGAGATATCAACCCCTGGTGCTGTTACGGACTTATCGTGGGGTCCTACACGATCTTAGACAGGTGTACCAGTTTCTTTGGCTCTTCAGTTTATCAATCTTCTCTTTTATGTGTTAACTTTTGTTCATTCTGTTTCGGATGGTGCGTTCGAGAGAGAACAGCTAGCACCACCCTGCCCGATTAAACGATGGAATTATCGCGGTGTTCAAACTGTATGTATCATGTACGTATGTTCGAATAACACATCATCTGTAATTTCAAGTTTTCATGAATTCCTTTACCTTCACTTCCTTCCTGTGGTATGGAACTGAATAATAACAATTTTTCTAGCTCTGCAAAGCTCTGCCGTTGAGGCGTTGTTGATTAGCGGCTATCAGCCGCCATTGCACCAGAGCAAGTTAATTACAATTTTTACGGGCTTCACCCGATGAAGAAGCTCTATTTGTGTTATTTACGAGAGAAAGCTATACCGAACGTTTTTTGAGAAACAGAATATTAACTCAGATAGTTTCTTTGATGAGAATACGTAATCACAGTCTAACTTAACAGTGGCGACACTTCATCTCGTTTTTATTACCCATTGCGATAGTAGCGCGCTAAGTGGCAGCAAGCAACACTTCTGATATCGGATGAACGCGGATACTAGCGTTTATATGGATTTGTGACGTAGTTTTTACAGTACGGAACTCTGTAGTGCCACACAAATTGGCAATAACTAAAAACTGACACCAGATTTGCCATTCTTTAGTTCCCTTAGGATCGTGGGACGCATGAAATGATACATCACAGGACAGTATATTTACCATTCTCTTGTAACGTACAGATATTTACTGAACAATGTCATTTTCCCACAATAATAAAAAATTGCTTCCTATAATAATAATAAATTGCTAGTGAACACCAGAATACCAGCAGGCCTTTTGCAGAAAGTCGTCGTATATTTACCCAGCAAAGTGACGCTTTGTTCACTACACTTTCAGTCAAATCAGTGACTATGAACCAGGAAACTTGAGTGGAATGCAATAATTTACATCAGTGTTTCCCAACAGGTGGTCCGTTTTTATTTTGGCCGCTTCCTGCATGAGCAGAGCTTTGGCGAACGCTGACTTCTGCGTCTAGCGTCTTCCTAGAAATTGTCGGTGAGCATGAGTCACTTCCTGTTCATACGGAAGTAAGATGGCTTTCTCGCGTTAGGATCTTGTCAAGATTTTGGACTTAGAGACGAGGTTCTTGTCTTCCTTCTTAACACAAAGTATGCGGATTTACTCACTAACTTCTCTTGGCTTTGCTCAGTTGCGTACTTAGCTGATGTGTTTGAACATTTGAATGTGTTAATCTCGAGTTTACAAGGAAAAAAATGTAGACATGTTCAAAGTTGGGGATAAGATTAGAGCTATGGTCAAAAAGTGTCAGATCTGGGTGTCAAGTATAGAAAATGAGTCACTAACTAACTTTTCTACTTTAAAACAATTCTTGGAGTCATCAGAGGTGAGTCTGCCTGACCAGATCAAGATCAATGTAGCCGAGCATCTACGCAGCCTAGCCACATCTTTTAGAGAGTATTTCCCTGAATCTGACCCTGACGACAGATGGATTCGAAATCCCTTCAGCTGTGGATCTGTCCAGCTGTGGTACGATGATAAACATTTTCATCGGTGATAAAATTACAGACTTCTGGGCATCAGTACGCAAGGACTACAAGAAACTTGGAGTTAAGGCAATGAAAAAGATCCTTCCATTTGCAACCAATAACGGTGTGAGCAAGCATTTTCTTCCATGTGTTTCATGAAAAACAAATATAGGAATCGGCTTGACATGCGGTCGGATTTCAGAGCGAAAGTTTCAAGTTTGGAACCTAATATTTCTGAAATAATTAAGGTCAGATTGAACTCCTCTTATTAAGAACTGAAAATTAAAAGTAACTGTATACTGATGGAGTAGTCTGCTATTTTTTTCAAATAAATAATACCTTGTATGATATTAGTGTTTTCTTATTTTTCACACATGTCTACTCAATGCAATCTCAAGTGTAGTACACCTGAAAGACCAATACACTCAGTTTTAATTTTTTCCAGTCATTTTCAATTCATACTCAATTTTTATTTTTTTAAGGAGTTTGTTATACTAAACACCCAGATTTGAAGACAAAGATTTTGAGCAATAATCAAAAATTTAACAATAACAATGATGGCTAAATTAAAAAAGTTTTAAGCTCAATATTTTTTTAATAGTGAATATGTCAATGTTTTTTCTAAGTACCAAAAATAGAAAAAGTATAAAAACACTCTTAATTTGGCTTTTTTAGGTACTTGATACTGTGATATGACAAGGTACCGATCATGCTCGATGAGGGGGTCGTCGAGAAAATTTTGTTGGGAACCCCTGATCTACATTATTTAGCGTTCCAAATAAGTCACCACACCTGTAACTGAAGGGAAAACCGTGCAGACGTGTCAATAAAACATCAAACGCAATAACACTTGTTTCGCAACGAAGAAGAAACCTCTGAACGGTAAACGGCCAAAATCTTCAACATATTCGCTTTTGAAGAAAAGTAATGAATTTTTAAAAAAATATTCGTGTATTAGAAAATCTAGTGAAGCGTAAGAATGGGCGAATCACCAGACTCTAAGAAGTGTTACGAAAAGTGCCTATCATAATAAGAACAGAGAAAAGCCGAAATATACGTTTCTCACGCATGAAATGTGCGTTTTACGTTGCCGTGCATGCAACAGAGTAAGCTACAAATATACACATATTCGAAAGCTTTTCTTCATAAATACGTTATAGTTTATGTTCAAAAATGGTTCTAATGGCTCTGAGCACTATGGGACTTAACTTCTGAGGTCATCAGTCCCCTAGAACGTAGAACTACTTAAACCTAACTAACCTTAGGACATGACACACATCCATGCCGGAGGAAGGATTCGAACCTGCGACCGTAGCGCTCGCGCGGTTAAAGACTGTAGCGCTTAGAATCGCTCGGCCATCCTGGCCGGCACGCGCTGGTATTAATATCTATGGCACGCGACTTACTTGCAAATAGTGTCGCACCTATTAACAACTTTAAAGAGTTTTCTTTGCCTACGTAAAGAAAGATTCTCATTCTTGGCTGTTGCTAACTGCCCACTGCTACGAACACTTACACGCGTAACTTGACGCAACTAATATTAGCACGCCCAGCTGTGGCCGCGAGCGTGAAATCGAATAATCTGCCGGCCGTGGTGGCCGAGCGGTTCTAGGCATGGATGTGTGTGATGTCCTTACGTTAGTTAGGTCTAAGTAGTTATAAGTTCTAGGGGACTGATGACCTCAGATGTTAAGTCCCATAGTGCTCAGAGCCATTTGAGCCATTTTCGAATAATCTTGATGAGTCGGTTACTTGGCGCCGTCAGTAAGGAGAAGCGGAATGTGGCCAGTACATGATGCAGATTGCCTCTCTTGCAGCGTATGCTACTGGAGCTGGGTGAGCATCATCTACGTGACATTTTCGCTCTTGCTAAATGTACATGTCACGAAACGCACTGTTCTTTTTTTGGATCTTCTTTATTTTCTATATCAATCCTCTCTGGCACAGAACAAATGGAACTTCACAGCAAACATAATCATAGCCAACGCCTTGCAGATAAGCAAAAATTACGCGAAGCGAAATGTAGTGTGAGGAGGGCTATGCGAGAGACGTTCACTGACTTGGCAGAAAGTCCTAAGAAATTTTGGTCTTATGTCAAAGCGGTAGGTGGATCAAAACAAAATATCCAGACACTTTGTGACCAAAATGGTACTGAAACAGAGGAATACAGACTAAAGACCGAAATACTAAATGTCCTTTTCCAAAGCTGTTTCACAGAGGAAGAGTGCACTGTAGTTCCTTTTCTAGATTGTCGCACAGATGACAAAATGGTAGATATCGAAATAGACGACAGAGGGATAGAGAAACAATTGAAATCCCTCAAAAGAGGAAAGGCCCCTGGACCTGATGGGATACCAGTTCGATTTTACACAGAGTACGAGAGGGAACTTGCCCCCCTTCTTGCAGCGGTGTACCGTAGGTCTCTAGAAGAGCGTAGCGTTCCAAAGGATTGGAAAAGGGCACAGGTCATCCCCGTTTTCAAGAAGGGACGTCGAACAGTTGTGCAGAACTATAGACCTATATCTCTAACGTCGATCAGTTGTAGAATTTTGGAACACGTATTATGTTCGAGTATAATGACTTTTCTAGAGACTAGAAATCTACTCTGTAGGAATCAGCATGGGTTTCGAAAGAGACGATCGTGTGAAACCCAGCTCGCGCTATTCGTCCACGAGACTCAGAGGGCCTTAGACACGGGTTCACAGGTAGATGCCGTGTTTCTTGACTTCCGCAAGGCGTTTGACACAGTTCCCCACAGTCGTTTAAAGAACAAAGTAAGAGCATACGGACTATCAGATCAATTGTATGATTGGATTGAGGAGTTCCTAGATAACAGAACGCAGCGTGTCATTCTCAATGGAGAGAAGTCTTCCGAAGTAAGAGTGATATCGGGTGTGCCGCACGGGAGTGTCATAGGACCGTTGCTATTCACAATATACATAAATGACCTGGAAGATGACATCGGAAGTTCACTGAGGCTTTTTGCAGATGATGCTGTGGTGTATCGAGAGGTTGCAACAATGGAAAATTGTACTGAAATGCAGGAGGATCTGCAGCGAATTGACGCATGGTGCACTGAATGGCAATTGAATCTCAATGTAGACAAGTGAAATGTGATGCGAATACATAGAAAGATAGGTCCCTTATCATTTAGCTACAAAATAGCAGGTCAGCAACTGGAAGAAGTTAATTCCATAAATTATCTGGGAGTACGCATTAGGAGTGATTTAAAATGGAATGATCATATAAAGTTGATCGTCGGTAAAGCAGATGCCAGACTGAAATTCATTGGAAGAATCCTAAGGAAATGCAATCCGACAACAAAGGAAGTAGGTTACAGTACGCTTGTTCGCCCACTGCTCGAATACTGCTCAGCAGTGTGGGATCCGTACCAGATAGGGTTGATAGAAGAGATAGAGAAGATCCAACGGAGAGCAGCGCGCTTCGTTACAGGATCATTTAGAAATCGCGAAAGCGTTACGGAAATGATAGATAAAACTCCAGTGGAAGACTCTGCAGGAGAGACGCACAGTAGCTCGGTACGGGATTTTGTTGTTTCAAGAACATACCTTCACCGAGGAGTCAAGCAGTATATTGCTCCCTCCTACGAATATCTCGCCAAGAGACAGTGAGCATAAAATCAGAGAGATTAGAGCCCACACAGAAGCATACCGACAATCCTTCTTTCCACAAACAATACGAGACTGGAATAGAAGGGAGAACCGATAGAGGTACTCAAGGTACCCTCCGCCACACACAGTCAGGTGGCTTGCGGAGTATGGATGTAGATGTAGATCTTCTTTATTTTCTATATCAATCCTCTCTGGCACAGATCCAGGGCTGACGAACAATATTCGAGTATTTGTCGAAAGAATGTTTTGTAAAACGAACGGCTGTCCGGGAAGAAGGAACGAATTTTAACTTTGTAACATTTTGTCATATGATGGTTGGCAGCCGTGGTTTTTTCATGTTTGTTATCTGCGATCCTTACGATTAGTACCGTGATAGCTTTTGTGTTGTTTGATGTTTGTTTTCACTAAACATAGGCGTGTGCAGGGATGCTAACCGAATTTCTACACACCATTGGCGCAAAATAATGAATGTTTCAGAATTTTTTGAAAAAGCTTCATACATGTTTACTTTGTTTCTGTCTAGTTGTTTTCAAATTTCCAGATTGGTTCTACAAGTAGTTTTTATTCGAAAATGTTGTTTTCTAATGGCTAAATGCAATGCTCAAAATTTATACAATTAGCTCCAACACATGCTTCTAAACACCGCATTATAAAGTTATGAATGTTCCAGAATTTTTTTGAACAGACTTCGTATATGTTTACTTTGTTTCTGTCTACTTGTTTTCAAATTTCCAGATTGGTTCTACAAGTAGTTTTTATTCGAAAATGTTGCCTTCTAATGGCTAAATGCAATGCTCAAAATGTCTACCATTAACTCCAACACCTGCTTCTAAACACCGCATTATAGATTGTCATACTCGCTCCCATATTCCAGGAGTCTGCTGTATCTGCTGAGCTGGCCGGGGTGGCCGAGCGGTTCTAGGCGCTACAATCTGGAACGGCGCGACCGCTAAGGTTGCAGGTTCGAACCCTGCCGCGGGCATGTATGTGTGTGATGTCCTTAGGTTAGTTAGGTTTAAGTAGTTCTAAGTTCTAGGGGACTGATGACCTCAGAAGTTAAGTCCCATAGTGCTCAGAGCTATTTGAACCATTTTGTATCTGTTGAAATCCTTCTTGAGCACGCTGGCGAATAATGTCAGCATTCACAATAGGTCTTGAATACAGCATGTTCTTAATGCCCCCACATATAAAAATCGAATAAATTCAGATCAGGAGATCGAGCAGGGCAAGACACTGCTGTCCCATAACCTATCCATTTATTTGGAAAACGCTGATTTAAATTTCTTGCTCGCAGAGCAAAATGCTACTGTGAATGTGGACACCGTGTTCAAGGAGGATTTCAGCCGATACAGCACACACTATGAGGGCAGCTTGGAGGGTAAAAATGGTAGAGGGAGACCAAGAGATGAATACACTAAACAGATTCAGAAGGCTGCAGAACGTATTGGGAGATGAAGAAGCTTGCACAGGATAGAGTGGAATGAAGAACTGCATCAAACCAGTCTCAGGACTGAAGACCACAACAACAACTATGGGTCTTAACTTCTGAGGTCACCAGTCCCCTAGAACTTAGAACTACTTAAACCTAACTAACCTAAGTACATCACACACATCCATGCTCGAGGCATGATTCGAACCTGCGACCGTAGCGATCGCTACTTCCAGACTGTAGCGCCTAGAAGCACTAGGCCACCCCGGTCGGCAGCATGGGAGGGGGTAAGAGATAATGGTAGATGTTTTCTGCATTTCACTTAGACAACAGAACTTTTTTTATTTTTTACGTCACTAGTGGGTACCATTGCACAAGGATGCGTAAATGAAAATCGACCAGCCTCGTGTTGCTTGAACAAATTACCCTACAGGCGGTCGAACACGCTGGCGCGAAGTGCTTGATCATGCGCGCTTATCGAGCTGGGGATTTCTTAACATTGCGCGTCGTCCAGTCGTATGGCGATCGTATTCCCAGCTGAACGGAAGGCGAACGTGGGGCTTGTAGCGTAGGAGGCAGTCTTTCAAGGCCCATCCTTTACGCCTGCCTGACTCATGGATGTAAACGACGACGCGCCTACTGACGACACAGTCAACAAGTGTGGTCACTTCTAGTCACTAGAGTCTCACATTTCGTCATTTCTAAAACAAAGCTCTGAGGCAGTTCAAGCGGAATGGCGCAAGCTTTCACGTTCCACGTGTGGCAGAAAAATAAATAAACGGACTGCTATCCCATGTTAAAATTCAAGTTTTTATATAGTTCGTCTCAGACGATCCACCGCTATTAGAGGCTTAAAATAAAAGTCCCCCCTGGAAATATTAATTTACAAACATAAACATTCCTGGAGCCATGGTACACTTACCAGACTCGGTCAATAATGTGCTTTCACTCCGGACATCGATAAGGTGGTTCAAAAATGGCTCTGAGCACTATGCGACTTAACTTCTGAGGTCATCAGTCGCCTACAACTTACAACTAATTAAACCTATCTAACCTAAGGACATCACACACATCCATGCCCGAGGCAGGATTCGAACCTGCGACCGTTGCGGTCGCTCGGTTCCAGACTGTAGCGCCTAGAACCGCACGGCCACTCCGACCGGCCACCGATAAGGTCCGAGGAATACTAAATGTAAATCACAAGGGGAGGGTCTCACATGTGAGCCATCGACTTCGATCAAGTTTTGCAAGGACGTTCTGTATTGAAAATAAAGAGAAATTTCTTTCGGGTATTTTGCTAGATACTCCTAATTTTTTGATAATATGAAGTCCATGACGGATAATCGAATTTGAATGATATACAGCGAAGGATCGTCTAAAAACAAACATTATTATTAATATAATGAACCGTGGACCTTGCCGTTGGTGGGGAGGCTTGCGTGCCTCAGCGATACAGATAGCCGTACCGTAGGTGCAAGCACAACGGAGGGATATCTGTTGAGAGGCCAGACAAACGTGTGGTTCCTGAAGAGGGGCAGCAGCCTTTTCAGTAGTTGCAGGGGAAACAGTCTGGATGATTGACTGATCAGACCTTGTAACACTAACCAAAACGGCCTTGCTGTGCTGGTACTGCGAACGGCTGAAAGCAAGGGGAAACTACGGCCGTAATTTTTCCTGAGGGCATGCAGCTTAAAAATGTTGTTGTTGTGGTCTTCAGTCCAGAGACTGGTTTGATGCAACTCTCTATACTACTCTATCCTATGCAAGCTTCTTCATCTCCCACTGCCTACTGCAACCTACATCCTTCTCAATCTGCATACTGTATTGATCTCTTGGTCTCCCTCTACCATTTTTACGCTCCACGCTGCCCTCCAATACTAAATTGCGATCCCTTGATACCTCAGAACATGTCCTACCAACCGATTCCCTCTTCTACTCAAGTTGTGCTACAAATTTATGTTCTCCCCAATTCTACTCAGTATCTCCTCATTAGTTTTGTGATCTACCCATCTAATCTTCAGCATTCTACTGTAGCACCACATTTCGAAAGCTTCTATTCTCTTCTTGTTCACGTTTCACTTCCATACATGGCTACACTCCATACAAATACTTTCAGAAATGACCTCCTGACACTTAAATCTATACTCGATGTTAAAAAATTTCTCTTCTTCAGAAACGCTTTCCTTGCCATTGCCAGTCTACATTTTATATCCTCTCTACTTCGACATCATCAGTTATTTTGCTCCCCAAATAGCAAAACTCCTTTACTGCATTAAGTGTCTCATTTCCTAATCTAATTCCCTCAGCATCACCCGACTTAATTCGACTACATTCCATTATCCTCGTCTTGCGTTTGTTGATGTTCATCTTACACCCTCCTTTCAAGACACTGCCCATTCCGTTCAGCTGCTCTTCCAGGTCCGTTTCTGTCTCTGACAGAATTACAATGTCATCGGCGAACCTCAAAGTTTTTATTTTTTCTCCATGGATTTTAATACCTACTCCTAATTAACATTGTCAAAAGCTTTCTCTAAGTCTACAAATGCTAGAAATGTAGGTTTGCCCTTCCTTAATCTAGTTTCTAAGATAACTCGTAGGGACAGTATTGCCTCACGTGTTCCAACATTTCTACGGAATCCAAACTGATCTTCCCCGAGGTCGGCTTCTACCAGTTTTTCCTTTCGTCTGTAAAGAATCCGCATTAATATTTTGCAGCCGTGGCTTATTAAACTGATAGTTCGGTAATTTTCACATCTGTGAACACCTGCTTTCTTTGGGATTAGAATTATTAAATTTCACTTGAAGTCTGAGAGTATTTCGCTTGTCTCATACAGCTTGCTCACCAGATGGCTGGCTCTCCCAAGGTTATCAGTAGTTCTAATGGAATGTTGTCTACTCAAATGGTTCATATGGCTCTGAGCACTATGGGACTTAACATCTATGGTCATCAGTCCCCTAGAACTTAGAACTGCTTAAACCTAACTAACCTAAGGACATCACGTAACATCCAGTCATCACGAGGCAGAGAAAATCCCTGGCCCCGCCGGGAATCGAACCCGGGAAACCGGGCGCGGGAAGCGAATGTTTCGACTTGTTAATATAATATGACATCCAAAATTAATAATGCTGTAGTTGCTAATGGTTTTGTTTTTTCATGCTGCAGCTTGTCTCGTAGAGCGCTGTCGGCGGTGGAGCGGTCCCAGGGTGTTCAGAGGGTTAGTTGCCCTCTGTAATAAACAAACCGAGAGAATGAATCAACGATGAACTTGAACTCCGAACAAAATGAGATTAACCTTTAACTCGCGGGCTGACTTCTGCAACGTATAGCACAAAGTGGGGTCTCACTGAGTCCCCTATGTTTAAACCGAGATTTTTAGGTAAAAATCAATTGAAATTTTCAATTTATACTACATAACATTTATTTTTACAATTATTTAAGTGTTGTTTAAATGTTTGTAGTTTATTTTATTGTACTAAACAAAGCCAGTAGCATTTTACTATTTATCACGCAAAAGCAAATAATTTTGTGTGGTCCTTTCAAATAGAACACATAAATGGACTGTCAAATGGTTCAAATGGCTCTGAGCACTATGGGACTTTACATCTGTGGTCATCAGTCCCCTAGAACTTAGAACTACTTAAACCTAACTAACCTAAGGAAATCACACACATCCATGCCCGAGGGAGGATTCGAACCTGCGACCGTAGCAACAGCGCGGTTCGGGACTGATAGAACCGCTCGGCCACAGCGGCCGGCCAAACATGTACGAAGTTTTTCCAAAAAATTCTAGAACATTCATTGCGCAAATGGTGTGTGGAAATGCGGCTAGCATCCCTGCACACGCCAATGTTTAATGAAAACAAACATCAAACAAAACAATAGCTATCAAGCTACTAATGGTAAGGATTGCAGATAACAAACATGAAAAAACCACGGCTTCCAACCATCATATGACAAAATGGCACAAAGTTAAAATTCGTCCTTTATTCCCGGACAGCCGTTAGTTTACAAAACATTCGTTCGACAAATACTCGAATATTGCTCGTGAGCCCGGGTTCTGTGCCAATAGATATAGAAAATCAATTGTACATTCTGAAAAATTAGACAATCTCTGTAGCAAATAAATTTCCAAATAAAACTAAATTCGAGGGTTTAAATTTGCGCATAAAAATTCCATCCTATAGGTATAAAAAGAAGTCTGTCAAATCGACATTCATTGCTGGGAGCTACATTTTTTTATCAGCACTCAGAACACATTCGATTTTTACAGGCAAATTATCTCACTGAAGAAAGAGACAGATCCCCATCACAACTTTACTGAAGTTCTTCCCCTGAATGATACTCTTGTTCGATAGCAGTACTGTTATCCCTGGCTAATGTAAAATCGTCGTCTTTTTCGTTTATTTCTTGATCTGTACCACTGACAGTTTCCTCCATAGACCGACTAACAATTTCATCAAACCCGGGAAAGTTAAAACTGACACATTCGTGCGAACACATTTTGAGCTGTACGGTACCGTACTGAAGAAACCAGGTACGTTGTTCCCGAGGCACGGTCTGGGAGGCTCCCAACACCTATCAATAACACGTGTCTCAACAATGAACACAGAAGGCGATAACGCAACCGACAACAAAACATCGTAGGCTTGGCAATTTAAAGGAGGGTCGGGGGAGTATAGGAGTAATGGAAATGAGCGTACGGCATCGTTGGCCGGGAGGCCCCAACCGGGTAAGTTCGGCCGCCAAGTGCAAGTCTTACACTCCTGGAAATGGCAAAAAGAACACATTGACACCGGTGTGTCAGACCCACCATACTTGCTCCGGACACTGCGAGAGGGCTGTACAAGTAATGATCACACGCACGGCACAGCGGACACCCCAGGAACCGCGGTGTTGGCCGTCGAATGGCGCTAGCTGCGCAGCATTTGTGCACCGCCGCCGTCAGTGTCAGCCAGTTTGCCGTGGCATACGGAGCTCCATCGCAGTCTTTAACACTGGTAGCATGCCGCGACAGCGTGGACGTGAACCGTATGTGCAGTTGACGGACTTTGAGCGAGGGCGTATAGTGGGCATGCGGGAGGCCGGGTGGACGTACCGCCGAATTGCTCAACACGTGGGGCGTGAGGTCTCCACAGTACATCGATGTTGTCGCCAGTGGTCGGCGGAAGGTGCACGTGCCCGTCGACCTGGGACCGGACCGCAGCGACGCACGGATGCACGCCAAGACCGTAGGATCCTACGCAGTGTCGTAGGGGACCGCACAGCCACTTCCCAGCAAATTAGGGACACTGCTGCTCCTGGGGTATCGGCGAGGACCATTCGCAACCGTCTCCATGAAGCTGGGCTACGGTCCCGCATACCGTTAGGTCGTCTTCCGCTCACGCCCCAACATCGTGCAGCCCGCCTCCAGTGGTGTCGCGACAGGCGTGAATGGAGGGACGAATGGAGACGTGTCGTCTTCAGCGATGAGAGTCGCTTCTGCCTTGGTGCCAATGATGGTCGTATGCGTGATTGGCGCCGTGCAGGTGAGCGCCACAATCAGGACTGCATACGACCGAGGCACACAGGGCCAACGCCCGGCATCATGGTGTGGGGAGCGATCTCCTACACTGGCCGTACACCTCTGGTGATCGTCGAGGGGACACTGAATAGTGCACGGTACATCCAAACCGTCATCGAACGCATCCTTCTACCATTCCTAGACCGGCAAGGGAACTTGCTGTTCCAACAGGACAATGCACGTCCTCATGCATCCCGTGCCACCCAACGTGCTCTAGAAGGTGTAAGTCAACTACCCTGGACAGCAAGATCTCCGGATCTGTCCCCCATTGAGCATGTTTGGGACTGGATGAAGCGTCGTCTCACGAGTCTGCACGTCCAGCACGAACGCTGGTCCAACTGAGGCGCCAGGTGGAAATGGCATGGCAAGCCGTTCTACAGGACTACATCCAGCATTTCTGCGATCGTCTCCATGGGAGAATAGCAGCCTGCATTGCTGCAAAAGGTGGATATACACTGTACTAGTGCCGACATTGTGCATGCTCTGTCGCCTGTGTCTATGTGCCTGTGGTTCTGTCAGTGTGATCATGTGATGTATCTGACCCCAGGAATGTGTCAATAAAGTTTCCCCTTCCTGGGACAATGAATTCACGGTGTTCTTATTTCAATTTCCAGGAGTGTATTTCAGTCGACGCCACATCGGGCGAGTTGCAAGCCGGTGAGGAGGATGAAATAATTATGAGAACAACACAACACCCAGTCCCCGAGGGGAGAAAAAAATCTCCGACACGGCCGGGAATCGAATCCGGGCCCGCTTCCACGAGAGGCGAATACGTTATCGCCCAGCATATATAGATATATATTCTCATTTTATTCGTTTTCTTTCGTTGTATCTGCTATGGACGGACGTCGAAAGACACCCGTTTCTATTTTTAATATCATTTTGTTCGTTTTCGTTCGTTGTATCTGCTAAGCAGGCATGGCTAGAGGACAAATGTAACGATGTAGAGGCTTACCTCACTAGGGGTAAGATAGATACTGCCTACAGGCAAAAGAGAACCACCTGTATGAATATCAAGGGCTCAGATGGAAACTCAGTTCTAAGCAAAGAAGGGAAAGCAGAAAGGTGGAAGGAGTATATAGAGGGACTATACAAGGGCGATGTTATTGAGGACAATAATATGGAAATGGAACAGGATGTAGATGAAGATGAAATGGGAGATATGATACTGCGTGAAGAATTTGATAGAGCACTGAAAGACCTAATTCGAAACAAGGCCCCGGGAGTAGACAACATTCCATTAGAACTACTGATGGCCTTGGGAGAGCCAGTCCTGACAAAACTCTACCATCTGGTGAGCAAGATGTATGAGACAGGCGAAATACCCTCAAACTTCAAGAAGAATATAATTATTCCAATCCCAAAGAAAGAAGGCGTTGACAGATGTGAAAATTACCGAACTGTCAGTTTAATAAGTCACGGCTGCAAAATACTAACGCGAATTCTTTACAGACGAATGGAAAAACTGGTAGAGGCCGACCTCGGGGAAGATCAGTTTGGATTCCGTAAATAAAGAAAGGCAAACCTACGTATCTAGCATTTGTAGACTTAGAGAAAGCTTTTAACAATGTTGACTGGAATAATCGCTTTCAAATTCTAAAAGTGGCAGGGGTAAAAAAATACAGGGAGCGAAAGGCTATTTACAATTTGTACAGAAACCAGATGGCAATTATAAGAATCGAGGGACGTGAAAAGGAAGCAGTTTTTTGGGAAGGGAGTGAGACAGAGTTGTAGCCTCTCCCCGATGTTATTCAATCTGCATACGGAGCAAGCAGTAAAGGAAACAAAAGAAAAGTTCGGAGTAGGTATTAAAATCCATGGAGAGTAGGTATTAATATCCACAGAGAAGAAATAAAAAAATTATGTTCGCCGATGACATTGTAATTACGTCAGAGACAGCAAAGAACTTGGAAGAGCAGTTGAACGGAAGGGACAGTGTCTTGAAGGGAGGATATAAGGTGAACATCAACAAATGCAAAACGAGGATAATTGAATGTAGTCGAATTAAGTCGGGCGATGCTGAGGGAATTAGATTAGGAAATGAGACACATAAAGTAGTAAATGAGTTTTGCTATTTGGGGAGCAAAGTAACTGATGATGGTCGAAGTAGAGAGAATATAAAATGTAGACTGGCAATGGCAAGGAAAGCGTTTCTGAAGAAGACAAATTTGTTAACATCGAGTATAGATTTAAATGTCAGGAAGTCGTTTCTGAAAGTATTTGTATGGAGTGTAGCCATGTATGGAAATGAAGCATGGATGATAAATAGTATGACAAGAAGAGAATAGAAGCCTTTGAAATGTGGTGCTACAGAAGAATGCTGAAGATTAGATGGGTAGATCACGTAAGTAATGAGGAAGTATTGAACAGGATTGGGGAGAAGAGGAGTTTGTGGCACAACTTGACAAGAAGAAGGTATCGGTTGGTAGGACATGTTCTGAGGCATCAAGGGATCACCAGTTTGGTATTGGACGGCAGCGTGGAGGGTAAAAATCGTAGAGGGAGACCAAGAGACGAATACAGTAAGCAGATTCAGAAGGGTGTAGGCTTCAGTACGTCTTGGGAGATGAAGAAGCTTGCACAGGATATAGTAGCATGGAGAGCTGCATCAAACTAGTCTCAGGACTCAAGACCACAACAACAACAACATCTGCTCGAGGCGGACGTCACAAGACACCCGTTTCTGTTCGTCGTTGATCCATTAACTCAGTTTTTCTATTCCAGAGGGCAGCTATCCCTCTGACCGAAGACGCTGAGCTACCGTGCCGGCGCCCAGCTAAGCAGGCGGAAAGTATAGGAGTACTCCACCACAACTGGCCTTTGGGAGAGAATTCGAAAATTGTCGCGCAGTCTGAGATATCATACCTCGTGTTAAGGGTTAAAACAAATAAGGCGGTGTAAGCATTAGACTTTGAAACTGATGTTGTGATTGACAGGAGAGCCAACACCGTGTTACTAAAGGAGGCCGAAATGCCCGCGTTTCAGCTCACGCAGGCTGGCGTGAGGTCTGGAACATGACAAGGGAATTAGAATTGAGAAAAACGGACGTAGCTGGTGGAATACTTAACTTTAATCCATTAATGATGAACGTCGCTCGTGACGGTACATGGTTCACAATATCAATGGTAACTGAACATGTCGCCTTGCTAGGTCGTAGCAAATAACGTAGATGAAGGCTATGCTAACTATCGTCTCGGCAAATGAGAGCGTAGAAGTCAGTGAACCATCGCCAGCAAAGTTGGCTGTACAACTGGGGCGAGTGCTAGGAAGTCTCTCTAGACCTGCCGTGTGGCGGCGCTCGGTCTGCAATCACTGATAGTGGCGACACGCGGGTCCGACGTATACTGACGGACCGCGGCCGATTTAAATGCTACCACCTAGCAAGTGTCTGGCGGTGACACCACAACTGCTGGTCCGTGTTCGATTACTGGTCGTGTTTTTTTTTTTTTTTATTCGATTAATTTTTCCGTTATATCTGACAGCACTGTGAAAATAAGCGTCTACTAAAATCATCAGACGATCAGTTCCAATTACAAAATGATCTAGAGAATATTTCTGTATGGAGCGAAAAGTGGCAATTGGCACTAAACAAAGAAAAGTGCGAGGTCATCTACATAGGTACTAAAATAAATCCGTTAAATTTTAGTATGCGGTAAATCGTACAAATCTAAGGGCTGTCAATTCGACTAAATACCTAGGAATTACAATTACGAGCAACTTAAATTGGAAAGACAACATACATAATATTGTGGTTCAAATGGCTCTGAGCACTAAGGGACTCAACATCTGAGGTCATCAGTCCCCTAGACTTAGAACTACTTAGACCTAAGGACATCACACACCTCCATGCCCGAGGCAGGATTCGAACCTGCGACCGTAGCAGCAGCGCGGTTCCGGACTAAAGCGCCTAGAATCGCTCGGCCACCGCGGGCAGATGACTGTTAAGGGTACTGAATTTTACATTCTGAAAAATTATACAATCTCTGTAGCAAATGAATTTCCAAGTAAAACTAAAGTCCAGGGTTTAAATTTGCGCATAAAAATTCCACCCGATAAGCATAAAAAGAAACCTGTCAAATCGATAATATTGTGGGGAAGGCGAAACAAAGATTGCGCTTTGTTGGCAGAACACTTAGAAGGTGCGACGAACCCACTAAAGAGACAGCCTGCATAACATTTGTCAGTCCTCTGCTGGAATACTGTTGCGCGGTATGGGATTCTTACCAGGTAGGATTGACGGAGGACATCGAAAAAGTGCAAAGAAGGGTAGCTCCTTTCATGTTATCACGCAACAGGGCTGAGAGTGTCACTGATATGATACGCGACTTGAGGTGGCAGTCACTGAAACAAAGGCGGTTTTCTTTGCGGCGAGATCTATTGACGAAATTTCAATCACCAACTTTCTCTTCCGAATGCGAAAATTGCCACCCACCTACGTAGGGAGAAATGATCGTCATAATAAAATACACCATAGCTCGAACGGAAAGATTTAGGTGTTTCTTTTTCCCACGCACCAATCGAGAGTGGAACGGTTGAGAAGTAGTGTGAAAATGGTTCGATGAACCCTCTGCTAGGCACGTAAGTGTGAATTGCAGACTAACCATGGAAATGTAGAAGTAGAAAATCGGAATGTCTCTTTCCTTTGTGTGTTTTTTTATATAAAACATCTGGTGGTGTGATTAATAATCAAATATGTGTATACAGTAAAATTTGATCAATGCGTAACGTGTATGAATCGGAAATCAACCTACACCGTAGAAGTATTTCAGTCCCGACACATTCGCTACACTTGTACACGCAAATTTTTTTATACAACGGAACGTGTCTAAAGCGGAAACGGAACGCAAATTTTTATTAATAATCCATTGTGTAATGCGGAAAGTTACTCACGGCTCTACAAGGACGTTACTTTTTAACACAAAGACAATATGTCTTTGACAATACTGCTAAGCGGCGGAAAACCAAAAGAGCGGGCTAAATGTTACGAGTGGAGACATCAAATTGCACCCCTCTAAGCAACAACGAACAAGTTAACGCGTAGTGTCGGTACAGCAAAGGAAATGGTTTGTTCGGCTGCAATCTGTGCAGTGATATTGGTTAGTGTTCTTCCGATAAACAATGCCTTTACCCGGCAAGGTCAAGCATTTCAAAGAAATGCACCAACTACATTATTTTCTGTCCGTTTCAGTTGACTAGTAGCGCTTTAAGCGCTAAGATGATGTCGAACAGAAAGTGTATGTCGTTACACTTACACTTAATGAAAATATTAAGGTAATCCAGGAGAGTGAGAAAGACCAACTCTCTGTCCACGACATGATGTTGCATTTCAAATGCGGTAAAACACAAAGACTGGAAAGTTGCACAGGTCACACCAACATTCAAGAAAGGTAGTAGAAGTAATCCACTAAATTACAGACCCATATCGTTAACGTCGATAGGCAGCAGGACTTTAGAACATATATTGTGTTCGAAAATTATGAATTACCTCGAAGAATACGGTCTATTGACACACAGTCAACATGGGTTTAGAAAACATCGATCCTGTGGAACACAACTAACCCTCTATTCACATGAGGTGTTGAGTGCTATTGACAAGGGATTTCAGATCGATTACGTATTTCTGGATTTCCGGAAGGCTTTTGACACTGTGCCACACAAGCGGCTCGTAGTGAAATTGAATGCTTATGGAATACCGTCTCAGTTATGTGACTGGGTTTGTGGTTTCCTGTCAGAGAGGTCACAGTTCGTAGTAATTGGCGCAAAATCATCGAGTAAAACAGAAGCGATTTCTGGCGTTCCCCAAGTTAGCGTTATAGGCCCTTCGCTATTCCTTATCAATATAAACGATTTGGGAGACAATCTGAGCAACTGTCTTCGGTTGTTTGCAGATGACGCTCTCATTTATCGACTAATAAAGTCATCATCAGACGATCAAAACAAACTGCAGAACGATTTAGAAAAGATATATGAATGGTGCGAAAAGTGACAGTTGACCCTAAATAACGAAAAGTGTGAGGTCATACACATGAGTGCTAAAGGAACTCGTAAAACGACTGTTACACGAATCAGTCTAATCTAAAAGCCGTAAATTCAACTAAATACCTAGGTATTACAATTACGAACAACTTAAATTGGAAGGAACACTTTCAAATGTTGTGGGGAAGGCTAACCAAAGACCGAGTTTTATTGGCAGGACACTTAAAAAATGTAACAGACCTACTAAGGAGACTGCCTACACTACGCTTGTCCGTCCTCTTTTAGAGTACTGCTGGGCGGTGTGGGATCCTTAAAAGATAGGACTGACGGAGTACATCGAAAAAGTTCAAAGAAAGGCAGCGCTTTTTGTACTATCGCGAAATATGAGAGAGAGTGTCACAGAAATGATATAGGATTTGGGATGGAAATCATTAAAAGAAAGGCGTTTTTCGTTGCGACGGTACCTTCTCACGATATTTCAATCACCAACTTTCTCCTCCGTATGCGAAAATATTTTGTTGACACCGACCTACATAGGGAGGAACGATCAGTGCGATAAAATATGGGAAATCAGAACTTGTACGGAAAGATAAAGGTGTTCATTCTCTCCGCGCGGTGTACGAGATTGGAATAATAGAGAATTGTGAAGGTGGTTCGATGAACCGCCAGGCACTTAAATGTGATTTGAAGGTATGTGTAGATGTACGACACTTTAAGAAACAAAAATAAGATATTGGATGATTGGGAACGGGGAAATGAAAAGAAAGGCGAAGAAGACGGGAAATGAAAAAATTAACGAAATAATGTGGGAATGATTCGTAAGTGCGCGGAAAAATAACTTACCTTTGTCTGGACCCACGTTGCGTTTGAGCCAAAGAGCTTGGAAATACGGGGTTCATGCATACACGGTAAGGCTGGACAGTTTCAGAGCTAGGCACAACATTGTGTGGAATGAAGTGTATGGCGAAGCTACAATCGCACCAAAAAGTATTCGCACAAGAGCGTATTTATCGATGCTGGTTACAAACGCCGCACCTTCCGGTACGTACTACCTCACATACCAGACACTACAATTCTGCCCACAGTGCCTACCATTAACAAAGAAATGCAGTGTTAAGGGCAAACATGCATCCCCTCTGCACACAAGTAATGGCACAGAGCGCGGCTTCTCGGCATATTGCTGGGTTTTCAGGTACCGGAACGCCATCTGCTGACGCAAGAGAAACTGCGTGTCTAGTATGTTGCTGTATTGCGTGATGGTGGTCAGCATGGGGCCGAAGAAGAAGGAAGGTTCAGTGGCGTTGCGTGAGAGAGTGGTATTGCTCCATTCACAAGGGAGAAGCTAGCGACAAAGCGGAGCAGAGGTGTCAGTTATCTACACCACGGTACGGTACGACCCATAATTCATAAATATAAAGAGACTGCCACAACAGTGAATAAGTGTCGTTCTGAATGTCCAAAAGTCCTTACAACCCGAGAGCATCGCCGTATCATCGCACTTGCTCGGAAGGAACCTGCTACAAGTGCAGCAACTATTACTGAGTTTATTCAGACAACGTCCGACAAGACGGTTAGTTACTAAAATGTAAACTATCACGCCCGGAAATATCGTGTCCATTATAATTATCCGGGCTGTTATGCCGTGGTAGAAATATTTGTGAACCTGAGTTGCTCGACGCTGAGATGGAACATCTCCACAATGCACTAATGAAGAACGGATATCGTCCGCCGAAATAAAACGTGCGTTGAGACAGCCACGCAGAAATCATACTGACGTACAGGCTACTACAAAATCTAAAGTTTTCCTGCCGTTTGTTAAAAGTGTAACGGAAAGAATAGGGAGGATCTTGAGGAAGCGGAATACTACCGTAATTCACAAGCCCACCAGGAAGATACAGGATTACCTTAAGCCTGCCGAGAACGCTCGCAAACCATTGGCAAAAGCTGGAGTGTACAGGATCCCATGCAGCTGTGGAGATCTTTATGTGGGTACCACTAAAAGAACTGTTTCAAAACGTTTGGAAGAGCACAAGGGCAATTGTAGAAGAGGAGAAACGGAACGATCAGCTGTTGCGGAGCATGCTTTCCAGCCAGGGAACCACAATATTCGTTTCGAGGAGACGCAAGTACTAGCGGCCACAAGCGGATATTACGAAAGGCTCTACAGGGAGGCAATCGAAATCGCTAAACACCCTAATAATTTCAGTCGAAAGGAGGAGGGCGTGAAATTAAACGGTATATGGATGCCGGTGTTGAAGAAGATGTGTTCCACCCGTCCACCACTGGGTGATGGCAACGGCGATCGACGGCAGCGGACAGCGGCCAATTGCACTGACGTTTTCAAAACACGTGACGTCACGCCGCGGTGCGGACACGGAATTTAGCGGCAGTCAGTGGCGAGCCAGCGGGTGTGTTGGACATTTCATCGAGCTACGGACCCCCTTGAAGACGTCTCCCGCAGTCGGGGACGAAACGTTGGGAATTGACACAGAATTCATCAACCGACCACGGCATAACAGCCCGGATAATTATAATGGACAAGACAGTTAGTGTTCAAACTATACGAAATGTGTTGAATGAGGCTGACATGCACGCACGTTCTCCCAGGAAAAAGGCATACATATCGGAAATTAACCGGCAGAAACCCCTGCAGTTTGCCAGGGACTGCATCAGCAAGCCGATGGAGTTTTGGAACATTGTGATATTTAGCGATGAATCGAAGTTCAATGTGTTCGGATTTGATGCAAGAAAGAAAAGTTTGGCGCAAGCCAAATACGCACCCCGACACAAAACACATGCCATCTCACAGTCAAGCACTGTGAGGGCGGTATCATGGTCTGGGGCTGTACGGCGACGTCCGGCGTTGGAAGTCTAGCTGTAATCCACGGTACAATGGATCATACGAGATACATTTATTTATTTATTTATTTATTTATTTTATTTATTTATTTAACCTGGCAAGATTAGGGCCATCAGGCCCTCTCTTACATCTAACCAGGCATTCTACTTATTTTACAGTCATATGTTTCAGTAGGCATGTTAAACTACATCTAATACAAAAAGTGAGATAAACAATTAGAAAGGTACACCTCGAAAAATACATTATTGAAGAGAAAGATTTAAGACGTGTGTTGCGAGGTAATTTACACTAGTGCACAGACTGGGGTGTTTCATTTCCAGCACGACAACGAGCCAAAACATACCGCCATGTAAACCCGGGTGTGGTTACTGTACAATGCCCCCAGAAGGTTCTAACACCACCCCAGAGCCTTGATTTGAACCCCACTGAGAACCTGTGGGCTCATCTTGACACACAAGTCAGAAAAATGCGTCCGTTCGGTGAAAACGGCTTGGAGAAAGTACTCCTGGAGGAATGGTTGAAAATTAACCCTGATGTCACCCGGATTTTAATAAAAAGCATTCCATGGGCGTTTACGTGCCGTTACAGATGCTAAAGGGATGCACACTAGCTATTAGAAGGTGAACATCAATGAAGAAAACGAACACACTGTCCGATTCACACGCATGTGCCAATACATTTTTGGATGCAGAAGAGCGATGCTTATTTTCATAACACTGTATGTTACTTTACGGACAGGTGATTTGGACATATTTGTAACCCATGTAATGTAAAGTGACACGTGTCTGGGTTCTGTTCTGAAATAATACACTACTGGCCATTAAAATTGCTACACCACGAAGATTACGTGCTACAGACGCGAAATTTAGCCACCAGGAAAACGAAGCTGTGATATGCAAATCATTAGCTTTTCAGAGCATTCACTAAAGGTTGGCGCCTGAGGCGACACCTTGAACGTGCTGATATGAGGAACATTACCAACAGATTTCTCATACACAAACAGCAGTTGGCCGGCGTAGCCTGGTGAAACGTTGTTGTGATACCTCGTGTAAGGAGGAGAAATGCGTACCATCACGTTTCCGACTTTGATACAGGTGGGATGGTAGCTTATCGCGATTGCAGTTTATCGTATCGCGACATTGCTGCTCGCGTTGGTCGAGATCCAATGACTGTTAGCAGAATATGGGACCGGTGGGTTCAGGAGGGTAATACCGGACGCCGTGCTGGATCCCAACGGCCTCGTATCACTAGCAGTCGAGATGACAGGCATCTTATCCGCACGGCTGTAACGGATCGTGCAGCCACGTCTCGATACCCGAGTCAACAGATGGGGACGTTTGCAAGGCGACAATCATCTGCACGAACAGTTCGATAACGTTTGCAGCAGCACGGACTATCAGCTCGGAGACCATGGCTGCGGTTACCCTTGACGCTGCATCACAGACAGGAGCGCCTGCGGTAGTGTACTCGACGGCGAACCTGTGTGCACGAATGGCAAAACGTCATTTTTTTGGAGGAATCCAGATTCTGTTTACAGCTTCACGATGGTCGCATCCGTGTTTGGCGACATCGCGGTGAACGCACATTGGAAGCGTGTATTCGTAATTGTCATACTGGCGTAGCACCGAGCGTGATGGTATGGGGTGCCATTGGTTACACGTCTCGGTCACCTCTTGTTCTCATTGACGGCACTTTGAACTGTGACATTACAATCAGATGTGTTACGACCCGTGGCTCTACCCTTCACTCGATCCCTGCGAAACCCCACATTTCAGCAGGCTAATGCACGACTGCATGTTTGCAGGTCCTGTACGGGCCTTTCTGGATACAGAAAATGTTTGACTGCTTCCCTGGCCAGCACGTCTGCATATCTCTCACAAACTGAAAACGTCTGGTCAATGGTGTCCGAGCAACTGGCTCGTCACAATACGCCAGTCACTACTCTTGATGAACTGTGGTATCGTGTTGAAGCTGCAGTTAGGAGGTACAGTATTGTCCCCGTTCTGTTGCTACACATTCTTGCACAAACTTACAACCGCACCAAAAAGTATTGGCACAGTTACATTTTAGTGGTTGTAGGTTAAACGACACTTACACTACTGGCCATTAAAATTGCTACACCAAGAAGAAATGCAGATGATAAACGGGTATTCATTGAACAAATGTATTACACTAGAACTGACATGTGATTACATTTTCACGTAATTTGGGTGCATAGATCCTGAGAAACCAGTACCCAGAACAACCACCTCTGGCCGTAATAACGGCCTTGATACGCCTGGGCATTGAGTCAATCAGAGCTTGAATGGCGTGTACAGCTACAGCTGCCCGTGCAGCTTCAACACGATACCACAGTTTACCAAAAGTAGTGACTGGAGTATTATGACGACCCAGTTGCTCGGTCACCACTGACAAGACGTTTTCAGTTGGTGAGACATCTGGAGAATGTGCTGGCCAGGGCAGCAGTCGAACATTTTTTGTATCCAGAAAGGCCCGTACACGACCTGCAACATGCGGTCGTGCATTATCCTGCTGAAATGTAGGGTTTCGCAGGGATCGAATGAAGGGTAGAGCCACGGGTCGTTACACATCTGAAATGTACTGTTCACTGTTCAAAGTGCCGTCAATGCGACCAAGGGGTGACCGAGACGTGTAACCGATGTCACCCCATACCATCACGCAGGGTGATACGCCAGTATGGCGATGACGAATACACGCTTCCAATGTGTGTTCACCACGATGTCGCCAAACACGGATGCGACCATCGTGATGCTGTAATCAGAACCTGGATTCATCCGAAGAAATGCCGTTTTACCATTCGTGCACCCAGGTTCGCCGTCGATTACACCATCGCAGGCGCTCCTGTCTGTGATGCAGCGTCAAGGGTAACCGCTGCCACGGTCTCCGAGCTGATAGTCCGTGCTGCTGCAAACATCGTCGAACTGTTCGTGCAGATGGTTGTTGTCTTGCAAACGTCCCCATCTGTTGACTCAGGGATCGAGACGTGGCTGCACGATCTGTTACAGCCATGCGGATAAGATGCCTGTCATCTCGACTGCTAGTGATACGAGGCCGTTGGGATCCGACTCGGCGTTCCGTATTACCCTCCTGAACCCACCTATTCCATATTCTCCTAACAATCATTGGATCTCGAGCAACGCGAGCAGCAATGTCGCGATACGATAAACCGCAATCGCGGTAGGCTACAATCCGATCTTTAAGAAAATCGGAAAGGTGATGGTACGCATTTCTCCTCCTTACACGAGGCTTCATAACAACGTTTCACTGGGCAATGCCGGTCAACTGCTGTTTGTGTATGAGAAATCGGTTGGAAACATTCCTCATGTCAGCACGTTGTAGGTGTCGCCAACCTTGTGTGAATGCTCTGAAAAGCTAATCAATTGCATATCACAACATCTTCTTCCTGTCGGTTAAATTTCGCGTCTGTAGCACATCATTTTCGTGGTGTAGCAATTTTAATGGCCAGTATTGTAAAATCAGAGTTATCTTGTGCGCGAGTAAACGCAACCAGTATCATGAAACTTCCTGGCAGATTAAAACTTATCTCCGCAATATCCTTTCTTTCAGGAGTGCTAGTTCTGCAAGGTTCGCAGGAGAGCTTCTGTAAAGTTTGGAAGATAGGAGACGAGGTACTGGCAGAAGTATAGCTGTGAGTACCGGGCGTGAGTCGTGCTTCGGTAGCTCAGATGGTAGAGCACTTGCGCGCGAAAGGCAAAGGTCCCGAGTTCGAGTCTCGGTCGGGCACACAGTTTTAATCTGCCAGGAAGTTTCATATCAGCGCACACTCCGCTGTAGAGTGAAAATGTCATTCTGGAACCTGTATCATGTCTTCATGGTAATTAGGCTTCTCCTCCTTGTTTCCTTGCAGGAAATAAAGAATGTACATGTAAACAAACATCACAGTAGATGTAAACTTGTACGCATATTAGTTGTAAATAAGTTGGAAAACAATAGTAGACAAAGCGGTAGATAAGTTTACTTCCATATCTCCTTAAGATGGCTTCTCCGACCCCACGTTCCGCACCTCAAAATTGTTCACTGAATTGTTTTGTATGACCCGTTACATTTTTGCACGCTCTTACGGAAACCCCCTATATATAAAATTCTGCACTTTCAGCTTGACGCTTCTGATAGTTGTCTCTTAAACCGGCCCTGCCTAGAGATTGTCCAACTTTAGCAACAGGATGACTCAGCACTTCACCGGCCTGTGTAGAAGACGCTATCTATACTTCTGTCTTATCGCGGAACTTTTGAGCGGGTTAAGGCAGCGATAAGACGCTGGGATAATCTGCGGAATAGTCGATTACAGCCTGCAAGAAGTCTGACCACAGCCGCACTTTTCTCGCACCTAGTGGAACGGAACACTGCGTACTTAACAAATGATATCATTTTTTGTATATGCATACTGCAGTAATCCAGTATCAGAGCCCTTGATGTGAAGACACAAAGACACTTTTTTATTTATTGATTGCGTTCATAAAACCTGCCCTCTGGGTGTCTAAAGGTGGTTATACAATACATCGGTACAAAATTATTAAGGCTCTCGTAGCCGCTTGTTGACAAACTGCCTGTTGGCGTCTGTCTTGGGTTCTTCCGCCGATGTTTGTCTAACGAATTTTTTTATGTTTCGCCAGCATGAGTTGCTGGCGTCGTGAAAGCTTCACTCTCCATAGCTGGTGGCGGACTGAAACCGACCTCGTCAAAACAATCATCACACAAACGTCGGTGAAGAATCCGAGACAGAAGCCAACATGAAGTTTATCTCTATATAATTATCCACGTTTTTCCTCGAAGGAATTTCACGAGATTCAGAAACAATCAACAAAGGAAATCAGAATAGAAAAACAGGCATATGACAACAACAGGCTGAAAGAAAGAGAAATGACACTAGATTATTTATTTATTTAGCGTATGGCTCATAACATCACAGTAAAAATTACAGAAACAACACGATTAAAAAAAAATCACATATGTATAAACAGAGCAATAAATAACAGTTTGTATAGAAGGACACCGCCAATTGTAAATTTACACTCACAGAAGAGCATTCACAAGCAGACGTCCAGCTTAGATAATATATAGTCGATTGCCGCTTGGGTCGCCTCTAGGAAATCCTGTGGATCACGCTCGTATGCCCTTAGTGGGCATTCCTGCACGATGTGTTTGACCGTCTGTCTCTCAGCGCCACAGTAGCCGAAGCGGCCGAAGTTTACCCCATCTGTGTAAGGAGTCGGCGCATCTCCCACAGTTGGTTCTGATGCGTTCAAAGACAATGTAAAGGGTTAGCAACCTCCTAGCCTCTACTTCTGAAAACAGATGGATCCCTCGAAACGAACACGAAAGAAAATTGCAAAATCCTCAAACAGTACTTCGATGGACTTCTGAATTGCAAGAAACCCAAAGAAAAATTGACCTTCCAAGAAGCCAAAGCCAACCCAGATTCTAATCCACCAAGAATAGAAGAGATAAAGAGAATGATCAAACAAATGAAAAATATCAGAGCAGCAGGAGAAGATGGCATTATTGCCGAGATCTGGAAGTTCCATGAGGAAAACGTAACCAAGCAAATTTGTAAGATTATCTCCGAAATTTGGGTCACAGAGAAGTAGCTTAAATCACTTAAGAAAGGCAAGGCTTCCGGTCCAGATTGCATCCAGTCAGGTTCCTTTCGCTATGTTGATACAATAGCTCCATACTTAGCTATCGTATAAATCCGCTCCCTCGTAGAAAGATCCTTACCCAAAGTCTGGAAAGGTCACACCAATACCAAAGGAAACAAATGGAAGTAATCCACTGAATTACAGACCTTTATCAGTAACGTCTATTTGCAATAGGGCTTCGAAATAATTTCCGTGTTCGAACATAATGAATTATCTCGAAGAAAACGAGTTAGTAACGAATAGTCAGCACGGATTCAGGAAAAATCGTTCTTGTGAAACACAAATAGTTCTCCATTCTCACGAAGCAATGAGTGCTATCGACAGGGGTTGTCAAATTATTTCTATATTTTCAGTTTTTCAGATGGCTTTCGACACCGTTTCTCACAAGCCTGTGCTAAACAAATTGCGTGCCTATGGAGTATCGTCTTAGTTGTGCGACTGGATTCGTGAGTTCCTGTCGGGTAGGTCACAGTTTGTAGTAATAGACGCAAAGTAATCGAGTAAAACAGAAGTAATATCTGGAGTTCCCCAAGGAAGTGTTATAGGCTCTCTGCTGTTACTGATCTACATAAACGACATAGGAGACAATGTGGGAAGCCCTCTTAGATTGTTTGCAGATGATGCTATCATTTACCGTCTTGTAAAGTCATCAGACGGTGAAAACCAACTGCAAAATGATTTAGACACGATAGCTGTATGGTGCAAATAGTGGCAATTGCTTCTAATAAATGAAAAGTGTGAAGTTATCCACATAAGTACTACAAGAATTTTGGTTACACAATAAATCACTCAAATCTAAAGGCTGCAAATTCAACTAAATACTTAAGAGATTACAATTACGAATAGCTTCAATTGGAGCGCAACGCAAAGACTGCGATTTATTGGTAGAACACTTAGAAAATGTAACAGATCGATTAAAGAGACTGCATATACCACGCTTATCCCTCCTCTTCTGGGATACTGCTGTGCGGTGTGGGCTGCGCATCAGATGGGACTAACGGACGCCATCGAAAGAAAAAGCTCAAAGAAGGGAAGCTCGTTTTGTATTATAGCGAAATAGGGGAGATAGTGCCACAGACATGATACGTGAATTAGGGTGGCAGTGTTTAAAACGAAGTTGTTTTTCGTTGTGACAGAATCTTCACGCAAAGTTTCAATCACCAACTTTTTCCTTTGGTTTTTCTGCCAATATTCTGTTAGCTTCCGCCTACATAGCAAGAAATGATCATCATGATAAAACAAGAGAAATGAGAGCCCGCACAGAAGGATTTAAGTCCTCGTTTTTCCCACGCGCTGTTAAGAGAGTGGAATCGTAGGCAAATAGCTTCAAGGTGGTTCGATGAACCCTCTGCCACGCACTTAATTGTGAAATCCAGAGTAATCATGTAGCTGTAGATTTAGATGGATAAGCAGTGGTGTGGTAATGAGTATAAAGCTTTTCGGGTGGTAGTAAGTATAACGAAGCACTTCAGAAGTCAAGAAATGTTAAACCTACCTGACTGCCTTGATCCGTGTCTTTCAGGATATCGTGTTAGAAATGTGCTAGTTGCATTTTGGTAGACCGGTGCGTTATGAACATATGCTACCATAGCTGTAGCCGTTTGCTTTCTTCAGAACGAAGATTAATTTGGTAGAGTTCTCCACGTTAGTTCATCTTGCGTCAACTTCTTCGCCTCTGCGTAATTACTGCAACCTGCATCGATTTGGATCTGCTTACTGTATCCATCCCCTGGATTCCCTCTACACCTTTTGCCCCCGACACATCCCTCCAATACCAAATTCGTGAATAATCGCTGTCTCAGAATGTGTCCTATCTACCGATATCTCCTTCTAGTCAGACTGTGCCACAAATTTCTATTCCCCCAGTTCTGTCCAGTACCTCCTCATTAATTATGTGATCTACCCATCTAGTCTTCCGCCGCCCTCTATAGCACCTCATTTCCAAAACTTCTATTCTCTTTTTATCTAAACTGTTTATCGTCGATGTTTCACTTCCATACATGACTAGACTCTAGAGAAATACCTTCAGAAAAGACTTCCTAACCCTTAAATCTACATTCGAAGTTAACAGATTTCTCTTCTTCAGAAATGCTTTCCTTGCCATTCCCAGTCTACATTTTATATCCTCTCTGTTTCGTTAATCATCAATTATTTTGCTTCCCAAATAACAGAACTCATCTACTACTTTAAGTGTCTCATTTCCTAATCTAATTCCCTCAGCATCACTGAATTTAGTTCGACTACGTTCCATTATCCTTCGCTTTTATTGATTTCCATCTTATATCCTCCTTTCAAAACACTATCCATTTCGTTCAGCTGCTCTTTCAAGTCATTTGCTGTCTCTGACAGAATTACAATGTTATCGGCAAACCTCAGAGTTTTCATTTCTTCTCCCTGGACGTTAACTCGTTCCCAATACTTTTCTTTTGTTTCCTTTACTACTTGCCCAATGTACAGATGATTAATACAGGGGATACGCTACAACCCTGTCTGACACCCTATTACACCATTGCTTCCCTTTCATGCCCCTCGACTCTTTTAACTGCCGTCTGGTTTCTGCACAAGTTGTAAATAGCCTTTGGCTCCCTCTACTTTACCCGGCTACCTTCTGAATTTCAAAGGTTATATTCCCGTCAATATTGTCATAAGGTTTTTCTAAGTCTACAAATGCTATAAATATGTTGGTTTTCCTTCCTTAACCTATTCCTCTAAGGTAACACGTAGGGTCAAGTAGTGCCTTCTTGAGACCAAACTAATCCTCCATTCTACAGAATATAATTCGCGTCAGCATTTTGGTACCACGACTTATTGAACTGATGGTTCAGTAATATTCACACCTGTCACTTGCCATCTTATTGTAGTCTTCAGTCCTGAGACTGGTTTGATGCAGCTCTCCATGCTACTCTATCCTGTGCAAGCTTCTTCATCTCCCAGTACCTACTGCAGCCTACATCCTTCTGAATCTGCTTAGTGTATTCATCTCTTGGTCTCCCTCTACGATTTTTACCCTCCACGCTGCCCTCCAATACTAAACTGGTGATCCCTTGATGCCTCAGAACATGTCCTACAAACCGATCCCTTCTTCTAGTCAAGATGAGCCACAAATTCTTGTCCCCAATTCTATCCAGTAACACCTCATTAGTCACGTGATTTGTCACCTAATCTTCAGCATTCTTCTGTAGCACCACATTTCAAAAGCTTCTATTCTCTGCTTGTCTAAAAAATTTATCGTCCATGTTTCACTTCCATACATGGCTACACTCCATACAAATATTTTCAAAAAAGACTTCCTGATACTTGCATCTATACTCGATGTTAGCAAATTTCTCTTCTTCATCTTCTCAGAAACGCTTTCCTTGCCATTGCCAGTCTACATTTTATATCCTCTCTATTTTAACCATCATCAGTTATTTTGCTCCCCAAATAACAAAACTCATCTACTACTTTAAGAGTCTCATTTCCTAATCGGATTCCCTCAGCATCACCCGATTTAATTCGACTACATTCCATTATTCTCGTTTTGGTTTTGTTGATGTTCATCTTATATCCTCAAGACTGTCCATTCCGTTCAACTGCTCTTCCAGGTTCTTTGCTGTCTCTGAAAGAATACAATGTCATTGGAAAACCTCAAAGTTTTTCTTTTTCTGCATGGACTTTAATTACTACTCTGAATTTTTCTTTTGTTTCCTTGACTGCTTGCTCAATATACAGATTGAATAACATCAGGGAGAGGCTACTGCCCTGTCTCTCTCCCTTTCCAACCACTGCTTCCCTTTCATACCCCTCGACTCTTATAACTGCCATCTGGTTTCTGTACAAATTGTAAATAGCCTTTCGCTCCCTGTATTTGATTCCTGCCAGCTTCACAAACTGAAAGAGAGTATTCCAGTCAACATTGTCAGAATCTTTCTCTAAACCTACAAATGCTATAAACGTAGGTTTGCCTTTCCTAAGCTATCTTCTGAGGTAAGTGGTTGGGTCAGCATTGCCTCGCGTGTTCCAATGTTTCTATGGAATCCAAACTGATCTTCTCCAAGGTCAGCTTCTACCAGTTTTTCCAGTCGCCTCTAAAGACGAAGGGATTGAAATTATTACAGTCTTCCCGAAGTCATAGGGTATTTCGCCTGTCTGAAATATTCTGTATAGTAGGTGGAATAGTTTTGTCTTGGCTGACGTGTTTGCATCCAGCGGCGACTCACTCTTCGTGTAGTCAAATGCAGCAACAGTTTCACAAATATGTCAGCAATATCAGTGAAAGAGGAGGATGAAGACTGACGCCGAAGTTAACGGGATGCAAGAATCCGCTTCGTGATGGCGAAGTCATGTTAACTTCCGCGTCTACTAATTGGCTGCGTGCGTCTCGGTGCCTCAAAGTGGGCCATGCGTGTCCTAGCACTAACAGGTATAAGAAAAGCCAAAGTGTGACTAGGGAGGCATGCATTGAACGGGTAACAGATCTCGCTCATCTTTGGCGCGAATGCAGTACATAAAACATCCTGCTCTCGCGCAATGAGCTGCTGGAGCCTTTTGCCGACATCGAAGATCACACATTACCTCATCAAAAGTATCTGGACACTTATTAGTTGCACCAACTGCGACATGATCTCGTATACAAACAGCGATCCAATACAGTCAAATGTTTCTTATTCCAGGCTTTGATCAAAATATGAATTCTTTAGACTATGACCGGTTTCAGTCCGTAATGACCATCCTCAGGAGATAGTGTAAAAAAGATCTGAGGGTGGTCTTTACCGACTGAAACCGACAATCGTCTAAATAATTCATACTGTGATCAAAGACTGGAACAAAAAACATCTAGCCGGCCGGTGTGACCGAGCGGTTCTAGGCGCTACAGATTGGAACCGCACGACCGCAACGGTCGCAGGTTCGAATCCTGCCTCGGGCATGGATGTGTGTGATGTCCTTAGGTTTGTTAGGTTTAAGTTCTAGGGGACTGATGACCTGAGAAGTTAAGTATCATAGTTCTCGGAGCCATTTGAACCATTTGAAAAAAACATCTGACTTATTAGTTGACATTAACTAGGGATATGCCCACCCTTCACCGTTATGACGGCTTGAAATCTAGCGAGCGAGGTGGGACAGTGATTAGCACACTGGACTCGCATTCGGGTGGACGACGGTTCAAACCCGCGTTATGATGTACCTTTTGCATTTCTTGCTTTTACGATTTGGTTTTCTTCAAAGACAAAAAAAGATAAGGTGAAGCGGTACCCCAGCCTAGAGCCTGTGCCTATCGTCATGAATTTTTTATTTTCAAATGTTAAAAAAACAGATGTTTTTCCTGTTCCTCGGTAAGAGGAGGGATTCGCTCTCTGAATGAAGGTAGACGCACGTTATTTTAGAGCCTAATCGGCGGCAGCCATTTTGGTTGTGAGGATAAGTAAAAACTCTGTATTTTTTATGTGCATCGAATGAAAAATATAGTACAGTATCATTTTACCAGTGAAAAGTTGTATGAGTCATTATTCGAAGTAGTACTGCAATATATAGAAAACCAAGAGACCCACCTGTATACTTCGGAGTTATCACGAACATCCGATTACAGCATTATAAAGGACACGGTCAAGATTTCGTAGGTGGATACGGCGATCGGACGTAGTATTATTAACTGGTAAGCTTTAATCTAAATACTATTTCGTTTATGTGAACAGGCATTGCTCAGCTTATTGTGCTTGTCCGACACGCCGGAAAATTTCATAAGAGACAGCAATCGAAATTAAAATTTCAGATCATCTCTCTATTACTTTCTTATCTGCCATTAATTAATTTCATTATTTCCATTTATCTAAATTTTTGTTTTATTACATTACAGCGTCCGACCATTCTGATTTAGTTTTTCATTCTGATGTAGGTTTTCAGTGATTTCCCTAAATCGATGCAGGCAAATGCTTTCCCTAAATCGATGCAGGCAAATGCCGGGATGGTTCCTTTGAAAGGGCACGGCCGACTTCCTTTCCCATCCTTCCCTAATCCGATGGGACCGATGACCTAGCTGTTTGGTCCCCTCCCCCGAAACAACCAACCAACGCTGTGGACACTTTCAGTGGGCGTATACATGTACCGAGGGAGGGGGCGCAGTGGTTAGCACACTGGACTCGCATTCGGGAGGACGACGGTTCAATCCCGTCTCCGGCCATCCTGATTTAGGTTTTCCGTGATTTCCCGAAATCGTTTCAGGCAAATGCCGGGGTGGTTCCTTTGAAAGGGCACTGTCGATTTCCTTCCCAATCCTTCCCCAACCCGAGCTTGCGCTCCGTCTCTAATGACCTCGTTGTCGACGGGACGTTAAACACTAACCACCACCACCGCATACATGTATGTGGAAGAATGGCAACTAATTCTTTCTCAAGAGAAGAAAACAGGCAAGACAATGGTGTTGGACATTAGTGTCTGAAGGGAATTCGACGTTGTGACTCATCCCAAACGTTATTGTGTTCAGGGCAGGACTCTGGACAGGCCAGTCCATTTCAGCAGGGCTACTACACACATCAAAAAAAGTTCTGCATCACCCCGATTTCCAGAACTCCTGAATATATACGCTGACTATGGATATTGTATCACAGACACAGTCCCTTCGACTGCTCCGAGATGTCACTAATTCCGCCCAAAGATGTAAACAACCATGCATGAGCAGCGCCTATTGACGGAGGTGATCCGACAGCCGATCAGTTCCAGTCATTCCACCGGGACGTTCAACCGTGCCTAGAAGGCCAATACCGCGGTTCGATCGCGTCCGCATTGTTACTTTGTGCCAGGAAGGGCTCTCAGCAAGGTGTGTCCAGGCGTCTCGGAGCGATTCAAAGCGGTGTTGTTCGGACATGGAGGAGATACAGAGAGACAGGAACTGTCGATGACATAGGCCGCCCGAGGGCTACTACTGCAGTGGATGACCGCTACCTACGCATTATGGCTCGGATGAACCCTGACAGCAACGCCACCATGTTGAATAATGCTTTTCCTGCAGCCTCAGGACGTCGTGTTACGACTCAAACTGTGCGCAATAGGCTGCACGATGCGCAACTTCACTCCCCACGTCCACGGCGAGATCCATCTTTGCAGCCGCGACACCGTACAGCGCGGTACATATGGTCCCAACAGCATGCCGAATGGACTGCTCAGGATTAGCACCACATACTCTTCACCGATGAGTGTCGCTTGTGTCTTCAACCATACAATCATCGGAGTCGGTTTGGAGGCAACCCGATCAGGCTGAACGCATTAGACACAGTGTCCAGCGAGTACAGCAAGGCGGAGGTTCCCTGCTACTTTGGAGTAGCGTTATGTGAGGCCGACGTACGCTGTTGGCGCCGTAACGGCTATACGATACGTGAATGCAATCCTCCAACCAACAGTGCAACCATATCGGCAGCATATTGGCGAGGCGTTCGTCTTCGTGACCGACATTTCGCGCCCCCATCGTGCACGTCTTATGAATTACTTCCTTCAGGATAACGACATCGGTCGACTAGAGTGGTCAGTGTTCTTCATACATAAATCCCATCGAGGCCGGCTGATGTGGCCGAGCGGTTCTAGGCGCATCAGTCTGGGACCGCGCGACCACGACGGTCGCAGGTTCGAATCCTGCCTCGGGCATGGATATGTGTGACGTCCTTAGGTTAGTCACGTTTAAGTAGTTTTAAGTTCTAGCGGACTGATGACCTCAGGCGTTAACTCCCATAGTGCTCAGAGCCATTTGAGCCATTTCAACCCATCTAACATGGTGGTACAACATGCAATATGTGGTTTTCATGAGCAATAAAAAAGGGCGGAAACGATGTTTATGATGATCAAATGGTTCAAATGGCTCTATGCAGTACGGGACTTAACATCTGAGGTCATCAGTCCCCTAGAACTTAGAACTACTTAAACCTAGCTAACCTAAGGACATCACACACATTCATGCCCGAGGCAGGATTCGAAACTGCGACTGTAGCGGTCTCGCGGTTCCGGGCTGAAGCGCCTAGAACCTCTCGGCCACCAAGGCCGGCCATAGCCTCACAGATGCTGCTTTATGATAAGGTGCATAGTCATGCTGATAAATCACACATCATCTCCGAACTGTTTTTCTACTATAATCAGTGCACATTGCTGTAAAAGTGTTCATATCCTTCTGCATTTAGCGTTTCCTTAAGACCGATAAGAGGACCACACCCTAACCACGAAAGATATGCTTCCGAACTTCGCTGTCCTACACCTACATCTACATCGGTACTCTGCAAATCGCATTTAAGTGGCTGGCAGAGTGTTCACCGAACCACCTTCACAATTCTCTATTATTGTATTTCAATCTCGTATAGCGTGCGGAAAGAATGAACACCTATATCTTTCCGTACGAGCTCTGATTTCCCTTCTTTTGTCGTGGCGATTGTATCTCCCTATGTAGGTTGGCGTCAACAAAATATTTTCGCATTAGGAGGAGAAAGTTGGTGATTGAAATTTCGTGAGAAGATTCTTCCGCAACGAAAAACGCCTTTGTTTTAATGATATCCACCCAAAATCCTGTATCATTTCAGTGACACTCTGTCCCCTACGATAATACGAAACGTAAGGTCATAGAATTAGAGGTATAGTATTTGCTGACGACATACCACTGATCGACCAAGACATTACCGATGCACAGAAACAGCTAGAATTATTACAAGAGCAGGCAGCAAAAATAGGATTACAAATTTCATTTGAAAAAAAAAATTATGACTGACATCGAAGACGCATCTTCTGATCTCAAAATTGGTAATAACTACATCTCTCGAGCAAAAGACTTTAAATATTTAGGTGAATCGATTGCGGGAAATTGTAATGAAAAGAAATCTGTCAGATCAAGAGTCCAGAAAATGGAGACGGCGTTTCAGTTGAAATAAAATGTTTACAACAAAAAGAGTCTCTCGAAGAACTTCTAAATACGACACTAAACAACAGTAATTAAGCCTGAAGCTCTCTACGGATCTGAGACACTAAACCTTCAACACACAACACTGAAAGGGGAATTAGAAGTGAAAGAACGTAAAATAATGAGGAAAATGCTAGGACCAAGAACTAGAGATGGTGTGCATTATCCAAAACCCAATGCAGAAATGTATAAAAATATCTCCAACATAACAGACACAATGCGCATGAGAAGAATCCAATTCATGGGGCATTTAGAAAGAATGGACTCAGACAGGTTAACGCAGAAAATCCATACGTTTTTAAAGAACAAAACTGCAAGACTGAACTGGTACAAACGGAAAAAAACTGAGAGAATTAGTGTCTCCAAATTGTAAATGGTTGCGAAAACACACTTGACCTCTTAACCACAAACAATCCAGAGCTAATAGAGAGCATCATGACTGATACAGGGATTGGTGATCACAAGGTCGTTGTAGCCAGGCTCAATACCGTTTCTTCCAACTCCACCAGAAACAAACGCAAAATAATTTTATTTTAAAAAACGGATAAAGTCTCACTAGAAGCCTTCCTACGAGTAATCTTCATTCCTTCCGAACTGACTATGCAAATGTAGACGAGATGTGGCTCAAATTCAAAGATACAGTAGCAACAGCAATTGAGAGATTCATACCTCATAAATTGGTAAGAGATGGAACTGATCCCCATGGTACACAAAACAGGTCCGAACGCTGTTGCAGAGGCAACGAAAAAAGCATGCGAAGTTCAGAAGAACGCGAATTTCCGAAGATTGGCAAAAATTTAGAGACGCGCGAAATTTGGCACGGACGGACTTCAATGCGAGATGCCTTTAATAGGATCCACAACGAAACATTGTCTCAAAATTTGGTAGAAAATCCGAAGAAATTCTGGTCGTATGTAAAGTACACAAGCGGCAAGACGCAGTCAATACCTTCGCTGCGCAGTGCCGATGGTACTGTTACCGACGACTGTGCCGCTAAAGCGGAGTTATTGAACGCAGTTTTACGAAATTTTTTCACCAGGGAAGACGAATGGAATATTCCAGAATTTGAAACACGAACAGCTGCTACCATGAGTTTCTTAGAAGTAGATACCTTAGGGGTTGCAAAGCAACTCAAATCGCTTGATACGGGCAAGTCTTCGGGTCCAGATTGTATACCAATTAGGTTCCTTTCAGATTACGCTGATACAATAGCTCCCTGCTTAGCAATCATATACAACCGCTCGCTCACCGATAGATCTGTACCTGCAGATTGGAAAATTGCGCAGGTCGCACCAGTGTTTAAGAAGGGTAGTAGGAGCAATCCATCTAACTACAGACCTATATCATTGACGTCGGTTTGCAGTAGGGTTTTGGAGCATATACTGTATTCAAACATTATGAATCACCTCGAAGGGAACGATCTATTGATACGCAATCAGCATGGTTCCAGAAAACATCGTTCTTGTGCAACACAGCTAGCTTTTTATTCGCACGAAGTAATGGCCGCTATCGATAGAGGATCTCATGTTGATTCCGGAAAGCTTTTGACACCGTTCCTCACAAGCGACTTCTAATCAAGCTCAGTTGTGCGACTGGATTCGTGATTTCCTGTGAGGAAGGTCACAGTTCGTAGTAATAGACGGCAAATCATCGAGTAAAACTGAAGTGATATCGGGTGTTCCCCAGGGAAGCGTCCCGGGACCTCTGCTGTTCCTAATCTATATAAATGACCTGGGAGACAATCTGAGCAGCTCTCTTAGGTTGTTCGCAGATGATGCTGTAATTTACCGTCTAGTAAGGTCATCCGAAGACCAGTATCAGTTGCAAAGCGATTTAGAAAAGATTGCTGTATGGTGTGGCAGGTGGCAGTTAAAGCTAAATAACGAAAAGTGTGAGGTGATCCACATGAGTTCCAAAATAAATCCGTTGGAATTAGATTACTCGACAAATAGTACATTTCTCAAGGCTGTCAATTCAACTAAGTACCTGGGTGTTAAAATTACGAACAACGCCAGTTGGAAGACCACATAGATAATATTGTAAGGAAGGCGAGCCAATGGTTACGTTTCACTGGCAGGACATTTAGAAGATGAAACAAGTGTGGCAGATATGATACACGAGTTGGGATGGAAGTCATTAAAGCAAAGACATTTTTCGTCGCAGCGAGATCTATTTACGAAATTTCAGTCACCAACTTTCTCTACCGATTGCGAAAAAATTTGTTGAGCCCAACCTACATACGTAGGAATGATCATCAAAATAAAATAAGAGATATCAGAGCTCGAACAGAAAGGTTTAGGTGTTCGTTTTTCCAGCGCGCTGTTCGGGAGTGGAATGGTAGAGAGATAGTATGATTGTGGTTCGATGAACCCTCTGCCAAGCACTTAAATGTGAATTGCAGAGTAATCATGTAGATGTAGATCTACATGACAGAAATGAAATCAGAAAAATCACAAACATACGGGGTTTTGAGGAAGAAGAGAGAAAATCTAACCGTGGTCTACGCAACGAAAGCTAGCCCATTCGTTGCATACGGAGGAATACTGGGCAAGCAGGCCTTTATGTGGCCGAGCGCTTTCTAGGCGCTTCCGTCTGGAACCGTGCGACCGCTACGTCATAGAAGAACAGGTGATAATGTGGCGGCTGAGTCGCTTCGTAGATTCTGTTGTTGATCGACTCGACAGATTATCAACGTAGCAGATGGCACTCGCAGAACTGAGATGTATTTCTCGGATTCGGTTAAGGAAGGAGATTGACTGTAATTAATACCTTCAGTGGCTCCAGTATTCAACAATACGTTGAAATCTCTTCAGTATGCTTTTGCATCACACATAGCTCGCTCAGAAAAATTGCCCTTTGTTTAAGTTAGAAAGTTTCATCACTCTTGTTTGTAATTAGAATACTATGTTACAATATTATGTTAGGTGAGAACGAAAGCATTTTATGCTTTCAATCTGCGCCGCTAAGAAGCGTGCAGTAGTATCGAAGTTTAGCCGAATATTATTTCATTCTCTTTAAAAATTAAATCACATTCGAAACTACACCGCTTCTCTGCTCGTCGCTTTTTACGTCTTAACTGCGACTGCTCACATCATTGCAGGTTAGTTGGACCGCTGGCTCGCTAGTATTGACCAAGTTTAATGCGCCAGTAAAGTTGTTGTCCGCATTATCGCTCATTCTATGTGCGTGCAACACACCAAAAAAGGTATCCTTATGGTCGTACTTGACTACACCGGACACAGCTTGGCTTCCGCTCCACGTGAAACGAAATCCAATGAGATTCATGCAAACGCGGGAGAATTTTTACATCAGGTTTATTCTTATGTTGAACACAGTATGGCATTAACGAATTTGTCGAGTAGGGGGATGTCCATCTGTATTTATGTACGGTCGTCAAAAACAGTCTGAAAAGCTTGTAAGGATGTTGCAGAGTAGGTTGTACTAAGAAATAACTGTTGAGAAAAAAAATCGATACGTTGCGCTGCTTCAGAGTTAATCAAGATTTAAGTTAGCCAGTAAGGCAGCTGCGCGCGTAGATTCAAGACGGTGTCGCCAAACATGTACTTCTTTGGTTTCTTAAAACCAAACAAGAGACTGATGCAGAAACTGGACGTAGGGCGATAATAAGGTTCGAAACAGCTAAAGTCTGAGCAGTCACATGCTCCATCATCTGTTCTATGAGAACAATGGTCACTTAATTGTATTCGGCGGGTCGATTGAACTTGCATATGGAACACCATGATTGATAAAC
This sequence comes from Schistocerca gregaria, assembly GCF_023897955.1. Taxonomy (NCBI): domain Eukaryota; kingdom Metazoa; phylum Arthropoda; class Insecta; order Orthoptera; family Acrididae; genus Schistocerca; species Schistocerca gregaria. Next base: position 59,482,025 of record NC_064930.1, on the reverse strand, counting down.
TTCAATGCTGAAAACACGGAGCCGGCTGGTGTGACCGAGCGGTTCTAGGCGCTTCAGTCTGGAACCGCGCGACCGCTACGGCCGCAGGTTCGAATCCTGCCTCGGGCATGGATGTGTGTGTTGTCCCTAGGTTAGTTAGGTTTAAGTGGTTCTAAGTTCTCGGGGACTAATGACCTCAGATGTTAAGTCCCATAGTGCTCAGAGCCATTTGAAAACACGGAAACAGCGCAACGTATCGAATTTTTATCTCAATAATTATTTTTCAGTACAACCTGAAACACCCCTACAATATTTTCAGACTGTTGGCTGACCATCCCGCATAATCTCTTCTGATTGAACTTATGCAAACAACTTTTCGTAACTTAAAATACAAATGACGTACGAAAATGGCTTAGCCTTAACAGTAAGACTAGGAACCGGCCTTAAGTATTTCTATGTTTCAGGATTATTCACCGAAATTCTTTGTTTTGAAATGCGAAATAAACACTGTATGCAAGTCGCCGCTTGCCAGTTAAAGAAATGTTAGTGCAAGTCTTATCGCTGCAGTTGGCTAAGCAGAAAATTACAATCTCGGTGTGACCTTATTCTGAAATTTGCAAACATAACGTCGACGTAATTTTTTATTCCTCATATTTTTGTTATTTGGCAGTTTTGTTTTTCTGTCGCCACTACTCAAAACAAACGCAGCAGAGAAATGGATGTGCAGATTTCTGTGCGTGCACTGCTGCCGTGCGTCAGCGATTGTACACGAAAAAGGAGGCATGGTGTGAACATACCATTTTTTCCCCATTACTGCGACCGAACACAAAGATCAGCTAATAGTAGCTCTCTCTCGTATGTGTAATGAAGAGCGGCTAATTACGTTAGAGGAGAAGGCCGTTACGTATTTCAAGCAGAAACTTCCCCAGTCAGCTCCACAGGTTATCACAGACTCAGTAACGTGCCCGTGCGACTGAACACCAAATGGTTCAAAATGGCTCTGAGTACTATAGGACTTAACATCTGTGGTCATCAGTCCCCTAGAACTTAGAACTACTTAGACCTAACTAACCTAAGGACATCACACACATCCATGCCTGACGCAGGATTCGAACCTGCGACCGGAGCAGCAGTGCGGTTCCGGACTGAAGCGCCTAAAACCGCTCGGCCTAAACGGCCGATGACTGAACTCCAAAATGAGATTAAAAGCACGGTCTGTCAAAAGCTTGTCAAGTACTGCAATACGCTGATAATGTACACTACTAAATGAAGTCTGTGTTTAGCATTGTTGCCGAAAATCTCCAAAAGTTCTTGACCACTTCACTTCAAATTTTTGCAATCTATTCAAATAATTGTTCGGAGCGGCACAGGCTACAAATTTCTTTAATATACACGGTATGTGATTTATGTACGTAAAGGGGAAACGTTGTTAGCAAAAATCGCGAAAAGTTCCTTACCGATCAACTTCGTATTTTCCCACTATACTCTAAGGAACAGGCCATATATATACTTATATGGATATAAGGAAAGCGTTTCTGAAGAAGAGAAGTTTGTTAACATCGAGTATAGATTTAAGTGTCAGGAAGTCATTTCTGAAAGTATTTGTATGGAGCGTAGCCATGTATGGAAGTGAGTCATGGACGATAAATAGTCTGGACAGGAAGAGAATAGAAGCTTTCGAGATGTGGTGCTACAGAAGAATGCTGAAGATTAGATGGGTAGATCACATAACTAATGAGGAAGTATTGAATCGGATTGGGGAGAAGAGAAGTTTGTGGCACAACTTGACCAGAAGAAGGGATCGGTTGGTAGGACATGTTCTGAGGCATCAAGGGATCACCAATTTAGTATTGGAGAGCAGCGTGGAGGGTAAAAATCGTAGAGGGAGACCAAGAGATGAATACACTAAGCAGATACAGAAGGATGTAGGTTGCAGTAGGTACTGGGAGATGAAGCTTGCACAGGATAGAGTAGCATGGAGAGCTGCATCAAACCAGTCTCAGGACTGAAGACCACAACAACAACACAACTATCCATATAAATATATAGTTCTGGCAATACCGGCCACGACCTTCCTCTTCTGTGCGGATCACACATATTACCCGAACTCTTATGGGACTTGGTAAGAATGTCTTCCACGAGTAATGAGTGTGTTGGGTAGGGACACTACGAATGTAGTGTGTGGACGTTTAAGGTGAGAATGTGGGTCTCGCGGAAGGCGTGCGCGAGATAGTCCCTGCAGTCGTATTATACTCTTTGCCCTCGGTGGCTCAGATGGAAATGGCACGGTAGCTCAGCGTCTTCAGTCAGAGAGCTGGTTGGCCTCTATAATAAAAAAACTGAGTGGAAGGATCAACAAGCGGATTGGAACGGATGTCATGTGACGTCCTAATGGCCAAACACAACGAACAACAACAAAAAAAGACGGATAGAGCGTCTGCCATGTAAGCAGTAGAGCCCTGGTTCAAGTCCTGGTTGGGGCACAGATTTTCACCTGTCCCCGTTGATATATATCAACGCCCATCATCAGTAGCTGAAGGTATTGATAGATAAAGGTGTTAGCAAAAACGTTCAAAAGCTCCTGATCAGTTTACTGCAAAATTGTACATGATACTCTTCGTAAATGGTTGGACGGAGAGAGAGAGAGAGAGAGAGAGAGAGAGAGAGAGAGAGAGAGAGAGAGAGAGAGATGGGGGGGGGGGGAGGACGTAGTTAGCAAAAAATATGATATAGCAAAAATCACGAAAGTTCTTGACTGTTTTACTTACAATTTGTACGCGACACTCTAATAAGCACTGAAATGGACATAAGATATGATGATGATGATGATGAAGATACTCCGTTTACCGAGCGTAGGGGAGCGACGCGGGAGACCCGCGCCGCCATACTAGGCAAGGTCCTAGTGGAGGTGGTTTGCCATTGCCTTCCTCCGACCGTAATGGGGATGATTGATGATGATGATGAAGACGACACAAACACCCAGTCATCACGAGGCAGGTGAAAAATCCCTGACCCCGCCGGGAATCGAACCCGGGACCCCGTGCTCGGGAAGCGAGAACGCTACCGCGAGACCACGAGCTGCGGACACATAAGATATATATTTTTTTAATCAATAATGTGCAGTGTTTCCGTTAATGAGTAAAGAGAGCACCACAATGTGTAATAATGTCTGTTGACTCCAAAGATAGCACGCTGAAATTTATAGATGATTACAGATAAAGAGAAGTCATGTGGAATGCCGCTTCTAAAAAGTTATTTCAATAAAAATGTGAGATGTGAGGGTCTGAGCAATTATCAGATAAAATGTCTCCGATCATATGACTGTAAAGAATTAGATAAATCTCGAAGTAGAAAAACAGAAAAGAAGAAAATAGCAAATTTATGCAAAGTGTATGTGAGAAATGAGGACGATTATTCTTACTGTTGTTGTTGTTATTGTTGTGGTCTTCAGTCCTGAGACTGGTTTGATGCAGCTCTCCATGCTACTCTATCCTGTGCAAGCTTCTTCATCTCCCAGTACCTACTGCAACCTACACCCTTCTGTATCTGCTTAGTGTATTCATCTCTTGGTCTCCCTCTACGATTTTTACCCTCCACACTCCCCTCCAATACTAAATTGGTGATCCCTTGATGCCTCAGAACATGTCCTACCAACCGATCCCTTCTTCTGGTCAAGTTGTGCCACAAAATTCTCTTCTCCCCAATCCTATTCAATACCTCCTCACTAGTTATGTCATCTACCCATCTAATCTTCAGCATTCTTCTGTAGCACCGCATTTCGAAAGCTTCTGTTCTCTTCTTGTCCAAACTATTTATCGTCCATGTTTCACTTCCATACATGGCTACACTCCATACAAATACTTTCATAAATGAGTTCCTGACACTTAAACCTATACTCGATGTTAACAGATTTCTCTTCTTCGGAAACGCTTTCCTTGCCATTGCCAGTCTACATTTTACATCCTTTCTACTTCGACCATCATCAGTTATTTTGCATCCCAAATAGCAAAACTTCTTTACTACTTTAAGTGTCTGATTTCCTAATCCAACTCTCTCAGCATTACCCGACTTAATTCGACTACATTCCATTATCCTCGTTTTGTTTTTGTTTATGTTCACCTTATATCATCCTTTCAAGACACTGTCCATTCCGTTCAGCTGCTTTTCCAAGTCCTTTCCTGTCTCTGACAGAATTACAATGTCATCGGCGAACCTCAACCTCTTCTCTGTGGATTTTAATACCTATTCCGTACTTTTCTTGTCCCTCGACTCTTATAACTGCCATCTGGTTTCTGTACAAATTGTAAATAGCCTTTCGCTCCCTGTATTTTACCCCTGCCACCTTCAGAATTTGAAAGAGAGTATTCCAGTCAACATTGTCAAAAGCTTTCTCTAATTCTACAAATGCTAGAAACGTAGGTTTGCCTTTCCTTAATCTTTCTTCTAAGATAAGTCGTAGGGTCAATATTGCCTCACGTGTTCCAATATTTTCGCGGAATCCAAACTGATCTTCCCCGAGGTCGGCTTCTACCAGTTTTTCCATTCGTCTGTAAAGATTTCGCGTTAGTATTTTGCAACTGTGGATTATTAAACTGATAGTTCGGTAATTTTCACATATGTCAACACCTGCTTTCTTTGGGATTGGAATTATTATATTCTTCTTGAAGTCTGAGGGTATTTCACCTGTCTCATACATCTCGCTCACCAGATGGTAGTTTTGTCAGGGCTGGCTCTCCCAAGACTTCAGTAGTTCTAATGGAATGTTGTCTACTCCCGGGGCCTTGTTTCGACTTAGGTCTTTCAGTGCCCTGTCAAACTCTTTACGTAATATCCTATCTCCCATTTCATTGGGTAAGGATAGTGAGGGAAATCAGCCGTGCCCTTTCGAAGGGAATATCCCGGCATATGCTTTTTATCGATTTAGGAAACTCACGGAAGATCTAAATATAGGTGGCCGGACGCGGGTTTGAACCGTCGTCCTCCCGAACACGAGTCCAGTGCGCTAACCACTGCGCTACCTCCTTCAGTAATTTGTTTGGAGGACACTGTACTGCAATAAATACAGTTACTGCAATTGCACAGACACTGTTGCCATTTTTATTTTCGTTTCTCTTGGGCCCTCTGCATGGTAGATGTAATAACATAATAAAATAAAAAACGGTAGTGTACCAGAATGCTCCTATAATCGTTAACCGCTAACGCTTGACATAAGCAACAGGCCTATTTCGGCATTATCGCCACCTTCAAACTATCTGTAGCCAAACGCGCTATGTTAAAAGTTGTAACATTATAACTAATAGCAAACTTCTTTTACTGTGTGCTAATACTTAGTTCCATATTGCATCGTGGCGCTGTCGCTGTCTTATAATCTTGTTGCATAAATCGTCTCCAACTGCAGCCAAGTTTTTAAATATTTATCTCAACCTCTACTAATAGCTGTTTTTCGCAGATGTAAGCTTGGTCTTTTATCGCTTGGCTATACTGTTGCGGTTTTAACAGCTACGATTGACAGCTAATGCAGCAATGTTGTATGGCTACAATTTGATTTTTGTTTTTTGTCTATCGTAATTATCTATGGCGTGGCATTTAAGTTTTTGTTGCGTTTTTGTCAGTGATCTCCATACTAGAAATCTCTGGTTTTCGTAGCGTGTATACAGGGTGGTCCACTGATAGTGAGCGGGCCAAACATCTTTCGAAATACGCATCAAACGAAAAAACTACAAAGAACTAAACCCGTCTAGCTTGAAGGGGGAAACCAGATGGCGCTATGGTTGGCCCGCTAGATGGCGCTGCCAGAGGTCAAACGGATATCAACTGCGTTTTTTAAAAATAGGAATCCCCATTTTTATTACATATTCGTGTAGTACGTATAGAAATATGAATGTTTTAGTTGGACCACGTTTTTCGCTTTGTGATAGATGGCGCTATAATAGTCACAAACATATGGCTCACAATTTTAGACGAACAGTTGGTAAGAGGTAGGTTTTTAAATTAAAACACAGGACGTAGGTACGTTTGAACATCATATTTCGGTTGTTGCAATGTGATACATGTACCTTTGTGAACTTATCATTTCTGAGATGTTACAGCCTGAATACCTGTAAATACCACATTAATGCAATAGATGCTCAAAGTGATGTCCGTCAACCTCAATGCGTTTGGCAATACGTGTAACGACATTCCTCTCAACAGCGAGTAGTTCGCCTTCCGAAATGTTCGCACATGCATTGACAATGCGCTGATGTTCTGAAAAACTACTGGAGATACACGTCTGGGACATGTTTTATTAGATCCACCAGATTAATAGCAACAAAATAAATTGAAATCGTGCTTTACTTTAACCTCGCACTGTTTTACGACGGCCTCATATTAGCGAAGTTGCTAAATTTCAGGCAAAATCTTTTGTTATCCGCAACTCCGTAACTAAACATTTGCGGACCTATGTTTATATGAACTTTTTTCTTTGGTTTCACTTGTAGAATAACATATTAAAATATTTACATATCTTCGTGAATTAACCTGTATATATACAGAACCTAGCCCGACGCCACTGCACATAGCACAACACTGGTCCCCCTTTTCTCGTTCACTGGTGCAGGCGCAGCGCCAAATTATAGCTACATTGCGATTTAATACCCACGTGTACTATTTTTAATCTCCGGTGCCTACTTGTTCCAGAGAGTTCACAAAAAAAAAAAAAAAAATCCCTAGGAGGAGTTGGAACGCCGTTCCAGCCGAAATTAAGCCCTAGCTACTTCTATTCCAAACAAGAGAACTGTATTCGATGGCAGGGTACAAAAGTGCTTGAGCTGTAGTAATGTATCACCAGATTCGATCAAAATGGATGCAATTCTCTGGGTGCTCCATACGTGTTCATCCAAGATTTTGGTTCTATGGGTTGTTTGGGGGAAGAGACCAGACAGCGAGGTCATCGGTCTCATCGAATTAGGGAAGGAAGTCGGCCGTGCCCTTTGAAAGGAACCATCCCGGCATTTGCCTGGAGCGATTTAGGAAAATCACGGAAAATCTAAATCAGGATGGCCAGACGCGGGATTGAACCGTCGTCCTCCCGAATGCGACTCCTGTGTGCTAACCACTGCGCCACCTCGCTCGGTTTTTGGTTCTATTTTTTACTTTGTGTGCTCAATTTTTTTGTGTGCTTCAATTTTTAGTACGTGCTTCTAGACAAAGATGAAATGTATAGTGCATTCCTGTGCACAGTAAGGGATACTTGTCTCCGGGCAGGTATGATTTGTAAAAGTGCAACAAAGATACATGATCAGATATTTCTTTCACTTGGATGTCAGACTACAACTCTATGCATTCCATCTGAAAATCTTCTGGCAACATGTCTACATTGTTTGTAAAAGGTGTCTCGTAAATATAAAATTTTTGATTGTCTTTGCGAAAATATCGAAATCGACTTTCAAATTCTTGCGTCAAATCGGTAAATGTGGCTGCGTATTTGATCCCATCTTTAATATCATGTTTGGACAACATGCGAAAAAAAAAAAAATTACATTTACATGTGCTTGGCTTAATTTCAGTTTCATTTGGAACGCGTTTACTGTTTGAAACATTGCACTAATAAGTAATTTTCTATCTTGAAGACTCCTGTTTAAAGACACCTAAAGGAGCAGAAAATCTACCAAAAATGTTAAATCTGCCACCCACTTGTCATACGTACAGATTTTGCTTTTGATATCATGAACGATTTGATTTAATTAATTATGCTATAAAATCTCTTTAACGTTTGGCGCCGGCTGAACCACCTTACTTCCGTAAAATATACGGTATTTCCATACGCAGTCTGCACTCGTGGAAATTAGGACGGGCGGTAATGTTAAGAACGGGATGAACCAATGAGAGAATAGGATCGTGTGGTGGGAGTTTCAGACTGAAAATATTCCATTTACCTTAACTTTACATAAACGGAATTTTACGGAGAGATGTTCACTTCTTGGCCACACTGATACTCCGGCTGCCGTGGCTCGAACAACGCCGTTCTAGGTGTTTCTAGATGTCGGGGATCTGTCGAAGGTCATACTCAAATATGTGGTGTGGCGACAGTGTCGTAATTCTTTGTTCCGGAAAATTACATTCAATTCTGTTTATCGTTCTGTGGTTAGGTGCTCAGAGCTGACTTCTATTTATTACGGTATCGCTATCGTAGCGGCCGTGAAACGTTCGACTAATTACGGCAGCACAGAGGCATTCAAGCGGGCTTTCCTTCCCGCGCCCCACATGCCTTGGAACGGGAAGATATCGTAAACTAAGGTACCACGCAAAGTATTCTCTACTGTGCACTTCACATTCGTTTGCACATTATGTGTGTAGATTATTTGACTTCTGCGATACAATATATTTGTAAATGTAGATGTGAAAGCGACAGACACATCTAACGAAGTAGGTCGAACATGGATATTTTTAGTAAACTTATTTGTCTGACAAATGGGTCCACTTTAAATTTCCATCTATGACCACATGAAGGAAAATAGGCGGGTGGTCTTCATTTAATATAATTTACGCCCGTTACTGATAGAAATTATTGAAGTGAAACAGTCGACATGCAAATGATACAACCTTCCTTCGAACATCTTTGTCACAGTGACAGTTTCTTAGTTAAACATAACAATTTAAAGCTAATTAACGTGCAATCCTCTTCTCAACTTTCTTACTCAAGTACAGCATGTATCACTCGAAAGTAGAATTTTACCTGGACGTGCAAGGCGTATTAAATGTAATGAAAATTATTATTTAGCTGATATCGCCCTTCACTCGTTTGTAATTGGTAGCTGTGATCATAATGGCCGACTTGCGGTAGCCGCTGCTGCCGCCAACTCGTGGCGCCGCGGGTGGCCATCTCGGTAACTTAGCCGTGCCTACGCTGCGGACGTGTTGTCGGAGTGTTTTCTCCTCACGGACGCCGCTCTCGAAATGCTTTGGCCTCGAGCTATTAGCGGGGCGACGCCGAACAAACACGGAAGCACTTCACGCAGTGGGGGGAAAGCGACAACGCGTCAATGGAAGGCGCCACAGCTAGACGACTTAACGGATTTTGCTTACTAGCTTCATTCCGCAGACTTGACGCACGTGTGCACAGCTGTTCAAGGTCCCGTTCTTACTAAGCATGAGTCAGCAAAGAATTACTACACTGTCTGCATATAAACTTCACAAGAGACTCTATGGTGCGTTCATGATATCAAATCTGCGTATACAGAGTGTTCCAGGAGGAATGGCCAGTATTCAGCTATTCCACGACTTCATCTTCGATATTTGAAACTAATCTCTTCTACTCCAGGCTCTATGCTTTCCATATTTTGTAGCGTGTTAATCACAAACAAGAAATCGAAACAAGGGAAAAATGCACCGTAAACATGGGCTCTAAAGTGTATATTTAAGAGCTATGAGCATTTTCCGAGTTTGCTACTGTGAAACTCATCTCGTCTACTAAACAAATGAACATAGCTCTTAAGGAACGCAATTTAAGGCCCATGGTTAAGCAAACATTTTTTTTATAGTTTTCGTCCACGCTGTCTCCTCCCAAAATATGGAAAGTAAAGTGCTCACGATAGATTTGTTTCACGTTAACGAAGATGAAAAAGTGCTTTTAGCTCTTAAGGCATTCATTTTAAAGCCAATTTTTGTGAGACGTATTGGTTCGAAAAATCGTTCGTCATGTCCCTGAATAGTGACCATGCTTCCTGGGACACACTGTTTACCAACACATATTCTAATGCATTGTCGATGCAGCTCGTTTCAGTTTCGTGTAATTGTCACATCCTATCCTGTTCTCCATGTCTTCCAAATACATTAACCTAAACCGTACTTTTCCTTCCTTTCCTAGCACTTTCCGTTCAAGAACGTTAATGATGAAAGTACCGTGTCTGATAAGGTACCCAATAATTTTTTTTTTTCATTTCCATTTCTGTCAACAATCTTCTCTCTTCCTTGACTTCCCTTAAAACTTACTGACTGGTTTTTGTTTTCGTCCAGCTCGTTTTTACTTTCCGCTACATCCACATTTGAGCAGCTTCACGTTAAAAACTTTCCAGCATATCTAGTTTCTAGCTTTTGCTTCTATAGGGCATACAAATGATTTTGCAAACGATTTTCTGTTATCTGTATTCATAAGTTGGCTGGTTACAATGTTTTTTGCTGTCGTATACACCTGTTTTGCCAATGCAGTCCTTCTCTTCACATCCATTAAGCATCTGTTCTCATCTGTGATTAGACTATTGAGCTAACAAAATTGTTTCACTTGGTCACTTCTGATGTTATCAACTTTTACATTTGTTTTAATTTCTCCCGTATTTTTCCGTACTGCCACTATTTTCCTTTGCGTTCGTTCGCTTTTAATTTCCTTAGAGTCTGATAGGACTTGCACCATTCTATTCACTTCTTTTTCGCAGTCCGCAACTGCATCTACACACGAACTACAAGATGCAGAAAGGGCATTTCAGAAAAATATTGTTTGCATTAGTCGATAGCTGGGCTGTAACTCTCTGCACTGTGCACAAAGGTTACACCTATACACACCGGAACATAATTTCGGAGGCTGCTTTTAACCAAAGAAGATGCGTAATGGACATATCTATCGCAGTTGCTCCCATTCTGCAAAGTTAATGTGTCCTTTGTGCATCTTGTACGTTGTTGAGTTGGATACCAGACTCGCAACTCGTAAATGTCACAATGCTGTAAAGAGTTTGTTGCGGAGAACGACAGGGAAAGCGTTACTAAAAAAAAAAAAAAAATATTCAAATGGCTCTGAGCACTATGGGACTTAACATCTATGGTCATCAGTCCCCTAGAACTTAGAACTACTTAAACCTAACTAACCTAAGGACATCACACAACACCCATCCATAACGAGGCAGAGAAAATCCCTTACCCCGCCGGGAATCGAACCCGGGCGTGGGAAGCGAGAACGCTACCGCACGACCACGAGATGCGGGCAAGCGTTTCTCGATAGTCGATATTCTAGCTTTCAGGTGCTATAAAAATACGTGTTTAGCAAATGTTGCAGCAGTAAGAGGTATTCCTAACGAAAATAACATTATATTTCAACTGTCCAAATTTAAGCATTGTTGTTGTTGTGGTCTTCAGTCAAGAGACTGGTTTGATGAAGAAAAATTGTGCAATTGAGAAATGGCGGAATTGACTGTTTGCACCTTTAAAGCGTGTTTCCTACAACATTTAATTGTTTTTCTATAACTTCAATAAATTTCCTGAATACAATTGCAACATGTGTATTTGTTTCCATAAGTTCAATAAATTCCCCGAGTAAAAGTATTTGCAAAGGTACCTGCATATTCGCAGTTGAAAGTTGCTCAGTTCGTGTGTTGAGTAGTAAAAGTTGCTCAGTTCGTGTAAGCCGGATTCTAAAGGTGCAAATGTTTATCAGCGTCTCGAACACATAATAAACTTTCACTTTTCTCACGCTGACCTCCTGGTAGACGCTAAGTCGGTGTTTCATGGCTGTTATTCAGAGAAGAGTGTCTTTCTTGTTCGACGTAAAGTGAAAACCGGTTTTGTTTGGTATTTTCTACATTCAAATCGTCAAAAATGGATCGGAAAGGATCTCTAAGTACAGCCAAATCCTGAAGAACGTGAATTGGAAAGATATAAATGGTTCAAATGGCTCTGAGCACTATGGGACTTAACATCTAAGGTCATCAGTCCCCTAGAACTTAGAACTACTTAAACCTAACTAATCTATGGACATCACACACATCCATTCCCGAGGCAGGATTCGAACCTGCGACCGTAGCAGTGGCGCGGTTCCGGACTGAGCGCCTAGAACCGCGAGATCACCGCGGCCGGCGGAAAGTTATAAACACAAAACGCCATTGCCACAAATCTGTATCGATGCCATCGTCCCTGTTTATACCGATTTGAGTAAATCTGATTTATTGGAGCGTTCTTTAGGTGGTTTTACTCAAAATGTGAACGAAAGTTTCAGTACTCTCATTTGGAGATGCGCTCCAAAAGTAACATCCATCCGAAGCAAAATTGTCAACATTGCTTCAAATTTGGCCTTAGTCTATTCAGTGCAGGCCATACTGCATTAATGCACGCGGCAAATGCCCTTCAAAGCTGAATCGGCAATGAAAAGAGTCGATTCTGTGAAGATAGAGACCCCAGCGGTGATGCTCTCAGCGACGAAAAAGGGCCTTGAGGAAGAAAATCAGGGCTTGTGAGATCGAAATAGCGGAAAGCGGCCATCTACTAGCCGAGAGACAGTTATTACGGACCAGGAGATGATGTCCCGTAACTTTTCTAGTTTTGACCGTTTTTGTACATCATAAATACTTGTCAAACTTTAAACGCGTTCTCAAAACCATGTTTTTCAACAAGGTTGTCGTCACCCACGCTACTATTTTCATTGGATTCTAATGATGTTTGGTCTCCTTTGAAGCAAACTGAATTCTGTTCAGCTCAGCGTAGCCAATTTTTTATGTTGATATTAGGTATTTTTTCGGCCGAAAAAGAAGGGTCTAATAATAGCAATTTTTTAAATATCTATAACTTCGCCTAAATCTCTTTATTTGCAAATACCTAAGACGAGATAAAATTACATCTGTAAGGATCAGGGTAATATATGTTAATTTCATGTTTCAGATAACCACAACCGAAGTTAACAGCGACAGCCGTCGATCTACCTCCTTTCAGAGCTGCCTCGGGAAAATCCCCTCTGCACAGTGAAGATATCAATATCCTTCAATAAAAATACCAATAAAAACTTCAATGTATGCTTTATTCATTGCAGCAAAACCCATTTGCCTAATACATTCCAGTACGGAGAAAAAAAATGCTGAATTTGAACAATATGTTCGTCCGTCATACTGTTGTTCTCCCTTAAATGCTACAATATTCTTCTGTCTAACTAATGAGAAAGCATACATCACTGATGGCCTTCCATTAATGACAAAAAATGTTAGGGATCTGCAGAAACGTGCACAAATATTCCTGCAGGAAAGAGTAAGTTTCACACCCTTTAAAATTGCCCACAACGTACAAATAATAAGAGGACAATCAACGACAAAAATTTTTTTCACTTGCACTGTTGAATTTGAGATAATAAACAAAACAAAAATGGTTCAAATGGCTCTGAGCACTGTGGGACTTAACATCTGAGGTCATCAGTCCCCTGGACTTGGAACTACTTAAACCTAACTAACATAAGGACGTCACACACATCCATGCCCGAAGCAGGATTCGAACCTGCGATCGTAGCAACAGCGCGGTTCCGGGCTGAAGCGACTAGAGCCGCTCGGCCACAACGGCCTGCCCCTGAAATAATATTATAATATTTTTTCTGGCAGTTTATTGCTTATTTCATCCAATTTTTTAAAATTCCTTTGACTGTAAAAGTTATACTTAGAAAAAGGGCATATGTACAATATATATAATGCACAATAATTGGCTTATATGTCACATGTTGAAGCAGTTTTTCTTCCAGTATTGTGACAAACATGATTGCAAAACTGCAGACAATTTTTATGTGCAAATCTTCTGTTTCAAAGTATTTATGAAGCTTTTTGTGTCCACTGTCACCTTTGTTAAGTATGCCCTTTCTGCATCTTGTAGTTCATATGTAGTCCTCTGTAGTGTTTGGTGGGGGGTACTTCGTATCAATAATATCGGTTTTTGACCCAGTTCGTATACTGCGCGAGTGAAAAATGGTTGTATGTGCGCCCTAATCTCATTTCCAGGATGGTGATAGTGTAATGTTCCCACCATCTTCTTCGAATACAGCTTCTCTACATTTGCCAAACTCGGTTTCGCTACGTCATCTTCCTAGGGTCTCCGTTTAAATTCTCAGAACATTCCTGTCACACTTACGTATGAACTACAGCTAGCTATTACAACAATACAGTGTGTTTGAAATTACTTGATAGTTGACAGTTGACGACGCGGCTTCCTGCAATCAGAGCGCTCTACGTCACGTCTGAATTGTTCACCGTTGCCAAACTGCCAAAGTACTGTCGACAATGGATCTCAGATCCATTCCATATTCCTAGATTTCCAGCAGGCTTTTGATACCGTTCCTAGCAAGCGACTATTAATCAAATTACGTGCATATGGAGTATCGTCTCAGTTGTGTGATTGGATTCGTGATTTCCTCTCACAGAGGTCACAGTTCATAGTGGTAGACGGTAAATCATCGAATAGAACAGAAGTGATATCTGGCGTTCTAGGTGATAATCTGAGCAGCCCCCTTAGAATGTTTGCAGATGACGCTGTAATTTACCGTCTACTAAAATCATCAGACGATCAATTCCAACTACAAAATGATCTAGAGATAATTTCTGTATGGTGCGAAAAGTGGCAATTGGCACTAAACAAAGAAAAGTGCGAGGTCATCCACATGGGAACTAAAAGAAATACGATAAATATTGGGTATGTGATAAATGGCACAAATGTAAGAGCTGTCAATTCGACTGAATACCTAGGAATTACAATTACGAGCAACTGAAATAGGAAATACCACATAGATAATACTGTGGGCAAGGCGAAACAAAGACTGCGGTTTGTTGGCAGAACACTTAGAAGGTGCGAGAAACCGACTAAAGAGACAGCCTGCATTACACTTGTCCGCCCTCTGCTGGAATATTGCTGCGCGGTGTGGGATCTTTACCAGGTAGGATTTACGGAGGACATCGAAAAAGTGCAAAGAAGGGCAGCCCGTTTCGTGTTATCGCGCAGTAGGGATGAATGTCACTAATTTGATACGCGAGTTAGGGCGCCAGTCACTGAATAGAAGACCAAGCGGTTCTAGGCGCTTCAGTCCGGAGCCGCGCGACTGCTACGGTCGGAGGTTCGAATCCTGCCTCGGGCACGGATGTGTGTGATGTCCTTAGGTTAGTCAGGTTTAAGTAGTTCTAAGTTCTAGGGGACTGATGACCTCATACGTTAAGTCCCATAGTGCTCAGAGCCAGCCACTGAAACAAAGGCGATCTTCTTTGCGGCGATATCTATTTACGAAATTTCAATCACCAACTTTCTCTTCCGAATGAGAAAGTATTTTGTTTACATCCACCTACGTAGGGAGAAATGATCATCATAAGAAAATAAGAGAAATCGAGCTCGAACGGAAAGATTTAGGTGTTCCTTTTTCCCGCGCGCCATTCGAGAGTGGAATGGTAGAGTAGTAGTATGAAAATGGTTCGACGAACCCTCTATCAGACACTTAAGTTTGAATGGCAGAGTAAGCAAATAGATGTAGATGTAGACTGCCACAACAAAGGGCCAGTTGACTTCCAATTCCTAGTCTCGCTTTTTTCCTTGTTGTGTTCGGATTCCAAATCCTGGGCAGGAATCGCACACATCACGGGCCAAAGACAATGGGATTCCTTCGCATAAGACGTGACTCGGCTTCACATATTCTCATTACAATCATAGAGATAGGCCTACAGTAGGTAAACTTCATACGACATCGTGAAAAACCGAACCTTTGAAGGCAGTAAATGATCGTTGCATCTCGTTCTATTCATACATAACCAACAAAAAAATTTGAAGACCTCCCGTAGCGTAGTAGCATCGTCACAGGTTGCACTGCAATTGGGTCCGGGTTCTAATTTTTTTTTCTCTTAAATCTTCACCAAAATTAGTCTGATTGCTGTCATTTGCAATGAATTGGTTCCAGTCTAATGTTTTCAACATTCATCTGTTGTTGCATCATTTTAATCAATTGTATTCACTTTTTTATTCACTATTTTTCTCCCTATCATTCTTCTTTCTTTTGGGATCCCTCTGTCGCTTGCAGCCTGTAAATGAGCTCCAGCAAACACTGTTCATCGATTGGTGTCGCTTCAGATCCCGCAGCAAAAGCGAGGAGCTACAGTTCGCTTTTAGCGCGAAATCTGAATTTTTTCTATCTAGATTTTGCCATTGCAACTCAGCTTTAGTCGCTGTGAGCAAAGCGAGCGTGTTTAGTAGTTCGGCCGCTGGTTGCTGACCGCCGTTTTCTCGGATACGTTGCACATCAAGATGGTTGGTTGGTTTAAAGGCGGGAGAAGGGACCAAACTAAGAGGTCATCGGTCCCTTGTTCATAATAAAACAATGAGACAAGTGTGAGAATAAAACGGACGAAACATATAACACAAAACGGAAAGAAAGGAAAAGCCACAAGAACGAAGGGAAGGCAACGAACACTAAAAGGATCAAAAGAGGACGAGGAAACAAGAGAGAGACGCTAGAAACAGAAGAGAGTAAGAGATGAAAGCAGATTACAGTGGCTGGCCAACCACGAGAATGAAAAGGGAAAGCCAGCCACTCTGCAACACATTAAAACCTCCACTCTAAAAGCACTAGGATGGAGGTCACAGAGGACATGCGCTAAAACCTACATAGAAGTATAAAACCCACTCTCACGAGTAAAACGTAAAACTAAAGCTGCTGTGGAGGCATCGTCGCCCAACACAAAAGGCAGGGTGCTGGGAAAGTTTAAAGTCAGCCGTAGAGCGGCTAAAAGTGGGCAGTCCAGCAAGAGGTAGACGACTGTCATTTGTTAGCCACGTATGGCCAATGCGGAGCCGGCAGAGGACAACTGATTCCCTGCGAGAGGCCTGCATTGAAGACTTCCACACATTCGTAGTCTCCTTAATGACACGCAGTTTGCTGTGCGTGCTGTTATGCCATTCCGTCTCCCAAAGCCGGAAAACCCTGCCGTGTAAGACAGAACGCAGGTCAGCTTCGGAGAGGCCTATCTCCAGAATCGGTTTCCGCGTCGCCTGTTTGGCCAGCCTGCCGGGGATTCGACTTGTCCTGGGGCCACACAATCACCACGGAACAGCGGGACTGTTCCAGGGCATAGGTGGAACCCTGAATGCACGCTACCAGAGGGTGGCGAGGATAGCAGTGATCGATAGCTTGTAGGCTGCTCAATGAGTCAGTACACAGGCTGTGGTTAGATTACGACACGAGTGTAAGTTCAGGGCTCCAACACACGTTGTCTGCCGCAGTTCAGTCATTGGTCACTTAAAATCAGCTACGGACAGATTAGCTCGCCTTTCCACCATACTTTATGGCAGCAGCTTCCGACATTGCTCCACCTTACATGAGCGTGGACATACACTCCTGGAAATTGAAATAAGAACACCGTGAATTCATTGTCCCAGGAAGGGGAAACTTTATTGACACATTCCTGGGGTCAGATACATCACATGATCACACTGACAGAACCACAGGCACATAGACACAGGCAACAGAGCACGCACAATGTCGGCACTAGTACAGTGTATATCCACCTTTCGCAGCAATGCAGGCTGCTATTCTCCCATGGAGACGATCGTAGAGATGCTGGATGTAGTCCTGTGGAACGGCTTGCCATGCCATTTCCACCTGGCGCCTCAGTTGGACCAGCGTTCGTGCTGCACGTGCAGATCGCGTGAGACGACGCTTCATCTAGTCCCAAACATGCTCAATGGGGGACAGATCCGGAGATCTTGCTGGCCAGGGTAGTTGATTTACTCTAGAGCACGTTGGGTGGCACGGGATACATGCGGACGTGCATTGTCCTGTTGGAACAGCAAGTTCCCTTGCCGGTCTACGAATGGTAGAACGATGGGTTCGATGACGGTTTGAATGTACCGTGCACTATTCAGTGTCCCCTCGACGATCACCAGAGGTGTACGGCCAGTGTAGGAGATCGCTCCCCACACCATGATGCCGGGTGTTGGCCCTGTGTGCCTCGGTCGTATGCAGTCCTGATTGTGGCGCTCACCTGCACGGCGCCAAACACGCATACGACCATCATTGGCACCATGGGAGAAGCGACTCTCATCGCTGAAGACGACACGTCTCCATTCGTCCCTCCATTCACGCCTGTCGCGACACCACTGGAGGCGGGCTGCACGATGTTGGGGCGTGAGCGGAAGACGGCCTAACGGTGTGCGGGACCGTAGCCCAGCTTCATGGAGACGGTTGCGAATGGTCCTCGCCGATACCCCAGGAGCAACAGTGTCCCTAATTTGCTGGGAAGTGGTGGTGCGGTCCCTTACGCCACTGCGTAGGATCCTACAGTCTTGGGGTGCATCTGTGCGTCGCTGCGGTCCGGTCGCAGGTCGACGGGCACGTGCACCTTCCGCCGACCACTGGCGACAACATCGATGTACTGTGGAGACCTCACGCCCCACGTGTTGAGCAATTCGGCGGTACGTCCACCCGGCCTCCCTCATGCCTACTATACGCCCTCGCTCAAAGTCCGTCAACTGCACATACGGTTGACGTCCACGCTGTCGCGGCATGCTACCAGTGTTAAAGACTGGGATGGAGGTTCGCATGCCACGGCAAACTGGCTGACACTGACGGCGGCGGTGCACAAATGCTGCGCAGCTAGCGCCATTCGACGGCCAACACCGCGGTTCCTGGTGTGTCCGCTGTGCCGTGCGTGTGATCATTGCTTGTACAGCCCTCTCGCAGTGTCCGGAGCAAGTATGGTGGGTCTGACACACCGGTGTCAATGTGTTCTTTTTTCCATTTCCAGGAGTGTATGTTTATATGAACTTTTTTCTTTAGTTTTATTTGTAGAATAACATATTAAAATATTTGCATACCTTCGTGAATCACCTATCCAAGAGCTACTCCAGGCGGGTGTAAAATGAATGTGCGCAACAGAAAATAAGAAACGCCAAAATGAAGATTTGGCTCGGTCTGACTACCACCTGAAGCAGATATTAGGATCTCTTATTTCTATAAATACTCTTCCTAACATAAATGGATGATGAAGGCAACTAATCCTACTAAATGCTGCTTATATTTTATTGTAGATTAAAAAAAAACCTTTATATTACATAGTTTATATTTCCTAAGTAAAATTACTAATTAATTGCCCAACTCTGCCCCTTATTATGACCGAGCGATCTAATGTCAATAACACGAAATGACTGACTTCATCTACATACCAAACACTAGAAGACACTACTTTCAAAGATGAGCTACGGTGGTGTGGAACCTCAGTGGAAGTACACTAACGTGATCACGGTTGTTTAGCTTTACAGCCCTAATAATCAGAAGCAATTTGTGATGTCACCGTATGTACTGCGTCTGTTGTGTCGGGATGCTGGTTCTCGTACAGAAGGCGGTCCTCTAATATACTTTAATACTGTCTTCTCCTCTCTGTGTTCTACAGACGAGAAACGTGAACTCCCAGCCACAAAGACGGAGTTCTTAACGTCTCAATGTAAGTATAGGGAGAGGAAATGCTCTCAATTAATGAACGTCGCGTACTCAACAACGACTTCCAAACCCAGAGGTGAAGTCCAGAATCATACAGGTTCGCAACAGTACATTGCCTAACTGTTCTAACTGTAAACTCTCCTGAGAGCAGAGACAGCAAGTCCGTCTGTACCAACAAAGCTGATATCAAGCGACCGTCACACACGGGCGCTTACAACGGAAGACCATGTCTCTCCAGTGCTAGCTTCCCAGCAAGACTCAGGTCCCCACCATCGTAATTCCGAAAACGAATCATATTCCCGAAACCATGGAATATTCTCCCTCTACAGATTCTACCGAACGCCGACCAACCACATTTTAGTCTTCTGTTGTCCAGCGCGGAAAGTTTGCGGGGAAAAACCTATATCGTACAATGGTATGCTTCTGAGTAATAATCAGGAAGAATCAATACGCAGAGAAGTGGGATACGGAAGTTTTAAGGAATGACAAGATACGTTTGAAGTTCTCTAACGCTATAGATACAGCAATAAGGAATAGCGCAGTAGGCAGCACAGTTGAAGAGGAATGGACATCTCTAAAAAGGGGCATCACAGAAGTTGGGAAGGAAAACATAGGTACAAAGAAGGTAGCTGCGAAGAAACCGTGGGTAACAGAAGAAATACTTCAGTTGATTGATGAAAGGAGGAAGTACAAACATGTTCCGCGAAAATCAGGAATACAGAAATACAAGTCGCTGAGGAATGAAATAAATAGGAAGTGCAGGGAAGCTAAGACGAAATGGCTCCAGGAAAATTGTGAAGACATCGAAAAAGATATGATTGTCGGAAGGACAGACTCAGCATACAGGAAAGTCAAAACAACCTTTGGTGACATTAAAAGCAACGGTGGTAACATTAAGAGTGCAACGGGAATTCCACTGTTAAATGCAGAGGAGAGAGCAGATAGGTGGAAAGAATACATTGAAAGCCTCTATGAGGGTGAAGATTTGTCTGAGGTGATAGAAGAGGAAACATGAGTCGATTTAGAAGAGATTGGGGATCCAGTATTAGAATCGGAATTTAAAAGAGTTTTGGAGGACTTACTGTCAAATAAGGCAGAAGGGATAGATAACATTCCATCAGAATTTCTAAAACCATTAGGGGAAGTGGCAACAAAACGACTATTCACGTTGGTGTGTAGAATATGTGAGTCTGGCGACATCCATCTGACTTTCGGAAAAGCATCATCCACACAATTCCGAAGACGGCAATAGCTGACAAGTGCGAGAATTATCGCACATTCAGCTTAACAGCTCATGCATCGAAGCTGCTTACAAGAATAATATACAGAAGAATGGAAAAGAAAATTGAGAATGCGCTAGGTGACGTTCAGTTTGGCTTTAGGAAAAGTAAAGGCACGAGAGAGGCAATTCTGACGTTACGGCTAATAATGGAGGAAAGGCTAAAGAAAAATCAAGACACGTTCATAGGATTTGTCGACCTGGAAAAAGCGTTCGACAATATAAAATGGTGCAAGCTGTTCGACATCCTGAAAAAAGCAGGGGTAAGCTATAGGGAGAAACGGGTCAATACAATATGTACAGCAACCAAGAGGGAATAATAAGAGTGGACGATCAAAAACGAAGTGCTCATATTAAGAAGGGTGTAAGACAAGGCTGTAGCCTTTCGCCCCTACTCTTCAATCTGTACATCGAGGAAGCAATGATGGAAATAAAAGAAAGGTTCAGGAGTGGAATTAAAATACAAGGTGAAAGGATATCAATGATACGATTCGCTGATGACATTGCTATCCTGAGTGAAAGTGAAGAAGAATTAAATGATCTGCTGAACGGAATGAACAGTCTAATGAGTACACAGTATGGTTTGAGAATAAATCGGAGAAAGACGAAGGTAATGAGAAGTAGTAGAAATGAGAACAGCGAGAAACTTAACATCAGGATTGATGGTCACGAAGTCAATGAAGTTATAGGAATTCTGCTACCTAGGCAGTAAAATAACCAATGACGGATGGAGCAAGGAGGACATCAAAAGCAGACTCGCTATGGCAAAAAAGGCTTTTCTGGCCAAGAGAAGTTACTAATATCAAATACCGGCCTTAATTTGAGGAAGAAATTTCTGAGGATGTACGTCTGGAGTACAGCATTGTATGGTAGTGAAACATGGACTGTGGGAAAACCGGAACAGAAGAGAATCGAAGCATTTGAGATGTGGTGCTATAGACGAATGTTGAAAATTAGGTGGACTGATAAGGTAAGGAATGAGGAGGTTCTACGCAGAATCGGAGAGGAAAGGAATATGTGGAAAACACTGATAAGGAGAAGGGACAGGATGATAGGACATCTGCTAAGACATGAGGGAATGACTTCCATGGTACTAGAGGGAGCTGTAGAGGGCAAAAACTGTAGAGGAAGACAGAGATTGGAATACGTCAAGCAAATAATTGAGGACGTAGGTTGCAAGTGCTACTCTGAGATGAAGAGGTTAGCACAGGAAAGGAATTCGTGGCAGGCCACATGAAACCAGTCAGTAGACTGATGACAAAAAAAAAAAAAAAAAAAAATCCTTCCTGTGTGGCTACAACAGCGGCCGGTCGCGAATCTGTTGTGCTCCAGCGCTTAGGTACTACGACGTTTGTCTTGGTATTTCCTGTGTTTAAGCAGGACCAGCACACCTGTGTGGGCCTTCCATCCAGGTCTTGAGTTCCGCCTGCCATTTCATTTCCACTGCCGTTCCAACCTCTAATAGTATGATAATAAAGACACTCTGTCACCTCTCAAACATTAAGCGTTAACAATTATTTACAAGGCATACGTGACAATGTCAGTCTCCTGTGAAGTTTGGAATGTAGGAGACGAGGTACTGGCAAATGTAAAGCTGTGATGATGGGGCGTGAGTCGTCCTTGGGTAGCTCAGAAGAGAGAGCACTTGCCCGCGAAAGACGAAGGTCCCGATTTCGAGTCTCGGTCCCCCCACACAGTTTTAACCTGCCAGGACGTTTCAATGTCAGTCTCCTTTAAATATTCATATATATCATGTATTACCTAACACATAATACCTAATGTGGTTGTAGATCATGGCAGAGTATGTGGATGAGTGCTTGTAAGGTGTGAAGTTATAGCCATCTTACAAACCTCTATACGTCTGGGCAACATGGACGTAAGATTCCCTCTTACTTACATAATTAAGAAATATACAAATTAATTACAATGTAGTTGTTTGTGTAAATCGTAATACTGAAAATTATGTTTGCAGTTTCAGTTATACCTCAATAATTAACGAAATTCTTTGCTTATACAAAAATTAGGTCTAACATTCCTACAGAACTATGGCACACTGTAATTTTCAAACTTTGTATGCGCAGGGACTTGAAAATGTAAATCTCCGAAACAATGTTATAATAATCAATAAATGTTTTATGCAGTGATACTGAAACCTTATTTACAAAAAATGAAAGGGTTCAAAGAAAACACTTTTTCATTCTCAAGCTTAGTTAGGAGCTAATACTGATGATGGTGGGGAGAGGTTGGAGCGTGGGTAATAGCAAATATCTGACGACACTCAGGGATAATATCGTACGAAAAGTTTGGAACCACTGATCTAGATCCTGTGAGTATGGCAGGCAGGAGATGACTGGCAACACATGATCACAGACGAGAATGGCCAGCCCGAGGGGACACAGCAAAAACGGGTAATTGTACTGCCTGGATGACAGACCCCAATTACCTAATACATCGCAAGATAAATCGGACTCATAAAGTGAAGTGCGTTTGCACACGATTATTTAGTTAAAAATAATACCCCTCCTGTTGTTATTGTTATGACTTCCCTGCACGCTGTGTGGTTCTTTACTCGATACGGAAGCGAAGAAAAGATGAACGGAGAATTCAGATATTAAAATTTTGTATTTATGGGGCTCCACAGCTTCCAGATGCTTAATAAACGTAAACTTCCTTTCTCCTCTTTCTATAGTTACTTCCCACATTTTCTTTATACTGAACCGATCCCATGGTTTTTTCATGTATTTTACATTATGATACCATCCTGAGCCATGAAGTATTTCGTGTTCCTAATACTGACTGATACATTTTACAACGCAGGTGACATTTCGTTGCCATCCTTTCGCACATTATACAGGGTCAGTCACAAACTATTGCCACCTAGAATAATTCCGAATGTATGACAGTAGCTGAAAAGATTGTGGGACAAACGTTGCATGGGACAACGGGGGCCGTAATATGACGTTGGTTTTTTGCTGCTGGACGGGGTCGCGTCAGAGATATCAACTTTGTTGTTTTAATTGAGATGCTACAATTTAGTACTTATTTTCTGATAGCGGATACCGAGACGAATCCAATGATGTGTAATACTAAGATCTTTCAAGATCAACGAAGGTCAAAAAGGTAGCATGAACATACATTTACAGAAGGTGTTCAAAGTGATGACCATTGGTATCAGTGCAGTACTGCAGTCTTCTTATCATGGATTGGGTGGTAGTCCTTATCACTTCGGAACTTATCGAAGCACATGCTCTGACAAATCTCTCTCGTATATCGTGCAAATAGTAAATATACGCCGAATACGGTGTATCCATCTACTGTGCCATTGACACGTAAACACCATTCAACGGTTTCGCAATACAACACTAATAGGAACGGTAAGACTAGTATCGTCGAATCAAGCTAATGTGAATGATGTATTCCTTCGAAGAACAAGTAGATATGTTTCTCATTTACGGAGAACGCCAACGAAATTCAGTGAGAGCTAGAGACGTACTCACCCTACACGTCGTACATTTAAATATGTGAACGATAAATTGAGAACATCTGGATCTTTAACGCAACGGCAATATATCCGGCAAAGGAAAGTTACTAGCGAGGAAGTGAAAATTGGTACTGTGGTTCGAGATCCTTGTGTTAGTTCGCGTCAAATCGCAAGGGAATCTGGCATGAGCCAGAGCAGTGTTCTGCATCGCTATAAATATCATCCTTACCATATCAGTCTCCATCAAGAGTTAACTCTACGGATTGTCGCGTCGCACTGAATTCTGCCGATGGGTTCAAATGGCTCTGAGCACTATGGGACTTAACAGCTGAGGTCATCAGTCTCTGGCGATGTGCTCAACTTCAGATTCACAAGGGTGCCACATTTATTAATTGGATTTTATTTACTGACGAGGCTACATTCACGAAACGTGGAAATTTTAATTTGCATAACAGGCATTATATGGCAACTGAAAATCCATGTTGGCTGCGGCAAGTTGCACACAAAAAACCATGGTCGGTGAACGTATGGTGTGGGATTCTGAAGGACAGGATTATAGGCTCCTATTTCATCGAAGGAAACGTTAATGCTAGGATGTACACCACATTCCTGAAAAAAAAACTAAAGGTCTGTTATTGGAAGAACTACCTTTAGGAACAAGGAACAGAATGTTTCAACACGATGGGTGTTTCGCTGATGCTTAGAAATCAGTTACGGAGACAATTCCCAAGTCGTTGGATTCGACGCAGAGGAGATGTGTCGTGGCAAGCTCTTTCGCCAGACTTGACGCCTCTGGATTTTATCTTATGGGGATCATAAAGGCACTGTTTGTGAAGAAGTTCCTAATACACCTGGAGATGTGTGAGAGAGAATTGTCAGAGCATGTGCTTCGATAAATGCCGAAGTGATAACCACTCAATTCCTGATAAGCATATTGCAGCACTGCATTGATACCAATGGTCATCACTTCGAACACCAGTAAATGGACGTTAATGCCACCTTCGTGACCTTCGTTGACCTTATTGTTACACATCACTGGATACGTCTCGATAGCCGCTATCAGAAAATAGGTACCAAACTATAGCACACCATTTTAAAAAAAAAAAAAAAAAACCAAAGCTGACCTTCATGTCTCTGAAGCGACGTCACCTAGCAACAAAACACCAACGTCATATTATGGGCTCCGTTGTGCCATGCAAATTTTGTCCCACAAACGTTTCAGCTCCTATCATACTTTCGGAGTTATTCTAGGTGGCAATAGTTAGTGACTCACCCTGTATAGTGGTTATTACTTAAAATAAAATAAAAATAAAGATTCTGTGGGTTATGTTCCCGTAAAGTTAGTCAGGTCTGGCCTCTGTGTATCTGGAAATACCTACATTGATGGGTTATTATTGATGGAATATTGTATTGCAGTTATTTGTGGAATATTGTATGTATCTCGTGTGTATTTTTGTTAATATGATGTTTAAAACAATGTAGTTTGTCCAGTGATATGTATACTATATTTTATGTCCATTTATACATCCTAAAAGTATTTTTTGGTCGCTGACTGTTTTTATACAGGACATCAACTAAGTCTGGCTAGCCGTCAATGCACGTAATGTGCCTATGATATGTGCTATCGAGAATCGTAAAGTCTTTGGATGAATATGTATGTGTACCAACACATTAGCAGCTGCTGTCAGTTACCGCGTTGTACACAGAGCAAAGGTCAGAATACGACCTTAAAAGTTGTCACTGTAGCGTGGATCCTTTCGTAAAACGACGGAATATGGCTACTTTTAATTTGTAATTAAGAGTGATTTGAAAATGACATGAAATACAGATGTTACAAATGTAAGTAAGAAATTTCTGCAGCAATGTTTCATCTTAATGTGAGTTGTGTACAGTGTTATTTATACAAGCTGATTTATGCAGACAATGTAGTGTTTTTCCATGTTGGTTTCCGAGCCATCAGCCTTCTGAATGGTTTAATGCGGCCCGCTACGAATTCGTCTCCTGTGGCAACCTCTTCATCTCACAGTAGCACTTGCAACTTACGTCGTCAATTATGTTCCGATGTGTTCCAACCTGTGTCTTCATCTACAGTTTTTGCCCACTACAGCTTGTAACACCACAGCTCTTATGCTGTATGGATTTATTTTGCTTTTGTTTTATTTAATGTTACATCGTTGAGCTTCTGTAAACATGTTTGATTGAATAGATGTCACAAAATTGTATACTCTTTTCTTTGTTTAAAACTTTGATGTCATGATTTGATTCTATGCAATGTAGTGTATCTATCATTTGAATTCTTTGTCCCATTTGGAGGGAACAAATCTTACTGTATATGATTGTAATTTCTGTGTGAATAATTTTTTTGTAGAAATGTCAATATGTGCAAATGCTCTGTTTTATTTAATGTATTTCTTTACTGTTATGTAAACTGGTGATCCTCACTTAGGGTTCTTTGTTATTCTGTATGTAAAAGGTGTTGTGGATCCCCTCGGGAACGGAACTGTGTAGCGCGCGCAAATTGTGGTTGGCATAGGTAGAAAAGGTGGAACAAGAGTCAGTCGGGGACGAGCTGCAAAACTGTGCACTGCCATGTGAATGTTGCATACTGTGCTGGTTCCGAGAGAGGTTTTTTCTGCTACTTTCCAATGCCTCGGATGGGTGGATAAACAGCTGGAACTATTCTGGAATTTGTATCTATCATCGCCACCAAGAAATGACTGAGTCCAGCAATTCTACCTGCAATTCCACCTACCGACATACACTCGCCACCACATTGCGTAATCACTGTAATGGAGCACTATAGCAATGTACAGTGGAGGATTAGCTTAATGGATGTGTTAGTGTGCTCAAATATAAGGTAATTTATAACTGAGTTTATGTACCTACCTTGATTTTTCTCCTTATCATAACACCTCTCAGGGTCCTCACCGTTTAAACTAAAGTGATTTCCGAGTGTCCTTACTGAAAGAACATTAAAGCCCTGCGTTTTTGCTAATTAATGCCTCTTGAACATAGTTAAAAAAAGAAAGTTAATGAAAGTAATTTTCCTAATAAAACTGCTTATTAATGTATTGTTGCCAACTTCAAATTAAAAGTTCTAAAGACTGAGGCTTATAAAGTTTTCCTTAGTAAATGATCACATTACTGCCTGTTGTAAATCGCAGAAGGTGAGTCAGTCTCTTACATATATGTTAATTTTGTCTCTCAATGTAGTAAAAGTGGAAAACTGCAGTGTGGAACGTTACCTGTATATACTCAAGTTTGCTAAGTGTTTGTCTCTCCTGTGTATTATAAGTGCTTATTAATAATATAACAGGATCCACGGTTTGTCTATTGGGTTAATGCTCGGTAACAAGTAACGGAAAGACCACTGATTAGGAAAACCTTAATTTCTTTAGTCAAATGATAGTGAGGAGCAAACTGTAAGTGGATTCAAATTAACTTTCATTTTAAATAGTAACGTATTTAACTGAGACTTAACCTATATCCAATTAATGATTCTGCAGTTACTAGTAATAATAATGTTATAAAGACCATTCAGTTTGTGTAAGCCCTGAAAGTAATAGTGTGTTTCGGTATCTGTTACAATTTTGCAAATAGTTTGTGCTGCTTTAACTGTTAGTTTCAATCTTACCGTACACATATGTATGTGTCAAGAGTTCACTGCACTCGCGTGTGACAAAGTATAGGTTGTGTTTATTCATTCAAGTTACTAATAACTGTTTTCTTGAACGAGAATGTTAATCATTCTCTTGCCTAGTTAGGCTGGCGACCGTTTTCTTTACCTGTTAATCAGTGCAGATAGGCAAAATTTTGTTTGTTACTGTTAAAATATTTCCGTAATTCTGACTTTCACTTCCGATAAGCCACCTCCGTTAGGTACATCACGGTCAACACAACAGAGGGTAACACTGCTCTGTTGCGTTGTACTATAATTGCTTTAACAAAATAGTTTTATCACACAACCTGCTTCCAGCTTTAAGGTTGTGGTACAGCAGCAGCAGACGCTAGTGTTATAAGGTCCCTCTAGCTACGACACTTAGTCGAAATCAGCTAATCGCACGATTAAATAAATATCGCATTACAGCCTACTACAGACCTTGTTTACGTTTATAAAATTCACATAATAATTTATTCTACATCTAATATCAAACAGTAAAAATAATACATAACTTCGTTTCTGTACTTGTAGTGTCAGTTGCTAACAGAGAATTGAATGTATAAATGTATACAGATACAAAAGATTCATATATCGGTAACTCTTCAGCACACTGTCTATTTGGCAGATGTCGAGCCCCGGCCAGTATGAAAGTTTGTAAATGTTATTGAGCTAGCAAACACACAAAATACACTCCTGGAAATGGAAAAAAGAACACATTGACACCGGTGTGTCAGACCCACCATACTTGCTCCGGACACTGCGAGAGGGCTGTACAAGCAATGATCACACGCACGGCACAGCGGACACACCAGGAACCGCGGTGTTGGCCGTCGAATGGCGCTAGCTGCGCAGCATTTGTGCACCGCCGCCGTCAGTGTCAGCCAGTTTGCCGTGGCATACGGAGCTCCATCGCAGTCTTTAACACTGGTAGCATGCCGCGACAGCGTGGACGTGAACCGTATGTGCAGTTGACGGACTTTGAGCGAGGGCGTATAGTGGGCATGCGGGAGGCCGGGTGGACGTACCGCCGAATTGCTCAACACGTGGGGCGTGAGGCCTCCACAGTACATCGATGTTGTCGCCAGTGGTCGGCGGAAGGTGCACGTGCCCGTCGACCTGGGACCGGACCGCAGCGACGCACGGATGCACGCCAAGACCGTAGGATCCTACGCAGTGCCGTAGGGGACCGCACCGCCACTTCCCAGCAAATTAGGGACACTGTTGCTCCTGGGGTATCGGCGAGGACCATTCGCAACCGTCTCCATGAAGCTGGGCTACGGTCCCGCACACCGTTAGGCCGTCTTCCGCTCACGCCCCAACATCGTGTAGCCCGCCTCCAGTGGTGTCGCGACAGGCGTGAATGGAGGGACGAATGGAGACGTGTCGTCTTCAGCGATGAGAGTCGCTTCTGCCTCGGTGCCAGTGATGGTCGTATGCGTGTTTGGCGCCGTACAGGTGAGCGCCACAATCAGGACTGCATACGACAGAGGCACACAGTGCCAACACCCGGCATCATGGTGTGGGTAGCGATCTCCTACACTGGCCGTACACCTCTGGTGATCGTCGAGGGGACGACACTGAATAGTGCACGGTACATCCAAACCGTCATCGAACCCATCGTTCTACCATTCCTAGACCGGCAAGGGAACTTGCTGTTCCAACAGGACAATGCACGTCCGCATGTATCCCGTGCCACCCAACGTGCTCTAGAAGGTGTAAGTCAACTACCCTGGCCAGCAAGATCTCCGGATCTGTCCCCCATTGAGCATGTTTGGGACTGGATGAAGCGTCGTCTCACGCGGTCTGCACGTCCAGCACGAACGCTGGTCCAACTGAGGCGCCAGGTGGAAATGGCATGGCAAGCCGTTCCACAGGACTACATCCAGCATCTCTACGATCGTCTCCATGGGAGAATAGCAGCGTGCATTGCTGCGAAAGGTGGATATACACTGTACTAGTGCCGACATTGTGCATGCTCTGTTGCCTGTGTCCATGTGCCTGTGGTTCTGTCAGTGTGATCATGTGATGTATCTGACCCCAGGAATGTGTCAATAAAGTTTCCCTTCCTGGGACAATGAATTCACGGTGTTTTATTTCAATTTCCAGGAGTGTAGGCTCAATACATGAATGTTCGAACTCTCGTAATCCGGCTCCGGAGCTCCGCAAAGGAGATGCTCACATATCATTGGCAGCGGCGTAATGGTTCGCGGCAGCGCCCTCGAGCCTCGGAGGCGGCAGTAGGAAGTGGCGGCAGCATAATCGGCAGTGCGCCTGTGTGAGAGTGCGCCCGATACCGCAGCTACACTATGGGATCAAAAGTACCCGGACACCTGGCTGAAAATGACCTACAAGTTCGTGGCGCCCTCCATCGGTATTCAGTGGTGTTGGTCCACCCTTAGCCTTGATGACAGCTCCTACTCTCGCGGACATACGTTCAGTCAGGTGCTGGAAGGCTTCTTGCGGAATGGCCGTAACAAAATGTAATGAACCTGAACTTGGCAAGAATAGTAGGAGGTATTAATCGGTGGGACCGTTGGGGGGGAGCGTGCACACAAAACAAGTTTGGGGTGTGAAACAATTCGCGTACACGACTTGCAAAAAGTTTCTTTAAAAGCTGACCAATGAAAACGATTGTATTTCCATTTCTGTGTTCTTAGTACATAGCTAAAAATGTTTTGTAGGAGACCTACCGTAACCGCTGTATGGCGTTTAAGACGGCATCTACCGTACCACGCAGACTACTTTTAGCAAATGAAAACAAATAAGCCTCTACCCAGAATCGAACCCTCGACCTCTTGCATGCCAAGCCTAAATATTATCCACTGCCCCAACTGCACACAGCTAACGTTACACCCTGGCAGGGGTAGTCACCACGTGATTACAGTGGAGACTGCCTACACTACGCTTGTCCGTCCTCTTTTAGAATATTGCTGCGCGGTGTGGGATCCTTACCAGGTAGGACTGACGGACTACATCGAAAAAGTTCAAGGAAGGAAAGCACGTTTATTTTATCGCGAAATATGGGAGAGAGTGTCACTGAAATGATACAGGATTTGGGCTGGAGATCATTAAAAGAATGGCGTCTTTCGTTGCGACGAAATCTTCTCACCAAATTTCAATCACCAACCTTATCCTCCGATGCGAAAATATTTTGTTGACACCGACTGCATAGGGAGAAACGATCACCACGAGCCGGCCGCGGTGGTCTCGCGGTTCTAGGCGCGCAGTCCGGAACCGTGCGACTGCTACGGCGCAGGTTCGAATCCTGCCCCGGGCATGGATGTGTGTGATGTTCCTAGGTTAGTTAGGTTTAAGTAGTTCTAAGTTCTAGGGGACTAATGACCACAGCAGTTGAGTCCCATAGTGCTCAAGAGCCATTTGAACCATTTGATCACCACGACAAAATAAGGGAAATCAGAGCTCGCACAGAAAGACGTAGGTGTTCATTCTTTCTGCGCGCTATACGAGATTGGAATAACTGAGAATTGTGAAAGTGGTTCGATGAACCGTCTGCCAGGCATTTGAATGTGATTTGCAGAGTGTCCATGTAGATGTAGATGGGTAATGGGTAATCAGGGGCGATTCTAGAAGTCGGTCAAATTGGTCGGACAAATTGGTGAAATTTGGTGTTGCATAAAGTAGTTTTTGGTAACTGTTCTGGTTCAAATGGCTCTGAGCACTATGGGACTTAACATCGATGGTCATCAGTCCCATAGAACTTAGAAATACTTAAACCTAACTAACCTAAGGACATCACACAACACCCAGGCATCACGAGGCAGAGAAAATCCCTGACCCCGCCGGGAATCGAACCCGGGAACCCGGGCGTGGGAAGCGAGAACGCGACCCCACGACCACGTGCTGCGGATAACTGTTCTGGAGTTCTGGGTAAAAAATGTGTATTAATAAATAATAAGATGCCTATTTGAAGTTAAATGGTATTTATTGGTTTAGGTAGTAAGTTATTTGCAGCTCTTATTCTTTTGTTAAAATGCAACCTATATTGCTACATTTTATCCAGTGTAATATACAGCATTGTGCTGGTTCCACACTGCCGAAAGCAGTAGCTCCATATGTACCACTAAAAATAACTGACAACTATATAAATTTGTCTTACTGTAGAATGAGATTTTCACTCTGCAGCGGAGTGTGCGCAGGTATGAAACTTCCTGGTGGATTAAAATTGTGTGCCGGACCGAGACCCGAACTCGGGACTTTTGCCTTTCGCCGGCAAGTGTTCTACCATCTGAGCTACCCAAGTACGACTCACGCCCCGTCCTCATAGGTTTTAAAATGGTTCAAAAGGCTCTGAGCACTATGCGACTTAACATCTGAGGTCATCCGTCGCCTAGAACATAGAACTACTTAAACCTAACTAACCTAAGGATATCACACACATCCATGCCCGAGGAAGGATTCGAACCTGCGACCCTAGCGATCGCTCGGTTCCAGACTGTAGCGCCTAGAACCGCACCGCCACTCCGGCCGGCCCCTCACAAGTTTACTTCTGCCAGTACCTCGTCTCCTACCTTCCAAACTTGGTACTGGCAGAAGTAAACCTGTGAGGACCGGGGATGATTTGTGCTTGGGTAGCTCAGATGGTAGAGGACTTGCCCGCGAAAGGCAAAGGTCCCGAGTTCGAGTCTCAGTTCGGCACACAGTTTTAATCTGCCAGGAAGCTTTTTGTCTTACTCTATTTAAGTTTTTGTTTGAATCTATTCTGAAATATAGCACGCAATGATGCATAATTCGTTCTTCTGGGTTAGCACTTTGTTCTGCCTACCTCTTCAATGGTTATTGCGACATGCCAGCTAGGGTTCTCTCTTTTTTCATCTGTCTGGAATCTAGATGATCACACAGCCGTTTAATTCTCCAAGGATGGTAATCGTACTAGTCAACAAACAATAAATCTCGATTGTCGACCGTTGACGATAGGTGTCTATTGTGTAAGCGCAATTGCCGTCGATTTGGAGTTGCACTTGGTATTGGCTCGTTTGAATAAAGTAGCGTCAATTGTTGTTGCAACTTCTCAAATAATCTATATTATCTAAAATACTTTTACAGCTAACTAGGGCTACGGTAATGCAAGGAAACCTTTTCTGAAGAGATTTAAATGTCAGGAAGTCGTTTCTGAAAGTATTTGTATGGAGAGTAGCCTTGTATGGAAGTGAAACGTGGACGATAAATAGTTTAGACAAGAAGAGACTAGAAGCTTTGGAAATGTGGTGCTACAGAAGAATGTTGAAGATTAGGTGGGTTGGTCACATAACTAATGAAGAGGTATTGAATAGAATTGGGGAGAAGTGAAGTTTTTGGCACAACTTGACTAGACGAAGGGATCGGTTGGTAGGACATGTTCTGAGGCATCAAGGGATCACCAATTTAGTATTGGAGAGCTGCATTGAGGGTAAAAATCGTAGAGGGAGACCAAGAGATGAATACACTAAGCAGATTCAGAAGGATGTAGGCTGCAGTAGGTACTGGGAGATGAAGAACCTTGCACAGGATAGGGTAGCATGGAGAGCTGCATCAAACCAGTCTCAGGACTGAAGACCACAACAACAACAGGGCTACGGTTTAAATAAGGTAAATGCAACATGACATGCGTTGTTTAATAATAACCAAGTATATGTACCGTATCGTGATTCTGACAAGCGTACATTTCAGTATATTCATCAGCAACATACAGGCCTAAGAGTGATGTTATTTCGAACAAGATAACAAGATAAAGCGGCAGAAATATATTTTATCATCTCCGTACAAGGCCCAAACGGCATAATTTTTTTAAGCATCAAACACGGGAAATCGCCTAATTATGCGGCGGGATGGTTGGAACACTACGTGTTGTTTAGTATGTGTCCTGATACGTTTGCTTAGCAGATGTAACGGCATCCGTGTGCTGTTTGTTGCCTTTAAAGTTCCTGTTGAAATCATGGCAGCTAAATAAGTGAATGACCCCAAAAACAACCACTGTGAATAAAACAAAATGATTAAACATCGCGCAACGACACATTATCGTGAATCCTCTCACCTGTTACACAAGACATTACAATCACGCGTGTTCTTGAATAATCGGAGATACGAAGTCATATCGAACACGATACCAGAGGCTTTCGAGTGGCTATTACGTAAAAGCCAGCACGCCTCGAACTTGTGTCTATTTCTTTGGGATGATTTAAGTAAGTTGTTTGTCCAGCATCTTCGATAACGTCTTACGGCACGAAACGACAGCTCAGTGTCGTACTTGGGCTAATCAGCCGGCGGCTAGATGGCAGAAACGACTAAATTTGTAATAATAACGATAAGGGCGGAGCTTGATAGAATCTGTAATTCACTGCAGATAGGGCATGACAATTATTGAACTATATGAAAAAAAGGTGGAAGGAGTATATAGAGGGTCTATACAAGGGCGATGTTCTTGAGGACAATATTATGGAAATGGAAGAGGATGTAGATGAAGATGAAATGGGAGATATGATACTGCGTGAAGAGTTTGACAGAGCACTGAAAGACCTGAGTTGAAACAAGGCCCCAGGAGTAGACAACATTTCATTAGAACTACTAACAGCCTTGGGAGAGCCAATCCTGTCAAAACTCTACCAGCTGGTGAGCAAGATGTATGAGACAGGCGAAATACCTTCAGACTTCAAGAAGAATATAATAATTACAATCCCAAAGAAAGCAGGTGCTGACAGATTTGAAAATTACCGAACTATCAGTTTAATAAGTCACAGCTGCAAAATACTAACGCGAATTCTTTACAGACGAATGGAAAAACTGGTAGATGCGGACCTCGGGGAGGATCAGTTTGGATTCCGTAGAAATGTTGGAACACCTGAGGCAATACTGACCCTACGACTTATCTTAGAAGAAAGATTAAAAAAAGGCAAACCTACGTTTCTAGCATTTGTAGACTTGGACAAAGCTTTTGACAATGCTGACTGGAATACTCTCTTTGAAATTCTGAAGGTGGCAGGGGTAAAATACAGGGAGCGAAAGGCTATTTACAATTTGTACAGAAACCAGATGGCAGTCATAAGAGTCGAGGGGCATGAAAGGGAAGCAGTGGTTGGGAAAGGAGTGAGACAGGGTTGTAGCCTCTTCCTGATGCTATGAAATCTGTATATTGAGCAAGCAGTAAAGGAAACAAAAGAAAAATTCGGAGTAGGTATTAAAGTTCATGGAGAAGAAGTAAAAACTTTGAGGTTCGTCGATGATATTGTAATTCTGTCAGAGACAGCAAAGGACCTGGAAGAGCAGTTGAACGGAATGGACAGTGTCTTGAAGGGAGGATATAAGATGAACATCAACAAAAGCAAAACGAGGATAATTGAATGTAGTCACATTAAATCGGGTGATGCTGAGGGAATTAGGTTAGGAAATGAGACACTTAAAGTATTAGAGGTTTGCTATTTAGGAAGTAAAATAACTGATGATGGTCGAAGTAGAGAGGATATAAAATGTAGACTGGCAATGGCAAGGACGGCGTTTCTGAAGAAGAGAAATTTGTTAACATCGAGTATAGATTTAAATGCCAGGAAGTCGTTTCTGAAAGTATTTGTATGGAGAGTAGCCTTGTATGGAAGTGAAACATGGACGACAAATAGTTTGGACAAGAAGAGAATAGAAGCTTTCAAAATGTGGTGCTACAGAAGAATGCTGAAGATTCGATGGGTAGATCACATAACTAATGAGAAGGTATTGAATAGGATTGGGGAGAAGAGAAGTTTGTGGCACAACTTGACAAGAAGAAGGGACCGGTTGGTAGGACATGTTCTAAGGCATCAAGGGATCACCAATTTAGTATGGAGGGCAGTGTGGAGGGTAAAAATCGTAGAGGGAGAGCAAGAGATGAATACACTAAGCAGATTCAGAAGGATGTAGGTTGCAGTAGGTACTGGGAGATGAGGAAACTTGCACAGGATAGAGTAGCATGGAGAGCTGCATCAAACCAGTCTCAGGACTGAATACCACAACAACAACAATATTATGTACCCGTTCATTCGATATTCCTACAGCACTACCAAACTCACGCACCTTAACAGTTCAGTAACCCGTCAGCATATCACGGGTTTTATCAATGATTTCTGGAGTCGTAACCTCCATAGGGTGTCCAGAACGTTCGGCACCACTTGTTGCCATATGGCCACTCCTAATGAAGTACCTTTTTTGAACAAAATAAGAATTTATGAATAAAGATTTAAAAAAAGGAAACGATTCACACCGACAATTTTTATCTCGATAATAACGGTAGACTGCTACAGTCGTGAAAATAACACGCACAGGGCGGGAGCTGCTGAGAGTAAATGCTCAGTGAAAGGGTTAAAATGAGAAACAACGCAGACGATCTAAATCAGGATGGCCAGATTCATAAATAACGACGTCATTGGAAGAGAAATTGTGATGCTACTTTTGGAGATGAAACAATTTTTACGTTTGTGCAGCGGAAAGTTTATGCTATTTCGGACCATAGCTTCAAGATTGGAGCGAGTCCTGCGATATAAAAATCGCATCTCCCCGGCGGGGAATCGAACCCCGGTCTCCCGCGTGACAGGCGGGGATACTGACCACTATACTACCGAGGACGCGCACATTTACTCAGACTTGCAGTGTACTACTGGGCATGCTCTGATGTCATACGTTGCGTCGTTTTCCGTTTAGTAGTCGCTCTGTGGTACTACAGCGCAGAGAAGTGTATCACGACTGCGCACATCTGCCTTTATACAAAGAGATGATTCATTAATCTACCACCATACCCTGCAAGCCTCTCGCTGTCATAAGTATATGACAATTAAAATATGTACCAAATTGCTGTAGATGAAGATGAGATGGGGGATAAGATACTGCGTGAACAGTTTGACAGAGCACTGAAAGACCTGAGTCGAGACAAGGCCCCGGGAGCAGACAACATTCTATTAGAACTACTGACGGCCTTGGGAGAGCCAGTCATGACAAAACTCTACCATCTGGTGAGCAAGATGTATTAGACAGGCGAAATACCTTCAGACTTAGAGCACAATATAATAATTCCAATCCGAAAGATGTGAAAACTACCGAACTATCACTTTAATAAGTTACGGCTGCAAAACACTAACGCGAATGCTTTACAGACGAATGGAAAAACTAGTAGAAGCCGACCTAGGGGAAGATCAGTTTGGATTCCGTAGAAACACTGGAACACGTGAGGCAATACTGACCCTACGACTTATATTAGAAGACAGATTAAGGAAAGGCTACGTTTCTAGCATTTGTATGCACAGAGAAAGCTTTTGACAGTGTTAACTGGAATACTCTCTCTCAAATTCTGAAGGTGGCAGGGGTAAAATACAGGGAGCAAAAGGCTATTTACAATTTGTACAGAAACGCGATGGCAATTATAAGAGTCGAGGGGCATGAAAGGGAAGAGTGGTTGGGAAGGGAGTGAGACAGGTTTGTAGTCTCTTCCCGATGTTATTCAATCTGTATATTGAGCAAGCAGTAAAGGACACAAAAGAAAAATTCAGAGTACGTATTAAAATCCATGGAAAAGAAATAAAAACTTTGAGGTTCGCCGATGACGTTGTCTTCTGCCAGAGACAGCAAATGACTTGGAAGAGAAGTTGAACGGAATGGACAGTGTCTTGAAAGGAGGATATAAGATGAACATCAACAAAAGCAAAACGAGGATAATGGAATGTAGTGGAATTAAGTCGAGTGATGCTGAGGGAATTAGATTAGGAAATGAGACACTTAAAGTAGTAAAGGAGGTTTGCCATTTGGGGATATAAAATGTAGACTGGCAATGGCAAGGAAAGCATTTCTGAAGAAGGGGAATTATTTAATATCGAGTATAGATTTAAGTGTCAGTAAGTCGTTTCTGAAAGTATTTGTATGGAGTGTAGCCATGTATGGAAGTGAGACATGGACGATAAATAGTTTGGACAAAGAAGAGAATAGAAGCTTTCGAAATGTGGTGCTACAGAAGAATGCTGAAGATCAGATGGGTAGATCATGTAACTAATTAGGAGGTATTGAATAGAATAGGGGAGGAGTTTGTGGCACAACTTGACTAGAAGAAGTGATCGGTTGATAGGACATGTTCTGAGGCATCAAGGGATCACAAATTTAGCATTGGAGGGCAGCGTGGAGGATAAAAATCGTAGAGGGAGACCAAGAGATGAATACACTAAGCAGATTCAGAAGGATGTAGGTTGCAGTAGGTACTGGGATTTGAAGAAGCTTGCAAAGGATAGAGCAGCATGGAGAGCTGCATCAAACCAGTCTCAGGACTGAAGACAACAACAACAACAACAACAATGTAAGTGACAAAGAACAGCATATGCATGTTGTGGGTGGATTATAACAGTACCTTTAACCTCGACTGCATTAATACTGGTAATTGAGAAGAAGTTATTATTGATAACTTACACAATCAGTACTAGAATCTTACAAAATTGTGAAAATAGTAATGATATTTTGAAAGTAATTTAGTTTCATGACAAACAGAATCGAATCGCTTAGATAATTTCATTTCATTACCACTGTTTTACCACATAGGATAGATTCCCAGTTTGTAACTCCTGTTATTTTAAAGTTTCGGTTCATGTACATCTTCTTTCTGCAGGATTACGACGTAGTTTGCCCTCCCTCGATGCATTGAACATCAGTATTATTTTAGTCTGGTTATTTTGAATGCATGTTTTTGCATGATGTTCATTATTGATACTGTTCCATGCATATTCAAGTACATTTACGATTTGAACGGCAGGTTACTTTGAAAGCAG
This sequence comes from Schistocerca gregaria, assembly GCF_023897955.1. Classification (NCBI taxonomy): domain Eukaryota; kingdom Metazoa; phylum Arthropoda; class Insecta; order Orthoptera; family Acrididae; genus Schistocerca; species Schistocerca gregaria. The sequence goes on along the minus strand of NC_064930.1, from coordinate 59,443,679 downwards.
TAAATTATTAGCCATACAACGCTGTAAAGTCGATTGCAACATGCTCATTTTACTAGTGAAGTACACTCTCCGTATATATGTTTTGTCGACCTTAACATTTTAAAACTGTATGTTACTGTGTAAAGAATTTTTTCGAGACATTTCCTTTTTCTGGTTGTTCACAGATCTGGAAATTTGTTACAAGGACTTATGGGACCAAGCCAGTTAGGTAATCGGACCCAAGCGTACACACAACCTAACTTAAACTAACGTACGCTATGGACAACACACACACCCATGACCGAGGGAGAACTCGAACCTTCGACGGGGTGAACCGCAGGACCGTGGCAGATCTGAAGATGGTTGTAATACACAAGCAAAACTAGTCATCATGTTTTAATTGCCTGTTATAAGCTGCGGTTTAGACAGTAAAACCTTTTTGTATAACTTTTTTTAAAAATTTTCATAAATTATGTGAAGACCGCTGTCTTCTTTACTGACAATGTCAGGCTTCGCACTTAGGGTATTTCTTGGCAATGCTGCCCATATGTGAAAATATTCAGCAACAATAAACTGCCTCCAGTATAAATGCAACCAGTTTTATCTTTTTAAAGAAAGTTTTCGTTGTATTCTACGATTTGCTCATATGTTTAACATCAGCTTACGGAACATACGTACGGCAAAGAATACGATTCGTGTGTTGCAAACTAGACCTTAAGCTCTGTTTGAATGCGATTCCTATTGCATTTGCACTGCACGTTTCCAAAATAATGCCGTTTATTAGCGAGACTTCGTTCCGACTTAAAGCAGAAGTCCGACATTTGGCATGAGACTTGGGTATGTATGAAATATATACACATTACACTAAACTGAAGACACGAAGTATATCCAATACTTGAAATCATATAACTTGACAAATCCTTCGCTAAAGAAACGATTTCTTAAAGAAATAGGATATATAGGTTGGCACCGGTTATTGTTGATGTATTTCGTAAGATGGCACTAACAATGAGCGAATTGCGATAGGGAAACATCATCATGATCCCACGTGCACGAAGCTACGCAGCTGAAGGGTGAATTGCAGTTGTGTAGTTTATCATCACGTAGAGCGAAATATGCAGCAAAATTTTAGCTGTGTTATCAGATCTCAAATTCATCTCCGCCTCGGATAGCGCGACGTATTCCGAAAGAACCGCCAAAATGTGTGACAAGTATGATTGAAATTGGTTTCTTAGATGCCAGTCTAACCACCATCCTAGAAACCGTGACGTATTGCGAAAAAACCGACAAACGTGTGCGACAGTCATGATTGCAAGTACCATTGTTGTCTGTTTCAGTGGGAGCAGTTTATGCTACGCTACGGTATTATGTCCAAACGTGACCACCACACATTAAATCGATTCCGGATAAAATAATACGTCATACAGTTATTAATAATGTTTCCTGCAAGTTAAAGTTATTGGATTTTTTCACGATATTACACTCCAATAAATCCAATTTAGCTCATATCCGCAAGAAATGCCAAACCTATGACTGTTTTGTAGTTTGTACGTTATCCGTAAGAAACCCTACAACAGGCCTTTTTTTGTCGTCAACCTCCCTTCCGTTCGGATTGAAAAATGCTTAAGAATAGGCAGTTAATTTAATATAGTCTTCGTTTTTGCAACAAGTGTGTGCACTACAGTGTTATAGGATTTCTACATTTGGTGTTACTCTCTTCACTAATATGAGTAATAAAAATCCTCAGAATGGGAACCTACAGGGGATAGGCAAAATAATGTGAACGCCTTTTCCCGTGATACAGCTGCGATTCTTTTGGAATACTGGCGTATAATTTTTGCAGTAAGTGTGTACACTGAAATGTAATAGGGTTTCTACACTTGTAATTCTCTCTGAACTGCTGCGGAAAAGTGATGCCGGAATCGGTAACTAGAATTAATGTACGTTCTAGATACAGACTCCAATATTTGTTACTTTTTGTGAATTTTTTCAATTTGTGTACTGGTTTTTAGTAGGATTTCTGTGTCGGTTTTTCCACCTTTCGCTCTGACTCTTGCACATACGCTATTATTTATTTAATTTTCCTGTTGTTGCGTTTCATTTTAGTTTCTCGCCGCCCAAAACACAACTTCCCCGCGGTAGTCCGTTTAGAGTCAACAATCATTATAATCAATTAACGCTATCTTATAATATTACCGATACAACTCATATACATGTGACGTGATGTATTGTTTACTACAAATATATTTCATTCACTTTTTTCCATTTTATTTTGCTGAGAAATAATGAGACACATACACGTGATATCGTTAACGTGAAAATACTAATGGGCCTTATATATGTGAACTATGGTTTCCGTCTCTCGCATTCCTTTGTTTCTGAACATTCTTCTCAGCTCTTTCATCTTTGTAATATATGCTCCTTGGACAATTCTGACGTCATTGGTCAAAGCCGACGCGTTGTATTCCCTGCTTCACTAGACCCTACTTCATGAAGCGCCATACCATATTGTAATGGAATTTAAAGTTTCTCTTTGCTTTTCTTAACTCGCATAAACTACGACAATAACTTATTTCGAGCATATTTATCCTTTGTTTTGTTCTTACATATTCACATTATCTTGAATTCATTTTGATACAGTTCGTGGCTAAGTAAATAATCGCTTGAATTCTCACTATAATTTTATCGTTTGCTATGTTGCGGATTTCATTCGCTGCTTTCAAAAATTATCTCTACGTAACGTCTTTGCCTCCCATGTTGCCTCCCGTATGACGTCGTTGCCCAAGGCATACGAGTGAAATCGGGCACTAGAATTTATCCGATTAAAAACAGAACTTCCCTCGGAACCGAAGAAAATATGACATCAAAAAGCTTCTAAAGAAATGCAGTTCAAGATGGCGGGGAATAGAATTGGGTCCGAATCCAGGCGTGTGCTTTGACCGATGACGTCCTATTTCGAGTAAAAACGATCGCTTAACTTAATTACTAAGACCACCACAGACATGATTTAATGCCAGGCCATTGCACTCAACAAGATGGTGGCCCGCAGGATAGACATTATTCTCAAACTCAGACGTAAAGATCTCAGGAAATAGGCTTATTTCAATACGGAAATAAAGTGACATTAACAGGACAATCGCCGGAATGAGGGGGTTTTGGTTTGGAACAAACTCATAAAAAGAAATTACTGAAGCTAATATCAGTGCACAGCAACAAAGAATCGAAACTCAACTACAAGAAACGAAACGAAAAAAAAAATCAGAAAATACAAAATTAGAGTCGAATAATTTGCTTGGCCTAGATAGCTCAAACGAAGACACCGATACGAAAAAACCTTCCACACACAACCATAATTTAACCCTTACAAATGAAAGTAAAACACAAATTTGAAAACACCCTATCAAAAAATTCTCCTTGCACGAAGAAACTACAGCCTCACAATGATTGAAAAAGCTTATGAAAATAAACTTACGAACCACCGACAATTCCAAATTTATTAAGGCTGGCCACAAAACACACACAATAACAACAGCAACACGACAGCTATAAATCAATTCATTTCAAATACGAAGCGCCTTCAGAGTGTCACATTCGAAAAAAAAGGAACCAGATATTAGTAACAATCAAAATTGTAAATAAGATCACCACTCGTTTCATTCGCAACAATTTAGTTACGCACATACTCTCTGTCGAACCTCGACAAACGTGTCACATAACAAAAACAGCCAAATACTTGTTAGAAACAAAAATATAATTATAACCACTAATCGTTGCACTGGGAACAATTGAATTTGCCCTCGTAAGTTCCTGCTTAATCGTGTCAAATACGAAAATAAACACCACAGCTTACAGGCATCATAATGATTGGCTAAAACAGCCACGGATAAAATTTAATAAGAAGCCGCTTACATCATTCGCATCGTAAACTCTTGATGTCATACAGGGTCATGGGTCAAAGTGGACGGGTGAAATCGGACGATGCGCTTGACACATTGTCACAGCAGAAACTGCCATTACGTCAATGGTCAAAGCCGACGCTTGGTATTCAAATTTCTCTTAACCATACGGTTTATTTTCATTCATCTGCTCCGTGGCATTATCACCCACTTATCCATATCTAAGATTGTCTGTCAGCATAAATATTGTCCCTTTCCTGAACCTCCACACAGTTATACAACACGTATTATTTCCACCACACACGTGGCACCAGCATTTTACGAGTATGCCCACATTGTTGCTACATTACCGTTTGTACAGTTCGTAGATGTATAAAAGTAGAATGGGGAAATAGCTGGTAATAATTAGTTACCTCTACCACGTATGCGGTACACGTTTTAAAAAATTCCTTTCTTCGTACATGCAAATTACCTGAGCCATACCTATGTTTATACCGTGCCACAACGATTTGTAGATATGCAGCTGGACACTGACATTGTAGAGACAAGACGCTGCCCGTCGGTGAATTTATACGCTTTAAGTTTACTTGTAAAAGAAGCATAACTTACCGAAGACGAACGCGTCGCAGGGCGTCTCGGCGAACTGCACTTAGCCGGCGAACTCGCCGCAGAACTCCTGTTCGAACTCGTCTTAGAACTGCTGCTCCTTTTTCCCGCCGACTGCTTCCTTTTCGGCATGGTTTTCCTACGTGCCGATTTACTGCCCACTCTCAAATTTTATAACGCGCCTACACGACCGAATGTTGCAGATCACGAATATTCGCTCTTCCCTGACGATTGTTATGCGGCTAACGGACAAATGCGTCAGAGATACTACTAACTAGTGATCGAAGGAGACTGCTCGATGTATACTCTTTGGAGGAGCGAGTCCGATGGAGTACACCAAGTTTAAACGCTGCGCGCACGTACTAAATATAGACTCGTGGAACCGAAACGACTTTGAGCTAACTCCTGTACATTGACGAGTTCGGTAGAAGTGGTGCGGTATCTTTGAGACGCAACCACAGAAGTCTAATTGTCGCCGAGGTCGCGACTCATTAGCGTCTCAGGAAGCGAGGAAGTCCAGCGGTAACGAGACGCAACAGTCAATCGCTAGGTCGCGTCATCTGGATAGCTCATCAAATTCAAATAAATTTATATAGGCTACCGACAGAGAATTGTTTTGTTGCATAAGACATCGTAAATATACATACACTACTGGCCATTAAAATTGCTACACCACGAAGATGACGTGCTACAGACGCGAAATTTCACCGACAGGAAGAAGATGCTGTGGTATGCAAATGATTAGCTTTTCGGAGAATTCACACAAGGCTCGCGCCGGTGGCGACACCTACAACGTGTTGACACGAGGAAAGTTTCCAACCGATTTCTCACACACAAACAACAATTGACTGGCGTTGTCTGGTGAAACGTTGTTGTGATGCCTCGTGTAAGGAGCAGACATGCGTACCATCACGTTGCCGACTTTGATAAAGTTCGGATTGTAGCCTATCGCGACTGAGGTTTATCGTATCGCGGATGTTACGTGATACCACGTACTTATACGTTTGTGACCATTACAGCACCATCTATCACAAAGCGAAAAAAGTGGCCCAACTAAAACATTCATATTTCTTTACGTACTGCACGAATATGTAATAAAAAATTGGGGTTCAGATTAAAAAAAAAACGCAGTTGATATCCGTTTGACCCATGGCAGCGCCATCTCGCAGGCCAACCACAGCGCCATCTGGTTTCCCTCTTCAAGCTAGACGATTTTCGTTCTTTGTAGTTTCTTCGTTTGACGCTTATTTCGTGAGATATTTGGCCCGGTCACGATCAATTGACCACCCTGTATATCTGACGTCTGACCAATAGTTGCTATGCTAAATGTTAAGCAAACTGTAGTTGTAGGATTATGTATGCCTCAGCGTTATTAAGGAGAACAAAATTGGAAAGTAAAAATGAAATCTAGGTACGGAATCGAACCTGAGTATTCTAACGCAAAAACATACCGGCTTCACCAACTGGACAAAACAGCTACACAGTATTAAGTGGAGACATCTGTCGTATAGTTGCCTTCCTTGGCCTTCTTTTACTACCGAAAACGTGCACGGGACGAAATTTTGGCAGAGAAATTTTTGTTCTCTTAATATGCGAGAAGTACTGTTGTGGCGTACGAATTTTGACTCTCCCTAAATACCTGCTGTCCCCGAGGGAACGGCCAATATATAGCGACATGACAGGAACCAACATCCGAAGCAAAAGAATTCAGTAAACATGGGCAATAAAATGCATACCTTAAGAAGTACGTGTACTACTTCGTCTTCGATAGTGTAAAACAAATGGCTCTGAGCACTATGGGACTTAATATCTGAGGTCATCAGTCCCCTAGAACTTAGAACCAATTAAACCTAACTAACCTAAGGACATCACACACATCCATGTGACATCTGAGGTCATCAGTCCCCTAGAACTTAGAACTACTTAAACCTAACTAACCTAAGTACATCACGCACATCCATGTCCGAGGCAGGATTCGAACCTGCGACCGTAGCGGTCACGCGGTTCCAGACTGAAGCGCCTAGAACCGCTCTGCCACACCGGTCGGCAATGTAAAACAAATCTCCTTTACTGCAAAATCTTTGATGTCCAAATTTTGGGACCGGCTAGCTTGGGTCAAATAAGAAAAAACTGCCTCGTAAAAATACCATAGGCTATAAAGTGCATATCTTTAGAGTTACGTACATATCTGCTTCGTCTATCTTCTACTGAACAAATGCCCATACGTCTTGTTGCTGTTGTTGTGGTGTTCAGTCCTGAGACTGGTTTGATGCAGCTCTCCATGCTACTCTATCCTGTGCAAGCTTCTTCATCTCCCAGTACCTACTGCAACCTACATCCTTCTGAATCTGCTTAGTGTATTCATCTCTTGGTCTCCCTCTATGATTTTTACCCCACACGCTACCCTCCAATACTAAATTGGTGATCCCTTGATGCCTCAGAACATGTCCTACCAACCGGTCCATTCTTCTGGTCAAGTTGTGCCACAAACTTCTCCCCAATTCTATTCAATACCTTCTCAATAGTTACGTGATCTACCCATCTAATCTTCAGCATTCTTCTGTAGCACCACATTCTCTTTTTGTCCAAACGACTTATCGTCCATGTTTCACTTTCATACATGGATACACTCCATACAAATACTTTTAGAAACGGCTTCCTGACACTTCAATCTATACTCGATGTTAACAAATTTCTCTTCTATAGAAACGCTTTCCTTGCCATTGCCAGTCTACATTTTATATCCTCTCTACTTCGACCATCATCAGTTATTTTGCTCCCCAAATAGAAAAACTCGTTTACTACTTTATCCGTCTCATTTCCTAATCTAATACCCTCAACATCACCCGATTTAATTCGACTACATTCCATTATCCTCGTTTTGCTTTTGTCGATGTTCATCTTATACCCTCCTTTCAAGACAATGAGACAATGTCCATTCCGTTCAACTGCTCTTGTAAGTCCTTTGCTGTTTCTGTCAAAATTACAATGTCATCGGCGAACATCACAGTTTTTTTTCTTCTCCGTTCATTTTAATACATAATCCGAATTAATCTTTCGTTTCCTTTACTGCTTGCTCAATATATAGATTGAATAACATCGGGGAGAGGCTACAACCCTGTCTCACTCCTTTCCCAACCACTGCTACCTATTCATGCCCTTAGGCTCTAATAACTGCCATCTGGTTTCTGTACAAATTGTAAATAGCCTTTCGCTCCCTGTATTTTACCTCTGCCACCTTCAGAATTTGAAAGAGAGTATTCCACTCAACATTGTCAAAAGCTTTCTGTAAGTATACAAATGCAAGAAACGCAGGTTTGCCTTTTCTTAATCCATCTCACTTGTTCTAATATTTCTACGGAATCCAAACTGATCTTCAACGAGGTCGGCTTCTACCAGTTTTTCCATTCCTCTGTAAAGAATTCGCGTTAGTATTTTGTAGCTGTGACTTATTAAACTGATAGTTCGCTACTCACAGCTGTCAACACCTGCTTTATAGCTCTTCAGCTACGTATTTCAGAGCTTACCTTTACTAGGCAGTTTTTTTAATACGTAAATCAAATAGCTTGCAGTAGAAGAGATTTGTAAGATTTAGTATTTCGTGACCGGTTCCAAGAGATCAAGGTTTCCTATTCAAATGGTTCAAATGGCTCTGAGCACTATGGGATTGAACATCTGAGGTCAATAGTCCCCTAGAACTTAGAACTAGTTAAACCTAACTAACCTAAGGACATCACACACATCCATGCCGGAGGCAGGATTCGAACCTGCGACCGTAATAGCAGCGCGGTTCCGAAATGATTCGCCTAGAACCGCGCGGTCACAGCTGCCGGATTGGTTTCCGACAACTGATAATAGGCAAAAGGGCACGTAATTTTGTTGCATGGTTCATACTGTTATAAATGCTACATCGGAGGTGTTGGAGCACGTATGGAATCCTCTAAATCGGATCACCGTGTTAGAAAGCTCGTTAATGTTGACTCCCATATTTTTCGCACAAGTATGAGAGGAATGTTCGAAAAGTGAAAGGCAAGGCGCCCGGGTCCGGGTAGTCATTTCTAGACACAGTTCTCATTGCGCCGCCGCTACATGCAGCAAGCAGGTAAGGCCTTCCGACTGATAAACAGAGGGACAGATACGTGTGGGATGTCTTGCAGGCCATAATAGACGTCCTCTCACACTGGATAAAAGGACATCAAGCAGGACCTGATCTAGGGGGACGGGGTTCGGCGCCAAGTTCATGGTCTGGAAGAAAAAAACCTTGCTTCACAAAGCGCCTAGCGTCCAGCGCACGTTGTCTATCGATAATTCATATGATTTTGAAACGCATCCCTGTTGGTTTTTGAACATATTCTAAGTTAATTTCTAACGAGTCATAAGTTCATTTTTTGAACGCGTGCGTAGTGTGCGTGATGTCCCTGCCAGGGGAATCCCCGTCGCATCAGGAAAATGGCAAGTTTTTTTTTATTTAATAACAAAGTTTCCCGCAGACAAAATAGGACAGGCTGAGCTAAGTAAACCCAATTGGATGAAAGCCAATTACTGTTTATGTGTTTGACTGGGTGTGCGAATGATAAGTGTTGTTATAATTATTAGCGAAATGCATGCATTGAGACTACCAGAGTGGAAAAAAAAACAACTAACAGGAATAACAGCTAAGAGAGATTACATACGAGGGTCACACCAAAACAAATGCACACAATTTTTTTTTAATCCATCTTTTATTCTACATGTTTGATAGTTTTACAATGTGTAGACACATCCTTTAGGAACAATATTTTCATTTCTCCACACAATTTCCATCACTCTCAACTGCCTTACGCCATCTTGGAACCAGCGCACGGTACAATTCTGGACCAACCTGTTTGAGCCACTATTTGGCAGCCTGCACGAGGGAGTCATCATCTTCAAACCTTGTTCCACGAAGAGAATCTTTCAGTTTCCCAAAGACATGATAGCCACATGGGGCCAGGTCAGGACTGTAAGGCGGGTGTTTCAGTGTTGTCCATCCGAGTTTTGTGGTCGCTTCCGTGTTTTTTTCACTGACATGTGGCCGTGCATTGTCGTGCAACAGCAAAACATCCTGCTTTTGCCGATGTGGTCGAACACGACTCAGTCGAGCTGGAAGTTTCTTCAGTGTCGTCACATATGCATCAGAATTTATGGTGGTTCCACTTGGCACGATGTCCACAAGCGAGAGTCATTCGGAATCGAAAAACACCGTAGCCATAACTTTTCCAGCGGAAGGTGTGGTTTTGAATATTTTTTTCTTGCGTGAGTTTGCATGATGCTACTCCATTTATTGCCACTTCGTCCTTGGTGAAAAATGACGGAACCATGTTTCATCACCTGTCACAATTCTTCCAAGAAATTCATCTCCACCATTCTCATACTGTTCCAAAAGTTCGGTGCATACTGTCTTTCTTGTTTCTTTGTGAGCCACTGTCAACATCCTGGGAACCTACCTGGCACAAACCTTGTTCAACGCCAACACTTTCAGTATTCTGCAATCATTTCCTTCCCTATCCCAAGGTAGCGTGACAATTCGTTCACTGTAATGCGTCTGTCAGCAGTCAGCAATTCGTTACCTCCCTGCACATTGTCTGGAGTGTGTGCAGTACGAGACCTGCCGCTGCGAGGACAATCCTCAATATTGCCGTGCCCGCTTTCGTCACGTAACCTGCTCGCCCACCGACTAACTGTACTGCGATCGAACAACAGCATCTCCGTACACCTTTTTCAACCTCTTGTGGATGTTTCCCACTGTCTCGTTTTCACAGCACAGGAATTCTATGACAGCACGTTGCTTGTGACGAACGTCAAGTGTAGCAGCCATCTTGAAGACGTGCTGTGACGGCGCCACTCACGGGAACAGTTTGAACTAAGTTTGAAAACAAGCGGGAAGGATGTATCTACACACTGTAAAACTTTCACACATGCAGAATGAAAACTGTATTTTTACAAAAATAGTGTGCATTTCTTTAGGAGTGAACCTCGTATTAGCTTCTCGGTGTATCCAACAAAATGAAGTTTTGACGGAAAATTCTCGCCAGATCGCCACACTAGTTAAGGACCGGTTGTATAGTCCCCGGTTAGCAGCCGCTTAAGTTCTATTCCAGGAACAGCGCGGAAAACGCATTGTTCGAGCACGTAATAACGCCTAACCGGAGAATAAACGCGGGATAATTGAACCGGTGATTCTGGCAGGGTTAGCGAAGTTAACCGGAGAATAAGTTTTGACTATGGCAGGAATATTTACAAAACGAGTGGTGACATGATTGTTTGGTAGAACGAGGAAGGAGAAGAAACGAGGACATCACACAGATTATATGAAAAAATATGAAAATTCCAAATTTATATAACAATTTCGTATTACCACTTCTTTTCGATCTCAAGCTTGAGAAACTGGAGCATATGAGTGAAATGTGAAATTATTTCCTAGCGTACTAGTTTGTGCTTGTAATAGATCTAATAGAGATATGATATTGATACTTCGTGAATTATATTCTGTCGCGTTATTTACGTAAATCAGGTAGATAAAAATGACTATTTGTGCCAAAATATTCTCGCTTGTTTGACGTGTGTTACAATTGGTGCAGTATAACAAAGGCCTATTTCGTTTTATCTGACAGACAGTGACAAAGTATACGTAATCAGTTCGAGAATCCACACCAGTCTTGGGTACTATTCGTATTAACAGCTGTTTCAGTATCAGCAGACGAAAATATGATTTTTTATGTAGCAAAAGTTTGGCGAACTCTGATGAGGTAATACATTCTTTCGTAGAAAGGAAAGTTTGCCGTGGAAAGCTATAGCAAGATCAAAGAGATTGCTGTGCAGCGCGGGACCAGTATCAGATAGGATATCGAGGATAATTGATCACCGTGTCGAACTACGAAGCGGCCGACCCGGGTTCCAAACCCTCCTAATGCCATTTATTTATTTTCACAACTTTATGAAGTGTCCGTCCGGCCATCGTTCTCTTTCTGTAGTCTTGGCAGTTGTCATACTATACACTGAGTATAGAATATGAGTCATGTGGTAAGAATACGTTACCGTTGCAAGTAAATGTGATGAATAGTGAGAGCAGGCAGAATACCACACAGAAGTGGAAACAACAAATAGACGGATGTGAATAACAGATGTAGAAGTATGACACTGGAATTTGGTTGCAATTATTACACGTCTGTTCTTTGAAACTGATGAACAATATTTGATTCAAAATAATCTCCATTGCTTTTTATACATTTGTCCCACCTGTCCGGCAAGTTATGAATGGCACGCAAAAAAAAAAAAGTAAAGCGAACCAGTCCAGTCAGCGAGCCATTTTCGTTCAGGGTGTTTCAAAAATGACCGGTATATTTGAAACGGCAATAAAAACTAAACGAGCAGCGATAGAAATACACCGTTTGTTGCAATATGCTTGGGACAACAGTACATTGTCAGGCGGACAAACTTTCGAAATTACAGTAGTTACAATTTTCAACAACAGATGGCGCTGCAAGTGATGTGAAAGATATAGAAGACAACGCAGCCTGTGGGTGCGCCATTCTGTACGTCGTCTTTCTGCTGTAAGCGTGTGCTGTTCACAACGTGCAAGTGTGCTGTGGACAACATGGTTTATTCCTTAGAACAGAGAATTTTTCTGGTGTTGGAAATCCACCGCCTAGAACACAGTGTTGTTGCAACAAGACAAAGTTTTCAACGGAGGTTGAATGTACCCAAAGGACCGAAAAGCAATACAATAAAGGATCTGTTTGAAAAATTTCAACGGACTGGGAACGTGACGGATGAACGTACCGGAAAGGTAGGGCGACCACGTACGGCAACCACAGAGGGCAACGCGCAGCTAGTGCAGCACGTGATCCGACAGCGGCCTCGAGTTTCCGTTCGGCGTGTTGCAGCTGCGGTCCAAGTGACGCCAACGTCCACGTATCGTCTCATGCGCCAGAGTTTACACCTCTATCCGTACAAAATTCAAACGCAGCAACCCCTCAGCGCCGCTGCCATTGCTGCACGAGAGACATTCTCTAACGATATAGTTCACAGGATTGATGACGGCGATATGCATGTGGGCAGCATTTGGTTTACTGACGAAGCTTATTTTTACCTGGACGGCTTCGTCAATAAACAGGCCTATTCGCCAGACATGAACCCCTGTGACTTCTTTCTGTGGGGACACTTGAAAGACCAGGTGTACCGCCAGAATCCAGAAACAATTGAACAGCTGAAGCAGTACATCTCATCTGCATGTGAAGCCATCCCGCCAGACACGTTGTCAAAGTTTTTGGGTAATTTCATTCAGAGACTACGCCATATTATTGCTACGCATGGTGGATATGTGGAAAATATCGTACTATGGAGTTTCCCAGACCGCAGCGCCATCTGTTGTTGACAATTGTAACTACTGTAATTTCGAAAGTTTGTCCGCCTGAAAATGTACTGTTGTCCCAAGCATATTGCAACAAACGGTGTATTTCTATCGCTGCTCGTTTAGTTTGTATTGCCGTTTCAAATATACCGGTCATTTTTGAAACACCCTGTACATTTTCATAGGAACTGAAGCGTTGTTCAACGAGAACGTGTCCCACTGATGCAAATAGACGGTAATGGGACGGAGCCACGTCTGGAGAATAGACCGCATGCCCTAGTATTTCCCAACTGAAGGCCCGAGCGTCTCCCTGACTCGTTCTGCTGTGTGTGATGGGGCGTTATCATAGAGCAATATGACTTTGTGTTGCCTTCTTCCATATTCTGGTCGTTTTTCACGTAATTCTCGATTTAAATCGATCATTTGCTGTTTATAGCGATCTGTGTTAACGGTTTCACCAGGTGTTAGCAGCTCGTAACAGATGATGCACTTTTGACCCCACCAAACACAGAGAATTGTTGAAAGTTTCTGTACGCCGGGAAAACCTCAGATCACACAGAGCACTGTCTTCTTTCCAAAATGCTTTGTTCTTGCAGCGGATGTCGATGGTTTGCCTGGATTCATCGATGATTTACGACGTTTAGGATTCTCAAAATGATCCATTTTTCATCACCTGTCACTATTCGATGGAGAAACGACTTACTTTTGTATCTGAGGAGCAGTATTTCGCAAGTGGTCTTTTCGAATTGCTCGCTGTCTTTCGTTCAGTTCATGCAGAATCCATTTTCCCACTTTCTGCACCTTTCCCATAGCTTTCAACCGAAGAGAAACACGTTTCTGTGTCGGACTTAGTTGTTCCGCGAGTTCCTGTTGAGTTTGAGTATCATCTTCGTCCAATAAGGCCTGCAATTCGTTGTCTTGGTGACTTTTTCGGTGGTTTTTCGCGCTCGTCGTTTGTCACGTCAAAACCAGCACTTTTGAATTTTTTGATCCACACGAAACAAGAGCATGTTCGCCGAAAGCTTCGACAAGCATTCGATGCGATTCTGCAACAGTTTTCTTCAAATAATAACAGAAAACCAATGCTGTCCGCAAATCGGGTAGTTCGTAGCCACAAAATTCGACATGTTTACTGGTTTGAAACAAATACGCCAGCATCTTCGTCTATTGTTCACACGCTTGTCCAACTGAGTACACGGAATGAACCTCCCTAAAGACAACAGCCATGTCTGTGAACAATCTCAAGGAGCCTCCAAGGTTACCCACTACATCATTTGTATATAAAGTAAGCACTAACGGATCCATCTGCTGGAGTAGGAATAAGCTTACTGTGCGAAAGCTTGCTCACAAAAGAAGCAAAAAGATACATACCTTTTTCGCAGCTTGCCGTTTGGGCTTTTGAGCATCCTGAAAGAAACAGAAGAAAACTAATTTTTAGAAGTGAACAACTAGTAATGTAAAAAAATAATAAGAATTCATACGAGATACCAAACACTATGTTAAGATAAAATTATAAATTATTTTCATTGCGTGTACAAGGGAATAAGCTTCAGTTGTCATACAATGTAAGGGAATATACGGGTGTGCCTGCTCTACAATTCGCTGCCACACGACTTAAAACATACCTGTACGACACATCAGAAACAGGTGTCACAACATTGTTCAGCATCCCCTAAACGTTGGCAATATCAGTATTTTAAGGGGTTGGGAGGAAAGAAATACGAATATGCACATACTTTTCTCAGACTATAGCTAAATCTCGAGAAATATTGCTAGGGAATATTTACATATGTGCACTTGGTTTCTCTAACTGATATGAATAAAAGCACATACAACTCTGGCGAAATATTGTACAATATTTATTATTTTATTTTACAAACCGGTTTTCGGCTGTTCCGCCATCACAAGATACAAATATATATAAATACTTGTTTTGTAAATAAAGCTGCCTTTTCCTGCTGACAATTTATTTATCACAGACGCGTTTCGCCTTCTTCTTGTTCTAAGGCATCATCAGTGGGATCTATAACGATACAGTTTTGTTAGTTTTAGGTTACTAAAATGTCCAAGTTGTGGTTTTTTATGTAAAAATGTAATTACTTACTATTTGCTGATCTGCGTTTCCTCACATCTGGTCTGGAGGTCGCACTAGCAAATCATTTACAAAACAAGTATTTATGTATGCTTGCTGCGATGGATGGCCACACAAACAAACTTGTTATAAATGCAGGGTGTTACAAAAAGGTACGGCCAAACCTTCAGGAAACATTCCTCACACACAAATAAAGAAAAGATGTTATGTGGACATGTGTCCGGAAACGCTTAATTTCCATGTTAGAGCTCATTTCAGTTTTGTCCACCTACGCTCAGTGGAGCACGTCATCATGATTTCATACGGGGTACTCTACCCGTGCTGCTAGAACATGTGCCTTTACAAGTACGACACAACATGTGGTTCATGCACGATGGAGCTCCTGCACATTTCAGCCGAAGTGTTCGTACGCTTCTCGACAACAGATTCGGTGACCGATGGATTGGTAGAGGCGGACCAATTCCGAGGCCTCCACGCTCTCCTGACCTCAACCCTCTTCACTTTCATTTATGGGGGCATTTGAAAGCTCTCGTCTACGCAACTCCGGTACCAAATGTAGAGACTCTTCGTGCTCGTATTGTGGACGGCTGTGATACAATACGCCGTTCTGCAGGGCTGCATCAGCGCATCACGGATTCCATGCGACGGAGGGTGGATGCATGTATCCTCGCTAACGGAGGACATTTTGAACATTTCCTGTAACAAAGTGTTTGAAGTCACGCTGGTACGTTCTGTTGCTGTGTGTTTCCATTCCATGATTAATGTGATTTGAAGAGAAGTAATAAAATGAGCTCTAACATGGAAAGTAATTGTTTCCGGACACATGTCCACATAACTTATTTTTTTTCTTTGTGTGTGAGGAATGTTTCCTGAAGGTTTGACCGTACCTTTTTGTAACACCCTGTATATGTGATTATGAAACTTTTGTAGGATTAGCGATTTTAAACTAGTGTATCTACAGAGATTCTCAGTTATTTAAGTGAAAATGCGGGTAAAGGTGTTGAACTTAAATAAAATATGTGACACATTAGCTAATGAACTATACAATAAATTACATAAAGAGTTCTGAGAAGAACACAAATTGAACAATAAACTTTGGTGACATGTCCCAAGTGAGTGGCTGAACAAAATAGTCTTGTCTTGAACAGATTCAGTATCACAGACGGGTAAGACATACAAGTGAGAGTAATCAGGTAAGTGAACCAGCTGTGAGTACAAAAAGTAAATTTTTTAACACGACATCTGAAATGTATTAACTGAAATATAAGAAACGACGGGACATGTGTGTAAGAGCGATAATTTACAACACGCTTCGGCTTGCATTACGAGGGCACCGGCAGTTAGAAGTGAGGTAATTTTGTCAGTACTAAACTTCAGCAAATGGACATATCAATTTTCGTTATTTCGAGATATTTCATCTTCCTTTCTTTACGGACGTGATGTAAGACTTCATGTTGCGCCATGTAACTATGACCTTTGTTAAACAGATGATCTGCGAAAGTAGAGTCTTCTTTTCTAACAGCCGAATTTCTATGGCCTTCCTTCACCGGGGTGCAGACTGCTCTGCCAGGTTGACATATATACAGTTTGCCACAATTACAAGTGATTTTGTATATTTCACTCTTTTCCCAGGCTGAAGTTCTGTCATTTGGCAAAAAGTGCCCAACAATGTTCTACAAATAAAATGTTGCTTCAGAAATCCTGGATTTAAACTTCCTGGCCACATTAAAGGAGACTTTTCCTAAACATGGGTTCGTGATCCATTTATTGAGGTCTTGGGGTGGATGTGTATTAGGCGATGTATCACTGAATGAAATGCTCTATGATTACGGGCTATTGGAAGTTAAGAATTGGCAGGTATTACAACTGTTAGACTATTTCAAACATACCTCAAGCAGATAAATTCTGAGAACGACAGCATAAAATTGACAGCAGAGTTTCGAGGTATCCCCAGAAATTATTTAGTTCCAACTAAAGATATTAGTGATCATATTCATCCTTTCAAGATTTATATAATATCTACCACCATAGACATTGTTAACAATAAAATAATAAATATTGTAGTATATTTTTAATTGATAATGTATAAAATATTCTACCAAGAACCGACGGAATGAGCAATCATTGAAACTGATATAATTTCACGAAATCCTCTATAACATTAAAGTTACAAGTAAAAGCCGCTTAAGACATCGATGTATAACTCGTGGTTAAACGAGGATATTATTATCTCCATGTAGTTTAATTTACAGTTGGCATCTTTACTGAAAACGTTAACAGATTCTTCCATCACTTCTTTGTAGAACAACACAAAATATAAATGAAAACACAATAGTTTGTATGTTGTACAGAATTACTTTTTTCAGGATTAATTCTCTATACTGTACAAAGTATTGTGCTTTCCATTCATAAGTGAAAATGTAAAGCTATTATGAAGTGCAGCGCAGTTGAGGAATAAATTGGAACCTACATTTGGGCATAAGTATAAATGTGCAGCCACATTTAGAGCTACACCTTGGGGATCTTAACAAAGTGCGTGGCAGAGGTTACTTGTGATTTGAGCGTTATTGGGGATTCTCCCCGTTCCATTTAAATATGAAGCACGTGAAGAATTACTGCTGAAACGCCTCTGTGTGTGCTTGCGCACTTTAACCTGTCGAGTCTTGCCTTCGCGATCCCTGTGAGAGCGATAGGTACAACATTCTAGCACATTTCTGTATTCCTCACTTAATACTGGTTCCTGAAATTCTGTTAGCAGCCTTTCTCGCGAGCAGTCCATTTTTTTCAACATTTCTGTGATATACTCCCATGGGTCAGTCAAACATGTGACCATTTTTGCTGCCTTCTTCACATACGTTCTGTATCTCTTAGTCTTACTGCATGTACTTGAGCAAAATTCTAGAATGCACCGCACGAGTGTTTTGTAAGCAATCTTCTCAGTGGACTGATTGTACTGCCCTAGATCTGCCGTAGAATCTTAAGCCTATTCCGAGCTGAAACATAATAGGCTAATTTACTGACAAATATATCAGTAAATTAGCATACTATGCCTATTTTCATTCACTGCTTTCATATGGCATCATGTTTTGGGACAATTCGTCATTAAGAGAGAACGTATTCATTGCACAAAAGCGTGTAATCAGAATAATAGCGGGAGCCCACTCAAGATCACTTTGTAGTCATTTATTTAGGGAACTCGGGATATTCACAGTACCTTCGCAATGCATATATTCTCTTCTGAAATTTGTAATTAATAATCCATCCCAATTCAAAAATATCAGCGAAGTGCATAGGAACAACACTAGAAGAATGGATGATCTTCACTATTCTGGATTAAATCTCACTTTGGCACAAAAAGGGGTGAATTATGCTGCCACAAAAATCTTTGGTCATTCGCGAAATAGTATTAAAATCTGACAGATAACCAATCAACATTTAAAAGCTAATTAAAATAATTTTTGAATGTTAACTTCTTCTATTCAATAGATGAATTCTTAGATATGAAGTAGAAACTGTAAAAAAAATTAATTAATTATATTGTGTAAAGAAAACTTAAGTTAAACTGAGACGTTCCACATCATTACGAAATGTCGTATTCATGGTTTATGGAAAAGGATTAATGTATGTATGTAGATAGTGTGGTATCCTGAACAGAATGACCTCGTTATTGTCAACCAGCATGGATTTCGAAAACATCGACCATTCGAAACCCAAATTGCACTTTTCTGACATAAGATACGAAAAGCATCTAACTCAGTACCGCATCTAGCTTATTTTCAGAAGTACGATCATATGGAATACCAAGTGAAATTTGTGACTGGATTGACGACTTTTTGGTACGGAGAACACATCATGTTTTCTTGTATGGAGAGTAATCGGCAGATGTACAAGTAACTTCACCTGTGTGTTTTAGGACCCTTGCTGTTCATTTTGTATATTAAAGACCTTACAGACAATAGTAAAATCACGCTTTTTGCAGATGATGCAGTTATTTATAATGAAGCACTATCTGAGAGAAGCTGTATAAATATTCAGTCATATCTCGATAAGATTTCAACATGGTGCAGTGACCGGAAACTTGCTCTAAATGTTTAGAAATGAAAAATCGGGCACTTCACAAAACGAAAAAAAAACGTAGTATCGTATGACTATAATCACTGATGGAATCGGCCAACTCGTACAAATACGTGGGTGTAACGGAGTGACCACACTGGTTCAATCGTGGGTAAGGCAGGTGGTAAACTTCGGTTTATTGGTAGACTACTGTCGAAAATGGTTTAAATGGCTCTGAGCACTATGGGACTTAACTTCTGAGGTCATCAGTCGCCTAGAACTTAGAACTACTCAAACTAACTTAAGGACATCACACACATCCATGCCGGAGGCAGGATTCGAACCTGCGACCGTAGCGGTCACGCGGTTCCAGACTGAATCGCCTAGAACCGCTCGGCCATCGAGGCCGGCGCCTATGTGTCACTCACACAGCGATCGTGAGGACAAGATTATAATAATTACTGCACTAACAGTGGCATTCAATCATTTGAGTTCTTCCAGCATAGCAGCCCAGTCAGCAATCGTGGTAATCTAATATATAAGAAACTATCAGCTTGCAGAATGAGACTTTCACTCTGCAGCGGAGTGTGCGCTGATATGAAACTTCCTGGCAGATTAAAACTGTGTGAACGACCGAGACTCGAACTCGGGACCTTTGCCTTTCGCGGGCAAGTGCTCTACCATCTGAGCTACCCAAGCACGACTCACGCTCGATACTCACAGCTGTTCTTCTGCCAGTATCTCGTCTCCTACCTTCCAAACTTTACAGAAGCTCTCCTGCGAACCTTGCATAACTAGCACTCCTGAAGAAAGGATACTGCGGAGACATGGCTTAGCCACTGCCTGGGGGATGTTTCCAGAATGAGATTTTCACTGCAGCGGAGTGTGCGCTGATATGAAACTTCCTGGCAGATTAAAACTGTGTGCCCGACCGAGACTCGAAGTTTCATATCAGCGCACACACCGCTGCAGAGTGAAAATCTCATTCTGGAAACAACCCCCAGGCTGTGGCTAAGCCATGTCTCTGCAATATCCTTTCTTTCAGGAGTGCTAGTTCTGCAAGGTTCGCAGGAGAGCTTCTGTAAAGTTTGGAAGGTAGGAGACGAGGTACTGGCAGAAGTAAAGCTGTGAGTACCGGGCGTGAGTCGTGCTTCGGTAGCTCAGATGGCAGAGCACTTGCCCGCGAAAGGGAAAGGTCCCGAGTTCGAGTCTCGGTCGGGCACACAGTTTTAATCTGCCAGGAAGTTTCATATCAGCGCACACTCCGCTGCAGAGTGAAAATCTCACTCTGGAAACATCCCCCAGGCTGTGGCTAGCCATGTCTCCGCAATATCCTTTCTTTCAGGAGTGCTAGTTCTGCAAGGTTCGCAGGAGAGCTTCTGTAAAGTTTGGAAGGTAGAAGACGAGGTGATGGCAGAAGTGAAGCTGTGAGTACCGGGCGTGAGTCGTGCTTCGGTAGCTCAGATGGTAGAGCACTTGCCCGCGAAAGGCAAAGGTCCCGAGTTCGAGTCTCGGTCGGGCACACAGTTTTAATCTGCCAGGAAGTAACTATGAGCCTGGATTGCGGGCCGGCCGTAGTAGCCGTGCGATTCTAGGCGCTTCAGTCTGGAACCGCGCGACCGCTACGGTCGCAGGTTGGAATCCTGCCTCGGGCATGGATGTGTGTGATGTCCTTAGGTTAGTTAGGTTTCAGTAGTTCTAAGTTGTAGGGGACTGATGACCTCAGATGTTAAGCCCCACAATGCTCAGAGCCATTTGAATTTGAACCTGGATTGCGGAAATGAAACCAACCTTTACCTAGGTTTCAGCCCAAGTAATTGCGCCTTCTTCAGAAGATAAACCTGATTCTATGGTATGTCTACGAGGGCATGATCTAGAAATAGAACTGAAACAGCCTGAGTAGGCGTACTCACATTTTAAAAATGCGGTACATAGGTACTAAGTCACCACCAAGACTTAAGCTCGGCGAACGCCTCTTTAGGCACAAAAAATGTAATTACAATAATGTGATAAGATCCATAATTAAGGAGCTATACTTGTGTTCACAGGCCACACGATCAGTCTTAGGTAGACATGTGCAGCGAGTGGTACGTTTGCGTAACAACCACGTTGTTGATACTGCAGTCACTGATTACTGTTATTCTCTTGTGTACAGTACACTTTGCGATACCGCACAGTTTTTCATCGCAAGAGTATAGAGAGATGGTGTAAATTTTGGGCTTCTGTGTCGGTAATGAGAAAGCTGCCATTGCCGAATATCGCTGTCGGTATCCTAATCGTAAGATACAGAATGCCAAAACATTTAGTGGAACATATCGAACATTGCTACAAACTGGTACTATTCCCAGTATTCGAATTCACTCCGAAAGACATTGCGACGTTCAAGAAGAGGAAAAAGTTCTTAATTCAGTCCTCGTTCAAGTATAAGACGTCTAGCTACCAGATTGAACGTTTCACAATCTAAGGATGTGTAGGATTCTTCATGAGAATGGACTGTATCCTTTGCATGTGCAGAAAGTTCACCATCCAGAGGGACATGATTGTGCCAACTGTTTGCACTTTTGTAATTCTATCATAATGTCCACTGATGACGCAACCTTTACAAGAGTTGGCATGAACAACATGAAAGTCTGGGCAGAAGAAAATCCCCATGCCACGGTAGTATCTTAGTTTCAACACAGGTTCACTGTCAATGTCTGGTGTGCTGTTGTGTGTGACCAAGTTACTGGGGCCCTTTATTCTCCTGGGAAAATTTAAATGGTCAGATGTATGGTAACTTTTTATGAGAAGATGTGCCACAGCTTATTGTAGATGTTCCTCTGGAAACAAGACGCTACATGTTCATCCAACACGACGGGACACCTGCACACTTCCACCGTGTGGTAACAGCTTATCTTCATCAGAAATTCCCACATCGATGGATAGGTTGTGGCGACCCTATCAACTGGCCTGCCAGATTCCCAGATTTAAGACCCCTAGAGTACTACATCTGTTTCAAATGGCTCTGAGCACTATGGGACTTAACTTCTGAGGTCATCTGTCACCTAGAGCTTAGAACTACTTAAACCTAACTAACCTAAGGACATCACACACATCCATGCCCGAGGCAGGATTCGATCCTGCGACCGTAGCGGTCGCGCGGTTCCAGACGGTAGCACATACAACCGCACGGCCACACCGACTGGCTACTGCATCTGGGGGTGGATGAAAGACATCATGTACGAAGCTAAGGCGGAAACGCGAGAAGAATTGATACAACGCATTTTCGATGCCGCAACGTCAATATGGCACGAGCGTGTGAAATTACAAAATGCTACTCGCGCGGTTCACTCCCGTTCCAATGTTTGTCTTCAAATGCAGGGAGGAAATTTTGAACACTTCCTTCAAATCCACTCTCAATGCAATAGACTGCTAGAAAATCGTTTAAAGTAATAATTATGCCCATTTTTGATAGTGAAATCGTACAATAAAACTTTTTATCTGCCATTTTCCTGAGTTTTTCAATTACTGTCGCCTCTTAATTATGGATCTGATCCCATTACTTTATTTACATTTTTTGTTCAAAATAACCTGAGGAATACCCTCCAGAAACCGGGGGAAAACCTCGTGACTCACCCTGTATACTGCCAATGTTCACCGGATAGTAAATGTTGCGACGCCTGTTTTTGATAACTCCACTCGTATGTTTCGAGTCGTTTTATAAGGAAGTGCAGAGCAGCTACATGAATATATTCAGTAATATTGTAGAGCGGGTGGAAGTCTGTATCCCTACACAGGGTGAAGCAGACGTAGTGCAGAGACGCTGGGCTACTCACCTTCTGGCACTTTACTTTGAGCACTGGCAAGCGGATGCGTAACTCCTGCAAACAGACAGAAAAAAATTGTCATTATTTGATACACTACTGGCCATTAAAACTGCTACACCAAGAAGAAGTGTAGATGATAAACGGGTATTGATTGGACAAATATATTATATTAGAACTGCCATGTGAATACGTTTTCACGCAATTTGGGTGCCTAGATCCTGAGAAATCAGTACCCAGAACAACCACCTCTGGCAGTAATAACGGCCTTGATACACCTGGGCATTGAGTCAGAGCTTGGATGGCGTGTACAGGTACAGCTGCCCATGCAGCTTCAACACGACACCACAGTTCATCGAGAGTAGTGACTGGCGTATTGTGACGAGCCAGTTGCTCGGCCACCCTTGACCAGACGTTTTCAATTGGTGAGAGATCTGGAGAATGTGCTGGCCAGGGCAGCAGTCGAACATTTTCTGTATCCAGAAAGGACCTGCAACATGCGGTCGTGCATTATCCTGCTGAAATGTAGGGTTTTGCGGCGATCGAATGGAGGGTAGAGCCACGGGTCGTAACACATCTGAAATGTAACGTCCACTGTTCAAAGTGCCGTCAATGCGAACAAGAGGTGACAGAGACGTGTAACCGATGGCACCCCATACCATCACGCCGGGTAATACGCCAGTATGGCGATGACGAATACACGCTTCTAATGTGCGTTCACCGCGATGTCGCCAAACACGGATGCGACCATCATGATGCTGTAAACAGGACCTTGATGCATCCGAAAAAATGACGTTTTGCCATTCGTGTAACCAAGGTTCGTCGTTGAGTACACCATCGCAGGCGCTCCTGTCTGTGATGCAGCGTCAAGGGTAACCACAGCCACGGTCTCTGAGCTGACAGTCCGTGCTGCTCCAAACGTCGTCGAACTGTTGGTGCAGATGATTGTTGTCTTGCAAACGTCCCCATCTGCTGACTCAGGGATCGAGACGTGGCTGCACGATCCGTTACAGCCGTGCGGATAAGATGCCTGTCATCTCGACTGCTAGTGATACCAGGCCGTTGGGATCCAGCACGGCGTTCCGTATTACGCTTCTGAACCCACCGATTCCATATTCTGCTAATAGTCATTGGATCTCGACCAACGCGTGGAGCAATGTCCCGATACGATAAACCGCAATCGCTATAGGCTACAATCCGACCTTTATCAAAGTCGGAAACGTGATGGTACGCATTTCTCGTCCTTGCACGAGGCGTCACAACAACGTTTCACCAGGCAACGCCGGTCAATTGCTGTTTCTGTATAAGAAACCGGTTGGAAACTTTCCTCATGTCAGCACGTTGTAGGTGTCGCCACCGGCGCCAACGTTGCGGGAATGCTCTGAAAAGCTAATCATTTGGATATCACAGCATCTTCTTCCTGTCGGTTAAATTTTTGAGCCTGCAGCACGTCATCTGCGTGGTGTAGCGATTTTAATGGCCAGTGGTGTATATCAGCCATCGAGTCGGCAGACTTGTGGCGATCAAGCAGTTCGAACAATATGAGTCGCGAGGTGAGCGTCACTGCTAGTGGTGTCGAGACGTATTATTTTCAATTTTCGTCAGAGGCACGAGCGACTTTGTCACCTCAACCGACTTCTCGGAGCAAGCAGGTCTATTGTGGCGCCCCTGTGGAGTTATTCGCGCACTCAGTCCGACAAGTCACTAACGGTCGTTTTTGTTTTCAAGTCGGCGCCGGAACTGAGAGCTGTCTGCTGTGAAAGAGGGGTTATGACCTGCCGCCCTGCGTACAAGGAAAGGCGGAATACTGTAAACGCAAAGGCATTCGACATGGTACCGCACTGCAGACTGGCAACGAAGGTACGTGTGTACGGAATAGGCTTCCAGATGTATGTCTGGCTCTAAGACTTGTGATAGAACCCATTATGTTGTCCTCGATGGCGGGTGTTCATCGGAGACGGGGATTACATCAGGAGTGCAACAGCGAAGTGTGACAGGACCGTTGTTGCTCTCTGTATACAGAAACGATTTGGCGGACAGGGTGGGCAGCGATCTGCGGTTGTTTGCTGATGATGCCTCCGACAACAAAGGAAGTAGGTTACAGTACGCTTGTTCGCCCAATGCTTGAATACTGCTCAGCAGTGTGGGATCCGCACCAGGTAGGGTTGATAGAAGAGATAGAGAAGATCCAACGGAGAGCAGCGCGCTTCGTTACAGGATCATTTAGTAATTACGAAAGCGTTACGGAGATGATAGATAAACTCCAGTGGAAGACTCTGCAGGAGAGACGCTCAGTAGCTCGATACGGGCTTTTGTTAAAGTTTCGAGAACATACCTTCACCGAAGAGTCAAGCAGTATATTGCTCCCTCCTACGTATATCTCGCGAAGAGACCATGAGGATAAAATCAGAGAGATTAGAGCCCACACAGAAGCATACCGACAATCCTTCTTTCCACGTACAATACGAGACTGGAATAGAAGGGAGAACCGATAGAGGTACTCAGGGTACCCTCCGCCACACACCGTCAGGTGGCTTGCGGAGTATGGATGTAGATGTAGAGGTGTACGACAAGGTGTCCTAGATGTGTGACTGTAGGGAGATATAAGACGAGTTGGGCAAAATGTCAGTTGGAAACACAGTATGTTCTGGTACAGCAATGCTTGTCTCCTGCTTGACACAGTCACGTCATTTAAACATCTGGGCGTAGATCTGCGGAATAATATGAAATACACTCCTGGAAATGGAAAAAAGAACACATTGACACCGGTGTGTCAGACCCACCATACTTGCTCCGGACACTGCGAGAGGGCTGTACAAGCAATGATCACACGCACGGCACAGCGGACACACCAAGAACCGCGGTGTTGGCCGTCGAATGGCGCTAGCTGCGCAGCATTTGTGCACCGCCGCCGTCAGTGTCAGCCAGTTTGCCGTGGCATACGGAGCTCCATCGCAGTCTTTAACACTGGTAGCATGCCACGACAGCGTGGACGTGAACCGTATGTGCAGTTGACGGACTTTGAGCGAGGGCGTATAGTGGGCATGCGGGAGGCCGGGTGGACGTACCGCCGAATTGCTCAACACGTGGGGCGTGAGGTCTCCACAGCACATCGATGTTGTCGCCAGTGGTCGGCGGAAGGTGCACGTGCCCGTCGACCTGGGACCGGACCGCAGCGACGCACGGATGCACGCCAAGACCGTAGGATCCTACGCAGTGCCGTAGGGGACCGCACCGCCACTTCCCAGCAAATTAGGGACACTGTTGCTCCTGGGGTGTCGGCGAGGACCATTCGCAACCGTCTCCATGAAGCTGGGCTACGGTCCCGCACACTGTTAGGCCGTCTTCCGCTCACGCCCCAACATCGTGCAGCCCACCTCCAGTGGTGTCGCGACAGGCGTGAATGGAGGGACGAATGGAGACGTGTCGTCTTCAGCGATGAGAGTCGCTTCTGCCTTGGTGCCAATGATGGTCGTATGCGTGTTTGGCGCCGTGCAGGTGAGCGCCACAATCAGGACTGCATACGACCGAGGCACACAGGGCCAACACCCGGCATCATGGTGTGGGGAGCGATCTCCTACACTGCCCGTACACGTCTGGTGATCGTCGAGGGGACACTGAATAGTGCACGGTACATCCAAACCGTCATCGAACCCATCGTTCTACCATTCCTAGACCGGCAAGGGAACTTGCTGTTCCAACAGGACAATGCACGTCCGCATGTATCCCGTGCCACCCAACGTGCTCTAGAAGGTGTAAGTCAACTACCCTGGCCAGCAAGATCTCCGGATCTGTCCCCCATTGAGCATGTTTGGGACTGGATGAAGCGTCGTTTCACGCGGTCTGCACGTCCAGCACGAACGCTGGTCCAACTGAGGCGCCAGGTGGAAATGGCATGGCAAGCCGTTCCACAGGACTACATCCAGCATCTCTACGATCGTCTCCATGGGAGAATAGCAGCCTGCATTGCTGCGAAGGTGGATATACACTGTACTAGTGCCGACATTGTGCATGCTGTGTTGCCTGTGTCTATGTGCCTGTGGTTCTGTCAGTGTGATGTGATGTATCTGACCCCAGGAATGTGTCAATAAAGTTTCCTCTTCCTGGGACAATGAATTCACTGTGTTCTTATTTCAATTTCCAGGAGTGTATTCTTTTGCGGCGGTATTAAAAGTATTATTTAGAGCAGAATTTCGGCTCCTACGTTGCTGAGCTACTTGATGTCAGACGCAATTCATTGCTTCGCTGCTTTGGCAACACCATCATATTCAATGTCGTGCTTGGGTAGCTCAGATGGTAGAGCAATTGCCTGCCACCAAAGTCACCAGATTTCAACATTATTGGGCCTTTGTCGTCTGCTTTGGACACAATGGTGCGTGACTGATATCCACCTCCATGATCGTTACCTGACCTTGCCGCTATTTTGCGGGAAGAATGGTGTAATATTCCCTGAAACACCTTACAGAACGTGTCTTTATCCAAGCCAAGACGATTAGAGGCTGTTTTGATAACCATACCATGCTGGGCACGGTAATGTGCTGTGTTTTTAGTGTTTACATGTTCTTATCCTGTCCCAGTATGTGGGTGCGCGGATTCCAGCGCTGACCAAGAGGAACTTGCACGGAATATCGGAGGTGCGGACGAGATGGAAGCAGTGCTTCAAGAAGTAAGTGTGTGATGTGATTCAGTTCAACTCTCCGATCCATTCGTAAAACAAAGATCGATTGCCAGGGTGCCTATTCTGTATCTTTCCGCCATTGTGCCCGTCGTTTCGGTACTCCAGAGCACCGAACAGTCTAGTACTCGAATTAGAGTCCCTGCATTAGACAGTCTGCATTTCGGTAGCGATACCGTTCGGGTATGGAGAACCGAAACGCTGTTGTCGGTTCGCGTTGTGCAAGCCAATCGAAAGCAAGCAGCCGCAGATCCGCGCATGCACACTGCAGCGAGCACAGCACCATGGGCACAAAGTTGGTAGCACATGACACAGGCGCGCCATTCTTCCAATTGCGTTTACGTTGCCGTAACGCATGACGCCACATTGAGCTTGAAACGTCCCCTTAGAACAATTTATACAAGACTGTGCATAAACTGACACACAATATTTTTAGCGCAACGCAATCTGACTTCCAAAAATCCCTACGAAAGAATGGCCCTGACTAACATTAACCTATACGTTTCACAAATCACTTACCTCACAAAAATCTTCGTTACTGAAGCTACTGCAATACAGCGAGCGCCACTACTGCCAACTAAATAAAAGATTTAAACTACGAAGTCACTAAGTACTGAGGCACAGTTAGCAAATGAAAGGTTTTAATAGAGAACAAACAATGTATTTACGTTTATAGTCATTATATATATATATATATATATATATATATATATATATATATATATATATATATATATATATATATATATCAGTTCATGACACCAATTCTTACAAATTTCAAAACTCCTCCATCTCTCTCCCCACGTCCACCACTGCTGGCGGCTCACCTCCAACTGCGCAACGCTACCCGCTGTTAGCATCCAGCTGTCGCTGCCCAACACTACAATGGCGAGTGTTAAACAATGGCAACCAGCCACAGACTGCACACGGCATAGCCAGTGGCGGCGCCGTTACCAATAAAAAAACCTTAACAGCCTACTTACAAGCTGACGTGCACGCCTTCATCGCTCTTGCCTCCTTCTTAACAGTATCAGCCGCAGGATATCCATTTCCATGATCCTCAGCTGAAATGCACAGAAATTTTTACAGTTTCCCTGACCGCATGTTTCCATGCATGCATAATAACGATAGCGTATTTGACTGCATTCTGCAGATTGTCGTAAACGCCGCATTATGTTATCTTACTCTCTCATTCAGACTGACATCGCGTTTCAGATTTTACGTTTCGGAAAATGACTTAGGAATACTGTGTAGTACCACATTGTGCTAATAAATATATAAAAACACCCCAAAAAACAATTCTGAGAGTTTCAAAGAATTAGACGATAAACAGCATGTGGTTGTGACTCGCTCCTAGAGATCAAAATGAATAAGTAGCCCACTCCCCTATCTGATACGTCAACAATTTGGGTCTTAAAAACAAAATTTTAAAAACGCATTTTCGAGAGTTCCTTCAGTACGTCGAAGTTTATAACATGCATTTCATGTATGAAAATGTTTCGTATATGGTGCTCCAGTCTAAAAATATTACGGCGGAGATCTTTCACCTCTATCTACTGTTGTTGAGGATTCGATCGCAGATAAATACTTGTGAGAAGCAAGATTATGAAGATTACTGCTGCTAGTTAGATTCCCAGTAATTTAAGTTGCGCTCT
The DNA here is from genome assembly GCF_023897955.1 of Schistocerca gregaria. NCBI lineage: Eukaryota > Metazoa > Arthropoda > Insecta > Orthoptera > Acrididae > Schistocerca > Schistocerca gregaria. The sequence goes on along the minus strand of NC_064930.1, from coordinate 59,414,549 downwards.
TGGATTCCTGTCTAACCGCATACTCCAAAATCGCTACATATTCCGAAAAAATGGTGAATTATTTCTGACAAGAAAAAAAATATAAAGGTCACTATAGGCTGTTTCACTCGCAGCAATTTCATCTCCAGCAAGCTCATATTTCGTTTTTTAAAAGCACACAAATCACGAAATCATTACTGAGGAAGAGCGCTCTTACATGTAAGTAATAACGAACACGGCGGAAAAAAATACGCGAATAAGAATGTCTCACGATATCTTGCATATATGGAGAGGAAAAAACAAATTTTGCAGCCATCCGTGCGCGAACACGTCTCCTTTCGTATGGCACTCCCACGCGCTAACCACTTATCCACGCCAAACAACAGAACCGTAACGAACAATTCTTGTACTATTGTGTAGAGGAAAGCAGGATGACTTCGTTGCGAAACGGTGCTGCACAAGGCATAAATGCGAGATAGTTTGGAAGGTTTCCTATATCAGGCTTCACAGAATTGCTTTCTATTCTTACTTGAAAGTTGTAAACACGTTTGGATAATTACTAACTAAACCATTTGTGCGAAAAAGGACACAGTCACTATTAACGTCAGTTCACACTCAATGTCTTGATATTTAATGATCTTTAAACTCTTATTTGCATAAAAATAACACGTATTTTGAGAGAATATTGACCGAAAACTTTTTTTATGTAATCATTTATAGTAACAACCTAACCTAACCATATTTCTAACAAAAGAAAATAGTCCATTACAAACTCAGTTTCCAATCAGGTGCGTCCTCTGGTGATTCTCTAGTAACAGAATCACTAAATCGAAAGCTAAAACTGCTAAATATGTTTAAAATAACAAATTATATGTGTACATAAACCATAGCTCACCGATCGGCAGGGCCAGACCGAAATCCGAAACCTATCGGTACAATTGTCGTAAAATCGGTGCGAGGACCGTTCGGTAACAGGTCTCAGAAGCTTACTGAACAGGACATTTCGATAAAGAACCGAAAATGACGTCACTACCGAGACTAACCTACTACACCGATCGGTATGAACGATACAGAATAGGGCCTCTTTCGCTCTATAACTAATCGAATGCTTCACAGCGAATTCGTGGATAGCTAAGCGAATTAAAATCTCATGTAACAGGAAAAAGGAAATTTATGTGAGGGCCGGAGTAAGTCATGATCTAGCGTTACTCACACATGACAATGAACTCGGTGGTATTGTAATGGAAGTTATTAATATATCCAGAACTCTGCACATCCTGACAGAAATAATTAGCGCAGACAATTAGATTAAAACACCTGCCAGGTTAGCTGAGACCGGTGATGCGCTGCTTTCGGGACTCCGGTAGGCGCGCCGGCACTGGATTCCGCCTGGCGATTTACGACGAGGACCAGTGGGCCGGCCAGCCTCCATGTAGTTTTTAGGCGGTTTTCCAAATCCCACTAGGTGAATATTGGGCTGGTCCCAACATCCCACCTCAGTTACACAACTCGCACACATCTGAAACTCATTCGCAGTCTTCCGTGATTAACACTAGACATAGACAGCCGGGGTACACTAATTCAGTCCCGGAGGGTGTTGGTGGGGGCAGTAAGGGCATCTCGCCACCCCTTAAATGAACCATGCCCCATCCGTACTTTACTCTGCCAACCCTGCGCACGATGTGGGTCAAAGGCAGTAGCGCAAGAAGAAGATGAATTAGATTAAAACTGTGAAAAAATGCAAATGATCATATGGCATTGTTGGCTGGGATGTCCCATTCGGGTTCGGCCGCCAAGTGCAAGTCTTATTTCATTTGGCATCACATTGGGCGACTTGCAGCCTATGAAGAGAATGAAATGATGATAACACAACGCCCAGCCCACAAGTAGAGAAAAATCGCCAACCCGGACAGGAATCGAATTTGGACCAAGTGCATGGGAGGCAAGCACATTACCACTCAGCTAAGCAGGTGGACAGATCAAAACTGTATGGGATACTGTCACACAGGAGACAGGACAGCTGGTTATTGTACAAGACACCAATCAAGTAAACTAAATGACAATGTTGTGACTGATAATTCACAAGTTGCAAATTAACAGTCAGTTCCTAACAGTACCAGCAAATCTAGGATTAATTGCTTCAGTTGAAGCACCGGGGAATATACACTCCTGGAAATGGAAAAAAGAACACATTGACACCGGTGTGTCAGACCCACCATACTTGCTCCGGACACTGCGAGAGGGCTGTACAAGCAATGATCACGCGCACGGCACAGCGGACACACCAGGAACCGCGGTGTTGGCCGTCGAATGGCGCTAGCTGCACAGCATTTGTGCACCGCCGCCGTCAGTGTCAGCCAGTTTGCCGTGGCATACGGAGCTCCATCGCAGTCTTTAACACTGGTAGCACGCCGCGACAGCGTGGACGTGAACCGTATGTGCAGTTGACGGACTTTGAGCGAGGGCGTATAGTGGGCATGCGGGAGGCCGGGTGGACGTACTGCCGAATTGCTCAACACGTGGGGCGTGAGGTCTCCACAGTACATCGATGTTGTCGCCAGTGGTCGGCGGAAGGTGCACGTGCCCGTCGACCTGGGACCGGACTGCAGCGACGCACAGATGCACCCCAAGACTGTAGGATCCTACGCAGTGGCGTAAGGGACCGCACCACCACTTCCCAGCAAATTAGGGACACTGTTGGTCCTGGGGTATCGGCGAGGACCATTCGCAACCGTCTCCATGAAGCTGGGCTACGGTCCCGCACACCGTTAGGCCGTCTTCCGCTCACGCCCCAACATCGTGCAGCCCGCCTCCAGTGGTGTCGTGACAGGCGTGAATGGAGGGACGAATGGAGACGTGTCGTCTTCAGCGATGAGAGTCGTTTCTGCCTCGGTGCCAATGATGGTCGTATGCGCGTTTGGCGCCGTTCAGGTGAGCGCCACAATCAGGACTGCATACGACCGAGGCACACAGGGCCAACACCCAGCATCATGGTGTGGGGAGCAATCTCCTACACTGGCCGTACACCTCTGGTGATCGTCGAGGGGACACTGAATAGTGCACGGTACATCCAAACCGTCATCGAACCCATCGTTCTACCATTCCTAGACCGGCAAGGGAACTTGCTGTTCCAACAGGACAATGCACGTCCGCATGTATCCCGTGCCACCCAACGTGCTCTAGAAGGTGTAAGTCAACTACCCTGGCCAGCAAGATCTCCGGATCATTGAGCATGTTTGGGACTGGATGAAGCGTCGTCTCATGCGGTGTGCACGTCCAGCACGAACGCTGGTCCAACTGAGGCTCCAGGTGGAAATGGCATGGCAAGTCGTTCCACAGGACTACATCCAGCATCTCTACGATCGTCTCCATGGGAGAATAGCAGCCTGCATTGCTGCGAAAGGTGGATATACACTGTACTAGTGCCGACATTGTGCATGCTCTGTTGCCTGTGTCTATGTGTCTGTGGTTCTGTCAGTGTGATCATGTGATGTATCTGACCCCAGGAATGTGTCAATAAAGTTTCCCCTTCCTGGGACAATGAATTCACGGTGTTCTTATTTCAATTTCCAGGAGTGTATTAAAAATGTATTTCCCCAAAATTTTGAGTAACTAGAAGTAGCAACAGTATACTTCAATGAAATTAAAACAATTAGTACAAAAATTCTAAACAACAAAAGATCACGTGGGGTCGATGGAATTTCAAACAGAATTCTAAAAACTTGTCCCAGCTTAACAAGTAATGTCCATAGATATACATACAGTCCATTGCTAACACAAGGAACTTTTCCAGACAGGTTAAAACAGGTAACTTAAACCGCATCATGAGAGAGGTGACAAGACAGACAATTATCGCCCACTTTCCTTACTGGCATCTTGTTTCCAAAATATTCCAAAAAATATGTACTCATCAGTAGTCACCTACTTAAATGGAAATAATTTACTTGGCATATCACAGTTGGATCCCAGAAGGTATGCTCAAGTAAGGATGCTATTTACACATTCAGTAATGAAATAGTACAAGCCTTAAATAATAATATATATCGTCAGTCGGTATTTTTTGCGATCTTTCCAAGGTGTTTGACTGCGCAGATCCTGTTAATTTCTTAGGAAAAGTCACGCTTTATGGAACTGATGCTTTCATGGCACACTAGTTTGAATCATACTTAGCAAACACAATGCTGAATGATTCAGTGTCAGAAGGGCATACAATTTTAGTGACTGGGCAGAAGTCACAAAGAGACTCCCACATTTTCAATTTTGGGTCCGCTCCTATTCCTTACAGACATGAATGACCTGGCACTAATACCGACAAAGCAGAATTGCTACTTTTTGCACATGACACTAGACACTTGTGTTATAATAAATTCCAATAGAGAGAAAGCAGCAGAAAAAAACGTAAATAACATTTTCCAGACAATTATGAAGTGATTCTTAGCAAATGGAGTCTCCCTAAATTTTGAAAAAACGCACTGTATTCACTTCTGTACAATAAAGAGAGTCATACCAACAGCTGATGTAGCATATGAGCAAGAGACAATACAGAGGGCAGAATGCTCAAAATTTTTCGGTGTACAAATCAAAGGATACTTGAACAATTAAATTCAGCTACCTTTACTCTTCCTATAATTTCTAATCTTGGAAACAAAGGAATCAACTTCTGACATATGTTACATATTTCCACTCAATAATATCTTATGGAATAATTTTCTGGGGTAGCTCATCACTTAGAAAGAATGTATTGATTGCACAAAAGCGAGCACTAAAAATAAAATGTGTTTTTCACAACAGATATCATGTAGGTATCTGTTCAAGGAGCTAGGCACATTAACTCCATCAGCACAATACATATATTCGTTAATTAAATTCGTTGTAAATAATGCATCACAATTTGAGAAGAACAGTAATATCCATGCCTACAACACTAGAAGGAGTAAATTTATTACCCTTTCTTAAAGCTGTCAGTGGCTCAAAACAAGTTCAATATGCAGCAATAAAATTTTTTATCATTTCCCCAATAACATAAAATGTCTCACAGGTAGCAAAGCTTAAAATAATTTCTTTCGGAAAACTCTTTCAATTTCATTGACGAATTTCTATTTAAAAGCTGGTAGCCAGAAAGAAACATTGTTTTCGTGTGTAACTGCATGAGTGGGACTAGAATGTATTAATTAATGTTAACACTAATCTTGTACACATTTCGTGTAAACTGATTGTTCCACATCAATTCGATAAAAGAATCGTTCAAGTGTTCTATGGAACATGCAACTAATTAACCAATCTTAGTTCATCACAGCCTACATTTTGTCGTAATAAAAGCTGATTCTGATGAGACCTAACACAGCCTTTTGACTACAAGGTGCAATTGCTTGACATAATTCGTCTTGTTCCTTTCAAAATACGTTCAAATGTGTGCGAAATCTTATTGGATTTAACTGCTAAGGTCATCAGTCCCTAAGCTTGCACACTACGTAACCTAAATTATCCTAAGGACAAACACACACACCCATGCCCGAGGGAGGACTCGAACCTCCCCCGGGACCTGCCGCACAGTCCATGACTGCAGCGCCTTACACCGTCTCGTTCCGTATTTGTCTTTTCACTTCTGTTTACTCCGTTGGATTTCTTCACGTAGGTCAGAGTCCCTATATGGGTTCTCTTTCAGAAAATAATGCAAACCCTACTATCTGCAGCTACGTAACAGGTCTTGTGAGGGGTCAGCTTCCATGAAGTAAATGAGCGAAGACTGGTATGACAGTATTGCTGAACTTACTTTCCAGCACTATCTCTCAAAACCCTTTAAAAACAGTTGAAGTATCACAGTGAAAGTAAAATACCTTGATGCAACTAATTTCCTCTACCTGAAAGGCGATATTGCCTATGCACCATAAGACAAGTGAAAACGATGCAACACAACGGTATTATCTAAATGGCCGGCCGGAGTGGCCGTGCTGTTCTAGGCGCTACAGTCTGGAACCGCGTGACCGCTACTGTCGCAGGTTTCTAATCCTGCCTCGGGGCATGGATGTGTGTGTGATGTCCTTAGGTTAGTTAGGTTTAAGTACGAGGGTCAGTCAAAAAGTAATGCCTCCTATTTTTTTCTACGTTTAATTGTCAGGAAATTTAACAGAACAGAATTTATTGTGCATCCCTGCTCCAAAAAATCAACCAGAATCACACCCTCTGTATCCCAGAAAACTGTTGCCATAACTTTCCCTGCCGATCGCACAGTTTTGAATTTTTTCTTCCTCGGCGAGCTTGTGTGACGCCACTCCATTGACTGCCTCTTTGATTCGGGTTCAAAAAAATGCACCCATGTTTCGTCCCCGGTCACAATTTTTTTCAGAAACTCATCTCCCTCCAAACGGAAGCGCTGCAAGTTTTGGGAGGCTATTGTTCTCCTTGCCTCTTTATTCTGATCGGTTAACATTCTTGGAACCCACCGTGCACAAACTTTTGAGTACCCCAATTGTTTAATAATCGTGATCACACTGCCTTTACTAAGAGAAATAATGCGACACACTTCATCTGCAGTCACCCGACGGTCACCACGAATGATGTCATCAACTTGCTGAATGTTGTGTGGAGTCACTGCACTCACCGGCCTGCCGCTCCGCTTTTCGTCAGTCAACGGTGTTTGCCCTTCAGCTTCCTTACAACGACGAACCCATCGTCTAACAGTGCTGACATCCACTGTCACAACACCATACACCTTCTTCAGTCTTTCATGAATGCGTATGGGCGTTTCACCTTCTGCATTCAAGAATTCAATCACACAACGCTGTCTCAAACGAACATCGATGTCGGCCATCTTACAAACTTCTGCTGTGCTGCCACCTGTTGACACAGAAAGTTACTACTGCAGTGGATTGCAGAAGAAGGTTTGAGGAATGGCGCCAAATTCGAATTTTTCACTTAACTTAATTTTTTTAAGTAGAAAAAAAATGGGAGGCATTACTTTTTGACCGACCCTCGTAGTTCTAAGTTCTGGGGGACTGATGCCCTCAGAAGTTAAGTCCCATAGTGCTGAGAGCCAGAGCCAGCCCCTTTCAGTCATACTTGCTGATGTTGTGGTGTTACCATTGGAACATGCATGGCTGATTGGCTGTCGAGGTGCATCGTTAGGCGTGTTTGGTGCACTGTTTCCTCAGATACGGAGCTACTCTGCCCAGCTTTGAAGTCTGATGTTAGTTCCACCACAGTTCGCCACCTGTTTTACCAGTTTGCCCAGGCTACAACATCCGATATGAGGTAACGAGGGTTGGCCGTGCAACTCCACGACGCCTGGATGTGGTTTCACCTTGGTTTTGCCACGTGTTAGAGACACTCACCACACCTACCCTTGAACGCCCAACAAGTGGTTCATTTTCCGATATGTTAGTGCCGAGCTTCTGGGCCATCACAGTCTGCCCTCTATCAACCTCAGATAGATCACATGCCTACCCCATTCTACACACAGGGAACACAATCAGTCATGACTGGGAGTCATTTGTCGCCAGGTGACGCTGCTGTTGCCTGGATGGTTTTATATCTATAGTAGGGCGGTGTTCATAATGTGGTGGCTGATCAGTTTGTGCCAGTTCTGATCAGTTTTTGGAAAACGTATTATCTTCAAGTATAATGACTTTGCTGGAGACTAGAAATCTACTCTGTAGGAATCAGCATGGGTTTCGAAAAAGACGGTCGTCTGAAACCCAGCTCGCCCTATTCGTCCACGAGACTCAGAGGGCCATAGACACGGGTTCACAGGTAGATGCCGTGTTTCTTGACTTCCACAAGGCGTTCGATACAGTTCCCCACAGTCGTTTAGTGAACAAAGTAAGAGCATGTGGACTATCAGACCAATTGTGTGATTGGATTGATGAGCTCCTAGATAACAGAACGCAGTTGATCGTCGGTAAAGCAGATGCCAGACTGATATTCATTGGAAGAATCCTAAGGAAATGCAATCCGAAAACAAAGGAAGTAGATTACAGTACGCTTGTTCGCCCACTGCTTGAATACTGCTCAGCAGTGTGGGATCCGTACCAGATAGGGTTGATAGAAGAGATAGAGAAGATCCAACGGAGAGCAGCGTGCTTCATTACAGGTTCATTTAGTAACCTCGAAAGCGTTACGGAGATGATAGATAAACTCCAGTGGAAGACTCTGCAGGAGAGACGCACAGTAGCTCGGTACGGGATTTTGTTGTTTCAAGAACATACCTTCACCGAGGAGTCAAGCAGTATATTGCTCCCTCCTACGAATATCTCGCCAAGAGACAGTGAGCATAAAATCAGAGAGATTAGAGCCCACACAGAGGCATACCGACAATCCCTCTTTCCACGAACAATGCGAGACTGAAATAGAAGGGAGAACCGATAGAGGTACTCAAGGTACTCTCCGCCACACACCGTCAGGTGCCTTGCGGAGTATGGATGTAGATGTAGAAGTAAATGTACACGGTTGCAGAACAATCACTGGAAGCATTTACCTCCATAAAATATCTACGAGTATACGTACAGAGCAATTTAAAGTGGAGCGACAACATATAATGAATTACATGAAACGCAGATGCCAGACTGAGAGGAATTGTAAAAATCTACATCTACATATCTACATCTACATATATACTCGGCAATCCACCATACGGTGTATGGTACCTCGTACCACAACATCCATCTTCTCTCCCACTCCCAAACAGAACGAGGGAAAAATGACTGCCTATATTCCTCTGTACAAGCCCTAATCTCTCTTATCTTATCTTTGTGGTCTTTCGGCGAAATATAAGTTGGCGGCAGTAAAATTGTTCTGCAGTCAGCCTCAAATGCTGGTTCTCTAAATTTCCTCAGTAGCTATTCATTAAAAGAACGCCTCCTTTCCTCCAGAGACTCCCACCCGAGTTCCTGAAGCATTTCCGTAACGTTCGCGTGATGATCAAACCTACCAGTAACAAATCTGGCAGCCCGCCTCAGAAATGCTTCTATGTCCTCCCTCAATCCGACCTGATAGGGATCCCAAACGCTCGAGCAGTACTCAAGAATAGGTCGTATTAGTGTTTTATAAGCGGTCTCCTTTACAGATGAACCACATCTTTCCAAAATTCTATCCGCCTTCCCCACAACTGCCATTACATGCTTGTCCCACTTCGTATCGCTCTGCAATGTTGCGCCCAAATATTTAATCGACGTGACTGTGTCAAGCGCTACACTACTAATGGAGTATTGAGACATTACAGGATTCCTTTTTCCTATTCATCTGCATTAATTTACATTTACAGCGGAAACTCGATTAACCGTCATCTTCGGGACCGTGATCGTGACGGTTGAACAAATAGACGGATAACACAAACACTGTGTTCCTCCAAAACATAACCTCAATCAATTACTTTATGTATAGACACATATCACTCTCGCAGTAATACAATAATATTTCGGAGCGAAAACAAACACGATTGCAATAACAAATAAAACTAATTATTACATGATAAAAACTTCCGTACAATAGCTACAAAAGTTTTCTCCACTGATATCAAGCTGGCGAATGTCATGACGAAATTTAAACTTGTCGAGCCATCCGATACTTGCTTTAAAAGACGAGTCACCATCAAGTTTGTTGTTCATTTCAACAGCCTAGCCATTATTATAGGCCCTGAAAGTCTAATCCCCTGACTTCTTGCTTGTATAAACCATCGGTACACTGCAGTGTCCAACTCATCATACATTCCTGGAAATGGAAAAAAGAACACATTGATACCGGTGTGTCAGACCCACCATACTTGCTCCGGACACTGCGAGAGGGCTGTACAAGCAATGATCACACGCACGGCACAGCGGACACACCAGGAACCGCAGTGTTGGCCGTCGAATGGCGCTAGCTGCGCAGCATTTGTTCACCGCCGCCGTCAGTGTCAGCCAGTGAGTGGCATACGGAGCTCCATCGCAGTCTTTAACACTGGTAGCATGCCGCGACAGCGTGGACGTGAACCGTATGTGCAGTTGACGGACTTTGAGCGAGGGCGTATAGTGGGCATGCGGGAGGCCGGGTGGACGTACCGCCGAATTGCTCAACACGTGGGGCGTGAGGTCTCCACAGTACATCGATGTTGTCGCCAGTGGTCGGCGGAAGGTGCACGTGCCCGTCGACCTGGGACCGGACCGCAGCGACGCACGGATGCACGCCAAGACCGTAGGATCCTACGCAGTGCCGTAGGGGACTGCACCGCCACTTCCCAGCAAATTAGGGACACTGTTGCTCCTGGGGTATCGGCGAGGACCATTCGCAACCGTCTCCATGAAGCTGGGCTATGGTCCCGCACACCGTTAGGCCGTCTTCCGCTCACGCCCCAACATCGTGCAGCCCGCCTCCAGTGGTGTCGCGACAGGCGTGAATGGAGGGACGAATGGAGACGTGTCGTCTTCAGCGATGAGAGTCGCTTCTGCCTTGGTGCCAATGATGGTCGTATGCGTGTTTGGCGCCGTGCAGGTGAGCGCCACAATCAGGACTGCATACGACCGAGGCACACAGGGCCAACACCCGGCATCATGGTGTGGGGAGCGATCTCCTACACTGGCCGTACACCTCTGGTGATCGTCGAGGGGACACTGAATAGTGCACGGTACATCCAAACCGTCATCGAACCCATCGTTCTACCCTTCCTAGACCGGTAAGGGAACTTGCTGTTCCAACAGGACAATGCACGTCCGCATGTATCCCGTGCCACCCAACGTGCTCTAGAAGGTGTAAGTCATCTACCCTGGCCAGCAAGATCTCCGGATCTGTCCCCCATTGAGCATGTTTGGGACTGGATGAAGCGTCGTCTCACGCGGTCTGCACGTCCAGCACGAACGCTGGTCCAACTGAGGCGCCAGGTGGAAATGGCATGGCAAGCCGTTCCACAGGACTACATCCAGCATCTCTACGATCGTCTCCATGGGAGAATAGCAGCCTGCATTGCTGCGAAAGGTGGATATACACTGTACTAGTGCCGACATTGTGCATGCTCTGTTGCCTGTGTCTATGTGCCTGTGGTTCTGTCAGTGTGTTCATGTGATGTATCTGACCCCAGGAATGTGTCAATAAAGTTTCCCCTTCCTGGGACAATGAATTCACGTTGTTCTTATTTCAATTTCCAGGAGTGTATTTTGCAGGTTTCATTGTCTTTCTTGTTTGCACATCTCCATCCATGCTCTGCATTGTTGGCACATGTTGTTCTATTTTATCAGAATCACGTTTTATATCGTTAACTGTTGTTCTTCCAATACCATAAATCAGCGCTACACTTGTCGCATTTTCGCCCTTTCTTAAGCGCTTTATAATTTCAAGTTTTTGATTAAGTCCTAAAACAACACGTTTACGTTTTTCCGACATTTTACCAAGTCACTGTATCACACACACCTGCACTAAATACGGTAGTGTTAAATATTAGTCAATAAAGCTTATTCAAGTGGAAAACACGTAACTCGGCACAGCCCGCTAGATGCACTGCGACGATTACAGACTTCTCGCCACAACTGGAAACCGATCCAGTTGTGATTGTTGACTCACAAGTGAGGCAAAGACAAGAAAAGGGGGAGATGTGTTAGCACGTCAACTGAAGGTCATATTTTATGTACCATTCTACGGCGGGCGGGTACATTCACTTCCCACTAAAAGAGAGTAAATAAACAAAGACAACGCGTCACTGCACCTTAGAGCATTCTGTTATGACAGTATTATTATGTTGTTACAGCAGTGACAATTAACACAAACTGACGGTTTAAAGAGTGACGGTTAATCGAGTTTTTACTGTATCTATATTTACAGTTAGCTTCCATTCTTTACACCAATCACAAATCCTGTCCACGTCATCTCGTATCCTCCTACAATCACTCAACGGTGACACCTTCCCGTACACCACAGCATCATCAGCAAACAGCCCCACATTGCTATCCACCCAATCCAAAAGATCATTTATGTAGATAGAAAACAACAGCGGACCTACCACACTTCCTTGGGGCACTCCAGATGATACCCTCACCTCCGATGAACACTCACCATCGAGGACAACTTACTGGGTTCTATTACTTAAGGAGTCGTCCTCAGTAAATGTGGTCCATGACAAGGGAAGTAGCTCAGAAAATTCTCGCTCGACCACTACTTGGGTGTAGCTCGTTAGTATGGGATTTCATAGGCTCATACAGAAGATCCAAAGAAGAGCAGGGTTTTTGTTACAGATTCATGTAGGAAGCACGAATGTGTGGCAGGTGTGATCAACCAATTCCAGCGGTAGACGCTGCAAGAGATCTTATGTTCCTACAAGAATCAACAAACATGTTGCTCCCTCCTACATATATCCCACGAAAAAACCATAGAGAGTTTCGAGCCTGCACTGATGGTTATCAGTAATTGGTCTCCCAGCAAACTGTTTGGGACTAGAACAGGAAAGAGGGGGGGGGGGGGGGGGGGGAGGGAAGTGGCAGTGGTTCAGAAGAGCAACGTGGCTTACTGAGTACAGATGTAGATGTAGATGTAGATGTAGACGTAGTGTACTCACCTTGAGGACAGGCAGCGCCCTAGCAGTGCTGTGGGGGCGACGGGCAACCACGGTCACGTTCACATTCCTCAAGGCGCACGATCTGTGAACAGAGCGAGGAGAAACCCGTGTAGTAGCACACAGTGTAATGTGCCACACCCAGACTGCCTTAGTTTACCATTCAATATAGTCTTCAATAATCGATGCCACATGTATGTTTCGTTATTTCATGTTGTATGTGTATGAAAAACGCCATTTCATTTAAAAGCATTCGTATTTTGATACTATAGCAGAACTGATGTCATTTGAAATTGTTTGAAAAACTACACAATATTGATTCTGTTTTATAGCATATTTCATAATATAAAAAGAAAGCAACCAATTAAATGTAAAATAGCGCTCAAAGTGTTTGTGATTAGTATGAAATTAATTGTTACTTGGAACTAATTGTTTGAAAAACATATTTTGCAAAATTGTGTAGAAAACCAAATTTTCCAAACTTTTGGTTGTGTGGAATTTTTTGTCTGTAATAATGAGTTGATGACGGCTCCACCTTTTTGCAACTACAGAGTTACTAAGAACGAACTCGCAAATTGCGATATGGTTCCGCATGAGCTCAAATGAAACTTTGTGCCAGACCAGGACTCAAACCTACATTTTCCCAGTTGTCGGGGTCGGCCACCTTGACCACTTCGGCTATCCGAGCATGCTTCCAGGAGTGGCCCAAATCTCTACTTACCCTGGTGTATTAGCAGAAGTGGTTGAGGCGACCACCCACGACAAGTAGGAAATCCAAGTTCAATCCCTGGTCTGGCACATATTTTCATTTCATCTGAAATTTTATACAGCTGATGCAGAACCACAATAACAGGTTACCAGTTCATTCTTAACTATATACAGCTGTTGGTCATATGCTGCACTTCAGTACACAATTATTGTTTTGCTGTAACACCCAAACATCTCTTACCACTGTTGTGAAATCCTCAGTGTCAATTTTTATTTTATTTTTCTGAAATACACAGTTAAAGATACTGTGTAGGTTAGGAAACATGTTACATCGGATTTTGTTGCTATTTAATACTTCTCCACTCCAAAGGTTAACGAAAATGTTTGACTGATGTCTACAGATCAGTCTTAATTATACAAAGCAACAAAAACATGTTTGGCCCACAGACACAAGTCAGCAACAGCTCAGGGAAAGCCAAATACACCAGTGGTACAGCCGGAAATGGGCATATACAAATAGTTTAATGGTTCTGTTACAAACAAAAATTAAATACAGACAATATCTTTACATCCCTTATGGTTGCAGTTCACATGGTGTACCGATTTACATCTGCACCTGATTTCAGTTGGCAGCCACAGGACACATACAATGTAAAATAGAGGCTAAAGTACATATCTAATGTAAATAACAACAAAAATCCGATGTAACGTATTTAACAACCAGAGCATAATCTGCATACAGGTATTTCAGAAAAGTAAAAAAAGACATACTGAGGATGCCACAACTGTGGTGAAACATGTTTGCATATTAAAGAAAAACAGCAATCGTGTACTTGCCAAAAGGCGGACACAGCCTCAACTCATTATTTTTTGTGATCATGGGAACTGAGCTTAGAATTCCACTATGATTTTTCCTCTACTTGTAAAACACACTATTCTACTCAAAGTTCTGTAAATCTATCAGTTAATAATTGTACGTTTAATGTTGTGAAGATTTCAGTGATATTCATCATTTGTATTTTCAGTTCTCCAGTAACAGTGAAGATAAAATGAATGAATATCTGTTCCTCCTGTCACGCTAACAACTGTTTTTTATATAAACCCAAACATGTTTTAGCGCCTTTGTGCCATAATCAATGGTACTCAATAATCAGTTCTGTAATATGTGAATATGTTTTAACCTAGTGACAATCTATATATAAACAGAATGTAAATGATTTTTTGTTGAAAATCATATATCTCCAAAAGCTCTTCACTGATTGCATCGAGCATTTGACACAATGTTGTACTCAAATACGAGCAGCTTTTCATACACCCATTGGAGTACCATTATACACAAATAATAATTATAGCGGAAATGTATACACAAAAGAAAGCGTTATTTTGTTCAAAATCTTAAGCCTCCACATGTTGTTCTAAGGTTGTTTCAAAATTTTGCCACAAATGTTGCATGCAAATATGCATGTGTTTATATATATATATTTACAATACATATAATATAAAAAGACATATATCATATATAGAGAGGAAACACTGTCAACAAAAATTTCAAAAAGTATATGACTGATTTGCTTCAGATTTTTACATGTTGTTGTAATAAATGTATGGATATGTACAGCTTTTGTGTTTTTAATATACTTAATCTGTTTATGTACATATAAACTATATATAACTGCGAAATATTGTTAGCAAACAGGGAAGGTGTATTTATGGTTAATCGATTTAGGATTAGAACACTACTAAAAAATCTGAATTTGCAATAACAAAAACAAGGCTCGATTTCAGAGAGATGGGAGTAAGAGATGGACAGAGTGGTGGGGGTGGGGGGGGGGATGGAAATAGAAAACAGACAGGACGAAATGGACAGAGAGATGAAGAAGTAGGAGGAGGTGGACAAAGAGATGGGGAGGAGAAGATAGGCACACACAGGCATAAGAAGGATATTACGATGTAGATCCAATTGCCTCAGATGTTATAAAAATATGCTTTCACTTTTCTTTGTCATTGAAACAGACTGAGCCACTCCAGTATGTGGCTGGGAACATCTAGTAACATTTAAAAATTGTTTTTAGCTGTAAATTGTTTAGAATAATTATTACTTGAAACATATTCACATTTTACGAGAAAGGAAAGGAGGAATATTAGAGTTTAACTTCCTGTCAGCAGGAACATCGTTAGAGATGGAGCAGAATATGAAAGGACTGGGGAGGCAATCGTCCACTGCCATTTTTGAAAGCAACCACCCTGGCCTTTGCCCGGAGCAATTTAAGGAAAACATAAATTTGGATGGCTGGAAGGGGATTTGAAGCCTTGTCCTCCGAATGTTGTCCATTGTGCCATATTATTCGGTCACATTACAGAGAAGTGTACAAAGAGAACCCATTGACTATGGTACAAATGTGCTGAAAAAATGTTTCGGTTTATATTAAAACATACAGTTTTTTTGCATATGGACAGACTTGATGTACAGTAATTTCAAATATAGGTTGTAATTAAATTGTTATCTATGCAACAGCCGCCTCCCTTGCTGAGTCCGTCACGTTTTTTTTCCTGCTGTGAGAGATCCTATCTTTTCTGAAAGGCATTTTTTAAGGCATGCCGTATAATCTCTCTAGGCCGGTCACCCCCTCGGTGACTGCCTGGTGTTTTCGTGTCTGTCACCGATCCTTACTTGCCTGACTCATGGCTTTCAGCAGAAACATTTTACTGTCTGCACACCACGCTCCCCTTCGCTGCTCTTGTTTGTTCTCATAGCCAGTTGTCTGTCCAGAGTTAACAGAAAAACCCTGGAAGGACCCATCACCATACAGAGCTAGAGGAAAGGTAGCTACTCATACCTGCAATCACTGGTAATAGATTTAATTGCATGCATACTTTCACACAGTGTTAAAAATGTGAATGAATGAATCCAGATTTCAATTATGGTTTGATATTAGAGATATGGAGCAATCTTGTAAAAACTATATCATAATAATCCCAACACATTTAACAGCATTCTGTACTAGCTACAGTAGAGGAAGAGTTTGGAGATGACGATTGCTTGGTTCAAATGGTTCTGAGCACTATGGGACTTAACTTCTGAGGTCATCAGTCTCCTATAACTTAGAAGTACTTAAAACTAACTAAGCTAAAGACATCACACACATCCATGCCCGAGCCAGGATTCGAACCTGAGACCATAGCGGTCGTGCGCTTCCAGACTGTAGCGCCTAGAAGCGCTCGGCCACACCGGCCGGCGATGATTGTTTGCATCAGCATGACAGCGCACTCTGTCATAAAACATCACCTGTGAGGTATGCATCAATAGCCGAGTAGTCAGCATGGCAGAATGCCAA
Organism: Schistocerca gregaria; assembly: GCF_023897955.1. Classification (NCBI taxonomy): domain Eukaryota; kingdom Metazoa; phylum Arthropoda; class Insecta; order Orthoptera; family Acrididae; genus Schistocerca; species Schistocerca gregaria. Next base: position 59,398,016 of record NC_064930.1, on the reverse strand, counting down.
GTGAAGAACCCGGCTGGATTGAAGATTTTTCTCCACTAAGGGCAGGGTGTTGTCTTCATCATCGTTTCCTACCCCTCGACATGCAAGTCGACGAAGTGGCGTCAACTAAAAAGACTTGTAGCGGGCGAGCGGTCTGCCCGACAGAAGGCACTAGCCACACTACATTTCATTTTTCATCTGTGGGGCAATGCTTTGTGGGCAATGAGATTGCTGAAATGGACTGGCCTGACAGAGTCCCGACCTCAACCCAATGGTACACATTTGGCACGAGTCAGAATGTCAACCTCACTCCATGACCAACGGCGGCGTACGGTGGTGCAACATAATGCCACCCCAAAGCAGCAGGCAACCTCCACCTTGCTGAACTCGCTACACTGTGCCTAATGCATCCAGTCTGACCGGGTTGCCTCCAAACACGTATCCGACGATTGTCTGGTTGAAGGCATATGCGACTCTCATTGGTGAAGGAAACGTGATGCCAATCCTGAGCGGTCCATTCGGCACGTTGTTGGGCTCTTCTGTACCGCGCTGCATGGTGTCGTGGTTGCAAAGATGGACCTCCCCGTGGACGTCGGGAGTGAAGTTGCGCATCATGCAGCCTATTGCGCACAGTTTGAGTCGTAACACGACGTCCTGTGGCTGCACGAAAAGCATTATTCAACAAGATGGCGTTGCTGTCAGGGTTCCTCCGAGCAATAATCCGTAGGCAGCGGTAATCCACTGCAGAAGTAGCCCTCGGGCGGTCTGGGAGAAGCACGTCTTCCACAGTTACTGTCTCTGCCACATCCATGTCCAAACAACATTGCTTTTGTTCACTCTGAGACACCTGAACACTTCCCTCATTGAGAGCCCTTCCTGGCACAAAGTAACAATGCGGGCGGGATCGAACCGCGGTATTGACCGTCTAGGCATGGTTGAACTACAGACAACACGAGCCGTGTACCTCCTTGCCATTGTTAAACCTCTGCTTAAAAAAGGGGATACATCTGATGTCAACTACTACCGCCCAGTCTCTCTTCTGACTGCCTTATCCAAAATTCTTGAAAAAGTAATGTATTGTAGAGTTGCTTCACACCTGTGTAAAAATAATTAACAAACTGTCAGTTTGGTTTCCAGAACGGTTTTACAACGGAAAATGCTGTATATACCTTCACTAATGAAATATTAAATGCTCTGAGCAACCGGAAGTCACCTGTTGGGATATTTTGTGATCTCTCAAAGCCTTTTGATTGTGTAAATCATGGAATACTTCTAGATAAGCTCAAGTACAGTGGTATGAATGCGACAGCGCTCAAATGGTTTAAATCATATCTAACTGGAAGAGTGCTGAAAGTTGAAATAAGCAGTTCACATGCAAAAAGCTGGTGATTTCTCAAACTGGAAAACAATCAAGAATGGTGTGCTGCAAGGTTCGGTCTTGGGTCCTCCGCTGTTTTTAATATATATTTATGACTTGCCATTCGATATTCACGAAGATGCAAATCTGGTACTTTTTGCCGATGATACAAGGATAGCTATCACACCCAACAGACAAGAATTAACTGGTGAAATTGTAAACGATGATTTTCAGAAAATCATTAAGTGGTTCTCTGAAAATGGGCTCTCATTAAACTTTGACAAAACCAGTATATACTGTTCCACACAGTAAATGGAATGACACCATTAATAAATATAGACTTCGATCAGAAATCGCTAGCTAAGGTAGAATATTCAAAATTTCTAGGTGTATGCATTGATGAGGGGTTGAACTGGAAAAACACACTGAAGAACTGTTGAAACGTTTGAGTTCAGTTACTTATGCTATTAGGGTCATTGCAAATTTTGGCGATATACATCTCTGTAAATTAGCTTACCACGCCTATTTTCATTCTCTACTTTAGTGTGGCATCATATTCTGGAGTAACTCATCATTGGATAAAAGACAGTTCACTGCACAAAAGTGTGTAATCAGAGTAATTGCTGGAGCTCATCCAAGATCATCCTGCAGACATTATTTAAAGAGGTAGAGGTCTTCACTGTAGCCTCACAAATATATATATATTAACTTATGAATTTGTTATGAACAATTTGATCGAATTAAAAAGTAATAGCAGTGTACATGGCTACAACACTAGGAGAAAGGATGATCTTCACTACTCAAAGTTAAATCTAACTTGGGCTCAGAAGGAGGTACATTATGCTGCCACAAAAGTCTTTGGTCGCTTACCTAATAGCATGAAAAGTCTGACAGATAGCCATATACAATTTAAAAGGAAATTAAAAGAATTTCTTAATGTCAACTCCTTCTACTTATTAGATGAATTTTTGGATATAGTAAGTGGGTAATTTCCCCAAACTCCACAAAAAATTAAAAATATTAAATGTCATGTAATATTTTGTGTAATGTAATATCTTGTATAAACAACTTCTATTAACCTGCCACGTTCTACATCATTAGGAAGTGTCGTATTCATGATCTATGGAACAAGTACTAATCTAATCTAATCTGATCTTCCTGGTGGAATGACTGGAACTGATTGGCTGCCAGACCCCTTCGTCTAACAGCTGCTGCTCAGGCATGACTGTTTACATCTTTGGATGGATTTAGTAACATCTCTGAACAGTCAAAGGGACTGTGTATGTATAAAATATCCAGAGTCAATGTCTCTCTTCAGGAGTTCTGGGAACAGGGGTGATACAAAACCTTTTATTGATGTGTGTGTTTTTACCAACCGGCTAACCTAGCACGCAACCAACCAGTCTCGTTTACAGGTTGAGTATCTAATGTCTTCTGGGGAAAACAAAAATGTAGTTTTTAATACTTCAAATAAATAATGACCAAATTTAAAATGCTGTCATATTTACTCATCAAGAGGTACCATAAAATTATGTTTAAAGTTTAACGCATTAACACAAATATTACAGTTATAAACTGTGTACTCGTCTTGAGTTGGTGTAACTCACAGTGTGCCAGTATATGAGAATGAGAGTGCATAGGGAGTTTCAACAAACTTTGCGCATAGTTTCAAACTTTTACAAAACGTATTCTCGCTGGTGACCCCCCCCTACCCCCACCTAAAATGATTAAACGGAAAACATGTATCGGTTACTACATTTTTCTTTTTTCATGCAGTAGTACTTCAGTATCAGGCATGGGATTTTAATTTATTACTTCTGTACTACTTACTATATTTGCAACAAGTTTTTCGGACAGTCTCCACATACACCACTAAATGTATCTGCGAAGCTTTATCATTGTAATGTAAGAGGTGTGATTGGAAGGTTTTAAGAAAGCATCTGCTACTGCTTACTGGTTTGGCGCTCAGGTACACGGAGGGTGGGCAGTGAGTCATTGCCTTGTCCTCGAACGCCATCTGCCAGGAAAACTGTGTTTCCTTTATTCAGTTCGTTGTAGCAGCCGGTCTGTTAGGACTTGTTACTGGATTCTGTTTGGGTGAAATTTTGTTTTAAAACCGGGAAATCAGCTGCCCGTGTGGCATGTTGCCGAGCAATGTTGACGCGCAACGACAGCAGGAATGGGACTTTCTTTTCGTCGGTTGTGACGATGGATGAGACGTGGATGCCATTTTTCAATCCAGAAACAAAGCGCCAGTCAGGTCAATGTAAGCACACAGATTCACCGTCACCAAAAAAATTTTCGGTTAACCGCCAGTGCTGAAAAAATGATGGTGTCCATCTTGTGGGACAGCGAGGGTGTAATCATTACCCATTGCGTTCAAAAGGCACTACGGTAACAGGTGCATTCTACGAAAACGTTTTGAAGAACAAATTCCTTCCTGCACTGCAACAAAAACGTCCGGGAAGGGCTGCCCGTGTGCTGTTTCACCGAGACAACGCACGTGCACATCGAGCTAACGTTACGCAACAGTTTCTTCGTGATGACAACTTTGAAGTGATTCCTCGTGCTCCCTACTCACCTGACCTGGCTCCTAGTGGCTTTTGGCTTTTTCCAACAATGAAAGACGCTCTCCGTGGCCGCACATTCACCAGCCGAGCTGCTATTGCCTCAGCGATTTTCCAGTGGTCAAAACAGACTGCTGAAGAAGCCTTCGCCGCTGCCATGGAATCATGGCGTCAGCGTTGCGAAAAATGTGTACGTCTGCAGGGCGATTACGTCGAGAAGTAACGCCAGTTTCATCGATTTCGGGTGAGTAGTTAATTAGAACTTGAATGCACCTCGTACATACTTCAACCAATGGGAAGCAGCCCTAACATGTGTTCCATGGTAAGTACCCTCTGCGGTCCACTTCACAGTAATTTGCGGAGTTTGGATGTAAATGTAGTGGACAGCTTGCATTTACCGAGTACAGCGTCACAAAACAAGTCTGATAAATTCTACATGTCTTTTTTTTTACGAGTATTAGTCGACATTCGCAGACCAGTTGCTCCTACAAGTAAACATGGCGGTACTTTCCTACCGTAGACTTCCACAACGCAGCGGCCTGCTAAATTCTGGCTGACACATCCCTGTAGCAGTTGGGATCGGCTCGATGAGTCAGCAGAGAAGTCGCCTTCTCTGGCAGACTAGGGATCTCGAGGACAGACGTACAGTGTGCATTTGGTGACTGAAACTTTTGGTAACGCTTTTGGGAATAAGCCATATGATATTAGCCAAAAAAGAGTCTGGATGGCGATCTACATCTACATCTACATAGACACTCTGCAAATCACATTTTACTGCCTGGCAGAGGGTTCATCGAACCACCTTAACAATTCTGTATTATTCCAACCTCGTACAGCGCGCGAAAGAACGAACACCTATATCACCTATATCTTTCCGTACGAGCTCTCAATTTCCCTTATTTTATCGTGATGATCGTTTCTCCCTGTGTAGGTCGGTGTCAACAAAATATTTTCCCATTCGGAAGAGAAAGTTGGTGAATGGAATTTCGTGAGAAGATTCCGTCGCAACTAAAAACGCCTTTCTTTTAATGATGTCCAGCCCAAATCCTGTATCATTCCTGTGACACTCTCTCCCATATTTCGCGATAGTACAAAACGTGCTGCCTTTCTTTGAAGTTTTTCGATGTACTCCGTTAGCCCTATCTGGTAAGGATCCCACACCGCGCAGCATTATTCTAAAAGAGGACGGACAAGCGTAGTGTAGGCAGTCTCCTTAGTAGGTCTGTTACATTTTCTAAGTGTCCTGCCAATAAAACGCAGTCTTTGGTCAGCCTTCCCCACAACATTTTCTGTGCGTTCCTTCCAATTTAAGTTGTTCGTAACTGTAATCAAATTATAATTCCTAGGTATTCAGTTGAATTTGCAGCTCTTAGATTAGACTGCTTTACAGTGTAACCGAAGTTTAACCAATTCCTTTTAGCACTCATGTGGATGACCTTACACTTGTCTTTATTTACGGTCAACTGTCAATTTTCGTACCATTCAGATACCTTTTCTAAATCGTTTTGCAGTTTGTTTTGATCTTCCGATGACTTTATTAGTCTAAAACGACAGCGTCATCTGCAAATCTATGACAGCTGCTCAGATTGTCTCCCAAATCGTTCATATACCCTCCTGGAAATTGAAATAAGAACACCATGAATTCATTGTCCCAGGAAGGGGAAACTTTATTGACACATTCCTGGGGTCAGATACATCACATGATCACACTGACAGAACCACAGGCACATAGACACAGGCGACAGAGCATGCACAATGTCGGCACTAGTACAGTGTATATCCACCTTTCGCAGCAATGCAGGCTGCTATTCTCCCATGGAGACGATCGTAGAGATGCTGGATGTAGTCCTGTGGAACGGCTTGCCATGCCATTTCCACCTGGCGCCTCAGTAGGACCAGCGTTCGTGCTGGACGTGCAGATCGCGTGAGACGACGCTTCATCCAGTCCCAAACATGCTCAATGGGGGACAGATCCGGAGATCTTGCTGGCCAGGGTAGTTGACTAACACCTTCTAGAGCACGTTGGGTGGCACGGGATACATGCGGACGTGCATTGTCCTGTTGGAACAGCAAGTTCCCTTGCCGGTCTAGGAATGGTAGAACGATGGGTTCGATGACGGTTTGGATGTACCGTGCACTATTCAGTGTCCCCTCGACGATCACCAGAGGTGTACGGCCAGTGTAGGAGATCGCTCCAGACACCATGATGCCGGGTGTTGGCCCTGTGTGCCCTAGGTCGTATGCAGTCCTGATTGTGGCGCTCACCTGCACGGCGCCAAACACGCATACGACCATCATTGGCACCAAGGCAGAAGCGACTCTCATCGCTGAAGACGACACGTCTCCATTCGTCCCTCCATTCACGCCTGTCGCGACACCACTGGAGGCGGGCTGCACGATGTTGGGGCGTGAGCGAAAGACGGCCTAACGGTGTGCGGGACCGTAGCCCAGCTTCATGGAGACGGTTGCGAACGGTCCTCGCCGATACCCCAGGAGCAACAGTGTCCCTAATTTGCTGGGAAGTGGCGGTGCGGTCCCCTACGGCACTGCGTAGGATCCTACGGTCTTGGCGTGCTTCCGTGCGTCGCTGGGGTTCGGTCCCAGGTCGACGGGCACGTGCACCTTCCGCCGACCACTGGCGACAACATCGATGTACTGTGGAGACCTCACGCCCCACGTGTTGAGCAATTCGGCGGTACGTCCACCCGGCCTCCCGCATGCCCACTATACGCCCTCTCTCAAAGTCCGTCAACTGCACATACGGTTCACGTCCACGCTGTCGCGGCATGCTGCCAGTGTTAAAGACTGCGATGGAGCTCCGTATGCCACGGCAAACTGGCTGACACTGACGGCGGCGGTGCACAAATGCTGCGCAGCTAGCGCCATTCGACGGCCAACACCGCGGTTCCTGGTGTGTCCGCTGTGCCGTGCGTGTGATCATTGCTTGTACAGCCCTCTCGCAGTGTCCGGAGCAAGTATGGTGGGTCTGACACACCGGTGTCAATGTGTTCTTTTTTCCATTTCCAGGAGTGTAGTTCCGCAAGTATGATGCACTTGTTGCTCCCATTGTTTATGTTTATTCTGTGAAAGTCAAATTCACTAGCTGCTTCAACGCAAGTGGCTGTCCAGTAGAACAAATGTACTCTATGAGTTTGCTACGAGGGTGAGTCAAATGAAAACCTTAAATTTGCAATAACGAATCGAAATTTCGCGCCGTTATCCTGGAAGTCGGAAAGCGTGCTGCAAACAGTATGCAGGATGGCCTGTAGGTGGCAGCATAGTGCAGATACGCACATACCGTCGCAGTATCAGTATAAAGATGGCCGCCCCACTTGCGACTTGCACCAGGGAAGAAAAGCGTTCTGTTATTCGATTTTTGCGTAGTGAAGGTGTGAAACCTATTGAAATTCATCGACGAATGAAGGTTCAGTACGGTGATGCATGTTTGTAGCAGCAGCAAGTCTGCAAATGGGGTAGGAAGTTCGCAAATGGTGTGACTTCAGGGGAAGATACTCCTCGTCCAAGTCAGGCACAATGAGTTGTGACTCCACAGCAGTTGAAGCCATAGTGAGGGAAAACCGTCGAGTGACACTGAATGACATTGTAGCACGTTTACAGATTAGTCACGGGTCAGCACAGCACACTGTGCACGATGTGCTCCAGTTTCAGAAAGTGTCTGCAAGATGGGTGCCACAGCAGCTGACTCCTGAAATGAGAGAACGACATGTTGATGCTTGTGAAGAACTTCTTCGGCGCTTTGAACGAGAAGGTGATGGCTTCCTTGCAAGAATCGTTACTGGGGACAACCTGGGTTCACTTCCACTGACCGGAAACTTCCACCAACCGGAAACGAAGAGGAGCAAGGAATGGCGCCATTCCTCATCACCAAAACCAAAGAAGTTTCGAACAGAACCATCAGCAGGGAAGGTTATGCGGACTCTCTTTTTGGACGAAAAAGGCGTCATTTTGGAGCATTACGTGCCTAGAGGTACCACTGTCACCAGTGCATCATACACAGATCTCCTAAAAAATCATCTGCGGCCTGGAATCAAATCAAAGCGACGTGGACTGCTGTCAGCAGGTGTCCTTTTTCAACATGACAATGCGAAGCCCCACACTGCCCGTACAACAGTTGCAACAATCACAGACCTGCATTTTGAGTGTCTTCCTCATCCACCATACTCATCAGACCTTGCCCCAAGTGATTTCCATGTGCTTGGACCACTCAAAGACGCAATGGGAGGAAAGAAGTTCCGTTCTGATGAGGAGGTACCCCACGCGGTGCACGAGTGGTTGCTTGGACTACTAAAGGAATTTTTTTCTGAAGGAATTTATGCACTTTGTAAGCGCTGGGGGACTTGTTTTGAGCGTGGGTGAGATTATGTTGAAAAGCAAAGTGATAATGCTTTGTACCACTTCTGCACAATAATTAATATTTAAAAAAATATTGAAGGTTTTCATTTGACTCACCTTCGTACTTCAACTAACGAAACGAAAGCAGATTGCCAAAAGAACATTGCTAACAACTCCCAAAATCAGATAAATGTTCCCCTAGATAACAGTTTCACGCTTAAACAATTAAAACAACATTCGGATTTGGACGGGACAGCTTGGGTATGACGACCTCACACTCTACTAACTCACCCACTACACGCTTTTTCTATGCTCCGTAGGTCTGGATTACTTTTAATTACCCTGTACGCGTGTTCTACTGGATGGCAGCACATAGGACGAACTAAATAGGTGTTTTGATTGATCCTCTATCGGCATTCAACCTTTGGTTCCGATCAAGTCTTGACATCTGGAGGTTTGGGTGTAAGAAGAAGTATGAAATATGCCAAAGGACAACGTCAAAATGCACCAAGATTACGGTGAATATGTCGTACGCACGTATGGTTTCCTGTACCTTATCCGTCAGACAATGCGAAATTGAATCATTAAGACGATTGCCGCAGTTCAGGAGGACAACTGGGCCACCAGGTGGCAGTACCGGTGAGCAATAATATTTTAAGACTTACGAGAAAGTCCACATGAGCAAAGAGGTCGCAAACAACGAAATACTCTGGACCTCATTAAAACACCAAAGAGACTGGGTGCGTAAGACGCATAGTGCGCGCCACAAACCTAAAAACAAATACGAGAGGCGTTTGAAAAGCGTGCAAAAATAAAAACTACTTACGTGTTTGGGGTAAACCTTTTTTATTTTTCGACATAGTCTCCTTTTAGACTTATACACTTCGTCCAACGCTGTTCTAATTTGGGGATCCCTTCCGAATAATAGGAATTGACCAAGTCTGCAAAATAGCTATTAGTTGCTACAATCACCTCCTCATTGGAATAAAATCTGTCTCTCCAGCCGTTTCTTCAAATTGGGGAACAAATAGTAGTCCGAGGGAGTCAAGTCTAGAGAATAGGCAGGATGTGAAACGAGTTGGAATCCTATTTCCATTAATTTTGCGACCGCAACTGCTTGTGCATTGTCATAATGGAAAATGACTTTTCTGCGGTGCAATCGTCGGCGTTTTTCTTGCAGTTCGTTTTTGAAACGGTCCAATAACGATGAATAATATGCACCTGTAATAGTTTCTCCCTTTTCCAGATAGTCGATGAGGATTATGCCTTGCGAACCCCAAAAGACAGTCGCCGTGACCTTCCCGGCCGAAGGAATTGTCTTAGCCTTTTTTGGTGCAAATTCTCTCTTGGTAACTCATTGTTCAGATTGTTGTTTGGCCTCAGGAGTGTAGAAGTTATCCATGTTTCATCCAAAGTGACAAAACGACGCTTAAAGTCCAGCGGATTCTTCCTGAACAGCTGCAAACCATCCTTGCAACACTTTACACGATTCCGTTTTTGGTCAAGCGTGAGCAATCGCGGGACCCATCTTTCAGATAGCTTTCTCATGTACAAATGTTTATGCACAACATTCTGTATCCGTTCATTCGAGATGCACACAGCACTAGCAATCTCACGCACCTTAACTCTTCTGTCCTCCATCACCATATCATGGATTTTATCAACGATTTCTGGGGTCGTAACCTCCACAGGGGGTCCAGTACGTTCAGCATATGACCACTCCGAAAATTTTGAAACCACTTATAAACTGTTCTAGTCGAAGATGCAGAGTCACCGTAATGTTTATCAAGCTTCTCTTTAGCCTCCTGAGGCGTTTTGCCTTTCATGAAGTAATGTTTAATCAACACACGAAATTCTTCTTTGTCCATTTTTTGACAATCACTCGACTTCCTTGTTTCGCACGAATGCCAAACACAAAGAAATAGACCAGTGTGGCTGAAACCTGGTGTGCGTTCTTTCCAAAGCTGCTACTAACTCTACAAGACCTCGATACGCGCAGGTGGTGCCATCTCTCCGACTTTGCACGGACTTTTCAAACGCCCCTTGTAAATATAATATTACAAAGCCATGAAAATGACGAAGATACAGTCGAGAGGTCGTGTATAATTACAAAACAAATATACATCACATCAAACGCCATAAAATAACGACTGTACAAGACTTAAAAGCGGGGTCGCCAGGTAAAGGCGTCAGGGACCGATCCGTGGATCGGCACGTATTATCTGTGCACATGTTTCCTGTGCCTGGTGTTATGTACAGGCGGTCAATGTATGCAATTTTAGTTTTAAGTGTTTTGCAGTAGAAAGCTTATTCATCGTGGCCACCCATGAATTGGCCCCACACACTTTTACCTCGCGATCCCTTATTGGTTCCACTCCTCTGAAACATGAGATCTGATACAGTTCTTGTTTTATGGTTTTTATTTACTTTTTTTGTAATCATACAAGACCTCCAGATAGTTTCTTCGATTTCTTTACGCGATTACAACTGTCTTTAAGTCTTAAACATCAATGCTCAGCAGTACTGCCATGTTTTGGCCTAGTTGTCTTCCTGAACGGCGACAATCACCCTAACGATTCAGTTTCGCAGTGTCTTATGCATAAGGTACACTATGTGATCAAAAGTACCCGGACACGTCCAAAACGATACATTTTTCATATTACGTGCATTGTGCTGCCACCTACAGCCAGGTACTCAATATCAGCGACCTCAGTAGCAATTAGACATCGTGAGAGAGCAGAATGGGGCGCTCCGCAGAACTCGCAGGCTTGAAACATAGTCAGGTGATTGGGTGTCACTTGTGTCGTACCTCTGTACGCGAGATTTCCACACTGCTAAACATCCACTGTTTCCGATGTGACAGTGAAGTGGAAACGTGAAGGGACACGTACAACACAAAAGTCTACAAGCCGACCTCGTCTGGTGACTGACAGAGACCGCCGACAGTTGAAGAGGGTCGTAATGTGTAGTAGGCAGACATCTATCCGGACCATCACACAGGAATTCCAAGCTGCATCAGGGTACACTGCAAGTACTGTGACAGTAGGCTGGAGGTGAGAAAACTTGCGATTCCATGGTTGAGCGGCTGCTCATAAGCCACACATCACGCCGGCAAGTGCCAAACGACGCCTCGTATGGTGTGAGGAGCGTAAACATTGGACGATTGAGCAGTCGAAAAACGGGAGTGCGAGAGTGTAAGTTGGAAGCTGTCACCTAGGGTGGGCCAACACCATACTGAATTCCAGCATTACCGATGGAGGACGCCACGAACTTTAAGTCATTTCCAGCCAGGTGTCCGGATACATTTGATCACATAATTTAGACGATTTCCTACCTGCCTATGACGTATTCATCTTAGCCTTACTGTGTATTCACATTGCACTTCGATTTATTTCCTGTCCGGCCTTAGTGGTCAATTCACTACAATGATGCACTACGTATTATTTGTCGCTCTTTACGGATGCTAATCTGATGATGTGTAAACAGAATCGCGACATGAAAGAAAGTAGTAGTTACCACACAACTTGTACGTTCTATGAATTTTTTTCACCGACCATTGTAGCATTGATACAGCCCTAAGGAAGTACAGCAGATTTCTTCCTGAAATTGGTCATGGGTGAAATCTGAGACGAATTACATAGAAAAGTTCACGTTTCAGATCTATACTGTGTTCATCATAAGAATAAGTCAGATGTGAACGCTACGCCTGTACTGTTCCGCGTTAGCTGAAACCTCATTGGGTTTCGTTTCGCGTGTAGCGGAAGCCAAGCAGTGAACAGTACAGTCCAGTGCGATCACAAGGACACGTTTTATGCTGTGCGTTACGCGCTCATCGATGAGCCATAACACGGGGCAATAGCTTCACCGAACTACAATATCTGATCAAAAGTATCCGGACACCTGGCTGGAAATGACTTACAAGTTCGTGGCGCTCTCCATGGGTAATGCTGGAGTTCAAAATGATGTTGGCCCAACGTTAGGCTTGATGACAGCTTCCACTCTCGGAGGCATACGTTCAGTCAGGTGCTGGAAGGTTTCTTGGGGAATGGCAGCCCATTCTTCACGGAGTGCTGCACTGAGGAGAGGTATCGATGTCGGTCGGTGAGGCCTGGCACGAAGTCGGCGTTCCAAAACATCCCAAAGGTGTTCCGTAGGGTTCAGGTCAGGACTCTGTGCAGGCCAGTCCATTACAGGGATGTTATTGTCGTGTAAACACGCCGCCACAGGCTGTACATTATGAATAGGTGCACGTTCGTGTTGAAAGGTGCAATCGCCATCCCCGAATTGCCCTTCAACAGTGGGTAGCAAGAAGGTGCTTAAAACGCCTGTGGTGTGATAGTGCCACGCAAAACAACAAGGGGTGCAAGCCCCCTCCATGAACAACACGACCACACCAGAACACCACCGCCTCCAAATTTTCCTGTTGGCACTACACACGCTGGCAGATGACGATCGCCGGGCGTTCGCCATACCCACACCCTGCCTTGCACGAAGTCGGCGTTCCAAAACATCCCAAAGGTGTTATATAGGATTCAGGTCAGGCTCTGTGCAGGCCAGTCCATTACAGGAATGTTATTGTAGTGTAACCACTGTGTGTTATGTACAGGTGCTCGAACCTGTTGAAAGATGTAATCGCCATCCCCGAATTGCTCTTCAACAGTGGGAAGCAAGAAGGTGCTTCAAACATCAGTGAAGGCCTGTGCTGCGATAGTGCTACGCAAAACAACAAGGGGTGGAAGCGCCTTGCATGAGAAACACAACCACACCATAACACAGTATTTTACTGTTGGCACTACACACGCTGGCAGATTACATTCACCGAGCATTCGCCACACCCACACCCTGCCATCGGATCGCCACGTTGTGTACCGTGACTCGTCACTCCAGACAACGTTTTTCCACTGTTCATTCGTCCAGTGTTTACACTCCTTACACCTAGCGAGGCGTCGTTTGGCATTTACCGGCGTGATGTTTGGCTTATGAACAGCCGCTCCACCATGAAATCCAAGTTTTCTCACCTCCCGCCTAACTGTCATAGTACTTGCAGTGGATCCTGATGCAGTTTGGAATTCCTGTGTGATGGTCTCAATAGATGTCTGCCTATTACACATTAGGACTCTCTTCAACTGTCAGCGGTCTCTGTCAGTCACCAGACAAGGTCGGCCTGTACGCTTTTGTGCTATACGTGGCTGGCTCTGAGCACTATGGGACTTAAGTCCCCTAGAACTTAGAACTACTTAAACCTAACTAACAAAAGGACATCACACACATCCATGCCCGAGGCAGGATTCGAACCTGCGACCGTAGTGGTCGCGCGGTTCCAGACTCTAGCGCCTAGAACCGGTCGGCCACTCCGACCGGCTGCTGTGCGTGTTCCCTTCACATTTGCACTTCACTATCACATCGGAAACAGTGGACACAGGGATATTTAGGAGTGTAGAAATCTCGCCTACAGACGTATGACACAAATGACATCCAATAGCCTGACCACGTTCCAAATCCGTGTTGATTCCTACAGAGTAGATTCTGGGTTTCCAGAAACGACATGATACGCGAGCAAAAAACATGTTCTAAAATTCTACAACAGATCGACGTCAGAGATATAGGCCTATAGTTTTGCGCATCTGCTCGACGACCCTTCTTGAAGACTGGGACTACCTGTGCTCTTTTTCCAATCATTTGGAACCTTCCGTTCCTCCAGAGACTTGCGGTACACGGCTGTTAGAAGGGGGGCAAGTTCTTTCACGTACTCTGTGTACAATGGAATTGGTATCCCGTCAGGTCCAGTGGACTTTCCTCTGGTGAGAGATTCCAGTTGCTTTTCTATTCCTTGGACACTTTCACTGTCCACGCGCAGAAAGTTGATGTAATCGGCATGTTCTGAGTGAAACATCTCCATTGACAGACTGTCAGCTGTATATTTCTCATTTTAAAGCATTCCCTGGACCAGCATCTTGTTTTATTCTTCTGTAAACACAATGCCAGGGGCAATGTTGGAAATGCCTTATCTGCATTTGAAGCCAAAGTACAGCATACAAAAAAATTGTCTGCTGTACAAGTAAAGGTTAGACCGACAAGGTTTGTTAGTACGTACATGTGCTTGTTTGACACATACGTGGGTAGACAAGAGCGAACTTGACAGGCAAGTTTGGTCTTTTCATCTACATCTAGATAACATGGATACTCTGCAAATCACATTTAAGTGCCTGGCAGAGGGTTCATTGAACCACCTTCACAATTCTCTATTACTCCAATCTCGTATAGCGCACGGAAAGAATGAACACCTATATCTTTCCGTGCGCGCTCTGATTTCCGTTTTTTATCGTGGTGATCGCTCCTCCCTATGTAGGTCGGTGTCAACAAAATTTTCGCATTCGGAGGACAAAGTTGGTGACTGGAATTTCGTGAAAAGATTCCGTCACAACGAAAAACGCCTTTCTTTTAATGATGTCCAGCCCAAATGCTGTATCATTTCTGCGACACTCTCTCCCATATTTCACGATAATCCAAAACGTACTGCCCCTCTTTGAACTATGTACTCCGTCAGTCCTAAGTATTTTATGGGGGACTTCATAAGTTTGAAAAACTTTCTACATCTAAATCTACATACATACTCCGCAATCCACCATACGGTGCGTGACGGAGGGTACCTCGTACCACAACTAGCATCTTTTCTCCCTGTTCCACTCCCAAACAGAACGAGGCAAAAATGACTGCCTATATGCCTCTGTACGAGCCCTAATCTCTCTTATCTTATCTTTGTGGTCTTTCCGCGAAATGTGAGTTGGCGGCAGTAAAACTGTACTGCAGTCAGCCTCAAATGATGATTCTCTAAATTTCCTCAGTAGCGATTCACGAAAAGAACGCTTCCTTTCCTCTAGAGACTCCCACCCGAGTTCCTGAAGTATTTCCGTAACACTCACGTGATGATCAAACCTACCAGTAACAAATCTAGCAGCCCGCCTCCGAATTGCTTCTATGTCCTCCGTCAATCCGACCTGATTGGGATCCCAAACGCTCGAGCAGTACTCAAGAATAGGTCGTATTAGTGTTTTATAAGTGGTCTCCTTTACAGATGAACCACATCTTCCCAAAATCCTACCAATGAACCGAAGACGACTATCCGCCTTCCCCACAACTGCCACTACACGCTTGTCCCACTTCATATCGCTCTGCAGTGTTACGCCCAAATATTTAATCGACGTGACTGTGTCAAACGCTACACTACTAATGGAGTATTCAAACATTACGGGATTCTTTTTCCTATTCATCTGCATTAATTTAAATTGATCTATATATCAGCATACAGCCGCACATTGCTATCCACCCTATCCAAAAGATCATTTATGTAGATAGAAAACAGCAGCGGACCTACCAGCCTCCCCTGGGGCACTTTGATTGTCAACTCGAAGAAAGTTGACGAAATGATAGACTTCAAAGAGTAATATTTCTTTCAGCGTATTTCCATGGGCAAATCTCGCATTTTAAGCCATTCACTAGTTCAGAGCCTTGTTTTCTTCTTCTTACTTAAAGACAGTGCCAAAGTCAGTGACATTGTTGCTTTGTATGAATTTATGGCCGTTCTCACTTCTCTCAAAATACACACGAACAGCGTCTGCTTCAAAGTGAGGTTAAACTGACAAACGGTGTTTGGACGTGTGCGGGCATGTTTGGCAAATCTGTGACCAGCCAGGCCAGTATTACACCATCAAATTTCTTTGTCAAATATCTTTGTCCAATATCTTTGTCAAAGATATTTGATGGTGTAATAGGGTACTTGGTCAAATGTCGTCAAGTATTTGATCAAATCTAGGGCCTCGCTGTAGATTCGATCAAAGAAGTCGCTTGTCTTCTGTTCACTGTAATGTGACATGTTACCACATGGAGCGCTAGCATCGCTGCATTCTGTCATCTGTTGTGTTTTTATAAACATTGTGGGTAAACACAATTGGTGTGTGCCGACAATTACAAAATTAATAGAGATGTATGAAACTGATGAGGTGCTTTACAACGTGAGGCACGCTGAACACAAAAATAGATTACGAATATTGGAGACCTGACCTAACCTAACCTAAGCTAACCGAACCCTCTCCTGTAGCAAGGAATCGGAGTGTTACAATGAGCCTGTCTTCTGCAGATGTAGATCCTTGTGATATGAGGATATACTTCACTGAGCACATACACAAATGTATGCTCATCCATTCTTCAGTAATTGTTGTACGACTTGATGTCCTCCACATCAAGGTCACGTAACAAGTTTAGTTGAATGCTTTTACCGTGTTGTCATAAAACCCACTGCTTCATCCAGGTACGTTTCCTTTTTTTCCCCCACTTCTCTTCCGCATGTGCACACAGTGCAATTGGAGTACATACAACTGCGGCGGTAATAACAAGTTGTTGTCGTCAGCCATCTTGAACTTTGACGAAAAATATGATGACAGTGTAATACCCCTTCTAGCGCTACGTCAAAGATCTTTGTCAAATATATTTGACGGAATATTTGATCACACTTTTGATCAAATCTTTGGCAAAGAAATCTGATAGTGTAATACCGGCCTAAGGCAAAGGCAGACGCACTGACCACGTTCCATTTGAATGAACTTAATACAATTCCAGAGTGCGTGGATACACAAGCTTGCTTCTGCTTACTGTACACTGTTGCCATCTGTAGTCGGATAGGAAAATCAGGGTGGTGTCCAGCACTGTATGCAAGCCAGAACTGCACACCTCTCCTCTATGAGGTGAAACAGAAGTCCATGGAGTGTTTTGGTATCAGGAAGCCAAAGTCTTCAGCACCTCCCGCTATCGCATTAAGCTTGTTGTGAGCAGATGACACCACTTTGGACCAGCCATAACTGGCGGTTCATTGATCACTCGGTGAGGTGGCTCATAGAAACTGTAGCTCATTAAATATTGGTTCACTTTATAACGTTAATCAATGAAAGATTTACTTAACTGTAGCACACGGCCTGCCGGTGTGGCCAAGCGGTTCCAGGCACTACAGTTTGGAACTGCGCGACTGCTACTGAGAGGTGGCAGAAGCCCCATCTCATATTTCTATCTTACGATTTTCCTCTCTAATTGCATGCGGTGAAAAGTTGCTATTCCTTCACACGTGGACTTCCCACGCAGCATGTCTCGCCACCCGGGTGGTCCGGTGACAGGCGGGCTCTGCTGATCTTGAAAGGGTTAAGCCGACGGGTGTGAGGGAGTCGAGTGGATGCTTTCCAGACGCTGACATTGCCATAACAGCGGGGGCGACACGCCCACAGGGGCCTGACGGAGCGGCTGGGCTAATGATTCCGTTACTTCGCAGAAACTTAGCGAAAACACTTTCTGGAGGGCTACCAGCAAGGTGTGGGAATGACTTGTGTTCCCAGGCAGTCTTGGCGGGCAAATTCCCGCGTTTTCTGCCAAATCGTAACTATGATTGGCTTGCTCAGGGCATAGCTCCGTGACGTAGCAAAGTCGACGGAGAAATTGGCGCCAAGTATTTCCATTGGCGGAATGGTAGTGCTTCGGCAATAGAGTGGAATTTTGCGCTGATTGGAACGTTTAACCACGGCCACTGTCTTGGGGGCGGGAATGTTCTGTGTTCGGCTTGTAAAGGTGCTCTTGAGGGAGTCTGCTCTCGCCTTTTGGTCGGAGTAGGTTACAAGATTGAGCTCTCGCTGCTCTGGACAGCCTGTCTTCCGTTGGCTGTCTAATATACTTTCATTTAATTGTAATTGTTTGGCGAAGTTGCTGAAGTTTCGACTTTAACGTAACTTTCCGAGTACAGTTGGCAATTGAGCGTTCTGCATACAAGCGGCCTATGTTGTCCGTCTTGAGCAGTTTTGGCTAAAGTTGACTGTATCGGAGTTACTGTGTGACTTCGCTTGTTAAAATCACTGTACCGTCAGCGATTGTGTGGAGAGCCTTGATCGTTTCCTCAGAGGCGCATTTGTGTTGCTAGGGAGTCTTTAGTCTGGAACAACCAGACCAGGATAATTTGTTTCGGGCTATACTCACGACATTATCATCACCACGACGGGACGTAGAAGCAACCAGCCATCGCTTCCGGTACGCCAGATCGTGTCCTTGCAGTTAAGAAGACAGCTTGGTAATGTACGTCCGCAGGTCCGCCACATTAGGGAATTTTCCTAGGTGACAATCAGAGCTCAGCAGAGCGCGCCTGTTCCCATCTTTTCTAATGTGGTTCTGTCTTGGATGTTCATTGTCTGAGGTCTCACTACTGTAGCATCAATTAAGGTTGAGTTGGCTGGGTGTTTCTCTTAAGATTTGAGTTGCAAGGAACTGGCTCCACATACCACTAGATCATAAATGTCAGAATCTAGTTTACGGACAACTTCACCTTCACAGCATTTATTTGAATATCCAATTTGATGTATTGTAAATGTTTCGTGTGTTTTGTCTATTATTTTCAGTTTAGCCATAATAAATGAAATTGGTATTTGGGACAGATCTTTCCTTCTGTTGATCGGTATAGCAACCCTTTCATTTCTCACCACGTTACTGAAACTTTCCTTTATTTAATGTCTATCAAATTAAATTATTGCAGGTGCCAAACTCTTTTCTAGTCCACTTGCAGGGTCGATTATAGTCAGTTCGCGTTTCTTCTTAATCCACGTGCAACAGCAAAAGTCGGAGTTAGAATGGCGCGGGGGGGGGGGGGGGGGGGGGGAGCACATGAAGATTCTAGACGAATTTAGTGTTAAATACACTGCTAGCCCCAGCACCTCGCATTACGGACCCAGGTTCGAATCCTGCCTTGGGGATGGATGTGTGTGATGTGCTTAGGTTAGTTAGGTTTAAGTAGTTCTAAGTTCGATGACAGTGTAATACCCCTTCTAGCGCTACGTCACAGATCTTTGTCAAAAAAATAATGGCGAGAATATTTGATCACATCTTTGATCAAACCTTTGACAAAGAAATTTGATAGTGTAATAGCGGCGTGAGAGCGATCTGTCAAACACGTCTGACCGTTTACTGGGGTCCTTCAGAGTGTCCCTGTTGGCGCATCGCATCGCAGCTGCTAGCGGCGGCCCGTGGTCCCATTTGACGGGCCGGCTGTGTGGGCCGGTGCCTACGAAGCGCTGGCTGCGCTCCGCGGGTCGTACCTCTGCCTCCGGCGCAGCGAACGCGAGCAGGCCAGCATGTCGGCGTCGACGTGTGCGTCTCTGGTGCGGTGCGGTCGCCGTCGCGTCTGGTGCAGAGTGGACGCGAAGCCGGGGCCGGCAAGAGCGCGGGCGGCGCCCGGCACGCCTCGCTGGCTGCGCGGGAAACCAGAGACCGCCGCCCGCGGGCCGGAACCGCCCCCACACAATGGCGCGCCCGCCCCCGTCTTCACTGCGCCCGCCGTCGTACGTCGCGGGCTGCGCAACACCGTGTTCCTCGCCGCACTCTCGCCTTTCCCGTGTCGTGTGGTCTCCGGTTGCACGGACCGCCGTATTCGATTACACCCAACGAAATGGAAAGTCAACATATTCTGGGTAAATCTCACAAGGGAACCTCCCCATCGCACCCTCCTCAGTTTTAGTTATACATTGTTACAGTGGATAGGCCTTGAAAAACTCAACACAGATCAAGAAAACAGCAAGAAGTCGTGTGGAAGTATGAAAAAAATAAGCAAAATATACAAACTGAGTAGTCCATGCGCAAGATATGCAACATCAGCGGTAGAGTAATCTCAGGAGTGCCGTGGTCCCTTGACTAGCGTGAGCAGTTGCGGAACGAGAAGTCCTTCGTTCAACTCTTCCCTCGAGTGAAAAGTTTATTTTCGCAAAGTTATGATCCGTCCAGTGAACGCATTATTGTGGCCAAGATATATACGAAGCCCACACCTACTACAGTAGTACAAGTTTATATGCCAACTAGCTCTGCAGATGACGAAGAAATTGAAGAAATGTACGATGAAATAAAAGAAATTATTCAGATAGTGAAGGGAGACGAAAATTTAATAGTAATGGGTGACTGGAATTCGAGTGTAGGAAAAGGGAGAGAAGGAAACATAGTAGGTGAATATGGATTGGGGCTAAGAAATGAAAGAGGGAGCCGCCTAGTAGAATTCTGCACAAAGCATAACTTAATCATAGGTAACACTTGGTTTAAGAATCATGAAAGAAGGTTGTATACGTGGAAGAACCCTGGAGATACTAAAAGGTATCAGATAGATTATATAATGGTAAGACAGAGATTTAGGAACCAGGTTTTAAGTTGTAAGACATTTCCAGGGGCAGATGTGGACTCGGACCACAATCTATTGGTTATGACCTGTAGATTAAAACTGAAGAAACTGCAAAAATGTGGGAAATTAAGGAGATGGGACCTGGATAAACTGAAAGAACCAGAGGTTGTACAGAGTTTCAGGGAGAGCATAAGTGAACAATTGACAGGAATAGGGGAAAGAAATACAGTAGAAGAAGAATGGGTAGCTCTGAGGGATGAAGTAGGGAAGGCAGCAGAGGATAAAGTACGTAACAAGACGAGGGCTGCTAGAAATCCTTGGGTAACAGAAGAAATATTGAATTTAATTGATGAAAGGAGAAAATATAAAAATGCAGTAAATGAAGCAGGCAAAAAGGAATACAAACGTCTCAAAAATGAGATCGACAGGAAGTGCAAAATGGCTAAACAGGGATGGCTAGAGGACAAATGTAAGGATGTAGAAGCTTATCTCACTAGGGGTAAGATGGATACTGCCTACAGGAAAATTAAAGAGACCTTTGGAGAGAAGAGACCCACGTGTATCAATATCAAGAGCTCAGATGGCAACCCAGTTCTAAGCAAAGAAGGGAAGGCAGAAAGGTGGAAGGAGTATATAGAAGGTTTATACAAGGGTGATGTACTTGAGGACAATATTATGGAAATGGAAGAGGATGTAGGTGAAGACGAAATGGGAGATACGATACTGCGTGAAGAGTTTGACAGAGCACTGAAAGACCTGAGTCAAAACAAGGCCCCCGGAGTAGACAACATTCCATTGGAACTACTGACGGCCTTGGGAGAGCCAGTCATGACAAAACTCTACCAGCTGGTGAGCAAGATGTATGAGACAGGCGAAATACCCTCAGACTTCAAGAAGAATATAATAATTCCAATCCCAAAGAAAGCAGGTGCTGACAGATGTGAAAATTACTGAACTATCAGTTTAATAAGCCATAGCTGCAAAATACTAACACGAATTCTTTACAGACAAATGGGAAAACTAGTAGAAGCCGACCTCGGGGAAGATCATTTTGGATTCCGTAGAAACGTTGGAACACGTGAGGCAATACTGACCCTACGACTTATCTTAGAAGCTAGATTAAGGAAGGGCAAAACTACATTTCTAGCATTTGTAGACTTAGAGAAAGCTTTTGACAATGTTGACTGGAATACTCTTTTTCAAATTCTAAAGGTGGCAGGGGTAAAATACAGGGAGCGAAAGGCTATTTACAATTTGTACACAACCAGATGGCAGTCATAAGAGTCGAGGGACATGAAAGGGAAGCAGTGGTTGGGGAGGGAGTGAGACAGGGTTGTAGTCTCTCCCCGATGTTATTCAATCTGTATATTGAGCAAGCAGTAAAGGAAACAAAAGAAAAATTTGGAGTAGGTATTAAAATTCATGGAGACGAAGTAAAAACTTTGAGGTTCGCCGATGACATTGTAATTCTGTCAGAGACGGCAAAGGACTTGGAAGAGCAGTTGAACGGAATGGACAGTGTCTTGAAAGGAGGATATAAGATGAACATCAACAAAAGCAAAACGAGGATAATGGAATGTAGTCCAATTAAATCGGGTGATGCTGAGGGAATTAGATTAGGAAATGAGACACTTAAAGTAGTAAAGGAGTTTTGCTATTTAGGAAGTAAAATAACTGATGATGGTCGAAGTAGAGAGGATATAAAATGTAGACTGGCAATGGCAAGGAAAGCGTTTCTGAAGAAGAGAAATTTGTTAACATCGAATATAGATTTAAGTGTCAGGAAGTCATTTCTGAAAATATTTGTTTGGAGTGTAGCCATGTATGGAAGTGAAACATGGACGATAACTAGTTTGGACAAGAAGAGAATAGAAGCTTTCGAAATGTGGTGCTACAGAAGAATACTGAAGATAAGGTGGATAGATCACGTAACTAATGAGGAGGTGTTGAATAGGATTGGGGAGAAGAGAAGTTTGTGGCACAACTTGACTAGAAGAAGGGATCGGTTGGTAGGACATGTTTTGAGGCATCAAGGGATCACAAATTTAGCATTGGAGGGCAGTGTGGAGGGTAAAAATCGTAGAGGGAGACCGAGAGATGAGTACACTAAGCAGATTCAGAAGGATGTAGGTTGTATTAGGTACTGGGAGATGAAGCAGCTTGCACAGGATAGAGTAGCATGGAGAGCTGCATCAAACCAGTCTCAGGACTGAAGACAACAACAACAACATGATCTGTCCGTGCGATCATTGACGTCTCTGTTCACTGTAATAAGTTTAGTGTCTGTGTTTTGCGACCGCACCGCAAAACCGTGCGATTAGTAGACGAAAGGACGTGCCTCTCCAATGGAAACCGAAAGCAATTGATCGCAAGATCATAGGTCAACCGATCCCTCCACAGGAAAACACGTCCGACACATTCTATACGATACTGGTGTAGGCATGTGCGTCCCATGACAGGAATATGCTGTCGACCCACCTAACTTGTACACATGGCCAATGCGTAAAAAGATCCTTCTACCTTGCCCGATTCAAGTTTTCCTGTGGATGTGATAATCGCTCCCACGAAAGTGATGAAAACTTAAGAGTTTGTCACATAAACTTCAACAAATGAATGCAACAGTTTCACAGTCGCACAGTTTTTTCCTGTGCTCTGTCAAAACATATGTTTTTAACGTTTTCAAATTTTTCGGGTGCAGACCGTCAAATCCTGCATATGTCCAAGCAAATCTGACCACGTCCTGCAATTTTGGAGAGCGAACTTGATTATGTGTCAGTGGCTGAACTTCGATAATTGACACACCATCACGGACAAATAATAATTGTCTGAAAATAAAAAATTAAACTTTTCACTCGAGGGAAAACTTGAACAAAGCCCTCTGATTCCGCAGCTGCTCGCGCTAACCACGGGACCACGGCGCTCCTTAGCTCACTCAATCCTTGATGTTGCCTATCTTGCACATGGACTACTCAGTTTGTATAGTTTGCTTATTTTTTCGTTGTTCCACACAACTTCTTCCAGTTTTCTCGATTGATCTTTGTTCAGTTTTTCAAGCCCTATCCACTGTGACAACTTATGACTAAATCTGAGGTGGGTGTGATGGGGAGGTTCCCTTGTGAGATTTATCCAGAATATGTTGACTGTCCATTTCGTTGAGTTTTGCCATTCGTGCACCCAGGTTCATCGTCAATTATACTATCGCACGCGCTCCTGTCTGTGAAGCACCGTCAAGTGTAACCGCAGCCACGGTCTCCGAGCTGATATTCCGTGCTGCTGCAAACGTCGTCGAACTGTTCGTGCAGATGGTTGTTGTCTTGAAAACATCCCCATCTGTTGTGCCAGGAATAGAGACGTGGCTGCACGATCTGTTACAGCCGTGCAGATAAGATGCCTGTCATCTCGACTGCTAGTGACACGAGGCCGTTGGGATCCAGCACGGCGTTCCGTATTACCCTCCTGAACCCACCGATTACATATTCTGCTGACAGTCATTGGACCTCGACCAACGCGAGCAACAATATCGCGATACGATAAACCGCAATCGCGATAGGCTACAATCCGACCTTTATCAAAGTCGGAAAGGTGATGGGACGCATTTCCCCTCCTTACACGAGGCACCACAACAACGTTTCACCAGGCAACGCCGGTCAACTGCTGTGTATGAGAAATCGGTTGGAAACTTTCCTCATTTCAGCACGTTGTAAATGTGGCCAGCGGCGCCAACCTTGTGTGAATGCTCTGAAAAGCTAATCATTTGCATATCACAGCATCTTCTTGCTGTCGGTTAAATTTCGCCTCTGTAGCACATCTTCGTAGCGTAGCAATTTTAATGGGCAGTAGTGTATTTCAGAGCACACCGTTCAAAGCCAATTAGTGAACATCTAGCTCCACATGACACGGCTCCCGTTACCGCGTTGAACGACACACATCGTCAGTTGCGATTACAGTTGGCACTGAATGACTGCGTTCTCACCGTGCATCGCAACAAAAGTGAAACCTGCCGAATCAGTCACATTTCTTGTTGCCGCAGGTCAATGGTTGTGCCATTCCACGCCATCAACCAGGCGAATCGTTGCTTGAAATGTGCTCCGTGCCACAGATGAAGGAGAGCGAGGGCAGTGGGCTACACTGAGTCCTGCTTCTATGGTGCCTATGGTAGTAGTCGAAGACAGCAGTGAACTATGAAACTTCCTGGCAGATTAAAACTGTGTGCCCGACCGAGACTCGAACTCGGGACCTTTGCCTTTCGCGGGCAAGTACTGGCAGCAGTAAAGCTGTGAGTATCGGGCATGAGTCGTGCTTCGGTAGCTCAGATGGTAGAGCACTTGCCCGCCAAAGGCAAAGGTCCCGAGTTCGAGTCTCGGTCGGGCAGACAGTCTTCATCTGCCAGCAAGTTTCATATCAGCGCACACTCCGCTGCAGAGTGAAAATCTCATTCAGCAGTGAACTAGGTGAACATTACTGTGGACCACCTGTATCTGCTCATGGTTGAAGTCCTCTGACGGCGATACCAGCTTCCAGCAAGAAAACTGTCAGCAACACAAGGTCAGAATCGTGCTGCAGTGGTTTCAGAACCATGATAATGAACTCGCATTGATATCTTAGCGCCGGCCGGCCGGATGTGTGTGATGTCCTTAGGTTAGTTAGGTTTAATTAGTTCTAAGTTCTAGGCGACTGATGACCTCTGAAGTCCCATAGTGCTCAGAGCCATTTCATATCTTAGCCAGGAAACGTAGCTACTGGAACATACACTATGTGATCAAAAGTATCCGGACACTCCCAAAACCATACATTTTTCATATTAGGTTCATTGTGCTGCCACCTACTGCCAGGTACTCCATATCAGCGACCTCAGTAGCCATTAGACATCGTGAGAGAGCAGAATGGGGCGCTCCGCGGAACGTACGCACTTCCAACGTTGTCAGGTGATTGGGTGTCACCTGTGTCATACGTCTGTGCGCGACAGCTCCACACCCCTAACCATCCCTGGGTCCACTGTTTCCGATGTGACAGTGAAGTGGAAACGTGAAGGGACACGTACAGCACAAAAGCGCACAGGCCGACCTCGTCTGTTGACTGGCAGAGACTGCCGACAGCTGAAGAGGGTCATAATGTGTAACAGGCAGACATCACACAGGAATTCCAAACTGCATCAGGATCCATTGCTCCACTATGACAGGTGGGAGTTCAGAAAACTTGGATTTCATGGTCGACTAGCTCCTCATAAGGCACCCATCACGCCAGTAAATACCAAACGACGCCCTCGCTTGGTGTAAGATACGTAAACATTGGATGATTGAACAGTGGGAAAACGTTACGTGGAGTGACGCATGACGGTACACACATCCGATGGCAGGGTGTGGGTATGGCGAATGTCCGGCCATCGTCATCTGCCAGCGTGTGTAGTGCCAACAGTAAAATTCGGAGGCGGTGGTGTTCTGGTGTGGTCGTGTGTTTCATGGAGGGGGCTTGCACCCCTTGTTGTTTTGCATGGCACTATCACACCACAGGCGTTTTAAGCACCTTCTTGCTACCCACTGTTGAAGGGCAATTCGGGGATGGCGATTGCATCTTTCAACACGAACGTGCACCTGTACAGCCTGTGGCGGCGTGTTTACACGACAATAACATCCCTGTAATGGACTGGCTTGCACAGAGTCCTGACCTGAATCCTACAGAACGCCTTTTGGGGTGTTTTGGAACGCCGACTTCGTGCCAGGCCTCACCGACCGACATCGATACCTGTCCTCAGTGCAGCACTCCGTGAAGATTGGGCTGCCATTCCCTAAGAAACCTTCCAGCACCTGACTGAACGTATGCCTACGAGAGTGGAAACTGTCATAAAGGCTAAGGGTGGGCCAACACTATACTGAATTCTAGCATTACCGGTGGAGGGCGCCACGAACTTGTAACTCATTTTCAGCCAGATGTCCGGATACTTTTGATCATATAGTGTATGTCGAGCGCCAGCTGCGTGCCCACAAACCACCGTCTCCTAATTTGCAAGAATTTAGTTACCTATGAGTGGACATGCCGTGTGTCATACTTCTGGAAACAATATCAGGTACTTATAGAATCCATGGCAAGGAGAATCGCTGCTGTTTTCTGTTTGAAAAGTGGACCAACACGCAATAATGCTTTGGCTAATACATGTATGTACTATTCCCTTACCTCAAGATATGATCAATGAATCGCACAGTGCAATGATTTTCATTTTTATTTTACAGTACTTGATTACATCGAAAGCGGAACTAGAATTACAACGCGTGTAGAAAGTGTCTTTGAGTATCGGACATTGTCTTTTCTGCGATAATACCTGTTGGTAATGATACACTGGGCTGATACTTGTTGAATCATAACAGAACACAAAGCCATGGGAAACTAATGTTACTATTTCAGCAGAGCGCACCAGTGTTTAGCTGACTGCTTTACACATATCGCAGATAAAATACAAAATATTCTCCTGATGCAGACATGCAAGATACGCCCAGCCTCTACACTTTGTACGCAGCACCCAGTCTTCTTCAAATGACTCCTGACACATAATGCCTTTTCAGTCTCCTCGGTGGACTCCTTATTTCCAGAAAATTTCAGTTTCCTTCGCCGCTTTTTAAATGAATTTCCACCGGCCACCCACGAGTGCTTATTTTACTTTGGAACACCCGATCTATGATCAGCTTTGTTTCTCTCTGTTTAAGACTTTATTTTTTCTGCATTTAATTGCTTGTCCATCGTGCAGATTTTTTTCTTTTGTAATTGTTGAAAACGTTTCAGCTGTTTCCCACGCGGTCATTTTGTTAGATGTAGCCTTGCTCACAGCCTTTTTCATGCTCTCTTCATTCCATTTTCCTCTTAATTTGTTTCTCATTTTCTGCTATTTCGATCTGAAAAGAAGTAAGAAGAATAAAACATAATTTAAAAATCGAAATTACGTCAGGAATAGTAGAAGACAAAAGAGTGGTCGGTACTCCACGCCAAACACGCAGAAGTACCTAGTCATGTTGTGTGTTCTCTTACATAAATTATCATAAAACCCTTGTTACGTGTAATTCTTTACATATACACACTAGCCATTAAAATTGCTACACCAAGAAGAAATGTAGATGATATACGGGTATTCATTGGACAAATATATTATACTAGAACTGACATATGATTACATTTTCATGGAATTTGCGTGCATAGATCCTGAGAAATCAGTTGCCAGAACAACCACCTCTGGCCGTAATAACGGCCTTGATACGCCTGGGCATTGACTCAGAGATCGGATGAAGTGTACAGGTACAGCTGCCCGTGCAGCTTCGACACGATACCACAGTTCATCGAGAGTAGTGACTGGCGTATTGTGATGAGCCATTTGTTCGGCCAAGATTGACCAGACGTTTTCTATTGGTGAGAGATCTGGAGAACGTGCTGGCGAGGGCAGCAGTCGAACATTATCTGTATCCAGAAAGGCCCGTACAGGACCTGCAACATGCGGTCGTGCATTATCCTACTGAAATGTAGGATTTCGCAGGGATGGAATAAGGGTAGAGCCACGGGTCGTAACACATCTGAAATGTAACGTCCACTGTTCAAAGTGCAGTCAGTGCGAACAAGAGGTGACCGAGACGTGTAACCGATGGCACCCCATACTATCAAACAGGGTGATACGCCAGTATGGCGATGACGAATACACGCTTCCAATGTGCGTTCACCGCCATGTCGCCAAACACGGATGTGACCAGCATGATGCTGTAAACAGAACCTGGATCCATCCGAAAAAATGACGTTTTGACATTCGTGCACCCAGGTTCGTCGTCGAGTATACCATCGCAGCCGCTCCTGTCTGTGATGCAGCGTCAAGGGATACGGCAGCCACGGTCTCCGAGCTGATAGTCCGTGCTGCTGCAAACGTCGTCGAACTGTTCGTGCAGACGGTTGTTGTCCTGCAAACGTCCCCATCTGTTGACTCAGGGATCGAGACGTGGCTGCACGATCCGTTACAGCCGTGTGGATAACATGCCTGTCATAACGACTGCTAGTGATACGAGGGCGTTGGGATCCAGCACGGCGTTCCGTATCACCCTCCTGAACCCACCGATTCCATATTCTGCTAACAGTCATTGGATCTCGACCAACAGGTGCAGCAATGTCCCGATTTGATAAACTGCAATCGCAATAGGCTACAATCCGACCTTTATCTAAGTCGGAAACGTGATGTTACGCATTTGTCCTCCTTACACGAGGCACCACAACAACGTTTCACCAGGCAACGCCGGTCAACTGCTGTTTGTGTATGAGAAATCGGTTGGAAACTTTCCTCGTGTCAGCACGTTGTAGGTGTGGCCAGCGGCGCCAACCTTGTGGGAATGCTCTGAAAAGCTAATCATTTGCATATCACAGCATCTTCTTCCTGTCGGTTAAATTGCGCGTCTGTAGCACTTCATCTTCGTGGTGTATCAATTTTAATGGCCAGTAGTGTGTGAGTACATGGATTTTGGCGTTATCACTTACCTTAAAATGGAGTACCTCGAGCCTCGAGATATCTTCCGTGACCTAAGAGCTACAGGAACACCATCAGCCAATCAGAACGGACAAAGTACTGATAACAGTAAGAGGATATACGACTCCTGTGCACTTGGATACACAAGCTTGCTTCTGCTTGCTGTACGCAGCTGCCATTTGGAGGCGGAAAGGCAAATCACACTGGTAGCCGGTACTATGTGCTGGCCAACATTGCGCGACTCTCTCCTACGAGGTGAACCAGAACTCCATGGACAACCTTTCAGGGGTATTTCAGGGATATCGTACCAGGAACTCAAAGTCTCCAAGCTGTGGCGTCATTGATTGCTCAGTGACGTGGCACATAGGAACTGTAGCTCATGAAATAATGTTCACTTTATAACGTTAATCAAAACTAGATTTACTGAACTGTGACACACTTAGGTGACAAAAGTCACGGGAGACCTCCTAGGACCGTCTTTCTGATCAGCGCTGTGCACCAACTCGACGCGGCTTGAAATCCACAAATCGTTAGAAGTCCCCTGCACAAATATTGAACCTTGCTACCTCTATAGCCGTCCATAACTGAGAAAGTGTTGCCAGTGGAGGATTTTGTGCATCAAATGACCTGTAGATTATCTCCCTTAAGGGGAGGTTTACTGTCTTTGGCCCGAAAAAAGCATGTTCTGCGATTTTTTTTTCTCGGGATGTGTTATAGATATCAAATTTAGTCAAAATGTTTATTGATATTTCCTCTACAAAATGGAATTTTTTCGACCGGAAATGTCGAACAAGAAAGGCGGAAGTGCTGTCGGAACGAAACAAAATTTCGCTGTAGACCTCCGCGCGCGGTATGTCACAGGTCAGCCGGCTCGTCTGAAATCAAAATTGAGTTGACGTTAGCGAAGTGTATAAGACTCATTTGGAGTTGTACCTCGCTTAAGTTATTTGTACCACAGGGAACAAAATGGCGGCCATTATGTAAGGTGTCAGGCAAATCCAACACTTTCCTTGAAAACCCTGACATGATAAGCAAATCCAGTAGTATGTCACATAGCTCCGAATAAATCGTGACATTAAATTAATCAAAGTAATACGAGTAACGAGTGAGCAAATGGAACACCACAGACTAACACAAGAATGCCTGAATGCATATCGTACCTTCCCACCGTGAGACCGACGCAGTTCCAAGGGGAGAAACGAGAACAGAAGCCGAGAGCAGAACCGTGTTAAGCTAGAAGGCCCTCCGATAAGGGACGGACTGGACACCCACGTCGCCAGCCTACCTCTAAGACTACCACCCGCACGTTTTAGCATGAGGCTTTTTTGCGTCTCTGTTACGTCAAGGACCACCCCCCCCCCCCCCCCAGCCCGTGTTAAAAGCTAGAGCCCTCCAGAAAAACAGTATAAGATCTTACGATAACACAAAAAGCGCCACTACCACACGAAAGTTTTAGCGTGAGACTTTTTCGCGTGCCTGTTACATTAGGACCACCCCCAGCCCACGTTAAAAGATAGAGCCCTCCAGAAGAACACTATAGATTTAAAAACATTGCCCCACCATGAAAAGTATAACGTTTCTGATTGGACAACCAGAATTTTTGTAGGCGGAGCTTAAGGTTAACATTGAGACCCTGATTGGTCAGATGAAAACACAGCCAGATAGTTTTTTTTTAACCAACTTCGGTAAATTGTAGTAAGGAGAAGTTAGGAGAGAGTTGCTTCCGGGATGGCGAGGTGAACGGAGCTGTGCTGCCCGCCGCTGCCCTGACGCTGCCTAGTAAACACCGACAAGGTAATGAACGCACGCGATGCCGCATTTTTGAGCGCATAAGGCTTCACTCAGAACTGCAGAAGTCTCATCTGTTACACCCCATTTTTGCGTAATACTAGTGTCGATCGTATATTAAAGCTCATGATGTTCACATTTGCCACTTGAAGTAAAAATCTGAAACGCGATGATTTTTCTGTTATAAAGTTATTGAGAAGCCACATCAGCCACTGTAATTTACGACAAGTTAGATAAGTAATTGAAGATAATAGAGGGTGACTGTAGACCATTTTTATAGTTTTCTCTCTTGTGAAACTTGATTTAAACCTAGATTACAGATGCCATAGGTCATCCTTCGATCCATTGTAGAACTTGGAAACCCATTCAGGGAATATTCGTTCACATTTTTGTTGAACGCAGTTGATTTTTACCATCCTGTATTAAAACATTTCCTTTTATCAATAGTGCAATTTATAAACGATGTTTTGTGAGTAGAATAAAATTTCCAATGGTAAACGTAACTGCTTTTTCGACGTTATTTTACCAGCTAACTAAAAATAGGAAAGCCTTGAACCCCTTCCACTAACTTTAGTTAGTATTAAGATTCTTTTACAGGGAGTGCAGTGGAGCTGACGCTGAGATCATTAAGTATTTGGTTACATCGTCGCTAGTCTCACTGAACTCTTCTGAATTCTACATGTCATGTGTGGTCTGGCGTCTCCTTACCAGCAACAGGTCCCAGGTTCAAACTAGTCAATTCCCTAAAAAAACACGCTCAGAGCGTCGTTGCGCGAAAGTGGTAGGGAGACACGATATAGAACAAACAGACACCACCATGAATGTTTAGAATTTGAAGAAAAATAGCGTTTTCTTCATCTATTTTTGGACTTCGTCGGCCAAGTAAAAATATTTATAGTTGATGGAGCGGAATAAAAATGGTACAACTCCTACACAATTTACTTAGCTTCGTAGGAAACAAAGAATCGTGCCAATGGGTTCAGTAGATTAGAAGTTACCACACCGCGCGATAAAAAGAAAGTCATTTCGAGAAAAACGCGTTTGAAGTTTTGACTACATATAAATGCAATATTACACAACGTACGTCCAATCTGCTACTCCGAGTCCACAAACCAGTCCTTCCTCTTCCTCACAGAGGGCGTTCTGCTCGATCTGGGCCATCCTCCGCTGCTCCAGAGCCGCTCGTACGACCTGTGACCAGCGGTTCTCGGCGGCTCGAATCCGGCGGTCGTCCGAATGTTTGGCGAACTGCGTCGAATAGAGTCCCAGGGTGACGACGTCCGTCGCTGTCACGGCCTTCAGAATTGCTGAATACCCTTCGTTGGAGCCGCCTGGAAAGTGGCAATCTCCACAGTCTTCGCACCAGAACGCAAATGCTTGGGGTCTAACTTCCAAACACACGCGTTCAAACTTTCATTTGAATTTTGTGTGTTTCCTCCCAAGCAGCGGTACACCAACTCGTCCTCCGAAATAAAAAAAAAAAAACAGGTGCGTTAAAATGCCGATTTCAGGCAGGTGCATTTTTTGTTCAACCGTGAATAACAAACATTTCCGTTCCGTATTCGGAAAAACAGTCTCAGGGGCGGATTCTAAACACTTTTATGGATCCAAAAACGCAATTTAAAAAAAAATCTATTTTTCGAAGTAAAAGATAGTAAACTTCCCCTTAAATGTTACATGCGTTTCATCTTGAATGATGTGGATGGTCAAATAATTCTCCCGAACTGTCCAGGATGTTCTGATATAGCACAATGTCATCCATAAAAATTCCATTCTTGTTTGGGAATATAAAGCCCATGAATGGATGCACATGGTCTCCAAGTACCTGAACGTAAGCATTTTCAGACAGTGATCACATCACAACAATATGGCGACATAACCACCTTGCACAGTGTCCTGTTGACAACAGGGGGCCGCGGTTTCGTGAGGTCTGCGCCACACACTAACCCTATTACCAACTGAAATCGGGGTTCATCTGACCAGACCACGGTTTTCCAGTCGTCTAGAGTCCAACTTATACGGTGCTGCAGGCGAGTTTGAAAAGTCCGTGCAAAGTCCGACAGACAGCACCACCGGCGCGTATCGAGGTCATGTTTAGTTAGTAGCATCTTTGGAAAGAACGCACACCAAGTTTCAGCCATATTTGTCTATTTCTTTGTGTTTGGCATTCGTGTGAACCAAGGAAGTCGAGTGATTGTCAAAAATGGACAAAGAAGAATTTCGTGTGCTGATTAAACATTACTTTATGAAAGGCAAAACGCCTCAGGAAACTGAAGAGAAGCTTGATAAACATAGCGGTGAATCTGCACCTTCGAATAGAACAGTTTATAAGTGCTTTCAAAGTTTTCGGAGTGGCCATATGGGCACAAGTGATGCTGAACGTTCTGGACGCCCTGTGGAGGTCACGACTCCAGAAATCATTGATAAAACCCGTGATATGGTGACGGGTTACTGAACTGTTAAGGTGCGTCAGTTTGCTAGTCCTGTAGGAATGTCGAATGGACGGGTACATAATATTGTTGTTGTTGTGGTCTTCAGTCCTGAGACTGGTTTGATGCAGCTCTCCATGCTACTCTGTCCTGTGCAAGTTTCCTCACCTCCCAGTACCTACTGCAACCTACATCCTTCTGAATCTGCTTAGTGTATGAATCTCTTGCTCCCCCTCTACGATTTTTACCCTCCACACTGCCCTCCATACTAAATTGGTGATCCCTTGATGCCTCAGAACATGTCCTACCAACCGGTCCCTTCTTCTTGTCAAGTTGTGCCACAAACTTCTCTTCTCCCCAATCCTATTCAATACCTTCTCATTAGTTATGTGATCTACCCATCGAATCTTCAGCATTCTTCTGTAGCACCACATTTTGAAAGCTTCTATTCTCTTCTTGTCCAAAGTATTTGTCGGCCATGTTTCACTTCTATACATGGCTACACTCCATACAAATACTTTCAGAAAAGGCTTCCTAACACTTAAATCTATACTCGATGTTAACAAATTTCTCTTCTTCAGAAACGCCTTCCTTTCCATTGCCAGTCTTCATTTTATATCCTCTCTACTTCGACCATCATCAGTTATTTTACTTCGTAAATAGCAAAACTCCTTTAACACTTTAAGTGTCTCATTTCCTAACCTAATTCCCTCAGCATCACCCGATTTAATTTGACTACATTCCATTATCCTCGTTTTGCTTTTGTTGATGTTCATCTTATATCCTCCCTTCAAGACACTGTCCATTCCGTTCAACTGCTCTTCCAGGTCCTTTGCTGTCTCTGACAGAATTACAATATCATCGACGAACCTCAAAGTTTTTGCTTCTTCTCCATGAACTTTAATACCTACTCCGAATTTTTCTTTTGTTTCCTTTACTGCTTTCTCAATATACAGATTGCATAACATCAGGGAGAGGCTACAACCCTGTCTCACTCCTTTCCCAACCACTGCTTCCCTTTCATGTCCCTCGACTCTTATGACTGCCATCTGGTTTCTGTACAAATTGTAAATAGCCTTTCGCTCCCTGTATTTTACCACTACCACCTTCAGAATTTCAAAGAGAGTATTCCAGTCAGCATTGTCAAAAGCTTTGTCCAAGTCTGCAAATCCTAGAAACGTAGGTTTGCCTTTTATTAATCTTTCTTCTAAGATCAGTCGTAAGGTCAGTATTGCCTCACGTGTTCCAACATTTCTACGGAATCCAAACTGATCCTCCCCGAGCTCGGCATCTACTAGTTTTTCCATTCGTCTGTAAAGAATATGCGTTAGGATTTTGCAGCTGTGACTTATTAAACTGATAGTTCGGTAATTTTCACATCTGTCAGCACCTGCTTTCTTTGGGATTGGAATTATTATATTCTTCTTGAAGTCTGAAGGTATTTCGCCTGTCTCATACATCTTCCTCACCAGCTGGTATAGTTTTGTCATGACTGGCTCTCCCAAGGCCGTCAGTAGTTGTAATAGAATGTTGTCTACTCCCGGGGCGTTGTTTCGACTCAGGTCTTTCAGTGCTCTGTAAAACTCTTCACGCAGTATCTTATCTCCCATTTCATCTTCATCTATATCCTCTTCTATTTCCATAATATTGTCCTCAAGTACATCGCCCTTGTATAAACCCTATATACTCCCTCCACCTTTCTGCCTTCCCTTCTTTGCTTAGAACTGGGTTTCCATCTGAGCTCTTGATATTCATACAAGTGGTCCTCTTTTCTCCAAAGGTCTCTTTAATTTTCCTGTAGGCAGTATCTATCTTACCCCTAGTGAGATAAGCCTCTACATCCTTACATTTGTCCTATAGCCATGCCTGTTTAGCCATTTTGCACTTCCTGTCGATCTCATTTTTGAGACGTTTGTACTCCTTTTTGCCTGCTTCATTTACTGCATTTTTATATTTTCTTCTTTTATCAGTCAAATTCAATACTTCTTTTGTTACCCAAGGACTTCTAGCAGCCCTCGTCTTTTTACCTACTTTATCCTCTGCTGCCTTCACTACTTCTCCCCTCAGAGCTACCCATTCTTCTTCTACTGTGTTTCTTTCCCCCATTCCTGTCAATTGTTCCCTAATGCTCTCCTTGAAACTCTGTACAACCTCCGGTTCTTTCAGCTTATCCAAATCCCATGTCCTTAAATTCCCACCTTTTTGCAGTTTCTTCAGTTTTAAATTTTCATCTCCCTTCACTATGTCAATAATTTCTTTTATTTCGTCATACATTTCTTCAATTACCTCGTCATCTGCAGAGCTAGTTGGCATATAAACTTGTACTACTGTAGTAGGCAAGGGCTTTGTGTCTATCTTGGTCACAATAATGCGTTCACTATGCTGTTTGTAGTAGCTTACCAGCATTCCTATTTTTTTATTCATTATTAAACCTACTCCTGCATTAGCCCTATTTGATTTTGCGTTTATAACCAAAAGTCTAGTTCCTCATGCCAGAGAACTTCACTAATTCCCACGATATCTAACTTTAACCTATCCATTTCCCTTTTAAAATTTTCTAACCTACCTGCCCGATTAAGGGATCTGACATTCCACGCTCCGATCCGTAGAACGCCAGTTTTCTTTCTCCTGAAAACGGCATCCTCTTGAGTAGTCCCTGCCCGGAGATCCGAATGGGGGACTATTTTACCTGCGGAATATTTTACCCAAGAGGACGCCATCATCATTTAATCATACAGTAAATCTGCATGCCCTCGGGAAAAATTACGGCCCTAGTTTCCTCTTGCTTTCAGCCGTTCGCAGTACCAGCACAGCAAGGCCGTTTTGGTTAATGTTACAAGGCCAGATGAGTCAATCATCCAGACTGTTGCCCCTGAAACTACTGAAAAGGCTGCTGCCCCTCTTCAGGAACCACACGTTTGTCTGGCCTCTCAACAGATACCCCTCCGTTGTGGTTGCACCTACGGTACGGCCATCTGTATCGCTGAGGCATGCAAGCCTCCCCACCAACGGCAAGGTCCATGGTTCATGGGGGGGGGGGGGCGGAGGGGTGGTACATAATATTGCACATAAACATTTCGACGTGAGAAAACT
The DNA here is from genome assembly GCF_023897955.1 of Schistocerca gregaria. Lineage (NCBI taxonomy): Eukaryota > Metazoa > Arthropoda > Insecta > Orthoptera > Acrididae > Schistocerca > Schistocerca gregaria. The sequence continues at coordinate 59,361,778 of NC_064930.1, read as the reverse complement.
ACTCGCAAGGTGGATTCCGCGATTGCTCACACTTGACCAAAAACGGAATCTTGTGAAGTGTTGCAAGGATGATTTGCAGCTGTTCAGGAAGAATCCGCAGGACTTTTAAGCGTCGTTTCGTCACTGTGTATGAAACATGCATACATTACTGTACTCCTGAGACCAAACAACAATCTAAACAATGGATTGCCAAGGGAGGATCTGCACCAAAAGAGGCGAAGACCATTCCTTCGGGCTATGGCGACTGTCTTTTGGGATTCGCAAGGGATAATCCTCATCGACTATCTGGAAAAGGGTAGAACAATTATAGGTGAATATTATTCATCGTTATTGGACCATTTGAAAACCGAGCTGCAAGAAAAACGCCAGCGATTCGACCTCGAAAATGTCCTTTTCTATCACGACACTGCACCAGCACATACCTCAGCAGTTGTGGTCGCAAAGTTAATGGAAATAGGACTCCAATTCGTTTCACATCCCCCGTATTTTCCAAACTCGGCCCGTCGGACTATTATTTGTTCCCCAATTTGAAGAAATGGCTTGAGGGACAAAGATTTTATGCACATGAGGAGGTGATGGCAGCAACTCGGAAGGGATCGGCAAATTAGAACAGCGCTGGACGAAATGTACAAGTCTAAAAGGAGACTATGTCGAAAAATGAAAAAGGTTTACCCCAAACATGTAAGTAGTTCTTATTTTTGCACGGACTTTTCAAACGACCCTCACGGTATTACAAAACTGCAAAGCGATCACGGAAAGCATTTACTTCCACAAAATGTCTACGAGTATGTGTACAGACAGATCTGAAGTAGAACGACCACGTACAATTAATCGCGAGTAAGGCAGATGCCAGACGGAGATTCACCGGAAGAATCCTTACGAAATGTAGTCTGTGCACAAAGGAACTAGGTTACCAAACACTCGTTCGACCAATACTTGAATCTTGCTTATCAGTACGGTATCACTGCTAGACGGGACTGGTAGAGGAAACAGAGAAGATCCAAAGAAGAGTAGCACGTTTTGTTTCAGATTCGTTTAGTAAACACCAAAGTGTCACGCAGATGCTCATTCAACTCCAGTGGCAGACTAAAAGAGTGCATCACATTATGGTCTACGGTTAAAGTTTCGACAGCGTAAATTCCTAGAAAAGTCTGCCAATACATTCCTTCCTCCTCTTTGCGCAAACTATACGCGACTGGGACAGGAAAAGAGGAGAGGTAATGCTGGTACGCAACATATTCAGATTCAGATTCTCTATTGCTCATTCAGCGTTATTATATGCAATAGACTTCGTCAGTTCACTTAACCTATTAATTCTATAAAATAAAGTTTTACATATTTAAGTTGATATTGGGCATTTCTAAAAATTCTTCTAATGAATAGAACGAATTAGTTAACAAGAAGTTCTGTACATTTTGTTTCAATAATGAGTCAGGCTTGATTGACGCATTCTTAGACAATTTATTATATATTTTAATTGCTATATACTTATGACAGCGAGAGGCTTGCAGGGTATGGTGGTAGATTAATGAATCATCTCTTTGTATGCAGGCAGATGTGTGCAGTCGTGATACTCATTAAAAGGTCTGCGTTGTAGTACTACAGAGCCACCGCTAAAAGGAAAACGACGCAACGTATGCCATCAGAGCATGCGTAGCAGTACACGACAATTCTGAGTTAACGTGCGCGTCCTCGGTAGTATAGTGGTCAGTATCCCCGCCTGTCACGCGGGAGACCGGGGTTCGATTCCCCGCCGGGGAGATGCGATTTTTATATCGCAAGACTCACTCCAATCTTGTAGGTATGGCCCGAAATAGCATAAACTTTCCGCTGCACAAACTTAAAAATTGCTTCATCTTCCAAAGTAGCGTTAGTCTTCCAATGACGTCGTTATTTATGAATCTGGCCATCCTGCTTTAGTTCGTCTGCGTTGTTTCTCATTTTAACCCTTTCACTGAGCATTTACTCTCAGCAGCTCCCGTCCTGTGCGTGTTATTTTCACCTGGTGCGTATATATATATATATACTACTGTAGCAGTCTACCGTTATTATCGAGATAAAAATTGTCGGTGTAAATCGTTTCCTTTTTTTTAAATCTTTGTTCATAAATTCTTATTTTGTTCAAAAAAGGTACTTCATTAGGAGTGGCCACATGGGCACAGGTGATGCTGAACGTTCTGGACGCCCTGTGGAGGTCACGACTCCAGAAATCATTGATAAAGTCCGTGATGTGGTGATGGATGGCAGTAGAGTTAAGGTGCGTGACTTTGCTGGTGCTGTGGAAATGTCGAATGAACGGGTTACATAATATTGCGCATAAACATTTCGACATGAAAAAGCTATCCGCAACATGGGTTCCGCTATTGCTCGCACTTGACCGAAAGCGGAATCGTGTGAATTGTTGCAAGGATGGTTGGCAGTTGTTTAGGAAGAATCCACAGGTCTTTAAGCATCGTTGGATGAAACATCCATACATTACTATACTCCTGAGACCAAAGAACAATTCGTTACCAAGCGAGAATCTGCAACAAAAAAGGTGAAGACCATTCCTTCAGCTGAAAAGTTTATGGCGACTGTCTTTTGGGATTCGCAAGGGATAATCCTCATCGACTATCTGGAAAAGGGTAAAACTATGACAGGTGCATATTATTGATCGTTACTGTACCATTTGAAAATCGAGCTGCCAGAAAAACGCCAGTGATTGGACGGCAACTTTTTATCACGACAATGCACCAGCACACACCTGAGCTGTTGTGTCGCAAAATTAATGGAAATAGCATTGCAACTCGTTTCACATCCCCGTTATTCTCCACACTTGACTCCCTCAGACTACTATTTATTCCCCAATTTGAAGAAATGGCAGGCGGGACAAAGATTTTACTCAAACGAGGAGGTGATTGCAGCAACTAATAGCTATTTAGCATACTTGGAGAACTGCCATTATTCGGAAGGGATCCACAAATTAGAACAGCATTGGACGAAGTTTATATGTCTAAAAATGGAAAAATAAAGAAGGTACACCCCAAACACGAAAGTAGTTTTTATTTTTGCACGGACTATTCAAACGCCCCTCGTAGCAAAGGCACAAGTCTTCTGCGACAGCCATTTCTGCGGTTATTCCAGGCAGGGTTGCTGGCCTGTTGGCACTGACAACTCTATACAGACGCAGCTACTATCGGTCCCTAAGAGAAGGCTGTCCGCGACTGCTTTGTCCATGGTGAGACACGATGACTAAAATGTGGTATTCTCGGCACACTCGCGACTCTGTGGATCTCGGAATCTTGAATTCCCTGACGACTTCTGGAATGTCCCAAGCGACTAGCTACGATTCTCACTCCGTGTTCGAAGCCTGCTCATTCCCATCGCCCATAATCACTTAGGAAATCTTTTCATGTGAATCACATGACTACAGATGGCAACTTCGCCAATGCACTGCCCTTTTATACTGACAACACCTGTGCATGTGCATATCGCTGTACCATGGCGTCTGTCATCTGAGTGTATCTCCATTTTACTGAAAATTGTGCAAAACAGTGCAGATGTCCAGCTTCGTGTCTTGTTTCCATTCGGTCACGGCCCCTCCTGTTGACAAGAGTAACGCCCGCTTTAATTCGTCAAGTTTGCATGCATCTGTGCACGTTTCTGTTTGCAGCAGTGTAACCTGTGAGCTAATAGTGGTACACAGCAGGCGACTCATAGGTATACTGATGGGGAGCTGGTCGATATGCACCTCGTCTGCGGGTTCGCCAAACGCAGTGGAAGACCAGCACACATTGGGATGTCTCTGCAATGACGCACACAGTACCCTATAGCCATTCTTTTGAGCAAGTAAACAACGCACTGGTCGATCTCTGGCCCCTATGCAAGCAGTTATTCGGCTTGGCGCAGACTGACAGATGTGTTGAGTTGTTTGATGTTCCCCTGGGTTGCTGATTTTCGGGACGCATGGCAGGCGACAGTAATCACTCTTCCGTTTGGCATCGCCATACACGTCTTTACTGGACTGCTCAGTTCGAAGCGGCACTCATCGCTGAAGACAGTTCTACTCCAGTCAATAAGATTCCAGGCCAAAATAGTGTCTGGAGACGCCTCGACTGGAGTACCATTTCTTTTCACAGCAGGACGTCTTCAGCTCTCATGCACGCCACCCTTTCAGCACAGCGGTATGTGGACGACGTTCTATGCACTGTCTTGTTTCACAGTCACAATTATTTCTATTTGATATCCGTGCTGCACGCATGAGCAGCATTCTAGAATGGCTCGTACAAATATTTTGTAAGAAATACGAGGGGCGTTTGAAAAGTCCGTGCAAAGTCCGAGAGACGGCACCACCGGCGCGTATCGAGGTCACATTTAGTTAGTAGGATCTTTGGAAAGAACGCACACCAACTTTCAGCCATATTTGTCTATTCCTTTGTGTTTGGCATTCGTGTGAATCAAGAGAGCCGACCGACTGTCAAAAAATGGACGAAAAAGAATTTCGTTTGGTGAGTAAACATTACTTTATCAAAGGTAAAACGCCTCAGAAGACTAAAGACAAGCTTGATAAACATTACGGTGACTCTGCACCTATGATCAGAACAGTTTATAAGTGGTTTCAAAATTTTCGGAGTAGCCATATGTGCACAAGTGACGCTGAACGTTCTGGAAGCCCTGTGGAGGTTACGACTCCAGAAATCATTGATAAAATCCATGATATGGTGATGGATGTCTGAAGTGTTAAGGTGCGTGAGATTGCTAGTGCTGTGGGAATGTCGAATGAACGGGTACATAATATTTTGCACAAACATTTGCACATGAGAAAGCTATCCACAAGATGGGTTCCGCGATTGCTCACACTTGACCAAAACGGAATCTTCTGAAGTGCTGCAAGGATGGTTTGCAGCTTTCAGGATGAATTTGCAGGACTTTAAGCGTCGTTTCGTCACTGTGTATCAAACGTGGATACATTACTGTACTCCTGAGACCAAACAACAATGTAAACAATGGATTGCCAAGGGAGAATCTGCACCAAAAGCGGCGAGGGATTCGCAAGGGATAATCCTCATCGACTATCTGGAAAAGGGTAGAACTATTATAGGTGAATATTATTCATCGTTATTGGACCGTTTGAAAACCGAGCTGCAAGAAAAACGCCGGCGATTCGACCTCGAAAAAGTCCTTTTCCATCACAACAATGCACCAGGACACACCTCAGCAGTTGTGGTCGCAAAGTTAATGGAAATAGGATTCCAACTCGCTTCAAATCCCCCGTATTCTCAAGACTCGGCTCCCTCGGACTAGTATTTGTTCCCCAATTTGGAGAAATTGCTGGAGGGACAAAGATTTTATTCACATGAGGAGGTGATTGCAGCAACTCGGAAGGGATCAGCAAATTAGAACAACGTTGGACGAAATGTACAAGTCTAAAAGGTAACTAAGTTGAAAAATGAAAAATGTTTTCCCCAACACGTAAGTAGTTTTTATTTTTGCACGGACTTTTCTAACGCCCCTCACGGTATTACAAAACTGCAGAGCAATCACGGAAAGCAAATAGATAAAAGGCGACGAAGCAGCTCCGGCTGGCGCGGTGCGCAGCGCGGTAGGATGGCGGGCGGCGACGGCTCGGCGGCCGGTAATCCTCAGCTAGCTGGGGCGCGGGCGGCACACGTGTTCCCAGGCGGGACCTCCTGCACCCGACGGCTGTGAAGAGCGTCTTGGTGCTTTGCCACATTACACCTCTGGCCATGAGCTTTTATTATGCGCAGTATGAGTCGAATCTGAATTTCACAATTGGCAGCCTCCCCTTGTTAGACACTTTGGTAAATATTTTAATTGCTATATACTTATGACAGCGAGAGGCTTGCAGGGTATGGTGGTAGATCAATGAATCATTTCTTTGTAAGCAGGCAGATGTGTTCAGTCGTGATACTCATTAAAATCTCTGCGTTGTACTACTACAGAGCCACCACTAAAAGGAAAACGACGCAACGTATGCCATCAGAGCATGCACAGTAGTACAAGACAAATCTGAGTCACTACGCGCGTCCTCGGTAGTATAGTGGTCAGTATCCCCGCCTGTCACGCGGGAGACCGGGGTTCGATTCCCCGCCGGGGAGATGCTATTTTTATATCGCAGGACTCACTCCAATCTTCAAGGTATGGTCCGAAATAGCATAAACTTTCCGCTGCACAAACGTAAAAATTGTTTCATCTCCCAAAGTAGCATCACAATTTCTCTTCCAATGACGTCGTTATTTATGAATCTGGCCATCCTGCTTTAGTTTGCCTGCGTTGTTTCTTATTTTAACTCTCTTATGACTCTTATGACTGCCATCTGGTTTCTGTACAAATTGTAAATAGTCTTTCGCTCCCTGTATTTTACCCCTGCCACCTTCAGTATTTCAAAGAGAGTATTCCAGTCAGCATTGTCAAAAGCTTTGTCCAAGTCTACAAATGCTAGAAACGTAGGTTTGCCTTTTCGTAATCTTTTTTCGAAGATAAGTCGTAAGGTCTGTATTGCCTCATGTGTTCCAACATTTCTACGGAATCCAAACTGATCCTCCCCAAGGTCGGCATCTACCAGTTTTTCCATTCGTCTGTAAAGAATTCGCGTTAGTATTTTGCAGCCGTGACTTATTAAACTGATAGTTCGGTAATTTTCACATCTGTCAGCACCTGCTTTCTTTGGGATTGGAATTATTATATCCTTCTTGAAGTCTGAAGGTATTTCGCCTGTCTCATACATCTTGCTCACCAGCTGGTAGAGTTTTGTCATGACTGGCTCTCCCAAGGCCGTCAGTAGTTCTAATAGAATGTTGTCTACTCCCGGGGCCTTGTTTCGACTCAGGTCTTTCAGTGCTCTGTCAAACTGTTCACGCAGTATCTTATCTCCCATCTCATCTTCATCTACATCCTCTTCTATTTCCATAATACTGACCTCAAGTACATCGCCCTTGCATAAACCCTATATACTCCTTCCACCTTTCTGCCTTCCCTTCTTTGCTTAGAATTGGGTTTCCATCAGAGCTCTTGATGTTCATACAAGTGATCCTCTTTTCTCCAAAGGTCTCTTTAATTTTCCTGTCGGCAGTATCTATCTTACCCCTAGTGAAATAAGCCTCTACATCCTTACATTTGTCCTCTAGCCATCCCTGCTTAGCCATTTTGCACTTCCTGTCGATCTCATTTTTGAGACGTTTGTATTCCTTTTTGCCTGCTTCATTTACTGCATTTTTATATTTTCTTCTTTTATCAGTTAAATTCAATACTTCTGCTGTTACCCAAGGATTTCTAGCAGCCCTCGTCTTTTTACCTACTTTATCCTCTGCTGCCTTCACTACTTCACCCCTCAGAGCTACCCATTTCTTCTACTGTGTTTCTTTCCCCCATTGCTGTCAATTGTTCCCTAATGATCTCCTTGAAACTCTGTACAACCTCTGGTTCTTTCAGCTTATCCAGATCCCATGTCCTTAAATTCCCACCTTTTTGCCGTTTCTTCAGTTTTAAATTTTCATCTCCCTTCACTATGTGAATAATTTCTTTTATTTCGTCATACATTTCTTCAATTACCTCGTCATCTGCAGAGCTAGTTGGCGTATAAAGTTGTACTACTGTAGTAGGCGTGGGCTTCGTGTCTATCTTGGCCACAATAATGCGTTCACTATGCTGTTTGTAGTAGCTTACCCGCACTCCTATTTTTTTATTCATTATTAAACCTACTCCTGCATTAGCCCTATTTGATTTTGCGTTTATAACCCTGTAGTCACCTGACCAGATGTCTTGTTCGTCCTGCCACCGAACTTCACTAATTCCCACGATATCTAACTTTAACCTATCCATTTCCCTTTTTAAATTTTCTAACCTACCTGCCCAATTAAGGGATCTGACATTTCACGCTCCGATCCGTAGAACGCCAGTTTTCTTTCTCCTGATAACGGCATCCTCTTGAGTAGTCCCTGCCCGGAGATTCGAATGGGGGACTATTTTACCTCCGGAATATTTTACCCAAGAGGACGCCATCGTCATTTAATCATACAGTAAATCTGCATGCCCTCGGGAAAAATTACGGCCGTAGTTTCCCCTTGCTTTCAGCCGTTCGCAGTACCAGCACAGCAAGGCTGTTTTGGTTAATGTTACAAGGCCAGATCAGTCAATCACCCAGACTGTTGCCTCTGCAACTACTGAAGAAGCTGCTGCCCATCTTCAGGAACCACACGTTTGTCTGTCCTTTCAACAGATACCCCTCCGTTGTGGTTGCACCTACGGTACGGCCATCTGTATCGCTGAGGTATGCAAGGCTCCCCACCAACGGCAACGTCCATGGTTCATGGAGGGGGGGGGGGGGGGGCGGGAAAGGGTTACATAACCATTTAGACGTGAGAAACTATCCGCAAGGTGGATTCCGCGATTGCTCACACTTGACCAAAAACGGAATCTTGTGAAGTGTTGCAAGGATGATTTGTAGCTGTTCAGGAAGAATCCGCAGGACTTTTAAGCGTCGTTTCGTCACTGTGTATGAAACATGCATACATTACTGTACTCCTGAGACCAAACAACAATCTAAACAATGGATTGCCAAGGGAGGATCTGCACCAAAAGAGGCGAAGACCATTCCTTCGGGTTATGGCGACTGTCTTTTGGGATTCGCAAGGGATAATCCTCATCGACTATCTGGAAAAGGGTAGAACAATTATAGGTGAATATTATTCATCGTTATTGGACCATTTGAAAACCGAGCTGCAAGAAAAACGGCAGCGATTCGACCTCGAAAATGTCCTTTTCTATCACGACACTGCACCAGCACATACCTCAGCAGTTGTGGTCGCAAAGTTAATGGGAATAGGATTCTAGTTCATTTGAAATCCCCCGTATTGTGCAAACTCGCCCCCTCGGACTAATATTTGGTCCCCAATTTGAAGAAATGGCTTGAGGGACAAAGATTTTATTCACATGAGGATGTGATTGCAGCAATTCGGAAGGGATCGGCAAATTAGAACAGCGCAGACGAAATGTACAAGTCTAAAAGGAGACTATGTCGAAAAATGAAAAAGGTTTACCCCAAACATGTAAGTAGTTTTTATTTTTGCACGGACTTTTCAAACGACCCTCACGGTATTACAAAACTGCAGAGCAATCACGGAAAGCATTTACTTCCACAAAATGTCTACGAGTATGTGTACAGACAGATCTGAAGTGGAACGACCACGTACAATTAATCGCGAGTAAGGCAGATGCCAGACGGAGATTCACCGGGAGAATCCTTAGGAAATGCAGTCTGTGCACAAAGGAACTAGGTTACCAAACACTCGTTCGACCAATACTTGAATCTTGCTTATCATTACGGTATCACTGCTAGACAGGACTGATAGAGGAAACAGAGAAGATCCAAAGAAGAGTAGCACGTTTTGTTTCAGATTCGTTTAGTAAACACGAAAGTGTCACGCAGATGCTCATTCAACTCCAGTGGCAGACTAAAAGAGTGCATCACATTATGGTCTACGGTTAAAGTTTCGACAGTATAAATTCCTAGAAAAGTCGGCCAATACATTCCTTCCTCCTCTTTGCGCAAACTATACGCGACTGGGACAGGAAAAGAGGGGAGGTAATGCTGGTACACAACATATTCAGATTCAGATTCTCTATTGCTCATTCAGCGTTATTATGTGCAATAGTCTTCGTCAGTTTACTTAACCTATTAAATCTATAAAATAAAGTTTTACATATTTAAGTTGATATTGGGCATTTCTAAAAATTCTTCTAATGAATAGAAAGAATTAGTTAACAATAAGTTATGTACATTTTGTTTAAATAATTAGTCAGGCTTGATTGACGCATTCTTAGACAATTTGGTATATATTTTAATTGTCATATACTTATGACAGCGAGAGACTTGCAGGGTATGGTGGTAGATTAATGAATCATCTCTTTGTATGCAGGCAGATGTGTGCAGTCGTGATACACATTAAAATCTCTGTGCTGTGGCACTACAGAGCCACAACTAAAAGGAAATCGACGTTACGTATGCCATCAGAGCATGTTCGAGCGTTGTGAAGTAGTACATAAAAGTCTTTAGATTTGACGCCACTTCTACATCTAAATCTACATTTGTACTCCGCAAGCCACTTAACGGTGTGTGGCGGAGGGCACTTTACGTGCCACTGTCATTACCTCCCTTTTCTGTTCCAGTAGCATATGGTTCGCGGGAAGAACGACTGTCTGAAAGCCACCGTGCGCGCTCGAATCTCTCTAATTTTACATTCGTGATCTCCTCGGGAGGTATAAGTAGGGGGAAGCAATATATTCGATACCTCATCCAGAAACGCACCCTCTCGAAACCTGGACAGCGAGCTACTCCGCGATGCAGAGCGCCTCTCTTGCAGAGTGTCCCACTCGAGTTCGCTAAACATGTCTGTAACGCTATTACGCTTACCAAATAACCCTGTGACGAAACGCGCCGCTCTTCTTTGGATCTTCTCTATCTCCTCCGTCTGTTTTGTAAGCCACCTCCTTTCTTGATGGGCTACATTTGCTAAGGACTCTCCCAATGAATCTCAACCTGGCACCCGCCTTACCAACAATTAATTATAGATCATTCCACCACAAATTTTTCCGCAAGCATACTCCCAGATATTTTACAGAAGTAACTGCTACCAGTGTTTGTTCCGCTGTCATATAATCATACGATAAAGGATCCTTCTTTCTATGTATTCGCAACACATTAAATTTGTCTATCTTAAGAGTCAGTTGCCACTCCCTGCACCAAGTGCCTATCCGCTGCAGATCTTCCTGCATTTCGCTACAATTTTCTAATGCTGCAACTTCTCTGTATACAGCAGCATCATCCGCGAAAAGCCGCATGGAACTTCCGACTCCCAATCACTTCAGCGACTTGCGCCTCGATGGGGGTGAAATGATGATGAGGACAACACAACACCCAGTCCCTGAGCGGAGAAAATCTCCGACCCACCCGGGAATCGAACCTGTGCTCGTACAATTCACATTCTGTCGCGCTGTCCACTCAGCTACCAGAGCCGGACAGGCTGTAGATGAATGGGGTGAATGACAGCTGCAGGGATGGGTACATGCGAATAGGCGTGAAACTGTTGAGCAACTGACCACCCATATAAACTTAGGCGATACCACTGGTATCTCCGCCACGAATGTTCAGCGAATGTTGCAGAGTAAGTCTCTGCAGCAGGTGGGTGGTTCATAGATCTATGCTTTGTTCATCGAAGGCTGGAATTCGCAAGCCAATACTGCACCTGGACGTGAAGTGTGTGGCGTTAGGTAGCCCTTTGAGATGAATCACGTTTGGTGCTCCATTGGACAGTTGGCCGTTGGTGTATACAGCGTGAAATGTCTGAAAGCATACAGTGTGATGTTCTGGGGAATGCTTTCGTGGCATTCCTCGGGTGATCTCGTCATTCTGGAAGGTACAATGGATCAAGTATGCATTTATTCTTGGGGTCCATCTGCACCCCCAAACGCAGTTTGTTTTTCCTCAGCATGAAAGAACCTATCAGCAGGACAATGCAACGTCTCACACAGCTTGCAGTGTATCTGTGTGGTTCAAAGAGCACCAGGGTGAGCTTTCCACACTCATCTGGCCACCAAACGCCCTGTGTTTAAACCCAACCAACTATCAGTTGGATCACTGCAATCGGGCATTCAGACCATGGATCCTCTGCTGAGAAACCTAGCGAAGCTGACCAATCTACTGGAATTGGTATGGTTCCACATGCCTGTCAGCAGCTTCCATAACCCCAGACACTCTCTTCCTGCACATTTCACAACAGTCCAAGCTGCGTTTAGACTGCAATCGGGCCATTCACACCATGGAACCTCAACCAAGAAGCCTAGCGCTGCTGACCAATCCTCTGGAATTGGTATAGTTCCACATGCCTGTCTATAGCTTCCTTAACTTCAGTGACTCTCTACCTGCACGTTTCGCAACGGTCCATGCTGTGTTTAAATCAAATCAGCTATCAGTGGGATCACTGCAATTCGGCCGTTCACACCATGGATACTCAGCTGACTGACCTAGCGCAGCTGACCAATCTACTGGAATTGGCATGGTTGCACATGCCTGTCAGCAGCTTCCATAACCCCAGAGACTCTCTGCCTGCATGTTTCACAATAGTCCATGCTGCAAAATCTCGTTAATCACGCTTTTGACAGGTGGTCAGATTAATGTGACAGGACAGTTATGTGGGTTTCAACCAGTTTTCTAGATCATCCACCAATAGGTCTGAACATTACGACTACTACCCACCACAAGACTGAATGATTCCTGGTGGCGTTCCAGGCATGTGACGTGGTCAGGAAAAAAAAATAGGTGATTCACTTCAGCAGAAAATGGTTGAAATGGCTCTAAGCACTATGGGACTTAACTGCTGAGGTCATCAATCCCCTATAACTTAGAACTACTTACACCTAATTATCCCAAGGACATCACACACATACATGCCCGAGGCAGGATTCGAACCCTGCAGCAGTGCGGTTCCGAACTGAAGCGCCTAGAACCGCTCGGCCACCGTGGCTGGCACTCTAGCAGCAGTACAGGTTCAAATAGGGAAATCCACTTACATACGTCACTTGGTCAGAGGGCAGATTGGGATGCCCCGGCACCTGGAGATACGTATATCAGAAATGGAGTAGCTGGTTTGCAGTTCACATGCCACTGCTGTGAGCGTTCATGGAAAATTCTTGAACATAGTGAACCACAAGCGGGTGAGAAAGTGTTGGATCTCCGTGCCTCCTCACATAATTTGGATCTCTGAGGCTTCCCCACTCAGTCAACAGGATAGGTGGCGATCTGTGGCACATCTGACGGCGAAGTACAGCCCTAGTGCTGGGCGACAAATTATAGCACTCGTGCTGGGACAACTGCTTCGGAACACACCGTTCAGTGCACATTATTGAACCAATACGTGTTTACATGTTCACCCAAAGACAAAAGACATCGTTCGTTACCATTGCAGTGGGGACATGATCATCAAGATTTAATTGAGGACCAGTGCAAACTTGTCACTTAGTTGGATGAATCACGTTGGTGGTCATACGCACTTGCGCCACTATACTCAGATTCGCCACTGTGCAGGCTAATGGCTGATCAAAACATGCGGCCAGTCACGGATACTTTCTGGTTAGGGCAGAACTACTCTTAGGCGACTCCCACCTGAGCCTCCACGGCAGTCGCAGAAATCGAAAGCACAGTGACAGAGCTATGCACTATGTTGATAAAATCTTCTCAGGTTGGTAGCCGAGTGAATGCGTTGCTCTCCAGCAACGTTTCAGCAAGTTTCTTACTTGTCATCTTCAGGCGAAGTGTCGAGTTCACGTTTCGTCCGGATCTTTATAACTTGCTGAAACGTTGCTGGAGAACAAAGGACTCACTCGGCTACCTACCCCAGAAGATTTTATCATCAAGATACGCCGAGAAAGCCTCCATTCTCATAGGCACTAAGTTATTACAATAATAACTAGTATTTCTTATAAAAGTTACCATAAAAATCAACATGGTTGCCGCAAACAGAGATGCTGCGAGAATCAGCTTGCTCTGTTCCTCCATGAGATCCACAGCGCAGAGGTCAACGGCGCTCGGGTTGATGCCGTGTTCCTTGATTTCAGTAAGGAATTTGACACCATTCAGCATTGCCGGTAACGGAAAAATGCATCGGAGCGTACCTGCTATTGGATTCGAGACTTTCTTGCAGATAGAACTCAGCACGTTGCTCTTAACGCAACATAATCGACAGACGTAAAGCTAATATCCGGAGTACCACAGGGAAGTGTGGTAGGAGCGATGCTGTTCACAATATATACATAAATCGTCTAGTAGAAAGCGTCGGGTGCTCTTTAAGGCTATTCGCAGATGATGCAGTTGTTTATACCAAAGTAGCAACGCCAGAAGATAGTAAGAATTTGCAGAACGACCTGCAGAGAATTGATGAATGGTGCAGCCTCTGGCAGTTGACCCTGAACGTAAATAAATGTAACATACTGCGGATACATGGGAAAAGAAAGCCATTAATATGCAGCTACGCTATTGATGACCAACGGCTGGAGACAGCATCTGCCGCAAAATATCTAGGCGTAACTATCCAGAGAGACCTTAAGTGGAAGGACCACATAAAACAGATAGTGGCAAAAGCAGACACCAGACTCAGATTCATCGGAATAATCTTAAGGAAATGTAACTCATCAACGAAAGAGGTGGCTTATAAGGCGCTTGTTCACCCGATTCTTAAGTACTGTTCATCTGTCTGGGATCCCTATCAGGTAGAGCTCATAGATAGAGATCCAACAAAGAGCGGCGCGTTGCGTCACGGGATCGTTTAGCTGGCGAGAGTTGCTAAACAAACTCCACTGGCAGTCGTTACAAGCGAGGCGTTGTACATTAAGGAAGCAGGTACTATTGAAATTCCGGGACAGCAGTTTTCAGGAGGAGTCGGACAACGTATTAGTCCCCCCACAAAAATCTCGTGGATTGACCAAGAGGAGAAAATTCGAGAAATTAGAGCCAGTACAGAGGCTTACCGACAATCACTCTTCCCACGCACTATTCGCGAGTGGAACAGGGTTGGACGGATCAGATATTGGTACCGAAACTACCCTCCGCCACACACCATTAAGTGGCTTGCGGAGTATTACGTAGATTACGGATCACCTGCGTTCCTTCATCTACATCTACATGCACATTCCAGAAGCCATCAAACAGTACTTTCTACCACTCCCAGTTATTCAGCAAAAGAATTAATCACTTTGCAAAGTCCATGCAATGCCTGTGCCTGTTGCATGAAATCTCAAGTCTTATACGGAGCTTGGCTGTACAAGACTTGCTTCTTATTGCGTCATGTGGTTCGCCTCTAATCTTCATACAAGATTTTGACATATGCATCGATATGTCCCTACAGTTTGGCTATGATGCCAATTCCAGTTTTTTATGTTTATTTACAAATATGCTCTCTGATCTGTGACCAAGAACGAGAATTTCTGTTTTCTTGATGCTGACGTCCTTAGATAAGGTAACGAGTTAGAATCTATAAACAAAAAAACAAAAAAAAAGCTATGTCCCACGAAGCAGTTATCCGAATGGTAAGGAAATCGATAGATTTGATGTGATGGACATGTACAACCCAGCAAATGGTTACAATTTCAACAAAAAAGAATGATTTATTCAAGAGAAACAGCTTCCCGAACTGAGCAAGTGAGCCGGCGGAAGTGGTTCAAATGGCTCTGAGCACTATGGGACTTAACTTCTAAGGTCATCAGTCCCCTAGAACTTAGAACTACTTAAACCTAACTAACCTAAGAACATCACACACAGCCATGCCCGAGGCAGGATTCGAACCTGCGACCGTAGGTTCTGGCCATATGGGCACAAATGATGCGAAGCATTCTTGACGCCCTGTGGAGGTTACGACTCCAGAAATCATTAATAAAATCCATGATATGGTGACGGATGAATGTAGTGTGAAGGTGCGTGAGTTTGGTAGTGCTGTGGGAATGTCGAATGAACCGATACATAATATTTTGCATAAACATTTGGACAGGAGAAAATATATATATATATATATATATATATATATATATATATATATATATATATATATCGGCAATAAGTTGCAACATTTATGTATATAATAAGTTGGTGAAAGTGGTTTGTTGTGGAAAAACTAGCGACTTCGAACATCATTATGTTTTCCGCAAACAAAGTTGTATTTCACAAAAGTTATTAATTGTCTTCATAATGTCAACCACGTATAGTTAACGGAAGACGTAGAAACGATATTCCGAAACGAATACGTATAGCGTAAGTCAAACGTTCGAAATAGAATAGAGACCCCACGAACACAATTTTGCTGTGGCAGGTATGAAATATAAACTCTGTTACTCGCTCGTTACACTTGAACGACAGATTGTGAAACGAGCTGCCGCAAACAGCTTAGTTGCCTGCTAACTTCGAAAAAAAGGCAGATGCGGTCCCTAGCGCAACTTATAACATCGTCGAAAATCAATGCGAAAGGGAGAGCTTTGGTACACCCTGTTAAAAAAAAAAAACTGAAAATGGATGCGGTACAATAGGAGAGCGGTCCGGCCTCACCAACATACATAAGCAATTCATATTTGAATTACAAAAAACAAATACTAAAAAAAAATTGCATGGTGCGAGATTCGATCCGGCGACCTTCGGTTTCCGAAACCGAGCGCTTACCCCTGTGCAACGACGCTGTGAGTATGCCAATTGTAGGAGAGTATCTCACTGCAGCCGTTTGTTTTAACTGTCCATTTTCTCGACAACGGCTGAGAAGTGCATCTTCGGGCTTTGCCACTTTACACCTCTGGCCATGAGCTTTTATTATGCACAGTATGAATCGAATATGAATTTCACAATTGGCGGCCTTCCCTTGCTTGAGAATTTGGTATATATTTTAATTGCCATATACTTATGACAGCGAGAGGCTCTCAGGGTATGGTGGTAGATAATGAATCATTTCCTTGTATGCAGGCAGATGTGTGCAGTCGTGATACTCATTAATATCTCTGCGTTGTAGTACTACAGGGCCACCACTAAAAGGAAAACGACGCAACGTATGCCATCAGAGCATACTGAGTAGTACACGAAAGTTCTGACTCCATGTGCGCGTCCTCGGTAGTATAGTGGTCAGTATCCCCGCCTGTCACGCGGGAGACCGGGGTTCGATTCCCCGCCGGGGAGATGCGATTTTTATATCGCAAGACTAAATCCAATCTTGAAGCTATGGTCCGAAATAGCATAAACTTTCCGCTGCACAAACTTAAAAATTGCTTCATCTTCCAAAGTAGCGTCAGAATTTCTATTCCAATGACGTCGTAATTTATGAATCTGGCCATCCTGATTTAGATTGTCTGCCTTGTTTCTCATTTTAACCCTTTCACTGAGCCTTTACTCTCAGCAGCTCCTGCTCTGTGCGCGTTATTTTCACCCGGTGCGTATATATATATGCGATGTAGCAGTCTACCGTTATTATCGAGATAAAAATCGTCGGTGTAAATCGTTTCCTTTTTTTAAATCTTTCGTAATAAATTCTTATTTTGTTCAAAAAAAAAGGTACTTCATTAGGAGTGGCCACATGGGCACAGGTGATGCTGAACGTTCTGGACGCCCTGTAGAGGTCACGACTCCAGAAATCATTGATAAAGTCCGTGATGTGGTGATGGATGGCAGTAGAGTTAAGGTGCGTGACTTTGCTGGTGCTGTGGGAATGTCGAATGAACGGGTTACATAATATTGCGCATAAACATTTCGACATGAAAAAGCTATCCGCAACATGGGTTCCGCAATTGCTCGCACTTGACCGAAAGCGGAATCGTGTGAATTGTTGCAAGGATGGTTGGCAGTTGTTTAGGAAGAATCCACAGGTCTTTAAGCATCGTTGGATGAAACATCCATACATTACTATACTCCTGAGACCAAAGAACAATTGGTTACCAAGCGAGAATCTGCAACAAAAAAGGTGAAGACCATTACTTCAGCTGAAAAGTTTATGGCGACTGTCTTTTGGGATTCGAAAGGGATAATCCTCATCGACTATCTGGAAAAGGGTAAAACTATGACAGGTGCATATTATTGATCGTTACTGTACCATTTGAAAATCGAGCTGCCACAAAAACGCCTGTGATTGGACGGCAAATTTTCATCACGACAATGCACCAGCACATACCTCAGCAGTTATGGTCGCAAAGTTAATGGGAATAGGATTCCAATTCGTTTGAAATCCCCCGTATTTTCCAAACTCGGCCCCTCGGACTAATATTTGTTCCCCAATTTGAAGAAATGGCTTGAGGGACAAAGATTTTATTCACATGAGGAGGTGATTGCAGCAACTCGGAAGGGATCAGCAAATTAGAACAGCGTTGGACGAAATGTACAAGTCAAAAGGAGACTATGTCGAAAAATTCAGATTCAGATTCAGATTCAGATTCTCTATTGCTCATTCAGCGTTATTATATGCAATAGACTTTGTCAGTTCACTAAACCTATTAATTCTATAAAATAAAGTTTTACATATTTAAGTTGATATTGGGCATTTCTAAAAATTCTTCTAATGAATATAACGAATTAGTTACTAAGAAGTTATGTACATTTTGTTTAAATAATTAGTCAGGCTTGATTGACGCATTCTTACAAGGGGAGGCCGCCAATTGTGAAATTCATATTCGATTCATACTGCGCATAATAAAAGCTCATGGCCAGAGGTGTAAAGGTGGCAAAGCACCAAGATGCACTTCTCAGCCGTTGTGGAGAAAATGGACAATTAAAAGAAACCGTTACGGTGAAATAGTCTTTACGATTAATAAATTTCTACAGCGTCGTGGCGCATCGGTAAGCGCTTGAATTTGTAATCCCAATTATATATCAGTTGCAACAATTATGTATATAACAAGTTGGTGAAAGTGGTTTGTTGTGGAACAACTGGCGACTTCGAACATCATTATGTTTTCCGCAAACAAAGTTGTATTTCACAAAGGTTATTAATTGTCTTCATAATGTTAACAACGTATAGTTAACGGAAGATATAGAAACGATATTCCGAAACGAATACGTATAGCGTAACACCTCTGGCCATGAGCTTTTATTATGCGCAGTATGAATCGAATCTGAATTTCACAATTGGCGGCCTTCCCTTGTTAGACAATTTTGCATATATTTTAATTGCCATATACTTATGACAGCGAGAGGCTCGCAGGGTATGGTGGTAGATAATGAATCATTTCCTTGTATGCAGGCAGATGTGTGCAGTCGTGATACACATTAATATCTCTGAGTTGTAGTACCACAGAGCGACTACTAAAAGGAAAACGACGCAACGTATGACATCAGAGCATGCTCAGTAGTAAACGACAATTATAAGTCAATGCGCACGTCCTCGGTAGTATAGTGGTCAGTATCCCCTCCTGTCACGCGGGAGACCGGGGTTCGATTCCCTATCGCAAGACTCACTCCAATCTTCAAGGTATAGTCCGAAATAGCATAAACTTTCCGCTGCACAAACGTAAAAATTGTTTCATCTCCAAAAGTAGCATCACAATTTCTCTTCCAATGACGTCGTTATTTATGAATCTGGCCATCCTGATTTAGTTCGTCTGCGTTGTTTCTCATTTTAACCCTTTCACTGAGCATTTACTCTCAGCAGCTCCCGCCCTGTGCGCGTTATTTTCACCCGGTGCTTACATATATACGACTGTAGCAGTCTACCGTTATTATCGAGATAAAAATTGTCGGTGTAAATCGTTTCCTTTTTTTAAATCTTTCGTAATAAATTCTTATTTTGTTCAAAAAAAAGGTACTTCATTAGGAGTGGCCACATGGGCACAGGTGATGCTGAACGTTCTGGACGCCCTGTGGAGGTTACGACACCAGAAATCATTGATAAAGTCCGTGATACGGTGATGGATGGCAGAAGAGTTAAGGTGCGTGACTTTGCTGGTGCTGTGGGGATGTCGAATGAACGGGTACATGATATTGCACATAAACATTTCGACATGAGAAAACTATTCGCAAGATGGGTTCCGCGATTGCTCGCACTTGACCGAAAGCGGAATTATGTGAACTGTTGCAAGGATGGTTTGCAGCTGTTCAGGAAAAATCCGCATGACTTTAAGCGTCGTTGGATGAAACATGCATATATTACTGAACTCCTGAGACCAAACAACAATCTAAACAATGGGTTACCAAGAGAGAATCTGCACCAAAAAAGGCGAAGACCATTCCTTCGGCCTAACGGTTATGGCGACTGTCTTTTGGGATTCGCAAGGCATAATCCTCATCGACTATCAGGGAAAGGGTAAAAGTATTGCAGGTGCATTTTATTCATCGTTACTGGAGCGTTTGAAAACCGAGCTGCAAGAAGAACACCGGCGATTGCACCGTATAAAAGTCCTTTTCCATCACGACAATGCACCAGCACACACCTCAGAAGTTGTGGTAGCAAAATTAATGGAAATAGGATTCCAACTCGTTTCACATCCCCCCCTATTCTCCACACTTGGATCCTTCGACTACTATTTGTTCCTCAATTTGGAGAAATGGCCGGTGGGACAAAAATTTTATTCAAACGAGGAAGTGATTGTAGCAACTAATAGCTATTTTGCAGACTTGGACAACTCCTATTATTCAGGAGGGTTCAACAAATTAGAACAGCGTTGGACGAAGTGTACAAGCCTAAAAGGAAACTATGTCGAAAAGTAAAAACGGTTTACCCAAAACACGTGACTAGTTTTTTATTTTTGCATGGACTTTTCAAAAGCCCGTCGTATCTTTTGTAATCTTTTGTAGCATTTCCGTAGTATTTTACCAATGAATTGAGTCTGCCACGTGCTTTACTTACGACTAAACGTATGTAATCGTTCCATTTCATCTCTCCACCAATTGTCACACCCAGGAAACTGTACGCATTGACCGATTCGCCGCACGGCGTAGCCGCGTGGTCTCGGGCGCCTTGTCACGGTTCGCGCGGCTCCCCCCGTCGGAGGTTCGAGTCCTCCCTCGGGCATGGGTCTTTGTGTTGTCCATAGCGTACGTTAGTTTAAGTAGTGTTTAGCCTAGGGACCGATGACCTCAGCAGTTTGGTCCGACAGGAGCTTACCACCAAAAATTGACCAATTCCATTTGTGGCTTGTTGCTACTGTAGCCATAGGATACTAGGCCTTTTAGTTTTCTGGACTGCACAGTTCTGCCGGCCGGAGTGGCCGAGTGGTTCTAGGCGTTTCAGTCTAGAATCGTGCGACCGCTACGGTCGCAGCTTCGAATCCTGCCTCGGTCAGGGATGTGAGTGATGTCCTTAGGTTAGTTAGGTGTAAGTAGTTCTAAGTTCTAGGGGACTGATGACTTCAGAAGTTAAGTCCCATAGTGCTCAAAGCCAATTGAACCTCGATTTTTTTTTTTTTTTTTTTGCACAATTCTAGATTTCTCAGTTTTTGAAGGGTGTTGCAACTATTTGCACTACTTTCAATTCATTTCAAGATATGGCTCGATATTTGCGCAGCTTTTCTGTGAAAATACGTCAGTGTAGATAACTGCATGATCAGCCAAAAGTCTGCGCTGTCTATTAATATTCATTGGCGCACGAAAACTTTCTCACTACTGTTGGTGCACATCACATCAAAAATAATATTAATAATTATTGTCCAGAATCATGCTACTAGATCTACGTACCCTAAAGTTATATTTAACAAGAAAGAATAAACATGACTCAAAATAGAATTTTCTAGCAAGGAGTAAAACTTTAGGATAAAGTCCCCAACGGTATTAAAAAGATTATTAAAACTGTTTTATTCAAGAAGGCAATTATAAGGCACCTGTTAAGCAATACATTGTACACAGCGATGGATCCGTTGGATAAAACAAGTAGAATTTTGCAAAAAACTGTAACGCAGGTAAATAATAATGGCGATAATAAAAGATCTACGACTTTACATAACACATTGAAACTATGTTCATTGCATTTCTCTTTCCTTCTTTTCTGTAAGACCTTACTCCCAAAGCCATACAACGTATATACGAACATCATGTCCTCTTCTGAACTCGATATCTCACTAGTTATGGAGGGATACTGACTCAGTTTTTCAGGCTAGCAATCCATCCTGATTGTGCAGTGTTGTGAAATAATGCGTGAACTGACTGGGAGTGAGATTTGAATGGACCGTGTAGCACTAGCCTTTTACGTAATTACACGACTTTCTCCTTACGCTACGGTTAAACGGAATGAGGTAGCACTGTCCCATTTGTTCGGACTGCCCTGGTATTCAGGAAGAGTGAAGGCATCTCCTGATTTAGTATTTCCGTGGTTTCTTTAAATTATATGAGGCAAATGCCGCCTGGGGTGATTTCTGCTCTAAGGCCACCGTCGACTACATGTCCCATCCTTGTCAAACCAGACATGTTACTATGGAACTGCCTGTACATATGAACTTCACTATTTCTGTTGTTCTTAAATTGAAACATCACGACACGTACAGCATATTCGTTGTTGTTCTTGTTGTGGTCTTCAGTCATGGGAATGGTTTGATGCAGCTCTCCATGCTACCCTATACTGTGCAAGCTCCTTCATCTCCCAGTACCTACTGCAACCTACATCCTTCTGAATCTGCTTAGTGTATTCATCTCTTGGTCTCCCTCTACGATTTTTACCCTCCACGCTGCCCTCCAATGATAAATTTGTGATCCCTTGATGCCTCAGGACATGTCCTAGCAACCGATCCCTTCTTCTAGTCAAGATGTGCCACGAGCTCCTTTTCTCCACAATTCTATTCAATATCTCCTCATTAGCTATGTGACCTATCCATCTAATCTTCTGTAGTACCACATTTCGAAACCTTCTATTCTCTTCCTGTCCAAACTATTTATCGTCCATGTTTCACTTCCTTACATGGCAACACTCCACACTTTCAGAAACGACTTCCTCACACTTAAATCTATACTCGATGTTAACAAATTTCTCTTCTTCAGAAACGCTTTCCTTGCCATTGCCAGTCTACATTTATATCCTCTCTACTTCGATCATCATCAGTTATTTTGCTCCCCAAATAGCAAAACCCCTTTACTACTTTAAGTGTCTCATTTCCTAATCTAATTCCCTCAGCATCACTATGACTTAATTCGACTACATTTCATTATCCTAGTTTTGCTTTTGTGGATGTTCATCTTATACCTTCCTTTCAAGACACTGTCCATTCCGTTCAACTGCTCTTCCAAGTTCTTTGCTGTCTCCGACAGGATTACAAAGTCATCGGCGAAACTCAAAGTTTTTATTTCTTCTCCATAGATTTTAATTCCTACTCCGAACTTTTCTTTTGTTTCCTTTATTGCTTGATTGAATAGCATCGGAGAGAGGCTACAACCCTGTCTCACTCCCTTCCGAACCACTGCTTCCCTTTCGTGCCCCTCGACTCTTATAACTGCCATCTGCTTTCTGTACAAATTGTAAATAGCCTTTCGCTCCCTGCATTTTACCCCTGCCACCTTCAGAATTTGAAAGAGAGTATTCCTGTCAACATTCTAAGATAAGTCGTAGGGTCAGTTTGCCTCACGTGTTCCAACATTTCTACGGAATCCAAACTGATCTTCCCCTATGTCGGCTTCTATCAGTTTTTCCAGTCGTCTGTAAAGAATTCGCGGTAGAATATTGCAGCTGTGACTTATTAAATTGATAGTTCGTTAATTTTCACATCTGTCAACACCTGCTTTCTTCCGTATAGGAATTGTTATATTCTTCTTGAAGTCTGTTTCATACATCTTGCTCACCAGATGGTAGAGTTTTGTCAGGACTGGCTCTCCCAAGGCCGTCAGTAGTTCCAATGGAATGTTGTCTACTCCGGGGGCCTTGTTTCGACTCAGGTCTTTCAGTGCTCTGTCAAACTCTTCACGCAGTATCGTATCACCCATTTCATCTTCATCTACATCCTCTTCCATTTCCATAGTATTGTCCTCAAGTACATCGCCCTTGTATAGACCCTCTATGTACTCCTTCCACCTTTCTGCTTTCCCTTCTTTGCTTAGAAGTGGGTTTCCATCAAAGCTCTTGATATTCATGAAAGTGGTTATCCTTTCTCCAAAGGTCTCTTTAATTTTCCTATACGCAGTATCTATCTATCTTATCCCTAGTGAGATAATCGTCCACATCCTTACATTTGTCCTGTAGCCATCCCTGCTTTGCCCTTTTGCACTTCCTGTCGATCTCATTTTTGAGATGTTTGTATTCCTTTTTGCCTGCTTCATTTACTGCATTTTTATATTTTCTCCTTTCGTCAATTAAATTCAATATTTCTTCTGTTACGCAAGGGTTTCTACTAGCCCTCGTCTTTTTACCTATTTGATCCTCTGTTGCCTTCACTACTTCATCCCTGAAAGCTACCCATTCTTCTTCTACTGTATTTCTTTCCCCCATTCCTGCCAGTTGTTCCCTTATGCTCTCCGTGAAACTCTGTACAACCTCTGGTTCTTTCAGTTTATCCAGGTCCCATCTCCTTAAATTCCCACCTTTTTGCACTTTCTTCATTTTTAATCTACAGTTCATAACCAATAGATTGTGGTCAGAGTCCACATCTGCCCCTGGAAATGTCTTACAATTTAAGACCTGGTTTCTGAATCTCTGCCTTACCATTATATAATCAATCTGATACCTTTTAGTATCTGCAGGGTTCTTCCATGTATACAACCTTCTTTCATGATTCTTAAACCGAGTGTTAGCTATGATTAAGTTATGCTCTGCGGAAAATTCTACCAGTCGGCTTCCTATTTCATTTCCCAGCCCCAATCCATATTCACCTACTATGTTTCCTTCTCTCCCTTTTCCTACGCTTGAATTCCAGTCACCCATGACTATTAAATTTAAGAGTGATAAAACTGCTGCAGTATTCTCTTATAAGTGATGAATAAAGCTAATACTACAGTTATTGCTAGACGCAGAACGGCATCCTTGGTAGGGAGTAGTGCTTGGCGGGAACTGGCGTATGCCTTCCGCTGACCAGGACGCTTCGAGGCACGATGTATATCGATTGCGGCGGCGCGTCGACTCGTGACATATCGACCGCGCCATCAGATAACAATAGTGCTGCCGTCACCCGCTGGGAGGTGCCACATCTCACCGCACAGCTCGATACTGAACAGGGGAGAGTAATCCGCGGGGCGTGACGTCACTGAGGCCATGACAGCTGCTCTACTGTCCTGCTATACTGCGTTCACCATAAGAGTAAACCCGGTGTAAACATTGCACCATGTAATCTTCCGCGTTTGCTGGAAACTCGCTGGATTTCCTTTCACGTGGAGCGGAAACCAAGCTGTCACAAGTGCCATAATAAGAGCGCTTTTTACGTAAGGGGACCATATTTTCTAGACTCAAATTCGGGACATTGACATATTTCCTAGGCCCAAATCCGGGACACATTAAAAATTAAGCAAAATAGGCTATATTTTTTTATTATATGAGAAGAAGGTTTCAATTAAATGCAATAAATACAAGATATCAATTAAATTTGTTACACAGAAAAGCGCATTTACATTTTATTAATACCTTCTAAGATGAATGAGTGTGATCAGGGCAACTGTATTTATCAGTGCTGTGAATTTTCTTTATCGAGTCTATTTTTCAACAACTTATGAAAAAACTCGACGTAAGTTTCATCATAATTTATTCTACGAACTAACATTGCTTTCATGGTTTTGTGTTTTGCGACTTGTCCATATATTGTTCATGAGGGAAAATACCCTTTCAGTAGCAACATTTGTGCCAAGAAGGCAGAAAAGAAACTCCACTAGCTTGAGTGCATTTGAGAATGGCACATGATTCTGGCTGAAATGAGAAATCATCTCAACCCATATTTGACCTGGAACACTGTTGTTAGCAGTCCATTCAATGATTTTCTCAAAGGTTACAAACTGTTTGACACTGACATTCTCATCACACATTACATTTTCTGCAAACTGAACATATGGCACAGTTTCGCTAACTAGAGAAGAAGTTCTTCCAATGTCATCCCATACAGGTATTTGATTCAAGGTAACCCAATTGTAGCAGTCCAAGTTCTGGAAACTTTTTTCAGTCCACTTTTTTTAAAGTAGGACAGAGCAGTTTCTTAGAAAAATAATACAGCACCATGAAAACTCTTTACCTTTGCTGGAAGCAGACCTACCTCTGTTTCAAGAGTTTCAATAACTGTTTTAACTCTTGAGGGAAGGAACTGGTGTTCAGTTTTGGACTGGAACTATGATTGTGCTGAATTGTATGCTACGCAAAAACGCCCTCAGTTGCTACTAACCTCTCCTCCTGAACACTAAGTTTCTCTGGTATAAAAAATGACTTTAATGTTACACTAGACGCTGCTGCAGAGACTGCTCTTTTATGTTTGTCACTTGTTTAAATGTAGTTGTATACCACCACGTCCACTGTGACTTAGTGAGAAACTAGAAGCACATGTGTTGCACCTCACTTTTCCTTTTGTGTTCGAAGAACTAGTGTCACTGATGAATGGAAATTCTTTCCGCAATTGTTTCACTGAAGGTGCGCTTGCGCTTCTTTGAACTCATTCTTGCGATGAAGTATTGTTATTGTTGTTGACGAGGGCAAAACAACTAAACTTATCAAACGTAATATACCATAGCACGACGTAACACAAAATTCAATCTGATATAATATGGCGCACACAGTTGACAAATGGTCGTATTCTAGAGACCAGCTTACACTGCGTTGGCGACGGCAAAGTCAACGAGAGCGTATATTACTGTTCGTCTGTTCGAATTACTTCATATTTCGTCTGCATGTTTGCCACAAAACCTCCTCTGCCTCTTCCATAGCTATTAGAAAATATGCAGATTTCTTCCTTCTTCTGTTCGAGTTACGGTTAAAAACGTTTCGACGGCGCGAATGCGTTCGAGTGCGACTTTTTCCGTTGCCGTGGTCTCTGCTGTCCATTAGCTGTTCGAGCTGCGGCCAACACATGTTTGCACAGTAGAAACAGTTTGATAACAGTTTCGACAGTTTGTCGTACCCTCTTGTCACCATAACTAAAACTAATAATAAAATATACCGATGCAGGTGAAATGAATGTCTAATCCGGGACAAATTGGGTCATGATTGTTAATTCCGGGGAAACAGGTGTCCCGAATTACCTTTGAAATATTTCGGGACAGACACACAAAAAACGGTACTGTCTCGAAACAAAAACGGGACGGATGATTACCTTATTTTTACGCTGTGTGTTACGCGCATATCGACTTAGCGATAACACGAGACAACAGTTTTACCGGCGCATTTAACTTGGACAGCACTGGCCAACCAGCTGTTCCAATTAGCCTACACAGTGATGTAAGCAGTTGCAGCTAAGACTTAAACAGAGACGAGCAGAGAAACAATGTAACTTCGAATGCCATTTAATTCGCAAACAGAATGAAAAAAATATACGGCAGGACTCCGGTAATTCCCCTCTTAGAGGACGGTCTGTCATCTGGTAATCTCTGAAGTTCTCTCCGATTCCGAGGAATCAATTTCAATACTGGAATTGTCAGCTACTGCGTTGATAGCGAGGCAACCAACAACAGAATCCACGAAACCACACGGACGCTACATTTTATTTCTTCTTCTTTCACGGCGTGCTGTACCTTATCCCGCCAGCGTTCGTGACCGATATGTGTAAAGTATCGTGCATTAGCACCAGTGAGTCTGGCAACTTAATTGTCGTGTTATTTCTTGTGAAAAATCCCTGAACTTGGGTCCAGATCAATTGTACTGGGTTCAGAGTACAGTGGTACGGTAGCTACTGTAAAAATGCAACATTTGTACGGTGCGTTCGATGATGTCAAAATTATTGTTTTCCGTTTCTACGACGCTTATCACTCCGTATCGTATAAGAACACATCTGCGGTTTCACACAATGGGCATAGTCCAAATAAAGAATACTTGATTTTTCATTCTTGTTCCAAAAATTTAATTTGTGATGTTTTCTTAATTTAAACTGTCTTTCATCGGCCGTCTTTTATAAAGTATTCACAACCAAGAATTTATATTTCTATTGAGATCTGGAATTTTGCATGTGATACATAATTAGAAACAAGAAGGCGTCAATTACCCACAGAAAGATGATGATTACATATGTCTTAGCACATATTTCATGAATTTATACTCAAATGATGTAGGTATTCGAACTGAAGAGAAATGTTGAATAAAAAAAAAAAAAAAAAAAGACCACACTGAGGTTCGAACGGACGATACGCAAAATACTTCGTCACTATTCACCAACGCTACCAATTAAGATAGGCATCTTGCTTACAAAAATCGCCTTAACTTTGTGTACTAAACATCATCGGAAAATTTCAAATACCATTTTCTCTGCAAACTTGGGAAGAACATCAAGAACATCCCGTTTCTCGCTGTAATTAATAACGTTGTGTTTCATTGAATGGTACACTATGATACATTTTTGAATAGTTCTTTAGGAGAGGAAATGAATTACCGTATAAAAAAATACGGGGTGCCATTTAAAATGGTCATACCTCTGTTCATATCTTTGCAAAAAACAAAGCTACAACGAAGGCAATCATGTTGATTATTGTCCCCCTGACGGCTAAAGAGCATTTGCTTGAAACATTTTGTAATTTGCATCTGAACAAACAGTTATTTAGGATGGTCAAGATAAATGGGACACCCTGTATATTGACACTGCGACAAAACACTTTATTACCAACGTTTACAGAGATTGCGATTGTACACGTATTTTGAAATGAAAACTATACATCTAAAGTATGATTAGGAAAAACGTTGATGTCTGTTAATGCTTTAACATATCTTAAAGTTTAATTTGCAGTGACATTTATATTCAAATGATGTAGGTATTCGAACTGAAGAGAAAAATCGAATGAAATAAAAGACCACACTGAGGTTCGAAGAAACGATGCGCAGAATACTCGATCACTATACACCAACGCTACAGATGTGAAAATTACCGAACTATCAGTTTCATAAGTCACAGCTGCAAAATACTAACGCGAATTCTTTACAGACGAATGGAAAAACTAGTAGAAGCCGACCTCGGGGAAGATCAGTTTGGATTCCGTAGAAATGTCGGAACACTTGAGGCAATACTGTCCCTACGACTTACCTTAGAAGCTAGATTAAGGAAGGGGAAACCTACATTTCTAGCATTTGCTGATTTACAGAAAGCTTTTGACAATGTTGATTGGAATGCTCTCTTTCAAATTCTGAAGGTAGCAGGGGTAAAATACAGGGAGCGAAAGGCTATTTACAATTTGTACAGAAACCAGATGCCAGTTATAAGAGTCGAGGGACATGAAAGGGAAGCAGTGGTTGGGAAGGGAGTGAGACAGGGTTGTAGTCTCTCCCCGATGTTATTCAATCTGTATATTGAGCAAGCAGTGAAGGAAACAAAAGCAAAATTCGGAATAGGTATTAAAATCAATGGAGAAGAAATAAAAATGTTGAGGTCCACCGATGACATTGTAATTCTGTCAGAGACAGCAAAGAACTTGGAAGAGCAGTTGAACGGAATGGACAGTGCCTTGAAAGGAGGATATAAGATGAACATCAACAAAAGTAAAACGAGGATAATGGAATGTAGTCGAATTAAGTCAGGTGATGCTGAGGGAATTAGATTAGGAAATGAGACACTTAAAGTAGTAAAGGAGTTTTGCTATTTGGGGAGCAAAATAACTGATGATGGTCGAAGTAGAGAGGATATAAAATGTAGACTGGCAATGGCAAGGAAAGCGTTTCTGAAGAAGAGAAATTTGTTAACATCGAGTATAGATTTAAGTGTCAGGAAGTCATTTCTGAAAGTATTTGTATGGAGTGTAGCCATGTATGGAAGTGAAACATGGACGATAAATAGTTTGGACAAGAAGAGAATAGAAGCTTCCGAAATGTGGTGCTGCAGAAGAAGGCTGAATATTAGATGGGTAGATCACATAACTAATGAGGAAGTATTGAACAGGATTGGGGAGAAGAGAAGTTTGTGGCACAACTTGATCAGAAGAAGGGATCGGTTGGTAGGACATGTTCTGAGGCATCAAGGGATCACCAATTTAGTATTGGAGGGCAGCGTGGAGGGTAAAAATCGTAGAGGGAGACCAAGAGATGACTACACTAAGCAGATTCAGAAGGATGTAGGTTGCAGTAGGTACTGGGAGATGAAGAAGCTTGCACAAGATAGCGTAGCATGGAGAGCTGCATCAAACCAGTCTCAGGACTGAAGACCACAACAACAACAACAACCAATTAAGCTAGGCATCTCGATCTCAAAAATCGCGGTATCTGATACATTAGTAGGGCCTACTGCCAAGAATTTTTACACCCCATTCTACGTGTGCTATGGCTGCTAAGCAATCGTCGCGTTTGTATTTGTTTACGTCGTGTTCATTCGTATGGTGAACGAAGTATAGCCGGAAGGTGCAATATTAGCTACAGTTTACTGATCCAAGGCTCGGTTCTGGTGGGAGGGGGAGGGGAGGGGGGAGGGGGCGTGGTCTGCCGGTGTACTCATTATCATTGGCCCCTCCCCCTATCCGTGAATTATAAATCGCCGTTATAGCCGATTTTAACGCGCCGAAGATAAAGAAGAATTTTAACAACAGTAACTATGGTAACGATAATAATAATAACAACAAACAAAGTGCAATCCACATTACTAAACGGCTACGGTAACCCCAATTCTAGTTGCAAGTTGCCTGAGTAACGTCTTCCGGAGGCGACAAAGTTTGATTTTCGGTATTTCATATGATTATTAATCAAATGCAAGTATTTGAAATGCTATCACAATCTTGATGGTGTTGAGAGAGCAACCAGCCACAATTTTATTTTCAGTTCCTTTATTCAGAAGGTACCGTTACTGGTTTCTAATCATTACGATTCATCTTCAGACGGTTTTCATGCTTTCATTACATGTGGTGCGTTTTTTTTGCGGATTAATTGACCTAACATAAAAAATAATACATAATGATAAGCACGCCACACAGAATGTTGCGTTACAGATTTGTATTGGATGTGACTTACGTGAAATGTCGGTTTATAGTGGTTGTTTTCATGGTCCAAGAGATGTGAATACATTCCCACTGCATTCTTATCGGTGCACAAATAAAATTTTATCACTGAACACTTTATATTTGTAACAGAATAGATTTCTAACACGCACCACATGTTCTGGTACATACAAAGTGCTTACAAACACATGAGTGGCAAAGATGCTATGATATGATTATAAAGATGTCCCATGTTTGGAAAAAGATTATATATTCACTTATGCAGCTCAAATGCCATTTACACTAGTACAGAGAGACATTGGTTTTGTGAGTTTTAGAGCGAATACTGTTACGTTAATTATAAAGTTGTTCCATTTTTTTAGTACTGAATAGGTAAGACAGTACATTATTTATTTACATTTAGCATCATGAGAATTGTTGTAACATATAAATTTGCTACTTGATCTTCAGATAGGCTGTCTCAAGACCATCAAAATTTGTTTTCTGATAACAGCCACGGTCTCCTATCATGCCAATCGCAATTTGATTATTAAGAATAATAATCTTATAATCAGCTTGTGAATGTTGCAATTTTCAGTGCTTGCTTAGAAAACTGGAGAGGAAATCGGCCCTATGCGAGACACCTTTGTAATTTTCACCCACACATGTTTCAGCCCTTTTTGTGCTATCGTCATGGGTTTATTTGTTTATCTTCCTTTCCAAAACTGTTGTTACATGTGAACCTTTAAAAAAAAAAACTTTTGGTACAAAATATTGTCATTCGTAAAATGAGCGTCTGTTATGAAATATTTTACACTGGTTTGCACACAGAACAGAGCTGAAATATGTATCACTGAGTTGAGTCATTCTACGTTGTTTATTTATGATATGCCTAAAAAGTTATAGTTTTGTAGTACATTTGGAAATAAAGCGACGTACGCATTTGTTTATATGCCACAAATGAAACTACTGGATGTATACATTCCATAAGTAATGCGACCATTTGTTTTTTCTGACGCGGCAGTACACCACAGCGTGTTGTAACCGGCTAAGCTGAGTGGATGGGGGGGGAGGGGGGGTGTCAGCTTCTGAACGCTCTTTGTCTCATTCGGCTGGCTAGCTGCCGGAGAGTCAGGACGTGCGTTTCCGTGAACCGTGTTTTGAGTTTATGTGACACGGCACAATGGATCATTCTGTAGAACAACGGCACGCTATCAGACTTTGCGTGTTTAACTTGGTAAGTCCGCCACGGAAACGTTTCCATTACTTCGGCATGCCTTTGCGACTGATTGCTCGTCCGAATCACAAGCTTTCCGATGGCAGAAGTCGCTCACGGAGGGCCGAGAGGAGATCGCCGACGAACCTCGCAGTCATCAACCGCACGAGTCGACCAGAATATGACGCGTGTGCGCGATTGTTTGGACTCTAAACGTCTCGAAAACACCCGTTTTCCGCATTGTGACCGAAGATTTGAACACGAGAAAGGTGTGTGACAAACTCGTCCCAAAAGTGTTGACCGACGAACACAAGCATACGCGAGTGCTTCGGTGGCGAGATATACACTCCTGGAAATGGAAAAAAGAACACATTGACACCGGTGTGTCAGACCCACCATACTTGCTCCGGACACTGCGAGAGGGCTGTACAAGCAATGATCACACGCACGGCACAGCGGACACACCAGGAACCGCGGTGTTGGCCATCGAATGGCGCTAGCTGCGCAGCATTTGTGCACCGCCGCCGTCAGTGTCAGCCAGTTTGCCGTGGCATACGGAGCTCCATAGCAGTCTTTAACACTGGTAGCACGCCGCGACAGCGTGGACGTGAACCGTATGTGCAGCTGACGGACTTTGAGCGAGGGCGTATAGTGGGCATGCGGGAGGCCGGGTGGACGTACCGCCGAATTGCTCAACACGTGGGGCGTGAGGTCTCCACAGTACATCGATGTTGTCGCCAGTGGTCGGCGGAAGGTGCACGTGCCCGTCGACCTGGGACCGGACCGCAGCGACGCACGGATGCACGCCAAGACCGTAGGATCCTACGCAGTGCCGTAGGGGACTGCACCGCCACTTCCCAGCAAATTAGGGACACTGTTGCTCCTGGGGTATCGGCGAGGACCATTCGCAACCGTCTCCATGAAGCTGGGCTACGGTCCCGCACACCGTCCCCAAGTCCCCAAGAACTTAGAACTACTTAAACCTAACTAACCTAAGGACATCACACACATCCATGCCCGAGGCAGGATTCGAACCTGCGACCGTAGCGGTCGCGCGGCTCCAGACTGTAGCGCCTAGAACCGCTCTGCCACTTCGGCCAACTGGATTTTTCAGTACGACCCTGTAGCAAAAAGGCAGAGTTCAGAGAGGCACACCGAATGGTCGCCCCGTCCCAGGAAGGCACACACGAGCAAGTCCAGGATCAAAACCGCGCTCATTGTTTTGTTTGACGTCAGAGGTATTGTCCAACACGAATTCGTACCTACCGGGACTACAGTGAGCTTCCTACTTGGAAGTGCTTAAAAGACTGAAAAGGAGGGTCTGGCGCTGCCGAAGCGTCATCGAGGGCCCGTGGAAAGTTCAGCACGACAACGCGCCGCGTCACAGCGCCTTCGTTGTCGACGACTTCCAGAGCAGGATCGAGACCCCATTGGTTACACAGCCTCCTTACAGTTTTTTGTTTCCTCAGTTAAAAGGAGTCACGAAAGGAAAAACATTGGGACACGATTGAAAGCATCCAGGCGCAAGGACATTCTGGAAAAGGCATTCCAGGATGCCTTGCAGGTATAGAAACACCGCCTCCAGAAGTGTATCGACGCCAGAGGGCGATATTTTGAAAATTTTTGATTACATGTACGAATATATTCAATAAATAGTTATTTATGAATTCTGTCGCATTACTTATGGAACGCACCTTGTATGCCGGTAATTTTAGATCTACTACGCAATCCATTATCTGCAAATAGGAAAACGTTATTGGTATCGCGTTATTAGCTTATTACTTGCAGTTTTTTATGTTGTGGTGTTTTTACTTTGTTTGTATTGAGGTAACAAGCTTATTTCTTCCACTTTTGTCGTTACACGCGTATTTTCTACGAGTTTTCGCAGGCATTACATGTTGCTGTGGCTGTGTAGTGATCATTCGTTTCGTGGCATGTTTGTTTGGGGTGTGGCGCACGGGTTTGAAGTGTTTTTGACGGTTGGAGGTGTTTGGTTCTTGTGTGTGTGTGTGTGTGTGTGTGTGTGTGTGTGTGTGTAACGTACGAGGTCTGTTTAAAATTTTAGGAACATTGTCCACAAAACTTTACTACACTTACCTTTTACTTACTGTGCATGGTCTCCTTCGAAATACTCTCCTCCAAAATTGATACACCGCTCCCAACGCCGTGTCCACTTCCAGAAGCAGACTTGGTACGCCTCTTGCTGGATCGCCCAAAGTGTCTTCTGCCAATTCTCCTTCATCTGCTCTATCCTTGGAACTTTTCGTCCTTTCAGCGTCTCAACATGACAACCGTAGACCCACATCTCATCACCAGTTATGATTCTCTTCAGGAACATTTCATTCCCATTTGCGCGATCCAGAAGCTCTTCACAGACTGCGAGGTTCAGTTCCTTCTGGTCTTGACTCACGAACTGTGCGGCGAACCTGGCAGCGACACGGTGCATCCCATGACGGCGTGTCAACACTTCATCACACGATCCAGCTGAAATGTTACATTCTTGTGCAATCTCTCGGACAGTCAGTCTTCTTTTGGGACGCACACTTCCGTTGACATTCCTGACATGAGCGTCGTCGCTAAACGTAGAGGGGCCTCATGAACGAGGGTCATCTTTAACCGCCATCCGGGAATTGTTAAACCGTGTGAACCACCGATAACACCGAGTACGGCTTAAGGGGAGCTTTACTATCTTTCACCCGAAAAAGCATGTTCCTTGAGGTTTTTCATCCCAAGATGTGTTATAGATATCAATGTCAAATTTGGTCAAAATGTTCATTGATATTTCCTCTACAAACTGGAATTTGTTCGACCGGAAATTTCGAAGAGCAAAGGAGGAAGTGCCGACGGAACGAAACAAAATTTGGATGTAGACCTCGACGCGCGGTATGTCACATGTCAGCCGGCTCGTCTGAAATCAAAATTGAGTTGACGTTAGCGAAATATATAATATTCTTTAGGAACTGTACCCTGCTTAAGTTATTTGGACCATAGGAAACAAAATGCGGTCTTTTGAAGAAAAATAGGGGTCGGCCAAGTAAAAATATTTATTTTGCAAAAACAGGCATAATGTCTTTTGGAATAACAGCAATCAGTGATTTTATAATGTTACTTAAAAACCGTCTTGATTGCAATTGTTTTTTATTCATATGACCGGTTTCGGTTCATTCAGAACCATCTTCAGATCTGATATTTCAGTTACAGGAGTAACGCGTCCAAATCCAGCAATTTTCACATGCTACGTCACATAGCGTAGCATGTGAAAATTGCTGGATTTGGACGGGTTACTCCTGTAACTGAAATATCAGATCTGAAGATGGTTCTGAATGAACCGAAACCGGTCATATGAATAAAAAATAATAACAATTGCAATCAAGACGGTTTTTAAGTAACATTAAAAAAATATTTATAGTTGATGGAGCGGAATAAAAATGGTACAACTCCTAGACAATTTACTTAGCTTCGTCGAAAACAAAGAACCATGCCAATCGGTTCAGTAGATTTGAAGTTACCACACCGCGCGATAAAAAGAAAGTCATTTCGAGAAAAACGCGTTTGAAGTTTTGACTACATATAAATGCAACATTACACAACGTACGTCCAATCTGCTATTCCGGGTCCACAAACCAGTCCTACCTCTTCCTCACAGAGGGCGTTCTGCTCGATCTGGGCCATCCTCCGCTGCTCCAGAGCCGCTCGTACGACCTGTGACAAGCGGTTCTCGGCGGCTCGAATCCGGCGGTCGTCCGAATGTTTGGCGAACTGCGTCTAATAGAGTCCCGGGGTGACGTCCGTCGCTGTCACGGTCTTCAGAATTGCTGAACACTCTCCGCTGAAGCTGCTCACTGCCAGGAAAGTCGCAGTCTCCACTGTCTTGCAAATGCTTGGGGGCTAACTTCCGAATACACGCGTTCAAACTTTCATTTGAATTTTGTGTGTTTCCTCCCAAGCAGCGGTACACCAACTCGTCCTCCAAAAGGAAAAAAAAACTGGTGCGTGAAAAAGACAGATTTCAGACAGGTGCATTTTTTGTTCAACCGTGAATAACAAACATTTCCGTTCCGTATTCGGAAAAACAGTCTCAGGGGCGGATTCTAAACCCTTTTATGGATCCAAAAATGCAATTTAAAATTTTTGTTTTTAACTAAAAGATAGTACACCTCCCCTTAAGCAGTCATCGCCGTAGGATTCTGCATCATTTGGTGTGTCTCTCTAAAGGTTTTCATGAGACTCATGCAAAATTTAATGCAAACACGTTGCTCCAGTAACTCTACCATCTCGAAATTCGCAAACGTTCTACCCAGTAGAACGCTAAACAATATCTGACAGACATACAATAATGAAACTTCTGGCAGTTACACATTAAATACAGGCGTGTGGACGAATGCCAACTACATTTCGCTCCAACACAATACTGGTGCGAAAATACGAATGGTCCTGAATTTTTATAAGAGACCTCGTAATATTGTGTGCATAGCTGGTTAAAGAGGTAAGTGACAGAAACGGCCGCTTGGGGGGCGCCAAGCTGACACGTCCTCCAGACACACCCAAGCACAAAATTTATACCTAGGGTGTTTCACACGCTCCCTAGACTTAGATATATTTCTAAATATCTTACCAAGGAACAGCAACGGATGTGTGCCTGAGGGAGGAAGTGGTGGGAAGAGCCAAATCATATGTCGCTTGCGCGGAAACATATTCTTCAAGCGACCCCTAACTGTACGACACTTACTTCAAGAGATGTTGTTGTTGTTGTCGTCTTCAGTCCTGAGACTGGTTTGATGCAGCTCTCCATGCTACTCCATCTATCCGGTGCTAGCTTCTTCATCTCCCAGTACCTACTGCAACCTACATCCTTCTGAATCTGCTTAGTGTATTCATCTCTTGGTCTCCCTCTACGATTTTTACACCCCACGCTGTCCTCCAATGCTAAATTTGTGATCCCTTGATGCCTCAAAACATGTCCTACCAACCGATCCCTTCTTCCAGTCAAGTTGTGCCACAAACTCCTCTTCTCCCCAATTCTGTTCAATACCTCCTCATTAGTTATGTGATCTACCCATCTAATCTTCAGCATTCTTCTGTAGCACCACATTTCGAAAGCTTCTATTCTCTTATTGTCCAAACTATTTATCGTCCATGTTTCACTTCCATACTTTCAGAAACGACTTCCTCACACTTAAATCTATACTCAATGTTAACAGATTTCTCTTCATCAGAAACGCTTTCCTTACCACCACCAGTCTACATTTTATATCCTCTCTACTTCGAGCATCATCAGTTATTTTGCTCCCCAAATAGAACTCCTGTACTACTTTAACTGTCTCATTTCCTAATCTAATTCCCTCAGCATCACCCGATTTAAATCGACTACATTCCATTATCCTAGTTTTGCTTTTGTGGATGTTCATCTTATGCCCTCCTTTCAAGACACTGTCCATTCCATTCAACTGGTCTTCCAAGTCCTTTGCTGTTTCTGACAGAACTGCAATGTCATCGGCGAACCTCAAAGTTTTTATTTCTTCTCCATGGATTTTAATACCTACTCCAAATTTTTCTTTTGTTTCCTTTACTGCTTGCTCAATATACAGATTGAATAACACCAGGGAGAGGCTACAACCCTGTCTTACTCCCTTCCCAACCACTGCTTCCCTTTCATGTCCCTCGACTCTTATTACTGCCATCTGGTTTCTGTACAAGTTGTAAATAGCCTTTCGTTCCTTGTATTTTACCACCGCCACCTTGAGAATTTGAAAGAGAGTAGTCCAGTGAACATTGTCAAAAGCTTTCTCTAAGTCTACAAGTGGTAGATATGACATCATATTCACTGAGACGCGTGAAAATTGGGTTTTGCTTGAGAAACAGCGCAAATTACCGATACTGTATTTGTCCCGTGTTCCATACTGAGAGCGCATAGCGACTTTCAAGGAACTCTACGGATACTTTCGAATTTTTACAGGTTTTTGTTTTTCGCATGTACACCCCAGAAATTGATGAAAGGCTAAAAGGTTTATCACAGACTAAATTTCACGGTTGATGCACGGAAAGTTCAGTGTCAAACAAGACGCTTAAATTTATTACTTCTGTAGTACTAATTCTATTCGCAACAAATTATGTACACAGCATCTGTATGCACCCCTGAATGTGCTGCAGAACATCTTTGTATGGCACACAGCTCAGGTGGTATGACATCAGAAACACTGAGATGTGTGGGAAAACTAATTTTCTTTAAATGGAGCAGAAATAAAAAAAGCAAATAAAACGAACAAACTAGGCTTTATTGTGTTCAACATACAGGTTTTACATGCTTAACGTAAAATATTTAACACAGTAACTCATTTGCAAAGTAATAAGATGTTTGAAGCTGTTTCGTACTTGTGGGCTCCAGTTTTAAATCAATTGGCCGTGGAGAAGATTGGGAAGAAGGTAAGGGTGTCACCACGTAAGCACACTAATACAAAATATGACGCACTTGGAAGGAATTATGCGAATGGGACAGAGTTCAGCAGATGTGATGTACGTGTATACACAAACATATGATAGCAATTTAATAATGATTTGGTGGTTTATTCAAAAAAAAAAAAATGTCGGGTAACTGCGGTCTCCCGAAGGTAAACCAGTCGCCGGGTGCAAGTCTTTCGATTTGACGGCACTTCGGCGACTTGCGTGTCGATAGGAATGAAATGATGATGATTAGGACAACACAACACCCTGAGTGAGGAAAATCTCCGACCCAGCTGGGAATCGAAGCCGAGCCAGGAGGACTGACATTCTGTCGCGCTGACCACTAAGCTACTAGGAGCGGACATTTATTTGAGAGAAACATCTTCACACCATAACGTATTGATGCACCCTTGGCCCTTAAGGAAGCAGTTATTCGGCTTGACATCGATTGATGGAGTTGTTGGGTATCCTCATGAGGGAAACCGTGACAAGTTACGTCCAACTGGTAGTTCAGATCGTCAAAATCCAGAGATGTTTGAACGGTACTGCCCATAGTCCTCAAACGTTCTCAACTGGGGAGGGATTCGGCGATCTGGTTGGCCCCTGTATTGCTTGGCAAGCAGGAAGACGAGCAATAGAAACTCTCCTCGTATGTGGACCGGTGTTATCGTGCTGAAATATAACTCCTGGATGACTTGCCATTAAGGGCAACAAAAGGGGGCAGAGAATATCGTCGGCGAACTTTTGTGCTGTAAGGATGCCGTGAATGATACCCAAAGCGGTCCTGCTACAAAATAAAATGGTACCATAGATTATCTCTCATGGTCAAAGATGCTACTCCAGGCGGGGGCTAATGAATGTGCGCAATGGAAAATAATGAAAATGGTGACATCTTGGATATTCGGGAATCCAGCCGGATGTTCGCGTCGTTCTGGCACGATATTTCAACAGCGTACCTCGCTGTCTTTCCAGATCATGAACTCGGCTTCAGAAGACGGCCAGGCCGGGCGCGGACGGCGGAGGGAACACCGGCGACCAGAGAAGGACAATGTAGCCGCGTCTGGCGGGCGCGGACCTTCCCATGGAGTGGGACGGCAAAATACCTAGGGGTTACCCTAGACCGCAGGCTCACCTGGAAGCATCACATCCGTGATGTGAAAGGGAGAGCAGTTGGACGCCTCCGCGCCCTGTATCCACTGCTAAACCCGCAGTCAACTTTGCCACCGCAACACGGCATCACGCTTTACCTAACATTGGTTCGCCCACTGTTAGAGTATGCGGCCGTGGTCTGGGGGAAAGGCGCAGATGCTCACATTGTGACTCTGCAACGGATACAGAACCGCGCCCTGAAGACTGCTATGCATCTTCCAAGGCGCTTTTCGGCGCGCCAACTCCACGAGGACACCGGAATCCTGCCTCTTCGAGAAAGGTTCCGCGCCATCGCCAGGAAATTCTACGAGAGGACGGAACACTCCCGTAACCGGCTCATCCGTGGACTGGGCCAACAACCACATCACAGGCCAACCACGCGCTGGCCTGACCTGCTGAGGGATTAAGTTTTACTAATCCCCCAGCAGAGTGTGTTACTTTTTCTCTTACAGGTCACACCAGCATGGAAAAATCGACAAGTGTGTTAATATATTTTTCTTTTCTCTTCCACAGGAACCGCAGGAATGACAAATCTGTCTAGACTGCACCATTCTCGAGCCAAGGATCGGCTCGTCTTTACAGCGTCAGCGTCAGCGGGCGCAGACCTCAGATGGAACACACGACGCGGCGCGGACCGGTTAGGGAACGCCCAGCAAGCAACAGAAGTGGAAACCGTAGGAACAGTCATGAGATAGAGTACCCAACATCTCAGATCGGGTCTGACACACCTCAAATGACAACCACAACCGTTGAGGACGGCCAAACCCGGCGCCGACGGCAGTCGGAACATCCGCGACTGGAGGGGTCCGTTGAAGCCGCGTCTGGCGGGCGCGGACCACAGATGGAACACTCGACCCGGCGCGGACCGATTAGGGAACGCCCAGCTCCTCCCAGGCATAAATACTGGACTCGATCGACCACACTATCAACCAGGAGCTATCCACTCCTATAACCATCACTGACGAAGAAGACTTACATCTGATCACCAACAAACTTGAAACGGCTATCACGAAAGCGGTCCAGGAAGCAATCCCCACCAAATTAGTAGAAAACTGGAAACCCAGCATCCCAGAAGCAGCACTAGAACTAATAAGACAGAAGAAACGACTAAAGCG
This sequence comes from Schistocerca gregaria, assembly GCF_023897955.1. NCBI lineage: Eukaryota > Metazoa > Arthropoda > Insecta > Orthoptera > Acrididae > Schistocerca > Schistocerca gregaria. Next base: position 59,321,367 of record NC_064930.1, on the reverse strand, counting down.
ACAGATGAGACGAGACGACAATCCAGACCTAAAAAGACAATGGAACAGAATAAACGCCCAAATCAAAAGACTTATATCTCAACACAGACAACGACAATGGGACGACACATGCAGCAGACTGGACTACAGGAACGGGGGCAAGTTCTGGAGTAGCTTCAAAACACTCACAGGGCAACGCCAGACACACACCAACACCCTGACAGTAAACAATGAACCTTCAACAGACCCCCTCGAGCAAGCAACAGCCTTTAAAGAAACACTGCAAGACGTATACTCTTTTCCGAACGACAACAGATTTGATGACATATTCAGACGACAAGCAGAAATGCAACTAGGAACCATGATAAACGCCCCAACAACTGAAACTGAAGAACAGCAGGCCCTCACCAAAGACATCACAGACGCAGAAATAAAGAACGCAATCTTCTCAGGACGCAACTCCGCCCCCGGACAGAATGAAATTAGACGAATTCACCTACAAAGAGCCCCCCTTCACGTCATAGTCCCCTTATCTTTAATTACTGCCTGCACAATGAGACAATACCTACTAACTGGAAGACCAGCAAGACTATCATGATAGCTAAACCCTACAAACAGAGGACAGACCCAAAATCATACAGACCCATATCCCTTCTGGACGTGATAGGGAAAACATACGAACGAATAATAACGGACCGCATAAGGACTTACGTCGAGACAAAAAAACCTACTCCCCCTCAGACAAGCAGGATTCAGACACAACCACTCGACTAATGACCCTCTCCTTAAACTGACAGACAGCATCACGAAAGGGTTCAACCAGGGACACTGTACACTCGCAGTGTTCCTGGACGTAGAACGGGCCTTCGACAAACTATGGCACCAGGGCCTGCTGTTCAAACTAATCAGCATCGGCATCCCAACCAAAGTAGTCAGGATAATCCAAACATATATCACCAACCGGACCTGCAGGGTGCACGTCGCCAATCAGGTTTCAGAAGCCTTTGCCCCACAAGCTGGCGTCCCCCAGGTGGCATCTTGTCCCCACTACTGTACACACTATACACTGCTGACATACCTACTGTAACGACTCCACACGAAGAAATGGACTATATGCAGACGACGCAGCCTGACCACATACCTCCACCGCCTAGAAACCTGGATGGAAAAATGGAGGATACGACCAAACCCAACCAAGACACAGACAGTCCTCTTCAGACACAGACACTTAACAAAAAAGAAACAACAGAACGAGCAGGACATCCGACTGACCCTCTGGAATAGCCCCCTACAACTAAATGAGACAGCTAGATACCTAGGAGTACACCTAGACAAACATCTCAACTGGAAAACCCACCTGACGTACCTCCTTAACAAAACCCGACTCAGACAAAACCTAATACTCAAACAGCAAGACACACCTACAAAACTTTCATCCGACCAGTGCTAGAGTATGCTGCAGCCCCCCTGGGAGGCATACATGCACCGATTGCAAAAAGACTGTTCAGCACAGAACGCAGGCTAATACGAAGTATCGCAAGGCTACAGTTTCTAACACCAAGCAATGAAGTATATGAGGCAGCCAGAATAGAGCGACCAGAAACAAGGTTGGCCAAAATGAGAGCCAGATACGGAAACCACATCCTAAACAAAAGACCGGACATGGAGGACTTAATCACAGTCAACCACAGAGCCAAAAGGAAACCCAAATTCAAGTACACAACACCCTCCCACACAATCGCCCACAACACAGTGAAGAAGTACCCCGATCTCGCCCCAATCCTGTCACCACCAACAACAAACACCACCATCCCCCCACACCTAGACGAAAGGACCCAAGAATAAAACACTAACACCACCAAGTACACAAGAACATGGCCCACGCAGAACCACCAAAATACACCAAAAACAACTCCCACCCCCTCCACTCCCCCTCCCTCGCTCTGTACAACAAATAAGAAACCTAAGACAAATGCATATGTATAGTAAGAATAAGAACTCACACATACTACAAGATATCTGTAATTGTTAAATATTAACGACAAGAATAAATGCACTGCAAAACAAACCTGAAATTAATAAAATTAATTAATAAAAAAAATCGTAACTGTAATGTAATATTAACAGAAATTATCTAAAACAGCATTGTAATTGTTCAAATATCACAAAAACTGCTAAAATATCATTGTAAATGTTAAAATCCCACAGTAAATGTTAAAATATCTAAAAACCTTAGTAATTGTTTAAAATATCTAAAGATCTCTGTAATTGATAATGACCAAAACAAAACTTGCACTATGAAGCAAGAAAAATGTAAAAAAAAAAAAAATTTAAAAATAAATTGTATGAACCCGTGGCTGAAAAGGGCAAATAGCAAGCCCTAAAACAGCCCGCTCTGTCCCCTCAGGGCAGAGAATGAAAAAAAAAAGACCCAAAGACCAGTCTCAGGTAGTACCTGAAGAAGACAGCGAGGCACACTGTTGAAATATCGTGCGAGAACGACGCGAACATCCAGCTGGATTCCCGAATATCCAAGATGTCAACAGATCGCCGGGAAAGCATGAAGAATTACAATGAAAATGGTGATATGGCCCTGTCTGACTACCCCCTGAAGCAGATCTTAGGATCTCTTAATGCTCTTTTTTACATATAAATTACAGCCTAAACATAAATGAATGATGAAGGCAAATAATACTACTAAATGATAAATGTTGTTTCTGCTTATATATTTATTGTAGAATAAACAAAAAACCTTTATATTACAAAATTTACATTTCTTAAGTAAAATTACTAATCAACTGCCCAACCTTGCCTCTTATTATGACTGCATGGTCTAATGTCAATAACGCGAAATGACTGTCATCATCTACGTACCAAACACTAGAAGACACTACTTTCGAAGATGATCTACGGTGGTGCGGAACCTCAGTGGAAATAAACTAACGTGACCACAGCTATTAACCTTTTATAGCCTTAATAAGCAATTTGCGATATTACCATCGAAGTGATGGTTTTCGTACTCTTCCGCGACGATGGAAGAACTCCAGCCACAAAATAAAAACTCTTTCAAACACTAGGACGGCAGAAGACGCCCCTCTGACTAATATTCTCTAATACTGTCTTCTCCTCTCTGTGTTCTGCAGACGAGAAACGCGAACTGCCAGTCACAAGGACGCAGTTCCGGTAACATCTCAACGTAAGTATAGACACAGGAAGTGCTCTCAATTACTGAACGCTGCGTAGTCAACGACCACTTCCAACCCAGAGGTGAGGTCCAGAGTTGCAGCAGTGCTGTGCCTAACTGTTCTAACTATAAACTCTCCTGAGAGCAAACACACAGCAAGTCTGTCTGTAGAAAAACAAAGCTGATACCGAGCGACCGTCACACACGGGCGCTCACAACGGAAGACCTCGTCTCGCCACCGCTGACCTCCCCAGCAACGCTCAGCTCCCCACCATCGTAATTCCGAAAGCGAATCATATTCCCGAAACCACGGAATATTCTCCCTCTCTACAGATTCTTCTGAACACTGACAACCATATTTTAGTCTTTTGTCGTCCAGCGCGCAAAGCATGCGAGCAAAAAACTAAACTCATACAATGGTACGCTTCTGAGTAAAAATCCTTGGTAATAACCCACACTGCATGGTTTCCGAGGTGCCACTTGTTCGTTCCTCTCACCTGCATCCAAAATTTTCGTAGTTTCCGAAATATAATCCTTCCCGTTCGGCTACAAACCGGCCGGTGGCGACTCTATTGTGCTCCAGAAGTTACGTGCTACGACGTCCGTCTTGGTATTTCCTGTGTTTAAGCAGGACCAACACACCTGTACGGGCCTTCCATCCAGGGCTTCAGTTCTGCCAGCCATTTCATTTCCATCTACATCTACATCTACATGCCTACTCTGAAATTCACATTTAAGTGCTTGGCAGAGTGTTCATCGAACCACAATCATACTATCTCTCTACCATTCCACTCCCGAACAGCGCGCGGGAAAAACGAACACCTAAACCTTTCTGTTCTCTTATTTTATTTTGATGATCATTCCTACCTATGTAGGTTGGGCTCAACAAAACATTTTCGCATTCGGAAGAGAAAGATGGTGACTGAAATTTCGTAAATAGATCTCGCCGCGACGAAAAAAATCTTTGCTTTAATGACTTCCATCCCAATTCGCGTATCATATCTGTCACACTCTCTCCCCTATTACGTGTTAATACAAAACGAGCTGCCCTTTCTTGCAACCTTTCAATGTCCTCTGTCAATCCCACCTGGTAAGGATCCCACACCGCGCAGCAATATTCTAACAGAGGACGAACGAGTGTAGTGTAAGCTGTCTCTTTAGTGGACTTGTTCTATCTTCTAAGTGTCCTGCCAATGAAACGCAACCTTTGGCTCGCCTTCCCCACAATATTATCTATGTGGTCTTTCCAACTGAAGGTACTTGAATTGACAGCCTTGAGAATTGTACTATTTATCGAGTAATCGAATTCCAACGGATTTCTTTTGGAACTCATGTGGATCATCTCACACTTTTCGTTATTTAGCGTCAACTGCCACCTGACACACCATACAGCAATCTTTTCTAAATCGCTTTGCAGCTGATACTGGTCTTCAGATGACCTTACTAGACGATAAATTACAGCATCATCTGCAAACAGTCTAAGAGAACTGCTCAGATTGTCACCCAGGTCATTTATATAGATCAGGAACAGTAGAGGTCCCAGGACGCTTCCCTGGGGAACACCTGATATCACTTCAGTTTTACTCGATGATTTGCCGTCTATTACTACGAACTGCGACCTTCCTGATAGGAAATCACGAATCCAGTCGCACAACTGAGACGATACCCCATAGGCCCGCAGCTTGATTAGAAGTCGCTTGTGAGGAATCGTGTCAAAATCTTTCCGTAAATCTAGAAATACGGAATCAAACTTGAGATCCCCTGTCGATAGCGGCCATTACTTCGTGCGAATAAAGAGCTAGCTGCGTTGCACAAGAGCGATGTTTTCTGAAGCCATGCTGATTACGTGTCAATAGATCGTTTCCTTCGAGGTGATTCATAATGTTTGAGTACAGTATATGCTCCAAAACCCTACTGCAAACCGACGTCAATGATATAGGTCTGTAGTTCGATGGATTACTCCTACTACCCTTCTTAAACACTGGTGCGACCTATGCAATTTTCCAATCTGTAGGTACAGATCTATCGGTGAGCGAGCGGTTGTATATGATTCCTAAGTAGGGAGCTATTGTGTCAGCGTAATCTGAAAGGAACCTAATCCGTATACAATCTGGACCTGAAGACTTGCCCTTCCAACCTCTACTATTATAGGTAATCATTCACTACGCCGTTTTTATAATAAAGACACTCCGTCACCTTTCATGCAATAAGCGTTATCAATTATTTACAAGGCATACGTGACAGTCAGTTTCCTTTATATATACGATGTACAACCTATCACATGACACCTAATTGTGTTTGTAGGTCATGGTAAAGTACAGGGTGATTCAAAAAGAATACCACAACTTTAAAAATGTGTATTTAATGAAATAAACATAACCTTCTGTTATACATCATTACAAAGAGTATTTAAAAAGGTTTTTTTTCACTCAAAAACAAGTTCAGAGATGTTCAATATGGCTCCCTCCAGACACTCGAGCAATATCAACCCGATACTCCAACTCGTTCCACACTCTCTGTAGCATATCAGGCGTAACAGTTTGGATAGCTGCTGTTATTTCTCGTTTCAAATCATCAATGGTGGCTGGGAGAGGTGGCCGAGACACCATATCCTTAACATACCCCCATAAGAAAAAATCGCAGGGGGTACGATCAGGGCTTCTTGGAGGCCAGCGATGAAGTGCTCCGTCACGAGCTGCCTGGCGGCCGATCCATCGCCTCGGGTAGTTGACGTGCAGGTAGTTACGGACAGATAAGTGCCAATGTGGTGGCGCTCCATCCTGCTGAAATATGAAATGTTGTGCTTCTTGTTCGAGCTGAGGGAACAGCCAATTCTCTGACATCTCCAGATACTGGATGCGTGCTACATTTTCATCACTCGTTCTCAGCCGTCCAGAACATTTCCCTTTGCACAAACACCCATTCTCTGTAAACTGTTTATACCAACGTTTAATACACCACCTATCAGGAGGTTTAACACCATTCTTCGTTCGAAATGCACGCTGAACAAATGTCGTCGATTCAATTCTGCCGTACTCAATAACACAAAAAGCTACCAACTGACGCTGACGCCTAGTCAACAGCGCCTCAAGCGAACAAATGTACAACTAAATGAAACTTTATAGCTCCCTTAATTCGCCGACAGATAGTGCTTAGCTCTGCCTTTTGTCGTTGCAGAGTTTTAAATTTCTAAAGTTGTGGTATTCTTTTTGAATCACCCTGTATGTGGATGGATGCATGTAAGGTGCGAAATTATAGCCACCTTCCAATGGTTGTCAGGTCATATGCAGGGCGATAGTCAGGTTGGTATCCTACCATTCCCCGAGGTGTCTCCAAACGTGTCTTCACTGTTCATTGGTATTGAGTCCGAAGCAGAACTCATCACTGAAGGCAATCGTGCACCAGTCAATGAGATTCCAGATGAAGACATGTCTGGAGACGCCCTGGACAACGGTGGGGTACCAACCTGAGAGCCGCTTTACATAAGGTCCGGCAACCCGGGGTGATGGTCTGTGGTGCCATTTCACTTCACAGCAGGACCCCTTTGGCTCTCATCTGAGGCAGACTTACAGCACAGCGGTACGTAGACGATGTTGTACGCGCCGTTTTGTGCTGTCTGTGGCAAGCCATCCTGGGCCTACATTTCAGTAAGATGATGTAGTAAAGGAATTTTGCTATTTGGGATTAAGAGCAAAATAACTGATGATGACCGAAGTAGAGATGATATAAAATGTAGACTGGCAATGGCAAGGAAAGCGCTTCTTAAGAAGAGAAAGTTGTTAACATCGAGTATTGGTTTAAGAAACAGGAAGTCGTTTTTCAAAGTATTTGTATGGAGTGTAGCGATGTATGGAAGTGATATGTGGACGATAAATAGTCTGGACAAGAAGAGAATAGAAGCTTTCGAAATGTGGTGCTACAGAAGAATGCTGAAGATTAGATGGGTAGATCACACAACTAATGAGGAGGTATTGAACACAATTGGGGGGGAAGAGGAGGTTGTGGGACAACTTGACCAGAAGAAGGGATCGGTTGGTAAGACATGTTCTGAGGCATCAAGGGATCACCAATTTAGCATTGGAGGGCAGCGTGGAGGGTGAAAATAGTAGAGGGAGACCAAGAGATGAATACACTAAGCAGATTCAGAAGGATGTAGGTTGCAGTAGGTACTGGGAGATGAAGAAGCTCGCACAGGATAGATTAGCAAGGAGAGCTGCATCAAACCAGTCTCAGGACTGAAGACCACGACAGCAACAAGTATAGCTCATTCACACACAGCGAGAGATTCTTCTGCCTTTCTTCGTGCTGGCCAGCAGGGTCGCCGGATCTCTCTCCAGCTGAGAATGCTTGGAACAATGTGGGCATGGGCCCTGCAAACAGCTCAGGATTTTGGTGATCTAACGCGCCAGTTCAACAAAACTGGGCACAATATCCATCAGGACACGCAGCAACTCAGTGGCAAGCTGAATAAATGCTTCCATAGGCGTCAGAGGTGGAGCAACGTGTTATTTTGCTCAATTTGTGAAGCTCTTTCTCTTCAATAAATCATCCAGTTTTTCTTAAATTGTAATCATTTGTTCGTCTACACATGTAGCCTCATCTACCGATTTCCGTACTATTCGGATAATTGCTTTGTGGTGCATCTTTTATTTTTACTTAGAGCGTCCAAAAAATACGTTAATATAGGGACAGTAATAGTTCGTTATATCTGCGCTTAGTAGATCACTTTAGCGTAACGCCCAAAAAACTGCGATTCACTAAAACGCAGCATTTGACAATCATTCGTCCGAAATTTTCAGAAGTACACGTGTCATGAAACAGGTTTTAAAATCATAGTCGGAACAAGGTCGCTAAACCTAAATAATGTTTACCAAAAACAGACATAATGTCTGATGAGATACCGCAATCATTTGTTATACAATGTTACTTATAATCTGTCTTGATTGCAAAAATGTTTATTCACATACGCACCGTTTCATTGTCAATATTAAAATTTACTCCTAGGTTAATAGGCTTCTTCTGATATCGGTTTAGAGTTATTTCTCGTTCCCTGTCAATTCTGTTTTCAGTCTCTCCGAATACGTATGTGTGGTGGAGATAAAACGTTACTGGAAACAAATGAAGATTAATAGCTTCTCTGTTTATCTTTCGTTTTATATGCCTCTCGAATTTGAGTTTTTACCCATAATACTTCACTTTTACGTTTTGCTATTTGTCTCTTACGTATTACGAGAAAGATAATGAAAGAAAACTTGAAAGTAAAATTTAGGAAAACATGCTTCGATGCAGGGGTTACTCCTAGTTACGCAAAAGTAAAAATCAGGAAAATCTCAAACGCAGCACAAATAGTGAAATGTAAAAGTGAAGTATTATCGGTTAAAACTCAAATTCGAGCAGCATATAAAACGAAAGATAAGTTAAATAGAGAAGCTTCTAATTTTCATTTGATTCTAGGTAACATTTTATCTCCACTACACACACGTATTCGGACAGATTGAAAACAGAATTGAGAGAGACTTGAAGAAGCAGACGGTGTAAATTTTAATATTGTAAATGAAACGGCGCGCATGTGGATAAACATTTTTGCAATCAAGATGGATTATAAGTAACATTGCGTAAAGAAAGTGTTATTTTGCACGATATGAAATTGTAGTGTACGCCTACCATTGTCAGTCTCTCACTCAGCAACACAGTTGTGGAGACAGGTCTGCAGACTATGGCCATGGGCGCGTCGAAATGGCGGAATGTGCTCTTTCTTGGACGCGCTTCCGTCCACATTCGCGATGTCAGTCTTTCTGTTTTGTTTTCATGTTTTTTCTTTGTGATGGGTCTTTCCCCGTGTGCCTCGCGTTGCTCAACCCTCTGTGGTTTGCCGGCTTTACCTGTGGGCTCAGAAACCGTGCTTGGCTGGACTGCGCTCTGCAGCCGGTCAAACCACGGGCCCACTCACGTGAGCGACAAACGCTGGAAAGCTTCCCATGTCAGGCGTGCCTTGTAATTGCTAGAAATACTGCCATTTTTTTATTGTATTCCCTCAAATTTAGCTAAGGAACTCGCCAAGTTCTATCTTAATAAACAAGTGCAAAAGATGATATTATATTAAACTGCTTGGGATTCGCTGATGATCTTGCTGTCCTAGCCAACACCGTTCAAGAAGCCAGGCAACAAGTGAAATCACTACAAGAAATAGCAGAGAAAGTAGGCATTCGAATATCATTTGAAAAAACGGAGATTGTGCTAACTGATCCACCACTTGCATAGAAAATTTCAATAGGAGAACAGGAAATCAAAATTGTTGATAAATTTAAATATTTAGGTGAAATAATAACATACAATCTAAATGAGAAGCCATCATAGGAGAACAGAATAAAAAAACTGAACTACGAAAATTACATTACCAAAGCTACATCCAACAAAAAAAGCCAATCTACACACGGTGTTACAAAAAGGTACGGCCAAACTTTCCGGAAACATTCCTCACACACAAATAAAGAAAAGATGTTACGTGGACATGTGTCCAGAAACGATTAATTTCCATGTTAGAGCTCATTTTAGTTTCGTTCACCTACGCTCAGTGGAGCACGTCATCATGATTTCATACGGGATACTCTACCTGTGCTGCTAGAACATGTGCCTTTACAAGTACGACACAACATGTGGTTCATGCTCGATGGAGCTCCTGCACATTTCAGTCCAAGTGTTCGTACGCTTCTCAACAACAGATTCGGTGACCGATGGATTGGTAGAGGCGGACCAATTCCGTGGCCTCCACGCTCTCCTGACCTCAACCCTCTTGACTTTCATTTATGGGGACATTTGAAAGCTCTTGTCTACGCAACCCCGGTACCAAATGTAGAGACTCTTCGTGCTCGTATTGTGGACGGCTGTGATACAATACGCCATTCTCCAGGGCTGCATCAGGGCATCAGGGATTCCGTGCGACGGAGGGTGGATGCATATATATCCTCACTAACGCATGACATTTTGAACATTTCCTGTAACAAAGTGTTTGAAGTCACTCTGGTACGCTCTGTTGCTGTGTGTTTCAATTCCATGATCAATGTGATTTGAAGAGAAGTAATAAAATGAGCTGTAACATGGAAAGTAAGCGTTTCCAGACACATGTCCACATAACTTATTTTTTTTCTTTGTGTGTGAGGAATGTTTCCTGAAAGTATGGCCGTACCTTTTGGTGACACCCTGTAGATGCAAAATTAAAACACCATAAAACAGTTACACAACCAGAAATAACGTATGCAGCTGAAACTATCTTCAAAACAACTTATACAGCAGAAATTGACAGAATACTAAAAATAGAAAGAAGAATAATTAGGGCAGGTATACATAAACAGTATAAAATAAATGGACATTGGAGGACAGCATCAAATGAAACAGTATATAAGAAAATAGAACCAGTCATGAGCACGATCAGGAAGAAACGCATATCATTCTTTGGACATCTGATGATAACTCCAGAAAACAGAATTAGTAATAAAAAAAAAATACAAAAATTGTGGAATAGCAAGAGCGACATTAAGTGGATCACAGAAAGTAAGGAAGATATAAAAGAACTCCAAATTACAGTAGATGAGCTAAAAAACAAGACAGAGAAAACCAGAATACTGCAAGACCCGCGAACCAGACTACAAATGAAAATCTATAAAAGGAGTACAGGAAGAGTGGTCTCAGATGAAGAAAGAAAGAAAATATCTTACAGAATGAAGAAGTTTTGGGCAGACAGAAGAGCAAAACACATTTCATATTATATTTTATATATATATATATATATATATATATATATATATATATATATAATATTTTAATATTTCTAATAATTGTATTACCCAAATATCATATTAAGTTATTGTTGAGCCAAATTGTATCCCTGTGTAACAACTTGTTTACAACTTCGTATTTTTGACTGGAGTGGTCCAATGAAGACCATAAAATAAGTAATAATAATAATAAAAACAACCAAAACAACCATGCTTGTGCCAATGTTTTTTAGAGTGAAGGGTGGAAGGGGTAGCCGACATTCAACAGTTGGTCAGTAGCCCTGCAACTGCATACTCTCATTATCCCCACCCTCTTGTTGCCCAATGTTAAACATGCTGATGTTTGGAGGAAGTTAGTATTTTCGGGGTCTGGTCACATTTTCACAGCACTTGCCACACTGAGATAGCGACACGCTGCACCGAGTGACAGGGACATTCGAATTTTAATAATCAGTTCTGTTAATAATAAAAATACTCATCATTTTTATTGCTCTTCTTTACTGTCTGTTGGGGGCTAGTTGTTCTCTTCTGTGGTTCATCTTTCTATAATTGTCTAGAGCATGATCGGATCACTACTTAAATAACAATGTGAAATATGGTGGATCTTCTGTAGAATTACACATACATTTTCAGTCATTTCACTTGACAAAACAAGTCAATAAAACAATCGTAGCTCGTTTTCCATCATCGCACGTCAGACTCGATCAACCAACTACTCTAAAGAACAATATTTTCTTCTAACAACTTGTAGCAAAGCATATGTCGATCTCTTTATGCAAAATAATCTTTGGGTAATACATTTCATAAATAAAATACAATTACTTGTCTATCTATTTTGAGAAGTACATAACCGTCGTTGTGAATATATTACATATTTATAAACATTGACATATAAACGTTTTTGCATAGATTAACTTCTCGTAGTTGGGATTCACGTTCATATAATATTTCTTAAAAAAACATCATAGTCGCCGTTGACTGTATAAAATACTTATTATTACGATTACAATTTCTGCCTCAGAGCCATTTTCAAGTAACACTGCAAAAGTTACATTCTGTCAGAATATAAGACTATCTGACACGAGTACATTGCCAGTTCAGTATATGTATAACAGCACTTATCGATGTAATAAGTGTCGTACTCATCGGATCTTGTGGGACAGACTGCATTTTGACGACGACATGTACTCATGTCAGACAGTCTTTGCCTAGGTTTGCAGTAGTGGATTTTTTATTTTTATGTCTTCACCACGCTATCGTTCACTTTTTATGGTCTAGGTTCGGACAGAACAGTTATCTCACTATAACGAGTTTTTTTTTTACGATATCCCTTTTTAGGGTAGAAATTAAACGTTGGCAATTCTGTATTGGAAATATGAATACTGTTCAATATTGTTTCGCATGATTGTTCATCATCTACATCTACATGGATACTCCGCAAGCCACCGTGCGGTGCGTGGCGGAGGGTACCCTGTACCAATACTAGTCATTTCCTTTCCTGTTCCACTCGCAAACAGACCAAGAGTTAAAAATAAATTCGTGACTGCATGTCAGAAAGATGACAGTTCGTAGTAGTAGACGGAAAATCGTCGAGTAAAATGAAAATAATATCCGGCGTTCCCCAAGGAAGTATTATAGGCCCCGTATTGTTCCTGATCTATATTAACGACATAGGAGACAATGCAGATGATACTGTCATTTACCGCCTTGTAAAGAAATCAGATGATCAGAACGACTTGCAAAATGATGTAGATAATATTTCTGTATGGTGCGAAACGTGGCAATTGACCCTGAATAAAGAGTAGTGTGAAGTTATTCACATGAGTACTAAAATAAATCCGCTAAGTTTCGATTACGCGATAAGTCACACAAATCTGCTGTAAATTCAACTAATTACTTAGGGATTACAATAACAGAGTGCTCTGTGTTTACATGTAATGCACTGGGTCCTCTGGTCCAACTGAACCTAGAAATGGTTATGTTGTTCGGTAGTTTGGGGACCATTTGCGTTCATGGAATTCATGTTCCCAAACAACGATGGAATTTTCGTGGATGACAATGCGCCATTTCACTGGGCCACAATTGTTAGTGATCGGTTTGAAGAACATTCTGGGCAGGTCGAGCGAATAATATGACCACCCAGATCACCTGACATGAACGCCATTGAACGTTTGTGAGACATAATCGAGAGGTCATTTCGTGCACAAATACTGCACCAGCAACACTTTCGCAATTTCGGACGGCTATAAATATAGCATATCTCAATATTTCAGCAGCGGACTTCCAACGACTTGAGTCCATGCCACGTTGAGTTGCGGCACTACGCCGAGAAAAAAGACGTCCGACACTCTATATCAGGAGGTATTGCATGACTTTGTCGCATCAGTGTATACAGAGAAGTCACAGCAGTAGAAAACTGTATCGAAATGCATGAAGACCTACTGTGGACCGAGGCTTGGTGTGGTGAGAATTGGCCCTCATTCACATATCTACACTACTGACCATTAAAATTGATACACCAAGAAGAAATGCAGATGGTAAACGGATATTCATTCGACAAATATATTACACTAGAACTGATATGTGATTTCATTTTCACGCAATTTGGGTGCATAGATCCTGAGAAATCAATACCCAGAACAACCACCACTGGCCGTAATAACGGCCTTGAAACGCCTGGGCATTGAGTCAAACAGAGCTTGTATGGCGTGTACAGGTACAGCTGCCCATGCAGCTTCAACACGGTACCACAGTTCATCAAGAGTTGTGACTGGCGTATTGTGACGAGCCAGTTGCTCGGTCACCATTCACCAGACGTTTTCAATTGGTGAAAGATCTGGAGAATGTTCTGGCCAGGGTAGCAGTCGGACATTTTCTGTATCCAGAAAGGCCCGCACAGGACCTGCAACATGCGGTCGTGCATTATCCTGCCGAAATGTAGGGTTTCGCAGTGGCCGAATGAAGGTTACAGCCACGGGTCGTAACACATCTGAAATGTAACGTCCACTGTTCAAAGTGCCGTCAATGCGAACAAAAGGTGACCGAGACGTGTAACCGATGGCACCCCGTACCATAGCGCCGGGTGATACGGCAGTATGGCGATGACGAATTCGCGCTTCCAATGGGGATATCGCCAAACACGGATGCGGCCATCATGATACTGTAAACAGAACCAGGATTCATCCGAAAAAACGTCGTTTTGCCATTCGTGCACCCAGGTTCGTCGTCGAGTACACCATCGCAGGTGCTCTTGTGATGCAGCGTCGTGGGAAACCGCAGCCATGGTCTCAGAGCTGATAGTCCGTGCTGCTGCATACGTTGTCGAACTGTTCGTGCAGATGGTTGTTGTCTTGCAAACGTCCCCATCTGTTGACTCAGGGATCGAGACGTGGCTGCACGATCCGTTACAGCCGTGCGGATAAGATGCCTGTCATCTCGACTGCTAGTGATACGAGGCCGTTGGGATCCAGCACGGCGTTCCGTATTACCCTCCTGAACCCGCCGGTTCCATATTCTGCTAACAGTCATTGGAACTCGACCAACGCGAGCAACAATATAGCATTACGATAAACCGCAATCGCAATAGGCTACAATCCGACCTTTATCAAAGTCGGAAACGTGGTGGTACGCATTTCTCCTCCTTACACGAGGCATCACAACAACGTTTCACCAGGCAACGCCGGTCAACTGCTGTTTGTGCATGAGAAATAGGTTGGAATCTTTCCTCATGTCAGCACGTTGTAGGCGTAGCCACCGGCGCCAACCTTGTGAGAATGCTCTGAAAAGCCAATCATTTGCATATGACATCATCTTCTTCCTGTCGGTTAAATTTCGCGTCTGTAGCATGTCATCTGCGTGGTGTATCGATTTTAATGGCCAGTTGTGTAATTTACTGCGAATGCATAGACAGAAAGAGCCCATAGTGGGACTGCAAAACTGCAGAGCAATCACGGAAAGCATTTACTTCCACAAAATATCTACGAGTATGCGTATAGAGAGATCCGAAGCGGAACGACCACATAAAATTAAACGCAAGTAAGGCAGATGCCGGACTGATATTCATCGGAAGAATCCTTAGGATATGTAGTCCGTCAACAAAGGAAGCAAGTTACTAAACACCCGTTCGACCAATACTTGAATCTTGCTCAATCATTAAAGTATCCCTACCAGATATGACTGATAGAGGAAATAGAGAAGATCCAAAGAACAGCACATTTCATTTCAGATTCATTTAGTAAACACGAAAGGAACATGGAGATGTTTATTCAACTCTAGTGGCCGACACTACAAGAGTGGCATTCTGCATCACGTTATTGTCTACGGTAAAAGTTTCGACAGCGTACATTCTAGAAACGTCAACCTATACATCACTTCCTCCTACACGTATCAGGCGAAAAAAAAATCGAGATTCGAGCCCACACGGAGGTTGATCAGCAATCGTTCTTCCCCCAACTATACGCGACTGGAACAGGAAAAGAGGAAGTAACCATGGAGGTAGAATTAGGGGAGGTAGCGCCACATACTTACGCTGTACGTTGTTTTGAAGCCAGTGGGCGGGGCCTGCCGCCATCTTGGATCCCCCAAAACATTAGCAGACGTTTTTTTACAATTTCTTCTTGTTCGCTATTTCTATAGTGTGCACGCGATATTTATTTTATGTAGTAAATGTTGCACTGTTTTAGTGAACAACATACCATAAGGAACGGAACTTCAAACGTTTTTCTGGTCTTAAATGCATATTCAATATAGTAATACGACACGAAAACATGACGCTTCTGGCCTCAGTACTGTAATTCCTTTTTGTTTATACACTTCGGATAACTGAGAAGTATGTGCTATGAAAAGCGTTCTTTCGTAATCCATTTCTATTCACTTTCATTGTGTTTGTGTCAATCATTGATAAAGCCAGAACTCCAAAAGGAATGGTTGATAGTTTAAAGGCACCGATTTGTATTTGTTGCATTTTCAAGTCAAATGCAAATTTTAAATGTTCATGTTTGCAAGAAACTTGCCTTATTTCCTTTGGGATCCCATAGATATATGCAGATATGATATAAACAAGCCAGCTGTCATGTCAACAAAGTGAAAGATTCGTTAAATTACGAAGGAAAAGTATGGAATTTAAGATTGTCAGGACCTTTGTAGTTTACATATCTGCTTTGTTTTTAAATTAAATCTACCAAATGACATTAAGTGTGGTAAATAACAGCAATTATAGGGCAACACAGTGATTAATGTAATGATCTAAATAGCCTGGACATAGATAGGGAACTTTGCTTTAACAAATATGTAACCCTTTAAGTACTTATAATTTAATCACTATAACATGTCTTCCACACATTTTACTTGAGATGTAATTAACTACATGAAGTTACATGACTTTTATATTAAATTATCGCATATTAAAACATGAGACCCCATTTCCAGGATATTTCTTGACAGGACTTTTCAGTTACTTGGGAATAACCAAACAATGAAAACCAAATGTATGGCTCACCTCCAGAGAGCTCTTCGCGTTGGATTGATACGAAATCTAAAGTCAAATCACAGAAATAACACCATACTGTAAAACTTTACAGTGCATCAGGATTTCAAGTATATATAAGAAAAAAGTGGTTAAATAAGTCCACTTACGAATGAAATGTGATTTGTTTAAACATTACACTACAATAAGAACGATTAGTACACCAATATGCGACGCAAGCCGGCATTTTTTTTTTGTTTTTTTTTTTATCAAAACACTTCACGACTACACGGAATCAAACTACCAGAAGCGAAAGTTTTGGGGTAGCTGACATGGCGGATCTTCACTTGGGTCGGCTTCAAGTTTGTGACGTCATGACAACTCCTCTTATTTTTACCTCCATGGAAGTAACGTTGGTACACAAAATACTCTGCGCCACACACAGAGAGAGGTTTGCGGGGAATGGATGTAGATTAACAAATCATTTCCTTGTATGCTGGCAGATGTGTACAGTCGTGATTCACAATAAAATCTCTGCGCTGCTGTACCAAAGAGCCACTACTAAAAAGAAAATGACACAGCGTATGCCATCAGAGCATTTCCGAACACTGTGAAACTGTATAGTAGCAACACAAACACACCGCGTCCTCGGTAGTATAGTGGTCAGTATCCCCGCCTGTCACGCGGGAGACCGGGGTTCGATTCCCCGCCGGGGAGATGCGATTTTTATATCGCAAAACTCCCTCCAATGTTGCAGGTATGACCCGAAAAAGCATAAACTTTCTCATCAAAGAGTGCACTTGCCGCTCTGTTTTAAAAATTGCTTTACATGCCAATGTGGCAATCGAATTTCTTTTCCCATGACGCCGTTATTTCTGAATCTGGCCATCCTCATTTAGATTATATGTTTGTTATTTTAAGGCCACTGCCGAGTACCTACGCCTTTAATGATATAAGTACCTGCAAATTGTATAGGTTAAAAACCATCCTTTGCAACTGTAATGAAAGTCTTACTAAGGCCTAATGCCTTTCGCTTTATTCCAAAGCATCTACAGTGGTCACTGAGACAATATGCTTCCCCCCCCCCCCCCCCTCTTCGGGTCATGAATAGTTCACATGCTTTAACTCATCATTATAAACGATATTAATTTTTATCGTTACTGACTGTTTTTTCTTGTTTACCACTTTCTCTCTGTTCTTCCACATATGAGTGTTAGGTTTTACCACACAGCACTTTCACTAACACTAAATATATACATGTTTTTGCGTTGTGAAGAACCGCTGTCATATCGCCATTGCGTGTGTTTTGTTTTGGTATTGCGGGATGCGTTCGTCTTTTGTTTGTTTTGTTTGTGGTGGAAACGTCTGCGATTTTCTCTCTCTCTCTCTCTCTCTCTCTCTCTCTCTCTGTGTGTGTTTGTGTGAGTGTGTGTGTGTGTGTGTGTGTGTGTGTGTGTGTGTGTGTGTGGAGATAACATGTCCTAAGTACTGCGTGTGAAAATTATTGCTGTACTATAATAGAATTGTGGCTGATCTAGGGTGGGGAAATTGCCAGGTTTGACACGATTTTTATTCGTTGTTTCTTGAGGCTGCTTGCAAGTCTGTGTGTCATAGCATACCAAAAATGTATAAAAAGATAGAGCACAATGACATGTACCAAAAATATGTCATTTACAAACTCCAGTGCAACGGCTGTGATACTCCACACTTCGGGCAGACAGGCAGAACGTTCGAAGTAAGAAACACAAAAGAGGATGGAAATATGACACCAGCCATTCAACATTTACAGAACATCTCCGGCAAGACAACCACCACCCTAACGCAATAGAAACACACATGAAAATAGTGAGATTCAGTAACCAGAAACATCTCGTAAACCCAGTGCTTTTTTTCTAAAAAAAAAAAGTTTGCGGGTACTCCGACATTGGATACAATGCAGCGAAAATTACTTATATCTGGGGTACCACCCGTCTGCTTCTAGCCATGACATAAACAACATGTAAAACTACAAAAAAGTGGTATCGGACTCTTCAGTTGACTTTCAACTCAAATGAATCAGGCGGTACCGGGAAACATCCGAACATACAAGAGAATGTGGTGTCGAACACTTCACTTTACATCACCTCAAATGAAGCATGTGATTCCCATCAACCCCTGAACAATAAAAGAAAATGTATAGTACACTTCAACTGACCTATAATACAGCTCAACAGGCGAGTCTAATCAACCCTCCGACATACAAAACAATACAAGGAAATATTACCGAACACATATTTTTACCTATAAAACACCATTAAAAGAGACAAAACAACAAAAACCATTCTCACCTATCATCAACAACAATAGAAACTACACTACAAAAATCTTTTGTAACCTTGTTTGGCTCCCGAAATAGAAGAGATGATGGGTGGTATCCTGTGCTTCAACTGACCCAAGTTTCAATACAGCTGAAATAACTATAAAACCACAGTGTAACTTACATTAACAGCATGTCAATGACATCGCTTTTAGTCCGTAGCTCGTGGCCGTGCGGTAGCGTTCTCGCTTCCCTCGCCCGGGTTCCCGGGTTCGATTCTCGGCGGGATCAGGGATTTTCACTGCCTCGTGACTGGGTGTTGTGTGATGCCCTTAGGTTAGTTAGGTTTAAGTAGTTCTAAGTTATAGGGGACTGATGACCACAGATGTTAAGTCCCATGGTGCTCAGAGCCACTTGAACCAAGGACATCGCTTTTCCCATCAAAAACTGTAGTGGTAGTGTTCATATTGCAATTACCAACACGAAAAAAATGAAATAAAAAATTTACGTCCACGAAATAAATCTTCTTCCAAGTTCTTAACATCGTAAAAAAAATTACTTTGTCGACGAAAAAGTTTAGGGATACGCATCCCCGAGCGTTCCCCCAGAAAAAACAGCACTGCGGCTAAACCTACATGAGAACTTCCCAATTCAAAAAGTAAGAATAGAGAAACAAACAAAAGACGAAGCTATCCCGCAATAGCAAAACAAAACACACGGAATGGCTAGATGACTATGGATTCCTACAACACAAAAACGTGAATACACTTAGTGTTAGTGAAGGTGATGTGCGTTATAATCTAACACATGTACGTAGAAGAACAGGAAGAATGACGTAAACGAGGCGAATAACGACAAGAATTAATACTGTTTGTAATTGTAAGTTAAAGAACGTGAACTGTTGATGATCCTAGCAAACAAGTCTGCCACGAATCCCTCTCCTCTGCCAACCTCTTCGTCTCAGTTTAGCGTCTGTACAAAACGTCACCAGTTATTTATTGTCTGTCTCTTAACCTTCACTTTTTACCTTCCACAGATCGCTGTAGTACCACTGAAGTATTTCCTGGTGTCTTAATATATATCCAATCATTCTGTCCCTTATTCATGTCAATATTTCCCTACCTTCCTTTCTTCGCCGATTCTGTGGAGAATCTTCTTATTCGTTATCTTTTCAGCTCACGTAATTTTCGACATCATTTTATGGCACCACACCTCAAATACTTCGATACACTTCTGTTCCGGTTTTCGACACAACCCGTGTTTCGCTACCATACATTGCCGTGCGCCAAAAGTACATTCTCTGAAACTTCTCCCTCAAGTTAACGACAGAAAACTTCACAAATGCCCTCTTTTCCTGTGCTCGCTTTTGTGTACTTCACAAGCGAAACAGCACTGTAGTTTTCACGTGTTTTGCACTCACTACAGCGTTTACCTTTATTCGTTCGTTATCCATGTACGTTATATTACCGAATTTGTGGACGCAACTAATTTTTAGGTGTGTGTGTGTGTGTGTGTGTGTGTGTGTGTGTGTGTGTGTGTGTGTGTGTGTGTATGTGTATGTGTGAAGTGGGAAATGGGCAAATGCAGCGTAAGAAAACTGTATTCATGAAAATGCAAAAAATTGCGAACTGTGAATGTACCACCACGTTTCTTTTTTTTCAGTTTTAACTACGAAGGGGAAACGTGTGATATTTCGGAACATGTAACAAAAGGCCAAATCACTGTAAGGAAATAGTGCGCCAGTTTTATAAATTAACATTGTTAATAATCTACAATACCAAACTGAATAAACGGCATCAGACTCACAAAGAGGATTTTTTGATGTTCATAAATTGATAACTCAGGCTAGAAGTAAGATACAAATATGAAACTTGTGTCGAATTGTTTACAACTAGCAAAGTATTTTTTTTATGTTTTAGGTTCGCAGTGCGTAAATAGTGGATGAGGTGCAGTGCCCAAGAAGCCATGTTAACCAATCAGGAGAAAGCACAGTGTGTCCTGTGGAACCACGAGACACGATCACCAACCACAGAGCAGAGACACTTCCAGACAACATTTGGATGGAATCCACCTGATGTCAAGAGCATTAAAGCCTCGTATGAGAAGAACACAGGACCGGTTGCTGACATTCCGAGGTGTGGTCGACCAAGAACCTCAGCAGACAGGGTGGGAGCTGTAAGGCAGTCTTTTCTGCGAAGTCCGAAGAAATCGGTGCGCAGGGCGTCACGTGAATTACAGATGCCAAAAAGCTCTCTCCATGACATTTTACACAAACGTTTATTGTCTCGTGCATACAAAGTGCAAATCGTTCAGGCCTTGTTGCCCAATGACGGTACACGTCGATACGACTTTGCCGTCCAAATGCTGTCACGTATTCAGGACGATTATGGTTATCTCAGACGAATTGCCTTTTCCGACGAAGCGACCTTTTTTGTCAGTGCAGCAGTGAATCGCCATAATGTGCGCATTTGGGGTTCACAACCCCCTGGCGAGGTCACGGAGTGCACCAGAGGCAGTCCAAAGGTGAATGTTTGGTGCGCGCTATTGCACGATCGAATTATCGGGCCATTCTTCTTCGCTGAGGCTACCGTCACATCTGCAGTGTATTTGGACTTGTTGCAACTGTATGCTGTTCCTCAGCTGCTTCAGTATCACCCCGATGTCTTGTTTCAGCAAGACAGTGCACCGCCTCATTGGGGTTTGGACGTCCGTGCCTATCTCGATATGACCTTTCCTGGGCGATGGATTGGTCGTGATGGGCCAACTGTTTGGCCTCCAAGCTCTCCCTTCTTTTTATGGGGTTATGTCAAGGACAAGGGCTGCCGAACACGTGTACCAGATCTTGAAACCCTGCGGCAACGGGTAACCACAGTCGTTGAATCGATCCCTCCAGTGATGTTGGCTAATATCTGGACGGAAATTAATATCACTTAGATGTGCTACGTACTACCAAGGGTACTCAAGTGGACGTTTGCTGATGTGTGAAAAAAACTTTGTAAACAATTAGACACCAGTTTCAAATTTGTATCTTACTTCTAGCCTGAGTTATCAATTTATGTAATCAGTGAAAGACGTTTCGGACACCCTGTAGTACACAGTTCATTCAAAAACAACCATTGGTTTCAAGAAAAAGGAAAAGGTTTAAAGCAAGCAGGAATCAGTAAGGAAATGATAGATGAAAGAACAAATTCAGAGACAAAATTATGAACAGGAAATTTCAAGTAAAAGAAAGGAAAAAGGAAAATACGGACAGGGTGAAGGGAACAAGAACCCAATAAAAGAATGAACAGATATTGCGGAAAGAGAAAGAAGAAGGAAACAAGAAAACTTTATTAATTATGTAGTAATCAAGTTAAAAATTGTCTTAAGGCAAAAATGTGCAATAATAATAATAATAATAATAAATATCAAAACACACAGAGTGAGAATGAAGTTTTCCCCGATTTCAAAAATTTGCTATGAAGTTTGCTGTATACCTTTTCAGTTCGTTGCAAATGGTAGCTTAGCTCATAAAATTTATTATTGCTACCACAAGTCAATGCGGGTTTTTGTTAGTGGTAGCTTCGCTCCTTAAATTTTTGTGACTGCACGTTTTCTGCCAATATCTGATTCCGTTCCTCTCTTTCTCTCTCTTTGTAACATGAGCGTAATTTAGGTATCTACATCTACATACATACTCTGCAATCCATCATATGGGTGCGTGGCGGAGGTACCTCGTACCACAACTAACATCTTCTCTCCCTGTTCCACTCCCAAACAGAACGAGGGAAAAATGACTGCCTATATGCCTCTGTAAGAGCTCTACTCTCTCTTATCTTATCTTTGTGGTCTTTCCGCGAAATGTGAGTTGGCGGCAGTAAAACTGTACTGCAGTCAGCCTCAAATGCTGGTTCTCTCAATTTCCTCAGTAGCGATTCACGAAAAGAACGCCTCCTTTCCTCTAGAGGCTCCCACCCGAGTTCCTGAAGCATTTCCGTAACACTCGCGTGATGATCAAACCTACCAGTCACAGATCTAGCAGCCCGCCTCTGAACTGCTTCTATGTCCTCCCTCAATCCGACCTGATGGGGATCCCAAACGCTCGAGCAGTACTCAAGAATAGGTCGTATTAGTGCTTTATAAGTGGTCTCCTTTACAGATGAACCACATCTTCCCAAAATTCTACCAATGAACCGAAGACGACTATCCGCCTTCCCCACAACTGCCATTACTTGCTTGTCCCACTTCATATCGCTCTGCAGTGTTACGCCCAAATATTTAATCGACGTGACTGTGTCAAGCGCTACACTACTAATGGAGTATTCAAACATTACGGGATTCTTTTTCCTATTCATCTGCATTAATATACATTTATCTATATTTAGAGTTAGCTTGCATTCTTTACACCAATCACAAATTCTGTCCAAGTCATCTTGTATCATTCTACAGTCACTCAACGACGACACCTTCCCGTACACCACAGCATCATCAGCAAACAGCCCCACATTGCTATCCACCCGATGTAAAAGATCATTTATGTAGATAGAAAACAACAGCGGACCTACCACACTTCCCTGGGGCACTCCAGATGATACCCTGAACTCACCTCCGATGATGTCGCTACGGCGTCTGTGCAGGAGATAGGTCAAAGTGTTTTGTGATTTTATGGAACACGGTCGCCTATTACGGACGGGTCGGCGACATTTCCGAAATGCCTTTGGTCTAGAAAATCCTGATGTGAAGAGCATCCGAAGATGGTATGAAAGGAGTAAAAAGATTGGTGGTGTTGGTGACGAGGTAAAAAGCGGTATGCGTGCAGTGTCCATACCGTGCGTGGGGCTTTTCAGTGCAGTCCGTGCAAATCGAGGCGTCGTGTATCACCTAGACGAGTGGTTCCCAATGTGGGGGCAGTTACCCCCGGAGGAGTAAAATGCAACTGATCGGTAAAAACCAAAAGTGTTCGATTGTATTTCAATGATGAAACTGATTATATTTATATCATTAGGTCTACCACTAAATAATTTTCTAAGCGACCAATATTAACTATGTATGTTATTCAATCTGTATATTGAGCGAGCAGTGAAGGAAACTAAAGAAAAGTTCGGAGTAGGTATTAAAATCCGTGGAGAAGGAATAAAAACTTTGAGGTTCGACGATGACATTGTAATTCGGTCAGAGACAGCAAAGGACCTGGAAGAGCAGTTAAACGGAATGGACAGTGTCTTGAAAGGAGGGTATAAGATGAACATCAACAAAAGCAAAACGAGGATAATGGTATGTAGTCGAATTAAGTCGTGTGATACTGAGGGAATTAGATTAGGGAATGAGACAATTAAAGTAGCAAAGAAGTTTTGCTATTTGGGGAGCAGAATAACTGATGACGGTCGAAGCAGAGAGGATATAATATGTAGACTGGCAATGGCAAGGAAAGCGTTTCTGAAGAAGAGAAATTTGTTAACATCGAGTATAGATTTAAGTGTTAGGAAGCCTTATCTGAAAGTATTTGTATGGAGTGTAGCCATGTATGGAAGTGAAACATGGACGACAAATAGTTTGGACAAGAAGAGAATAGAAGCTTTCGAAATGTGGTGCTACAGAAGAATCCTGAAGATTAGATGGGTAGATCACATAACTAATGAGGAGGTATTGAATAGGATTGGGTAGAAGAGAAGTTTGTGGCACAACTTGACTAGAAGAAGGGATCGGTTGGTAGGACATGTTCTGAGGCATCAAGGGATCACCAATTTAGTATTGGAGGGCAGCGTGGAGGGTAAAAATCGTAGGGGGAGACCAAGAGATGAACACACTAAGCAGATTCAGAAGGATGTAGGTTGCAGTCGGTACTGAGAGATGAGGAAGCTTGCACAGGACAGAGTAGCATGGAGAGCTGCATCAAACCAGTCTCAGGACTGAAGACCACAACAACAACAATATTATGTACCCGTTCATTCGACATTCCTACAGCACTACCAAACCCACGCACCTTAACAGTTCAGTAACCCGTCAGCATATCATGGATTTTATCAATGATTTCTGGAGTCGTAACCTCCACAGGGCGTCCAGAACGTTAAGCATCACCTGTGCCCATGTGGCCACTCCTAATGAAGTACCTTTTTTGAACAAAATAAGAATTTATGAATAAAGATTTAAAAAAAGGAAACGATTTACACCGACAATTTTTATCTCGATAATAACGGTAGACTGCTACAGTCGTATATATATACGCACCGGGTGAAAATAACACGCACAGGGCGGGAGCTGCTGAGAGTAAATGCACAGTGAAGGGGTTAAAATGAAAAATAACGCAGACGAACTAAATCAGGAGGGCCAGATTCATAAATAACGACGTCATTGGAAGAGAAATTCTAATGCCACTTTGGAAGATGAAGCAATTTTTAAGTTTGTGCTATTTCGGGCCATACCTACAAGATTGGAGTGAGTCTTGCGATATAAAAATCGCATCTCCCCGGCGGGGAATCGAACCCCGGTCTCCCGCGTGACAGGCGGGGATACTGACCACTATACTACCGAGGACGCGCACAGTGAGAGGGAGAGATGAATACAGTAAGCAGATTCAGAAGGATGTAGGTTGGAGTAGGTACTGAGATGAAGGAGCTTGCACAGGATAGAGTAGCATGGAGAGCTGCATCAAATGTGATTCAGGCGGTGTGTGCAGAAATGTCATTGGACACTTTGGTACGATGTACGGAATCAGTGGTGACTCATACTCAGAAATGTATTGATGCTGCAGACCACCAGTTTGAACATTAATCACATTTTCAGAGTACATTTATTTTTCCAGTTGGACTTTAAGCTTTCCATTTCCAGAAATTTAACCTTGTAGAACGGGAAATAAATTTTCTATGACGCTTCAAAGTGTGTATACATTTTTTTGACGCACCCTCTATATGAAGATGGTAACTGTTCTTTCGGACATGTCCATCGGTGACCATGCAGCTCGTTAGAATGAAATTACAATCAAACAAACGAAGATACTATCACAGGTGTGAACCACATCCATTACTTCACGCTCTATGTCTCCCCCGACGGTGATGTCACCTTTCAGCAATATAACTGTCTGTGTCCCGAGCTAGAACCGTGCTACAGTGGTTTGTGAGGCACTATAGTGAACTGATGTTGATGTTTCGGCGGCCAAATTCCCCTGATGTAAATCCTATGGAACCCATCCGGGTCGCTATCGGCTGCCATCACTGGGCACAAATCAGCGGCCCGCTATTTACGCGAATTACATGGCCTGTGCGTAGACATGTAACGCCACATACATCCAAAAACCTACCAACGAAACTGCCGTGTTCCTGATACGCGGCCGGAACCGCGCTGCTGCTACGGTCGCGTCCTGCCTCGGGCATGGATGTGTGTGATGTCCTTAGGTTAGTTAGGTTTAAGTAGTTCTAAGTTCTAGGGGACTAATGACCTCAGATGTTAAGTCCCATAGTGCTTAGAGCCATTTGAACTATTTTGAACCCTGATACGCACAAATCAGTGAAGTATTTCGCTGCAGAGACGGACAAACAAGCTATTAAGTTGGTGGTCATAATGGCTGAGCCCATCAGTTGATCTCTGTCACCTTTGCTTCCTCTTTCCCCTGCCGTCGCGCCAAGTCATGTGATCTGAGCGGTGAAACAATATTACTTCACGTAAGTTCGAAAGTTACTCCGTGTACATAGAGGCACTCGATTTGTTTACAGGAACGTCGAAATTTGCAAACGAGGGAACCACGAATTCCATTAGTGTTATGTGTACAGAAGCTATCAACACAGACAGTAACGTACAGGTGTAACCAAATTCCCTTCACTATGAGGAAGGGTGCCTTACACCGAAACAACAAAAAATTGTCTCGTAAACGTGGTATCTAAAATGTGTGCTAAGAGCATTTCTTCTTCTCCGACACCTTGAAGCACATCTCTTCTACTGCAAGCTCTTTGCTTTACATATTTTGTGAGGTGGTACTACGAACCAAAACGAGGAACATACTGTAGTAAATATGCGCTCTAAAATGCTTGCCTCAAGAGCTATGTGTACTTGCTCATCTTCGCTCCTGTTATACAGATTTCTTCTACTGAACAAGCGCTCATGGCTCTTAAGTTAAGCATTTTAGAGCTCATGTTTTTTACGCGTTTCTTTCTTGTTTTGATGTAAGGAACTTGTCCACAAAGTCTCCAAACGGAATCTAGTTACACCCTGCATACAAAGACAGAAATGTGCAAAAGGACATTCGCTCTGTTACCACCTAAGTAGAGAGCCTTAATTTTATTTTAGAATAGTTTTATGACTTCTAAACTCTTTGAAACTTTATCACATGTTTTTACCTGTTCATAAGCAGATGATTCTCTGTATACACTACTTTTCACGCCCCATAGAAGTGGCCGTAAACGTAAAGCATAAGATTCAGTGGTAACACACAAACATTTGATATTTATATCAAATTACTTTAGCACTACAAAGGTATTTTCTGTAACGGCAACTACCGAGATGCCACGGGAGGGGGTTCAAATGGCTCTCAGCACTATGGGACTTAACTGCTGAGGTCATCAGTCCCCTAGAACTTAGAACTACTTAAACCTAACTAACCTAAGGACACCACACACATCCATGCCCGAGGCAGGATTCGAACCTGCGACCGTAGCAGTCACGCGGGTCCGGAATGAGCGCCTAGAACCGCTAGACCACCGCGGCCGGTACTGTTATTAACTTGTAACATGATTTTTAAATAGGCACTGATGTTTGAATAGGGTCCAGAATCTGAAAATATTTATAACACAACCTTAGCAGTAACAATGCATTTCTGTAAAGTGTACACAGAGAGGAGGGCCACTTTTAGGCAAGCAGAAAAAATGTGTACAAAATACAGTTTCGTTAGTTATTGTTGAATTTTATTCACAACACACTTTTTAATGATTTACAGACGCTTAAGGAGGGTCCTGAACTTAAAAAAAAAACGGTTCAAAATGGCTCTGAGCACTATGGGTCTTAGCTTCTGAGGTCATCAGTCCCCTAGAACTTAGAACTACTTAAGCCCAAATAACCTAAGGACATCACACACATCCATGCCCGAGGCAGCATTCGGACCTGCGACCGTAGCGGTCGCGTGGTTCCAGACTGAAGCGCCTAGAACCGGCTGGCGAACTTGGAAAAAAAAAATGAATTAATGAATATGATATTTGTCGCGAAAAGTCACATTTACTATTGAGACTTAAATTTTTGGTTACGTTTTACAGGAAAATTCAAAATAATTACGGAATCTGGAATTTAAAAAATCATTAAAAAAATAGAGCATAATAACTAGATTACAGCATTTTCAAAGCGTGGACATGAAGTATCCCTCCCCCTTTTGTAGTCTACTGCGAGTGTGAATGAACTCCGTCTTTCCACCAAAGTGTCGCAAGCGCCTGGCAAGTAAATGCATATCGAAGAGAAGTGGGCCTTCCCTTTAAAGAGGCACATCAGCTTTCTGAATGAAAGTGATCGCCAGTTTCATTGTAACTGGTACACAATGTGGTATTATCGGTCTTACAAGGTCTCGAATTAATTGCTTTCAACGATATATTCAAAATAGTGTTTCAGCATTCTGGAGGAATTGTGTGTGCATTGCCGGATCACGAGTTTAAAGCTTCGAAAGCAGTTCGCTTATTTAACAATTGGCTAGGCGCACGTAGGAACTCACGGTGAAGGTTCCGCACAAACTCTAATTCTGCATGTCGCCATTTCATCCATTCCGTGAATCTAGGCTGTCGCCAATTTCTGTCTGTTATCGAAAATGATACTAGCAAGATATCAACCACAGTGATTCCAATACTTCCGCGAATGTTGTAATTTCAAGTCTGAAGTCGAAAACAAATGAAAAAGGTAGTACATTCCCTGAATTTTCCGTTGGTGCTTGAAAGAACACTGAAAAGGATAACACTGCCTAATGTTCTGAAAAATTATATTCATCTGGTCACGAACCGATTTTCGGCTTTTGAGGCCATCTTCAGGTGACAACTGACTGTCACAAACGCAGATAAATATGCGGTGCTGATTACCCAGACATTATTTGTACAGAATACACAAAAATAACGAAGTGTTTACACAGAAAAATGTTACAATAATTACGTTAACTATAAAGGGGGTAAACAAAAATTTCATGTAGATGTCCACTACTGGCCATTGAAATTGATACACCATGAAGATAACGCGCAACCGCGAAATCTAACCGACAGGAAGAAGATGCTGCGATATACAAATGATTAGCTTTTCAGAGCATTCACACAAGGTTGGCGCCGGGGGCGACACCTACAACGTGATGACATGAGGAAAGTTTACAACCGATTTCTCACACACAAACAGCAGTTGACCGGCATTGCCTGGTGAAATGTTGTTGTGATGCCTCTTGTAAGGAGGAGAAATGCGTGCCATCACGTTTCCAAATTTGATAAAGATCGGATTGTAGGCTATCGCGATTGCGGTTTATCGTATCGCGATATTGTTGCTCGCATTGGTCGTAATCCAATGACTGTTAGCAGAATATGGAATCGGTGGGTTCAGGAGGGTAATACGGAACGCCGTGCTGCATCTCAAAGGCTTCGTGTCACTAGCAGTCGAGATGACAGGCTTCTTATACACACGGCTGTAACGGATCGTGCAGCCACGTCTCGATGCCTGAGTCAACAGATGGAGACGTTTGCAGGACAGTTTTGCACGAACAGTTCGACGACGTTTGCAGCAGCATGGACTATCAGCTCGGAGACCGTGGCTGCGGTTACCCTTGACGCTGCATCACAGACAGGAGCGCCTGCGATGGTGTACGCGACGACGAAACTGGGTGCACGAATGGCAAAACGTCATTTTTTCGGATGAATCCAGGCTCTGTTTACAGCATCACGATGGACGCATCTGTGTTTGGTGACATCGCGGTGAACGCACATCGGAAGCGTGTATTCGTCATCGCCATACTGACGTATCACCCGGCGTGATGGCATAGGGTGCCATTGGTTAGAGGTCTCGGTCACCCTGTGAAACCCTACATTTCAGCAGGATAATGCACGACTGCAAGTTGCAGGTCCTGTACGGCCCTTTCGGATACAGAAAATGTTCGATTGCTGGCGTGGTCAGCAGATTCTCCTGATCTCTCACCAAAGTGAAAACGTCTGGTCAATGGTGGCCGAGCAGCTGGCTCGTCACAATACGCCAGTATTGATACTCTTGATGAACTGTGGTATCGTGTTGAAGCTGCATGGGCAGCTGTACCTGTACATGCCATCCGAGCTCTGCTTGATTCAATGCCCAGGCGTATACATACATCACATTTGCACACCATTTGATGCAACACTAGCATAAAAACGCTAGTCGGCAGTAATAATGATTTGTAGCCAGGTAATGCCCGTCTACCACAACGCAAAAGTGATCCACTACAGTACCTTTAAGCATGAGATACACCATGCTTCTCACTGGTACAAATGTCTCATGCAAATTGTAAAATATTCACTAATCAAGTCTGAAAAGTCATAGCTTTTCTAACAATCACAATCAGCATTTTTGTGTAGAGAATTTTAGAAACAATGTCTGTTTGAGTGGACGATGAATACATCTTGTTTCAATACAAAAATTGCATTCCTTAACGCTAGTTGCTGGCAGGACTCACATTAGACTTCAGTACACTTCCCTGCATGGTACGGAAAAATTGAGGTTTATTTGGAAATAATTAAAGAAAAATTTTCTACCGAGAACCAAATTCCTTAGTCGGCTCCTCTTAATACAACGGTAAAAGGTTGTCACTCCTATCATATCAAATTTTCGGTAAGAGGTTGAAAGATGGAAAACATTTTCGGTGTCTATAGTTTCTGTAAAATACATCGTTAAGTACGAGGTTGAGCGGAAATTATGCCCTATGTAAGATTAATCAGAAAAAAATTCCAATGAAAAATGACTTTCGCATAACTGTGCTGCAACTAATGGTTGACATGATATCGTGAGGGCAAAATCAGCTCCGATTTCTAATTTGACTAAGGCCACTCTTCCTTGCCCAAAAAAATTGTGAAATATTGTAGCCTGGCTGCACTGGAGGAGTGAAAATGTCCCTCGGCAGCTGCCCGGGCCGGCACAAGCTGAGGCCTCAAGCCGTCGGCACACGGACCGTGCATCCGAACGTTGAGCGTTGAGCGTGCCGAATCTATGACGTCATGGCGTGGAATAGCACGTTCGGGAGTCTTTCCGAAAGTGCAGAGCGATATCTGGCATGTCAGATATTCCGAGCGTGCGTCTGAGCGTTGACCAATGAGATGGCACAACGCCACCTACGTCACACGCACGCCATCTCCCTTCAGTACAAAGTTGTGAGGCGCCATTTTGGCATTCATTTTAAGCCTGCATGTATATATGCCGTTTCTGAGCACCAGCAAACTGAGAATCACTAGAAAACCCGTTGTTAACTGTGTGATCCGTTGCAATAAAATAATGAGAAACATCATATTCGTGGTAAAAGAATTATTGTATTATCCTATTATGAGACTATGCTATTTGAAGGCAGAAATGGACTGAGGGTGCACACAAAACGCATTGTTCTTGGTACAACTTATTATAATTAAATTCCAGTTAGTAACATAGTTGCGATTAAAGCTTTCAGCAAGTGCTAAGATTGGTAAGATCGTAGTGATCCATCTCGAAAAATGTCGGTAGCTCAGCGTGTTCGGTCAGAGGGTTAGCAGCCCTCTGTAATAAAAAAAACGGAGCTAATCGATCAACAACGAACTTAAACGGATGTCTTACGACGTCCGTCCCGAGCAGTTGCAACGAAGAAACGCGAGCGAAATGAGATTTAAACAAAAACAAAAAAACCGGTGGGTTGCGTAATTGATTAATGAAATGGGATGCGTAATTGATTAATGAAATTTGTATGCTTGGGCGGTGGTTCGCGACTGGCCAGTACGTAATTTTTTTCCCCCTAAATTTGCGTTTTTATTAGGTTCTGTTATTTTATTATTTGTTTAATATAAGTATGTAATATAATTCTTGATGTTATGTTATTATGAGTTCGCCTTTCTTTAGGTGTTCGATTGGCTTGATCTACAGGACACCTTGTGCTACTTGTGTAAAGCTATTTTGCCCCTTTTTCTTTTACGCTTCGTAATTCACATGTTGCAAAGATTCTGCTGTTGGGTAGGAACAGTGATCAAGTAAGACTGACCTTAGTGTTTTACTAAAATGCGAGAATGATGAAATAATGTTTATCGTATGTGAAGAAGTATTGCAAATTTGTATCGCACTGTTTGGAATGGAACTTTTATAAGCCTGTGTCCTTATTGATTGGACATGGTACTTTCCTTTCCGTGGGCAATGGAGGAAATGTGCGTTTTAATAGAGCTAACGTGGGAATTTTTCGAGCGCCCGTTTAGTAAACAGTGTGATTTACGAACTAGAAACTTCCCGCAACTGCCGCCGGAGTGCGTTGCGATCGCGTATACCACGTTGGGCCCCACGTACCGTGTGCACGAGTCGCATCGTTCCTGAGCGTTCAGCAGCACGTTGAACTTACCACGATATATAGATTGACGTTCGACAGCACGGTCCGTGTGCCGGCGGCTTTAGTCACACTAAACGGCAGCAGGTAGTGGCCGAGCAGGTAAAGCGCAGCCTTTGCTACACACCCTGTGGCGGTCCCTTAGCATCCCGGATTTCTCAGAAGTGTCGCCACATTCCAGTTTCTCGCAAGTATCGCTTCTCCCAAGTATCTACAACCAACACCGACTCAAAGGAAGGCCTCGGCACTTGTTGGTGACGTCACGCCAGCTAGGCACGGCGAACGCCAGGTCTGTTGCAGGCATACTCGTAATGGTGGCGTCTCGCTCTCTGGCACAGGAAAATGTGAAACTATTGGCGGTAGTTGACCAACACACATTGTTCTGAGACATTTTGCAATCAATTAATTGTGCAATTCATTACACTTCTTAACAAACAGTGTACTCCTGAATTTAAATTTCCACTTGTTTTAAGGATTCACATACAAAAACAACTTCATGGTCCAGTAGCAACAGAATTCGTGCTTCTTTACCTTATTTGTAAATCTGAGGAAGTTACGTTTGTACTGGGTTGCTTTTACAAGAAACTGTGAACATATTGGTACTCTTCTTTAGGTATCTCGGTTGACTATGGGGCGAGGAGCACTGAATGTTAATGAAATATCTTGCGATTGTACACGTTAGGGAGGGGGTGGGGGACAGAAGAAGAGGCAAAATGAGAGATACTTGTTTTATCAAATAAATATTTTTTATCTTATAAGTTTCTCCTTTGAGTTGCAAGAAGGGAATATTTATCTTTTCTAACATGCATGCTTAAAAAAGTTTAAGCTCAGCAATATTTTCGATGTATGAAGCTATTTTGTTTCCTGTTTAGAATTCCGTTCGTTGAAAACGTTTGTAATTTAATGACTGCCAACGGACATTTACACATGTAAATTAGTTCACATTTCCAGTGACGATATCAAACGAAAATAGCCGGCCGGAGCGGCCGTGCGGTTCTAGGCACTACAGTCTGGAACCGAGCGACCGCTACGGTCGCAGGTTCGAATCCTGCCTGTGTCATGTATGTGCGTGATGTCCTTAGGTTAGTTAGGTTTAAGTAGTTCTAAGTTCTAGGCGACGGATGACGTCAGAAGTTAAGTCGCATAGTGCTCAGAGCCATTTGAACCATTCAAACGAAAATAAATAAATAAATAAAAGAAACGAGCTCATTGTAAGGGGGTTGGCGTAAGTTTCGATAACAAAATGAATCAAATAAATACAGTTACTCGAATGTAAAAATTGCGAAGCTTGCAATCTTCTCATATTGATCTACGTTTGTTTCGATAGGATTCAGTAATACGGAACTACGATCTTCATTTGTAGCTTTACGATAGTAAGAAAATCTTTTATCTAAATAAAACTGCAGAATCCAAAACAATACCAAACAGTTTGTCCAAAAATAAGAGATTTATAGCGATAAGCACGCCCAGGCGACTCTGCCTGCGACAGACCTGGCGTTCGCCGTGCCTAGCTGACGTGACGTCACCAACAAGCGCAGAGGCCTTCCTCTGAGTCGGTGTTGCTACAACTCGACTGTATTGCCGGGCGAGAGTTGCTGGCAATGCTGCCGAACATGTGACTGCAGTTCGTATGGCCGGCAGTGTCGCTGGTCAACACTGAAGGGTGTTATTGCCGGCAATGCGTAAAATTTTTATGGCCCGCTTAAGCGCGGCCCTGCGTCGAGACGCTGCGTTAGAAAAACACTTCGACGTTTCAGTGCCTCACAGCCGGCGTGAATCAAAAGGAGTGCAAAACCTGAGAGGGCGCCTAAGGAATGTCGAAGCGGAGAATGCCGCACCTTTGCCACGCCACACTTGCCCTTCGCCAGGTAGCTTGAGTAGCGGTCCCTCAGGTAAGGAACGCCCTTCCTCGTACTTCTGCCGGCTTTCAAACCGCCGTCTCCACGTGTTACTCGATACAACCAGTACGTAAGGGGCCTTGTTCTTCGACATTTTGGAGAAATACAGAGCTTCTTATCCGAAATCGAAATATTTATAACTTTTGGGAAACTACAGCAATACCGACGATTACGTCTGTATGTAATTAGTTCTGCCAAGTATAAATATAGACGCTTCTGTCTGTACGGTAGCTTCCTTTCACACTTACCGGTTGCGATAGAAACAGTCCATTGCCATGGGAGCAACAAAGAAGGAACGCTGTAAAGAGAATGCGAATGTACGTTAATCATTTCTTTTTGATCATCGCATTTCTGCCTACTTTAATTACTACAATCGCATGCCCAGAAGACAATAAGGGAAGAAGACATATTCCATATTAATTTACTCTCTATAATCCGATATCCCTTGACGCAAAAAATTAGTTAATAAAGTGTAGTGGGACAATGTTCAAAACATGACTGAAAATACGTTCACCAAACAGAGATAAGTACATCTATGATTGACAAGTCATCTAAAGTCGACGTACAATTTTAAAATGTTAGAAATAAGGAAATGAAATAATATAGAATGCTATGCTTGTAACGTACGTTCTTGTTCTACATTGTTTACTGCTGGTATTTACAGGGTCAGAGAGAAAGCATCCTAGGTTTTGGACGGAAAAGCTGTAATTTTAATGATCTGCACTACAACAGAAACAAGAAGCACAACTTAAGGAAAAATAATGTAATGTGTGTTCCGGCTCACAAGCGACATTGAAGCAGATAGTTCCTGTGACTTACTATGGGCAGAGCTTTTATTCGACAACCGAGATAAATTAATAACTGGCTCCTTTTACCAACCCCCGGTCTCAGATGAAACAGTAGCTGAACATTTCAAAGAAAACTCGAGTCTCATCACAAATAGGTACGCTACTCATACAATTATAGTTGGCAGTGACTTCAAAAATGGTTCAAATGGCTCTGAGCACTATGGGACTTAACGTCTGAGGTCATCAGTCCCCTGGAACTTAGTACTGCTAAAACCTAACTAACCTAAGGACACCACACACATCCATGCTCGAGGCAGGATTCGAACCTGCGACCGTAGCAGGCGCGCGGTTCCAGACTGTAGCGCCTAGAAGCGCTCGGCCACCGCGGCCGGCGCATAGATTTCAATCTACCTTCCGCATGTTGACAAAAATACATTTTCAGACCCTATTGTAGATAGAAAACATCAGTAATTGTTATAAATGCTTTTTTTTTAAAAAAGTAGTTTGAACAATTCGTTCAAGAGGTCAATCAAATTGTAAATTGTTACGAAAACACAGTTGACCTCTTAGCCACAAACAATCCTGAGGATCACTAAGGATACAGGGATTAGCGAACACACAGTCGTAGCGAGGTTCAATTCCGCAACAAAGAAATCCACTGAAACTAAACGCGAAATATATCTATTTATAAAAGCAACGAAAAATTCGGTTGACGTCTTTCTAAGTTCAAAGAAATAGTATCAAGAGCACTCGAGAGATTCATACCAAATAAATTAATAAGAGACGGAACTGATCTCCCATGGTACACAAAACACGACAAAAAGCTGCTGCAGGAGCACCGAAAAAGGCACGTATAATTTAGACCAGGGATCCCCAAACTATTTTGGACGAGTGACCCCTTTTCCAAAACGAACTGTTATCTCAGACCCTCATGGCCAAATTACCTGCTTTTAAGATCAACCCCCTTATTCACAATGGTCCGCTAACTTAAAACAGCTGCTACAGAGTGTTATTTTTCATTCTGACTTACGTCAATAGAAGAAGACAGAGTGAGAATTAGCAATGCTTTAAGTTAGCAGACTATTATGAACAAGGGGGCCTATCTTTAGTTTTTTCCTGTTGATACTAAATACCTAGGTACTAAGGTACCAATTGGAAAACTTTACACTTGGTTAAGTGAGTAAAGTTGACTTCATTTTCTCATCAAAATTTAACAAAATAAAAAGACATACAATTCCGTAAATACCAAGTTTAATTTATAATGAGTATTATAAATTAAGTACTTAAAGAATCTTGTTCGTGTTAAATCGCGTAAGCGTGAAATAGAGAGCAAGTCAAAACGTGCCTGAAAGACATACTCTCGAACTCATTATCTGGCACAAACTTGTCCACACAGACTTGCCGAGTTTTTCATCTTGTACGAACTTGGAGACTTTACATTACTACAACAATACTATTTCCTACAAAAATATTAATTATTCTTAGTACATGTAACACAACATAAACAATACAGTACCTACCTATCTTGAAAGTTTTAAATAAGAACTTGCGTTAATTTGATAGGGGTCGATTTTTAGACCTCGCCGACCCCCAAAATCAGTTTTCGTTTATGTCGACCCCTACGAAACCGATATAGACCCCATGGGGTCGATATCGACCACTTTGGGATACCCTGATTTAGACGAGCGCAAAATCTCGAAGATTGGCGAAGTTTTACTAAGGCTCGAAATTTGGTGCGGATTTCAATGCGAGATGCATTTAATAGTTTCCATAACGAAACTCTCTCCAGAAATGTGGCGGAAAATCCATAGAGATCCTGGTCGTATGTTAAGTAAACCAGCGGAAAGGCTCAGTAAGTACCTTTACTGTGCGACAGCGATGAGCAGGAGGAGGGGGAGACTAGGGAACGTACCCTTCGGAGCAGGTAAAATCGTGGCAAATCTCCGCACACCGAAACGGAGACGGCTGGCAGCGGTTTCGCCGCCGTGAAATGCGACGACGGGCGCGGTGGAGAGAGAGAGAGGGGGGATACAGTTGCATCGCGCGCGTGGAGTCTCGGGCCCGTGCGCAGAGCAGAGGCGTGAAAACACGAGGGGGAAAAAACCCGATCCCCACTGTTGCTAGGCGGGCAGCACAGCGACGCGCTGCACGCGGGAGGGGGGGGGGGGGGAGGGGGGGGAAGCCGGCGGACTGACGTCACCTCTGACGTCACGCGGCCAATTCCGCGCAGGTAACGAAGCGTGCCGGCGGCCGCGTACGTTTCTCTCTAGTCCCGCCTACCGCTAAGCGCCACACGGCGACCGTTCCCCTAAAGCCGGGTTTGCCACGTGCCCCCGGCCAGCTAGAAAGCGCGCGCCCCGCCACGTGCAAACTAAACTAGGGTGTCCATTCGTCCCGTTTTTCCCGGGACAGTCCCGTTTTTTACCAAAATGTCCCGCTATCCCGAACTTTTTTTTGGGGACGCTCAAATGTCCCGTTTTTTTATGATTCCGCTTGGCTAGAGTATTTTACGCTACTGGTTGTTTGACTTGCTATTAACTGCACAATTATTTACTCTAGGAAGCGTGTGATGACTTTCTGCATACCCCAAACATGTACCGAACTGTCAAAAATCGCAAGTAATTTTAAACGCACTATAGGTTACGAATAACGACGAAGATTCTTCTCTTCTAAACCGATCCACTGAATCCGTCCTTTCGGTCCAGAAATACTCTACACCACTGATACTTGCTCTCTGGCTTTCGTCACCACACTGTTAATGTTTTTCACTGTGCAATCACTGTTTCATTATGCCAAAACGAAAGTGTAAGTTTAACAGCAATATAAAAAGCCAGTTTCCTTGTATGACTGGTAGTGGAGAAACTGTAGAATGTACGTTGCGCAGATCAAAATTTGCTGTTTGTCATGGTGGAAGGTCTGACATGAATAAACATCGCATGAGTGATCAAACGAAAAGAGCAAATAAGAGCATGAGTGATTACTATGTAAACTTAAAATCAGTAACAGAAATAGATAGGCAGTTGGCAGCACAAGAAGCTACGTTTGCATGCCACAGTGCAATGCATAACCATAGCTTTCAATCAATCGACTGTACTACAGCAGTGGTTAAAAAGCTTTTGAATCCTAAATTCACATTTGGACACACAAAATGTAATGCAATCGTTTCAAATGTTCTTGCACCGTATGCAGCTGAACAGGTTTTAAATTAACTGAAAAGTGCTCGATTCGTTTCTGTAACGATTGAAACATCGAATCATCTGGATTTGAAGCTGGTTCCTCTCCTGACACAGGTATTTTCACCCTGAAAATTGTATCACGGTGACAGTGATCTAATTGGGTAATTTAGCTGGAGAAACTTCAGATTTACTTCAGAATTATGTGCTGGAGGTTTTACAGAAATATGATCTTGAGGGAAAGGTGATTGCAGTTTCTGTAGACAACACTAACACCAATTTTGGTGAAGGCAGAGGGAAGGAAAAAACAATTTGTTCTATAAACTGCAACAGGACACAGTGAACAATGTAGTAGGTGTTGGCTGTCCAGCACATATGGTGCACAATTCGTTACAAACTGGCTGTAAAATATTTGCTTATATCAAAAGTAAAAACATTAACATGGAAAACATAATTCATTTGGTGGAGTTTTGTCTGGCAGTTCCTGGGTCAAATGCTGCTGTGGAACGTGTGTTTTCGTTAGTGAACTCTTTGTGGTCAGATGAAAAAAACAGATTGAAAGTTGAAACAGTGAGGACCTTTCTCATTGTCAAAACACATGGTGTATCGTGTACTGTCTTTTATGATACAATTTCAAACGAAAATGCACTTCTTGATAAAGTACATAAAAGTTAAAAGTACGGTGATAGTGTGGCAGAATAATTGTAAAAAGTGATTTGGGATTACCTGAGTGCACGTTCTAAAGGTAAACTTGTATGTGTATTAAATTTAGTCAATACAATATTTATGTCCCGTTTTTTTTTTTATTATTCATTGTTCCAGGTTTTTCTCTAATTCATTTTAAATGTCCCCTTTTTCAATGAAAATGAAATGGACACCCTAAACTAAACGCAACGCCACTCGACCACCCCCAGTCTTACGAGTCCCATAAACTGAGCTGAACTGTCCGCCATGTTTTACCCAAGGTATAGAACTTTCACAGTTGTTTACATACGAATCATGATCCAAGTGGATACATCTAATTAAGTATATTGCAGAATTCGTCGTAAATATGGGTTGCTGCTTGGCTGTGAACTGCACCAATCACTGCTAAAATGGTTTTCACATGTTTAGATTTCCAAGTGACTCCGAACGAAGCCGTAAATTGCCACAGACACAACTGCGAACCACGGCTTGGCGCTCAACTGTGTATTGTAATACACTAGACTGAATAACACTAAATCCAGTTTCTTATACAGGGTGTTACAAAAAAGGTACGGCCAAACTTTCAGGAAACATTCCTCACACACAAACAAAGAAAACATGTTATGTGGACATATGTCCCGAAACGCTTAATTTCCATGTTAGAGCTCATTTTAGTTTTGTCAGTATGTACTGTACTTCCTCGATTCACCGCCATGATTTCATACGGGATACTCTACCTGTGCTACTAGAACATGTGCCTTTACAAGCACGACACGACACGTGGTTCGTGCACGATGGAGCTCCTGCACATTTCAGTCGAAGTGTTCGTACGCTTCTCAACAACAGATTCGGTGACCGAAGGATTATTCCGTGGATGCATGTATCCTCGCTAACGGAGGACATTTTGAACATTTCCTGTAACAAAGTGTTTGAAGTCACGCTGGTACGTTCTGTTGCTGTGTGTTTCCATTCCATGATTAATGTGATTTGAAGAGAAGTAATAAAATGGCTCTAACACGGAACGTAAGCCTTTGCGGACACATGTCCACATAACGTATTTTGTTTCTTTGTGTGTGAGGAATGTTTCCTGAAAGTTTGGCCGTACCTTTTTGTAACACCCTATATAGGTATTGTAAGACGAACAATAATTAAGGTATTTTTGATAGCGGATTGGTAATTATGAGGAAACCTGAACTAGTAACATAATCTGTCGTGAAGTACACAAAATGACTACTGTTTAAATGATAAATGAAACTATCAATAATAATTCATATCACTGTAACATCAAACTACACTTCCGCCCCCCACCCTCCTTCCGTACAATAAAAATGTATCGTTTTTTAAAATACCTACTTAAAATTTAAAATTAAACATAATTTTAGCAAGTACCTATACATGGGCAAAGACTAATAAATAGGCACAGGTTGTTAATGCATGGCCGGCTGGGGTGGCCAAGCGGTTCTAGGCGCAGCAGTCTGGAACCGCGCGACCGCTACGGTCGCAGGTTCGAATCCTACCTCCGGCATGGATGTGTGTGATGCCCTTAGGTTAGTTAGGTTTAAGTAGTTCTGAGTTTTAGGGAGCTGGTGACCTCAGAAGTTAAGTCCCATAGTGCTTAGAGCCATTTGAACCATTTTGTTAATGCATGACACCCATATCTGAAGACTTTGGACCCAATTCTTACATCACTACATTTAATATTTACAAACCACCACGCGAGTTGCGAGACTACATTTCTACAGCCGTGTAATACATTTCAATTTTTCTGTTATATGAAAAGTGCATTCGAAATATTTCTACACGAACTAATTACTAACTGTTCAAATCTGTGTAAGTTCCTAAGACACAAACTGCTGAGGACATCGGTCCCTAGACTTACACACTACTTAAATTAACTAAACTCCCCAAACTCAGAAGACGTAGTTGTTGAACAGTTCAAAGAAAACTTCAGTCTCACTTCAAATAAGTACCCCGCTCATACAAATGTAGTCGGTGGTGACTTAAATCTACCCTCGATATGCTGGAAAAATTATATGTTTAAAGCCGGCGGCAGGCATAAAACATCATCCGAAATTGCACTGAATGCTTTCTCAGAAAATTTTTTTGAACAATTAGTTCATGAGCCCACTAGAAGCGAAAATAGTTGCGATAGCATACTTGACTTTTAGCAACAAATAACCCTGCTCAAATAGTGAATGTTGTGGCGAATACAGGGATTAGCGACCACAAGGAAGTTGCTGCTAGCCTCAATACCGTTAATACCTACAACCATAAAAAGAAACGCAAAGTATATCTGTTTAAAATAGCTGATAGAAATGCTCTTTTCGTCTTCTTAAAAGATAGTCTTCACTCCTTCCGATCTGATCATGTAAGTGTAGAAAAGTTCTGAAATGTTTTCAAAGAGATAGTATCGACAGCGATTGAGAGATATTATATACCACATAAATTAATAAGTGATAGTATTGCTCCCCCATGGTACACAAAACGGGTCAGATCGTTGTTGCAAAAGCAACGAAAAAAACATGCCAAATTAAAAAGAATGCAAAATCCCCAAGATTGGCAAAGTTTTACAGAAGTTCGAAATATAGGGCGTACTTCAATGCCAGATGCTTTTAATAATTTCCAAAACGAAATTCTGTCTCGAAAT
The DNA here is from genome assembly GCF_023897955.1 of Schistocerca gregaria. Lineage (NCBI taxonomy): Eukaryota > Metazoa > Arthropoda > Insecta > Orthoptera > Acrididae > Schistocerca > Schistocerca gregaria. Next base: position 59,279,984 of record NC_064930.1, on the reverse strand, counting down.
CTGGCAGAAAACCCAAAGAGATTCTGGTCATATATTAAGCACACCAGTGGTAAGACACAATCAATTCCTTCACAGCGCGATAACAACGGTAAAGTCACTGATGACAGTGCCACTAAAGCAGAGTTATTAAACACTGTTTTCCGAAACTCTTTCACCAAAGAAGACGAAGTAAATAATCCTGAATTCCAATCACGAACAACTGCCAAGATGAGAACATTGGAAGCAGATATCCTCGGCGTTACAAAGCAGCTTAAATCACTAAATAACGGCAAGGCCTCCGGTCCAGATTTATACCAGTCAGGTTCCCCTCAGAGTATGCTGATAAAATAGCTCCCTATTTAGAAATTATATACAACCACTTGCTCACAGAAAGATCCGTACTTAAAGACTGGAAAATTGCTCAAGTCACACTAATACGCAAAAAGGGAAGTAGGAGTAATCCGCTGAATTACAGGCCTATATCACTAACGTCGATCTGCAGTAGGGATTTAGAACATATACTGTGTTCGAACATTATGAAGTACCTCGAAGAAAACGATTTATTGAGATATAGTCAGCTCGGATGCAGAAAATATCGTTCTTTTGAAACACAACAAGCTCTTTATACCCATGAAGTAATGAGTGCTCTCGACAGGGGATATCAAATTGATTCCATATTTTTAGATTTTCAGATGGCTTTAGACACCGTTCCCCACAAGTGTCTTCTAGCCAAAGTGCGTGCCTATTGAACATCACCTCAGTTGTGCGAGCGGATTCGTGATTTCCTGTCAGAAAAGCAAGAGTTCGTAGTAATAGATGGAAAGTTATCGAGTAAAACAGAAGTAATATCCGGCGTTCCCCAAGGAAGTGTTATAGGCCCTCTATTGTTCCTGAGCTATATTAACGACATAGGACACAATTTGAATAGCCGTCTTAGATTGTCTGCAGATGATGCTGTCATTTACCGCCTTGTAAAGTCAACACAAGACCAAAACGAATTGCAAAATGATTTAGATTCGATATCTATATGGTGCGAAAAGCGGCAATTGACCCTGAATAAAGAAAACTGTGAAGTTATTCACATGAGTAGTAAAAGAAATCCGCTAAATTTCGGTTACGCGATAAGTCACACAAAAACTGAGAGCTGTAAGGTCAACTAAATAGTTAGGGATTACAATTACAAATAACCTAAATTGGAACGATAACATAGATTATATTGTGGTTGGAGAAAACCGAAGACGGCGATTCATTGGCAGAACACTTAGAAGGTGCAACAGGTCTACCAAAGAGACTGCTTACGCCACGCTTGTCCGCCCTATTCTGGAGTACTGCTGTGGGGTGTGGGATCCGTATCAGGTGGGACTGACGGATGACAGCGAAAAAGTACAAAGAAGGGCAGCTCGTTTTGTATTATCGCGAAATGGGGGAGATAGTGTCACAGACATGATACGTGAATTGGAGTGGCAATCATTAAAACAAAGGCGTTTTTCGTTGCGACGGGACCTTCTCGTGAAATTTCAATCACCAGTTTTCTCTTCCGAATGGGACAAAAATTCTTCTGGCACCCACCTACGTAGGGAGAAATGATCATCACGATAAAATAAACCAGGGCTCGCACAGAAAAATTTAAGTGCTCGTTTCTCCCGCGTGCCGTTCGAGAGTGGAACGGCAGAGAGACGGCTTGAAGGAGCTTCATTGAACCCTCTGCCAGGCACTTTATTGTCAATAGCAGAGTAATGACGTAGATGTATATGTAACGTATGCTAAGGACAACACACAGTCATGCCCGTGGGAGGACAGGAACCTCCGACGGGAGGGGCAGCGCAATCCGTGACAGGGCGCCTCAAACCGTGCGGCACACTAATTACTGCAGGAAACACTATATACGTGCAGAATCAAATATTTTATAATAAATATTGCAAAAAGTTGCGTGGATACGTTAACCACCCATAAAGTAAGCGTTGCCGAGCCCTCAGAGTTGGGGAAAACATGGCGGACGATTGAACCTGTTATACAGGAGTTCTGCGGAGTCCCATGGCGTCACTATCAGCACCGCCAAGTCGCATTAATCCCTTGCCGTACTGTTGACGAATCCGACTCGTAAGAACCAATGCCCACCAAACGTAAACATCACGAGACACTCGTGGGGACCAACGTCGGCCCGAACCTTTTTTTGTGTGTCGGGTATGGCTCTATTGAATAAAGACATTACCCAAAAAACAATACACGGTCGGAGAAAGGAAACATGTTGATTACCGAATAAATACAACAGAGGTAATGTTAAAAAATGGTCAGCTGTCAGTGGTCTGCGTTCCGTACAAACTTAATAATGTTTGTACACAGTTCACCTGCTTATAGACATTTCATCTATCCCGATGGCCCACGCTCTCGACGCCTTTTGCCTGCCATCGACATTGATACTGGCAAGACATGGATCCCGGGAGTGTTTTAATTTTAAGCCTGAAGCCGGATAACGAATGACTTAAAAATGTTTTCGTGTGATGTAATTAAAAATTAACAAATTTCTGATTTCTTCCCGTACTTGCACTGCGGAACCTTGTTTCTTGTCAAATTTCATTATTCAAGGCCAACGTATCGGTTTTAAAGAGTGAATTTGCGAATATCGAACTATGTGACATAATTGGCCGTATCTTATGATTGCACTCACTTAGAAGCTTAACATTTTTACACCACCAAGCGACCACGGATATGATATCGCTTTCACCCTCGTACGTCTATCCCTTCCTGAGGAAAAGGCGTAACAGACACATGGACAGAGACAGTCGGGTAACAAATAAGAAAATAAATTTTCTTGTGATGTAAGTAAATGAATCAGGCGAAAACGAATACGAACATCTCAAAAATGAGATCCACGGTAAGAGCAAAATGGCTAAGCGGGAATGGCTAGAGGACAAATGTAAGGAAGTAGAGGCTTATACCACTACAGATAGGATAGACGCCGCCTACAGGAAAAATAGAGAGGCCTATGGAGAAATACCTTTGTATAAATATCAAGAGCTCAGATGGAAATCCAGTCTTAAGCAAAGAAGGGAAAGGAGAAAGGTGGAAGGAGTATATAGAGAGTCTATGCAAGAGCAGATACGATAGTGGGTGAAGAATTCGACAGAGCACTGAAAGACCTAAGTCGAAACAAGGCCCCGAGAGCAGACAGGATTCCATTAGAACTACTGATAGACTTGGGAGAGCCAGCCACGACGAAACTCTTCCATCTGATGAGCGAGATGCATGAGACAGACGAAATACCCCAAGACTTTAAGAAAAATATAATAATTGCAATTCCAAAGAAACCAGAAACAGAAACCAAATGGCATTACAGAGAGTCGAGGGGCACGAATGGGAAGCAGTGGTTGGGAAGGGAGTGAGACAGCGTTGTAGCCTCTCCCTGATGTTATTCAATCTGTATATATTGAGCAAGCAACAAAGCAAACAAAGGAAAAGTTCGGAGTAGGTATTGGAATCCATGGAGAAGAAATACAAACTTTGAGGTTCGCCAATGACATTGTAATTCTGTCAGAGACAGCAAAGGACGTGGAAGAGCAGATGAACGGAATGGACAATGTCTTGAAAGGAGGATATAAGATGAACATCAACAAAAGCATTACGATGATAATGGAATGTAGTCGACTTAAGTCGTGTGATGCTGAGGGAATTAGATTAGGAAATAACTGGTGATGGGCGAAATAGACAGGATATAAAAAGTAGACTGGCAATGGCAAGGAAGGCGTTTCTGAAGAAGAGAAATTTGTTAACATCGAGTATAGATTTAAGTGTCAGGGAGTCGTTTCTGAAAGTATTTGTATGGTGTGTAGTCATATATGAAGTGAAACATGGACGATAAACAGTGTTGACAAGAAGAGAGTAGAAGTTTTCGAAATGTGGTGCTACAGAAGAATGCTGAAGATTAGATGGGTAGATCACATAACTAATGAGGAAGTATTGAATAGGATTGGGGAGAAGGGAAGTTTGTGGCACAACTTGACCAGAAGAAGGGATCGGTTGGTAGGACATGTTCTGAGGCATCAAGGTACCGCTAATTTAGTATTGGAAGGAAGTATGAGTGGTAAAAATCGTAGAGGGAGACCAAGAGACGAATACGGTAAGTAGATCCAGAAGGATGTAGGTTGCAGTACGTACTGGGAGATGAAGAAGCTTGCACAGGATAGAGTAGCATGGAGAGCTGCAGCAAACCAGTCTCTGGACTGAAGACCACAACAACATGATATAATTATAAATTAACCATTTCGGTATTTTCCCTTTTTCTTGTGCTACGCAACCTTTGTTCTTGCCAAATGTCGTGATTCTAGGCCAACGGTATGTACCCTGCTGGTTTTGATGTATGAGTTTGCGAGTATCAAAACGTGTGACATACGTAGCCATATCTTTTGACTGCATTAAACTTGATGCTTGGATTTATTACAGCAGCAAGGTACTATGTATAGCTTATTGTCGACATAAATTGCCACTTCATACGTCGTCACGTTCCTGAAGGAAAAATGAATCTTAACAGACAGACGGACAGACAGAAAACAAATGCCAAACAAAAATTTTCCGAGTGCTATAATTATAAATCAGAATTTCTGACTTTTTCCTTTAGTTGTACTGTGAAATCCTGCTTCTTTTAAAATTGCGTGGTTCTAGGTCAATAGGAAGGACCGTGCAGATTTTGTTGAGGGGGTTTTCAAGTATCAAAATATGCGGTATAAATGGCTGTATCTTTTGATATCACTGACTCTGATGCTTCAATTTTTTACACGGCCAAGGGACCATAGACCTCACTAAGCGACATTAATTCCATCTTGATACATCTACCCGTTCCTGAGAAAACGTGTTTTTAATACACAGGCAGACGGGGCAGACAGAGATCAAAGCGATCATGTAAGGGTTGCTTTATTATCGATTGAGGCAATTAGAAATTGAGTCAAGGCGGCCATTTCTTCTTGTAATTTCAAATTATCTTGACAATATACACGTTTAGGAGTGGTGTTATGTTATTATATTCCTTCTTAAAAAGTCACACCTGAGGACGTCCATGAAGAATATAATTTGTTTTGAAATGTTGTTTATGTGTGAAAAATTTATTTACATTTTTAAATATTGTATGATGGTTCAAATAGCTCTGAGCACTATGGGACTTAACTTCTGAGGTCATCAGTCCCCTAGAACTTAGAGCTACTTAAACCTAACTAACCTAACACCATCACACACATCTATGCCCGAGGCAGGATTCGAACCTGCGACCGTAGCAGCGGCGCGGTTCCGGACTGAAGAGCCTAGAACCGCTCGGCCAACCCGGCCGGCAATTGTGAAAACCATTTGAAACATTGCGTAGGACCCAGAGCGTCATCCCCGTACAGTTGTTTCAAAAGTTGAAACATTTCTGTAGAAGGTTTCGCCCGCTTTCACGCATAATTCAAGATTCGCAGTTTAACACTTTGCACTCAAGACAACAATATCACGAAACCTACGAGCAAACGAGATACGAACACTGTTCGAACACGTGATCACAAAGGAGGTAACGCGCAAGACAGTGTTGCCAACCGCATATCACTAAATTATCTCCTTTAGCAAGTCATTCTGAGTGGAACTCGCACGTTGGTAAAGGACGAAGGAGAAACTCTTGTGGTTTGACGTATTCGGCTGAAATTGTCAGTGGTCATCTGGTACGAATTATGTGAACATTCATGTCCCAAACCTGCGCTTTCTCTCTTCTGATTCCCAGCGGTAGTCGGTGAAATGCTTGTCACTTCAATTAGCATAGCCGTTGAGTCACTAGCCGTTCGGTTGCATTCGCATTTTTATTCCCCCCCCCCCCCCCCCTAAGCTAATTAACTTCAAACGTAAATCTAGAATGATTTATTAGAAAATATGCTAATAATGCCATAAGGGATAGAACTAGTGAGCACATTCTTCTGTTAACTGTTTCTGCAAAATCTGTTACATTCGAGACGCTACCCAAATGACCCCCTCGCCCCCAAGGCGTTAAGCGGTTGTGGCGCTGAACACTGAGGGCCGAATGTACACTCCTGGAAATTGAAATAAGAACACCGTGAATTCATTGTCCGAGGAAGGGGAAACTTTATTGACACATTCCTGGGGTCAGATACATCACATGATCACACTGACAGAACCACAGGCACATAGACACAGGCAACAGAGCATGCACAATGTCGGCACTAGTACAGTGTATATCCACCTTTCGCAGCAATGCAGGCTGCTATTCTCCCATGGAGACGATCGTAGGGATGCTGGATGTAGTCCTGTGGAACGGCTTGCCATGCCATTTCCACCTGGCGCCTCAGTTGGACCAGCGTTCGTGCTGGAATTGCAGACCGCGTGAGACGACGCTTCATCCAGTCCCAAACATGCTCAATGGGCGACAGATCAGGAGATCTTGCTGGTCAGGGTAGTTGACTTACACCTTCTAGAGCACGTTGGGTGGCACGGGATACATGCGGACGTGCATTGTCCTGTTGGAACAGCAAGTTCCCTTGCCGTTCTAGGAATGGTAGAACGATGGGTTCGATGACGGTTTGGATGTACCGTGCACTATTCAGTGTCCCCTCGACGATCACCAGAGGTGTACGGCCAGTGTAGGAGATCGCTCCCCACACCACGATGCCGGGTGTTGGCCCTGTGTGCCTCGGTCGTATGCAGTCCTGATTGTGGCGCTCACCTGCCCTGCGCCAAACACGCATACGACCATCATTGCCACCGAGGCAGAAGCGACTCTCATCGCTGAAGACGACACGTCTCCATTCGTCCCTCTATTCACGCCTGTCGCGACACCACTGGAGGCGGGCTGCACGATGTTGGGGCGTGAGTGGAAGACGGCCTAACGGTGTGCGGGACCGTAGCCCAGCTTCAAGGAGACGGTTGCGAATGGTCCTCGCCGATACCCCAGGAGCAACAGTGTCCCTAATTTGCTGGGAAGTGGCGGTGCGGTCCCCTACGGCACTGCGTAGGATCCTACGGTCTCGGCGTGCATCCGTGCGTCGCTGCGGTCCGGTCCCAGGTCGACGGGCACGTGCACCTTCCGCCGACCACTGGCGACAACATCGATGTACTGTGGAGACCTCACGCCCCACGTGTTGAGCAATTCGGCGGTACGTCCACCCGGCCTCCCGCATGCCCACTATACGCCCTCGCTCAAAGTCCGTCAACTGCACATACGGTTCACGTCCACGCTGTCGCGGCATGCTACCAGTGTTAAAGACTGCGATGGAGCTCCGTATGCCACGGCAAACTGACCGACACTGACGGCGGCGGTGCACAAATGCTGCGCAGCTAGCGCCATTCGACGGCCAACACCGCGGTTCCTGGTGTGTCCGCTGTGCCGTGCGTGTGATCATTGCTTGTACAGCCCTCTCGCAGTGTCCGGAGCAAGTATGGTGGGTCTGACACACCGGTGTCAATGTGTTCTTTTTTCCATTTCCAGGAGTGTATGATCATCGCCGACTGGAGATCAAATTTGACATTAGATCAGAAACTGAACTACGTTAAGGACTCAGCTTTATTGTATAACCCTAAACATGGATCCACCGAAGCCGGTTCACATTTGATATTAGGTAGCACGTAACATGCCTGGCAACACGGCTAAATGCAGATATCGAAAAGATTATTGCGCTTCGACCGCACATATCGTACATAGTAGATACGCCATATTTTTTAGCGAAGGTGTCCTCGTACAACCGTGAGAGGAAGTAAACAGAAAAATGAGAGATCGTCAAACTTCTTTCAACATGAGAAATATCTGATGCTGGAAATTGTGTTAGGCCACTATGAAGTACAACAGAGTGCAAAAAACAAAAGCAAAAAATTCAGTGTGGCCAACATGGCAAAAGGCATGGAGGGAGATTGCTGTTGATTTCAATTCTGCCGCAAGGCCGTATCTTAACGGACAGCTCTGTAGGCGGTCGCTGTGTCTACTTAAAACAGATCACAACCCACTATCTCAAATATTCCTGTGGCATAAAATCTTATAAAGTTAACAGCAAAATGTACATTGCACTCAATGGTTGGTTTCTCAGAGCCTTCGTTGCAACTGCTCGGTCGCAGGTTCGAATCCTGCCTCGGGCATGGATGTGTGTGATGTCCTTAGGTTTAAGTAGTTCTAAATTCTAGGGGACTGATGACCTCAGAAGTTAAGTGCCATAGTGCTCAGAGCCATTTGAACCATTTTTCCAACTGCTCTACGGCGCTTTTCTCCAAACGAAACCACAGCTTAAATGACTTGTTATTAGAAAGCTTTTGACAATGTTGACTGGAATACTCTTTTTCAAATTCTAAAGGTGGCAGGGGTAAAATACAGGGAGCGAAAGGCTATTTACAATTTGTACAGAAACCAGATGGCAGTCATAAGAGTCGAGGGACATGAAAGGGAAGCAGTGGTTGGGAAAGGAGTGAGACAGAGTTGTAGCCTCTCCCCGATGTTATTCAATCTGTATATTGAGCAAGCAGTAAAGGAAACAAAAGAAAAATTTGGAGTAGGTATTAAAATTCATGGAGACGAAGTAAAAACTTTGAGGTTCGCCGATGACATTGTAATTCTGTCAGAGACGGCAAAGGACTTGGAAGAGCAGTTGAACGGAATGGACAGTGTCTTGAAAGGAGGATATAAGATGAACATCAACAAAAGTAAAACGAGGATAATGGAATGTAGTCCAATTAAATCGGGTGATGCTGAGGGAATTAGATTAGGAAATGAGACACTTAAAGTAGTAAAGGAGTTTTGCTATTTAGGAAGTAAAATAACTGATGATGGTCGAAGTAGAGAGGATGTAAAATGTAGACTGCCAATGGCAAGGAAAGCGTTTCTGAAGAAGAGAAATTTGTTAACATCGAATATAGATTTAAGTGTCAGGAAGTCATTTCTGAAAATATTTGTTTGGAGTGTAGCCATGTATGGAAGTGAAACATGGACGATAACTAGTTTGGACAAGAAGAGAATAGAAGCTTTCGAAATGTGGTGCTACAGAAGAATACTGAAGATAAGGTGGATAGATCACGTAACTAATGAGGAGGTATTGAATAGGATTGGGGAGAAGAGGAATTTGTGGCACAACTTGACCAGAAGAAGGCATCGGTTGGTAGGACATGTTTTGAGGCATCAAGGGATCACAAATTTAGCATTGGAGGGCAGCGTGGAGGGTAAAAATCGTAGAGGGAGACCGAGAGATGAGTACACTAAGCAGATTCAGAAGGATGTAGGTTGCAGTAGGTACTGGGAGATGAAGAAGCTTGCACAGGATAGAGTAGCATGGACAGCTGCATCAAACCAGTCTCAGGACTAAAGACCACAGCAACAACAACAATCACAGCATTTTCTTCCTGTCGGTTCAATTTCGCGTCTGTAGCACGTCATCTTAGTGGTGTATCAATTTTGATGACCAGTAGTGTACATTTCCAGTGATATGGAATGGCATCGTAGTGTTGTTATAATTGTCTTTAGACCAATAAACTAGAGAAAGTAACAAAATTACAAGAATTGACGTGGATGGGATCATAGTCTGAACTGCAGTCCACAGCGAAGCCTCTGAGGCATCGAAATGAACGGAAGAAGGTCGTGTGGTTTGTTTCATCTACCTTTACATCTACGTCATTACTCTGCTATTCACAATAAGTTCCTGGCAGATGGTTCAATGAACCACCTTCATGCTGTCTCTCTACCTGTTCCGTTCTCGAACGGCACGCGGGAAAAACGAGCACTTAATTTTTTCTGTGCGACCCCTGATTTCTCGTATTTTGTCGAAATTATCATTTCTCCTTATGTAGGTGGGTGCCAACAAAATGTTTTCGCAATCGGACAAGAAAACTGGGGATTGATATTTTATGAGAAGATCCCGTCGCAACGAAATACGCCTTTGTTTTAATGATTGCCACTCCAATTCACGTATCATGTCTGTGACACTATCTCCTCTATTTCGCGATAATACAAAACGAGCTGCCCTTCTTTGTACTTTTTCCACGCCATCTGTCAGTCCCACCTGATGCGACGGCCGGAGTAGCCGAGCTGTTCTAGGCGCTACAGTCTGGAATCGCACGAACGCTACGGTCGCAGGTTCGAATCCTGCCTCGGGCATTGATATGTGTGATGTCCTTAGGTTAGTTAGGTTTAATTAGTTCTAAGTTCTGTGGGCCTGATGACCACGGCAGTTAACTCCCATAGAGCTCAGAGCCATTTTGAACCACCTGATGCGGATCCAACACCGCAGAGCAATACTCGAGAATAGGACTGACAAGCGTGGTGTAAGCAGTCGCTTTAGTAGATCTGTTGCACCTTCTAAGTGTTCTGCCAATGAATCGCGGTCTTTGGTTTGCTCTACCCACAACATTATCTATGTGATCGTTCCAATTTAGGTTACTTGTAATTGTAATCCCTAAGTATTTACTTGAATTTACAGCCTTCGGTTTGTGTGTCTTATCGAAATTTATCTGAATAACTTCACACTTTTCCTTATTCAGGATGAACTGCCACTTTTCGAACCATGCAGATATCTTACCTAAATCATTTTGCAAGTCTTTTTGATCATTTGATGACTTTACAAGACGGTAAATGACAGCATCGTCTGCAGAGAATCGACGACGGTTACTCAGATTGTCTGCTATGTTGTTAATATCGGGGGCCTATAACATTTCCTTGGTTAACGCCGGACATTACTTCTATTTTAATCGATGACTTTCGGTCTATTACTACGAACTGCGATCTTCCTGACAGGAAATCACGAATCCAGATGCACAACTGAGGCGTTACTTCGTAGGCACGCAATTTGGTTAGAAGACGCTCGTGAGGAACGATGTCAAATGCCTTCTGGAAATCTAAAAATATGGAATCAATTTGACTTCCCCTGCCGATAGCACTTATGACTTCACGACGAGTATAAAGAGCTAGTTTTGTTTCACAAGAATGATATTTTCTGAAACCGTGCTCACAATGTGTCAATAAATCGTTTTCTTCGAGGTACTTCATAGTGTTCGACTACAGTATATGTTCCAAAACCCTACCGCAGATCGAAGTTAGTGATATGGGCCTGTAATTCAGCGGATTACTCCTACTTCCCTTTTTGGGTATTGGTGTGACTTGAGCAGTTTTCCAGTCTTTAGGTACGGATCTTTTTGTGAGCGAGAGGTTCTATATGATTGCTAAATATGGAGCTATGAGAGGAACCTGACTGGTATACAATCTGGGCTGGAGGCCTTGCCTTTATTAAGTGTTTTAAGTTTCTTCGCTACTCCGAGGAATTAGGAGTGAGTTTATTTCAAAATACTTGTTTATGTTTTATTTATCAACTTACGTGCAATTCTCAGGGCAGTTTGAAGACGTGTTCGGTGGTTAAAAATGTAATAGGAATTGCATAGTTACTGTTACTCGAGCCGAAAGAGAACTTATATTAGTGATGTTGAATCGTTATTGGCTGCTATCAGAACTCCCATACTTGAGGAATTGTTCACTGTAAATATTTCGAATTTTCCTGTCTTACTCTGCTGGTAAGTGTCTGCAAAATGCCTTTGAACTGATCATGTAAATTACGAGTCCTCTCCCAAAAGCTGTTATGAAACTGATCGTTAAGTATACACGGTAGCCATTAATTTCCTTAACCTAACCTTACATATCGAAAAAAAGTATTTTGAGCGTCAGCGGCGTGGTGTAAGACGTATATATTTCTATTGTCTATTGTCAAACCACAATTTATGAAAGACGTTTATATTTTATTAATAGGGTTAAGTAGAAATAATATTTGTAATTTTGGAAATAATTGTGGTAGCAGGGAATGTCTGCACCAAAGTATTGTTGGCAAGAAAGACCGCAAATTAATATAATTTTAAAAAGGGCGGCAGAGACCGCGCATTGATACATTTTGTAATGGTAGCAGGGATTGTCTGCACCAGAAAGCATTGCTGGTAGGAGAGACCGCACTTTAGCGTTAGTAAGAAGTCAGCGGTAAGCGAGATGTGAAGCGAGTCGGTAGCAGGTCTGAAGCGAGAGGTTGAGAGGAGCGGTGTGCCTGCCAGCTATGATTTACAAGAGATTATAAACGGATGTACAGAGACAGCAGCTAACTATTATCATAGGAGGAACTAATATTATTGAATTATTTTTTTGAGAAACTCAAGACTACTGAAAGTATGCTTGCGCACTGCTAGTTGTGAGATTATTGTAATAAGTAAGTCCCATTTGAACGTTTGTAAAATCATTTCATTACCAGCAGTCACTATTTGAAGAAATGTTTTCAGAATATAATTAATTTTTGCCAGCAATGTTGCATTACTGATTATAATCTATCTCAAAAACCATCACCGTAAAACTCTGCAGAATTTCATTGTTGTCAAGAAAAAGTGCAACTATGAATTACGTAACTCCAGTCAAATTAATTAAAGAATAACGTCAGCTTTGCTATTAAAGAATAACGTCAACTTTGGTAATAAATACAGCCACTTATTATGACAGCCCACCAGCAGCTAACAGAGTATAGTAAACCAGAGTAAGTACATTCATGTCGCAGTTCGATGTAGCAGTCAGATGGCGAGCCAGTAACAGTACAATTAGATTAGATTAGATTAGTTTTCGTTCCATAGATCCGTGTTGAGGAGATGCTCGTGGATGTGGAACATGTCACCTTTTTTTATTTTTTATTTTTTATTTTTATTAAGCTGAAATGACAATACTAATAGTATAAATATATACAACACATCATTTGTTTCTATTAAAAAATTCGTCAGTGGAGTAGAAGGAGTTGGCCACTAGCAAGTCTTTCACGCCCCTTTTAAACTGATCTTTATTTGTAACTAAATTTTTTATGTTTGGTGGCAAATTATTGATGATTAGTGTTCCTGAGTAGTGGACCCCTTTTTGAACTGAAGTAAGTGCTTTTAAGTCCTTGTGCAGATCATTTTTGTTCCTGGTATTGTATGTATGAACTGAGCTGTTTGTTGGAAAGAGAGATATATTATTTAGAACAAATTTCATTAAGGAGTAAATATACTGAGAGGCAGTAGTTAGTATACCCTAGGTTTCTACAAGACGTCCGTGAGTTTACTCCACAAATAATAACGTATTACACGCTTTTGGACTCTGAAAACTTTTGTTTGACTTGAAGAGTTACCTTAAAATATTATCCCATATGACATTATGGAATGAAAGTAGGCAAAGTATGCAAGCTTTTTCACTTTTATGTCGCCTATGTCTGATAACACTCGAATTGCAAATACAGATTTGTTAAGGCGTTTCTGCAGTTCTGTGGTGTGCTCCTCCCAACTGAATTTGCTATCAAGTTGTAATCCCAGGAATTTAAGACTGTCAACCTCTTCTATCTGCTCTTCTTCGTACTTTATGCATATGCTGGGTAGAAAGCTCTTACAGGTTCTGAATTGCATATAGTGAGTCTTTTCGAAGTTTAATGTCAGTGAGTTGTCTTTAAACCATTTATTAATGTTCTTGTTGTTGTCTTCAGTCCTGAGACTGGTTTGATGCAGCTCTCCATGCTACTCTATCCTGTGCAAGCTTCTTCATCTCCCAGTGCCTACTGCAGCCTACATCCTTCTGAATCTGCTTAGTGTACTCATCTCTCGGTCTCCCTCTACGATTTTTACCCTCCACGCTGCCCTCCAATGCTAAATTTGTGATCCCTTGATGCCTCAAAACATGTCCTACCAACCGATCCCTTCTTCTAGTCAAGTTGTGCCACAAACTTCTCTTCTCCCCAATCCTATTCAATACCTCCTCATTAGTTACGTGATCTATCCACCTTATCTTCAGTATTCTTCTGTAGCACCACATTTCGAAAGCTTCTATTCTCTTCTTGTCCAAACTAGTTATCATCCATGTTTCACTTCCATACATGGCTACACTCCAAACAAATACTTTCAGAAACGACTTCCTGATACATAAATCTATATTCGATGTTAACAAATTTCTCTTCTTCAGAAACGCTTTCCTTGCCATTGGCAGTCTACATTTTATATCCTCTCTACTTCGACCATCATCAGTTATTTTACTTCCTAAATAGCAAAACTCCTTTACTACTTTAAGTGTCTCATTTCCTAATTTAATTCCCTCAGCATCACCCGATTTAATTTGACTACATTCCATTATCCTCGTTTTGCTTTTGTTAATGTTCATCTTATATCCTCCTTTCAAGACACTGTCCATTCCGTTCAACTGCTCTTCCAAGTCCTTTGCCGTCTCTGACAGAATTACAATGTCATCGGCGAACCTCAAAGTTTTTACTTCATCTCCATGAATTTTAATACCTACTCCAAATTTTTCTTTTGTTTCCTTTACTGCTTGCTCAATATACAGATTGAATAACATCGGGGAGAGGCTACAACCACTGCTTCCCTTTCATGCCCCTCGACTCTTATTACTGCCTTTCACTCCCTGTATTTTACCCCTGCCACCTTTAGAATTTGAAAAAGAGTATTCCAGTCAACATTGTCAAAAGCTTTCTCTAAGTCTACAAATGCTAGAAACGTAGGTTTGCCTTTTCTTAATCTTTCTTCTAAGATAAGTCGTAAGGTCAGTATTGCCTCACGTGTTCCAACATTTCGACGGAATCCAAACTGATCCTCCCCGAGGTCTGCATCTACCAGTTTTTCCATTCGTCTGTAAAGAATTCGCGTTAGTATTTTGCAGCCGTGGCTTATTAAACTGATAGTTCGGTAATTTTCACATCTGTCAGCACCTGCTTTCTTTGGGATTGGAATTATTATATTCTTCTTGAAGTCTGAGGGTATTTCGCCTGTCTCATACATCTTGCTCACCAGCTGGTAGAGTTTTGTCATGACTGGCTCTCCCAAGACCGTCAGTAGTTCTAATGGAATGTTGTCTACTCCGGGGGCCTTGTTTCGACTCAGGTCTTTCAGTGCTCTGTCAAACTCTTCACGCAGTATCGTATCTCCCATTTCGTCTTCATCTACATCCTCTTCTATTTCCATAATATTGTCCTCAAGTACATCGCCCTTGTATAAGCCTTCTATATACTCCTTCCACCTTTCTGCCTTCCCTTCTTTGCTTAGAACTGGGCTGCCATCTGAGCTCTTGATATTCATACACGTGGTTCTCTTCTCTCCAAAGGTCTCTTTAATTTTCCTGTAGGCAGTATCTATCTTACCCCTAGTGAGATAGGCTTCTACATCCTTACATTTGTCCTCTAGCCATCCCTGTTTAGCCATTTTGCACTTCCTGTCGATCTCATTTTTGAGACGTTTGTATTCCTTTTTGCCTGCTTCATTTACTGCATTTTTATGTTTTCTCCTTTCATCAATTAAATTCAATATTTCTTCTGTTACCCAAGGATTTCTAGCAGACCTCGTCTTTGTACCTACTTTATCCTGTGCTGCCTTCACTACCACGTCCCTCAGAGCTAGCCATTCTTCTTCTACTGTATTTCTTTCCCCTATTCCTGTCAATTGTTCCCTTATGCTCTCTCTGAAACTCTGTACAACCTCTGGTTCTTTCAGTTTATCCAGGTCCCATCTCCTTAATTTCTCACATTTTTGCAGTTTCTTCAGTTTTAATCTACAGGTCATAACCAATAGATTGTGGTCAGAGTCCACATCTGCCCCTGGAAATGTCTTACAACTTAAAACCTGGTTCCTAAATCTCTGTCTTACCATTATATAATCTATCTGATACCTTTTAGTATCTCCAGGGTTCTTCCACGTATACAACCTTCTTTCATGATTCTTAAACCAAGTGTTAGCTGTGATTAAGTTGTGCTCTGTGCAAAATTCTACTAGGCGGCTTCCTCTTTCATTTCTTAGCCCCAACCATATTCACCTACTATGTTTCCTTCTCTCCCTTTTCCTACACTCGAATTCCAGTCACCCATTACTATTAAATTTTGGTCTCCCTTCACTATCTGAATAATTTCTTTTATTTCATCGTACATTTCTTCAATTTCTTCATCATCTGCAGAGCTAGTTGGCATATAAACTTGTACTACTGTAGTAGGTGTGGGCTTCGTATCTATCTTGGCCACAATAATGCGTTCACTATGATGTTTGTAGTAGCTTACCCGCATTCCTATTTTCCTATTCATTATTAAACGTACTCCTGCATTACCCCTATTTGATTTTGTGTTTATAACCCTGTAGTCACCTGACCAGAAGTCTTGTTCCTCCTGCCACCGAACCTCACTAATTCCCACTATATCTAACTTTAACCTATCCATTTACCTTTTTAAATTTTCTAACCTATCTGCCCGATTAAGGGATCTGACATTCCACGCTCCGATCCGTACAATGCCAGTTTTCTTTCTCCTGATATCCATGAAAATATCATTAGCAGATCTTCCTAGAACTACACTCGACAAACTATTTATTGCAATGCTTGTGTCATCTGTAAACAAAACGAACTCTGCTTCTGGCAGTGTAACTGATGAGAGATCATTAATGTACACAAGAAAAAGCAATGGCCCTAAGATGGATCCTTGTGGGACACCACATGTAATTTCTTCCCATTCTGATGATGACTGATGACTTAATTCACTAGTCCCTTGCACTGACACCCTTTGTTTCCTGTTAGCGAGGTGTGACTTGAACCATTTTGCAGCACTGCCCGTGACAGCATAGAATTCTAATTTATTTAAAAGGATGTTGTGGTTTACACAATCGAATGCCTTTGACAAATCACAGAAAATACCCGCTGCTTGTAACTTGTTATTTAATGAATTAAGTACATTTTCACTGTAGGTGTAAATAGCCTTTTCGATATCAGAACCCTTCAGAAATCCAAACTGTAAAAAAAGGCAAGGAACAGTTCTGGGTTATTGCAGGTAACGACTGAGGGCCACGACGACGACACATTCTGTGTTTCGTCGAAATAATCAGAAAATAACTCTAAATAAGCAGCATTTAAATTTGTATGCAAAGACTGAGAAATAGAATTAATTTCAAAGGGAAGATTTCATTTGTTATTATTAAGCAAGAGATATAAAACCTAAGGGGTAGTTTCATAGGTTATTGTCAAAGGGAAGGTTATCTTTAACAAAAGAGATATAGAGGAGACCGGAAGGTTTCAGAGGAAATGGCGGTCACATTTTACTTGCGATTTTTTGTGTAAATAACAACTTTTTTTATTGCTTCTATTGGCATCTTCTAAAAATAAAGGTGATGAATCGTAGTGTCGCTACGCTGTAAACTGACGATTAGATGATGATGATGATGATGATGTTTGGTACGTGGGGCGCTCAACTGCGCGGTTATCAGTGCCCATACAAAGTCCGAACCTTTGCTCAGTCCAATCTCGTCACTTTCATGAATGATGACGAAATAATGAGGCCAACATAGACACCAAGTCACCTCGAGGCAGTGGAAATCGCTGACGATTAAAGCTGAACCTGACTTTGAACCGCGAATTTTCTCCAGTCACATATGATCCGACTTCACAGCGATATGATCTAGGACAGAGATCGGCAACAGGTGGAGCGCGATCCGTTGGCGGACCGCGGAAGGTCGAACGTCGGACCGCCAAATATTCTTAAATACAGTCCGACGTCATACTTAACAAGGGAAGGCCACGACGTTTGGGACGCGGACTTAACTGCATACTTCGTACACTCCTAGATCTCCATGAGGACAACAAAATGTGTGAGCAGTAGCAGTAGCGCAGTAGCAGTAGGCGTTACTGAGAAAATCGCAAGATAATTCCGGTCGTCAAATATATACCTGTGCGTGGCCATTTTAGCCATGAAGCGGCTGCAGCCGATTGTGCCAGCACAGTAGCTCAGCGTGTTCGTGGTGGTGGTTAGTGTTTTAACGTCCCGTCGACAACGAGGTCTTTAGAGACGGAGCAGAAGCTCGGGTTAGGGGAGGATTGGGAAGGAAGTCGGCCGTACCCTTTCAAAGGAACCGTCCCGGTATTTGCCTGAAACGATTTAGGGAAATCACGGAAAACCTAAATCAGGATGGCCGGAGACGGGATTGAACCGTCGTCCTCCCGAATGCGAGTCCAGTGTGCTAACCACTGCGCCGTCTCGCTCGGTCAGCGTGTTCGGTTAAAGCGTTAGCTTTCCTTTCTAATAAGAGAACTGAGCGAAAGGACCATCGAACAAACTGAACGGTTATCATCGGACGTCCTCCCTGAACAAATTCTACGAAGAATATAGAACAGATTAAAAAATTTAAAAAAATAATGGTTGGCGTTCAAGCCGCTGGATCGAGTTCCATCATTCGTCAATTTTTTTTTTTAATTTCAACACAGTCATTTTCTTTATTATTTATATTACAATTGGTGTAATGGGAAAATGCGTGTAATCGGATGTACTTTTATTAAATTTACAATTTGGCAGTCTACTAATTTTTATTATCACAAATAATCTAATATTCATAACTATCGACTAGTAAACGACCAAATGCACAAAGTGATACTGAAAATGTGTGCTTGTCCGTGATTTGAGAAATCCCTTATACCTAGAAGGAGCCCGAAACGACTTGTTATCTCCAACTTCAGACTGGCACAGGCGGCTTTCGAAAGATGTACAATTAATCGTCGTTTTCGACTTTACGAATACAAGTTGGAGGATGGTATTTTTCGTAAAAACATGGAATACATGAAGTTAAACGGCACCAGGTGCATTGAATAAATGCTATGTTTCCTCATACGCAAGGTCTTTTGTCGTTTTCCGTGGAAAAATAAACCTCGTTAACATTTTCAAAAACCTCTTTTTCAGACGATAGTTTGGAAGCAAACCATGCATAACGCAGTATTTCCTTAAAAATCGGCGCTGATATTGGTTATGCAGTATCGAGTGTATTTTAACAGCGTCTTCCGAGAAGCAATTACTCGTTCTCCTTCGATTAAATACGAACAGTTTTGAAGACACGGACAAGCATACAAGCATACATTTTCAGTATCGCTTTATGCGTTTGGTCGTTTACTAGTCGATAGTTACGAATGTTATATTGTTTGTGATAATAAAAATTAGTAGACTGCCAAATAACATTGTAAATTTAACAAAAGTCCATCCGATTACACGTATTTTTCCCATTATATCTATTGTAATATAAATAGTAAAGAAAATGAATGTGTTGAAAATAAAAAAAAAACTGACGAACGGAACTCGATCCATCGATCTAACGGCTTCAACGCCAACCAAATTATTATTATTTTTTTAAACATTTTGTTCTATATTGTTCGCTGTGTTTGTTTAGGGCGGACGTCCGATGACACCCGTTCAGTTTGTTCGTTCATCCGTTCGCTCAGTTGTTTCATTAGGAAGGAAAGCTAACCCTCTGACCGAACACCGTGAGCTACCGTGCCGGCACCGTTCGGCTACAGCAGCTTCATGGTTAAAAGGGCCACGCACACGTATATATTTGACGACCGAAACTATCTTGCGATTTTCTCAGTAACGCTTGAGAAGTACGCGCTGCCGCTTACACACTTTGTTGTCCTCATCGACTACTAAGAGTGCACGTAGTATGCAGTAAATCCGCGTTCCAAACGTCGTGGCCTCCCCTTGTCGAGTACTGGGTAATTTAGTAACTAAACGTGTCTGAAAAACAAAAATTTAGTCGAGTAGATTAGCAAATTATTTAGTCAAGTCGATCCATTTCATTCTACACTCCTGGAAATGGAAAAAAGAACACATTGACACCGGTGTGTCAGACCCACCATACTTGCTCCGGACACTGCGAGAGGGCTGTACAAGCAATGATCACACGCACGGTACAGCGGACACACCAGGAACCGCGGTGTTGGCCGTCGAATGGCGCTAGCTGCGCAGCATTTGTGCACCGCCGCCGTCAGTGTCAGCCAGTTTGCCGTGGCATACGGAGCTCCATCGCAGTCTTTAACACTGGTAGCATGCCGCGACAGCGTGGACGTGAACCGTATGTGCAGTTGACGGACTTTGAGCGAGGGCGTATAGTGGGCATGCGGGAGGCCGGGTGGACGTACCGCCGAATTGCTCAACACGTGGGGCGTGAGGTCTCCACAGTACATCGATGTTGTCGCCAGTGGTCGGCGGAAGGTGCACGTGCCCGTCGACCTGGGACCGGACCGCAGCGACGCACGGATGCACGCCAAGACCGCAGGATCCTACGCAGTGCCGTAGGGGACCGCACCGCCACTTCCCAGCAAATTAGGGACACTGTTGCTCCTGGGGTATCGGCGAGGACCATTCGCAACCGTCATGAAGCTGGGCTACGGTCCCGCACACCGTTAGGCCGTCTTCCGCTCACGCCCCAACTTCGTGCAGCCCGCCTCCAGTGGTGTCGCGACAGGCGTGAATGGAGAGACGAATGGAGACGTGTCGTCCTCAGCGATGAGAGTCGCTTCTGCCTTGGTGCCAATGATGGTCGTATGCGTGTTTGGCGCCGTGCAGGTGAGCGCCACAATCAGGACTGCATACGACTGAAGCACACAGGGCCAACACCCGGCATCATGGTGTGGGGAGCGATCTCCTACACTGGCCGTACACCTCTGGTGACCGTCGAGGGGACACTGAATAGTGCACGGTACATCCAAACCGTCATCGAACCCATCGTTCTACCATTCCTAGACCGACAAGGGAACTTGCTGTTCCAACAGGACAATGCACGTCCGCATGTATCCCGTGCCACCCAACGTGCTCTAGAAGGTGTAAGTCAACTACCCTGGCCAGCAAGATCTCCGGATCTGTCCCCCATTGAGCATGTTTGGGACTGGATGAAGCGTCGTCTCACGCGGTCTGCACGTCCAGCACGAACGCTGGTCCAACTGAGGCGCCAGGTAGAAATGGCATGGCAAGCCGTTCCACAGGACTACATCCAGCATCTCTACGATCGTCTCCATGGGAGAATAGCAGCCTGCATTGCTGTGCCGACATAGTGCATGCTCTGTTGCCTGTGTCTATGTGCCTGTGGTTCTGTCAGTGTGATCATGTGATGTATCTGTCAATAAAGTTTCCCCTTCCTGGGACAATGAATTCACGGTGTTCTTATTTCAATTTCCAGGAGTGTATTTTTCTCGGCGAGTAGCGCCTCCCACTACGCGTCACTGCTCAGTCGTTCATTTGTTAAACAAGTCCGAACCTGTCGCTTTAGTAGAAGAGAGCACAGTGGGCGGTCGATCTTTACTTCGTTTCGTCAATTATTCACTTGTTTTACAATTTGTCATGTGAAAAACATTTTCGTACATACAATGGGTCCTAAAAAGCGAAAAGTGCACACTGAAAATAGGAGATTTTCGACTGAATGGACTGAACAATGTTGTTTTACGCTGCCTGATAGGCCTCAAGCGGTTCCAGTATGCTTAATATGAAACAAAACTGTCCTGTTATTAAGTGGCAATTTAAAGCGACACTATGAAACAACTCATTAGCAATTCCAGAAAAACTATTATCTTGGCAATGAGTCTCGTAAAGAAAAACTACAGGTAATATAATTATATTAGATAATGTATATATGTGATATGTACACTACTGGTCATTAAAATTGCTATACCACGAAGATGACTTGCTACAGACGCGAAATTCAACCGACAGGACGAAGATGCTGTGATATGCGAATCATTAGCTTTTGAGAGCGTTCACACAAGATTGGCGCCGGTGGCGACACCTACACCCTCCTGACACGAGGAAGGTTTCCAACCGATTTCTCATACACAAGCAACAGTTGACCGGCGCTGCCTGGTGAAACGTTTTGATGCCTCGTGTAAGTAAGAGAAATGCGACGTTTGCAGCGTCACGGACTATCAGCTCGGAGACCGTGGCTGCTGTTACCCTTGACGCTACATCACAGACAGGAGCGCCTGCGATGGCGAACTCGACGACGAACCTGGGTGCACGAATGGCAAAGCGTCATTTTTTCGGATGAATCCAGGTTTACAGCATCACAATGGCCGCATCCATATTTGGCGACCTCGCGGTGAACGCACATTGGTCGTGCGCTAGCGTTCTCGCTTCCCACGCCCGGGTTCGATTCCCGGTGGGGTCAGGGATTTTCTCTGCCTCGTGATGGCTGGGGGTTGTGTGATGTCCTTAGGTTAGTTAGGTTTAAGTAGTTCTAAGTTCTAGGGGACTGATGACCATAGATGTTAAGTCCCATAGTGCTCAGAGCCATTTGAACAATTTTTTGAACGCACATTGGAAGCGTGTATTCGTCATCGCCATACTGGCTATCACACAGCGTGATGGTATGGGGTGCCATCGGTTACACGTCTCTGTCACCTCTTGTTCGCATTGACAGCACTTTGAACAGTGGACGTATCATTTCAGATGTGTTGCGACCCGTGGCTCTACCCTCCATTCGATCCCTGCGAAATCCTACATTTCAGCAGGATAATGCACGACCTCATGTAGCAGTTCCTGTACAGGCCTATCTGGATACAGAAAATGTTCGAATGCTGCCCTGGCCAGCACATTCTCCAGATCTCTCACCAACTGAAAACATCTGGTCAATGGTGGCCGAGCAACTGGCTCGTCACAATACGTCAGTCAGTAATCTTGATGAACTGTGGTATCCTGCTGAAGCTGCATGGGCAGCTATACCTGTACACGCCATCCAAGCTCTGTTTGACTCAATGCCCAGGTGCATCAAGGCCGTTATTACGGCCAGAGGTGGTTGTTCTGGGTACTGATTTCTCAGGATCTATGTACCCAAATTGTGTGAAAACGTAATCACATGTTTGTTCTAGTATAATTTATTTGTCCAACGAATACCCATTTATCATCTACATTTCTTCTTGGTGTAGCAATTTTAACGGCCAGTAGTGTATAGCTGCTTTGTAAACTTATCACGATAACATTTAAATTTAAATTAGAGGAATATCTCACTTCTTACGAATAAATCACGAAATTGCTGGTTCGCTGCACGAGTGAGCAAGAAAAATCGGCAGAAGCAGCGTTACGTGTGTGCTGGACACTTAGTAAAGAGCAAAAACCATTTTCAGATTCTGAAATAATCAAAGAGTGTATGTTGGAAGTATCCTCGGCACTTTTTGAAGAAAGAAAGGATGTTGCCGCCGCAATTCATAGTATTCCATTGTCGGCAAGAAGTAATACAAGAAGAACGGACATTTTAGCTACTGATATTAAAAGCACCCTGTTTGAACTTTTGGAAAAGGCACCATGCTACGCCACTGCACTTGACGAATCATGTGACATTGTTGATGAACAATTATCTATTTTCGTGTAATTTTTCGACATTGAAAGTAATACATTCAGGGAAGAATTGCTCGCAATATTGCCTTACAGGTAACACTCATGGTGAAGATTTAGTCGAAGCTATTGACAAATTTATTAATAATCCCAACATTTTTTATCATAAAATAGAGTGGCTTTCAACTGACGGCGCCACAGCGATGATTGGCAAAGAAAAAGGTGTAGTAAAGAAAATCAGGGATCAGAATCCCGGTCTAATATCGTATCAGTGTATAATTAATCAGACTGACCTTTGTGGAAAACTTAGTGCTACACCCAAAGTAGTAATGGACAGCTTGAATGAGATCACTTTCTTTTCTTCAACACTGAAAGTTCAAGAAGTTTCTTTCACAATGTGATGCAGCGTATTCTGACGTACTGCAATACAACAATGTTCCTTGGTTAAGTAAAGGTCAAGTTGTTCAACGTTTGTGGCTAATAAAGGAAGAAGTTAACATCCTCCTTGCAAATCTTGGATGCGTAGGGAGCAAAGAAGCACTTAAGACTTCATAACAAACGAGCGCAATATGCTAGCTGTGGCTTTTCTGAAGGATCTTCAGAAATATTTAAATGCGCTCAACATAGAGTTACAAGGGAACGGGAAATTAATATGTGATCTGATGTAAAGCGTGTCTGCTTTTCGTCGTAAGCTGGATATTTTTGGAAAAGACATTGCAAGGCACCAATTTATTCATTTCCCAACAATTCTTGAGTATAAAAAAAGAGAACTCTGAAGATGACATTGCAGTGTTTGTAAGATTTCTGTCCGATCTAAGGGACGAATTTGCTACAAGAATGCCGGGCTGAGTGGCCGAGCGGTTCTAGGCGCAACAGTCTGGAACCGCGCGTCCACTACGGTGGCAGGTTCGAATCTTGCCTCGGTCATGGATGTGTGTGATGTCCTTAGGTTAGTTAGGTTTAAGTAGTTCTAAGTTCTAGGGGACTGATGACCTCAGAAGTTAAGTCCCATCGTGCCCAGAGCCATTTGAACCATTTTTTTGCTACAAGGTTTCAAGACTTTGCAGAAATTGGAAAGCTGTCTCAGTTCGTAAAATTTCCTAATGAAGTTGATGCATCAGCAGAATGGACTGATTTGGCTGCTAAGTTGTTCAGTGTTTCAAAGTCTTCACTTCACGTGAAGATAATCGACTTACAAGAAGATATTTCTTTGCAAATGTATAAAACTGTATCCACTGAACAATTTCGGGGTAAACATGTTTCCGAAAAATATGAAAATTGTAAGAAAGTAGCTATCAATCTGACCACTGTGTGTGGTTCGGCATATACAGGGTGTTTCAAAAATGACCGGTATATTTGAAACGGCAATAAAAACTAAATGAGCAGCGATAGAAATACACCGTTTGTTGCAATATGCTTGGGACAACAGTACATTTTCAGGCGGACAAACTTTCGAAATTGCAGTAGTTACAATTTTCAACAACAAAATGGCGCTGCAAGTGATGTGAAAGATATAGAAGACAACGCAGTCTGCGGGTGCGCCATTCTGTACGTCGTCTTTCTGCTGTAATTGTGTGCTGTTCACAACGTGCAAGTGTGCTGTGGACAACATGGTTTATTCCATAGAACAGAGGATTTTTCTGGTGTTGGAATTCCACCGCCTAGAACACAGTGTTGTTGCAACAAGACGAAGTTTTCAACGGAGGTTTAATGTAACCAAAGGACCGAAAAGCGATACAATAAAGAATCTGTTTGAAAAATTTCAACGGACTGGGAACGTGACAGATGAACGTGCTGGAAAGGTAGGGCGACCGCGTACGGCAACCACAGAGGGCAACGCGCAGCTAGTGCAGCAGGTGATCCGACAGCGGCCTCGGGTTTCCATTTGCCGTGTTGCACAGGATTGATGACGGCGTTATACATGTGGGCAGCATTTTGTTTACTGACGAAGCTTATTTTTACCTGGACGGCTTCGTCAATAAACAGAACTGGCGCATATGGGGAATCGAAAAGCCCCATGTGGCAGTCCCATCGTCCCTGCATCCTCAAAAAGTACTGGTCTGGGCCGCCATTTCTTCCAAAGGAATCATTGGCCCATTTTTCAGATCCGAAACGATTACTGCATCACGCTATCTGGACATTCTTCGTAAATTTGTGGCGGTACAAACTGCCTTAGACTACACTGCGAACGCCTCGTGGTTTCTGCAAGATGGTGCCCGGCCACATCGCACGGCCGACGTCTTTAATTTCCCGAATGAATATTTCGATGATCGTGTGATTGCTTTGGGCTATCCGAAACATACGGGAGGCGGCGTGGATTGGCCTCCCTATTCGCCAGACATGAACCCCTGTGACTTCTTTCTGTGGGGACACTTGAAAGACCAGGTGTATCGCCAGAATCCAGAAACAATTGAACAGCTGAAGCAGTACATCTCATCTGCATGTGAAGCCATTCCGCCAGACACGTTGTCAAAGGTTTCGGGTAATTTCATTCAGAGACTACGCCATATTATTGCTACGCATGGTGGATATGTGGAAAATATCGTACTATAGAGTTTCCCAGACCGCAGCGCCATCTGTTGTTGACAATTGTAACTACTGTAATTTCGAAAGTTTGTCTGCCTGAAAATGTACTGTTGTCCCAAGCATATTGCAACAAACGGTGTATTTCTATCGCTGCTCGGTTAGTTTTTATTGCCGTTTCAAATATACCGGTCACTTTTGAAACACCTGTATATGCGAATGGTCATTCTCTAAAATGAATTTTTCGAAGAACACATATCGGTCAAGGTTGACGGACGCCCACCTCGAAGGCATGCTTCGCATTTGCTGTACCCCTCGTATACCGAACTTTAAAAAACTGGCTCAAGACTGTCGATGTAATTTCTCACATTGAATGTATTATAATATTAAGTGAGAACTACTTGTTTTACTTGATTTACCCTTTTTTTGGAAACTAACTCGAATACAAAATAAAAAACAGTACCTTTTAATTATTAGTTTTTTTTTCTGGACCTCCATAAAAATTTTTACACCGAAACCGGAGTAAACTACTTGCCGATCCCTGATCTAGGATTAACGTTTATACAACGCAGATTTCCAGGTTAAATGCTTTATGCAATCGGGCCTGAGTCTGCAGATGCTGCCGCTGTGCCTAAATGAAGACTTTATTGAAACTATGCACAAGTTTGAAATGATGAGTCCTTCTCCGAGTGGTGTCTATTTTATTTGCGCCATGCCTTGATTAATGCTAATGATATTGAAGTTAATATTGATTGATTCTCATTGAAATCTGTTTAGTAATCAGACACTACGAGGATCTGCCAATGTATTGCTCTTGACAAGTATTCGTGGAATATTTGTCTCTAGCAATGCATAGTGTTTATTTTACAAACTCAGAGAATATGTGTTACTGTGAAATCACTTATTTTCACGTAATTACATGATGAAGATTATGAAGTTTCTTTTTTATCTGTTTAATAAAAGAAAATATGGCTGTAATGTAAATAGTTTTTATTTAAATCATATAATCAACTGATTTTAAAGCAGTATTACATTGTCTGTGTACATCTCCATGCATCGTCAGGTATAAGTAACACATTCCACAATGCACATTAACATGCCACCTTACAATGTAACATTCCTACTTTAATGTGTAATAATATGCACTACATGTCTTAACTCTCAAATTATTTTTCACTGCACATAAAGAGTAGGCATTACTCTTCAGCCATACATTGGGTATAAACCCACAACAGCATGCAACTTTAATCATTACACTGGTAACAACAGTTTGACAACAAACAGCAGCGGAAACGATTTTGTCAAAGATACACACAATCCAAACACTGTACAAATATCGATAGCAAATGTCACATGTCAGAGACATGTATTAATAGCGTGCCAGACTTGCGTCATTATGGCATACAAACAGACATAATAAACTATTTTATACAGTACATCAACAGTAATATATGAAATAAATACAAATTTCACAAAATATTGAAAAATATACGACTCATTAATTGGTGTCGAACCAAACTTAGCGAATCGTACATCATCTGTGTCAGAAGGCTACGTAGAGACATACAGAAGGCAAAGTAGTGATATTTTTTTGAAAGACATCACGTTTTTATCTCATATTGATATTTTTTAGAGTTACCCATAGAAATACGATTTTCATATTTTTTTAAATTATAGTATTGCTGACGAACCAGCAGAATCCTCTTATTGAAGACAGTTTATAGACATAAACGAATGTCTGTATGTTTGCCTTGTGTTTCGCTAAAATGGCTAAGTAGTGACAGTAGGTAACAAAAACGCAAAAGCTTTCAAGTATAAACTACACTCATTTCTGGGTGCACCTTATTGGACACATGAGGGTGGCTAGGAAAGGATGTATGTCATCTTACCTTTAGAAAATACATATAGGATACCAAAATATTTGTATTTTCTATAAATGTTAGTGAATTTCGCGTGAACATCTAGTTTCTCTCATTAAGGAATCGTAACAGATAGTATTTTTTACTCTACGTACATCATGGAATAATTTCTACATGGGGTTTCTTAACTTTATTATTGAGTTCTATACATTCTCTCAATAATGGGATAGTTTACTATGTATTTGCCTACGTCAAGATGATATCAGTCTTTTTGAAAGGATCGTTTTGGCATCCTAACGCATCCGTACCCGGAAATGAGTGTCATTTATATTCGGAATCTTTTGGGTTTTTGTTGCCTACCATCACTACTTACCCATTTCTGCAAAATAGAAGATAAATATACAGACATATCTTTGTATGTATGGATTGTCCTCCATAAGTGCATTCTGCTGGTTCGTCAGTGATAATGCAACTTTGAAAGAATGTTGTGTAAATCGTATTTCTCCGTATTACTCTTCTGTAAAAAGTGTCAGTAGGTTGGCTTCTATATGTCTTTGCATGGCCTTCAGACACTCATGATCTACGATATAAGGCATTCAAGTCTGGCTCGCCTGCAATTAATGCACTGCTCATTTTTCAATATTTTGTGACGTTTCTATTTATTTCATATATTATTGTTGAAGTACTGTATAAAATATTTTATTATGTTTGTTTGTATGCCCTTAAGTAGTCTTTGGTCGCTGATTGTTTGATATACAACGCATCAGCTAAGTCTGGAACGCCAGTAGTGTATATAATATACCGCACATTTGCTGTCGATTGTTTTACAGTGTTTGGATATACGTGTATCGTCGATAACATTATATCAGTTTATGGTAATTGTGACTGTAGTACTTACAGCGAAGTTACCCATGCGATATTTAAAGTTGTCGTGTTGATGTGAATCCATCCCCAATGCAAAGACGGAGAATGGCTGCTCTTTATGTGCAGTGAAACATAATTTGACAGTTACGACATGTAAATCGTGATACGTAGGTAGTAATATGCACGGAAAGGTGGTATGTCATTGTGAACTGTGTAATGGTTACTTATACATGGCGGTGTATGAAGATGTCTGCAGACAATGTGATACTGTTCCACATTGGTTTTACAAGTGCTTGAAAATGACATGTCGTCGAAATTAGCTAATCGCACGATTTAAACGTAGATCGTCTACATTACAGCCTACTGCGGACCATGTTTTTCCTTTATTAAGCTTTTAGAGACTGTGGCAGAAATAAATTTTTTTTATTAGTAATTGCAACGCGAAGCTGAGAAAGTAGTTTATTTTTAGAATTAACAGAGACTTCTCCTCGAAACTGATTCACGTCCTCAACAGCGGAACTTCATTTTCATACTTAAAATCCAGTCAGATTGAATATTTCAGGGGTCACAGTGGGGCTTTTGTGATGGAACACTTGTAATAGCTTGGGATTATGGGTTAGGTGCCTAATAGACTAGTTCACCCAAAACAGAAAACAAATATTAAATTCTATTATGATACGTCCGCGAACTAATCGTTAAACCCTTGCAATTAAATACTTTCAGGCAGTGAAACAGAAACCGCCAAAAGAGTTTTAAGAGAATGGTTAACGGAATTTCAATGTCTGCAATGAGTTCGCGGAAAATCTATTTCTTCCTCCATCCCGACCAAGACGCATAAACCGTCTACGATCATTCTCTTAATATCCAGGTAACTCACTTACCGTGGTCCGCCTTCGCAGCTCCAGTGTCTCTCGATGCTCTGCAAAGAACCCGGGTTCGATTCCCGGTACTGTACGGGGATTTTCATTGGTAGGAGAAATGGAATGAGACGACCCGGGATCGATTCCCGGTAATGTACGGGGATTTTCATTGGTAGGAGAAATGGAACGAGACGCACTAAACCTCGTGATACCAACTGATGAGCTACTTGAGAAATAGCGTCTCCAAGCGGTGTTCTGACTCCACGTCCTATCATACCGCCTGCGAATGACGTCATTGGCAGAGAATGACACGCCGGTCGGTCGGTCCCGAGAATACATACAACATTTATGACTCCATTGCTCCTCCAAAGACGCAACATAACCCACATTACCCGCGGTCTATTGGCCATGGAAGGACGTAGTGGCAAAGTACTAACGAGGTCTAGAATGAGATTTTCACTATGCAGCGGGGCGTGCGCTGATACGAAACTTCTTGGCAGATTAAAACTGTGTGCCGGACCGAGACTCGAACTCGGGTCCATTGCCTTTCGCGGGCAAGTGCTCTACCAACTAAGCTACCCGAGCACGACTCACGCCCCGTCCTCGCAGCTTTACTTCTGCCAGTACCTCGTCTCCTACCTTCCAAACTTTACAGAAGCTCTCCTGCGAGCCTTGCAGAACTAGCACTCCTGAAAGAAAGGATATTGCGGAGACATGGCTTAGCCACAGCCTTGGGGATGTTTCCAGAATGAGATTTTAACTCTGCAGCGGTGTGCGGTGATATGAAACTTCCTGGCAGATTAAAAGTGAGTGCCGGACCGAGACTCGAACTCGGGACCTTTGCCTTTCGCGGGCAAGTGCTCTAGCAACTGAGCTACCGAAGCACGACTCACGCGCCGCCCTCACAGCTTTACTTCTGCCAGTACCTCGTCTCCTACCTTTCAAACTTTACAGAAGCTCTCCTGCGAACCCAACTAACGAGGTCTGTTAAAAAAGTTCCGGAACAATAGTTTGTTGGAGCGAATGCGGTTGGTATCCCTGCAAGCGCCTGTGTTTAATGTGTAACTATCATTGTTGTATCTCTGTTAGTTATTGTTCAGTACTGAATTGTATAGGACGTTGTGTTGCACAGTTTAATTTCGAGATGGCAGAGTTACGAGGAGCAAAAAAATTATTCAAATGGCTCTGAGCTCTATGGGAATTAACTTCTGAGGTCATCAGTATCCTAGAACGTAAACCAAAGTAACCTAAATATGTCACACACATCCATGCCCGAGGCTGGATTCGAACCTGCGAGCGCAGCGGTCGCTCAGTTTCAGATTGAAGCGCCTAGAGCCGCTCGGTCATAACGGCCGACTTAGCGAGGAGCAACACGTCTTCATTAAATAAGAGTGAAACTCAAGAAAACGCTTACAGAGACACACCAAATGATGCAGGAAGCCTATGGTGATCATTGCTTAGGCCGTACTCGGTGTTACCAATGGTTCACACCGTTTAAAAATGGCCGGACGGAAGTTAAAGATGATTCTCGTTCAGGATGCCCTTCAATGTCTACCGGCGACGCTCATGTCAGGGTCGTCATCGAAAGTGTTTGAAGACTGCAGAAGAATGTAACATTTCAGTTGGATCACGTCACGAAATCTTGACAGAGTAACTTGGAATGCATGGTGTTGCCTCCAAGTTCGTTCCACGCGTCGTGAGTCAAGACCAGAAATACCATCGTCTCGCAATCTGTGAAGTGCTTTTGGATCGCGCAAATGAGAACGAGATGTTCCTTACGACAATCGTAACTAGTGGTGGGACGTGAGCTACAGTTGTGATGTTGAGACCAATGTTCAATCTTCAAAGTGGATCGGGAAAGATTCTCCGAGGCCGGTAAGATCAAACTCCAAAGTTATGCTGATAGTTTTCTTTGACTTTGAAGGATTAGTTCATCAAAAATTATTACCACAGGGACATACTGTTAATCGATGGGACTATCGGAACGTGTTGCGACACCTGCGTGAAAATCTGAGAAGGAAACGGCCTGAAATGCGGCGAGACAATTCGTGGTCTTGCAGTACGATAACTCACCCGCACATTCACCCCTGACTGTTGCACAGATAACGAAATCACTGTGTTGTCTCATTTTCCATACTCTCCAGACCTGGCCCCTATGGACTTTTATTTTATTTCTAAAGTTGAAAATTCCTTTGGAAGGCCGAGGATTTGCAACGATAGGGGAGATAAAAGAAAATTACACGAAGACGTCTGCCAAGACTGCTTCCGGAAATGGAAACGGTGTTGGAAGCGGTGTATCAATTGTGGAGGAGAGTATTTCGAAGGAGACGATGCACAGTAATAAAAGATAAGAGCAGAAAAAATTTGTGGCCAAAGTTCCGAACTTTTTTGAACAGACATCGTAAGAGACTGACGCAGAAAACTTTTATTTGAATGAATGACAGATTGCTCTAAATGCAGATGCATGTAAGTTAATGCAGGCCAGTAGGAGAAACAACCACAAAATGTTAGAATACAGTATTAATCTTGTCCTACTTGACACAGTCACGACAATTAATACTGTGTATAAGTCTAGCGTTGCAAGACGGTATTAAATGGAAGAGGGACATCAGGTCGGTTGTAGGGAAGGCGAATGACCGACTTCAGTTTATTGGGAGAACTGCAGGAAAGTCTTCTATAAAGATGATCGCTTACGATTAACTTAAATTGAAAATCACATAGATAATATTGCGGAGAACGTAAACCGAAGACCGCGATTTGATGACAGAACACTTACAAAATCTAATAGGTCTACTAAAGAGACTGCTTACACTACGCTTGTCCGCCCTCTTCTGGAGTGTTACTGATCCACTCCCAAAGAAATCAGGTGTCGACAGATGTGTGAATTACCGAACTATCAGTTTAATAAGCCACGGCTGCAAAATAATAATACGAATTCTTTACAGACGAATGGAAAAACTGGTAGCAGCCGACCTCGGGGAAGATCAGTTTGGATTCCGTAGAAATGTTGGAACACGTGAGGCAGTAGTGACCCTACGACTGCGAATACACAGTCAGAAAGATCCTTTACCATTTAGCTAAAATATAGCAAGTCAGCAACTGGAAGCAGTTAATTCCATCAATTATCTGGGAGTAGGTATTAGGAGTGATTTAAAATGGAATGATCACATAAAGTTGATCGTCGGTAAAGCAGATGCCGGACTGACATTCATTGGAAGAAGAGTCCTAAGGAAATGCAATCCGAAAACAAAGGAGTATAGATTTAAGTGTCGGCAAAACTCGTTCCTGAAAGTATTTGTATGGAGTGTAGCCATGTATGGAAGTGAAATGTGGACGTTAAATAGTTTAGACAACAAGAGAATAGAAGCTTTCGAAATGTGGTGCTACAGAAGAATGCTGAAGATTAGATGGGTAGATCACATAACTAATGAGGAGGTATTGAATAGGATTGGGGAGAAGAGAAGTTTGTGGCACAACTTAACTAGAAGAAGGGATCGGTTGGTAGGACATGTTCTGAGGCATCAATGGATCACCAATTTAGTATTGGAGGGCAGCGTGGAGGGTAAGAATCGTAGAGGGAGACCAAGAGATGAATACATTAAGCAGATTCAGAAGGATGTAGGTTGCAGTAAGTACTGGGAGGTCAAGAAACTTGCAGAGGATAGAGTAGCATGGAGAGTTGCATCAAACCAGTCTCTGAAGACATCAACAACATCTGTGTGGTGTGGGATCCGCATCAGAGCTGATTGAGTGATCAGATCGAAAAAATTCAAAAAAGAGCAACTCCTTTTGTATTTCCGCGAAAGAGGGAAGAGATATGTCACACGGATTGGGATGACGATCATCAGAGCAATGGCGTTTTTCGTTGCGCCAGAAACTTCTCATTAAATTTGAAACACCAACTTTCTTCTAAGAGTATGAAAATATTTTGCTGGCGCCCACGTACATGGGTACAAATGATCATGAAACACAATAAGAGAAATCACAGCTCGCATGGACAGATTTAAGTGTTCCAGAGTGGAACGGTAGAGAAATAACTTGAAGGTGGTTCGACGAACCCTCTCCCAGGCATTAAATGTGAACTGCAGAGTTCGATGAATCCTCTCGTAGGTCCTTAATTGTGAGTTGAAGAGTATCATGTAGGTGTAGATGTAAAGAAACTTGTGCATTCCATTCTTGGCTTCTGTTCGAGTATTTGAGATCACTGACAGGTCGAACTGTAGGATGACAACGAAGCTCCATAGAAACGTGCTGCTAGATTTGTTGCCGGTAGGATCCATCAACACTCGAGTATTACAAAAATTCTCCATGCCCTCAAAAAGGAAGTCCTTGAGGCAAGACGCCGTTCCTTTGCGAAACACTGTTGGGAAAATTTAGAGAAAAGATATTTGTAGAACGATGCTACTGCCAGCAGTCTTGAGTAAAGACTACAAAGAAAAGGTGAGAAAAAACAATTCTCGTATGGAGGTATTTAGATAGTCGCATTTGTGAGTGGAACAGGAAACGGAATGATTAGCACTGATAAAAGTTGCCCTCGGCCATACACCATATGGTGGGTTGCAGTTTCTGTGTGTAGAAGGATATATGTTACTACTAAGATGCGACACTAACGAGCGATCTGAAATAGGACAAACATATGAAATCAACATAAGGAAATGCGTATCAAGTGTTCTGTTAATGTGCGGTACACCTGTAAAGGAAATCGCATACAAGAGGGTTGTGCTACCAATTGTACAGTACTGCTTAAGTGCTTATCTCGTGGGGACGAGAGCACACCATGGAAGGAACTGACACACGTATTGTCAGAATCGCAACAGTACAGTATTGCCAACACGAATTTATATGGCAATCTTTAGAAAAAAGGCCACGTAATTCTTGCGAAATACTTTTGGCTAAATTCAGAGAAACTGTATTCGAAGAACCCTGCGCGACCATTATGCTTTCAACCTCACATGTTTTGCATTCGTGATGGGAGGGTCTCCTCAAGATATGCTGTCACTGTAAATAAACTCCCAAAAAAAAAAAAAAAGGGGGGGGGGGGACAAGGTAGACACAAAGATGCTGAATAAAATGAGTTTGGCTGTCACGAGGACAATGCGTGAAGCCTTCAACGTCTGTCGTAGCAGAGTATTATGAGGTGTCTCATAAAAGCCAAAGAAGGCTGTCAGTGGCACCAAAGTTAGTGTCAGACACTGATGAATGACACAGTAACTAAAATTGGGGATGGCAAAGCAAAAACAGACACACTATTTCCGCTTTCAAGTGTTCCTTTACAAAGGAAAATGACAGGGGTGTTGCCCCGATTCAGTTTCCTACACTGCTAAAATAAGCGAAACACATAGTATAAGTGGGATTGAGAAACAACTAAAATCGTTAAAATAGAACATAGCTCCAGGACCCAAAGGAATTTTAGTTTCTACACCAAATTTGGGGCTGTGTTAGCCCCTATTAACCATAATCTGCGATGCTGTAAACCCCTCTAACAAAAAGTTATCCACCGAACTACCGTCCAATAACACTGACATTCGGTTGCTGTAGAGTCCTGTAACACATATTCTCAGCACAAACATAATGAGGGCTCTCTAACAAAATGACCTCCTCCATGCCAACCAGCACGGATTTCGGAAAAAAAATCTGTCATGTAACACCCAACTCATGCTTTTCTCACATGACAGTCTAGGTGCAGTATTTCCCGATTTCTAAAAAGCATTCGACTCACTACCACCACCTTACCACAAGTACGATCATATGCGGTATCAAATGAAATTTGTGAATGGACCGAAGATTTATTGCTGGGGAGGACGCAGCATGTTATCTTGCATTGAGTGTAACCGACATATGTAGAAGAAATTTCAGGTGTGCTCCAGGGAAGTGTGTTGGAAACCTTGCTGTTGGCGTCGTGTATTGATGACCTTGCACACAATATTAATAGTAACCTCACATATTTGACAGATAATGCAATCTATAATGCAGTACTGTCTGGAAAAAAGTTGCACGACAATCCAGGATAAGATTTCAAAATGGTACAAATGTGGCAACTTGCTTCAAATTCTCAGAAATATAAAACTGACCATTTCACAAAAAAATAAAAAAGGGGTCTCGTATGATTACAGTCTTAATGTGTGACAGTTGGAAACGTCGACACACATGGCAGAGTTTCATAATGTTGCTGAAAGACTTAAATTGACAATCGCTTGAAGACAGATTCAGTCTTTGGTGTGTAGGAATTTAGTACAGCCCCGTACGTTTCGACCCCTTAGAGTTTGCGAAGACTAGATTAGATTAATTACAGTGGGTGCAGAGGCATTTAAGCAATCAAATTTCCTGCGCTCCTTACATGAATGGTACAGGGAAAAGTCGTAGCTACTGGTGCACAGGGAAGTACCCTCTGCCATGTACTTCAATGTGGTTTGCAGAGTGTGGAAGTAGATGCAGATGTACGGATAATCAGAGGAAGATTAGCGCACGTACACTGCCACAAAGACAATTCCCACTCCCCTCTCGCCAGCATGCCTGCCCCCCCCCCCCCCCCCCCCCGTCCCCAAGCCACCAACCTCAACGCCTTTCGCGGATGGATAGCAAGGCTAAGCAATACTCCTCTAGATGCATGGCACATTATCCTGCAGAGTATTTATGCAGATGTAGAATGCGTCACATACCTTGGATCGACAGCATGGCTGACATATCTTTAGCTTACCCTAGTGAACAAAATTATTAGCGCGTGCGGAATTTTCTGTGCATTATCTGTATCACCTTGAAAATTATTTGACGATATTTTTTATTACATCTACTCTGATGGCTCCAGTTATATTTTTGTTTAAGGTTGATGCATACTGTACAGAATAAAATGTTCAATTTATAGATAGAACAAAGAAGCTGAAATGAGACCTGTACAGTAAAAATTATTGGTTGCTACTATTGCAGAACTTCGACGAGTGAGCTAGACACAAAGGGATCCGCAAATGTAGGTTGCCAGGGAGGGGGGGGGGGAGGGGGGGGGGGAAGGAGGGGAATAGTGGGAACTGATGGTGTAGACTTTATATGTATTCCATATTTCTTGCTCATTCCTAGCAATAGCTCTTTGTGGTTATACTAAATCGTAGATGTATCATTGCTGAGCGCTGTACGAAATACCGCGGATTTTTAAAAAGTTTGCTGCTTCACTTATGAGCAGCATTAATTTGGCATATTTCTTGATTGTTTTTGTTGCTGTTCAACAAGATTTTTTGTCATTCTGATTTTTTCCTATCTATATTTTTATTTTCACTGAAAACCTAATAACTTTTTGTACAGTAAAACATTTCTTATGAAAAGCTCGTTCAAGACCCTGAATGTAATCATAAAAAAACGTAATTTCAGATGGTGTCATTCGGATTCATATTAACATTATAAAAATATGTGCTAATGAATATGCTTACCACTTTGGTGTCATCGCAATCTACCTACATTGTGTAATCTATCTACAAACACTTAGTGAATACTGGTCAGTCGTTTCAGATACAAGAGGTTTTGTGCAATTCGTGCCAAACTTCTAGAATGTTTTCCCCCTCTTGGATAAATTTCTATATTATGGATACCATCAAGTCGTTAAGATTTGTTTCGTTTTACCAATAATTTGGATCCAAATTTCTAACACCGTCTGGGTGTCGTATTCCAGCCGTAGAAGGGTAATTATGTTGCGTCATTTCGGCCACGTTGAGATGTCTTGCAGAAATTGTGAGGAATCTGAACTAGAAAACACAAGAATATCTTCTGACAAAAATATAGTTAAAGAAAATTGCGTGGCAGGAAAATCAAGATTTAATTGCAACGGGTGTGAGAGTAGGAAATCAGATATTATCACCCGGTGTTGATCCGTAACGAAAATGTGTAAAAGAACAGACATCCCAGTTCCAAGTATACACGCCGAAGTTGCAGAATATTCGTAACAGATGATCAGTTACCTTCATGTTCTGAGTTTATACGACGTTGAATAGGAATCTTAGAACCCGATAACTAAAACCCCGATAACTAAAACAAATAACTTCTGCTTTAGTCATGTGTAAAATCTATTATGAACGCAAATATTCAATTATGGAGCTTTAGTTTCAGTTTTGCTTCATTTAAATTTGTTTCTTCAGCTAAAATTATTTTGGGTTGAATTTTTCTTAGGCAACATTCACAGAACAAAGGCGTGTTGCATATGGCGTAGCTGTTAGTTATTAACCTGTCGTGCGTTTATTGTGCTCGTTGGCAAGCATACTCTGTGTGAGCAATAATTACTTTAACTAACTGTAAAAACAACTCCACCGTCTACAGGACTAACGATACTCACCTTGCATTTTGCAGCGAACTATAAAACGCACTCGATAATTAACGGAATTCATTGATTATTCAGCGCGGCTGGATATACCTGTCATGATGGATTGACCCCAGGTAACAGACATATGCGCCAACTTGTCATGCGCACAAGGTGCTCTAGAAACAAAAATAAACTGCCATAGGCCAAAACTTAAGGCAATATTCAGTCCCTACCTTTCAACGAAATACTCGAGATGCGGGCAATTTCTTCACTAGCGTTACAATTAATATTCTCGCTTTTGAATCGATCTTCAACACGCGAATTCGCATGCTGTAACTACACTCGTTAATGTTTTCATAACTTCTATAACACAAGATACATCACACTTCTCGCAAAGACTTTCGACCTCGGTTTCCAAAGCACAGGAAGATGTAGTGTTTTACAATAAACACTCTTCACATTCGCAATGAAATATTTTTGCCCTACATAAGAAATTAAAAAATACCGCATATCTACATATCTAAAAATTTCAATATTTTTAGACGCGTAACCTCTCGTAATCATTGCTTATTTTTTAAAACAATTACACTGTTCAATGTATAGGACTTAAACATTTTCCTGTAACTAAATGGAAACGTGCCGTGTGATGGACTAGCTAAACAAAATTCGAACTCAAGTGGGAACATAATTCGCTGTTTCATTTAAGTATCAATTGTCGTACTCGATGTGCACGAAATTTCCATTTGGATACCGTGTCACAGCATTCTCAATGCTCTGTTGTTTTTTGTGTACAGCGCATTTTTAAGTGGACTCCTTTTTTCCTCCGACTATGAAGGAAGCTCATCATGATACAGTTTCAGTGCAACTGAAAATATGTCAACCATATTACCTTCGATCGCGTACGGTATTTTGTGAATATGAGAGGAACAAGAAATAGTTCCACAGTTGGCGATTTTTCAACACAAAAACGTAATAATTAAATCGAAGCAGTTCGCAAGAAAAACGCCTCCGACATGCTGCAGATTAATATTTGTTTTACTTACAAAAAAGTAAAATAAAATGTTGATGTGCCGTAAGCAAAAGGCAATTCCCTTGTAAACTACTGCAATTTATACAGTCGATGCGAAAAAGTCACCACAAGAAACGTGTAACGTAACCGGTGTTTTACGCCCATTGCGGCTTTCACAGAAAGTAATGCGGACAGGAAAACAGACTCGCGGGAATCTGACACAAACCAACCAAACCAACACAAAAAATTGTTTCAGTATTTGCTCACATTTCGTGAAATTATCCGCCTTCCACTTCGACCAGTTTTAATCTACATCGGATAATAGAAAAATGTTAAAACAATCGCACACGAAAATAAATAACACTAGCAAAAAACCATGTAAACTGAATTTATGTTGAACTGTGTAAATACATTCGCTATAGAACTGAGGAAAGTTTCCACCCACGAACATGGATCTCATACTTAGTATTATCCCACCTTTTGCCAGATTGCATCCCTTCGTTGTACTTTCACTTTCCGTTGTAACCCGAGAACTCATCCTGGAATACTCAATACGAGTATGTTCAGAAAAGGAATACCTCCGAGTGATAATATTTATTTATAAACTGGTGTATCATCTGAACACTATATGCACGTTCATTTTCTCTTGTTTCCAGTCGAACATGCACTTACGAAATACTGCTTTTCAGCTTAAATACGTAGACACCACGTATTTCACCAACGGCATAAAACAGGGTGATACGAAAATCACTAAAAATGACAACACATGTTCCGATTAAAACATGCAGCAGCGATAGAAATACGAAATTCACGAAACATGCTTCAATCCTAGCGTCGCTGTTTACGATTTCAACTGTCAGCGAAGATAAGCGAGAGATGGGAAATGCAACAGTCGTATTCCCTGCGTCGCTCGTAAAGATATCACACTCTACCACCCAGCGAACGATCGTTATTGCCAAGGCTGGAACTGAGCGCCTCGTCTGGCAGCTTCCCCCACTATAGCCTGTATCATGCCGCGCATGCGCAGTCGGAGTGACGCGCTGATGTCATTAACGGTTGCAAGGTCATCGGCGTGTAATCGGGAAGTTAGATGGGGCAGAGGGGGAGGGAGGTGCTGTGTACTAGTTTGTTGTTCTCCGATGGCCTGTATCCGCACTGGTTGTTATGCGTGTTGGAAGGCAAAACGGTTCAAATAAGGTGCAATCGGAAATTTCTAAGCATTATTACTGAAAGAATTAATTTTAAATTATAAGGAAATGAATAGAATGAAAAACGCTGTGAGCGAAACACGAAATTCTTGATTTACATGGCTCAGATTGGACAACAATGTGTTTGAAAATATAGTTTTACTGTATTCAAGAGTTTTCTTACATAATTGTACTCATGACTGTGTCGAACTTGAACTGCTATACACACGAGTCATATTTTACGCGGCAACGTGTGGTCGCAATAGCTTTGCCGTCAACATTGCTGCAATGCAATGGGAGATATTATTTCCGTATGGCCAGACGCTACAGACTAAACTGTGGCAGATGGCTGCCGACATTTCGCCGGGCTGTTGTCCAGTCCTCACGTTGTTTCAGCGATGAACCACTATTTCGCTTCAGTTCGAATGTTGACGGGCGTGGTTAGTGAAACTCGATTTGTTTGCTGTCTGTCGAAATGTAGACTTAAAGAAACGAAAGAACGATGACTTTCATAAAACTTGCGTACGTCTACGTACAGATGCGAAAAAACCGATACCGGCATTCAAGTTCTGAATGACTGGTATTTGTTAGGTCTCGGATTTAACAGATTTTTTTAAATTTCTTACTAATAACCATGTAAAAAAAATCAATGTATAAATCTTCCACAGCAGCCGTACTAAAGCTCTATGTTTTCGAATAAAACTTTTTTTAATGAGTAAGGTTAATTTTTAAATGTCCATTCATGTCAAATGTTGGCATATTACAGAAAATGGGAAAAGCGATCAGTGCCGTTTTAATAGCAACGCAGACAGAAACGAGTAACAAACATATAACCGCTGCCGTGTCGCGTAGCCTGTTATACGATGCGCCTGTGTGTGCAGTGTGCAAACTTGTCTCCGCCTGATCTACAAACTAGTTTCTCGCTGTTGCTAACGAACATCTCTCATCCTGCAGAATGGTACCAAGTTTCGAAGAATTTTACGATGTGCAGCAGCAACGAAATAGAATGCTCCATTTGCTTGAAAAGATTAGATATCTGTCTGCCATTTCAATGAAATAGCGAAAGAGAAGGGGTATCTATAAACAGTAAAAGTTAAAATCTTAAGAATTCATTCATGTTGTTGTTGTAGTGTTCTTCAGTCCTGAGACTGGTTTGATGCAGCTCTCCATGCTACTCTATCCTGTGCAAGCTTCTTCATCTCCCAGTACCTACTGCAACCTACATCCTTCTGAACCTGCTTAGTGTAGTCATCTCTTGGTCTCCCTCTACGATTTTTACCCTCCACACTGCCCTCTAATACTAAATTGTTGATCCCTTAATGCCTCAGAACATGTCCTATCAACCGGTCCCTTCTTTTGGTCAAGTTGTGCCACAAAATTCTCTTCTCCCCAATCCCATTCAATACTTCCTCATTAGTTACGTGATCTACCCATCTAATCTTCAGCATTCTTCTGTAGCACCACATTTCGAAAGCTTCTATTTTCTTCTTGTCCAAACTAGTTATCGTCCACGTTTCACTTCCATACATGGCTACACTCCATACAAATACTTTCAGAAATGACTTCCTGACACTTAAATCTATACTCGATGTTAACAAATTTCTCTTCTTCAGAAACGCTTCCCTTCCCATTGCCAGTCAACATTTTATATTCTCTCTACTTCGACCATCATCAGTTATTTTGCTCCCCAAATAGCAAAACTCCTTTACTACTTTAAGTGTCTCATTTCCTAATCTAATTCCCTCAGCAGCACCCGACTAAATTCGACTACATTCCATTATCCTCGTTTTGCTTTTGTTGATGTTCATCTTATAAACTCCTCTCAAGACACTGTCCGTTCCGTTCAACTGCTCTACCAAGTCCTTTGTTGTCTCTGACAGAATTACGATGTCATTGGCGAACGTCAAAGTTTTTATTTCTTCTCCATGGATTTTAATACCTACTCCGAATTTTTCTTTTGTTTCCTTCACTGCTTGCTCAATATACAGGTTGAATAAAATCGGGAAGAGGCTACAACCCTGTCTTACTCCCTTCCCAACAACTGCTTCCCTTTCATGTCCCTCGACTCTTATGACTGCCATCTGGTTTCTGTACAAATTGTAAATAGCCTTTCGCTCCCTGTATTTTACCAATGCCACCTTTAGAATTTGAAAGAGAGTATTCCAGTCAACATTGTCAAAAGCTTTCTCTAAGTCTACAAATGCTAGAAATGTAGGCTTTCCTTAATCTTTCTTCTAAGATAAGTCGTAAGGTCAGTATTGCCTCAGGTGTTCCAACATTTCTGATCTTCCCCGAGGTCGGCTTCTACTAGTTTTTCCATTCGTCTGTAAAGAATTAGTGTTAGTATTTTGCAGCTGTGGCTTATTAAACTGATTGTTCGGTAATTTTCACATCTGTCAACACCTGCTTTCTTTGGGATTGGAATTATTATATTCTTCTGGAAGTCTGCAGGTATGTCGCCTGTTTCATACATCTTGTTCACCAGATGGTAGAGTTTTGTCAGCACTGGCTCTCCCAAGGCCGTCAATAATTCCAATGGAATGTTGTCTACTCCGGCCGCCTTGTTTCGACTCAGGTCTTTCAGTGCTCTGTCAAACTCTTCACGCAGTATCGTATCTCCCATTTCATCTTCATCTACATCCTCTTCCATTACCATAATATTGTCCTCAACTACATCACCCTTGTATAGACCCTCTATATACTCCTTCCACCTTTCTGCTTTCCCTTCATTGCTTAGAACTGGGTTTCCATCTGAGCTCTTGATGTTCATACAAGTGGTTCTCTTATCTCCAAAGGTCTCTTTAATTTTCCTGTAGGCAGTATCTATCTTACCCCTAGTGAGACAAGCCTCTACATCCTTACATTTGTCCTCTAGCCATCCCTGCAGCCATTTTGCACTTCCTGTCGATCTCATTTTTGAGACGTTTGTATTCCTTTTTGCCTGCTTCATTTACTGCATTTTTATATTTTCTCTTTCCGTCAATTAAATTCAATATTTCTTCTGTTACCCAAGGATTTCTACTAGCCCTCGTCTTTTTACCTACTTGATTATCTGCTGCCTTCACTACTTCATCCCTCAAAGCTACCCATTCTTCTTCTACTGTATTTCTTTCCCCCATTCCTGTCAATTGTTCCCCTAATGCTCTCCTTGAAACTCTGTACAACCTCTGGTTCTTTCAGCTTATCCAGATCCCATGTCCTTAAATTCCCACCTTTTTGCAGTTTCTTCAGTTTTAATCTACAGGTCATAACCAATAGATTGTGGTCAGAGTCTACATCTGCCCCTGGAAATGTCTTACAATTTAAAACCTGATTCCTAAATCTGTCTTACCATTGTATAATCTATCTGAAACATGTCAGTATATCTAGGCTTCTTCCATGTATACAGCCTTCTTTTATGGTTCTTGAACCAAGTGTTACCTATGATTAAGTTATGCTCTGTGTAAAATTCTACCAGGCGGCTTCCTCTTTCATTTCTTTGCCCCAGTCATAATTCACCTACTACGTTTCCTTCTCTCCCTTTTCCCGCTGCCGAATTCCAGTCACCCATGACTATTAAATTTTCACCACCCTTCACTATCTGAATAATTTCTTTTATTTCATCATACATTTCTTCAATTATCTCGTCATCTGCAGAGCTAGTTGGCATATAAACTTGTACTACTGTAGTAGGTATGGGCTTCGTATCTATCTTGGCCACAATAATGCGTTCACTATGCTGTTTGTAGTAACTTACCCGCATTCCTATTTTCCTATTCATTCCTGCATTACCCCTATTTGATTTTGTGTTTATAACCCTGTAGTCACCTGACCAGAAGTCTTGTTCCTCCTGCCACCGAACTTCACTAATTCCCACTATATCTAACTTTAACTTGTCCATTTCCCTTTTTAAATTTTCTAACATACCTGCCCGATTAAGGGATCTGACATTCCACGCTCCGATCAGTAGAACGCCAGTTTTCTTTCTCCTGATAACGACATCCTCTTGAGTAGTCCCCGCCCAGAGATCCGAATGGGGGACTATTTTACCTCCGGAATATTTTACCCAAGGGGACGCCATCATCTTTTGATCATACATTAAAGCTGCATGCCCTCGGGAAAATTTACGGCCGTAGTTTCCCCTTGCTTTCAGCCGTTCGCAGTACCAGCACAGCAAGGCCGTTTTGGTTATTGTTACAAGGCCAGATCAGTCAATCATCCAGACTGTTGCCCTTGCAACTACTGAAAAGGCTGCTGCCCCTCTTCAGGAACCACACGTTTGTCTGGCCTCTCAACAGGTACCCCTCTATTGTGGCCATCTGTATCGCTGAGGCACGCAAGCCTCCCCACCAACGGAAAGGTCCATGGTCCATGGGGGGAGGAATTCATTCATAGTTTATAATAAAAATAGGGAGTAGCTGATATTCTGTCTGTGTCATATAAAATTCCTTTCTCCACTTGACGCTCTTGAAAACGGACAAATTTACACGAGTCCTTCAAACTCAGTTTTCACCCTTCCGTATTGGCGAGATAGTGGTATGATGCCCGGTTACAACATGATTTTTGGATGGAGTTTCAAAATATTAAAATCAATAGGAAAATACAGGTGATTTTTGGTGGTATTCGGCAGTTATCACTTTTCGAGAAAAGAAGAGTGGAGGACAGAGTAAGTTTTGTTTTATTTGCCTATTTAATTTAATACTTTGAATCTACAGGGTGTTGCAATAAGGTACGGCCAAACTTTCAGAAAACATTCCTCACACACAGAGAAAGAAAATATGTTATGTGGACATGTGTCCGGAAACGCTTACTTTCCATGTTAGAGTTCATTTTATTACTTCTCTTCAAATCACATTAATCATGGATTGGAAACACACAGCAACAGAACGTACCAGCGTGACTTCAAACACTTTGTTACGGGAAATGTTCAAAATGTCCTCCGTTAGCGAGGATACGTGCATCCACCCTCCGTCGCACGGAATCCCTGATGCCCTGATGCAGCCCTGGAGAATCGCGTATTGTATCACAGCCGTCCACAATACGAGCACGAAGAGTCTCTACATTTGGTACCGGGGTTGTGTAGAGCTTTCAAATGCCCCCATAAATGAAAGTCAAGAGGGTTGAGGTCAGGAAAGCATGGAGGCCACGGAATTGGTCCGGCTCTACCAATCCGTCGGTCACCGAATCTGTTGTAGAGAAGCGT
The DNA here is from genome assembly GCF_023897955.1 of Schistocerca gregaria. NCBI lineage: Eukaryota > Metazoa > Arthropoda > Insecta > Orthoptera > Acrididae > Schistocerca > Schistocerca gregaria. Next base: position 59,235,141 of record NC_064930.1, on the reverse strand, counting down.
ACGAACACTTCGACTGAAATGTGCAGGAGCTCCATCGTGCACGAACCACATGTTGTGTCGTACTTGTAAAGGCACATGTTCTAGCAGCACAGGTAGAGTATCCCGTATGAAATCATGGCGGTGAATCGAGGAAGTACAGTACATACTGACGAAACTAAAATTAGCTCTAACATGGAAATTAAGCGTATCCGGACACATATCGACATAACATCTTTTCTTTATTTGTGTGTGAGGAATGTTTCCTGAAAGTTTGGCCGTACCTTTTTGTAACACCCTGTATGTATCTTGAATCTGAATCAAAATCTGTCACTCTTTGTTCGACATCTACGTTTATTACAGAAAATAGGAATAAAAAATCGAAAATGGGTTATTTCTGAAACCGGTTATTTTGAGCGGTTTTAACATCAGGTTAAACTGGGCGAAAAAAAGCGTATAACCACCGTAAACCTGTTGTTACAGCGACAGCCACCATTCCTAAGCGATAACTACCATCACTCACGTCTACGCCTAGCATGATTTTTTCCCACCGTGTACAAACTCTTAGGGACTGATCGCTGTAAAAAGGCCTCCCGTCCAGTAGACCGGTCGCCGGGTCCGTTTGACACCACTCCGGCGACTTGCGCGTCGATGGGGATGAAATTATGATGATCAGGACAGCTCAACACCCAGTCCCTGACCGGAGAAAATCTCCGACCCAGTCGGGAATCGAACCCGGACCCTTAGGATTGACAGTTTGTCGCGCTGACCACTTTTTTTTCCACGACGGTTTCCACTTTTTTTTAAATGTATTATAGTAGGAAGAAATGGGGTAAAGGTGGTTTGAAGCTCACACTGAGAATTCAAAGCTACATTTTTTTATTTTTTTATTTTTAATTTTTCTGTTTTTATTTTATTTTTTCCAATATCAGACTTACAACCTTTGCTGACAGACATTTTGTTGTACTACCGCATAAATAGTGTCTATAAGGTCCAAATGTTGACAAATAGTGGCTCATTAGAAAATTAAGTAATTAAGGAAATGAATAAAATTGAAAATGTCCGAATGAAAGAGATGAAGACATTGCGGATAGTACAAATACAAAAGAAACATGCTCCTGTAGCAATGAAATGAAATTCGTGCCGGGGGCGAGACCTGCTCGCAACCCGACGTTCGATAGAGCAAGGCAGCCATCTATCGACCCGTTCTCCAGACGTTGGTGTAAGACTGGGTCGTCTTCTCGAAATTAACTAAGGGTCCGTAAGTGTGATCGATGTCTATCTCGGCTTCTTCGTTTATCTCATCTCTCACCCGTCACACCCTATCTGGCCGGCGGGTCGGTAAATGTAAGTCGCAAGTAATTAGCGAAATCTTGCCCATATTTCTTATGCTGTTGCACCTTCGTGTATCCATCCAGGAGAAAATGCCAAAAATCCATTTTGTCTTTTTCCGATTAGTTACAGTCGTAGCCCACCACCATTCCCTGTACCCATGTCACTGCATTGGTTTTTTGGACCGGAAAATAAGATTCTTGGGGGAAAAAAAAGTGTGTCTGATGAAGTTGTGTGAGGGGCAGAGCGTAGTAGGAACGTCAATATCTGCCGTGCCAAGTGCCGCACCAGAGCCGTCCCACTACATGCTAAACGGTGTTCATCAGTGTCCACTGTTGCGCAGCCAAATCACAGTGGAGTGTCTGCCAAATGAATCTCGTGACTTAAGACTGTAGATGGATATTCCAACTCAAGTAGTACATTTGCTTATTTTAGTGAATGGTATTTTGAAAATCAAGTCACACTTTTATGCTACCATGTGGGTTCATAGTTTTCAGTGTTGTGAGTGGTTCACTGATGAACAATCTGTTATTGACTAACATGTGTCTTTAATATTCAAGATACCACAGTCACCCTCATCAGATTTGTGTGGCAGGACCATTGTTAATGACTCCTTTGTAAGTATCTACCGAAATTTAAATAAAAGTTGTAAACAGTAATTGTGACAAGTGAATAACATATCAACTATTTCAGAAAACTGAGGTGACCACCATTACTGAAGAGGTCACAGTAAATGAAGAATGTAGTGAAGAAGACAACAGCAATGTAAGTGCATAAACAGTCTTCTCGTGTACATCAATAGTTCATTAGCCATAAATCTCTCTTGATAAAAAGAATGTAACATTTTGATTATATTAATACTTTTACTGCAACAAAATAGTACTTCACTTTCATACATATTATTTATATTAATCAATCTGTATACTGAGCAAGCAGTGAAGGAAACAAAAGAAAAATTCGGAGTAGGTATTAAAATCCGTGGAGAAGAAATGAAAACTTTGACGTTTGCGGATGACATCGTAATTCTGTCAGAGACAGCAAAGGACTTGGAAGAGCAGTTGAACGGAATGGATAGTGTCTTGAAAGGAGGATATAAGATGAACATCAACAAAAGCAAAACAAGGATAATGGAATGTAGTCGAATTACGTGGGCTGATGCTGAGGGAATTAGATTAGGAAATGAGACACTTAAATTGGTAAAGGAGTTTTGCTATTTGGGGAGTAAAATAACTGATGATGCTCGAAGTAGAGAGGATATAAAATGTAGACTGGCAATGGAAAGGAGAGCATTTCTGAAGAAGAGAAATTTGTTAACATCGAGTATAGATTTAAGTGTCAGGAAGTCGTTTCTCAAAGTATTTGTATGGAGTGTAGCCATGTATAGAAGTGAAACATGGACAATAAATAGTTAAGACAAGAAGAGAATAGAAGCTTTCGAAATGTGGTGCTACAGAAGAATGCTGAAGATTATATGGGTAGATCACATAACTAATCAGGAGGTATTGAATAGGATTGCGGAGAAGAGGAGTTTGTGGCACATCTTGACCAGAAGAAGGGACCGGTTGGTAGGACATGTCCTGAGGCACCAAGGGATCACCAATTTAGTATTGGAGGACAGCTTGGAGGGTAAAAATCGTAGAGGGAGACCAAGAGATGAATACACCAAGCAGTTTCAGAAAGATGTAGGTTGCAGTAAGTACTGGGAGATGAAGAAGCTTGCACAGGATAGAGTAGCATGGAGAGCTGCATCAAACCTGTCTCAGGACTGAAGACCACAACAACAACAACATTTACATTAAAATATTTTACATAGAGAACTTTAAAAATGCTATTGTAGTTTACGTAACTACACTCCTGTAAATTGAAATAAGAACACCGTGAATTCATTGTCCCAGGAAGGGGAAACTTTATTGACACATTCCTGGGGTCAGATACATCACATGATCACACTGACAGAATCACAGGCACATAGACACAGACAACAGAGCATGCACAATGTCGGCACTAGTACAGTGTATATCCACCTTTCGCAGCAATGCAGGCTGCTATTCTCCGATGGAGACGATCGTAGAGATGGTGGATGTAGTCCTGTGGAACGGCTTGCCATGCCATTTCCACCTGGCGCCTCAGTTGGACCAGCGTTCGTGCTGGACGTGCAGACCGCGTGAGACGACGCTTCATCCAGTCCCAAACATGCTCAATGGGGGACAGATCCGGAGATCTTGCTGGCCAGGGTAGTTGACTTACACCTTCTAGAGCACGTTGGGTGGCGCGGGATACATGCGGACGTGCATTGTCCTGTTGGAACAGCAAGTTCCCTTGCCGGTCTAGGAATGGTAGAACGATGGGTTCGATGACGGTTTGGATGTACCATGCACTATTCAGAGTCCCCTCGACGATCACCAGAGGTGTACGGCCAGTGTAGGAGATCGCTCCCCACACCATGATGCCGGGTGTTGGCCCTGTGTGCCTCGGTCGTATGTAGTCCTGATTGTGGCACTCACCTGCACGGCGCCAAACACGCATACGACCATCATTGGCACCAAGGCAGAAGCGACTCTTATCGCTGAAGACGACACGTCTCCATTCGTCCCTCCATTCACGCCTGTCGCGACACCACTGGAGGCGGGCTGCACGATGTTGGGGCGTGAGCGGAAGACGGCCTAACGGTGTGCGGGACCGTAGCCCAGCTTCATGGAGACGGTTGCGAATGGTCCTCGCCGATACCCCAGGAGCAGCAGTGTCCCTAATTTGCTGGGAAGTGGCTGTGCGGTCCCCTACGACACTGCGTAGGATCCTACGGTCTTGGCGTGCATCCGTGCGTCGCTGCGGTCCGGTCGCAGGTCGACGGGCACGTGCACCTTCCGCCGACCACTGGCGACAACATCGATGTACAGTGGAGACCTCACGCCCCACGTGTTGAGCAATTCGGCGGTACGTCCACCCGGCCTCCCGCATGCCCACTATAAGCCCTCGCTCAAAGTCCGTCAACTGCACATACGGTTCACGTCCACGCTGTCGCGGCATGCTACCAGTGTTAAAGACTGCGATGGAGCTCCGTATGCCACGGTAAACTGGCTGACACTGACGGCGGCGGTGCACAAATGCTGCGCAGCTAGTGCCATTCGACTGCCAACACCGCGGTTCCTGGTGTGTCCGCTGTGCCGTGCGTGTGATCATTGCTTGTACAGCCCTCTCGCAGTGTCCGGAGCAAGTATAGTGGGTCTGACACACCGGTGTCAATGTGTTCCTTTTTCCATTTCCAGGAGTGTACTTTAATGCTAGATTCTGTAATATGTATGTCGCACAATACCATACCAGTTTTCTTTTTCCAGCACTCGCAAGACATTTTTACTGTGGGGTGTACTGAGGGAAGTACACCTGTGTCAACACCTTGGGTACCACCACAATCATCTCTAAGGGAACCTTATGCCTCAGCAGGAAAGAGACGTAGGAGGGGATGAATTGGCAGCCTCAACATTGTCTCTTTTAAGAGACATTCAAGTGTCAATTAGTGGCAGTAATGAAGATGATACGTTTGGTCAGTACGTTGCTGCTGAATTGAAAAAAATGAAAAATCTTGCAATCAAGGCTGAAGTAAAATTGAATGTGATGAAATCTATCGTGAATGACATTCATAAAGAATCAGTAACTGATTTTAAACTTAAGAGATTGGCTTTCATTAATGAGTTTTACCTTTAGGAACAGTACCTACATCTTACATGGGTTGATCCTAGGAGTATCCTTTCTCCTTCTGTTTTGGTAGGTTTCCCCCTTTCTTATTCCTATCCTCCTGTGGTACAGGCCAATCCCCTTCTTGGTGCCCCAGTCCGCGCAGTATAGGTCAGCCTTTCATAGGTCTGTTTATCCGCCCTTTTTCTCATCCAATAAATGTCAAGTGCGCCCTCCATATCCATCTTGAGTAGGCCTCCTGGTTCATTGCCCTAGCATACATCTTTATGAATTCTATTCTTAAGTATTCTATGGTGAAATTACAAATCCACTTTACGTTTCTATTCCACTTTCTAATACTTCATTTAATACCCTAAAGTCCTCTTTCACTCCTCCCTTTTACCATATAAACAGATATGATGTCTACGCATAGTAGATGCTATGTCTACCTGTAGTTACCAACTTTGCCTTTTCTCAAAGGACTAGCATGGCACATGTAAATATATGTTTGAGAGTGACAAAAATAATGGCGCAGAACAGTCACATATCTACAATGTAATATGTAGATATGTAGATATGTTTTTATTCCCCTAGATCCCTTGGCAGTTCTGCCATCACTTCAGGTTCCTAATTCCCCTTTTTGTGCTTAAGTATATCTTTGTGTGTATGTAGACGTGTGTTTACATATCCTGATTCTTTGGCCTACTTACATGAAATAAGTTGAAGGTTATTGGAAACCATGGAAAATAAGAAGGACTTCAGCATTGCTAAATCGAATAAGAGAAAGAAGGTAGCTCCAAAGACAGGAAAACCCTTCCCATCCACCCTTCCCTAGGATCCCTACTTTGCTGGTACTTTAGTGAGAAGCCAGAGGAGGTATGATGTTAAACGTCTCCTACAGAACGGACATTCTCACCTTCACCTTTGAAGCCTATGAAGAAAAATTGCAGTAACCCCTACGGGATGGCAAATGGTGAAGAATCGGTCACACATGTCTGCGAGGGTTGTCTGAAAGGTATGATACGTGTGTAGTGTTAGTTATGCTTTTACTTACACTAACCACCCTTTTCAAAATCGATAAAAACCCTCCCCTTTACATTACATCTCACAAAAGGTATAAATTATTCTATAAAAATAGAAAATTATACACTACGATAACATAGCTGTTTAGTCATTCACTTTACACTATATTTCATACACACATAAGTACTCCGTTCAGTTTATTTTGTAAACTATTGCTTTTAAAAGTTGCACTTCTCAACAACTTCCCACTGCCATGAAACATAACCTGTTGAACTAAAGAATTCACACAGTTTTTCGCACACTTCCCTGGCACACAGTTACGTGCGATTTCCACTATCCAGAGATATACTAGAGAGAGAGTTCTCTGCTCACCGCGAACCATTGTTTATGGTGCACAAGTCTGTTTTTTCTGTATCAGCATCAGTCAGACATGTGCTGTCAACCTCTTCAATCGAGAAGTTGTGCACTATGCACAAAGTCTGAACAATTAATTTCACTTTCTGAACAGGTAGTGGAACTGTACTGAGACGAACTCTAAAGCGTTTGGTCAGAATACTGAAAGTGTTTCCCACTACTCGCCTCCCTCTTGACAGTCAGTAGTTAAAAATCTCCAGAATGAGATTTTCACTCTGCAGCCGAGTGTGCGCTGATATGAAACTTCCTGACAGATTAAAACTCTGTGCCGGACCGAGACTCGAACTCGGGACCTTTGCCTTTCGCGGGAAGAAGCACGACTCACGCCCGGTCTCACAGCTTCACTTCTGCCAGTATCTCGTCTTTTACCTCCAAACTTTACAGAAGCTCTCCTGCGAACCTTTCAGAACTAGCACTCCTGAAAGAAAGGATACTGCGGAGACATGGCTTAGCCACAACCTGGGGGATGTTTCCAGAATGAGATTTTCACTCTGCAGCGGAGTGTGCGCTGATATGAAACTTCCTGGCAGATTAAAACTCTGTGCCCAACCCAGACAGTTTTAATCTGCCAGGAAGTTTCATTTTAGTTAAAAATCTGTTTGGACTTTGGTTCTGGTAGTATTTATAGTGTTTCGTGATATATGGTTCCAGGTAAAAGGCATCATCAGCAAGTACCACATATGGCACTTCAGTTTTCGTACCAGGGAGTGATTTTTGCAGTGGTACCTTGAACCAGTTTTCCCGAAATGCACTGCTGATCAAGCTGTTTGCATACACCATACCATCACTAGCTCTCCCATTGCACCCAATATCGATTAAAGAGAATCTGTACCTAGCGTCCTTGGGCGTACCCAGAGAGGGGCAGGGGGGGGGGGGGGGGTGCACTTGCCCCCCCCCCCCCCAGAAGATATTCGCAGTTTTTCACTAGTTTACTGTTTTATTTAATAAGAAATGCTGTATGTTTTCTCGGATTGTACAAGTGCATTCTTGTAATTAAAATGTTTATTAAAAGCAGTTTTTCAGTGGTTTACTGTTTTATTTAGTAAGAAGTGCTGTACGTTGCCTCGAGTCCTTGTTTCCTGACACTAGGATGACCCCCCCCCCCCCAGTTCAGATCCTGGGTACGGCCTTGCTAACGTCCACAATAGCTAGTTAAACAATGTTGTGGATTTTTTTTTAATAATGGAAGTATGCTGATCCTGCAGTTTGTGGTGGGGCGAATGCTTTGTATTTCCCATCCATTGCACCTGAAAATAAAAGTATGTAGTTTTATATAGCAGTATATAGACTTATAGAGTGCGAAATAAAAAACTGCCTATAGCTGAGTATGATGTATTCCAAGATTTCAAACATGGCTGAAATGCTGATGTAGTTCATTAAAAGCATCTTAATTACATTTTATTATTGTCAGATTTTCTCCATATTATGTAACTTAATTTTGTGACTTATCAATGCAGTTTGGGAACTGTCACATCAAATTCTTCGGCAATTTCCACCCACTTTTTTCTGTTGCTGATGCCTGTAACATTATATTCTTAAGAACTGTTGGAGTGACACACACACACACACACACACACACACACACACACACACACACACACGTGATAGTATAAGTAAGTCTGAACAAAAAACGTTGTATGAACGTAGGTTTAAAATATTAGGGTGGTCCATTGGTAGTGACTGGTCTAAATATCTCACGAAATAAGCATCAAACGAAAGAACTACAAAGAACGAAACTCGTCTAGCTTGAAGGGGGAAACCAGATGGACCTATGGTTGGCCCGCCAGATGGCGCTGCCATAGGTCAAATGGATATCAACTACGTTTTTTTTTTAAAAAAATAGGAACCACCATAGTTTATTACTTATTCGTGTAGTACGTAAAGAAATATGAATGTTTTAGTTGGACCACTTTTTTCGCTTTGTGATAGATGGCGCTGTAATAGTCACAAACGTGTAAGTACGTGGTATAACGTAACATTCCGCCAGTGCGGACGGTATTTGCTTTGTGATACATTACCCGTGTTAAATGGACCGTTTACCAATTGCGGAAAAGGTCGATATCGTGTTGATGTACGGTTATTGTGATCAAAATGCCCAACGGGCGTGTGCTATGTATGCTACTCGGTATCTTGGACGACATCGTCCAAGTGTCCGGACCGTTCACCGGATAGTGACGTTATTTAAGGAAACAGGAAGTGTTCAGCCACGTATGAAACGTCAACCACGACCTGCAACTAATGATGATGCCCGAGTAGGTGTTTTAGCTGCTGTCGCGGCTAATCCGCACATCAGTAGCAGACAAATTGCTCGAGAATCGGGAATCTCAAAAACGTCGGTGTTGAGAATGCTACATCAACATCCATTGCACCCGTACCATATTTCTATGCACGATGAATTGCATGGCGACGACTTTGAACGTCGTCAACAGTTCTGCCACTGGGCACAATAGGAATTACGGGACGATGACAGATTTTTTGCACGCGTTCTATTTAGCGACGAAGCGTCATTCACCAACAGCAGTAACGTAAACCGGCATAATATGCACTATTGGGCAACGGAAAACCCACGATGGCTGCGACAAGTGGAACATCAGCGACCTTGGCGGGTTAATGTATGGTGCGGCATTATGGGATGAAGGATAATTGGCCTCCATTTTATCGATAGCAGTCTAAATGGTGCAATGTATGCTAATTTGCTACGTAATGTTCTACCGATGTTACTACAAGATGTTTCACTGCACGACAGAATGGCGATGTACTTCCAACATGATGTGCGGCACATAGCTCGCGTGCGGTTGAAGCGGTATTAAATAGCATATTTCATAACAGGTGGACTGGTTGTCGAAGCACCATACTGTGGCCCGCTCGTTCACCGGATCTGACGTCCCCGGATTTCTTTCTGTGGGGAAAGTTGAAGGATATTTGATATCGTGATCCACCGACAACGCCTGACGACATGCGTCAGCGGATTGTCAATGCGTGTGCGAACATTACGGAAGGCGAACTACTCGCTGTTGAGAGGAATGTCGTTAGACGTATTGGCAAACGCACTGAGGTTGACGGACATCATTTTGAGCGTTTATTGCATTAATGTGGTATTTACAGGTAATCACGGTACGTTCACAGAGGTACATGTATCAGATTGAAACAACCGAAATAAAATGTTCAAACGTACCTACGTTCTGTATTTTAATTTAAAAAACTTACCTGTTACCAACTGTTCGCCTAAAATTGTGAGCGATATGTTTGTGACTATTACAGCGCCATCTATTACAAAGTGAAAAAAGTGGTTCAACTAAAACATTCATATTTCTGTACGTACTACATGAATCTGTAATAAAAAATGGGGGTTCTTGTTTTTAAAAAAACGCAGTTGATATCCGTTTGACCTATGGCAGCGCCATCTAGCAGGCCAACCATAGCGCCATTTGGTTTCCCCCTTCAAGGTAGACGAGTTTCGTTCTTTATAGTTTTTTTTTCGAAAAATGGCTCTGAGCACTATGTGACTTAACTTCTGAGGTCACCAGTCCCCTAGAACTACTTAAACCTGACTAACCTAACGAAACACATCCATGCCCGAGGCAGGATTCGAAACTGCGACCGCAGCAGCATCTCAGTTCCGGACTGAAGCGCCTAGAACCGTTCGACCACAGCGGCCGGCTATCCAAGTGATGAAAAGCTATTAAAAAAAATAAAAAAAAACAGTGAGCGTCCCACGGCAACAGTTCATTAATTGCGTGTGAGACTCGGGCGTAGTGCCGCTCTACCCGAATAATCATCGGTTCGGAAGTTGATACGGCGGAAGTTTGAAACCACGAGTTCTGTTACAAACACTAAGAACACAGGGCGACTGTTTAGAACACGAGGAAACATTGCTGTCGTGAGCGTCAATGCGACCGTAAGCACCAGAAAAGCGGTTCGTCGACGAGCTCAACAACTGAATTTCTCTCTCGTTAACTGCATGAAATCGTACCAAAATGCGTGTGTAAGAGACTCAACTTAACACAACAGATGAAGCCTGCAGATCACGGGAAGAAACGTCGACTTGCTCAGTGGGTTTTGGCTGGACAAGCGGAGAAAGAGAGCCTCACAAAATGAATTATTTTCTCAGATGAGGCGCACTTCCACCTCCGTTCGTACGTCACTGAGCGTAACTGCAGTATTTTGGGTCACCGAAATCCGCGAGTCACTGTGGAAGATGAGACGCATCCACGACGCAGAACTGTGTGGGGTGCGTTCTGGGTGGGAGCAGTGACCGGTTCGTACTTTTTTGAAAATACTGAGGGATCTGCCGTCACTGTGAAAGGCGACCGTTACCGAAACGTGCCTTCTGATTTGTTTTTCCCTCTTATTGATGAAAATTACGATTTTTTGGTTTCAACGAGATTATGCGATATGTCACGTATCTCGTGAAACGATTGCTCTGCTGAATGAAAAGCTTCCTCAAAAAATTATCTCTTTGCGTGGCAACAAGGAATGGTCAGCCAGATCCTACGAACTTAGTCCTTGTCAGTTTCGTTTGTGAGGATTTGTGACGTCAAAAGTGTACGTGAAGAAACCACAAACAGCACACCAATTGAAGGACGAAATTAAAAGGGTTATTAACGATATCCCACCAGATGTTTGTGAACGAGTCATCGAAAACTTCAATGAACGCATTGCTATTTGACGTGCGGCTTTGGCTGGTCAAGTACAGGATATACACTCCTGGAAATTGAAATAAGAACACCGTGAATTCATTGTCCCAGGAAGGGGAAACTTTATTGACACATTCCTGGGGTCAGATACATCACATGATCACACTGACAGAACCACAGGCACATAGACACAGGCAACAGAGCATGCACAATGTCGGCACTAGTACAGTCTATATCCACCTTTCGCAGCAATGCAGGCTGCTATTCTCCCATGGAGACGATCGTAGAGATGCTGGATGTAGTCCTGTGGAACGGCTTGCCATGCCATTTCCACCTGGCGCCTCAGTTGGACCAGCGTTCGTGCTGGACGTGCAGACCGCGTGAGACGACGCTTCATCCAGTCCCAAACATGCTCAATGGGGGACAGATCTGGAGATCTTGCTGGCCAGGGTAGTTGACTTACACCTTCTAGAGCACGTTGGGTGGCACGGAAACATGCGGACGTACATTGTCCTGATGGAACAGCAAGTTCCTTTGCCGGTCTAGGAATGGTAGAACGATGGGTTCGATGACGGTTTGGATGTACCGTGCGCTATTCAGTGTCCCCTCGACGATCACCAGAGGTGTACGGCCAGTGTAGGAGATCGCTCCCCACACCATGATGCCGGGTGTTGGCCCTGTGTGCCTCGGTCGTATGCAGTCCTGATTGTGGCGCTCACCTGCACGGCCCCAAACACGCATACGACCATCATTGGCACCAAGGCAGAAGCGACTCTCATCGCTGAAGACGACACGTCTACATTCGTCCCTCCATCACGCCTGTCGCGACACCACTGGAGGCGGGCTGCACGATGTTGGGGCGTGAGCGGAAGACGGCCTAACGGTGTGCGGGACCGTAGCCCAGCTTCATGGAGACGGTTGCGAATGGTCCTCGCCGATACCCCAGGAGCAACAGTGTCCCTAATTTGCTGGGAAGTGGCGGTGCGGTCCCCTACGGCACTGCGTAGGATCCTACGGTCTTGGCGTGCATCCGTGCGTCGCTGCGGTCCGGTCCCAGGTCGAAGGGCACGTGCACCTTCCACCGACCACTGGCGACAACATCGATGTACTGTGGAGACCTCACGCCCCACGTGTTGAGCAATTCGGCGGTACGTCCACCCGGCCTCCCGCATGCCCACTATACGCCCTCGCTCAAAGTCCGTCAACTGCACATACGGTTCACGTCCACGCTGTCGCGGCATGCTACCAGTGTTAAAGACTGCGATGGAGCTCCGTATGCCACGGCAAACTGGCTGACACTGACGGCGGCGGTGCACAAATGCTGCGCAGCTAGCGCCATTCTACGGCCAACACCGCGGTTCCTGGTGTGTCCGCTGTGCCGTGCGTGTGATCATTGCTTGTACAGCCCTCTCGCAGTGTCCGGAGCAAGTATGGTGGGTCTGACACACCGGTGTCAATGTGTTCTTTTTTTCCATTTCCAGGAGTGTAATTTTTCATACATAAATGGGATAAGTTTCTGAATGTGTTTGTAAAAAAATTGCAATAAATTCTGTATGTTCTATCGCACTTTAATATTCGTCCCTCTAATATAGAATGCGCACTAGCTACTCATCACATTTCCACATTATAAATCATTACATTCATTATTTGTTCACTACGCACAATTGCAACACCATCAACTAGAAAACATCATCTTGTAGCAAGCCTAGACCTGGTTATATCTGTCAATGAGGGCCCCCGACCACGGGAGAAGTTGTGGCACATAGGGTTCACAATGTTACCAAACTTCTGTTAAATTCAAGAAACCAAGATGAAATAAAACTTCCTGGCAGATTAAAATTGTGTGCCGGACCGAAACTCGAACTCAGGACCTTTACCTTTCACGGGCAAGTGCTCTACCATCTGAGCTACCCATGCAGGACCCACAGCTTTACTTCTGCCAGTATCTCGTCTCCTACCTTCCAAACTTGGTAGATCACTTGCCCGCGAAAGGCAAAGGTCCCGAGTTCGAGTCTCGGTCGGGCAGACAGTCTTAATCTGCCAGAAAGTTTCATATCAGCGCACACTCCGCTGCAGAGTGCAAATCTCATTCTGGAAACATGAAATCATATTGCACTGCTACTCAAACAAACAAGCAAAAAAAGTATCTGTCGTGAAAAACTGAAGCTAATTGTGTTGGACTTTCACTGAAATCGTTAGGAAGACTGAAGCCAGAAAAAAGAAAGGCGAGTTCATCTGGTCAGCTCGGAATTTCAAATTAACAAGAGGAATAACACAAAGAATATCACATTCTAGATGTACAATGAAACAATTAAATGCGAGCTGCTTAGAATACGGGCTCGGATATACAGGGTGTAATTTTAAGTTGACAAACCGTATATGTTTCACACAAAAATAATGTGTAGAATCCAAAGTTGATTATTTCCGAGGAGCACATATACTGGTGCTAAAATTAGCCCACCATCCCAGCTCTCTTGGGGTGTGGCGTGAGGCAACTTTAAAATTTCAAACGGAACCCCCATTTTTTATTGCAGAATCAGATTCTATATAAGAAATTACGTACATTTTGTCTTAAACATTTGTTTGGATTCTTGTTAGCTGGCGCTGTAATTGCCGGGCGCGGTGGTCTCGCGGTTCTAGGCGCGCAGTCCGGAACCGTGCGACTGCTACGGTCGCAGGTTCGAATCCTGCCTCGGGCATGGATGTGTGTGATGTCCTTAGGTTAGATAGGTTTAAATAGTTCTAAGTTCTAGGGGACTAATGACCGTAGCAGTTGAGTCCAATAGTGCTGAGAGCCATTTTTGGCGCTGTAATTCAAGAAAATCCATGTTCTCATTTTTGCGTGGAAAATGGTTATGGATAAATAAAAAATGAGTTAACTTGTTAGTAAGTAGGATGTTTGGTTAGTTAGTTAGTCAGATCATTTGCTTGATAATTAAAAGTTGTGTGGACTCATGACCACAAAACAAACAACACTTACCCGAATCTGCGGAAAAAATTGATATTTGGGTCAACATTTGTAAAACTCTAATTCCTCTCTCTCAAACCCCACCCTGTGGGGAGAGAGGGAGAATTTTAGTTTCAGCGAATCAAAATATTTTTTATTCATTTTTTATTCATCCAAAAATGATAACATGGATTTTCTTGAATTACAGCGCCAACTACCAAGAATCAAAACAAATGTTTAAGACAAAATGTCGTAATTTCTTATGTAGAATCTGATTCTGCAATAAAAAATGGGGGTTCCCATTTTAAATTTTAAAGCTGCCTCCCGCCCCACCCCCAGGGTCTGGGGTGGCGGGCTAATTTTAGCACCAGCAGATGTCCCTCTCGAAAATAATCAACTTTGGATTCTACACATTTTTTTCGTGTGAAGCTTATTTTTCGAGTTATTCTAGTTTATCAACTTAAAATATACACCCTGTGTAACTAATACCTCAAGCTGTCTGCTATTTTTCGGAAACGACACTTGCAACTTCAAGCTCCACAGTCAGCACAAGATTAAAACCAGGAAGTGAATGCTTAAAATTTCTCTGTGCCTTGTACTGATTGGAACAAAACGTCCAAACACTTTTTGGAGGGGAGACAGCATGCTCGCCGGCTGTTGTTTTTAAGTCAGCAGTGTTGCTGGCTGAGCCAGGGCAGCCTCAACGGATGCTTGCAGTACCAGCACAGATATTTATGACACAGCCAGTGTTCATAAAAATTATAAATGAAAGCTAATCATATAAAAAAATTATCCAGGCTCCCCAGAAAACATATGCTACCCACTCTACCTTGATAGGCACCCCACAGAAATTTTCGAAAGTCGGCGCCCTTCCTCAACACATGCTTTCGCCCGAGTTGTAACTTAGAAGACAATATTTTTCCCCTTTTCCCGTATGTATAAAACTTCCATACGGTGCCTGTTGAAACGATTAACATTTCAATTACCTTGGTTACGGAAACACGCACCACACATGCACTAACAGTATTCACTTAGTTCCCCGACCAGCCCCGGATATACGATATTTCTGAATCGGCGTAAAAACCTGATTTCGCCCCCCCCCCCCCCCCCCCCCCCCCGTTGAGTGTTTGAAATTGTTTTTGTTGTGGTGTTCAGTCCAAAGACTGGTTTGATACAGCTCTCCATGCTACTCTATCCTCTCCAAGCTTCTTCAACTCCCAGTACCAACTTACATCCTTCTGAATCTGCTTAGTGTATTCATCTCTTGGTCCCCCCTCTACGATTTTTACCCCCCCCCCCCCCCGCTTACCTCTAGTACTAAATTGGTGATTCCTTGATGCCCCAGAACATGTCCCACCAACCGATCGATTCTTCTAGTCAAGTTGTGCCACAACTTCTCCCCAATACTTTTCAGTATCTTCTCATTAGTTACGTCATCTACCCACCTAATCTTCAACATCTCGAAAGCCTCTATTATCTTCTTGTCTAAACTGTTTATCGTCCATGTTTCACTTCCATACATGGCTACACTGCACACAAATACTTTCAGAAACGACTTCCATATACTTGTATCTATACTCGATGTTAACAGAGTTCTCTTCTTCAGAAACACTTTCCTGGTCCACATTTTACGTCCTCTACTTCGTCCGCCGCGCCGGCCGGAGTGGCTGAGCGGTTCTAGGCGCTACAGTCTGGAACCGCGTGACCGCTACGGTCGCAGGTTCGAATCCTGCCTCTGACATGGCTGTGTGTGTGATGGTCGTAGGTTGTTTAGGTTTAAGTAGATCTAAGTCTATGGGACCGATGACCTCAGATGTTAAGTCCCATAGTGCTCAGAACCATTTGAACCACTTTGAGTAACATGTTTGTCGCCAATGTGACGACTTCAGTATGCTGTGAAGCTTAAAATGGAGGATAACGATGCTAAAACTTCCCTTACATGGCGTACAAATACGCATTTTACTGTTATCTGTTTGGTTCCGAGGCTGAACTCTTTGTTGCTATTGGTGGACGTAGCACACAGAAGTAATATAGTGGACTGGACAGATAGTGTGAAGATGGTATGGATTTTCTCATGCGGCAAGGGAAACGATAAGGCGGTGTATTTGTTAACATCACGAGCGGTTAACAATAACAAGTGCGTCTGGCATTTGGCTGAAATCGGGAAGCGGTCACTTCACGCCCTTCGGTCGCTACATTGGAGACACCATATTCAGTTCATCATGTTTCGGTTGCTTCTGTACTATAACTTGCGTATTAGCTCATACTATGCCGTTTTAAGACAAAGGGAAAATGAAAATGAATCACTCTAGCTCCGATATGTTGTACACACGTCAATAAATGCTTTGCATCACCACGGTTCCCAGAACTCCTGAAGATAAAAACAACCACGCATGAGCAGCGCCTATTAGACGGAGGCGTTCCGACAGCCGATCAGTTCGAGTCATTCCACCAGGAACGAGGTACACGGCTCGTCTTGTCTGAAGTTCAACCGTGCCTAGACGGTCGATACCGCGGTTCGAAAGCGTCCGCATTGTTACTTTGTGCCAGGAAGGGCTCTCAACAAGGGAAGTGTCCGGGCGTCTAGGAGTGAACCAAAGCGATGTTGTTCGGACATGGAGGAGATACAGAGAGACAGGAACTGTCGATGACATGCCTCGCTCAGGCCGCCCGAGGACTACTTCTGCAGTGGATGACCGCTACCTACGGATTATGGCTCAGAGGAACCCTGAGAGCAACGCCACCATGTTGAATAACGCTTTTCGTGCAGCCGCAGGACATCGTGTTACGACTCAAACTGTGCGCAATAGGCTGCACGATGCGCAACTTCACTCCCGACATCCATGGCGAGGTCCGTCTTTGCAACCACGACACCGTGCAGCGCGGTACAGATGGGCCCAACAACATGCCGAATGGACCGCTCAGGATTGGCATCACGTTCTCTTCACCGACGAGTGTCGCACATCAACCAGACGATCGTCGGAGACGTGTTTGGAGACAACCCAGACAGGTTGAACGCTTTAGACACACTGTCCAGATAGAGCAGCAAGGTGGAGGTTCCCTGCATTATGTGGAGCAACGTTCGCCGCTGGTGGTAACGCAAGGCACCGTAACAGCTGTACGATACATGAATGCCATCCTCCGACCGATAGCGCAACCGTATCAGCAGCATATTGGCGAGGCATTCTTCTTCACGGACCACAATTTTCTTCAGGATAGCGGCCTCTCTCGACTAGAGTGGCCAGCATGTTCTAGAGACATGAATCCTAACGAACATGCCTGGAATAGATTGAAAACGACTGTTTATGGTCGACGTGACCCAACAACCACTCTGAGGGATCTACGCTTAATCATTGTTGAGGAGTGTGACAATCTGGACCACCAGTGTCTTGATGAACTTGTGGATACTATGCCACGACGAATACAGGCAAGAAGGCGTGCTACTGGATAATAGAGGTACTGTGTACAAAAAAATGGTTCAAATGGCTCTGAGCACTATGGGACTTAACTGCTGAAGTCATCAGTCCCCTAGAACTTAGAAGTGCTTAAACCTAACTAACCTAAGGACATCACACACATCCATGCCCGAAGCAGGATTCGAACCTGCGACCGTAGCGGTCGTGCGGTTCCAGACTGTAGCGGCTAGAACTGCTCGGTCACTGCAGCCGGCCTGGTGAGTACAGCGACATGGACCACCACCTCTGAAGGTCTCGCTGTATGATGGTACAAGGTGCAATGTGTGGTTTTCATAAGCAATAAAAAGGGTGGAAATGGTGTTTATGTTGATCTGTATTCTAATTTTCTGTACAGGCTCCAGAACTCTGAGGTGATGCGAAACTTTTTTTGATGTTGAAACGTCCCCTTAGAAAAATTATACATGACTATGCTTAAACTGACACACAATATTTTTTAGCGCAACGCAATCTGACTTTCAATAATCCCTACAAAAGAATGGCCCTGACTAACATTAACCTATACCTTTCACAAATTACTTACCTCACAAAAATCTTCGTTACTCGAACTACTGCAATACAGCGAGCGCCACTACTGCCAGCTAAATAAAATATTCTAACTACTGAAGGCACTAACTACTGATAGGCATAGTTAGCAAATGAAAGATTTTGATAGAGAACAAACAATGTATTTACCTCAATAGTGTTCAAAAGTCATAATGTATATAGCAGTTCATGACATCCAGTCTTACAAATTTCAAAACTCCGCCATCTCTCTCCCAACATCCACCACTGCTGGCGGCTCACCTCCAACTGCGCAACGCTCTTCGCTGTTAACAGCCAACTGCCCAACACTACAATAGCGAATATTACAACAAAGCCAACCAGCTACAGACTGCACACAGCACTGGATTTTCATACAGAGCGCTACGTGGCGTTACCAATATAAAAACCTAAACAACCTACTTACAATGTGTGTATATAAAATTCCCACTTGGAAATTGGTACGAAAAAGACTCAGTTTGTGCTGAGCTGATGGAGAGGGAAGGACTTAAGGTACTGTCTTGCGAATTGTGTACATTTATTATATGTTTATTATCCTGCTGGAAGAATTTCCTAAATTTTGGTGGGGAACGGAACAGACAATTTCTGTACAGCCTTGCTGCTTAAAATTCAAGTAGACACAACTGCTTGAAATTGGAGGAAAAAGGCTCAGTCTACACTGAGCTGCTGGAGAGCAAGTATGTGAGATATTTATTTACGTTTGCTGGGGAATGTGTTCAGTTGATGAGATGTTTGTGTAATACAGAGAAGAATTGAATTAGTTCATTACCTGTAAGCATACACTTGAGGACTGCATTCATAGCCTCCTACACGAGGAATGGAAGAAGGCGATAATGGATGAGTATAGGGGGAATACTTTTCAGCAAATAATGGTGATGCAGCAGGATGGACTGAGGATGCACTTCGCACTCCATAGAGGCTACTGTCTACGTTGGAACTGTTCACATTTCTTGAAAGCGCAGGATAGAACGGTAATTTTTTTCACACACACACAGACACACACACACACACACACACACACATGGGGTGTATTTTATTTTAATTTTTAAATATAATATACACCGCTTGTGAATGTCGAAATTGTTATGTACATTACTTCAAGATCTAATAAAATCGGTAATTTTTTATATAGAAGGCTGTGTTATGAAGGTCATGAGTATGGACATCAGGTTGAGGAAGTTGAAACAAAGTTTGAGAGACAAGAAACTTGCTGGTGATAAAACCATAAGAATCAGGCTGACAGACAAAATGACTGATGAACTACAGCTGTACTATGGGATGGCCATTAGAAATAATACTAAAGATTTATTGAAAATGAATCAGGCAGTATGGGCTACCTTCTTCCACAGACTGTCAACTGATGAAAAATCAGTACACCACCTTTGCCCTCCTGAGTCTGAGTCATGGCGCAATTACCGAAATGCCCAGTACTCAAACAGTTCATACAGCCATAAACATTCCATCCCAGCAGCAGTCATGGATATCATAAAACGTATTCACAGAAACCTGGCAAATCCTGAATTACTGAAGAAGCGTCTGCACGGTCAGACTCAAAATCCCACGAGTAGTTCAATAATGTTATATACACTCGCTTAACAGAAAGTGTTTTTGTTGAAATGTAGACACTAAAGTGGGGGGTCAGTGATGCTGTTATTGCTTTTAATGCTGGTAACATTCGTAGGGTGAAAGTGCTACAGCATATGGGAATTAATCCTGGAGCAAAGTGCATCAGAGAACTTGATCAGATGGACAAGGTCCGCATTGATAAAGCAGAGTATCCAGCACAGTTGGCCACTGAAGAGTCCAGAAGAAAGAAGAAAAAACTTGGAAAAAGATCAGGAGGAGGATGTACAGTGTGGTCCAGGTTGCTTCTGAGTGAGTAAAAATAAAAAATTAAGCATATATTAAGTGAGTTACAGACTTTTGAAACTTTAGAAGCCGTTCCTGAAAATTTACATTTTCTGTTGCATTTTTCCCTAAATCTCAGAAACCACTTCGAGTACAGTGTTGTTGTATTCATAAGATGACACGGAGATTCTGGCTTGCACGTCCAGCTATTGGGATATTGTTATTAAAGAAACTGTTGAAATCAAACTATCAAGCACTCTTATAAACAGAGATGGTGTATATTGTTTAAATGTTGCTTGGAATCCGGCTCTGTCTCTCATCAAAACACAGAGGGGCAGAATTAGTCCTACCTCACCTGTCGATTACTAGTCACTATAGATATCTCTGATGTTGGTTATATTTGGTTGTGTGTTGACTCTGCGGTTACTTGTTCTGTGTGTGGTATCTTCCTTGTTTCTCCTCTGTGACCAGAGGTATCACATTCCCTTGCACATTGCTTCCTCCTTGCAGTTGTGCCTTGAGAATGGCAGGGTGTGCTCCTGTCGAGATATCGGCGGTGGCCGACGACGTCACCCGGCAGCAAACCCGTAAATTATCTGAACATTCAATTCTCACATGGGTGTAGTTGTCCTCATGTTGCCAGATCCCTCGTTACTTCTTTCCACCGAACCAGTCCCCTGCATTCGTCGATCGAGAAAAACGAACAATCGTCATGTGCCTGCTCCGAAATCGTTCCCTGTACAGCGTTTCAGCAATGAGAGCACTCAACGCTCTTCCCCATACACAAGGTGGATGTCAGTGAGTTCAGCTCCATCATATTGTACTGTACGTCTCTCAATAGCATTGAATAATGGATGGTCTGTCATTGATTCATAGCATGTTCTTTCGTGGGACAATATAAATAAGATACAACAGAGCCACTTTATGGACAAGCAAAGTAAACAAAACCTGCATCATGACTGGTGATCAGTGCAGGAAATAAAGAATGCAAATGTTAATAAACAGCAGAGTACGTGTAAAAATTTTAGTTGTAAACAAGCTGGAAAACAGTAATTGTAGACAAAGCGGTAGACAAGTTTACTTCCATATCTCCTTAAGCTCGCTTCTCCGACCCCAGGTTCCCTACCTCAAATTGTTACATTTTTGCACACACTTACGGAGACAACCTGTAACTCGCGAAAGGACCATGAAGGTGAAGTTAGATACACTCCTGGAAATGGAAAAAAGAACACATTGACACCGGCGTGTCAGACCCACCATACTTGCTCCGGACACTGCGAGAGGGCTGTGCAAGCAATGATCACACGCACGGCACAGCGGACACACCAGGGACCGCGGTGTTGGCCGCCGAATGGCGCTAGCTGCGCAGCATTTGTGCACCGCCGCCGTCAGTGTCAGCCAGTTTGCCGTGGCATACGGACCTCCATCGCAGTCTTTAACACTGGTAGCATGCCGCGACAGCGTGGACGTGAACCGTATGTGCAGTTGACGGACTTTGAGCGAGGGCGTATAGTGGGCATGCGGGAGGCCGGGTGGACGTACCGCCGAATTGCTCAACACGTGGGGCGTGAGGTCTCCACAGTACATCGATGTTGTCGCCAGTGGTCGGCGGAAGGTGCACGTGCCCGTCGACCTGCGACCGGACCGCAGCGACGCACGGATGCACGCCAAGACCGTAGGATCCTACGCAGTGCCGTAGGGGACCGCACCGCCACTTCCCAGCAAATTAGGGACACTGTTGCTCCTGGGGTATCGGCGAGGACCATTCGCAACCGTCTCCATGAAGCTGGGCTACGGTCCCGCACACCGTTAGGCCGTCTTCCGCTCACGGCCCAACATTGTGCAGCCCGCCTCCAGTGGTGTAGCGACAGGCGTGAATGGAGGGACGAATGGAGACGTGTCGTCTTCAGCGATGAGAGTCGCTTCTGCCTCGGTGCCAATGATGGTCGTATGCGTGTTTGGCGTCGTGCAGGTGAGCGCCACAATCAGGACTGCATACGACCGAGGCACACAGGGCCAACATCCGGCATCGTGGTGTGGGGAGCGATCTCCTACACTGACCGTACACCTCTGGTGATCGTCGAGGGGACACTGAATAGCGCACGGTACATCCAAACCGTCATCGAACCCATCGTTCTACCATTCCTAGACCGGCAAGGGAACTTGCTGTTCCAACAGGACAATGCACGTCCGCATGTATCCCGTGCCACCCAACGTGCTCTAGAAGGTGTAAGTCAACTACCCTGGCCAGCAAGATCTCCGGATCTGTCCCCCATTGAGCATGTTTGGGACTGGATGAAGCATCGTCTCACGCGGTCTGCACGTCCAGCACGAACGCTGGTCCAACTGAGGCGCCAGGTGGAAATGGCATGGCAAGCCGTTTCACAGGACTACATCCAGCATCTCTACGATCGTCTCCATGGGAGAATAGCAACCTGCATTGCTGCGAAAGGTGGATATAGACTGTACTAGTGCCGACATTGTGCATGCTCTGTTGCCTGTGTCTATGTGCCTGTGGTTCTGTCAGTGTGATCATGTGATGTATCTGACCCCAGGAATGTGTCAATAAAGTTTCCCCTTCGTGGGACAATGAATTCACGGTGTTCTTATTTCAATTTCCAGGAGTGTAGATAGCGTTCACACGGAGGCTAATCAACACTCATTCTTCCACCGAACGATTTCCGAATGGTTTAAGAGGGGGAAGAGGGGGGGGGGGGGAGCGACACTGGTACACTAAAGTACCCTCCCTCACGCACACAAACGGGGCTTTTGCAGTATAGAGAGGTGAAGATGGGTAGTAAAATGAATCTTTGATATTCGCCGCGTACGAACATAATAAAAGTTCCGTCGTACAAATGCGCGTTTTGTGTGTTCCGTCTGATGTGACCCTTACTCCCTGTCTGTACCCTTTTTATTGTTGCGCCCAGATGCGTGGCCGCTGACCTGTAAAGTGTGCCCAGCGAAATCAGCGCGCTCCAAAGGTCGAATAAAGGTCATCTAGTCACCCTGTCCGAGTCCCACAACTTGTCCGGGAAGTAGAAGAGCCGAGGGCTCTTACTGATGTAGTGGTCTGGACGTGCTCGAACAGGAACTTTTTTTTCCTTTATTGGATTTCGATTCCCACCCCACCCCCACCCCCCAGAGGGGGGGAGGGGGGGGGGCGGGCTGGCAGCAGCGTAATATGCCGCTCTGGAGCCTATAGGAAACTTGAAAATACAATTAGGATATATCATAACAATAAAAATAGGCGATAAAACGGTGACTGTTTAAAACTGGAACATGGCGAAAAGTTGCGAAGAAAATATAAAAACAAAGGGTCGGTGATGCTGCTTGAAACACATAGTAAATAGACAGGCACAATTTAAAAAACACAGTGACAGTCTGGTTTCTGTTGTTATGAAGGCAAATGAGGGGGGGGGGGGAGGAGGAGCAGGTTAGTGTTCAACGTCCCGTCGACAACGGCGTCATTAGAGACGGAGTGCAACCTCGGGTTAGGGTTGGTTCAAATGGCTCTGAGCACTATGAGACTCAACTGCTGTGGTCATTAGTCCCCTAGAACTTAGAACTACTTAAACCTAAGGACATCACACACATCCATGCCCGAGGCAGGATTCGAACCTGCGACCGTAGCAGTCGCACGGTTCCGGACTGCGCGCCTAGAACCGCGAGACTCGGGTTAGGGAAGGATGGGGAAGGAAGTCGGCCGTGCCCTTTCAAAGGAACCATCCCGGCATTTGCCTGAAACGATTTAGGGAAATCACGGAAAACATAAATCAGGATGGCTGGAGACGGGATTGAACCGTCGTACTTCCGAATGCGAGGGGGGGGGGGGTGGAGGTTCCGGACAGATGAGGGAGTCAAAAGGGGGGAGAAGATGAAAAGCAAGCAAGCGGGAAGCCGATGGAGGGAGGGGACACAGAAAAGGGAGGGGGCAGGGTGGACACGAGAAGGAGTGGGAGAGGCAATGGAGGGGAAAGAAAAAGTACTCAGGGGTCAAAGAGAGAGTAGGTGGGGAAAAAACAGGATGGATAGAGGGGAGAGGGATCCCACACAAAGGACACAGGGACAGAGAGGGAGGTGATGATCAGAGTTGATTGGAGTGATACATGGAGAGAAAGAGAGAGGACATAATCCAGGAGGAGGAGTTGACGGAAGCCACCTTTGGAAATGAGATGCAGGGTGTAGAGGTGGAGAGCATAGGGGACACAATGGTGAAGGCGCAGCAGTGGGCAGGTGTTGGAGAGGAGAGGAGCAACCAGGGGATGAGGGGGATCAGGGCAGTGAGAGGTGCACAAGAGTCGGATATGTTCGAGGAAAAGGAGAAGATGGGGGTAAGGAATCAGGTCATAGAAGACCCGCGTGAGGGACGGGAGGCGTTTATGGAAGGTGAGGCGGAGTGCATGGCTCTCGAAGATCTGGAAGGACTTACAGAATTTGGGGAAGGTGGATATCCAGGCAGGACTGGCGTAACAGAGAATGGGACGGATTAAGGATTTAGGGTGTGGAGTACGGTAGAGGGGTTCAACCCCCATGTCCAGCCAGAGAGGATATTACAGAGACGGAGGCAGTTGTGGGTTTTGGATTGGATAGAGCGGAGATGAGGGATCGAGGTGAGGTGACGGTCAAAGTGACTCTGACGAAGGTGAGGGTGGGGGAGAGGTGGACAGGACAGCTGCAGATGGTAAGGGGAAAATCAAGGAGCGAGTGGTACGACCTATGATCTGGGTCTCGGAAGGATTGATTGTCAGGAACTGCTCGTTACCCCATGTGGCAAAAAGGTCAAGGTCATTCTGGAGAAGGCGTTGGGACTGTTGAAGGATAGGAGCTAGGGCAAGGAATGCGGTGTCATCGGCATACTGCAGGATGTGGGCTGGAGAGGGGGAGGAGGGGGGCGGATATCTGCTCGGAACTGGAACCGTATTGCTAAATATTTTACATCCGGAAGCGATCATAATTTACTTTATTTTCTGTCGGCTGCAGAATTATTTACTCACTACTCTGGCAAACTTTCAAGCAGATTTACAAACACGGAATTTAAATTAAAACTTCTGGAGGAAGAGGCCGTGGTCGAACAGCAGGGATTCTTCCTCCTGACATTTCGTTGCAAACTGCCAGCAACATCTTTCAAGGTGAGCCAAGGACTAGGTCCCGTTTACATGGAGCGCATAGAGGGCGCCACCATTCGACACGTGCTGTCGACAGTAAAATTAACTTCATTACTCTCGATCAAAGGTAATCGACAGACACATTGGTGGTATATAGTCGATCGGCATGTCTTATCCAACTGTAAGCCTTCTTCTTTTGTATTACAATTATTGTGGTGTTTACAAATCTCTATGGCTTCTGTGTACATACGTGCATAATAATGTGATGTCTTAGCTAGCACGCTTGTTCACTAAATTTTACATGCTTCACCATCCCGAACAGGCAATGAAGGCCTCACGGTACCGACCAACCGCCGTGTCCTCAGTCCATAGGCGTCACTGGATGCGGATATGGAGGGTCATGTGGTGAGCACACCGCTCTCCCGACAGTACGTCAGATTCCGAGACCGGAGCCGCTACTTATCGATCGAGTAGCTCCTCAGTTTGCCTCACAAGGGCTGAGTGCACCCCGCTTGCCAACAGCGCTCGGCAGACCGGATGGTCACCCATCCGAGTGCTAGCCCAGCCCGACAGCGCTTAACTGCGGTGATATGACGGGAACCGCAGTTACCACTGCAGCAAGACCGTTGGCAAATTTTACATGATTACCGTCTTTAAAACATGTTCCGCTACAGGTGATTTGTCGGTGTGCCCCACACGACAGTGCTTTTCGTCTTCGGTTAGGCGGGTATTAACATTCTTTTCGTTGTTCCAAAAAAAACCTTCTCACAACTACACTAAATTT
This sequence comes from Schistocerca gregaria, assembly GCF_023897955.1. Taxonomy (NCBI): domain Eukaryota; kingdom Metazoa; phylum Arthropoda; class Insecta; order Orthoptera; family Acrididae; genus Schistocerca; species Schistocerca gregaria. The sequence continues at coordinate 59,209,387 of NC_064930.1, read as the reverse complement.
TATACATTGTAGGGGCTGTAAAACAGTGCCGTGCGTCTTTCGCCGGTATTAAACATTCACTGATTTTCTTGGTGGATCTAAAAACTGAATATGTTTTTGAAGACGGTGATCATGAAATAAAGCGGGCCGGAGTGGCCCAGAGGTTCTAGATGCTTCAGTCTGGACCCGCGCGACCGCTATGGTCGCAGGTTCGAATCCTGCCTCGGCTATGGATGTGTGTGATGTCCTTTGGTTAGTTAGGTTTAAGTAGTTTTAAGTTCCAGGGGACTGATGACCTCAGATGTTAAGTCCCATAGTGCTCAGAGCCATTTGAACCATGAAATAAAATTTACTGAGACAAGCCTGCTAACCTAGACATCACACGTTTGTGACAAATTTATCAGGATTTCATGCATTTTAGCCATTCCAGTAAAAGAAGTGAACTTTTGAAGGAAAGGGGATTGAAACTACCAGCTCTTGGTGAAACAAGGCGGAATTTTCATTCACACGCTATACAAACCATTATTGTTCACTATACGGGCCTGAGAGCAGCATTTAGTGATGTGATAAACAATGAAGGGTGGTATGATAATTCTTTACATCAAGCAACTAGGATAAATAAGACACTGAATGACCAAATTCTTCTTTTTCTACTGCAGCTGTACAATTCGATTTTCCAGCATGCAAGCTGACACCTTGCAAAATAAAGCTATGGGCATAAGGACAGTGTAAGCTCGAAATTGAAAACTGCATCATGGCTGTTGAAAGATGTGAGGAAAGTATTCTTAAATGAATAGTTCAATCTGAGGGCCTTATAAATTCAGCAGGTATGTGTGAAATTAATTTTAGCGAAACAGAAGTAAGTATTCAGAAACTGAGAAGCCTAGTATTCGAAATAATTGAAATAGCAGTGGTAAACATCAAAATTAGATTCCAGGAGTTGCACGGAACAGATTTTACGGAACTTGTAAATGAGCGAAAGTTCTCAGGTTATATTAGGCCTAACAATTTTCCTACACGTGAAGTTGGAAAACTGGTTAAAATATATCCTTTATCGACAATGAAAAACTGAAAGTTATGTTTGTTTACAAAATAGCTCAAATGGCTCTAAGCACTATGGAACTTAACATCTGAGGTCATCAGTCCCCTAGAACTTAGGACTACTTAAACCTAACTAACCTAAGGACATCACACACATCCATGCCCGAGGCAGGATTCGAACCTGCGACCGTAGCAGCAACACGGTTCTGGACTGAAGCGCCTAGAACCGCTCACCACAGCGGCCGGCTGTTTATTTACAGCGCTGAGGATAAACGTCTAGATCCTCAAGACCTCCTTAAATCCGTTATAAACACTGGATTAAAAAACATGTCCTCTAAATCTGTGAAATCACTGTCGTTGGTTCTTGCAACTCCAGCAACGACTGCGCCTTGGAAAAGAAGCATGAGTTCATTAAAACGATTACTTTCGCAACACATTGACAGATGACAGAATGTCAAACTTGTGAAATCTTCAACCAACCGGCAGGATTTCATATCTCGTGTCATCGATGTTTACGCCCAGAAAAAGGACAGAAGGATACAACATATTTATAAAAAGATGTAACGGCGAATTGCTATGTTTCATATTTTTACGAATGTGTAGATGTTTAATATTTTTACGTTTTTATTTATAACAATTTCTGTAGTACTATCAGTGTTAGAAGAAATATGGAAATGCGTCACTTTTGCATTTATTCTGTTTTAAGATTTTTTTTTCTTTTTTCGAAATTCGAAAATCTCATACAGCCAACTGGCACTGGAGCGCGTTTCGATCGCATGTAACACGTTGGTAATCCCGTACCGTATGCACAAGGACAAACGGCATAGATTTCTGAGAGTTCAGCAACGTGCGCGCTGAACTCGCCACGCTCAACGTTAACATTCGACAGCAGAGCCGCATGCAGACGGCTTTTTTAGCGGAAGCAGCGTCAAAGTCTTTACCCTGGAATGAAAGAAAAACATAACATTTTGAGATGTACGTTAAACGCAAATCTTCTCTTCGTTAAACAGAAAGCGATATAGTTAGAGATCTGCGCGGATAAGAAAAGTGCAATCCGCACCGCATTCGAAAGTACTTTACCCGCATCCGCATATATTTGAGTTTTGAATGAGTAATTAATAGTAGAAGACAGCAGTACTTAGAATTATCGTATGTAATGACATAGTTGAAGTCTGAGACATCAAGAAGAATATAATAATTCCAATCCCAAATAAAGCAGGTGTTGACAGATGTGAAAATTACCGAACTATCAGTTTAATAAGTCACGGCTGCAAAATACTAACGCGAATTCTTTACAGACGAATGGAAAAACTGGTAGACGCCGACCTCGGGGAGGATCAGTTTGGATTCCGTAGAAATGTTGGAACACGTGAGGCAATACTGCCCCTACGACTTATCTTAGAAGCTAGATTAAGGAAAGGCAAACCTACGTTTCTAGCATTTGTAGACTCAGAGAAAGCTTTTGACATTGTTGACTGCAATACTCTCATTCAAATTCTAAAGGTGGCAGGGGTAAAATACAGGGAGCGAAAGGCTATTTACAATTTGAACAGAAACCAGATGGCAGTTATAAGAATCGAGGGGTATGAAAGAGAAGCAGTGGTTGGGAAGGGAGTGAGACAGGGTTGTAGCCTCTCCCTGATGTTATTCAGTCTGTTAATTGACCAAGCAGTAAAGGAAACAAAAGAAAAATTCGGAGTAGGAATTAAAATCCGTGGAGAAGAAATAAAAACTTTGAGGTTCGCGGATGACATCGTAAAGCAAAGGACTTGGAAGAGTAGTTGAACGGAATGGATACTGTCTTGAAACGAGGATATAAGATGAACATCAACAAAAGCAAAACGAGGATAATGGGATGTAGTCAAATTTAGTCGGGTGCTGCTGAGGCAATTATATTAGGAAATGAGACACTTAAAGTAGTAAAGGAGTTTTACTATTTGGGGAGCAAAATAACTGATGATGGTCGAAGCAGAGAGGATATAAAATATAGACTGGCAATGGCAAGGAAAGAGTTTCTGAAGAAGAGAAATTTGTTAACATCGAGTATAGATTTAATTGTCAGGAAGTCATTTCTGAGAGTATTTGTATGGAGTGTAGCCATGTATGGAAGTGAATCATGGACGATAAATACACTCCTGGAAATGGAAAAAAGAACACATTGACACCGGTGTGTCAGACCCACCATACTTGCTCCGGACACTGCGAGAGGGCTGTACAAGCAATGATCACACGCACGGCACAGCGGACACACCAGGAACCGCGGTGTTGGCCGTCGAATGGCGCTAGCTGCGCAGCATTTGTGCACAGCCGCCGTCAGTGTCAGCCAGTTTGCCGTGGCATACGGAGCTCCATCGCAGTCTTTAACACTAGTAGCATACCGCGACAGCGTGGACGTGAACCGTATGTGCAGTTGACGGACTTTGAGCGAGGGCGTATAGTGGGCATGCGGGAGGCCGGGTGGACGTACCGCCGAATTGCTCAACACGTGGGGCGTGAGGTCTCCACAGTACATCGATGTTGTCGCCAGTGGTCGGCGGAAGGTGCACGTGCCCGTCGACCTGGGACCGGACCGCAGCGACGCACGGATGCACGCCAAGACCGTAGGATCCTACGCAGTGCCGTAGGGGACCGCACCGCCACTTCCCAGCAAATTAGGGACACTGTTGCTCCTGGGGTATCGGCGAGGACCATTCGCAACCGTCTCCATGAAGCTGGACTACGGTCCCGCACTCCGTTAGGCCGTCTTCCGCTCACGTCCTAACATCGTGCAGCCCGCCTCCAGTGGTGTCGCGACAGGCGTGAATGGAGGGACGAATGGAGACGTGTCATCTTCAGCGATGAGAGTCGCTTCTGCCTTGGTGCCAATGATGGTCGTATGCGTGTTTGGCGCCGTGCAGGTGAGCGCCACAATCAGGACTGCATACGACCGAGGCACACAGGGCCAACACCCGGTATCATGGTGTGGGGAGCGATCTCCTACACTGGCCGTACACCTCTGTTGATCGTCGAGGGGTCACTGAATAGTGCACGGTACATGCAAACCGTCATCGAACCCATCGTTCTACCATTCCTAGACCGGCAAGGGAACTTGCTGTTCCAACAGGACAATGCACGTCCGCATGTATCCCGTGCCACCCAACGTGCTCTAGAAGGTGTAAGTCAACTACCCTGGCCAGCAAGATCTCCGGATCTGTCCCCCATTGAGCATGTTTGGGACTGGATGAAGCGTCATCTCACGCGGTCTGCACGTCCAGCACGAACGCTGGTCCAACTGAGGCGCCAGATGGAAATGGCATGGCAAGCCGTTCCACAGGACTACATCCAGCATCTCTACGATCGTCTCCATGGGAGAATAGCAGCCTGGATTGCTGCGAAAGGTGGATATACACTGTACTAGTGCCGACATAGTGCATGCTCTGTTGCCTGTGTCTATGTGCCTGTGGTTCTGTCAGTGTGATCATGTGATGTATCTGACCCCCAGGAATGTGTCAATAAAGTTTCCCCTTCCTGAGACAATGAATTCACGGTGTTCTTATTTCAATTTCCAGGAGTGTAGAAACAACGAAACAAACATGCCAAATTTAAAGCGACGTAAAATCCTCAAGATTGGCGACTTTTTACAGAAGATCGAAATTTAGCGCGGGCTTCAATGCGAGATGCCTATAACAGTTTGCACAACGAAACTTTGTCTCGAAACAGGGAAGAAAATGCAAAGAGACTCTGGTACTATGTGAAGTATGTTAGCGTCAGGAAACAATCAATGCCTTCTTTGCGCGATAGCAATGGAGACACTATCGAAGACAGTGCTGCCAAAGCTGAGTTACTAAACACAGCCTTCCGCAATGCCTTCACAAAAGAAGACGAAGTAAATATTCCAGAATTCGAATCGAGAACAGCTGCCAACATCAGTAACTTAGAAGTAGATGTCTTGGGACTAGTGAAGCAATTTAAATCACTTAATAAAAGCAAGCCTTCTGGTCCAGACTGTATACCAATTAGGTTCCTTTCGGAGTATGCTGATGCATTAGCTCCATACTTAACAATCATACACAACCGTTCACTCGACGAAAGCTCCGTACCGAAATACTGGAAAGTTGCGCAGGTCACACCAATATTCAAGAAAGGTAGCAGGAGTAATCCACTGAATTACAGCTCGATATCGTTAACGTCGATATGCAGCAGGATTCTGGAACATATATTGTGTTCGAACATTATGAATTACCTCGAAGGAAAGGGTCAATTGACACACAGTCAACATGGGTTTAGAAAACAACCTTCCTGTGAAACACAACTAGCTCTTTATTCACATGGAGTGTTGAGTGCTATTGAGAAGGGATTTCAGATTGTTTCCGTATTTCTGGATTTCCAGAAGGCTTTTGACACTGTACCACAGAAGCGGCTCGTAGTGAAGTTGCGTGCTTATGGAATATCGTCTCAGTTATGTGACTGGATTTGTGATTTCCTGTCAGAGAGGTCACAGTTCGAAGTAATTGACGGAAAGTCATCGACTAAAACAGAAGTGATATCTGGCGTTCCCCAAGGTAGTGTTATAGGCCCTTTGCTGTTCCTTATCTATATTAACGATTTTGGAGACATTATGAGTGGCCGTCTTCGATTCTTTGCAGATGACGCTATCGTTTATCGATTAATGAAGTCATCATAAGACCAAAACAAACTGCAAAACGATTTAGAAAATATATCTGAATGGTGCGAAAAGTGGCAGTTGACCCCAGATAACAAAAAGTGTGAGGTCATCCACATGAGTGCTAAAAGGAATTCGTTTAACTTCGGTTACACCATAAATCAGTCTAATCTAAAAGCCATAAATTCAGCTAAATACCTAGGTATTACAATTACGAACACACAGAAAATGTTGTGGCGAAGGCTAACCAAAGACTGCGTTTTATTGGCAGGACACTTAGAAAATGTAACAGACCTACTAAGGAGACTGCCTACACTACGCTTGTCCGTCCTCTTTTAGAATACTGCTGCGCGGTGTGGGATCCTTACCAGATAGGACTGACGGAGTACATGGAAAAAGTTCAGAGAAGGGCATCACGTTTTGTATGTTCGCGAAATATGGGAGAGAGTGTCACAGAAATGATACAGGATTTGGCTTGGAAATCATTAAAAGAAAGGCGTTTTTCATTGTGACGGAATCTTCTCACGAAATTCTAATCAACAACTTTCTCCTCCGAATGCGAAAATATTTTTTTTAACACCGACCTACATAGGGAGGAAAGATCGTCAAGACAAAATAAGGGAAATCAGAACTCGTACGGAAAGATACAGCCGTTCATTCTTTCCGCGCTATACGAGATTGGAATAATAGAGAATTGTGAAGGTAGTTCGATGGAACCTCGGCCAGGTACTTAAATGTGATTTGCAGAGTATCCATGTAGATGTAGATGTGGGTGAACATCAGTTTTGAAAAAGCAGTTAGCTCAGTTAAAAAAAAAAAATGGCTAGGTACGAATAGGACTTGCACTCTGAGCGTTGCGTACAAACTTAATTATCTCTCGGTTACAGGTCTTCCAAGACTTTCGAGAATGTTTTAAATTTAACTTTGAAGTCTGATAACAAATTAAAAAAGAAATATTTTTTCACGTGATATAACTACAAGTCCACAATTCTCCGATTTTTCCGTGTTGGTGAGAGTGTTTGCGAGTATCAAAATACGTGACATAAATAGCCGTATCTTTTGACTGGCACAGACTTAGAAGCTTACATTTATTACTTCAGCAGGAGACTATAGACCTTAGTATGAGAAATAAATTTCAACTTCATACGTCTACTCGTTCCTGAGATAAAGGATGTTGACAGACGGACGAACAGAAAGACAACCAGATACCAAGTGGCAAAAAAAATTTTTTTCGTGTGGTTTAGTTACAAATTAACAGTTTTCGGATTTTTTCCTTTAGTTTTGCTCTGAAACCTTGCCTTTTACCATATTTCATAGTTCTTCGTCAACAGAAAGTACCCTATCGATGGCAGGCAATGTAAATCTCCTGACACAAAAACCAACAACTTCATTATCAAAAAGAGATTTGAAAGTGCATGGATTTCTCTGATAGTAACTAGGCTTCTGCCATATAGTTACACGTGTAGCAAATTTCTATGTCACTTTATGCTCTCCTCAAGCACAGGCCATGAAGACCCAAAGGTACCGACCGGCCACCGTGTCATCCTCAGTCCACAGGAGTCACTGTATGCGGATATGGTGGGGCATGTTGTCAGCACACCGCTCTCCTGACAGTATGTCAGTTTCCGAGACCGGAGCCGCTGCTTCTCAATCGAGTAGCTCCTCAGTTTGCCGCACAAGGGTTGAGTGCACCCCGCTTGCCGAGAGCGCTCGGCAGACCGGATGGTCACCCATCCAAGTGCCAGCCCAGCCCGACAGCGCTTAACTGCGGTGATCTGACGGGATCCGGTGTTACCACTGCGGTAAGGCCTCACTTTATATTATTTTTTAAGAAATCGTGTTTGCTTCTCCTGTAAAATTTAAGAAAATGGAATGACGAGGTTTTCATTACCTACCGTTGCTATATATTTTAATGGGTGAGTTTCCCAGTATCAAAATATGTGACATAAATGGCTGTAGCTTTTGATTGCTTTGTCTTAGAAGCTACAAGGTTTTAAACAGCCATAACATAAATTTCAACTCGACGAATCTATCCATTCCTCAGAAAAAAGGTTTCTTAACAGTTGAAAAGACAGACAGAAACAAAGTGATCCTATGAAGCTTCTGTTTATATAGATTGGGACATGGAATCCTAAAAAGAACGCATCCACAAGGCCAGATTTATTTTTGTGTTCCTAAAAACTCCTTGTGGGATGGAAATGCATGGGAGCTGAGCTACCATCCAGTAGCTCGATTTCATATACAGGTGAAAATTATTGAATTATATGAAAAAGACGTAAATTGGTTACAAAGTACAGCATGCACACACACTTTATTCAGGGTGAAAACGCCTCTACAAATATTCGGATTTAGGTTACGACATGTTCGATGTGCCTGCCATCATTTGCGGTGATGTGGCGCAGACGAATAGCGAAATTCTGCATGACCCTCTGAAGTGTCAGAACATCGACGCTGTCTTTGACCTCCTGAATGGCTGTTTTCACCTGAGCACTGGTTTTGGGGTTATTGCTGTACACCTTGTCTTTAATATAGCCCCACAAAAAGGTCTCGCATGTGTTCAGAATCGGAGAATATGGTACCTCAGAGACAGAAAGCGGTCCCCATTAAGTGCTCCTCCAGGACATCAAACATTCTCCTGTTTCGATAGGGTCGAGCTGCGTCTTGTACGAACCAACTCTTGTCGAAATCAGGATCTCTGTGCATATTGGGGTTGAAATCATCTTACAAAACTTTCACGTACCGTTCGGTAGTCACCGTGCCATCGAAGCATATCGCACCGATTATTCTGTGACTGGATATTGCACACCACACAGCCACCTTTTAAGGATGAAGAGACTTCTCGATCGCGAAATGCGGATTTTCAGTCCCCCAAATGCGCCAGTTTCGCTTATTGATGAACCCACCTAAATGAAAATGGGGTTCGTCGCTGAACCATACAGCGCATACTAATTCCCATCGTGCTCTGCGGCCAACCGCGTTCGTAACGCGAACCACTCCGAAGTGGGAACATTTTTATTTATATAGTTCAAAAATTGTCACCCTCTATTTCCCGGCAATACGAGGGCTCTTGTACATGCATGTGGCCTCGAAATTTATTGCAGCGCACATTTCTGGGCAACATTGGCCAGCCATCTTGCCGAATTGCGACTGCATTCAGTGTACCAGGAACGTTGTTGGGCTATATTGTGGAATTTCTGTTTTCCGTGTAAATGTGCCTTTCAAAGGAAAGGGCACTTAGAGGTAACACCCGTCACCAACCCACGCACAGGAGCGCACTTTCGGAGTCATCGAATTGTGCGTACAGCAGGAAATACTCTGTAGTTAACGTGTGTGTGTGTGTGTGTGTGTGTGTGGAAGCGGTTTCTCTTCCCGACGCGCCAAGCACGCGCGTCTCGGCAACACGCCCGCAGTTCCTGTTCCCCCTCCCTCTCGCTCACGCACAAGCACGTGCACACACGCATGTCCTTTGTGCTGGCACATCTGCCATGGCCAGCCGTCTCTTCCCTCCCGCAGCAGGCCTTTACGGCAGCTGCGCTCGGTGTCACGATTCCCCCTCCACACTCAACCGCCAACATCTACGAACTAGAACCAGCACTTGCGTGACGTCACTTAAGAGGGCGCTGTTCCCTGCTCCGTCGCCTCGCGGCCCAATTCGACTAGTCACACGCACAGACCTTCAGATGTCAGACACTCAGATCGATACCAACGTTGTGTGTCGATAGAGTATCAACCAAAACTCCGATTTAGTTCATACTATGTGCTATCGTAAGGCAGAACTTCTGGAGAACAAAGCCGGTATTACACTCTAAAATTTCTTTGTCCACTATCATTGTCAAAGAAATTTGATGGTGTAATAGGTAACTTTGTCAAACGTCATCAAATATATGATCAAATATAGGGCCTCGCTGTAAGTTTGATCAAAGAAGTCGATTGTCTTCTGTTCACTGCAAATGTGACATGTTACCACGTGGAGCGCTAGAATCGCTGCAGCGTTCTGTGATCTGTAGTGTTTTTACAAACATCGCCAGTAAAACGCAATTGGTGTGTACCGACAACTACAAAATTAATAGAGATGTATGTAGCTGATGAGCCGCTTTGCAACGTGAGGCACCCTGAATACAAAAATAGATTAAGAAGATTGGAGACCTGACCTAACTCTCTCCTGTGGCAAGGAATAGGAGTGTTACAGTGAGTCTGTCTTCTGCAGATATAACAGTTCTTAAGTGAGTATTGTGCTCTATGATATGAGGATACACTTCACTCAGCACATACAGAAATGTTGCTTATCCGTTCTTAAGTAACAAATGTGCGACCTGACGTCCACCACTATGAGCTCACGTAACAAGTTTTGTTGAATGCTTTTATCGTCTCGTCGTGAAACCCAGGGCTTCACCCAGGTACGTTTCCTTTTTTTCCCCCCGCTTCTCTTCCGCATGTGCACACAGAGCAATTGTGGCACATGCAACTGCTGTGGTTAATAATGAGAGGTTGTTGTCAGCCAATTTTGACGAAAAATATGATGACAGTGTAATACCACTTTTTAGCGCCACGTCAAAGATCTTTGTCAAATATATTTGACGAATATTTGAGCTCATATTTGATCAAATCTTTGACAAAGAAATTTGATAGTGTGAAACTGGCCTTAGTTTGGGTTATGTGGGTGAGTTGGTAGACCGTGATACTGTCGTGGAGAGGGTCCCGGGTTCTGGTTTATCCACAAAAACCTCGACAAATGGCCATGGAAAAGCGTTCGGGTAACAACGATAAGAGAAAAATTGAAAAGAAAAGAATATACAAACGAAAACGTATAAAAACTATAGCAACGTTAAGCAACTATAGGAATACAATAGCTTAACAGAAAGAAATGTTTAAAAATGTATCGTTGTTAGTAATTTAAATAGAGACATATGGTTACAAAAAAAAAGGTTCAAAATTCACTATAGCAATTTTTTTAACTGTTTACTCACAAAATTGTTATAAGGGAGAACAGTTTCCTAACGTATAAAAGGACTTTTCGGAGTTTAAGAAAAAATCCATACAGAAGAATTTGTTACTGTTAAACTTCCACATTATATAACACTTTCCCTACAAAAGTTAATTTTCATTTGTCTCCTTACATATGACAACCGACATACTCTTTATTCAGGGCTGTAAAATTTCTTAACCCCATTTTTTTCTTGCAGAATTGTATACTCATCTAAGAAACAAATCCCTAAGCTCAAGTCATCAAACTGCAACACTCTTTGTTTTTTGTTTTGACATACCGGTACTACATATAGTTAATATTAACTTATACATTTTTTTTCTTATGTCAGTTAGTGCTCTTTTTACTGAACAAAACTTGCTGTAGGAATGTTCTTTGGCAGTCTGCTTTCGCTTCACCAGTTGAAAGTAGCAAACCTATCGCTTACGTTTGTATAGTACGGTGTAGCATTCTGCCGGACATATACGACAGAACAGACACCACTCGTAATGTTGCATAGCGACTGTCGCGTACGTACAACAGTGGAAATAAATGAAGATGAAACAGTGTGTGTGGCGTTCCTGCAGGACATAATTGATCAATGGAATGCGTCGAACGTCACAGAATAGGAAATATTAGATGTCGGCGAGCTCACACCAGATGGCGCAGAATCCGTTTGTGACCAAGGGAATGGACTATAGTCGACGTTATGTACGACGGCTGTTTGAAAATTTCGTGTAAAAATAGAAACTATTTACGTGTTTGGGGTAAAACTTTTTTTTATTTCTAGGCATAGTCTCCTTTTGGACTTATACATTTCGTCCAACGCTGTTTTAATTTGTTGATCCCTTCCGAATAATAGTAATTGTCCAAGTCTGAAAAATAGCTATTAGTTGCTGCAATCACCTCTTCGTTTTAATAAAATCTTTGTCCCGCCAGCCATTTCTTCAAATTGGGGAACAGATAGTAGTCCGAGGGAGCCAAGTCTATAGAACAGGGGGGATGTGAAACGAAATGGAATCCTATTTCCATTAATTTTGCGACCACAACTGCTGAGGTGTGTGCTGGTGCATTGCTGTGATGGAAAAGGATCGCTGGCGTTTTTCTTGCGTTCGGTTTCCAAGCGGTCCAATAACGATGAATAATGTGCGCGTGTAATAGTTTTACCCTTTTTCAGATAGTCGAGGAGCATTATCCCTTGCGAATCTCAAAAGACAGTCGCCATAACCTTTCCAGCCGCAGGAATGGTCTTTGCCTTTTTTGGTGCAGATTCTCCCTTGGTAATCCATTGTTTAGATTGTTGTTTGGTCTCAGGAGTATAGTAATGTATCCAAGTTTCATACACAGCGACAAAACGATGCTTAAAGTCCTGCAGATTCTTCCTGAACAGCTGCAAACCATCCTGCAACACTTCACACGATTCCGTTTTTGGTCAAGCGTGAGCAGTAGCGGAACCCATCTTGCGGATATCTTTCTCACGTGCAAATGTTTATGCAAAATATTATGTACCCATTCATTCAACATTCCCACAGCACTAGCAATCTCACCCATCTTAACTCTTCAGTCATCCATCACCATATCATGGATTTTATCAGTGATTTCTGGAGTCATAACCTGCACAGGGCGTCCAGAACGTTCAGCGTCACTTGTGCCCATATTGCCACTCCGAAAACTTTGAAACCACTTATAAACTGTTCTATTCGAAGGTGCAGATTCACCGCAATGTTTTTCAAGCTTCTCTTTAGTCTCCGGAGGCGTTTTGCCTTTCATAAAGTAATGTTTAATCACCACACGAAATTATTTTTCGTCAATTTTTTGAGTATCACTCGACTTCCTTGATTGACACGAATGCCAAACACAAAGAAATAGACCAATAGGGCGGAAACTTGGTGTGCGTTCTTTTCAAAGATGCTACTAACTAAACATGACCTCTATACGCGCCGGTGGTGCCATCTCTCGGACTTTTCACGGAATTTTCAAACGCCCGTTCCAGTTGTTATTAATCTTATTATTTTGTTTATTATCAGTGCTATAAGTTTTTTCATTATTATTATTATTATTATTAGTATTAGTATTATTACTATTACTTCCGCACGTGTGAGCAGTTGTTTATTTTTCTGTTCTGATTGTATATTCTGTGAAACTACGGGTGTGTTCTACAGATTCACTACTTTCAGAGAAACAAAGCGAAAGCAGACTGCCACGAGGACATTGTTGTGAACTTGACGCTTGTTCAACTTCATTATTGATACATTAACTTACTTTATTGCAGGAGGCTTCTAACCCTCTGACCGAACACGCTGAGCTGCCGTGCCAGCCGCGATTTTTCGTCTCGTCCTTCCGCGCGGGTCATGCTAATCTTCTCTGTATCGTTCCAATTTCAGTAAATCTACCGCCGAAGCGAATACTACCTTTGGTGCGACGATATAACGCTCTACCAGTTTACCCACGGCTGTCACACATGTTGCTCACTCCCAATTATACTTTTTATGTACGCCTTAGCTCTGGTGTTACTTCGTTTACGCCAGTTTTGCTGGACAATAGCACATAGTACGAACTAAATCTGAGTTTTGTTTGATTCTCTACCGACACGCAACGTTTGATACAGACCTGAGTGTCTGACATCTGAAGGTATGGACGGAGTTTTGATTGATTGTCTATCGACACACAACGTTTGATATATATTAAAAACGATACTAAAAAAAAAGACACCCAAAATCGGGGTCGTCTTACATGCATGATAGATGATAAACATAGATTGAAAGTTACACAAATTAAAATAATTATAAAATACAATAAATCACTCACTAATGCATTTAATACTTAAATTTCCAGGTGCGTTATCACAAACGGCTAGCTTCTACATCTACATGACTACTCTGCAATTCACATTTAAGTGCTTGGCAGAGGGTTCATCGAACCACAATCATACTAACGGGAAAAACGAACACCTAAACCTTTCTGTTCGAGCTCTGATTTCTCTTATTTTATTTTGATGATCATTCCTACCTATGTAGGTTGGGCTCAACAAAACATTTTCGCATTCGGAAGAGAAAGTTGGTGACTGAAATTTCGTAAAAAGGTCTCGGCGCGACGAAAAACGTCTATGCTGTAATGACTTCCATCCCAACTCGTGTATCATATCTGCCACACTCTCTCCCCTATAACGTGATAATACAAAACGAGCTGCCCTTTTTTGCACCCTTTCGATGTCCTCTGTCAATCCCACCTGGTAAGGATCCCACACCGCGCAGCAATATTCTAACAGAGGACGAACGAGTGTAGTGTAAGCTGTCTCTTTAGTGGACTTGTTGCAACTTCTAAGTGTCCTGCCAATGAAACACAACCTTTGGCTCGCCTTCTGACAATATTATCTATGTGGTCCTTCCAACTGAAGTTGTTCGTAATTTTAACACCCAGGTACTTAGTTGAATTGACAGCCTTGAGAATTGTACTATTTATCGAGTAATCGAATTCCAACGGATTTCTTTTGGAACTCATGTGGATCATCTCACACTTTTCGTTATTTAGCGTCAACTGCCACCTGACACACCATACAGCAATCTTTTCTAAATCGCTTTGCAACTGATACTGGTCTTCGGATGACCTTACTAGACGGTAAATTACAGCATCATCTGCGAACAGTCTAAGAGAACTGCTCAGATTGTCATCCAGGTCATTTATATAGATCAGGAACAGTAGAGGTCCCAGGACGCTTCCCTTGTTGCTCTGTTGCTAGGGATGAGGTAGGAGATTACAGCGTTATGTAGTCGTTCTTTCCCGAAGATGGAGCTATTTCCTTTGTCAGTAGCCACTTTAATGTGACGTGAAGTTCACCTATTACTGCTTCTTTCGTGCTAGCGCTTCCTGAGACCGCACCTGAGACTTTGTGCTATGGATTCAGTAGCCAAGTCTTCATCTGCTATTCGTATTTCAGATTCTGACTGAGGATACTGTATTAAAATGGTTTGAGGACAATTTAGGAAGTGATGTTGGATTAGATAGTGCCAACGATATAGAAAGTAAACATAATCGGAATAGGAAGAGCGCGTAAGTGAAGGCGTATTTATTTTGCCACTTGTGAAATCCTTAAATGAAACAAGTGTTCAAAGTAGAGACTGAATCTTTAGCTAATGATTCTGCTAGACACATATCTAGTTGAGGCCGGCAGGGGTGGCCGAGCGGTTCAAGGCCATACAGTCTGAAACCGCGCGACCGCTACGACCGCAGCTTCGAATCCTGTCTCGAGCATGGATGTGTGTGATGTCCTTAGGTTAGTTAGGTTTAAGTAGTTCTAAGTTCTAGGGAACTGATGACCTCAGAAGTTAAGTTCCATAGTGCTCAGAGCCATTTTTTTTATCTAGTTGAAACAAATATCGCTGGTCGTCGAAGTCTCTTCCAGCGATGGCGAATGGCATTATTTTTCCGCATGTTAGGGTGAATGCGTTTGCCTTCACAATTCCTACAAACACGATAATCAGGTGAGCCGCTTTAACTTTCTGACGAAGCTTGCAAACGCGTTGGTGACGCCACAGATAAAAGGCGAGTCAACAGCTATCATATAGCCCTTGAACTTCGTGCATGCATTTACGGTGTTTTGGGTATACCACAACCAGGAGAATAAGTCGCAGAACGACTGGAATAACGTAAAACATGTTCTAACTGATACCCAAAAAAGAAGAGAAAGACGTCTTATATTTGTCATTGTTGCAAGAAGCCACTCTAGATTTCTCTACAAAAATTTCCACCGAGTGTTGAAAGCCACTGAGAAGAAAACTAAAATACTGAAACTAAGCAGTGAAATTTTCATTTTTTGAATTTTTATGTAGGTTTATTATATTTTTATTATTACGCTTAATAATAAACAATAAAAATATAGCAAAAAGTAAAATTTTAGAGTGTACTTGAGTTTGGTTCAAATGGCTCTGAGCACTATGCGACTTAACTTCTGAGGTCATCAGTCGCCTAGAACTTAGAACTACTTAAACCTAACTGACCTAAGGACATCACACACATCCATGCCCCAGGCAGGATTCGAAACTGCGACCGTAGCGCTCGCTCGGCTCCAGACTGTAGCGCCTAGAACCGCACGGCGACTCCGGCCGGCTATTTGAGTTTAAATAGCATTAACATTATCATGTAATATTACATTCATTTTGTGACGTTGTTTGTTTAAATGCTTTTTTTCGTAAAAATAAGCTTTAAAATTTAGTTGAATATAGTTTTGTGTGGTAATGATTTACATACAAAGTTGAACTGTGTCACTGAAACTGCTGAATACAATTTTTATGGCTTTTTTAACATAGCGACCTGTCACACCGCATCTGGGACAGAGTGTGACAAAAAAATGACTTGGGAAGCGAAGAGTTAAATCGCTGCAAAATTCTCACACTCGTTATCTAAGGAAAGCAGCTCTTCAGTTTTATTCTCACTTTCGTTGTTGAGAAGCTCGTTATATGGGTCTCATTCTGTACATTGTGAATCGATTTCCGTTTCGTCATCGCTATTCCATAACAAATCGTCCTCAGCGCCATCCATAGCATTGGAAATCCTACACTTCTTGAAAGACTTTATCACTATTTCGATTGAAAGTTACACAAATTAAAATAATTATAAAATATAATAAATCACTCACTAATGCATTTAATACTTAAATTTCCAGGTGCGTTATCACAAACGGCTAGCTTGTTGCTCTGTTGCTAGGGATGAGGTAGGAGATTACAGCGTTATGTAGTCGTTCTTTCCCGAAGATGGAGCGATTTCCTTTGTCAGTAGCCACTTTAATGTGACGTGAAGTTAACCTATTACTGCTTCTTTCGTGCTAGCGCTTCCTGAGACCGCACCTGAGACTTTGTGCTATGGATTCAGTAGCCAAGTCTTCATCTGCTATTCGTATTTCAGATTCTGACTGAGGATACAGTATTAAAATGGTTTGAGGACAATTTAGGAAGTGATGTTGGATTAGATAGTGCCAACGATATAGAAAGTAAACATAATCGGAATAGGAAGAGCGCGTAAGTGAAGGCGTATTTATTTTGCCACTTGTGAAATCCTTAAATGAAACAAGTGTTCAAAGTAGAGACTGAATCTTTAGCTAATGATTCTGCTAGAAACATATCTAGTTGAGGCCGGCCGAGGTGGCCGAGCGGTTCAAGGCGCTACAGTCTGAAACCGCGCGACCGCTACCACCGCAGCTTCGAATCCTGCCTCGAGCATGGATGTGTGTGATGTCCTTAGGTTAGTTAGGTTTAAGTAGTTCTAAGTTCTAGGGAACTGATGACCTCAGAAGTTAAGTCCCATAGTGCTCAGAGCCATTTTTTTTATCTAGTTGAAACAAATATCGCTAGTCGTCGAAGTCTCTTCCAGCGATGGCGAATGGCATTATTTTTCCGCATGTTACAAACACGATAATCAGGTGAGCCGCTTTAAGTTTCTGACGAAGCTTGCAAACGCGTTGGTGACGCCACAAATAAAAGGCGAGTCAACAGCTATCACATAGCCCTTGAACTTCGTGCATCCATTTACGGTGTTTTGGGTATACCACAACCAGGAGAATAAGTCGCAGAACGACTGGAACAACGCAAAACATGTTCTAACTGATACCCAAAAAAGAAGAGAAAGACGTCTTATATTTGTCATTGTTGCAAGAAGCCACTCTAGATTTCTCTACAAAAATTTCCACCGAGTGTTGAAAGCCACTGAGAAGAAAACTAAAATCCTGAAACTTAGCAGTGAAATTTTCATTTTTTGAATTTTTATGGAGGTTTATTATGTTTTTATTATTACGCTTAATAATAAACAATAAAAATATAGCAAAAAGTAAAATTTTAGAGTGTACTTGAGTTTGGTTCAAATGGCTCTGAGCACTATGCGACTTGACTTCTGAGGTCATCAGTCGCCTAGAACTTAGAACTACTTAAACCTAACTGACCTAAGGACATCACACACATCCATGCCCCAGGCAGGATTCGAAACTGCGACCGTAGCGCTCGCTCGGCTCCAGACTGTAGCGCCTAGAACAGCACGGCGACTCCGGCCGGCTATTTGAGTTTAAATAGCATTAACATGATCATGTAATATTACATTCATTTTGTGCCGTTGTTTGTTTAAATGTTTTTGTCGTAAAAATAAGCTTTAAAATTTAGTTGAATATAGTTTTGTGTGGTAATGATTTACATACAAAGTTGAACTGTGTCACTGAAACTGCTGAATACAATTTTTATGGCTTTTTTAACATAGCGATCTGTCACACCGCATCTGGGACAGAGTGTGACAAAAAAAAATGACTTGGGAAGCGAAGAGTTAAATCGCTGCAAAATTCTCACACTCGTTATCTAAGGAAAGCAGCTCTTCAGTTTTATTCTCACTTTCGTTGTTGAGAAGCTCGTTATATGGGTCTCATTCTGTACATTGTGAATCGATTTCCGTTTCGTCATCGGTATTCCATAACAAATCGTCCTCAGCGCCATCCATAGCATTGGAAATCCTACACCTCTTGAAAGACTTTATCATTATTGCGACTTTAACTTTTTCTCGTGATCTGATCACGAAATCACACAAACATCAAGTGATGCGGCCTGCATAGCTGTACGTTTCGTTACGACTTTTCGCGACTCATCGTCCGATTGTTCCATAGAGTAAATATCTCTGGAGTGAGCATTCACATGCGCAGAACTGATTTGTGTTGTTAACATACATTGCCGGCCTGGCCACGTGTTCTCGGGACGTCGTGTGTTTGTCCGTTTAACGCCCTGTCTATTTAGAATGTCAGTACATCCCTAGTACAGACGGATTCTTTTCGTAAGTGTCGTGGATTGTTTATATATGTTGCGCAGACGTTTAACAGTATCCATTTGATACCGGGAATAAACAAGCTACGTAACTTTTAAGGGCAAGTGATATTGCTTTCTGCTTCTTTGCGATAGGTGCCACAGTTCAGATGGACTCGTTTTTTGGTAGTTTTCGGTATACAACGGCACTTTATAGTATTACAGAGCCTGACGTACATTTTTGCAGTGATAGTCTTGCAAAACGACTTGACAGTACGCTAGTACTTTTGCAAGTGTCCGAAAAAGCCGGCCGCGGTGGTCTCGCGGTTCTAGGCGCGCCGTCCGGAACCGTGCGACTGCTACGGTCGCAGGTTCGAATCCTGCCTCGGGCATGGATTTGTGTGATGTCCTTAGGTTAGTTAGGTGTAAGTAGTTCTAAGTTCTAGTGGACTAATGACCACAGCAGTTGAGTCCCATAGTGCTCAGAGCCATTTGAACCATTTTTTGTCCGAAAAACACCGAATTTGGCACACATTAGCGATTATATTCCTGCTAATTCGTCCCTTTTTCTGTTATTTCTGCTTATTTATTTTCTCATTTTTGCGACCTAAAGCACAATTTTTCTTACTTGTGACACTTTGAAGTATTTATTTAACGCATTTTACGTACTTGCTCCTAGTTTATTAAATAAATAGTAGACTGAGTAATCTATATACATAATCGTCAACTCACTGATAAATGCATGGAGGATAGTATTTTCTGAAACAACTAACCATTCCCTTTCCTGTTTCAATAGTAAATTTACGAGAGGAAGCGATTGTTTGTAAGCTTTTGTGCGAGCCGTAATATCTATTATATAGTCATAAAATCGTTTAAAAATAGGTCTACAGACTCAAGGCTTAATTATAATGCGTCTCGAAATTTTTAACGTATACAGTGTCTCTTACTAAAATGATAACTATAATTAGAGCTACATGGTATGTACTCATGAAAAGTTACCATCCCTCCTTTCAGATATTTTTCTTTGCATCCGTAGCAACAACAGTAATTCACCATCGCTATTACACTATCAACAAACGATGAAATACAACAAAAACTCTTGATATTATAAACTTCAAACGCTGCGGAAAGCACACACGCACAGCGAAGTCCCGAAAACACGTGACAATCTTGGTTTAATGTTGACAACATGCTCACTCCAGAGATACTTACTCTATGGACTGTTCCGTTGTTCAGGCATGTGATCTTTAATTTGTTTATTCAGGGAAACATCTAAAAAAGGATCGTAGCATCGAATTCAAACCACCCAGTATAAGAGCAATCTATGTATTGATTCGTGCTATGTGTTTTTTTGTATTCTATAGTTATGTGACTGCGAAATATCCCTCGCCAACAAACTTTGTAGGTTTCGTAGAGCATTTGTATAGCCACTCCACACATTTTCCATTCTCAATTGTGCACCATTCTCGTCCACCCATCACTGTCGTGAAAACGTACAAAAATGCCCGACAGAAATTTTATTTTAGGAATGGTTTTCCACTTGAAAATGAACATAGACTTTAACTTTGTTTCATCTGCTTTGCATGTTACTACTACTGTAAACCTGAACTTCTGATGGCCTGTACTTCTGAACCGGTCGGTGTGGCCGAGAGGTTCTAGGCGCTTCAGTCTGGAACCGCGCGACCGCCACGGTCGCAGGTTCGAATCCTGCCTCGGGCATGGATGTATGTGATGTCCTTAGATAAGTTAGGTTTAAGTAGTTCTAACTTCTAGGGGAGTGATGATCTCAGAAGTTAAGTCCCATAGTGCTCAGAGCCATTTGAACCATTTTTGTACTTCTGATCTGAACAGTTTTTACGCCTTTGGTTTCCACAGTTCTACTGTTTATCATATCGCAGTTCATTAGTGTTTCATCCATATTTCCAATATGAGATAGTGGAAAGTTGTATTTTTGCCGCATACGAGTGACAAAACCTATGAAAACTCGTAACTTTATGGTGAAGATCTGTCGGTAATTTTTGCGCAATTTTTGTTTTCTGTCGTATTACGTCACCACATTTTTCTGTTCATGAACCGATTTGCATAAAATTACTAAAATTCTTTGCGGTGCTGTGAAGTGGCTCTTGTCCACTTCAGTGCAACAACATAACAATTCTGCCTCTGTTCTTGTAGCCATTCTGCAAAGCTCTTTTCTAAAAATGACCAGCAAGCTATTTTTCTCCTCATAGAACACGTTTTCAATGGATGTCGATAGCCTTTACTGCAGAACATTGTTCGATTCTTTAGCTTGTTTTATGACCTTAAACTTTATCTTGCTTCGTATTTCCTTCTTTTTGTTGGTTCCCTCATTGGCAGGGTTGCCATACGTGCCGGTATATCGGAACCGTCACTATTATGGATCCTCTTGACATGACCCAATTTTGTCCCGATTTTGCAAAATACTGTTACGAGCCTGGCTCAAGTACTGAAGTAACGGCATCTGTTAGCGCAACATGTAATTGCAGCCTACGCTAGTTGTATTTCTGTCAGCAAGTTTATATTGACAAGGTCGCCTGAGAGATGGAGAACCAGTTTAACTACAAGCTTACTCGCATCGAGTTTTTGTAAATACGCAAAAGGGAAAAAGACTTGCTGAAAAAGGTGAAATCTTCCGAGAAATATGGTACACCAACTACTTCTGCCACAACAAGCTCCATGTAATTGTGTTCTATACAAAAAGTAATTATATTAAATAAAATCTCCCGACGATGTCCCAACTACACTACTGGCCATTAAAATTGCTACGCCATGAAGATGACGTGCTACAGACGCGAAATTTAACCGACAGGAAGAAGATGCTGTTATACGCAAATGATTAGCTTTCAGAGCATTCACACAAGGTTGGTGCCGGTGGCAACACCTACAACGTGCTGACATGAGGGAAGTTTCCAACCGATTTCTCATACACAAATAGCTGTTGACCGGTGTTGTCTGGTGAAACGTTGTTGTGATGCCTCGTGTAAGGAGGAGAAATCCGCACCATCACGTTTCCGACTTTAATAAAGGTCGGATTGTAGCCTATGGCGATCGCGATTTATCGTATCGCGACATTGCTGCTCGCGTCGGTCGGAATCCAATGACTGTTAGCAGAATATGGAATCGGTGGGTGCAGGAGGGTAATACGGAACGCCGTGCTGGATCCCAACGGCCTTGTATCACTAGCAATCGAGATGACAGCCATCTTATCCGCACGGCTGTAACGGATCGTGCAGCCACGTCTCGATCCCTAAGTCAACAGGTGAGACCACAACCATCTGCACGAACAGTTGGACGACGTTTGCAGCAGCATCGACTATCAGCTCGGAGACCGTGGCTGCGGTTACCCTTAACGCTGCATCACAGACAGGAGCCCCTGCGATGGTGTACTCGACGACGAAGCTGAGTGCACGAATGGCAAACCGTCATTTTTTCGGATGAATCCAGGTTCAGTTTACAGCATCACGATGGTCGCATCCGTGTTTGGCGACATCGCGGTGGACGCACATTGGAAGCGTGTGTTCGTCATCGCCATACTGGCGTATCTCCCGGCGTGACGGTATGGGGTGCCATTGGTTACACGTCTCGGTCATCTCTTCTTCGCATTGACGGCACTTTGAACAGTGGACGTTACATTTAAGATGTGTTACGACCCGTGGCGCTAGCTTCCATTCGATCCCTACGAAACCGTACATGTCAGCAGGATAATGCACGATCGCACGTTGTAGATCCTGCACGGGCCTTTTTGGATACAGAAAATGTTCGACTGTTGCCCTGACCAGCACATTCTCCATATCTCTCACCAATTGAAAACGTCTGGTCAAGGGTGGCCGAGCAACTGGCTCGTCACAATACGCCAGTCACTACTCTCGATGAACTGTGGTGTCGTGTTGAAGCTGCATGGGCAGCTGTACCTGTACACGCCATCCAAGCTCTGACTCAATGCCCAGGCGTATCAAGGCCTTTTTTACCGCCAGAGGTGGTTGTTCTGGGTACTGATTTCTCAAATTGTGTGAAAATGTAATCACATGTCAGGTCTAGTATAATATATTTGTCCAATGAATACCCGTTTATTATCTGCATTTCTTCTTGGTGTAGCAATTTTAATGGCCAGTACTGTAGATATGGTAATCCTAATCATAAGGCAACACTTGACGAATTTTATGACGATTACACTTACAGTACTTGTTAACGGCTAAAGTCAAACGCCTGCACGCCAGTCGGGAATGACAGGGAAGAGATTTCTGTTAGAAGACGGCTGCCAAGCGCACTCGGAACGACCCCTCTCCAGGACGACAACGCAACAGCAGAGGCCCCTCTGTGAAGAGGTCATAAGTGCCCCGACTAACTGGCGACGCCCCTGTTGGATCGTACCTTCAAGACTTTCGACTGGGATAGAAGCGCCAACGCTCGTTACTTCGCTTGTACAATCTATCTAACACAGACTTGGGGATTATGACACTAAAGAGATTACTTATTTTGCATGTAAGCCCTTTGCTTTCGACACAACGACATCTACATCTACGAGGGTCACTCCAAAAGAAATGCACACTATTTTTGTAAAAATACAGTTTTTATTCTGCGTGTGAAAGTTTTACAGTGCAGATACATCCTTTCCGCTTGTTTTCAAACTTAGATCAACCTGTTCCCGTGAGTGGCGCCATCACAGCATGTCTTCAAGATGGCTGCTACACATGACGTTCGTCAGAAGCAACGTGCTGTCATAGAACTCCTGTGCTGTGAAAGCGAGACAGTGGGAAACATCCACAAGAGGTTGAAAAAGGTGTATGGAGATGCTGCTGTCGATCGCTTCGGCAAAAGCAGAATGTTTTGCTGGTGCACGACAATGCACGGCCACATTTAGTCAAAAAACCATCGACGGGATCACAAAACTCGGAGGGACAACACTGAAACACCCGCCTTACAGTCCTGAACTGGCTCCATGTGACTATCATCTTTTTAGGAAACTGAAAGACTCTCTTTGCGGAACAAGGTTTGAAGATGATGACTCTCTTGTGCACACTGCCAAAGACTGGCTCCAACAGGTTGATCCAGAATTTTACCGTGCGGGTTTACAAGCGCTAGCTGCAAGATGGCGTAAGGCAGTTGAGAGGGATGGAAATTATGTCGAGAAATGAAAATATAGTTTCCTAAAGAATGTACCTACACACTGTAAAACTTTCAAACATGTAGAATAAAAGATGGATTTTTTTTTTTAAAATAGTGTGCTTTTCTTTTGGAGTAACCCTCGTACATGGATACTCTGCAAATCACATTTATGTCCTGGCAGAGGTTTCATCAAACCACCTTTACAATTCGCTATTATTCCAATCTAGTATAGCGCGCGGAAAGAATGAACACCTATATCTTTCCGTACGAGCTCTGATTTCCCTTATTTTATCTTGGTGATCGTTCCTCCTCCCTATGTAAGTCGGTATCAACAAAATATTTTCGCATTCGGAGGAGAAAGTTGGTGATTACAATTTCGTGAGAAGATTCCGTCGCATCGAAAAACGCCTTTAAATCCTGTATCTTTTCTGTGCCACTCTCTCCCATATTTCGCGATAATACAAAACGTGCTGCTCTTCTTTGAACTTTTTCAATGAACTCCGTCAGATCTATCTGGTAAGGATCCCGCACCGCACAGCTGTATTCTAAAAGAGGACGGACAAGGGTAGTGTAGGCAGTCTGCTTAATAAGTCTGTTACTTTTTCTAAGTGTCCTGCCAATAAAACACAGTCTTTGGTTAGCCTTCCCCACAACATTTTATATGTGTTCCTTCCAATTTAAGTTGTTCATAATTGTAACACCTAGGTATTTAGTTGAATTTAGGGCAATTACACATCTGTGTAATTGCGAAGTATAGTCACTGTTTCATTTAGTAATAAAACTCATTAATACGATTTGATTGAATTGTTTCTCTAGAGAACCGAGTACGTAGGATTCCCGAAACTCCACATACTTGACAACGAGCATGGAGACATATTAGTACTAAATGTCTGAACACAAAACACAAGCTACAACAATACCTGTTAGCTGTTCATATGAGTTCGGTATTCGGTACGTGCTTCTACAGGTAAAATCGTAATCATGCTGAAGGAGGCTTTTACTTCATGGCGTGTGCAGTCATGCCAATTGTTTAGTAGTGCAGAGGGGGATGTCCGCAAAACTGAATAGCCAACACGACACTTTTACAAGTCCTCAAGGTCATTACCCGAATAACTGAGCGTATTACTATCGAGATGCTACATGTTCAGACTGTTGATAGGTTAGGGATCGTCTTATAGGACGAGAAGAGGGTAAAACTACATTTTTTTGTCGAAAATTTATACCTCTTCTTATCTCGAGGTCGTCTTATCCGCCGAAAAACACATTACATTAATCCTCAAATGGAGTTGTGACTACTTTTTATCATAAAAGGTGTTCCGCGGTCTAAAAGGATACCACTTTGTTCTGACGATGAAAAGTAAATATCATATCTGGATATATTTGAATGCAAAAAATCAGTTTAATACAAAAAACCCAAAATTAACCACGAAAGGAAAAAATGATCTACGTAGCCCTGCACAATATTGAGGAGAAATGAAACTAAAAATTCAAACTAATTTATTGCATTAGAAATAATGTGCATTAGTGATAGATTGCTGTAAGTCAGGGTTGCTATACTTCCCGATTAATCGGTACTGTCCTGGCGTCACAAAAAGGTTCAATTGGGACGCTAAATGTCTCGATTTTCAAGTAAGAGAATCGAAGATTTGTATTCTATTGGTTCAGTATATTAATCCGTAAACTTACATTAGATATATTAATATATAACGTATAAGCAATCGCCAGCGGTTGCCTAATGTATTTGATTGCAGTTGGCAATACTGTATGACATCCATTATTCACGTGTTCATATTGTTGAGTAATGTGAGTTCCAATAAATTCTTTCAACGTTGCAGTGGCTCTGTGTACTATTATGACTATAGCGTGTGAACTCTCATTGTTTTGTGATGCCAAAAGCGAAACGTAAGTGATCTTTCAGTAACAAATACACCGAATATAGCCTTTCATAAAAAGAGGTGACACACATGTGAAAGCATTCAGCAAATTTTGTCTCTGTTATTTTTCAGTTGAGTCTGGTGGGAAGTGACTTATGCCATCATATTGACTCTCAGAAGCACAGAGGAAGCACTCAAGGAAAATATGTAAAGTTACTTATGCTACACTTTGGTCTTTTGAAGTATATTTTAGCATGATGCTCATTAATGACACATAGGTTAATTTTTCCCGGCGTCTGAAGCCCCTCATCGCTTAACGACTGCATTTCTGTGGTTTGTCCCGATTTTAGTACCAATATTTATGGCAACTGTGTGTAAGGTGATTATACAAGGTGTTCGGAAATTCCTGTTACAAACTTCTAGATTTGTAGAGGGGAGTGAGTACTTAATATTCTGAAAAGTGAACCCATGTTCATGTCCGTAAACGTACAGTTTCCGTTCTATGATGGTTTCAGTTAAGATGTTTAACTGATCCACTTTTGCGAGGAATTGAATTAGGCGTGACGTAGTACAATTATTAGGCAACAGTTCGAAAGGAAACGTAGCGAAACATCCATTTATCACTTAAGGAAATTTGTTTGCATTAACACTTATAAACATTATGTTTCATTTTTCCAAAACAAAAGAGAAACCAGCATACTGTAGTTACCGAATGTAATGTTCAAGTGTTAATATAAACAAATGTGACTAAGTGATAAATGAGTGTTTCGTAATGTTTCCTTTGGAATTGTTGCGTAATAATTCTACTTAGGTCAGCTCTTCAACCAGAAGTGGATGGCAGTAGAACAGGAACAGGAAGTTTCCGAACTTGGATTCCTATTCAAAATAGTATGTTCTCACTCCCCTCTACAAGCCCTAGAAGTTTGTGACAGGAATTTCCGAACGTCTCGTATAGGGTGTGAAAAATTAGCAGCATGTAATGAACTTCACATAGGAAATGATACAAAATTATTCACAAATGTTCAGTATTTACTCAAGTTCTCCTCTCCACACTCTTTACACATCACTGAACTATGGGTTTGGCTAACTAGACGACTGCAGAAGGTACAATACCAATCGGTCATTTTCTCGCTGACATGAGGGGACAGCAGTTTGATGTTCACTAACGTAAGTGTAATATGGCCATTTTCATCTGTGTTATCGTTTCAATCTCTTTTATCTTCTCCTAACGTTTTCCTCAGAAAATGCGGCAAAACTGACCTGTGTGAATGAGGGCTGCATGCCATAGTAACACTGAAAATAGATGAAAACAGTAATTAACCCTTAAAAACGAAATGATGTTTAGTTGAGAAGCAAATTCTGATCATTAGAACACACAATAACAGTAATAGGTTGCGCCATCCAAATTTTACACCCCTGTACTTGAGAAAGAGGACGACCCAACAATATTTCTACTTTGTCTGCCGGTCTGTTATCAATTGCCGGCGAGCTATGATTAATCGCCAACAATAGTAGCAGCAGCAGCAGCAGTAGTCTTCTGTAACCGTGGATCACTTTTAATACAAGGACATGGGACATGTAGTGGTATTACCATTTAAGTACAAGTATAGTAGCATAATTCATACATTCAGACACTTACACGTCTAGTTTAACAAGGGTGGGATAGATAGTCGCCGTGGCATTAAATTATGAATCCTCCCTGTATTTATCCGAAGTAATTTCGAGTAACGACAGAAAACATAAATAAAGATGGCCGTCGTGGAGAAGTAAATTCGAAAGACACTGGCAGAAGGAGAAATTTGTAACATTGTGCAGCAACTACACTCCTTGATCAGGAAGTTAATGTTCTTTTGGGCTATATTTGCATGAATGGTGCGTGTTTTGCAATATAAAAATCGCATCTCCCCGGCGGGGAATCGAACCCCGGTCTCCCGCGTGACAGGCGGGGATACTGACCACTATACTACCGAGGATGCGCGTTGTGAAGTGGCTATTTCAGCACTTAAGTAGAACGATGTCTAACGTTCAGATATGAGTGTTTTTAGTTTATTGCGTAAGTAATGCTTCTGCCGTTCCTACGACTAGTTTCGTGTTGTAGTCCGTCTTCACATACGGATATTTAACGTATGCGATTGCGTTAGTGATTGTTGGGCAGTCTTGTGATCATGCAGCAACACTTTCCTCTGCCTGTTTTTGTACAATACGTTTCATTTGTTTGTGCTGAGGATCAACCGCTAATCTGTGTATCGACCCTTTGTAGTAAGTGGGTCTTCCTGAATGGTGCTACGATTTTCTAACGTCCAGACTGAACAAAACCATTACCCGTGAACAGCCTCATAGAACTTACTACGTTATCCGCTAGTGTAATAGTAATACAACAAGTTGTTGAACAGTTGAAATCAGTGCTTGACTTCAGCTGTAAATTAGGGATGAAGGTTGTCGATGCAACAACCGGTTTTCGGTTGTAACGTCTTTTTTATGCCACTTTAAATGGACTATTAAAAACGCTCAAAAACCGGTTTTTGAAATAACCGATTTTTGTTTTTTCATTCCTATTGTTTCCTCTAATAAACGTAGAAATCGTACAAAGATTGAAACATTTTGACTCCGCCAGTTTCAAGACAGCTATCTAGAATCAAAATATTAAATTAAATAGTCAAATACAAGACAACTTAATCTGTCCATCTTTCGCTGCTTTTCTGGAAAAGTGAGATGTGGTTGACTACTACAAAAATATTACCAGTATTTTCCCATTGATTCTAATTTTCTGAAGCTCTGCTGCAAAATCATGTGGAAACCGCAGCTCATGCCACTGTTTGGACATTACGAATAGTCACAATCTAGTTGTGGCTCCTCCCGTTTTTAAATCTTTTAAAGCAAAAGTAGCATTGTATTTCATTGATACCGTATTTCGTATAATACTTCCAGACTAGGATTGGTGCCGTTGGCGTAATACAACTCATGTTTTACAACGACAATGAGAAACTACCATGCAGGACAGATGGCGCAAATCTTGTACATTGCATGTATACACGTACAGTCTAATAGGCCACACCACATGGTACCATTGTCTCTGCAACCAGTTCTTACACCATGTATTCGTCGCTCATTTCCGTCGACATCGTTACAAAAATAGCTCAGATTACTTTTATATATTTCAGAGCAATGCAGATTTTACGAACAAAAATTACTCGTTCTTCAAAATAGGTATATTTAATTATATTTTTAATTTTTTGCTGATAACCGAGTAAAAGACCCGAAAGGTCCATTAGACATAGCAGCAGTGCTACAATTTTTCGTTTTTAAATAAACCTTTTCTTAAAAATAGCGGGGAGTAATGTTTATTCGCAAAATTTGCGTTGGTATGATTATTGATTTATTACAGATAGTGAGAAAGGTAAGCAGTGCTATTTCAACCTGGCCATTTCTCACTGTCGCCGCCGGGCATGCGTTGTATTGAGGAAAATGGCACTAATCCAAGCCTGCAAAAAATTTTTAGGAAGTGCCGTAGCAATGAAATACAATTCTTCATTTGCTTTAAAAGATAAAAATAGGAAGTTACTGATCTACTGCCTGTTTCTACATAATATACCTTCATCTGCTTGCAGTCCTCGGAAACGGACAAATTAACACGAAAAATAGAATTCTTCATCTCAGTCTTCACCCTTCATCATTCACTATACAGGGTGTTACAAGCAGTTACGGCAAAACTTTCAGGTAACATTCCTCACACACAAATAAAAAAAAAAAGGATGTTATGTGGACATGTGTCCGGAAACGCTTAATATCCATGTAAGAGCTGATTTTAGTTTCGTCAGTATGTACGTTCAATGGAGCACGTTATCATGATTTCATACGGGATACTCTACCTGTGCTGCTAGAACATGTTCCTTTACAAGTACGACACAACATGTGGTTCAAGCACGATGGAGCTCCTGCAGATTTCAGTTGAAGTGGTCGGTCGTACGCTTCTCAACAACAGATTCGGTGACCGACGGATTAGTAGAGGCGGACCATTTCCATGGCCTCCACGCTCTCCTGACCTCAACCCTATTGACTCATTTATGGGAGCATTTGAAAGCTCTTGTCTACGTAACCCCGGTACCAAATATAGAGACTCTTCGTGCTCGTATTGTGGACGGCTGTGATACAATACGCCATTCTCCAGGGCTGCATCAGCGCATCAGGGATTACGTGCGACGGAGGGTGGATGCAGGTATCCTCGCTAACGGAGGACATTTTGAACATTTCCTGTAACAAAGTGTTGGAAGTCACTCTGGTACGTTCTGTTGCTGTGTGTTTCCATTCCATGATTAATGTGATTTGAAGAGAGGTAATAAAATGAACTCTAACATGGAAAGTAAGCGTTTCCGGACACATGTCCACATAAAATATTTTCTTTCTTTGTGAGTGAGGAATGTTCCCTGAAAGTTTGGCCGTACCTTTTTGTAACACCCTGTATGTAATGAGCCGGGGTGCACACAGCCCTTGTGAGGCAATCTGAGGAGCTACTTGACTGAGAAGTAGCGGCTCCGGTCTCGGAAACTGACGTACGGCCGGGAGAGCGGTGTGCTGACCACATGCCCCTCCATATCTGCACCCGGTGACGCCTGTGGGATGAGGATGACACGGCGGCCGGTCGGTGCCGTTGGGCCTCTCTGGCCTGTTCGGAAGGAGTTTAGTTTAGTTTATACGTAATGACCAGCTAGTTCCTTTCAGATTACGCTGATACTATAGCTCCCTACTTAGCACTCATATACAACAGCTCGCTCACCGATAGATCTGTACCTACAGATTGGAAAGTTGCGCAGGTCGCACCAGTGTTCAAGAAGGGTAGTAGGAGTAATCCATTTAACTACAGACCTATATCATTGACGTCGGTTTGCAGTAGGGTTTTGGAGCATATACTGTATTCAAACATTATGAATCACCTTGAAGGGAACGATCTATTGACACGTAATCAGCATGGCTTCAGAAAACATCGCTCTTGTGCAACGCAGCTAGCTCTATATTCGCACGAAGTAATGGCCGCTGTCGACAGGGGATCTCAAGTTGATTCCGTATTTCTAGATTTCCGCAAAGCTTTTGACACCGTTCCTCACAAGCGACTTCTAATCAAGCTGCGGAGCTATGGGGTATCGTCTCAGTTGTGCGACTGGATTCGTGATTTCCTGTCAGGAAGGTCGCAGTTCGTAGTAATAGACGGCAAATCATCGAGTAAAACTGAAATGATATCAGGTGTTCCTCAGGGAAGCGTCCTGGGACCTCTACTGTTCCTGATCTATATAAATGACCTGGGTGACAATCTGAGCAGTTCTCTTAGACTGTTCGCAGATGATGCTGTAATTTACCGTCTAGTAAGGTCATCCGAAGACCAGTATCAGCTGCAAAGCGATTTAGAAAAGATTGCTGTATGGTGTGTCAGGTGGCAGTTGACGCTAAATAACGAAAAGTGTGAGATGATCCACACGAGTTCCAAAAGAAATCCGTTGGAATTCGATTACTCGATAAATAGTACAATTCTCAAGGCTGTCAATTCAACTAAGTACCTGGGTGTTAAAATTACGAACAACTTCAGTTGGAAGGACCACATAGATAATATTGTCGGGAAGGCGAGCCAAAGGTTGCGTTTCATTGGCAGGACACTTAGCAGATGCAACAAGTCCACTAAAGAGACAGCTTACACTACACTCGTTCGTCCTCTGTTAGAATATTGCTGCGCGGTGTGGGATCCTTACCAGGTGGGATTGACGGAGGGCATCGAGAGGGTGCAAAGAAGGGCAGCTCGTTTTGTATTATCACGTTATAGGGGAGAGAGTGTGGCTGATATGATACACGAGTTGGGATGGAAGTCATTACAGCATAGACGTTTTTCGTCGCGGCGAGACCTTTTTACGAAATTTCAGTCACCAACTTTCTCTTCCGAATGCGAAAATATTTTGTTGAGGCCAACCTACATAGGTAGGAATGATCATCAAAATAAAATAAAAGAAATCAGAGCTCAAACAGAAAGGTTTAGCTGTTCGTTTTTCCCGCTCGCTGTTCGGGAGTGGAATAGTAGAGAGATAGTATGATTATGGTTCGATGAACCCTCTGCCAAGCACTTAAATGTGAATTGCAGAGTAGTCATGTAGATGTAGATGTAGATGGTTCAATCCCCGATTGTAACATAATTTTTGAGCAGAGTTTCGAAATAATAAAATCAATAGGAGAACACTGGTGATTCTTGTAGAATTCAACGACTTATCACTTTTTGAGGGAAGCAACGAACGGTGGACGAGCATGTAATGTGGCTGTAATTTCGCACCTTACAAGCACCCATCCACATACTTTGCTGTTATCTACAAACTTAATTAGGTATCATGTAATAGGCTGTATATCGTATATATGCAAATATAAAGGAGAGACTGACATTGTCACGTATGCCTTGTAAATAATTGTTAACGCTTATGGCATGAGAGGTGATGGAATGTCTTTATTATCATACTAGTAGAGGTTGGAGCGGCAGTGGAAATGAAACGGCAGGCGGAATTCAAGCGCTGGGTGGAAGGCCCACACAGGTGTTGGTTCTGCTTACACACAGGAGGTAGCTACAGAGACGTCGTGGCAGCTAAGCTCTGGAGCACAATAGGGTGACGGCCGGCCGCTATTGTTGTAGGGGCCGGAAGGATGACCGGATAATACTTCCGAACTCCGTAAATCTTGGACGCAAGTGAGAGGAACGAAGAAGCGGCACCTCGGAAACCATGCAGGCTGGGTTATTTCTGCGGATTTTTGCTCAGAAGCGTACCATTGTATGAGTATAGGTTTTTCCTCGCAAACATCTACATCTATCTACATCTACATCCATACTCCGCAAGCCACCTGACGGTGTGTGGCGGAGGGTACCCTGAGTACCTCTATCGGTTATCCCTTCTATTCCAGTCTCGTATTGAGCGTGGAAAGAAGGATTGTCGGTATGCTTCTGTGTGGGCTCTAATCTCTCTCATTTCATCCTCACGGTCTCTTCGCGAGATATACGTAGGAGGGAGCAATATACTGCTCGACTTCTCGGTGAAGGTATGTTCTCGAAACTTTAACAAAAGCCCGTACCGAGCTACTGAGCGTCTCTCCTGCAGAGTCTTCCACTGGAGTTTATCTATCATCTCCGTAACGCTTTCGCGATTACTGAATGATTCTGTAACAAAGCGCGCTGCTCTCTGTTGGATCTTCTCTATCTCTTCTATCAACCCTATCTGGTGCGGATCCCACACTGCTGAGCAGTATTCAAGCAGTGGGCGAACAAGCGTACTGTAACTTACTTCCTTTGTTGTCGGATTGCAACTTTCCGCGCTGGACGACAAAAGACTAAAATATGTTGGTCATCGTTTGGAAGAATCTGTAGAAAGGGAGAATATTCCGTGGTTTCGGGAATATGATTCGTTTTCCGAATTATGATGGTGGGGAGCTGAGCCTTGCAGGGAGGCCAGAGGTGGAGAGACGAGGTCTTCGTTGTGAGCGAACGTGTGTCATGGTCGCTCGATATCAGCTTTGTTGGTGTTCAAATGTGTGTTAAATGTTATGGGACTTAACTGCTAAGGTCATCAGTCCCTAAGCTTACACACTACTTAACCTAAATTATCCTAAGGACAAACACAGACACCCATGCCCGAGACAGGACTCGAACCTCCGCAGGAACCAGGTTTGTTGGTACAGGCGGACTTGCTGTCTTTTCTCTCAGGAGAGTTTATAGTTAGAACAGTTAGGCACAGTACTGCTGCAACTCTGGACTTCACCTCTGGGTTGGAAGTGGTCGTTGAGTACGCAGCGTTCACTAAGTGAGAGCACTTCCTGTGTCTATACTTACATTTAGACGTTATCTGAACTCCGTCCTTGTGGCTGGCAGTTCGCATTTCTTGTCGGTAGAGCACAGAGAGGAGAAGACAGTATTAGAGTATATAAGAGGACCACCTTCTGCCGCCCTAGTGTTTGAAAGAGTTTATCTGTCGCTGAAGTTCTTCCATCATCACAGACGAGAACCATCACTTCGACGCACCAGATGCAGTACATACGGCGATATCGCAAATTGCTTCGGCTTATTAGGGCTATAAAAGCTAACCATCTGTGATCACGTTGGTTTAT
Source organism: Schistocerca gregaria (assembly GCF_023897955.1). Lineage (NCBI taxonomy): Eukaryota > Metazoa > Arthropoda > Insecta > Orthoptera > Acrididae > Schistocerca > Schistocerca gregaria. The sequence goes on along the minus strand of NC_064930.1, from coordinate 59,175,874 downwards.
TTCGACTGAGGTTCCACACCACTGTAGATCATCTTTGAAAGTAGTGTCTTCTAGTGTTTGGTATGTAGATGATGTCAGTCATTTCGAGTTATTGACATTAGATCGCTCGGTCATAATAAGGGGCAGAGTTGGGCAATTGATTACTTATTGTACTTAGGAAATGTAAACTTCATAATATAAAGCTTTTTTTTTAATCTACAATAAGTATATAAGCACGAACAACGTTTATCATTTAGTTCAAAATGGCTCTGAGCACTATGGGACTTAACATCTGAGGTCATCAGTCTCCTAGAACTTAGAACTACTTAAACCTAACTAACCTGAGGACATCACACACATCCATGCCCGAGGCAGGATTCGAACCTGCAACCGTAGCGGTCGCGGGTTCCGGACTGAAGCGCCTAGAACCGCTCGGCCACGCTGGCCGGCGTATCATTTAGTAGTATTAGTTACCTTAATCATTCATTTATGTTTAGGTTGTAGTTTATATGTTAAATTCCATTAAGATATCCTAAGATCTGCTTGAGGGGTAGTCAGACAGGACCAAATCTACCTTTTAGCGTGTATTATTTTTCGTTGCGCACGTTGATTTTACACCCGCCTGGAGTACCGACTAGGAAACTATTTAATTCAATATGCCCTAAGACACACAAAATAAAGAAAAACGAAAAGAAAACGACGCACCAAGAAGAAATTATTGGAATGGGGTAGAAATCAGCAGATGTGACGTACTTGTACATAAAACAAATAATTACAATTGCAGAAGAACTGAATCAATTCAAGAGAAAGAGCTTCACAAACTGAGTAAATCAATAACGCGTTGGTGAACCGCTGGCCCTCATACAAACAGTTAACCGGATTGGCATCAACTGAATGATTTGTTTGATGTCCACCCGAGAGATATCGTGCCAAATTCTGTCCAGCTGGCGCGTTAGATCGTCAAAATCCCGAGCTGGCTGGAGGGCCCCAAACGTTGTCAATTCGTCGGACACCTGGCGACCTTGCTGGCTAAGGGAGGAAGACCGCATGTAGAAACACTCGCCGTGCGCGGGCGGGCATTATCTTGCTGAAATGTAGGCCCAGTTTGGCTTGCCATCATGGGCAACGAAACGGGGCGTAGTATATCGTCGACGTAAAGCCGTCGGCAGGCACACGGGCCGTGCATCCGAGCGTTGAGCGTGCCGAGTTTCTGACGTCATAGTGTGGAATAGAACGCTCGGGAGTCTTTCCGGATGACCAATGATATGGCGCAACGCCGCTTACGTCACACGCACGCCGTCTCCCTTCAGTACAGAGTTGTGAGACGCTATATTGGCATTCATTTCAAGCCTATATGGATATATGCCGTTTCTGAGCACCAGAAAATTGAGAATAACTGGAAAACCCGTTGTTAAATGCGTTATTTGTTGCAATAAAATAAAGAGAGACATCATATTCGTGGCAAAAGTATTATTGTAACTTGCGTATTATGGGATTATGTCATTTGAAGGTAGCGACACACTGAGGATCCATCAAAAACATATTGTTCTCGGTACAGTTTGCAATAATTAAATATCAGTTATTAACACAGCTACGATTAAAGCATTTAGCAAGGGGCAACAACTTAGATGATCATTTGTAAATCATTGTCACGTTAGTGAAGTGAGTAACATGAATGATCCTTAACAAGATATGCGGTCTGATGATGGTTTGCGTCACGCCAAGTCTAAATATTTTTTTTTCCTAACATAAGCGTATATAATAGGTTCTGATACTTTATTATTAGTATAATGTACCTTTTTTTAGGAGTGAGTTTGTTCGATTGGCTTAATCTACAGGACAGCTTGCGCTATTTGTATAAAGACATTTTGTTCCTTTTTCTTTTGAGTTCCGTAATTCACATGTTGAAAAGATTTTGCTACTGGGCTGGAACAGTGATCGAGAAAGAATGACCTTAGGGTTTTACTAAAATGTGGGAAAGATAAAATAGTGTTTATCTTATGTGGAGAAATATTGCAAATTTGTGTCGCACTGTTTGTAATGGAACTTTTATGAGCCTGTGTCCTTATTGATTGGATATGGTACTTTCCTTTTTGTCTTTAAAACATGTACATCGATACTGAAGTTTTTATTTGTGTATGTTACGTATAGAGCGACGTGACTAGGATATGAACAATGGAGGAAATGTGCGTTTCAGTGGGAATTTTACGCGCGCTTATTGAGTAAACAGTGTGATTTACGAACTAGAAACATCCCGCTACTGCCGCTGGAGTGCGTTGCGATCGCGTATACCACGTTGGGCCCCACGTACCGTGTGCACGAGTCGCATCGTTCCTGAGCGTTCAGCAGCACGTCGAACTCTGTACGCTCAACGTTAAGCCGTCGGCACACGGACCGTGCTGTCGAACGTGAACGTTGAGCGTGCCAAGTTCGACGTGCTGCTGAACGCTCAGGAACGACGCGACACGTGCACACGGTACGTGGGCCCCAACGTGGTATACGCGATCGCAACGCACTCCAGCGGCAGTTGCGGGATGTTTCTAGTTCGTAAATCGTACTGTTTACTCAACTGGCGCGCGTAAAAATCCCACGTTAGCTCTATTAAAATGCACATTTCCTCCATCGTCCATGAAAAGGAAAGTACCATGTCCAATCAATAAGGACACAGGCTTATACAAGTTCTATTACAAACAGTGCGGTACAAATTTGAAATACTTCTCCGCGTAAGATAAACATTTTTTCATCATTTCCACATTTTAGTAAAATCCCAAGGTCAGTCTTACTTGGTCACTGTTCCTACACAGTAGCAGAATCTTTGCAACATGTGAATTATGAAGCGTAAAACAAAAAGGAGCAAAATATCTTTATAGAAGTAGCGCAAGCTGTCCTGTAGATTAAGCCAATCGAACAAAGTCACACGTCAAAAAAAAAGGTGAGCTTATATTTACATAACGACAAATATTATAACATATACTTATATTAAACTAATAACAGAGTATCAGAACCTAATAAAAACGTGAGTGTTAGGAAAAAAAAAATTGTATGTGTTGAGACGTGAACCACCACCCCAACCAAAACGCACTATCAGACAGAGACCCTACTCATTACACTAAACCAACAATACACTGCCTGTCCTTTGCCGTGTTACCCCATCCTTAAAACGTCAATCGTAGATAATTATGTTACTAATTAAAATTTAATTACAACAAATAGTACCAAGAATAATGCGTTTTGGGTGGATCTTCAGTGTGTCGCTGCCTGCGCAAGACTGTTCTGTGTACAAAAACACGGATGTGGAATGACTAATAGGAGAAGTTCGTAAGTTTCCTGTTCTATACGATCACGGAAGTGAAAACTACAGGAATGTCGAATACAAATACAGAGTTTGGAAGACAATTGCAACAAATACTCTCATAATACCCAAGTTACAATAATTCTTTTGCCAAGAATGTGATGTTTCTCATTATTTTATTGGAACGAGTAACACAACAACGGGTTTTCCAGTGATCCTCAATTTGCTGGTGCTCAGAAACGGCATATATACATATAGGTTTGAAATGAATGCCAATATGGCACCTCACAACTCTGTACTGAAGGGAGACGGCGTGCGTGTGACGTAGGTGGCGTTGTGCCATCTCATTGGTCAACGCTCAGACGCACGCTCAGAATATCTGACATGCCAGATATTGCTCTGCACGTTCGGAAAGACTCCGGAATGTGCTATTCCACGCTATGACGTCAGAAACTCGGCACGCTCAACGCTCAACGTTCGTATTCACGGGCCGTGTGCCGACGGCTTTAATTTTCGACAGCACGGTCCTTGTGCTGACTGCTTAAATGTCGGGACACACATGTGCGGACCGTGTCCGTGCCGAGACAGTATCGGCCGTCACCCGGACAACGAAATGCAGCATTAAAACCAATATAGCGGGCCCCATTTGACCTGGCCGTGCACGGGGAACGTCAACGGGCCGCGCGGGATTCGCCGTGTTTAATTTCTCACGTGGCGGACACGGCCTGACGGTAGAACTGTCTCGTGAGCTGTGCAACTGGGCGAGACTGTTATGTGTACAAAAACACGGATGTGGAACGACTAATAAAACAAGTTCGTAAGTTTCCTGTACTTTACGATCAGGGAAGTGAAAACTACAGGAATATAGAGTACAAACACGGAGTTTGGAAGACAATTGCAACAGATCTACAAGCCAATGGTAAGATCAAAACTATACAAGTTTTAATACCCGAAAGATGTTTACTTACTTTTTATTTTACAAACAGATGTTTGGTTTATGTCATCGTTATATCGCCAAGGCGACATGTTCTTGCCATTCCACAGTCCCTTGTGGAGAATTCAGGAATTTTTTGAGTTATTCTCGTACAGCAAATGCAGCATCTGTTGATCTCCCACGAATTCGAGGTAGGTTTCAAAGATTTGACGATCTTCCGGATCCCTCAGCAGTTTCCTTTTGATCCATCTTCTGTTCGGGCACCCTATAACCTTCCACTTTTCGAATAAAGTTGTACAGTACACACTCCAGTTTGCCCTGCTCCGCACCATCGGCTCTTTCTGTCTCCGAAGAGTGAAAAATGGTCTGATGATGGTCTTATAAAAGACCAAGACCGGTCACCAAACGAAACATACAAAATACATGCGATCAAGACTGTTTCATTGAAATAATTTTAATCTCTGCGACACTCTCCCGCGGATCAAACATTCGTGCTGCCCTCCTCTGTATATGTTCAATATCGCCCGTTACTCCAATTTGGTACAGCCCACACACTTGAGCAATATTCGAGAAGCGGTCGCACAAGTGATTTGTAAACAATTTCCTTTGTAGGCTGATCGCACATCCCTGGTAGTCTATCAGTAAACCGAAGTCTCCCACCTGCTTTACCGAAGGCTTAGCTTATGTGATCATTCAGTTTCATCTCTCTACAAAGTGTTAAACTCAGGTATTTGTATGTTTCGGCCGATTTCAACAGTGTCATAAGATACGACGTTTTTCTTTTTTACATTTTTGAACATTCAGAGCAAGTTGACAGGCTTTTCTCCACTTTTAAATCCTATCAAGATCTGGCTGAACATTTATGCAGCTTTTTTGAGGCAGTACTTCATCGTAGATAACTGCTTTGGTTCCAAAAATCTGAGTTACTACGAGGATGAGTCAAATGAAAACTTTAAATATTTTTTTAAACATTATTTATTCTGGAGAAGTGGTACAAAGCTGTATCACTTTTCAACACCATCTCCCCCACGCTCAACGAAAGTCCTCCAGCGCTTATAAAGTGCATAAATTCTTTCAGAAAAAAAATCTTTTGTTAGTCCACACAACCACTCGTGCACCGCGTGGCGTACCTCTTCATCAAAACGGATTTTCTTTCCTCCCACTGCGTCTTTGAGTGGTCCAAACATACGGAAATCACTTGTGGCAAGGTCTGGTGAGTATTGTGGATGAGGAAGACACTCAAAATGCAGATCTGTCATTGTTGCCAACTGTTGTACGGGCAGTGTGGGGCCTTGCATTGTCATGTTGAAAAAGGACACCTGCTGACAGCAATCCACGTCGCTTTGATTTGATTGTAGGCCGCAGACGATTCTTTGGGAAATCTGTGTATGATGCACTGGTAACAGTCCCAAAAGAGAGTCAGCATAACCTTCCCTGCTGATGGTTCTGTTCGAAACTTCTTTGGTTTTGGTGATGAGGAATGGCGCCATTCCTTGCTCGATCTCTTCGTTTCTGGTTGGTGGAAGTGAACCCAGGTTTCGTCTCCAGTAACGATTCTTGCAAGGAAGCCATCACCTTCTCGTTCAAAGCGCCGAAGAAGTTCTTCCCAAGCGTCAACACGTCGGTCTCTTGTTTCAGGACTCAGCTGCCGTAGCACAAATCTTGCAGACACTTTGTGAAACTAGAGCACATCATGCACAATGTGGTGTGCTGACCCATGACTAATCTGTAAACGTGCTGCAATGTCATTCAGTGTCACTCGGCGGTTTTCCTTCACTACGGCTTCAACTGCTGCAATGTTCTGTGGAGTCACAACTCGTTGTGCCTGACCTGGACGAGGAGTATCTTCCACTGAAGTCACACCATTTGCGAACTTCCTACTCCATTTGTAGACTTGCTGCTGTGACAAACATGCATCACCGCACTGAACCTTCATTCGTCGATGAATTTCAATAGGTTTCACACCTTCACTGCGCAAAAACCGAATAACAGAACGCAAGTGGGGCGGCCATCTTTGTACTGATACTGCGACGGTATGTGTGCATCTGCACTGTGTTGCCACCTACAGAAGAAGACTGCACTGTGCTTCCTTCTCTAGATTGTCGCACAGTTGACAAAATGGTAGATATCGAAGTAGACGACAGAGGGATAGAGAAACAATTAAAATCGCTCAAAAGAGGAAAGGCCGCTGGTCCTGATGGGATACCAGTTCGATTTTACACAGAGTACGCGAAGGAACTTGCCCCCCTTCTTGCAGCGGTGTACCGTAGGTCTCTAGAAGAGCGAAGCGTTCCAAAGGATTGGAAAAGGGCACAGGTCATCCCCGTTTTCAAGAAGGGACGTCGAACAGATGTGCAGAACTATAGACCTATATCTCTAACGTCGATTAGTTGTAGAATTTTGGACCACCTATTATGTTCGAGTATAATGACTTTTCTGGAGACTAGAAATCTACTCTGTAGGAATCAGCATGGGTTTCGAAAAAGACGGTCGTGTGAAACCCAGCTCGAGCTATTCTTCCACGAGACTCAGAGTGCCTTAGACACGGGTTCACAGGTAGATGCCCTGTTTCTTGACTTCCGCAAGGCGTTTGACACAGTTCCCCACAGTCGTTTAATGAACAAAGTAAGAGCATACGGACTATCAGATCAGTTGTGTGATTGGATTGAGGAGTTCCTAGATAACAGAACGCAGCATGTCATTCTCAATGGAGAGAAGTCTTCCGAAGTAAGAGTGATTTCAGGTGTGCCGCAGGGGAGTGTCATAGGACCGTTGCTATTCACAATATACATAAATGACCTGGTGGATGACATCGGAAGTTCACTGAGGCTTTTTGCGGATGATGCTGTGGTGTATCGAGAGGTTGCAACAATGGAAAATTGTACTGAAATGCAGGAGGATCTGCAGCGAATTGACGCATGGTGCACGGAATGGCAATTGAATCTCAATGTAGACAAGTGTAATGTGCTGCGAATACATAGAAAGATAGGTCCCTTATCATTTAGCTACAAAATAGCAGGTCAGCAACTGGAAGCAGTTAATTCCATAAATTATCTGGGAGTACGGATTAGGAGTGATTTAAAATGGAATGATCATATAAAGTTGATCGTCGGTAAAGCAGATGCCAGACTGAGATTCATTGGAAGAATCCTAAGGAAATGCAATCCGACAACAAAGGAAGTAGGTTACAGTACGCTTGTTCGCCCAATGCTTGAATACTGCCAGCAGTGTGGGATCCGTACCAGATAGGGTTGATAGAAGAGATAGAGAAGATCCAACGGAGAGCAGCGCGCTTCGTTACAGGATCATTTAGTAATCGCGAAAGCGTTACGGAGATGATAGATAAACTCCAGTGGAAGAATCTGCAGGAGAGACGCCCAGTAGCTCGGTACGGGCTTTTGTTAAAGTTTCGAGAACATACCTTCACCGAAGAGTCAAGCAGTATATTGCTCCCTCCTACGTATATCTCGCGAAGAGACCATGAGGATAAAATCAGAGAGATTAGAGCCCACACAGAAGCATACCGACAATCCTTCTTTCCACGTACAATACGAGACTGGAATAGAAGGGAGAACCGATAGAGGTACTCAGGGTACCCTCCGCCATACACCGTCAGGTGGCTTGCGGAGTATGGGTGTAGATGTAGATAGATGTAGATAGATGTAGATTCTGCACGCTGTTTGTAGCACCCTAACCAACTTACAGGATAAAGGCGCGATATTTCGATTTGTTATTACAAATTTAAGGTTTTCATTTGACTCTCCCTCGTATTAATATTGCCTGCAAGGTCAGTAATGTGTATCATGAACAGCAAAGACCCGAACACAATTCCCTGAGGAACATCTGACGTTACTTCTATATCTGACAGTCGCTCGCCATCCAAGATAACATGCTGCATCTTTCTACAAAAGGTCCTATACTTTGTTTTAGACCTATAATGCAACATAATCTGTTTCGTTAGGAGTTTCTTTACAGAGACTGTGTACCATGGAGTGTCCCTCCAAAAATGGTTCAAATGGCTCTGAGCACTATGGGACTTAACATCTGAGGTCATCAGTCCCCTAGACTTAGAACTACTTAAACCTAACTAACCTAAGGACATCACACACATCCATGCCCGAGGCAGGATTCGAACCTGCGACCGTAGCAGGAGTGTCCCTCCAACCACGAACTGTTCTACTGGGTATTTACCTATCCTGTGCTTGGTGAACTATCTTTTTAAACTTCACCCATAGAACTCTGCATGTTCCTGCCCTAAGCTAAAAGATTCAAGTTCCTCGTTGAGATAAGACAGTACCGCTATATTACCTAGTTTGCTGAATATATGGGATGTTGAAAAACTCTCTCCGTAGTGCCGTATGGTTGTTCGGCTGCCTGGGTTACTTCCCTTCAAGTGGACTCTCCCAACATTCCACTGTTTCGTTTATCTGAGCCAGCGTGAATAGTATCGTTGGTGTGTGTCGTCACGTGTTGACGTCAACGTTTAAGTTTAGTTCCTTTGTTCGTTTTTGTTACTATTAAAATGTTAACCATTGAATAACGTGTGTTTTTAGTCGAACGAGTGTTCAAAGCTGGCTGTAAATACACAGTTTCAGTTCGTGAAACATTTAATTCAATTTTCCCAGAGATAACACACCCGCATCGCTATACTGTGCGAGATTTCATTAACAAATTTCGAAGTACGTGTTCAGTGACAGATGCGTCGAGAATTGGTCGTCCTAGCGTTTCCTCTGAGGATAAACTTCTCGATATTTCCGATAAAATGTCCACGAGGCCGAACAAGTCAGTAAGAAAACTCGCCCAGGAAATCGATGTTAGTGTCAGAACGACCCACACAGTTGTAAGGAAAAATTAGAACTTTTCCCATACAAAGTGACAGTCGTGCAAGAACTGAAAAACAGTTATCATGGCAAGAGACTGCATTATTGTCAATGGTTCAAAAATTTCGTTCAACAGAATGGAAGGGATATTCTTAATGAAACGTTTTCCACTGATGAACCGTGGTTTCATTTATCTGGGTACATGAACTCGCAAAAGTCCCGTATGTGGAGTACTGCAAATCCATTGTGTATTCATGAGGAACCACTTCATTCTGTGAAAATAGGCCTTTGGATTGCAATTCCTTGACGTCGGATTGTGGCTCCCACATTTTTCAACGAAACAATAAACGCCCAACGATACTGCAGTGGCATTTTGCACCCATTCATATGAGAACCTGTGTTATGTGAAATACTGGATGGTTATTTTCAAGAAGATGGTGCAACCGCACATATAGATCGCGTTTCAATCTCACTCCTTGCTGATGTTTTTAGTGATCGCATAATCTCACAGGGACTTTTTTGCCTCCAAGATCGCCTGACCTAACACCACCTGCCTTTTTCTTCTGGGGTGCAGCGAAATCAACTGTCTTTAAAAACCGTCCAAAATCCATCGAAGAATTGAAAACTGCAATATCCACTGCTTCTGTTACAGAAGAAATGTTACAGCTTGTGTTTGGAAACGTGATTAGACGAATTGAATTGTGTATTCAACAACTGGGGGGACACTTTCAACATTTAATGTGAAAAATTGTAAGTAAAAATGAGTATTCAATAAATTAATAATAACTTGTATTTCACTGAGTTTCATTTCGGTATATTCATTGCGACATACGGCACGCTTGGCTAACAACCATGCGACACTGTGGAGAGACATTCTGAACACCCCGTACCATCAGTTATTTTGAAGCAATACAGCCTGAAGATGGCTTAACACAATACATGATAGCTATGTGTCTAGAATGCAGAAACGTTATCTGTAACAGCAACTACAAAACAAGTGAAGACACAAACGGAGTTTCTAAGTGCAATACTGTATTAAAGCTTTAAAACAAAATTATTCATCTTAACTAATTCATTACGACTGCATTTCAAATTTTTAATTCAGTCTATAATGACATGAAATACTGAAAACCAAATTCTTGCTGTCCATGGAAGCTCCTCTTCGACTCACCCATCATGCACATATATTTTCATCCAATAGGCTCTGCTATCTGTGTGGTAGCGAGGCGGAGCGCCATCTTGTTGAAGTTAAAACTTTCGCTTCCAAACACCTCTCGGATGGCAGGTAATATCGATGTTTGCACCGTATGCGGAAATACCTCACCATTTATGGTACCTCCAAAAAAGAATGGGCAATCAAACTACACAATAACGGACCACACCACACGTTAGCAACCTGTTGATCAACATGTTTGTCCACGTGAACGTGAGGATTTTCAGGAACCCACTACACACAGTTGTGGCATTCAATTTATACCTTGTCAGACCAGATAAGTATGCAGGGTGTAACAAAAACGTTTGTATTATTAGATAAAGGTCTCAGGAAAAGGCTTGGCAAATGTTTTCTCTGGAGTGTGGCACTGTATGGGATAGAAACATGGATGCTGAGACGAGAGGATGAAAAAGGTTAGAAGCATTTGAGACGTGGATGTGGAGGAGAATGGAGAGGATAAGCTGGATGGAAAGAGTCAGTAATGAAAAGGCACTGGAAACGGTTGGGGAGAGAAGATGTCTACTGAAGGTTATAAGAGAAAGGAAAAAGAACTGGTTGGGACATTCACTGAGAAGGGAGTGATTGTCAGCAGATGTTTTGGAAGGACTGGTTTGTGAGAGAAGCCTGAAGGAGATACAAGATGATAGACGACATAAATCATCATCATCATCATTTAAGACCGATTATGCCTTTCAGCGTTCAGTCTGGAGCATAGCCCCCTTATAAAATTCCTCCATGATCCCCTATTCAGTGCTGACATTGTTGCCTCTTCTGATGTTAAACCTATTACTTCAAAATCATTCTTAACCGAATCCAGGTACCTCCTCCTTGGTCTGCCCCGACTCCTCCTACCCTCTACTGCTGAACCCATGAGTCTCTTGGGTAACCTTGCTTCTCCCATGCATGTAACATGATCCCACCATCTAAGCCTGTTCATCCTGACTGCTACATATATAGAGTTCATTTACAGTTTTTCTTTGATTTCCTCATTGTGGACACCCTCCTGCCATTGTTCCCATCTGTTAGTACCTGCAATCATCCTAGCTACTTTCATATCCGTAACCTCAATCTTGTTGATAGGTAACCTGAATCCATCCAGCTTTAGCTCCCATACAACAAAGTTGGTCGAAAGATTGAACAGTGCACAGATAACTTAGTCTAGGTACTGACTTCCTTCTTGCAGAAGAGAGTAGATCGTAGCTGAGCGCTCACTGCATTAGCTTTGCTACACCTCGCTTCCAGTTCTTTCACTATGTTGCCATCCTGTGAGAATATGCATCCTAAGTACTTGAAACTGTCCACCTGTTCTAACTTTGTTCCTCCTATTTGGCACTCAATCCGTTTATATTTATTTCCCACTGACATTACTTTCGTTTTGGAGATGCTAATCTTCATACCATAGTCCTTACATTTCTGATCTAGCTCTGAAACATTACTTTGCAAGCTTTCAATCGAGTCTGCCATCACAACTAAGTCATCCACATATGCGAGACTGCTTATTTTGTGATGACATATCTTGATCTCACCCAACCAGTCTATTGTTTTCAACATATGATCCATAAATAATATGAACAACAGTTGAGACAGGTTGCAGCCTTGTCTTACCCCTGAAACTACTCTGAACCATGAGGGAAGAGGAAATACTGCAGACCTGAAGAGCGTAGCAGAAGACTGGACAGCCTGGAGAACTTCCATGTGAAAACTTGGCTTTTGACAGAACACTGATGATGATGAGTAACGTTACCCATATCACTGTCTGGAGAGTGCTACATGAGTACCTGCTGTATCCATACCATGTATGAAGTGTGTGAGAAAAGTAATGAGACTAACAACACTGTGCACAATCTGGCAACGCTGCATTGTCCTACTTGTGCAGACAGGTGTGTTCATCCCTCCAGGTGCTCAGTCCAAGTTTTACTTCCGTATAGCCATTACGTGATTTCTGAGAGCGCCATCAGTGAAGTTGTGTTTTTGTTGTGTGTTACGAAAATGGAGAAGCAGAATTTAGAGCTGAACTTTACAAAAGGCCCATTGGAAACATTATTATCAAGATCACAAGTTTTACGCTGGCACAACTCATTTTTGGAAGGAAGAGAACACGAAGATAAACCTCGCTCTAGGAGACTTCCTATTTCAAAAACCGACTAAAACGTCGAACGTGTGTGTGTGTGTGTGTGTGTGTGTGTGTGTGTGTGTGTGTGTGTGTGCTCTTGTGAGATTGTTCCTCCAGGACAAACCGTCAACCACGTGTTTGACAAAGATATCCTTGAAAGACTCAGGAAAAGGGTGAATTGAGTGAATGGATACTGCATCATGACTACGCCGCATGTCACACAGCCACTTCGATGCTGGAACTTTTGACCTGAAAAGGCATTCCTGTTGTTCCACAGACTCCTGATCATTTTGGGACTTTGGAGAACAAAAGAATGTGACCGACATGTTAAAGCGCCCACCAGTTGCAGCCTTTCAGCGCTGCTACTAAGATTGGGAACGACTCCAGCGGTGTATAGCTGCCGAAGGGAGCAACTTTGAAGGGAAAAACATTGTTGACGGAAAAAAATTGTCAGATAAAAATCAGATTCATTACTTTTCTCACACATCTCACACGGCGTCTGCCAGCACTTTCAGCAGCTGTTTTTCCTGTTTCTTTTTTTTTCTTTCTGTGCATACGGTTTAGTCCACAATGTATCAACCCTCACTTTAGTGCAAATGTGCTTTTTACGCGTGAGGCTTCGTTCGAATGCGATGAGATTGTAAATTTTAATACTCAGCATGTATGGGCTGTCGAGAATCCTCGCCGAGTTGTGATCTCACAGTATCGATAAAGATTTTCTGTCAACATTTGGGTCGTCATTGTTGGTGACTGTTTCTTAGGACCCAGTTACATGCTTTCTACTAGAACACGTTTATCTACGACTATTAGAAAATATGTACTTCATGCAAGATGGAGCTCTTCCTCATTTCAGTATTAATGTTCATAGGCTTCTAAATATCAGATAGGCTTCTAGATATCAGATACCATGACAAACGGTTAGGTAGAGGGGGACCAATTCCTCTCCAGACCTAAACCCACTCAGTGCATTAGGGATTCAATGCAACAGTGGGTTGATGCATGTATCCTTGCCAACGGTAGGCATTTTGAACATTTCATTTAGAAAAGTGTTTCATACTGTCCTGAAACTCTCAGTAGTTGGTAAAGCAGATGGTAAACTTCGGTTTATTGGGAGAATACTGGGGAAGCGCGGTCAGTCCACTAAAAAGATTTCTTACAAATGTCTCATGCGACCAGTTCTAGAATATTGCTCAAGTGTGTGGGACCTATACTAAATAGGACTAACTTGAGATATTGAACATATACAGAGAAAGGCAGCACGAATAGTCACATGTCTGTTTATTCATTGGGAGAGTATCACAGAGATACTGAAGGAATGGAACTAGAAGACTCTTGAAGATAGATGTAAACTATCCTGAGAAAGGCTGTTAACAGTGCTTCAAGAACCAACTTTAAATGGTGACTCCAGGAAAATACTACAATCCCCTACGTATGGCTCACATAGGGGTCGTGAGGATAAAATTAGAATAATTACACCACGCACACACACACACAGGCATCCAAACAATCAGCCTTTCAGCGCTCCATACGTGATTGGAAGGGAAAGAAACCCTAATAACTGGTGCGATGGGATGTACCGTCTGCCATGCACCTCACGGTGTTCTGCAGAGTAGAGATGTAGATGTAGATGTAGACGTGTATTAATGTGTTGAAGAGCTATAGAAACTGAGCTTTATCAACGTCTTCGTGTGAGGAATCTTTCCTGAAACTTTGACCATACCTTCTTGTTACACCCTAAAGGAAGACGGAGAGAGGGGGGGGGGGGGGAGATTGTCATAGATTATATGTATTTCATTCGGTAAGATATGGTTGCCACCACGATATAATGTACTTCTAGCTTTTATTGTAATGAATTAACAAAATGTCATTGTGAATACTGCGGTGCTTCTCTTATACTGGTATGCCTGTCCTGTAAAATTTCTTTCGCTTCTGAAAACGTCCACCATGCGAAATCCAATTCAAGCTTTCTTCACATGACATCCCAAAGTCTTGGATCAAGACAGTTGGGTATATGCAGTATTTTTTGACTCAAGAAGAATATTTGACTCAGCACCACAGCTACACATACTGTCGAAAGTACGATCATATTGAGCATGGAACGAAGTTTGTGACTGGACTGATGAATTCTAGGTAAGATAATACTAGGCATGTTTTAAATACCTCGGAATCAGGATAGAAACCTATTTAAGGAGTAGCACAGAAATGAAAAATACCGTAGCAAAGGCGAAAGAGGCATATTCTATATGAAGGAGAAATTTCTGCAGTAATATGGGAAAAAACACTATGTGATCACAAATATCCAGACATCTGACTGAAAATCATTGACAAGTTCGTGGAGCCCTCCATCGGTAATGCTCCCAGCTGGGTTGGGGATTTTCTCTGCCTGGGAACTGGGTGTTTGTGTTGTCCTCATCATTTTATCATCGTCGTCATTCGTGACAGTGGCTAGATTGGACTCTGTAATATTATAGACTGTGTGAAAAAGTTGGGACTTTGTACAGGCGCTAATGACCGCGCAGTTAAGCGCCCCACCAACCAATCATCATCATCAAAAAATGGTCCTAATAGCTCTGAGCACTATGAAACTTAACTTCTAAGGTCATCAGCCCCCTAGAACTTAGAACTACTTAAACCTAACTAACCTAAGGACATCACACACATCCATGCCCAAGGCAGGATTGAACCTGCGACCGTAGCTGTCGCGCGGTTCCAGACCAATCATCATCATCACCATCATCAGTAATGCTGGAATTCAATATGGTGTTGGCCCACCCTCAGCCTTGATGACAGCTTCCACTCTCGTAGGCATACGTTCAATCATATGCTGGAAGTTTTCTTGGGGAATGGCAGCCAATTCTTCACGGAGTGCTGCGCTGAGGAGAGGTGTCGATGTCGGTCAGTGAGGCTTGGCACAAAGTCGGCGTTCCAAAACATCCCAAAGGTGTTCAATAGGATTCAGGTCAAGACTCTGTGCAGGCCAGTCCATTACAGGGATGTTATTGTTATGTGGTGGGCCGGGGTGGGCGAGCGTTTCTAGGCACTACAGTCTGGAACCGCGAGACCGCTACGGTCGGAGGTTCGAATCCTGCCTCGGGCATGGATGTGTGTGATGTCCTTAGGTTAGTTAGGTTTAAATAGTTCTAAGTTCTAGGGGACTGATGACCTCAGAAGTTAAGTCTCATAGTGCTCAGAGCCATTTCAACCATTTTTATTGTTATGTAACCACTCCACCACTGGCCGTGCATTATGAACAGGTGCTCGATTGTGTTGAAAGATACAATCGCTATCCCCGAATTGCTCTTCAACAGTGGAAAGCAAGAAGGTGCTTAAAACATCAATATAGGGCTATTATGTGATAGTGCCACACAAAACAACAGGGGGGTGCAAGCCCTCTCCATGAAAAACACGACCACGCAATAACACCACCGCCTCCGAATTTTACTGTTGGCACTAAACACGCTGGCAGATGACGTTCGCGAAACATTCACCATATCCACACCCTGTCATCGAATCGCCACATTGTGTACCGTGATTCGTCACTCCACACAGTGTTTTTCCTCTGTTCAATCGTCCAATGTTTACGCTCTTTACACCGAGCGAGGCGTCGTTTGGCATTTACAGGCGTGATGTGTGGCTTATGAGCAGCTGCTGGATCATGAAATCCAAGTTCTCTCACCTCCCTCCTAACTGTCATACTACTTGCTGTGGATCCTGATGCAGTTTGGAATTCCTGTGTGATGATCTGGATAGATGACTGCTTATTTCACATTACGAACCTCTTCAACTGTCGGCTGTCTCTGTCAACACACGAGGTCGGCCTGTACGCTTTTGTGCCTTCACGTTTCCACTTCACTATCACATCAGAAACAGTGGATCTAGGGATGTGTGGGAGTGTGGAAATTTCGCATACACACGTATGACACAAATGACACCCAATCACCTCACCACGTTCGAAGTCCGTGAGTTCTGGGGAGCGCCCCATTCTGCTCTCTCACGATGTCTGTTGACTGCTGAGGTCGCTGATATGGAGTACCTGGCAGTAGGTGGCAGCACAATGCACCTGATATGAAAAACGAATGTTTTTGGGGGTGTTCGGATACTTTTGATCACATAGTGTATTTGAGGAAAAGATTAATAAATTGTTTTGTATAAAGTGTCCTCCCACACAGTACTGAGACGTGATCACTGAGGGAGAAAAGTAGAGCAAGGCTGGAGACTTTTGACATATATACATGTGGGAGGATAGCAAGAATAAGTTGCATGGATAGAGTGTGAAATGAAGAAGTACTGACGAGAGTGGAAGAGCAAAGAATGTAATTTTTTTAAAAAAGGAAAACAAGCTGTGTAAATAGGCTGTTTAGGTTTTTGTATTGGTAACGCCACGTAGTGCCCTGAATGAAAATCACTGGCTGTGCTGTGTGCAGTCTGTGGCTGGTTGGCATTGTTGGAATATTCGCTATTGTAGTGTTGGGCAGTTGGATGTTAACAGCGCGTAGCGTTGAGCAGTTGGAGGTAAGCCGCCAGCAGTGGTGAATGTGGGGAGAGAGATGGCGGAGTTTTGAGAGTGGATGATCTGGACGAGTGTTCATCAGAGACAGTAAATTTGTAAGACTGGGCGTCATGTACTGATATATATATTTTTTTATGACTTTTGGAGCTATTAAGGTAAATACATTGTTTGTTCTCTATCAAAATCTTTCATTTGCTAACTATGCCTATCAGTAGTTAGTGCCTTCAGTAGTTAGAATATTTTATTTAGCTGGCAGTTTTGGCGCTCGCTGTATTGCAGTAGTTCTAGTAACGAAGATTTTTGTGAGGTAAGTGATTTATGAAAGGTATAGGTTATTGTTAGTTAGGACCATTCTTTTTTAGGGATTATTGAAAGTCAGAATGCGTTGCGCTAAAAATATTGTGTGTCAGTTTGGTGATGATCAGAGTAAGTAAAGAAAGAAATGTCTGAGTATGTTCAGTTTTGCTCAGCTCATATGAAACCTCCCCTTAGAAAAATTTATGAATGATTGTGCTGATAAACCCCTTACGTTATTTGATTTTCAAACAGTTTCTTATATTTCAAAGGATTTTAAAATTCTAATTGTTCAATGAAAAAAAGATATGCAGATAGGGCTCCTGACATATGCAACAAAGAATTCTTACATGCCCTGACATTGTTATTTTAAAGTAGATAACAGTTAGTTAAAATTTTAATGATTTGCCCAATTTTTTAGCTGGTTGATTTGAAATTGATTTTTTCGCCCCAAAAATTTTGTCGCTCTAAACAGCAGCCTAGTCCTGTCTAACGGCAGAAACGATCCTGGATGGATGGCAGCACATATAGCAATATTAAGAGGTAAGCATGCACCGCAGAAAATGGAGACGTAGGGGACTTGCTATTATAGTAGGAAACTGATGATGAGGTTGGGTGGATGCAACCTTCCACCTTGGATAGGGCCTAATAACAGGTGTGGCCCGGGGAAGGGTGTTGGAAACCTTCTTGTTCGTAAAATATGCATATTAATAACATGGCAGACAATATTTATAGTAACCTAGGTTTTCTGCAGATGATGCTGTTATCTGCAATAATATAATTTCTAAAGGAAATGTGCACAAATATCGTGGCAAGTCTTGATACGATTTCAAAGAAGTGAAAAGTTTGACATCTTGTTTTAACCCTCCAAATACCAAATATGTTTGTTACACTGAGTACCGTCAGGGCCCTAATTTTTACTAAGAAAAATTTTAATAAGTGTTGCATATAATCACCTTCTTATATTTTTCTGTGTTCTAAAACTTCATGGTAGTGGCATGAACATAAATGAAAATACAAAATTATTTTCAGTCATTTATTTCAGTAAAAGGTACAAAACGAGTCTGATGGAACTACAAATACTTTTGATAAGATTCCAAAGCGACGATTATAAGGCATTGATTTTAAGGCAAGAAATTGCCAAGTGGTTTCTACACACATTACATCATCATTTTAAACCATTATCAGTGTATTTTCTATCCACAGAGATTACACAAAATGCACACCATCTTCAGTTTTTAGTCTTTGGTGTACAAATACTGGGAAATTAATATCGTCCAGTTTGCCACCAATAATCTGTCTTTCTTGTTCTATGAGAAAATGTACGTTTCTTGTAGTTAGTCCTTGCTGCCTGTCTGGTGTAAGATGCAACCAATATTATATAATCATTCGTATTGTAACACAATATCATTGGCCACCTGTTCATCCTCTTTGAAGTGTACTTTCTAACCAGCTTGACCACTGTATCTGCTCCTGACTTTCTTCTGTCGTAATCCAGAATCATTATTGGCTTGGATTCTTCATGATCTTCGACTGCCTTCCTTGAATGCATAGTACTGAGTGGAGTTACAACTTCGCCCTTTTCCGGACAATACAAACCAATTTATGGGTGCACATGGAACCCAAACATGAATGAATATTTGACTTGACCTTGGCCTGAGTGAAAGCTTCTGGCAGTTTTCCTTTATTTCTTCTAATTGTTCCTAAAAAGTGTGCGGTCGATTTTCAGAAGTGCTCTTACCAAGCCAAGGTTTGTGAAAAAAATGGTCAGCTGTTACATTTCTGCCACAATTTTCTGTGTCTTTCATCATATCTAGAGAAAATCTCTTGCCTTGATCAACATTACGTGATTCACTTTCTTTTTGACCAGTGTGAAACTTGCAGATTGAGAAAGTCAGATGATATACTAACAGCCTATAACCGCATTTTCCTGGTTTTGAAGGAACGGGCCTATATTGCCGAAACAGACATCAACTACGAAATGTCACGAAATAGTCGTCAGTTGTTACGTTGCTGTGAGGTACATAAGCGTCTTCGAATGTCCTTATCCACATTTCAAACATTTCTCTGATGGGAGCCAGCTTGTATGGAACACCCTTGGGACGACTCGCATCCACATCATCAAATACGATGCATCGTGAAATTTGTAGCGTGCCATCCGTCATTTTAAACTTTCCCCATTTCGCAGCAGGTACGGATATTTTATAGTGAGGAAGACTAACTGAATCGTTGGTCGCATCTCAAATTCGCCGCTACTTCGCGCTCGCTCCAGTTGCCGCCAAAAACGAATGGTGCTGCCATCTGTCAATGGAGACAGTCATACTAGAAAACAAAAAAAGTATTGACGCAACCATTGACGATTGCATAATTTGTATGCAATTTAATTTCAGAAGATAGGATGTTCATCGAAGACGATTACTCCCGGCATATATTCGTTATTGAAGTGCTACTTACGGAGTGTGCTGTATTTACCCGTAAATGTGTCATTAAAGTTGTGACGCATTAACCAGTTCAAACCTTCGAAACAGCGTCAATTGCAATGAGAATTCAATGTACTTGTACCAGTTATGATATTTTGTTTCTAATAAAATTGTGTTTAAGCGAATTAGGAAACCACGGCTCAGTTGCTCCGTTAAAAACAGGAATCGTTTCGTCTTCGTACTGATGTTAAAATCAATGAATTTTTCATAAATCTGCCTGCTTTCGTCGTTAATTGGTAACTTGTGAATAATTTTGTTTGCCATTTATTTAACTGGACATTCGAATGTAATTTACAGGTGTAGCTATCAAATGCTGTACTGACATTTTTTACTCACTCCATTAACCGTTTAAAATGTAGAACTGTAGTCAGAAAACAATTTTTAAACATTTGTGACGGAAATGAGGTGCACAAGCATTTTATTTATTTGCCCTATCGGATCTCGGAGACTGATACAGAAAATTGACATTACTGTTGATGTTATAGGAAGTGAGTATTTAACGGTTTTCTATTTGAGATCCTTTTGAGGCGAACCCACAACGTAACAACTTTAAACAGCAACGGATAGAAGGGGAAACAAAGGGAATATTGCAACGCCAGTATCATTAAAAAAAATTACAGCGACATAAATGTACATACTTGTATTGTCAATTTCATGTAGGCTGTTTAACCATGTGTAAGAGGAACGAACTTGTAGATTCGTTATGTTTTTACATACTTTTTTTTAAACACAGATACTATATATAACTGTCAAAACTATTCCAAAGTAGGGATTTAAAGTAAATAAATTAAAAAGTAAGTGCTAACAGATAGGTCTTAAGTGATGTCGGCTCTGTTAGTAATAGACGTTTTAAGGTTTGCTGTAACTTTTTATCCACCATTTCTTGATACAGCACCAAACCTGGCAATAGATTTTCCATCACGTCCGAATTTTAAGTGTAAGAAACAATCCTAATTTAATTTGGCATTTTTATGTAGCCAACAGTAATATTGAAGTGTCTAGGACCCATACCAAAAATTATAATTGTATACAAAGAAGAGCACCACAAATGGTGACGGCCTGTTTGATGCACATGAGAGTATCATGTAAATGTTGAAAATGTGGATTGACAGAGACTTTAAGATAGATGGCAGCTGCCCTGTGAAAGCTTACTTACCTAGTTTTAACGACCAGTGTGGAATCTAGGAATATACTAAAATACTCTGTACCATCTGTCGCACTTCATAGTGGATTGCTGCAATGGATGTAGGTGTCCCTAAACTTGGCAGTGACTCCAGTAAACATAAACTTGGGGTACATGTGTATCATCATCTGTGGAAATGCCCACACATTGAAATGCTTGAATCCATTGATTACAGAGGTGGTTTACTTAAGTCTAGTTTAAAAGAATTCACATGAAATTAAACATTCAAGTAATATGTATTTAATTAATCCATCACACACTATTGACATCTACATGCCCCATCCTGCTAGTTGTTTCTTTCATTCATGCATTGTTTTTTACATCTCATTGTGTAGAAATGACTTCACGAACCTACAGTGAGTCAAATGCTATTTAGGGATGTATGATTTAATTTCTGGCTATATACATACTGTATGTGACTATACCGATTACATCTCCAAAGGTGAAACATTCTATGCTGTTTCAATAATTTATCATAATAATAATTACACCTGCAGACATCACATATAGAGAACAATACAACAGATTATTCAGAAGTGCAGTAGGTTAGTTATTAACATTAGAGTTTTATATTACAGTTAATGAAATTGTTTATTTTGCTAAATGGATAGGCAACTAAACAGCCATACAGTGTTCGTTTGAATGTGTTTTCACATAGATCTTTTACCATTTACCTTTACCATTTGTGAAAGCGTATTACATACATAATTTGTGCTACATGAGTTCGTTAACTGATTTCAGGTGTGTAGTATGAAGTGTCATCAACAAAAGCAAAACAAGGATAATGGAATGTAGTCTAATTAAGTCGGGTGGTGCTGAGGGAATTAGATTAGGAAATGAGACACTTAAAGTAGTAAGAGTTTTGCTATTGGGGAGCAAAATAACTGATGACGGTCGAAGTAGAGAGGATATAAAATGAAGTGTAAGTGTGCCTGTAGCATGTTGTGTTTTGACAGTGTACATTCCCTCTGCTTTTTGGTTCTGGTAACTTATTTGTGCTAATTAAAACATAATTTATGTAATTGTATTATCAGTTTCATTCTTTGTTTACAAAAGTGTATAGAGTGTTTTATATGAAGTACCAATAATTACCATAATAGCTTTCATATGCAGTAATACGATGTCATGTAGATAATTACAGTTTGCTCATAAAATAATATAATATGATATATATGAAATACAGGTTACTCTAACATACGTTTCAGGTACAAAATCTACAAGTTACCATGGCAAATAAATTACTCTAGACAACATACAACAAATATATTTTACATGGTAACTCTAAGATAATTTGTCTTATGAATATACCCCACATAACATGAATCATCTGAGGGGAGCTTGTCTTTTAGAGTATGGCTGAGTTTTGTTTTTATTCAGCAAGAATCCATTTGCTCTAAACCAGTAAGATGCTAGACTGATTGGCTCTTCATCACAGGCTTTAAGGCCACTGAGATCATTACCACTTTGAAGAAAGAAAAGTTGTCACCTGCATATTGTGTCATATTCGATGTAATAAATAAAGGTAGGTCACTAACGATTCTTAAGAACAAGAAAAGGCTCAGCACACTGAAGGCTTACACTGAAAGCTATCATCTGTTTATATTCTAGCAAAGTTAAAGCCTTTTTAATGTGACCATTAATGTTAACTGGACTGTACTTCCTTGAATCTAAACATCCTGATACACTGTAGGAATAGCGGCCCATAAGTTACTCTGATACTTGAGATTTGGATATCTGGGGAACGTCTTGTGTGTTGTCTAACGGCAGCCTGCTACAGACATTTTGAATCGTAGTATAAAACTCGTTTCTTAATGCCAGACAGTTATGGGTAATCTGTATGTAAATTATTTTTTATTTTTCCTTCTAGTAGTGTGGATGTGAATTTCAGAACTCACCTTAAACTCACTCTTGTTATTAATCACAAACACAGTTGTGAAGTACATGTACTGGCATTTAAGTGTAAGGATCCCAGATGATGTTCCTGCAAGATGTTAAGTTATCAACTTTACAAACTGTTCTTTCTGCTTGCTTATGTAAAAAAATCCATTTTTGATTTCAGCTGCACTGAAATCAGTGAAGCTGCATATAAACTTAGAATGAGGTAGCAGATAAAAATAAAAACAGCTGAACAAAAATTAAATGGAAGATGTGGACTTCCCAAAGTGAAGACTAGTTTATTGCAACAAATAGAACTATATTAATACCTTCAGCTGATGACAGGCATTGGTATATATCAACGGGGACAGATGAAAATGTGTGCCCCGACTGGGACTCGAACCCGGGATCTCCTGCTTATATGGCAGGCGCTCTATCCATCTGAGCCACTGAGGGCACAGAGGATAGCGCAATTGCAGGGACTATCTTGCGCACGCCTCTCGCGAGACCCACATTCTCGCCTTGTATGTCTACACACTACATTCGTAGTGTCCCACCCCAACACACTCATTACTTGTGGAAGACATTCCTACCAAGTCCCGTAAGAGTTCGGGGAATATGTGTGCATCCGCACAGAGTAAGGAGGTCATGGCTGGACAGACACCATTTCCATATAAAAAATTTATTGCAGGTTTCCATGCTAGGTTATACTGTGAAAGTCACTTCACCTCTGCGTCCATTACCAAATTGACAGTTCTTCGAAACTTAGACTCTGCCCTAATAACTGAGCCGTTCTTTTAGTCAAGCTGCACCAGAAATTTGTTTTTTCTCAATACAATTCAGTACTTCCTCATTAGTTATTTGATCTACCCACCTGTTCTTCAGCATTCTCTGTAGCAGCACATTTCAAAAGCTTCTATTCTGTTGTTGTCTGAACTGTCCATCACCCATGCTTCTCTTTTGGACAAGTCTTTCTTTATATTCAGTGTTAACAAATTTGTCTTTTCTCAGAAATGCTGTTCTTGCTATTGCTAGTCTGCATTTTATAGCCTCTATGCTTTGGCATCTGTAAATTATTTTGCTGCCCAAATAGTAAACCACATCAACTACTGTAGTATCTCATTTTCTAATCTACAAAAACATCATCTGATTTAATTCAACAACCTTCCGTTATCATTGATTTACTTTGTATTTATTTATTATCCATTTTTAAGCATTAAAATGCAACAGATGCCATCTTTTCTGCTCATACACACTATATAGTTTCCTAAATAATACCCTTGGTATAAAAGGCATTTTAGGTCATTATTGTCTATCGAGGTACAAAATTCTCAATCATATTGCACATGTGATATTCACATATAAAAGTTTGATGCAAATGAAACTATGCTACTGACTAAGATCATCTTTAGGGTATATTTTGAACTCTTCCGTTATATAAAATGCCTTTTCACTCAACCATTTCTGTGAGGTGTTGTCACCAGACTTAGTGATACATTGTGTGCCTATACTGGAAACATGTTAAATAGTTTTATCCCCATATATCTGTAACAGTCTTGAGTTTTTTCAACTGTGGTTTTGATTGATCTGCAGCTTTCAGCATGTTGTATGTTGATGGATAGATTGTCGTAGGTAGTGACTCTGTTGATATTCTTTTGTATGTATTAGACTTAGTATAAAGCGGGGCATAACAGTTGGTATTTCTAATTTTTTGAAATATGGTCTACAGGACTCATTATTTCTAAATGCACAGATGAATCTGATTGTCTTCTTTTGCCAAGTGAGAGCTCTTTTTTTCTCTAGGCAGTTCCCCCATAACAAAATAGCATATGCCAGTGTGCATAAAAAAAGACATATTATCCATTGCGCAATAGCTTATGACTAAACAAGGCCCTAGTTTACCGAACAAATATGTAACATGTGCTAACTTAAAACAGATATAATCAGTGTGACTCCTCCATGTTAATTTTGAGCCAAGACTGATCCCAAGAAGTTTAGCTGAAGCACAGTCCTTGCTATCATTTTTAATAAATAAGCTAAAGAGTGTATTTACAGTGTTTTCATGATTAATACATTGTTCAATGATTCGAAACCTCTTACTGGCAGCGCAGAAATGATCCCTACATTGCTGTTTTAATGTTCCTATGTCTTTCCCAGCCGTAGCAGTAGTGGTATCATCTGCACAGTGTGTGAAATTGTTGATATCCATCTTGTAACCTCTTTTAAAGACACTATCCATTCTGTTCAACTGCTCTTCAAGTCGTTTACTGTCTCTGACAGAATTACAATGTCATTGGAAAACTGCAAAGTTTTTTATTTCTTCTCCCTAAAAATTAATAAACTTTCCAAATTTCTCCTTGTTTTCTGTTAGGGCTCGTTCAGTGTGCATATTGAGTAATGTCAGGAAGAAGCTGCAGCCCTACTTCACTCCCTTTTCAACTACTACTCCTTTTTCATGTCCTTTGACTCTTATAACTGTCATCCTGTTTCTGTACAAGTTGTTTGTAACTTTTCACTCAGTGTATTTATACAACCTTTTTTCATGTTGCTGTTTTAAATTTGAGACCTGTTCTTAGCAATAACTTTGTAATAACAGTAGTAATTTATTTATTTATATAAGGATCATTTTACCATGAAACAAGATTTGTCAACTTACTACAAGGAAAACATCTACACATGTTATCTACTAAATGAAAGCCCCCTGCAGTGTTTTTCTGTGTACATGTGCTGGCTTATATCAGGAACTACTGTAGGGATTTTGATATAGTTTTCATTCAAACAAAGACTGAGTCACGAAGTAGATCTGTACATAAAAATTGCTATCATCTGGCCATAGATGCGTAGTGCTACCTGTGTGAAACCAGGGCAGGTCAGTAGCACTATACAAACATATGACATAAACATGTGTTTAGTGATGAGAAGACAGCATTGTCCTTAACTGGCTCATGTATTGTGAAATGTTGTTTGTTACATGAACAGTTGTCTACACTATGCATTGTCATCAGTACTAATTTTTCCTCAGGAAGTACGCATAATTTTGTTGTAATTACTTCAATACATCCCTTAGTTACAAATATGTTATGTTCTTCTACATGAAAATTTTTCAGTTTGTTGTCGCACCTTTTTTAAAAAAAATATTTCTGTATTATGTATCCAGTGGGTAGCGCACATCTCAGTTTTGATACATAATGATGTAAGATAGTATGATGTACATGTTGTACTATGTACCCTCTGTCAGCTTACGAAGTTCTACAGGGCATGATTTATGGCGCTTGCTGTATAGATTGTTCCAGGAGGGAGGGGGAAGGGGTGAGTTCTTCATAATTCTCCCCCTTCAACCTAAAAGACATTTTATTAAAAGTGTTTATACTTGTACGCACATCAATTTTCAAATTTCTCAGGTAACTGCAGAGACTAGACCAGTAAGAAATATAAGGGTCTTGGAAATGACAGATAATTTTAGATAACTCATCATCCTCCTCGTAGGTTTTCCATTCCAAGTGCCCAGTTGTAGTTTACAAGTGCTCTCCACTTGTGTCTGTCCATGTACCATTCTTCTTTCATAACAATACTGCAGGTGTATTCTCCTCCAATCCAGCCCTTCCTTCATTGGGCTTCCAACCAACCATGTACCAGTCACATCTGTGTGTAGCCATCCTTTCCTCTGGTCAAACATCTCAAATGGGCCATTGTTACTTTTTCTTTCAAGGAAGTGTACATTCCACATTCTTCCTGAGAACTTTACTTCTGCAGCTTTCTAGACAGTGTGATGTTTGGGAATGAAGTAACTGAAGGAGAGTATTTTTTTTAATCATAAGGGGACTTGTCCATTCCAGAGTAGATTCTAAACATGATGGTAGATGATTACAAGCTGTCATACAGCAATGATGTTACCAACATTGGAAGATGTAACATTACACGGAGTAATAGACATGCCCCCACAGCTTAACGCCTAAAACAAAAATCGCTGCTTGCAAGCTTCAGTGTGTTGCAGCTAAAAGTATCACACCTACTCTTTGAGTGCAAATGTGATATTCCGACTTCTGAAATAAACAACTACAATGATGGCCAGTTTTATGCAGTAACTGATTGTCAGCATTCTTCTGTCAGTATTTCAGTTTATTACTACAGTGAAGTTTGTCATTTCTCTTTGTGGCCTGTAAAATTACTTTCTCGATTGAAGAAGGAATTGAAATTGTGGAAGCATATGTGAAAACAGGTTCAATGAAGGAAACTCTCAAAATTTTTGGTGTCAAGTATGCAGATAGAGGACTACCAGCAAAGAGAGCAATACAGAGTTTATGTAAAAATTGCTGCACATACGGATCTGTGGGAAATTTAGTACAACTAACAATTCCTTCAGTTCGCACACCAGAAGTTATTGCAGACATTCGCCAAAGAATTACTCAGAGCCCAAAGAAGTCTTCACATAATTTGGCTGTACAGGCAGATCTAAATAGGAGGAGTTGCCTGCGGAAACTGAAAAGTCTTAATTTGAACACCTATTGTTTGACAGTTGTGCAATAATTATGGGAGGATGACATCCAGAAGCATGTAGATTATTGCACGTGGCTTTTGAATAATATAACAGTTGTTTCTTAGACCCTTTTCCATTACATCATGAGCGATAAAACACGGCTTCATCTTTCCAGTCACGTGAATGCACAGGACAATGAGGTACTGGGTAACGGAGAATCCTAACATTTTGTGCCAACAAGGACTCAAAGATAAAAAAAAAAAAAATGGTGTTTTGGTGAAATATAACGGGAATGCACATCATTGGACCAATATTTTTTGACACAACCCTCTACACAGTTGCATATATGATAATTTTTTATATATTT
Source organism: Schistocerca gregaria (assembly GCF_023897955.1). NCBI lineage: Eukaryota > Metazoa > Arthropoda > Insecta > Orthoptera > Acrididae > Schistocerca > Schistocerca gregaria. The sequence goes on along the minus strand of NC_064930.1, from coordinate 59,148,337 downwards.
TGTACTCAACTCATTGAATATGAAAGACAGTACTGGTTCTTCCAGCAAGAAGGGGCAGCAGGACACACATCTAAGGTATCTATGGAATGAGGCACAAACTCTCAGCACATATTTACGGCAACCACATTTGCCGAATCTAACAACTTGTGATTTTTTCCCATGGGAACACTTGAAGAGCAAGTGTCTGCGAAACAAATTCATGCACAACACAGGAACTGAAGAACATCATCAGACGTGAAGACGTTGCTGCCATAAATATTGAAATTTTATGCCGAGTGTATGAGAATATGCTTAGATATGCACAGCTGTTTATTGATGTTGCAGGGTCACTTTCAGCATCTTCTATAAATGTATTTTTTACTTTAATTAAATGGTAAGTCCCTTTCAGCTCTTCATTTCTGTAATTTCACTGCACTTCCTTTATACTTACAAGGGCTACTGTGATTGAACCACCCTGTATATTTGCCACAGGGTACTTTTCAGCTACTGGTCCATGTCGACGAGCTTGCGGCCTGACAGCTTCAGAAGGCATTCCAACTGTTGACATGCAGACTGCATCTGGTGCCAACAACAAATCTGACACGGGTAGTGTGTCTGCAGATAGAACTGGCATGCCACAGGAAGCAAGGCAGAAAGGAAAGCCCTCCACTAAGGGAAATTCTTGCCAAAAGAGTGATTTAGCCAAACATAAGCAGAAATGACAGAAAGAAACAATGTTCCCTTTAGTTACATGCTTGCCTAGTCGTAGTCTGCAGAACTGCAGTCACACTCACAGATCTGAGTGAAATACAGGGATGTAAGTGTAAGAATTCCAAGATCTTTCAAAAGGCTTCTGAAAGGTGTGCGGTTATCTACTTTACTACTCGTTTCTGCTGAACAAACACTATGTTTACTTCAGGTACACTGCCCCAGAAAAGAATCTCATAAGATAGGAGGGAGTGAAAATACGCACACTGACATTCTAGTCTTTAGTTCAACACAATGAGAGAGGTTTCTAATGGCATAAAACACTGAACTGAGCTTCTTTATTAGTTCATCCATGTGCTGACTCCACTTTAACTTGTTATCCATCTGGACGTCCAAGTAATGTTACGCACTGTGCTTGATTCAGTGTATGGCCATTAATGTCTGGTTCTGGTGCCAAAAGGTCATTATTACTTGTTTGAAATTACAAGAGTATTTGTGAGACTAAGACTTAAGCTGCTAGCTGTGAACCACTTGTAACTCTAAACAGTTTTTGATGTTGCTTAGCAACAGTCAAACAATAATTTTTAAATGAATACACTGCCTTTTTACTGTATTGTTGTTTATTTAACTATGATCCAGGTGCCAGCGTTTTTACGCCATTTTCAATCACTTGAAAGTGGCATAAAAGGCTGAAACCCGTGTTGTAATTAAACAAACAACTGGTAGGGTTGAGTTGCAAACAAATTATCATATTAATACACTGTTAATATTTTATTGTTATGGGGGTAGGGGGAATATATATATATATTAAAAACAAAGATTCTATGACTCACCAAATGGGAAAGCGCTGGTAGATAGGCACAATAAAAAACACACAAACACACACACAGAATTTCAAGCTTTCGCAACCAACGGTTGCTTCATCAGGAAAGAGGGAAGGAGAGGGAAAGATGAAAGGATGTGGGTTTTAAGGGAGAGGGTAAGCAGTCATTCCAAGCCCAGGGGTGGAAAGACTTACCTTAGGGGGAAAAACGGACAGGTATACACTCGCACACACACATACACGTGTCCATCCACACATTTATATGTGTGGATGGATGTATATGTGTGGATGGATACGTGTGTGTGTGCGAGTGTATATATGTGTGGATGGATGTATATGTGTGTGCGAGTGTATACCTGTCCTTTTTTCCCCCCTAAGGTAAGTCTTTCCGCTCCCGGGATTGGTATGACTCCTTTCATCTTTCCCTCTCCTTCCCTCTTTCCTGATGAAGCAACCGTTGGTTGCGAAAGCTTGAATTTTGTGCGTATGTTTGTGTGTCTATCAACCTGCGAGCACTTTTGTTTGGTAACTCACATCATCTTACTGTAACAGGCAATGTAATTTGTGTCAAGTAAGTAAAGATACAGCATGATAGTAGTTTTTTAACAAAGAGGATGGCCTGCAACATTGGTAGTTTACTTAAAAATGGCAGTTTTTCTATTTGGATCGTATGACTTCCCTCTTTCTGTACAGCATTAGCAAAGTAAATTAGATTATATTGTATCCGCTCTTCATTCCATGGATCTATAGTGGATGTTCAAAGTGTCAGAAAACCAAAAATACATTGATTAGTTACATTTTTTGCTTGTTTCGTAAATCGTATTTGTAACAACTTGCTATGATGTGGAACATGTCAGTAGGTTCACAGAAAAGATATGTTTTCTGTGTAAAATCATGGATACATGCTGCCCATTTACAGACTGGACTATTTTTTATTTTAATCTACAACAAAATTTGGTGACTAACCATTTACATACTGTCTGCACAGAAATATATCTGTGGAGTAGGAAGAGTTCTCAAATATTCACGTGTCAAATATTTTTATGGCTGCATATTTTGTTCACTTTTGTGAATGAATAATGTTAAGTTGTGTATAGTGGGAGGCTATGTTTGTTCCTAGTGTTGTATTTATGAATACTATTATTATTTTGAAATTCTACTCAACTGTTAATAACAAACTTCATATGGGAGTAAATGTATTGTAAAGCTGTTGTTAATATGCTCAGTTGTTAAACACTTCCCTATATGAAGTTCAAAAATCATGAACAGAATGAACTCCTCCATGCCAACCAGCATGGATTCCAAAAATGCCAGTCATGTGGAACACAACTCACACTTTTCTTACATGACAACCTGAAAGCCATGGCCCACACCAGTCAGGTAGATCCTACAATGCCAGAGCTTATCATCAAAAGATCAAAAGTATGAGGTATCATGTGAGACTGATTTTTGTAAATAATTTAGGAGTAAAAAAGTGAATGAAAATTAGCTAGCTTTCAGAAACACACACACACACACACACCTACATTGTGTCGGCAGAGTGCTGGGGGAACACCTACACGTGTGTGTGTGTGTGTGTGTGTGTGTGTGTGTGTGTGTGTGCTCTACCTCAATAAAGGATTTTTTTTGACAGCTAGCAAGTTTTCATTCTCTTTTGTGTGTGCCTGTTGATTGACAGCTAGCAAGTTTTCATTCTCTTTTGTGTGTGCCTGTTGATGACTCAATGCTTCTGCTATTCAGTAATCGGTCTCCTTTATTTGTACATTATTTGCATTCCTTTAGAGATTTGCTGCTGGTTTGAGAATTTCTTGTTAGGAACAATGCAGCATGTTTGCTTGATGGAGAGTTGTCAAGAGATGTAAGGTAACGTCATGCATGCCCCAAACAAACGTGTTTTGACACTTGCTATTCATGTTGTACCTTAGTAACCTTCCAGACAATATTAATAATAACCTCAGACATTTTTGCATATCATATCATTACCTGTAATGAAATACTGTCTGAGAAAAAAATAAACTACATAAATATACAATGGGATCTTGATAAGGTTTCAAAGTGGTGCAGAAATTGACAACCTGATTTAAATGTTTCAAAATTTAAAACTTTGCACTTCAGAGGAAAATAAAGGGCACCTTAATATCCTATGACTACAGTATCAGTCACGTCTTGAGTTGGTCATCTTATACAAATAAGCAGGTGTAACAATTTGTAGAGATATGAAATGGAACAATAACATACTGCTGTAGGTGAAAGAAGTAGCACACTTTGATTAATTGTCGGGATAATAGGGAACTGTGATCAGCCTACAAAGGAGATTTGTTGCAAAACACTTGCACCACTCTAGAATATTGCTGATGTGTGTGGGATGCATACCATTAGAAATAACAATGAGTATTGAATGACACAAAGAAAAGCATCACAAGTGGTCACAGGTTTGTTTGACCCATAGTAGAGTGTCACAAAGATGGTGAAAGAACGGCACTGGCAGAGAGACAGACACAAACTATTGTGTGAAATTGTACTTTGAAGTCTCATAAATCACTTTTAAATAAGGAATCCAGGAACATACTACAGCACCCTGTGTGTCACTCCTGTGTGGACGGTGAAGACTAATTAAAGCACTCACAAAGGCACGTAATCAGTCATTCTTTCCACACTTCACATGCAAACGGACGGGTCAAAGCCCAAGTAACTGCTGCAATACAAAGTACCATCTGCTACACATAACACAATAATTTGTAAGGTATAGATGTAAATGGACATAAAAGCATTATCCTTACAGCTTATATATGAAATTTTGTATCCTTTATCTTCTATATTTGATGGTAATAAAAGCTTTATGTGTAACAAAATATTTGGAATATGGAATATTGTCATAAAGTTACCCCCCTCCCTCAAACTCAGGACTACATTGCAACATGAAGCCTAAGATAGGGAAAGTAGAGTTACATTAACTCTCAGAAAGATGTGCTGGCCTAGTGTTGCTTTATGGCATACAGCTGTAACTTTGTTACAGTTTCATGTTTTGATTTGTCATTACATAGAAAAACATTTGTTACAGAGTTTGTCACTTGTTCCACATCATTACAATTTATTGTGCAAAGTGATCTGTGGAACATGTAACTAATCAACTAATTAATTTTTGTGAGATTTATTTTTCTAATTTTTTTAATCCAAATAATTATAGGCGTATTGTAATTGAACCACAATAAGAATGGGAAAAAAAACTAAAGTGCTTTAATCAGGGTAATTAAACAAAGCTTTTACACATCTGTTCAGTGGAACTACGTGAAGAAGATGCAGATGGCAACTCTTACATATAACAAACACATTATACTCTAAATAAGGTAATCAGTTCAAACAGTTGTATACCTACAAGTTCAGTGTATGAGAAAAAACAAAGTCACAGTACATATAATGAAAGTCTGAGCAACTGTGTGTTCAATTTAGAAACAAATTATTATGCAGAATAAAACTTTTTTTTTTAAAAAAAAGACACTTGTTTTCTACGATTCAATTTTCTGGCTTGTCTCTGGTGGTACGTGTACTGCCACAAAGTTACCCCTATAATCTAGGGTAATAACATTTATCAATAAAACTATAGTGTTCAAGAGACCTTTCCAAGTCTCAAACTTCTATTGATGTGTATAGGCAGTCTACACTTGGGTGTCAGGCAGCAGGATCCCCCATTTCAGTTGATGCTGTGGTGCTATTCCGATACAGTTGGAGAGCCTCTGCAATGCTGTTCGAGTTTAGGGGGAATACCAGTGGGTGGAGGTGTGAATGGGAATTTGGACTGAGGAGGGAGGCAGGCTAGGGTAGTCTCTGCAGTTGTGCAAAGCCACAGTGCTATAGCAGCTAGTGCATCTGTGTAGTGAACTGGGGGCCAGGGTTTGCATCCCAGTCTTGATACAAATCTTCATCCGCCACTTTCCAGTGTCCAAAGAAATTTTTTTCTGGAATTTAGGTCTTACAAAGATTGGTATGCACATATAACTTATTTATATCAGCTGAACTTCAGTTCTTCAAATTTGTCTCTAGTTTCCAAGAAATTTACAAACACATTTTTCCACCCGCAACACACTGACCAGATCAAGTGTCATGCACGTACTTGTAGCTTCCATTACTAATGGCAACACTGTGCAAGAACACAATGCAGCAGGCAATTCCCCCCACCCCCTTCATCAGTCTTCTGACTGGTTTGATGTGGCCTGGCACAAATTCCTCTCCTGTGCTAATCTCTTCATCTCACAGTAGCAATTACAACCTATGTCCTCAATTATTTGCTGGATGTATTCCAATCTGTCTCTTCCTCTACAATTTTTTCCCTGTACAGCTCCCTCTAGTACCATGGAAAAAGTCATTCCTTGATGTATTAACAGATGTCCTATCATCCTACCCCTTCCACTTGTCAGTGTTATCCATATATTCCTTTCTTCACTGATTCTCCGGAGAGCACACTCATTTCTTACCTTATCATGCCAGCTAATTTGAAAGATTTTTCGGAAGCACCGTATCTCAAATGCTTTGGTATTCTTCTTTTGCAGTTTTCCCACACTCCATGGTTCAACTATCATACAATGCTGTAAGCCAAACATACATTTTCAGGAATTTCTTCCTCAAATTAAGGCCTGTGTTTGACACCAACGGACATCTCTTGGCGAGTAATGTCCTTTTTGCCACTCTGTCAATCATAAGCTATTTTGCTGTCTAGGTAGAAGAATTTCTTAACTTCATCTACATCATGATCACCAATCCTAATGTTAAGTTTCTCTCTCTTCTCATTTCTGCTACTTCTCAGTACTTTTGTTTTTCTTCGATGTACTCTGAATCCCTATTCTGTACTGAGCAGACTGTTCATCCCATTCATCAGATCCTGTCATTCTTCTTCACTCTCACTGAGGATAGCAGTAACATCAGTGAATCTTATTATTTATACACTTTCACCTTAAATTTTAATTACACTCTTGAATATTTATTTTTTTGTTTCTGTCATTGGTTCTGTGATTTGTATTGTCTTACACTCATTTTAATTTGAGCACTGCATTCTTGATCTTCTACTGTTATTGTTCCCTCTTGGCTCTTGTACATATTATATATTACCTGTCTTTCCCAATTTTTCTTAGAATTTTGAACATATTGCACCATCTGACACTGTGAAACACTTTTTCCAGGTTGACAAATTCTATGAAACTATCTTGATTTTTCTTTAGTCTTGCTTCAATTAACAACAGCAACTTCAAAACTGCCTCTCTGGTACCTTTACCTATCCTAAAGCCAAACTGGTCTAAATCTAAACATCCTCAATTTTCTTTTCTATACTTCTGTATGTAATTCATGTCAGCAATTTGGATGCATGAGCTGTTAAACTGATTGTTCTCTAATTCTCACACTTATCAGCTTGTGCAATCTTTGGAATTGTATCGGTGATGTTTTTCTGAAAGTCAGATGGTATATCACCAGACTCATACATTCTACACAGCAAGGTGAATAGTCGTTTTTAGCCACTTCCCCTGATGATTTTAGAAATTCTGGTGGAATGTTAGCCATCCCTTCTGCCTTATTCAATCTTAAGTCTTCCAAAGCTCTTTTAAATTCTGATTCTAATACTGGATCACCTATCTCTTCTATATTGACCCCTATATCTTGTTCTGTCATGCCAGACAAGTCTTTCCCTTCACAGAGGCCATCAGTGTGCTCTTTCCACCTATTCGCTCTGTCCTCTGCATTTAACAGTGGAACTCCTATTGCGCTTTGCTTTTAATTTCACCAAAGGTTGTTTTGATTTTCCAGTATGTTGAGTCAATCTGTCTGACAATCATTTCTTTCTCGATTTCTTCATGTTTTTCAAGCAGCCATTTTGCTGTAGCTTCCATGCTATTATTTCATTCTTAAGTGACTTGTATTTCTGTATTCATAAATTTCCCTGAACATTTTTGTACTTCCTTCTTTCATTGATTAGCTGAAGTATTTCACCTGTTACCGATGGTTTCTTTGCAGTCACCTTCTTTGTACCTATGTAGCTGTATATTGAATGTTGACCTAAACTATAGTATCAAGAACAAAAAATGCGTGATTGTCACAAAGTGATACCCAACTCACTAAGTTGCCAAGTTTTACAGTAATTGAAGAATAAATGCTGGGGAGTTCACAAGTGGAACATTAATTGGTATTTTATGGGTTCGACAGATTAGAAAGGGAATGAAAGAAAATATCTTCAATAAAATCACTGAAAGCATTATGACATATGTGCCAGAAGTATGGGCAGTTAAAATCCAATTAATGAAAAGATCAATGACAACTGAGACGCTCTTTTGGAGACATTCTGCAGGGCAATACAGGCATAAAAGAGTCGGAAATAAAATCACAGGGAGAAATTGAATGTCTCAATTGTTGATTTTGTCAAAGAAAAGCAACTTGTTTTGTATGGACATACAAAAAGGGGGAGAGCAGTGACCACATTGGTGTAAGCAGTCCAGATGTTAAATCAAAGAAGAAATATTGAAGAAAATTTATGGATAGAAAGGTGCAAACGGAGAATAAAAATTAAATTTTATGTGTAATCTTGGCTTACCAGAAAATGTAACTACATTTTAAAACAGGGTATAATAACAACATTAGATTATTAGATATTAGTTTTATTAGACAATGTAGAGTAGGATTTTTTGCTGTCACGGAAGCACTGATGGACAAAGTGGTCTACTGGAGCAATTCACCTGTGTCTGCTGTGGAAATACATCTCTGATTAAAGATAAGAAGTGTAATTAGAAATTAAATGTAGGTTTAAATTCATTTCATATAAACAGCTTATAAAACATGTCTTGAAGGAGATCAATAATATATTATGTTGCAATTTACAGAACAGCAGCTACTGTATTATGTATTTGTTTTCTATGTAGGAGTCAGCATGGTTTGCCATAGTCACAACACAGTAAACCTTACACATGATGGCAAATAAATAATCTGTGTGGCTAGGGCAGGAGATGTATCTATGGGGGAGCTCAGTGCAAGATTTTTGGTTGACCTACTTCGATGACTTGCGTGTCAATGGGGATGAAATGATGATGACAACAACATAACACCCAGTTCCCAAGCAGAGGAAACGTCCAATGCAGTCAGGAATCGAACCTGGGCCCCTCGTGTGGCATTCTGCTGTACTGACCACTCATAAATGGCGGGCAACAAATAAATAAATGAGTCTTATGATGTTCACATTGGAAATGATTTAATGTACTCTCTATGTAGGAAATACTGTGAACCCATCGTGTGAGGGGGAGGGAATGCCGTGAAGCTGTAGGACAGGCAGTAGTAAACCAAAATTAAGGCTACAGATTGAGGACATTAATTTTGGTATCAGTACTGAGAATTGTGTAGAAGTGCCTGTTGCAATAGGTACAGCTCCGCTGTTGCTTGTTCTCCCCAACCCCCCTCCTCCCTGCTAATGACAATACGAAAGTAAGGACAACACAACATCCAGTCCCTGAACAAAGAAAATCTCTGACCCATCTGGGAAACTGACCTGGGCCCCACACTTAGCAATCCACTGTGCAGCTGCTGCAGCATACATAGGCAAGTTTAAATGAGTATATCTGAAAGAAAGCTACTACATTGGAGGGAAAAAAAAGAAAATGCTGCTGCCTATGTAACTACTGTTTATCTGCTAATATTTACCCACTTACAAAGGGTGGGTTAATCAGTTTCATGTCCATGCATCATTTGCATGATAAATCTCCAACTCAGCCGGGAATCGAACACGGGCCACTTGGCATGGCAGACCGCAGCGCTGACCACTCAGCTACCGGGGCGGACACACATGATCAATGGGCTAAATAAAAAAAAAGGGAATTGATAGTGTCATAAATTCCCTCCTTGCATAAAAGGTATCATTAACTCTAGACGTGTACCCCTTCTGTGAATTGCTTTCAAGGTTTTTCCCAAAAATTTTGCAGAGCAGGGAAGACTCAACAATTCACTGTCATTTAAGTGAATCTCAAGGTAGATTTAGAAAGGTAAGGTCTTGTGTGAAATGCTTATTCATTTTAAAGTCCATAATTTGCCACAGATTACTAAACTCCATGGACATAGCTCATTTTAAAAAGATTTTCTCCTCTGATGACAGGGAACCCACAGATAAAGTAATCGAAGAACTAAACAAACAAACCCAATACCTAATATGGGAGCTTATTACAAGTACAATATCAAAAATAGTCCGTCACCTCGTGTAACATACACAGCTAGTAATGCTCTTGTGCTGCCTTTGCACTTGGATTTCTGAAGATGGAAATAAATCGGAAACAAGTCCTGCATAAATTGTGATCAGTAAAATCATTCTTCAGCTGTTATATGACTTTTTATGTGACCTAGCCAGCTTAACTACAGATCTGTGTGTATTCAAGAGTAAGACTTATGGGTGAAGCATCAAAACCCTTCAAAATAAATTCAAGAGCGACTAGAGACGATGGTTTCTCTCTGATTATTTTCAACTGTGTTCTGGCGAAAACTGTAAGAGTCTGGAATGAAAAATTGTTGAAACTCGTAAGTTCACCAGTAATCCTGAGGAGAAAGAATAGAGGTGTTCAAACAAGCTGTGTGACATTCATTGATGGTTTTGCCATACTTTAAGGCAATCTAACAAAAGTGATGATGCAAATTGATCTAGAGCAAGGCAATAGAATTAGCTTAAGAATTTTCATAAGGAAAAAAAAAATTATCACAAATATAAAATGTTCTCCAAAGTTTTATTAACAGATGTTGGTTAAAAAAATCAAATTTTTGGAGAAATAATCCAAGAAAAAGCTGTAATAGAGGAAAGACATCACAACAGGGAAGAGATTACAATATGACAACCAGGTAAGACGACAAGGCGTTGTATAACACAGAAGATATTGAATTAAATCAATGAGGGAAGGAAATGAAGCAGGTGAAATTGAATATAGATGTTGGAAAAATGAGAGTGACAGAAAATGGTTAAGCAGGAATGGCTAGAGGACAAATGTGAGGCTATAGAAACATGCATGAGGTGGACTTCCATAGTGCTCAGCCACACACTATTGATATCATCAAAGTGTATGGTCCTGAAGATCATGTTGACTCAACATTGAAACTAGTAACCAAAATAAATATGAAATCTTAAGTACAGCTGGAGGAGTTTCATTTTCAATAAAAAAAATGTTTGAGCAAGGACAAGATAGAGGCTGCCTATAGGAAAATTAAGGAGACTTTAGGAGAAACGAGAAGCAGCTGCATGAATAACAAGAGATCAGATGGTAAGCCTATACTAACCAAATAAGGGAAAGGTGGAAGGAGTATATAAAGGATCTATACAAGAGAAACAATATTATGGAAAGAGGAGAGCAAGTACGTGAAGATGAGATGGGGTACACAATACTGTGACAAGAATTTGACAGAGCACTGATAGCCTAAGTAGAAACAAGTGACTAGAGAAGATAACATACCCGTAGAATTATTGATATCACGAGGGGAGCCAGGCACGACAAAACTGTTCCAGCTGGTGTGCAAAAACTATATGAGACAGGAGAAATACCCTCTGATTTCAAGAAAAATGCAATAATCCAGATTTCAAAGATGGCAGGTGCTGACAAGTGTGAATACTACTGAACCATCTGTATGTAAGTCATGGTTGCAAAATATTGTCACATATTGTTATTTATTCGTCCATAGACCATTTAGTACAATAGTATCAGACATGTCAGAAACAATATATAATTAAAACATTAACGAAATAGGATAGGATAAGGTGAGTGTAGGTTAGGAAATGAGCCATGGCGTAAACAAAGGCAGGCTGGTCAGATTTCAGAGAGAAAAATTGGGACACTCGTGTTTATACTTTTTACCTAACTTTATTATTACACTTACACTTACCTTTCTTGTCATACGGCAGCTGAAAAACTCATGCCAAGAATGTATATTGATTTTGTGAATTGGAAAGGACCATGTAGGCACATTACTCTTAAGTAAGATTCTTTTCTGCAGAAATAAAAAGACTGATATATACATTTTTACTTTAATAGCCTGGATATATTTTATGCATGTTTAGTTACTAGCTACTTAGGTACAACTTGTCAATCCTAAAACTTGTGTAACATTGCTAACCAGTAATCAGGTACAAATTATACATTTCAAACTAAAATTTAAGACTTCATTTGACTGCAGACTGTCATGGCAACCATCACTCAGATTCTTCTCAAAATTAACTTCCATATGGTTGTAGTCAAATTAGGAGAAATGGTTTAGTGATGCTCCTTTATTCCTCCTTTGATTTTGGTTTTACTTGTCTCAAGGGCCTTAAAGTAGAAGGTCAGCAAGTTAGAGGTGGGGGTAGGTAACAGTCTACCTGCTTTTGTTTTCAACATATCTCTTACTCTTTCTTTATGCATAAGATGATTTAAATCGAATGCAATATGCCTAAAGGGGGTATTATGAAAATATACATTTCTATATCATTTTACTTCTTGGAAACTAGTTTTTCACAAGAAAATAATTAAATGGGAAATATTATTGCACATATATCATTTCTCAATTACAAACTGGGACAATTGTGTGTCCCGAATGATTTTCTTGGGACATCAGGACATTTGTGTGAAAACTGAGACTGTCCTAGCAAAGTCAGGATGTCTGGCCGGTCTAATCAAAGGAACCAACCCAGCATTCACTTTATCGACAAGGGGAAATTGTGGAAAATCCAAGTGAGGATGATCAGATGAAAAATAAACTGTAGTCCTCTCGAATGTGAGTCCAGTACATTAAGAATGGAGTAGCCACCTCACTCGTTAGATGATTGGATGGGGAACTGCCAAATACACTGTCTACATTGTGAGTGCAACCTGATTTTTAGTATATAAATGAAAAAGAAATTTTGAAAACAAAAATACAACTGAAACAGAAAGCACATGAACAACTTACATAACACCGCAGAAAAGCACAAAATGTGCAATAAGTCCATTAATGATGTAGGTAAATCATGAAACTGATTTAAAACACCCCTCAAAAAATAAAACACACAAGCACATTATGTAGCTGTTAAAAAGCATAAAGCATGAGCACACAAAAACCTGCCAACACTATAACGAACACAGTTAGGATAGCACCAAATCCGTTCTCAGTGGAGGTGTATCACACTACATCTGAAACAGAAGAGGAAGAAAACCAATAGCCAAAAATCCTTTCCAAAGACAAGCACAACAATTGGTGGTATATCAGTTAACAGAAGTAGAAGGACCCAAGAATGAATGAGGGCCTAGTAACAGTGTAAGCTAACATATTAATTTACATTGTAGAAATACTTATCAACAAGAAGTATTTTAACTTTGATCTGAAAATTGTTTCTCTCTGTAACTCCTTATGTATGTTGGCAGTGTATTATAAAGAACGGCAACAAAGTGGCTCACTTGTCTTTGAGTATGGATTGTTCTAACTTGTTCTACACAGAAGGATCCACAGTTGCAAATATTATAACAGTGCTAATCAGAGTTGGCTTGCAGGTCACCAGGTGTACTTCTTGTCATCAACACAAATTTGTATATCCACAAGGAGGGTACAGAAAGCAAACACAACTTTTTAAATAGGGACTAGCTGTGAGTACTAGCCTAGCTATGTGACAAGATTTGAACAGCACTTTTCTGTATTGTAAAAATTTCATTTAATTGACTATAATTTTACACTGGAAAACTATTCTACAAGTTACAAGGGACTGGTTGTAAACAAAATGAGCCACCCTAGCACCATGTGAGAAGCAAACTTGAGAAATAATTATCACAGCAAAACATGCGGAACTAAGTTCCTGAGAGAGAGTAGTTACCTGGTCTATCCACTTTAAGTCTTGCTCAACATATATTCTTAAAAGTTTCATGCAAGAAGAATGGAAAGACTGTTAGAGACCAACCTCAGGGAAGACCAGGTCTGGTTCTTGAGAAATGTAAGAACATGCGAGGTAATACTGACCCTACAATATATCTTACAAGGGAAACTCCCCAATGTACTCATTCAGATTTAGTGGTAAGATGGCCCCAGTGGATAGCCTGTCAAAAACTGAACATATATCAAGCATGAAAACAGAAAGAAGGTGTACTGAACAGAAAAAAAAAATCTTTTTCGCTGTATTAAAACTTGTGTCTGTGTTGACTGTAACATCCATTTGCAACAGCAAGGTGTAAGGAAAAGACCTATAATGACAGTTGATTCTGCACTACTACTCTATTAGCAGCCAAAAGGAAGCTGCTTTTGAATGGGAACTGCAAATGTTTGAAGACAAGGCGACAGGTCAGTTGAATCCTTCACTCGAGAACATGTCTGGTAAGTCATACACGACATTAGTGACAGTATATGTGTCATATGATAGAAATCTCTTACCGACACACCTAATTTGTAGACTGGGTAAGTGAGTGAGATATGCCTCCTTGTCCAGTTTAAGTGTTCATATGTGTCTTAATGTGATCACTCTCAAGGAAATGATGAAAACATAATAGTTTCTCACAAAGGTTGCAACAAATGAATGTAACAGTTTCACAATCACACAGTTTCTTTGTCTCTGTTCAAACATATGGTTTTAAGGTTTCTGAAGTTGCTTACCATTTCTGCAGTTTTGACTCTTGAATTCCTTTGTTAAAACATAGTTCACACCCGTCTATTTGTTGTTTTCATTTCTGTGGGACAACTATGTTGTATCTTACCTGCTCTCACTGTTCATAATGTTTACTTGTGATAGTAATGTATTCTTACCACATGACTTATATTCTGTAGCCATTGTATAGTATGACAACTGCCAAGCCTACAAGAAGAGAACAAACATTTCAATGACCGGGCAGACAGTTCATAATGTTGTGAAATAAATAAATAAAAATGGCATGAGAGAGATCTGAAGACAGCTCAAATGCATGGCAGTCCAATACCGTGACCACTTAAACTCAATGCTGTAGCTGTTTTATGCTGTTCTGTACTGGACTACTTGTCCTTTGACCATTCACTGTTTCCATTTTGCTCTTTTTCACAGCTGAGTACAACTTCTTCCTGTTTTCATGCTTGATTTATGTTCAGTTTCTGACAGGCTATTGACTGAGTCATCTTACAACTAAATCTGAACGTGTACAATGGGGAGTTTCCCTTGTTAGAAGATAGGTTGGAGAATCGCAAGCCTACTTTTATATCCAGAATGAGATTTTCACTCTGCAGCGGAGTGTGCGCTGATATGAAACTTCCTGGCAGATTAAAACTGTGTGCCCGACCGAGACTCGAACTCGGGACCTTTGCCTTTCGCGGGCAAGTGCTCTACCATCTGAGCTACCGAAGCACGACTCACGCCCGGTACTCACAGCTTTACTTCTGCCAGTACCTCGCCTCCTACCTTCCAAACTTTACAGAAGCTCTTTTGCGAAACTTGCAGAACTAGCACTCCTGAAAGAAAGGATAATGCGGAGACATGGCTTAGCCACAGCCTGGGGGATGTTTCCAGAATGAGATTTTCACTCTGCAGTGGAGAGTAAAGTTTGGAAGGTAGGAGACGAGGTACTGGCAGAAGTAAAGCTGTGAGTCCGGGCGTGAGTCGTGCTTCGGTAGCTCAGATGGTAGAGCACTTGCCCGCGAAAGGCAAAGGTCCCGAGTTCGAGTCTTGGTCGGGCACACAGTTTTAATCTGACAGGAAGTTTCATACTTTTATATCACTTGTAGATTTAGACAAAGCTATTTACACTGTCGACTGGCATCATCATAAGCTTTTGCACTCATTGATGAACACTGTGACCTCATGAACCAAGTGTCTCCATCCTTGATGGTTACCAGCTTCTCTCAGAGCCTGCTGAAGAGATAGAAGTCGTCTTGATTGGATCTATCCACCTCCTCACTGCTCTCCCCACCATGCCCTTCATCTTTCTTTTCACAATTATTTTCTCCAAATTCTCTCCGTCTCTTCTCACAATATAGCTGGAGAAATTTTGGTTTACTTGAAAATAAAGGTGCCTGCAGATACCGAGTTGTACAGTAATGGACATATTAGTTCTTCTTTTGGTCCATTTCAGCGCAGCATCCTGTGCTGGCACCAAAGCTCAAATGCATCAATGTGCAGCTTGTTTCTGACTTACTTTGAAATTTCAATGACTGCAGCAATAACATACACTGAGCGGAAGATCATTTACAACATGTATGGAAAGCAGACTCCAGTTATAAGAGTCAAAGAACATGAATGTAAAGCAGTAATTGAGAAGGGAATGAGACTGGTATAATATCTCCCTTTTCTTATTGGAAATGACCATTTAGCTTGTGTGTAAGGATTTGTTAATAGTGATAATTATGTGTATTGGCCGACAGTAGTTGACCGACGATTGTATGCCTATTGTACAAAGGGCGTTCAAAAAGTTCTTTCCGCAATGATAATATTCTACAATAGCACTGGTAATTCACTGTGCAGTAGTCGGTACTACACAGCAGTTATTAATTTGTTTATAAGATGTGTAGCCCTACAAGTTTTTCACCAACCATTTTCACCCATACATTGATACTGCAGTGATCTTGATGCCACATCTCCACTATTGCTTCAGGTTTTGCATTTTCCCACATGTGTGTAGTGCACTAATTTACTGTGCCACCACTTGTGAATCCTGCCTACAATGCTGAATACTACCCATTACCTGTTACAAGTAAGACAGTCCATTTCTCAACTTTTATTGGTTTGCAGACATATAATTATAGAAAGTTTACTTTGAGTTTTGACCAACACTGCCTTATAGAAGAATATGTGACACCTTTCTTTTACATAAGGTGAGGTTCAACAGCTGTAAAGTACTTTATAAATTGAATTTTAACCATTAGTTGTTTATTTTTCCCATTAGTCATCTACCAGTTTCAGTTATTAACTATCCTCCAGGATATGGGGTACAACAGAGTAGTAAAAGGAAGCCATATTCCTTTGATTTAATAACTGAAATTCATAGGTGACTGATGGGACACATAAACAGCTGATGGTTAAAATCAATTTTATAAAAAACTCTTTTTACACACTCTGTAGACTGTACCTTTCTGATACAATCTAGTTGTTGTTGTTGTTGTTGTTGTGGTCTTCAGTCCTGAGACTGGTTTGATGCAGCTCTCCATGCAACTCTATCCTGTGCAAGCTTCTTCATCTCCCAGTACCTACTGCAACCTACATCCTTCTGAATCTGCTTAGTGTATTCATCTCTTGGTCTTCCTCTACGATACAATCTAGTATTAGGTGTGATTTCATGCAAGTTTCCTTTTAATATAGTATTGCAATTATTTATACAGGACAGTCCCTCTTGTGTTGATGCTCGCACCTCTTATAATCTTTTCCAAGGCTATATTAAACAGAAGGCAGCATAATACATCTCCCTGCCATACTCCATTTTTTGTGAACTCACAGCTTGATAACATATGTGTAGTTTGGTTTGACTCGAGTGGTGTTTTCCATAGTAGCTTTCACCAAGGCAATCAGTTTAGAGATGTCTAACTGTTCCATTGCCGTATACAGCTCCCTTCTGTCAATATTGTCATAGACTGATCTGAAGTCTATAAAGAAGTGACATGTACCAATCCCAAATTCGCATTTGTGAGATCATCAGTCTCATCAGATTAGGGAAGGAAGGGGAAGGAAGTCGGCCATGCCCTTTCAAAGAAACCATCCCGGCATTTTCCTGGAGCGATTTAGTGGAATCATGGAAAACCTAAATCAGGATGACCGGACGCGGGATTGAACCGTTGTCCTCCCGAATGCGAGTCCAGTGTGCTAGCCACTGCAACACCTCGCTCGGTAAATGGGGAAAGGGGAATGGATAGTAGTGTATGGGTGGGGAGAGAGATGAACCCTGTCTGGTGGAGTGTGCAGGGACTAGACTGCCAACAGATGCAGCGTCAGGAGGTGGTGGGGAGAAAAGGAACAAAAAAGGAGAGGAGCGGCAAAGGACAGGTGGATGCATTGACAGAGGGCTGCAAATAAACAGGGTGGAAGATGAGAATGGGGACGAGATGATAGGACAGAGGGGGTGGGAACTGTTGGGTGGAGGGTGTGGGGACAGTATGTTACTGGCCGTTGAGGTCGGGATAGTTATGGCAGCGGAGAATGTGTTGTAAGCATAAATCCCATCTGTGCAGTTCCGAAAAGCTGGTGGTGGAGGTACGGTAAGGATCCAGATGGCTCGGATAGTGAAGCAGTGAGTTATGCTCATCTGCATGTTGCGCCTACATTGCTCTCGGGCACAGTTTGGCAGTGGTTGTTCATCCTGGTTGGTAGACACACCAACATAAAAAGCTGTGCAAAGGTTGCAGCAGAGCTGGTTAGTATGGCTGCTTTCACAGGTGGCTCGGCCCCTGATGGGGTAGGATAAACAAGACTGGAATAGAAAGTGTTGGGTGAGTTGATTGGGCAGATTTTGCACCTGGGTCTTCCACAGGGATATGATCCTTGTGGAAAGGGGTTGGGATTGGGGCTGGCATTGAAATGACTAGGCTAAGGAGGGAGGAAGGTGTTAGGGAGGATATAAGGAAAAGTGGAATTCAAAATTGGGGGAGTTTGGTACTAAACAATGAAGAATGGAATAATCTACTACAGAAGGCCAAGGCTCAGAAATTGCTGTTGCGTTGATGATGATGATGATTGTGATTATTTATGTCACAATTTTTTCTCTCTCTAGTATCATTGCCAACTATATTTTTTAATGTCTACGCTACTGGCCATTAAAATTGCTACACCACGAATATAACGTGCTAAAGATGTGAAATTTAACTGACAGGAAGAAGATGCTGTGATATGCAAATAATTAGCTTTTCAGAGCATTCACACTAGGTTGGTGCAAGTGGCGGCACCTACAACTTGCTGACATGAAGAAAGTTTCCAACCAATTTCTCATACACAATCAATGTTGCCTGGTGAAACGGTGTTGTGATGCCTTGTGTAAGAAGGAGAAATGCTACCATCACCTTTCCGACTTTGATAAAGGTAGGATTGTAGCCTATCGCGATTGTCGTTTATTGTATCTTGACATTGCTGCTCACGTTGGTCGAGATCCAATGACTTTTAGCACAATATGGAATCGGTGGGTTCAGGAGGGTAATACGGAACACTGTGCTGGATCCCAATGGCCTCCTATCACTAGCAGTCGATATGACAGGCATCTTGTTCGCATGGCTGTAACGGATCGTGCAGCCACATTTCGATCCCCGAGTCAACAGATGGAAACATTTGCAAGACGACAACCATCTGCACGAACAGTTTGACAATGTTTGCAGCAGCACGGACTATCGGCTTGGAGACCACGGCTGTGGTTACACTTGACGCTGCATCACAGACGCGATGGTGTACTCGACGACGAACCTGTGTGCACAAATGGCAAAACGTCATTTTTTCAGATGAATCCAGGTTCTGTTTACAACATCATGATGGTCGCATCCGTGTTTGGCATCATCATGGTGAATGCAAATTGGAAGCGTGTATTCGTCATCGCCATATTGGCGGGCGTATCACCCGGCGTAATGGTATGGGGTGCCATTGGTTACACGTCTCGGTCACCTCTTGTTCGCATTGACGGCACTTTGAACAGTAGACGTTACATTTCAGATGTGTTACGACCCGTAGCTGTACCCTTAATTCGAGCCCTTTGAAACCCTACATTTCAGCAGGATAATGCACGACCACATGCTGCAAGTCCTGTACAGGCCTTTCTGGATACAGTAAATGTTTGACTGCTGCCCTCGCCAGCACGTTCTCCAGATCTCTCACCAATTGAAAATGTCTGGTCAATGATGGCCGAGCAACTGGCTCGTCACAATACGCCAGTCACTACTCTCGATGAACTGTGGTATCGTGTTGAAGCTGCATGGGCAGCTGTACCTGTACTCGCCATCCGAGCTCTGTTTGACTCAATGCCCAGGTGTATCAAGGCCGTTATTACGGCCAGAGGTGATCGTTCTGGGTGCTGATTTCTCAGGATCTATGCACCCAAATTGCGTGAAAAAGTGATCACATGTCAGTTCTAGTATAATATATTTGTCCAATGAATACCCGTTTATCATCTGCATTTCTTCTTGGTGTAGCAATTTTAATGGCCAGTATTGTATTAGCATGTTCAGAAAAGCGTGGTAATGGTAGCATTTTTATTGTTTTGAACAATGATTTACATGACTATCTAGCTCTGTTCTCCGTAATAAACGTAATTGATCGATTTTGGATACTGAAGGTTTCCAGAGTGGTTTCCCCAGAATACAAGTCATATTTCAGATGCACATTAAGTCATACATAGTAGGTACTTATTGTTGATTGACCATTGTGCGTCCTTTTAGACCCATTAAAAGATAAAATCCTGTACTCTGCTTGGAATTGATGTGTTCACTCACCCAGAAGAATAATGGGACAGGCTCACAGCTGGTTCACAGCCAACAGATTAACACTTAATCTTGTATGTTATGCAACACCAAACAAATAAAGTTGACTTTTAGGTGCCAGAAGTAGATATCAGTTGGCATAATCTGGATGAGGCTCCATGTGTGAACTTCCTGGATATCCAGATGGATGACAAACTGAGGTGGCACCAACTTGTGGATAAGTTAACCAGAAAGCTCAGTTCTGCCTGCTTTGCTTTCAGAAATCTGTCTTAATATGTCGACCTATCTTATTTTACATACATTGACTCAGTTCTGTCCTATGGCATATGGGATAAAGCAGCTAAAACGGAAAAAAAAGAAAAAAAAATTATTCTTCAAAATTGTTCAGTAAGGATATTTTGCAAAGTTGATGATGAAACAACATGTGGAAGCCTTGTCAGTGAATTTTACAGTTACATGCCACGACACATACCGCCTGATGGTATTTGTTGTTAATAATATAACAATGGTGAATTTACGTTGAACACAGCAATTCATAACCACAATGTATAGAGTTCAGAATTGAGTTTTGTGTTCTGCTGCAAAAGCCTTAAACATGTTACCATTAGACAGCAAATCTGAAATTCCCATATACTCAAAAATAAAGTAGTGAAATTTATTGACTTTGCTTTGGGATGTAATTTCCAGATTATAGTATTTTTGTTCACATTAAACACGTTTTTAGCTATTACATCTGGCAGTAAGATGACAGTGAGCTCCAAAATCAATAAAATTACAACAATGTTCTGTACGAAGGAGAAGATAAGTACAGCACCTGTGGCTTTTCTGTTCTCTTTTTCAAATTAGAGAGTAATCTAAAAATAATTCCAATAATTATCAACATAAGTAGTTAGTAGATTAGCACTGGTTGTTGGTACTTTACAGAAATAGCCAGCAGTGGTGCCATCTTCCTGTTAATGCATAACCTGACTCATTCCACATCTCTGAAGGCCCTGCCTTGTGATGGGATTTGCAAATTACATTGTGTAGATGAACAAAAAAGATCTCTTTGGAGGCTGGAAGAGTCAAAAGATAGTGTTTCTCTTTCCTAGACATGGCAAACCACATTTTTAATCTTTCTCGTCAACCATGTCACTACTGCAGTTGTACATGATATAAGGACACTGGTCTTGGTGCTAATTTTTTTATGAGAAATTCACATCATTGTCATATCTGAAAGAGTCTAAGGCTATGGCATTCTGGTCTTTGAAACATCTTCAGTGGTTATATAGGAGAAGTGTATAGGTCCTATGGCATAATTAAAAAAAAAAATGTAGTTCAGTCATATCAACTCTATGGCAACATTGTTTTCAGATCTGCATGTATCATCTGTCGATATGCAGAAAGGCATCCATCATGAATGTATACAAAAGGGAACTGTGTCTTACAAGGAGGAAGATGTGTGGGGAGGGGGGTGATAGGATGGAGGTGGGGGGTTGTTTTTGTTGTTGTTGTGGTCTTCAGTGCTGAGACTGGTTTGATGCAGCTCTCCATGCTACTCTATCCTGTGCGAGCTTCTTCATCTCCCAGTACCTACTGTAACCTACATCCTTCTGAATCTGCTTAGTGTATTCATCTCTTGGTCTCCCTCTACGATTTTTACCCTCCACGCTGCCCTCCAATACTAAATTGGTGATCCCTCGATGCCTCAGAACAAGTCCTACCGACCGATCCCTTCTTCTGGTCAAGTTGTGCCACAAACTTCTCTTCTCCCCAATCCCATTCAATACTTCCACATTAGTTATGTGATCTACCCATCTAATCTTCAGCATTCTTCTGTAGCACCACATTTCAAAAGTTTCTATTCTCTTCTTGTCCAAACTATTTATCGTCCATGTTTCACTTCCATACATGGCTCCACTCCATACAAATACTTTCAGAAATGACTTCCTGACACTTAAATCTATACTCGATGTTAACAAATTTCTCTTCTTCAGAAACGCTTTCCTTGCCATTGCCAGTCTACATTTTATATCCTCTCTACTTCGACCATCATCAGTTATTTTACTTCCTAAATAGCAAAACTCTTTTACTACTTTAAGTGTCTCATTTCCTAATCTAATTCCCTCAGCATCACCCGACTTAATTCGACTAAATTCCATTATTCTTGTTTTGCTTTTGTTGATGTTCATCTTATATCCTCCTTTCAAGACACTGTCCATTCCGTTCAACTGCTCTTCCAAGTCCTTTGCTGTCTCTGACAGAATTACGATGTCATCGGCAAACCTCAAAGTTTTTATTTCTTTTCCATGGATTTTAATACCTACTCCGAATTTTTCTTTTGTTTCTTTTACTGCTTGCTCAATATACAGATTGAATAACATCGGGGAGAGGCTGCAGCCCTGTCTTACTCCCTTCCCAACCACTGCTTCCCTTTCATGTCCCTCGACTCTTATGACTGCCATCTTGTTTCTGTACAAACTGTAAATAGCCGTTTGCTCACTGTATTTTACCCCTGCCACCTTTAGAATTTGAAAGAGAGTATTCCAGTCAACATTGTAAAAAGCTTTCTCTAAGTCTACAAATGCTAGAAACGTAGGTTTGCTTTTCCTTAATCTTTCTTCTAAGATAAGTCGTAAGGTCAGTATTGCCTCACGTGTTCCAGTATTTCTGCGGAATCCAAACTGGTCTTCCCCCGAGGTCAGCTTCTACTAGTTTTTCCATTAATCTGTAAAGAATTTGAGTTAGTATTTTGCAGCAGTGACTTATTAAACTGATAGTTCGGTAATTTTCACATCTGTCAACACCTGTTTTCTTTGAGATTGGAATTATTATATTCTTCTTGAAGTCTGAGGGAATTTCGCCTGTCTCATACATCTTGCTTACCAGATGGTAGAGTTTTGTCAGGACTGGCTCTCCCAAGGCTGTCAGTAATTCCAATGGAATGTTGTCTACTCCCGGGGCCTTGTTTCGACTCAGGTCTTTCAGTGCTCTGTCAAACTCTTCACGCAGTATCGTATCTCCCATTTCATCTTCATCTACATCCTCTTCCATTTCCATAATATTGTCCTCAAGTGCATTGCCCTTGTATAGACCCTCTATATACTCCTTCCACCTTTCTGCTTTCCCTTCTTTGCTTAGAACTGGGTTTCCATCTGAGCTCTTGATATTCATACAACTGGTTCTCTTTTCTCCAAAGGTCTCTTTAATTTTCCTGTAGGCAGTATCTATCTTACCCCTAGTGAGATTACATCCTTACATTTGTCCTCTAGCCATCCTTGCTTAGCCATTTTGCACATCCTGTCGACCTCATTTTTGAGACGTTTGTATTCCTTTTTGACTGCTTCATTTACTGCATTTTTATATTTTCTCCTTTCATCAATTAAATTCAATATTTCTTCTGTTACCCAAGGATTTCTACTAGCCCTCGTCTTTTTACCTACTTGATCCTCTGCTGCCTTCACTACTTCATTCCTCAAAGCTACCCATTCTTCTTCTACTGTATTTCTTTCCCACATTTCTGTCAACTGTTCCCTTATGCTCTCCCTGAAACTCTGTACAACCTCTGGTTCCTTCAGTTTATCCATGTCCCATCTCCTTAAATTCCCACCTTTTTGCAGTTTCTCCAGGTTTAATCTACAGTTCATAACCAATAGATTGTGGTCAGAGTCCACATCTGTCCCTGGAAATGTCTTACAATTTAAAATCTGGTTCCTAAATCTCTGTCTTACCATTATATAATCTATCTAATACCTTTTAGTATCTCCAGGGTTCTTCCATGTATACAACTTCCTTTCATGATTCTGAAACCAAGTGTTAGCTATGATTCAGTTGTGCTCTGTGCAAAATTCTACCAGGCGGCTTCCTCTTTCATTTCTTAGCCCCAATCCATATTCACCTACTACGTTTCCTTCTCTCCCTTTTCCTACACTCGAATTCCAGTCACTCATGACTATTAAATTTTCATCACCCTTCACTATCTGAATAATTTCTTTTATTTCATCATACATTTCTCCAATTTCTTCCTCATCTGCAGAGCTAGTTGGCATATAAACTTGTACTACTGTGGTAGGCGTGGTCTTTGTATCTATCTTGGCCACAATAATGCGTTCACTATGCTGTTCGTAGTAGCTTACCCGCATTCCTATTTTCCTATTCATTATTAAACCTACTCCTGCATTACCCCTATTTGATTTTGTGTTTATAACCCTGTAGTCACCTGACTAGAAGTCGTGTTCCTCCTGCCACCGAACTTCACTAAGTCCCACTATATCTAACTTTAACCTACTTGCAACTACTGAAAAGGCTGTTGCCCCTCTTCAGGAACCACACGTTTGTGTGGCCTCTCAACAGATACCCCTCCGTTGTGGTTGTACCTACGGTACGGCTATCTGTATCGCTGAGGCACGCAAGCCTCCCCACCAACGACAAGGTCCATGGTGCATGGGAGGGGGGGGGGGGGGGGGGGCGGATCTCAATCTTATACTTACAAGCTTGTGAGCCACCTTTTTCCAATGGGCAGCAGATTCCTATGGTGTAATATCTTTTACAAAATGAGATCACACCATTGTCAACCAGTACTGTTTACATATTTAGTATACATTTTGAGTCTAAGAAAAGCACACAGACAATTTGTGATATCAACAAATCAATACTCTGGTAATCACAATGGGTCAAATTTAAATTATTCATCACTTTATTCCAGTAAAACTGCACTCTTATATTATTGAGGTATGGGATGTTTTAAAACTTAAGATTTCACGATAGACTGTACTGAAAATTACAATTTCAAATAATGTGGTTAATTGTTTTCGACCTACTCTAAAGTCAGTTCCTCTAATTTGGGATTATGAAGTTTGCTAAATTTCATGAAAAATGAAGGGACTTTTCTGCAGCTAATATCAGTGTTGTTGCTCAGTTGAAATATAGTAGCCTACAGTAACGAACTAAATGTAAGTGCCAAATGAGCTTATTTCATATGTTCGCAGGTTGGCAATCAATCAATAAATGTAGTTATGTTTCGAGTATGGTGGCACTGATGCTTTTTTAGTGGCTTTGCTTCAATTTCTTAAGTCATTTCTAAATGAGTGCTTTTTATGTACCAGTGTTGAACACAAAATAATTAAACTTTCAATCAGTATTTTGTACTGCCTTTCACAAAATGAAAACTGCCAAAGTATCCATCGAAGAAAAACATCTACAAATGTTTAAATTTCCCTCATTTGTACACGTCGCCATTTTGCGAAACGCGCTGCCAAAAGCAAAGAGCTGCAAGTGCAACTAAAAACCATCTATGCAATTGATACGGAATCGGTTGTGCGGATACGATTAATATTCCTGTATATAGAACATGTAAACAGTTAGATTTACCGGTCAAACTATTCATATTTTACTCAGTGGCGTATATCGGCCACGAACACTTATTTTTATTTGAAAAGTACACACACTTTCGATAATCTCTCCGAACTTCAGCAGTTGAAATTGTCGCTAATTGCAATTGTTTTAGGACCGGTATATTAGGTTAATCATCTGGAATTAGTTACGTATATCTAAACGTAACCTAAAGATAGTGTTTCAAAATTACGATCAACAACTGTGGTGTGTAAGCAGTAAATATCCCTGAAATAAACATACAGGGTGAGAGGTGATAATATCCGTCCAAACAAGAAAAAAATGTAATAAACATGGATCTGGAAACGCACACTTTCTGAGATGTTTACACGTGTCCATAGTGGCTGCTGATTTTCGTTGGTGGGACCCATATAAAATGTCAATAAAGTGTAAACCGTAATTGTTCTTAACTCATTTATGTCAATGCAAAGGAATCTCAGCAGGTTTCTTCTTATGTGAATCGCACGTAATAACTGGTTTTTTGCATGCCACAGGAAAAAAAGTGGCAGCATTAACGTCTTTAATCAGTTCTTCAATGTAAACTTGATACAAACAGTGATTTTGTCTAGTGTATGACGTATATTTACATATGTAAGTACTAGGTCCGTTTTAAGTATTCACATAACACATACAAGATTTCGTATTAGAGAAATTGCTGTAGTCAGCTGACGCCCGTAATTCGTTGGGAGCCTGTAGTGCGAACTTACGACTTACACAAAACATTAAGCACTGTACTACCCTGTTTAATGTATGTCTAGGCTTTGGAATTAATCGATAATGTTTCTGAATTGACATTTCATACTCCACATCAATCAGAGCAGCAATGTTAATAGTGCCAAACATTTTCTATTTACAAGCATATTCTAAATTTAGCCCACTTTCTTCATGTGTCTTAATTCGATCAAATATATGCTTTACATCCTTACAGCCGACTGTTGTCCACAATCTTTTGCAACAAAATAACACACAATAGAAACAGAATAACTATCATTTCACTTCACCCATGACCTTTTGCAGAACCATGTATTGCAGAAAGTTCTGTTCTTTCCATTCAGTTGAGACATTAAGAAATCAATTTTATTCATAATGGATGCAGTTAAACTCTGTGAATGTTCCTTTATAGGGTGTAGAATCATAACTGCTAACAATCACAATACATCTTTTCATTGGCTTGAGTCAAACCACTTGATTTCTGGCTTCTCTTCCATACTTGATATCCATACTTTCTAAATTAAAGGGCATTTTTAGCAAACAATATACATTATTAATTGAAAATCGTCATAGAAACACTTGAGTTTGAACCAACATGATTATTTCTGCCTCCTCATAACCCAAAAATTTCCAAATTGGTTCTGTGGTTTGACGACATTTTTAAACGGGTGACAGAATGTTCTGAAAAGGGATGAAAAAATGCTGCATATTTTTGAAACTGTATTTTGCTGAGTGTGTCGATATAACAAAAATCTCTTTATACATTTCCATGCAATTTTCTTAACATTTTTTGCTACTATTTCTATGACTTGGTTATATGACACAGCTTGCAAATTCACATTAACAACCAACAAGATGGAAGCTTGCAGTGTTTACTGGCATACAGGGTATTAAAAAAAGTGTCAAATATTTTGAGAGGTGGTCATACTCACAAAAACAGGGAAAAACTCCTATACACCTTGTCCAGAAACACACATTTCCTGTGATCTGGACACTTGCTTGCTCCAGAATACAAAACACTGCACAGAGATTGTCCCGTTTGCTCTTTGCGACGACTGGTGACCACAGATGTTATGTCCCATGGTGCTCAGAGCCATTTGAGGTCTTTGCGACATTTCCCATTGACAAATGGCAATTAGGGAGGATTGGAGCAACGCACATGACAGCGGCTACAGGTAGGTATGTTAAGTGATGCAGATGAAAGTTTGCTCTATGAGCTCAAGCTGGGTGGCCCCAAACATTGTGCAGGGTGTGAAGATAGGTGTGAGAGAGTAACGTGACAGGTACCACAGTTTCTGTTGGGGCGTGGTGAAAGAGGTGTACATCTGAGCTGGTTCATCCATTGGGTCAGCTCGAGGTAGCCACAAGAGATGGTATGACAAGGTGGAGAAGAAAAACAGTTTGGCCACATCACTAAGACTACTGTTTTTGGAGCCAGGGTTTTAATGGAGTACGGGCCATCTAACGCTGGCCCTCAGCATTGGCTGAATTTGATGGGAAAGAAACACGAATTTGTCACTGGACGGATGTGCTGAGAGGATGGGTGAGGGAGGAGCAGCAGCAAGACGTGAAAGGTCTGAGTAACACGGCGTTGTTTATGCAACAGATGAGCTGAAGCCAGATCTGATTACCTTTGATTTCTGTTACTAGTACTACACCAAAATCATTTCATACCAAGCTGTTTGCTATAGTACTGAAAAAAGACACAGACAAAATTATGTCATGAAGTTCCTGTTGAGCATACGTCCTTCTGGCCCTTAAGAATGATCAACCCCTTCTGAAGACATTTGGTTGTGAATAGATATATTCTCTCAGTGACACAAAAGGTAAACATTGAGGAAACAAATACTATGTGGACACAGTCATTGTCTGGGTGATCCATCAGCAGGGTTCACTACTGTACGTGTCTTAGTGTCAAAGTACTCTAGTGTACACATCAGTTTTAGTATTGGGTTGTCTACATGCAGTTGTATTGTAGGTACTGTAATTTCACTCCTGTTAGTGTATGTTATTGCGCAGTAAATTACTTGCAACTCTGGGTATGTGTTATTGTGTAGTATCTACTTACAAAAATGGCTTAATTGTTGTGATATTTGTACGGTCCTGTACATGAATGGTTCAGTACACTTTCTTTTCTCCTCCACATGTTAGTGATGGAAGCATACTACTTCACATGTGAGATGGCGGATATGATTTTCTGCCACAGGTTAGCAAATGGAAATGGCCTGTGAGCCAACGCCCTCTGTGTGGAGAAATATGCTCTCGAAGAGTACCCTCTCATAAGCTATTCAGCCAACTTTTTCAGCATCTTAAGGGCACATGTATTCTCATGCTGCTCTAGTTGAATGTTGGAAGGCCTCGGTCAATCGATACACGTCAGATGGAGGAGCATGTGCAACATTTGCTGGACGAAAGACCTGGAACCAGTATGTGACGATTTGAAGCAGCAGATGGTGTGAGTAATTCTCCTGTCTGGGCATTGCTACATGGACAATTGCTGTATCATTACTATCTACAGCGCACCCAGGCACAAACAAAAGAAGACCACTTTAGGAAACTGCAATTCAGTCAATAGCTTTTGCAGAAATGTGTTGCAGATTCACTGTTTTCATCAAAGGTTTTGTTTACTGACGAAGTGGCGTTCACGAGAGATGGAATTATCAACTTTTATAAGCAGTGTGTGTGGACTGATGAAAATTCCTATACAGTTGCAAAAAGAGTTTACCAACTTCACTTCTCCATCACTGTATGGGCAGGAGTTCTTGGTGATAAATTGCTAGAGTTATATATCCTACTACAAAGATTAAGTGGGGCTCGTTATCATCATTTACTGTTAACATATTGCCTACTTTTTAGGCAACAAAGACTATAGATACATGTAATTCTAGCAGCAGTGGACACTGAAACAATTTGAAGGAGATCTCAGCATAAGGGGTTGAAATGTCGATTATTTTCAAAGGAAACATGATGTGGTCTAACAACACAGAAGATTTTTAACCTTACTACAGATATAATTTATGCTTGATGGCACGCCATTGTATTTCCTCTGCATTGTGCGTGAGCACCTGACCCTGCTATTTCAGGACCACTGGATTCGTTGAGGTGGCCCCACATCTTGGCTTCCCTCTTCCTCATACTTCAATCCATAGGTTTCTGGTTATGAAGACACTTGCAGGCATTAGTCTATGTCACCTCAGACAAGATGTCCAGACACTCTCTCTCTCTCTCTCTCTCTCTCTCTCTCTCTCTCTCTCTCATATGATGTGACGTGTACTATCACAATATTGGACACTTTTGTTTTCAGCCACTACAAGCAAGTCTACATATCCCAGGAAATGTGTGTTTCTGGACCAGTATTGTAGTTTTTCCCCTTGTTTTCATGGGTACAACCACCTCCCAAAATATTTGAAACTCTTTCCTTTTTTTAAAAAGTACACAGTATGCCAGTAAACACTGTATGCTTCCATATGGTTGGTTGTTAACGTGAATTTGCAAGCTGTGTCATAGAAATAGTAGCAAAATGTGTTGGGAAAATAGCATGGAAATTTATATAAAGAGATTTTTGCTATATCAACACACTCAGCAGAATAAAGTTTCAAAATTTTGCAGCAATTTTTCATCCCTTTTTAGAATATCCTGTCACCCGTTTAAAAATGTCAACAAGCCATAGAACCAATTTGGAAATTTTTGGGTTATGAGGAGGCTGAAATAATCTTGTACCAAACACTTTTCCTGGGTTTTATTGTTTAGTAAATTATGTATTAACACAAATGTTCTTGTGAGCTGACCCATCATACATGTCTTTTCTACAGATTACACATCATACTCGTGTTTTGTTGCATTAAATGGAAAAATAGACACTTCAGTTTGTATGCGTAAATCTATTTGTCGTCTGGATTTTGTGTAAATGTTTGTGACAGTGTTCTGTAATATTGTTTCCTATCTCCCAGTGTAATCTTCTCTTCCATTTTTTTATTTGATGTTATCTTATTACGCATAGAAAGTGATGATGTCTAAATCAATCATGGACATGAATCTTCTTGGGTTTGGATTGACTTTTAAGCAGAGAATAATAGCTATTGCACATGGCTGTACAAACTACATTAATCTGTGAGTTGAGTCTTCATATAGGAGGAGTGCTAAGTATCTGCATATATGCTCTGTGAATCACTGTAAAGTATCAGGCAGAAAGTATGTTTCATTGTACCTGCTGTTAAGGTTCCTTCAGATTCCGTTCACAGAATGGATGCGGGAAGGATAAATTCCTTGCTTGATACATTCTAGTGTGTACCTCTTTGGAATCATGTGCAAGACATAGTGATAAGAGCAGACTGCTTGTGCAGTGTTTCTCTTGTGATTGCAACAAATTGCTTCTTAATATGTGATGGCATGTAAATCACATTTTTGTCATTTTGCATTACTGGTATGAAAAGCTGCAGAGAAGTGATCTGCATCATCCTAGTGATACCTCACAAAGCAATCACATTTTTGCCATTTTGCATTACTGGTATGAAAAGTTGCAGAGAAATGATCTGCATCATCCTAGTGATACCTCATAAAGCACGAATGAAAAATTCTGAGGGAAAATCTGTTTCAGTGTGGTACTGTGTAAATCTGTATATTATACAGATCCTTATTCAAAGGAGAAGTATTATAAATAAACACTATCAGTCATCTATATCTATACTTTGCAAATCGCCGTGGGGTGCATGGCAGAGGGTATGTCCCATTGTACCAGTTATTAGGGTTTGTTTCTGTTCCAGTTACACTTGGAGCGCAGGAAGAATGATTGTTAGAATGCCTTTCTATGTGCTGTAATTATTCTAATCTTATCCTCACGATCCCTGTGTGAGTGATACATGCAGGTAGTACTATATCCTTAAGGTAATCATTTAAAGTCAATTTTTAAAACTTTCCTAATAGACTTTCTTGGGATAGTTTACATCTGTTTTCAAGAGTCTCTTATTTGTGTTCCTTCAGTATCTTTGTGACACTCTCCAACAGATTAGACAAACCTATGACCATTTGTGATACCCCTCTCTGTATATGTTCAATATCCCCTGTTGGTCCTATCTGGTATGGGTCCCACACAATTGTGCAATATTCTAGGATGGGTTGCACAAGTGATTTGTAAGCAGTCTCTTCTGCAGACTGATTGCACTTCTCCAGGATTCTACAATAAACCAAAGTCTACCACCTGCTTTACCCATGACTGAACCTATGTGATCATTCCATTTCATATACCAGATATATGTATGAGTTGGCCGATTCCAGCAGTGACTCATTGATATTGCAGTCACAGGGTACTAAGTTTTTTCATTTTGTGAAGTGCAAAATTTTACATTTCTGAACATTTAGAGCACGTTGCCAATCTCTGCACCATTTTGAAATCTTATCAACAGTGGACCAAATATTACTGCAGCTTCTCTCAGATAGTACTATTTATAGATAACTGCATCATCTGCAAAAAGCCTGATTTTACTATCAATGTTGTATGAAAGGTCATTAATATACAACATGAACAGCAAGGGTCCGAACACATTATTGTATTAATTTTACTACTCTATCAGTTTGTAACAAATATCACAAATGTTTAATCTAGGTCATTAACAAAAGATGTTTACAATAATTTCCTCTGTTGTGAAAAGCTGGAATTTTGTATTACGAAGTAGCACAGGTTAAGGAGCGAAATGCTGTCTTGATTAATTCCCATACCTGTAGCAAGTATGACAGGCAGGTTTTCTATGGTATATGACATCCGTTACAGGCCCCAAAGTTGCACAACCGTAAGTGTCATATCTGGAGAATGGAGGTGATGCAGTATTGCTGGATATAAATTCCACATTCCTGTAAAGTGTATGAGTAGCTAGCAAGACAGATTCAACTGTTGATTCAATCATCGTGTTCCACAGGCCTATCGAGGAGGAGAAATATCAGGGATGCGAAATGGGTCTAGGTATACAATGAGAGAAACCAACAAAACTGTAAAAAATGTAATCTGTTTACTGCATTATTGATAATACTGCTTAGTGCTGTTCATGTTTATGCCAGTTAATTTAACCAAATAAATTAGAAAGCAAGCTGCTGCTCTGAAAAAATTTGATTAGGTAGAGCCATTTATCTGCTATTGGTACACGAAACAGAATAGTTATCTGCATCTGCAAATATGAGCCATATTTAGGGCCTACAGTACATTGTTACCAAATAAAATTTGGTAGAAACAGTCTCTATCGCATAAATATTTTATTCAAACAGGTGACTGGTTTTGATCTACAGTACTTAGATCATCTTCAGACCTGGTACTCCATGACAGCGATGGCAGCTGGGCTGACTGAGCAGGTTGCTTTACAGAGATGTGGTCGACTACTCTCTAGAGCAGCCTGGTAAGCCAGCCCAGCTGCTGTCACTATCATGGAGTACTAGGTCTGTAGATGATCTAAGTGCAGTACATCAAAACTGGTCACCAGTTTAAATAAAATATTTATGCAACTGAGACTGATTTTAGCCAATTTTTTTGATACGCCTGAGATTGCCAACACACAATGAAAACATCTTAGATCTTGTAGCTTCAAATAGGCCGGACCTTATAGACAGTATCAGTACAGAAATGGGGATTAGTGATCATATCATTATAGCGACTATGAATATGGATGTCAAGAAGGCTAGGACAGTGTTTCTGTTAGATAGAGGAGGTAAAAAGTTACTAGTATCTCACTCAGGCAGTGAATCGGTGTCACTTAGTTCCAGTAAGATGGGTGTAGTGCAATCATGGGCAAAATTTAAGCAGATTGTAAATTGTGGTTTAGAGAGTTGTGTGCCTAGTAAGTGGATAAAGAGTGGAAAAGATCTACATTGGTTTAATAGCAAAATTCAGAGAATGCTGAGAATGCAGTGGCTGTTGCACTCTCAGTTCAAAAGGGAACGCACAAATGATGAAGACCAAAGGTTAATAGAGATTTGTGCATTTGTGAAAAGTTCTAGGCATGAAGCATACAACAACTACCACCATTACACCTGAGCAAAAGATCTGGCAGAGAATCCGAGATAATTCTGGTCTTATGTAAAATCACTAAGGCTTCCATTCAGTCCCTTCTTGATAGTCTGGTGTGGCAGTAGAAGACAGCAAAACGAAAGTTGAAGTTTTAAATTTCACGTTCAAGAAATCATTCACATAGGAGAGTCATACAAATGTACCATCATTCTACCGTTGGACAGACTCCTGTGTAGATGACATACTAAAAGCATCCCCGACGTAAGGAAACAACTGAAAGATTTGAAAGCAAATAAATCACCAGGTCCGGATAGAATGCCAGTTCCATTTTACAAAGAATACTCTACGGCACTGGCTCCTTACCTAGCTTGAATTTGTTGTGAATCTTTTGTCCAACACAAAGTCTCAAGTGACTGGAAAAAAGCGCAAGTGACTCCAGTATATAAGAAGGGTAAAAGAATGGACCCACAAAATTGCAGACCAAGATCTCTAACTTCTGTTTGCTGCAGAATCCTTGAACATATTCTCAGTTCAAATATAATAAACTTCCTTGAGACTGAGAAGCTTGTGTCCACAAATCAGCGTGATTTTAAAAAGCTTCACTCTTGCAAAACTCAGCTTGCCATGTTCTCACGTGATATACCGTGAACTACGGATTAAGGCCAACAGGCAGATTCCATATTTCTAGATTTCTGGCAAGCATTTGACACAGTGCCCCATTGCAGGCTGTTAACCAAGGTTCGAAGCTGTGGAATAAGTTCGCAGGTATGCGAGTGGCTCGAAGACTTCTTAAATAATAGAGTCTAGAATGTTGTTCTCGACAGTGAGTGTTCATCAGAGAAAAGGGTATCATCAGGAGTGCCTCAGGGGAGTGTGATAGGATCACTGTTGTTCTCTACATACATAAATGATTTGGTAGACAGGGTGGGCAGCGATCTGCAGTTGTTTGCTGATGATGCTGTGGTGTACGGTAAGGTGTTGAAATTGAGTGACTGTAGCAAGATACAAGGTGACTTGGACAAAATTTCCAGTTGGCGTGATGAATGCCAGCTAGCCCTAAATGTGGAAAAATGTAAGTTAGTGCAGATGAGTAGGAAGATCAAACCTGTGATGTTCGGATACAGTATTATTAGTGTCATGCTTGACACAGGCAAGTTGTTTAAATATCTGGGCGTGATGCTGCAAAGTGGTACGTGCTGGAACGAGCATGTGAGAACTGTGGTAGGGAAGATGAATGGTTGACTTCAGTTGACTAAGAGAATTTTAGGAAAGAGTGATTCACCTGTAAAAGAGACTGCATATAGGAGTTATAGGGACTTTCCTAGATCTATCTAAAGCATTCGATTCTGTGAATCATGCAGTACTGCTGTCCTAATTAGAAAATTACGGGATAAGAGGAGTAGCTCTAAAATTACTAAGTTCTTTTCTCTGTGATAGAAGACAGTGCGCAAAACTAAATTGTAAGAATGAAAGTAAGATCCAAACAGTGAAGTCAGCATACAGAACTCTCAATTGTGGAGTTCCCCAAGTATAGTATATATTAATGATATTACACAGCCACAAAACTCCAAAATAGTGAACTATGCTGATGATACATCTTTTATTAGATGGAGCTGTACCGAGTGGGCAGCATTCCAAAGCAACAAAGAGAACTTTGAAATGATCACAGAATATCTAACAGTGAATAAGCTTTCACTGAATAAGGACAAGACTGTAGTAATAAGGTTCTTGCTACATTTTAATAATACTCATACTCAATCACTTTCTTCAGTTGAAACATCTGACAAACATAAGTTTTTAGGCATATTGATTCATGAACATCTCACTTGGAAAGACCATATCATCTTCACCTGTAAAAAGGTTTCTAGTAATATTTACTTACTAAAACATCTTGCAAATATAGTAGCTCCCCTTGTCCTTAACAAGTGTATTATGGGTTAATACACTCACATCTGCAATATGGGATCGAGGTCTGGGTTGGGGCACCCACTGTCAATATGGATCGCATTTTCAGGCTTCGAAAGAGAGCAGTTAGGATAATTGCTAATGTAAGCAAACACCAGTCCCGTAGGGACTATTTCAAAAATTATAAATCACTGACTGTTTACTCATAGTATGTATTTAAGACCATAATGTTTGTAAAAGAGAACGAGGAAAATAGTGTAAAGAACAGTGAGACCCATAATTACAATACTTGAGCCAAAAGTGACTATCATAGGGTAAGGACTAACAAGAAAGCTACAGACCACAGTCCATATGTAACTGGGAGACAATTCTATAATAAGTTGCCAAAAAATATAAAGCAACTCCAAGGAAATCTTTTCAAGGGAAAGTTGAAAAATTTGTTAATAGAAAGATGTTTATACTCATTAAAAGAATTCTGAGCTGCAGTACTGTTAGTTTATTCTTTTATATACTGCAGTATATTAGTGGTGGTATTGTTATAATTGGCTAATTGATGTATATAATCATTATATGTATGGAGTGATATATAATATGCTAATGTGTTTATAACATTATTGCATGGAATGATATACAATGTGCTACTTGATGTATATATTAATTCTTGGAATGACATGATATTGATATAATTGTACAAAAAATGACGATGTCCAAGACTGTAAAGTTAACATGGACAAATAAACATTATTATTATTATTATTATTATTATTATTATTATTATTATTATTATGCTGGTGTGATCTGTTCTTGAGTACTGCTTGAGTGTTCGGTATCCTTACCAGGTCAAATTGAGGGAAGACACTGAGGCAGTTCAGAGGTGGGCTGCTAGATTTGATACCGACAGGTTTGAACAATGCATATGTGCTCTGGAGATGCTTTGGGAACTCAATTGAGAATCCCTGGAGGGAGGGCAACATTCTTTTCAAGAAACACTATTGAGAAAATTGAGAGAAACGGCACCTGAAGCTGACGCTGAACAATTCTGTTGCCACCAATATGCATTGCGTGTAAAGACCACGAAGATAGGATACAGGAAATTAGGGCTCATATGGAGGCATACGGGCAATCATTTTTCCCTCACCCTATTTGTGAGTGGAACAGGAAACAAAATGACGAGTACCGGTACTGGGTAACCTCCACTACGTACTGTGTGGTAGCTTCCAGAGCATCAATGTAGGTGTAGATCACTGTTTCCTAAGAGCAATGCTCCAATAAATATACATTGCTTCTTGTCATGCAGAATTACAACAAACACTGCCACTTTCTGCGTAGTTAAAAAAAACTTTCCAATTCTTAAATCTAAATACTCAGGTAATTTGTTGACAGAGGCATGTAACATGGTCAGGAACATCCGGCCATTTACTGTACTTTGTAAATAGCGTTATCCAATTAGATTCTTAGATGACAACACGCAGTGAAAACATTAGTCATTAGATATTAGTGTCAGTGGTGGTAAGAAACAGCTGAAGTGCTGAAATTGAACAAGGACCCAGGGTCCAAAGAAGTCACTGTCAAATTCTGTACAGAATTTGTGCCTGAATTAGTCCCTCTTGTAAACGGTAATATACAACAGATTTATCAGACAAAAACAGTACTGAGTAGTATGAAGAAAGCACAGGTCATACCAGTGGTACATAAAGCTGCTGTCCAATATAATCAAAATCCATCTGTTTGCAGGATCACAGAACATTATACGAGTTCAGATGTAGTGATGTATCTCAAACAGAATGGATTCCATAAACACTGCTCATACAAAACCCAACTCGCACTTTTCTCATGTGACATCAGGTAAGCCCTGGATCGAAGCAGTCAGATGGAAGCAGTATTTCTTGACTTCCAAAAAGAATTTGAATCAGTATCACACCAACACTTATCAGCAAAATTATGATCATATAGGATTGTATGATAACTGTAGGACACCTAGAAGTATCAGTGTGGGACCGAAAGAAGTGCCTCCCACAGGTGAGAGTATTAAAATTCTAGTAGTTAAATACCGAAGCATTCACAACAAAGTGTTAAGAGTTTCAAGCGCTCCTGAAAAGCAGTGAAGCTCAAAACATGATACCAGGTACAGAAAGATGGTTGAAACCCGATGATGTTACCAGTGAGATTTTTGGGGAAAATTTAAATGTTTATCGAAAGGATAGGCAAAGAGGAAATGGAGGTGGTGTATTTGTCGCAATAGACAAGAAACTCAAATTCACGGAGATAGAAATTGGAACTGCATGTGAGGTTATTTGGGCAAGACTCAGTATCAAATGAGGGCATAAAATGATAATTGGATTTTTCTATTGCCCACCAGACTCATCTCTTGATGGAATCAAAAATTTTAGAGAAAACCTCAGTTCACTTGTTTGCATGTTCAATCATACTGTAATCATCAATGGAGACTATAATCATCCAACAGCCAGCTGGGAAAATTGTAGTTTTGTTAGTGGTGGGTGTGATAAGCCATTCTGTGATACATTACTAAATGCCTTATCTGAGAACTGCGTAGAACAGATAGTTAGGAACCCCAGTCATGATGAAAATATACTGGATCTAACAGCAACAAATCAACCTGGCCTCTTTGAGAATGTGCACGTCGGAACTGGTGTCAGTGACCGTGTCGCAGTTGCGACAACAATGATTACCAAAGTACAAAGGACAACTAAAACAAACAGAAAGATACATATTTTCTGTAAACTAGATAAAAAAAATCAGTGTGTCATACCTCAATGAGGAATTTAAAAAAATAGTTGACCATGCAATGGATAGATATGTATCCAGTAGAGCAGTTCATAAGTGGAGGGAACCTCCATGCCATCCTAAAGAAACAGAGTTTCTGCATATCAGGTGGAGAATAAGGTGTAGGGCTGCAGATAGTTGCTGAATGAAACGCGTTTATCTGTCAAGAGAGACATGCATGATGCCTCCAATGACTGTCATGGCAGAATATTGTCAAATGGTCTTTCACAAAGCCTAAAGAAAGATGTAAA
This sequence comes from Schistocerca gregaria, assembly GCF_023897955.1. NCBI lineage: Eukaryota > Metazoa > Arthropoda > Insecta > Orthoptera > Acrididae > Schistocerca > Schistocerca gregaria. Next base: position 59,110,473 of record NC_064930.1, on the reverse strand, counting down.
GGATATAAGTGGCACCAAAGCTAGTGTCCTGTCCCTAGTGAATTAGACAGGAACTGAAATTGAGGGCCCGGTATCAGGCTGTGTGGAAGTTCAATGTGCATCCAGAGCAAATGGACCTTTATGGTCAACAGAGGGCAGTGCGGGTGAGTGCAACACCATCTTTCATTTGTTACAGTCTCCAACATACTATTGACCAGTTGTTGATGACTTTGCTTTGGTATGGGTGTTCCTCCAGATCTCAATTTGGATTGTGGCTCATACTTGACCTGTTGACAGTGTTCTATTGAAAGTTCACTGCTCTTTATTGTTGCATAGGTTGCCATTGACTTGCTCTCGTTGTGGCAGGCACGCTGATCAGTCATCCTGTTGCTCGACACCAGCGTGGTTGGAGTCCCATCCGCAGGCAGTCTTCCTGCCTTGCGTCATCATTTGGTCTCCTGTTTTTCTGACCTGTGCTCCGGTATCTAGCTACTGATATATCAGAGGGTAGCAAAGGAAAGGCTGAAATGCTTAATTCCATTTCCAAATACTCTTTATAAAAGAAAACCCAGGAGAATTGCCCCAATTTAGTCCTCATATCACTGAAAAGATGAATGAAATGAGTATTAGTGTCAGTTGTGTTGAGAAACAGCTGAATTCGTTAAAACTGAACAAAGCTGCAGGACCCAATGGAGTCCCTGTCAGATTCAATGCTGAGTTTGCGGCTTAGTTAGCCCCTCTTCTAACTATAATCTGTTGTAGATCCCTTAAACAAAAAACTGTGCCCAGTTCTTGAGAAAAAGCTCAGGTCACACCCATCTACAAGAATGATGGTAGAAGTGATCCACAAAACTACTGTCTAATATCCTTAATATTGAATCTTAGAACATGTCCTGAGCTCAAACATAATGAGGTATCTTGAACAGAATGACCACCTGAATGCCAGCCAGCACGAATTATGAAAACATAGAGCATGTGATACCCAACTCGCACTTTTCTCATGTGATATACTGAAAGCTTTGGACCAAGGCAATCAGGTAGATGCAGTATTTCTTGATTTCCAAAAAGCATTTGTTTGAGTGCCACATCTATGCTTATTGTCAAAAGTATGATCATATGGAGTATTAAGTGAAAATTGTGACTATATTATTGACTTTTTGATAGAGAGGAGCATGTTATCTTGTATGGAGAGTCGTCGCCAGATGTAGAAATAACTTCAGGTGTGCCTAGCCAGTATGTTTGGACCCTCACTGTCCGTGCTGTATGTTAATGACCCTGCAGACAATATTAATAGTAACCTCAGACTTTTTGCAGATGATTTAGTTATCTATGATGAAGTACTGTCTGAAAGAAGCTGCATAAATATTAGGTCAGATATTGACAAGATTTCAAAATGATACGATTGGCAACCTACGTTTCTAGCATTTGTAGGCTTGGAGAAAGCTTTTGACAATGTTGACAGGACTAATCTCTTTCAAATTCTGAAGGTGGCAGGGGTAAAATACAGGGAGCAAAAGACTATTTACAATTTGTACAGAAACCAGATGGCAGTTATAAAGAGTCGACAGGCATGAAAGGGAAACAGTGGTTGGGAAAGGAGTGAGACAGGCTTGTAGCCTCTCCCTGATGTTATTGAATCTGTATATTGAGCAAGCAGTAAAGGAAACAAAAGAAAAATTTGGAGTAGGTATTAAAATCGATGGAGAAGAAATAAAAACTTTTAAGGTTCGCCGATGACATCGTAATTCTGTCAGAGACAGCAAAGGACTTGGAAGAGCAGTTGAACGGAATGGACAGTGTCTTGAAGGGAGGATATAAGATAAACATCAACAAAAGCAAAACGAGGATAATGGAATGTAGTCGAATTAAGTCGGGCGATGATGAGGGAATTAGATTAGGAAATGAGACACTAAAAGTAGTAAATGAGTTTTTCTATTTGGGGAGCAAAGTAACTGATGATGGTCGAAGTAGAGAGGATATAAAATGTAGACTGGCAATGGCAAGGAAAGCGTTTCTGAAGAAGAGAAATTTGTTAACATCGAGTATAGATTTAAATGTCAGGAAGTCGTTTCTGAAAGTATTTGTTTGGTGTGTAGCCATGTATGGAAGTGAAACATGGACGATAAATAGTTTGGACAAGAAGAGAATAGAAGCCTTTGAAATGTGGTGCTACAGAAGAATGCTGAAGATTCGATGGGTAGATCACGTAACTAATGAGGAAGTATCGAATAGGATTGGGGAGAAGAGAAGTTTGTGGCACAACTTGACTAGAAGAAGGGCTCGGTTGGTAGGACATGTTCTGAGGCATCAAGGGATCACCAATTTAGTACTGGAGGGCTGTGTGAAGGGTAAAAATCGTAGAGGGAGACCAAGAGATGAATACACTAAACAGATTCTGAAGGATGTAGGCTGCAGCAGGTACTGGGAGATGAAGGAGCTTGCACAGGATAGAGTAGCATGGAGAGCTGCATCAAACCAGTCTCTGGACTTAACACCACAACAACAACAACAACAACGATTGGCAAGTGCTTTAAATGTTCAGAAACATAAAATAGTGTACTTCACAAAAAAAAAAAAAAATAGTATCCTATGACTGTAATATTAGTGAGTAAATGCTGGAATTTGTCATCTCATACATTTGTAGAGACATGAAATGGAATGACAACATAGGGTCAGTCATGGGTAGAGCACGTGTTAGACTTCGGCTTATTGGTGGACTACTAGGGAAATGCAATCAGTCTACAAAGAAGGTTGCTTACAGATCACTCGTATGATCTAGTGTTGAATATTGCACAAGTGCGTGGGACCTGTACCAAATAGTATTAACAGCAGATATTGAATGTATACAGAGAAGGGCAGCAAAAATGGTCACAGGATTGTTTGTTCCATGGTAGAGTGTCATAGACATACTGAAGGAACTGAAGTGGAAGACTCTTGAAGATAGAAGTAAACTATCCTGACAAAGTGTATTAACCAAGTTTCAAGAATTGGCTTTAAATGATGACTCTAGGAATATATTACAATCACCTACAAATCGCTCACATAGGGATCGTGAGGATAAGATTAAAATAATTGCTCCGTACACAGAGGCATTCAAACATTCATTCTTCCCATGCCCCTTACATGATTGGACTGAGAAGAAACCCTAAGAACTGGTACAATGGACGTACCCTCTGCCTTGTACCCCATGATAGTTTGTAGAATATAGATGTAGATGCAGATAAAACATAATCCATGATTTAATATATTAAAAACAAAGATTCCATGACTTACCATACGGGAAAGCGCTGATAGATAGGCACAATAAAAAAAAAACACACACAAATTTCAAGCTTTCGTAACCAACGGTTGCTTCGTCAGGGAAGAGGGAAGGAGAGGGAAAGATGAAAGCATGTGGGTTTTAAGGGAGAGGGTAAGGAGTCATTCCAATCCCGGGAGCGGAAAGACTTGCCTTAGGGGGAAGAAAGGACAGGTATACACTCGCACACACACATATATCCATCCACACATATACAGACACAAGCAGACATATTTAAAGGCCATGCTACAACATTAGAAAACATTTGTAAAAGTTCTGGAATATTATAAAACAATCTCAATTTTTTTTCCATTTAAAGTGTATCGATGTGAAAGAGACAGAAGATGTTCGTGTGATCACCACAATGTGATGGTGATCACTACAATGTGATGGTGACCACTTCAAACACTCAGCTCTCCACAGTCACAAAAGTGGCCTCCATTGTGCACAGCAGTGGAACTTAGGGTATTGCCATACATGAAAACCAGTGACTGGCAGTCAGTGGTTACGAGGGTTTTGTTCTGTATTGTATTGTACTGTATTGAATTATTTGGTCCAGTAAATCTTATATGTACAGTACAGCACATCAGATATTAGACAGGTCAAAGTATATCTTACAATTAAAACACTTTAGAAACTAGAAAATTATGTTCACAATATTTTACAGCACTTCATATACTGGGCAAGTCAATGTGTAAGTAATAATTAAACCACATTAGAAACTTTAAGTTTACAACTGAATACATGTATAAGCCAATATTAACGGTTGCATGATCCTCGCTAAAGCTCTAAGGATTTTTGAGGAACTCTTCTACACTATGGATTGACATGTACACTAGAGAATAACATTCACAGAATTTTACTTCATATACTGGGCAAGTCTGTATACAACCTATACTTGAACCCCATTAGAAACTTGAGAATTACATCTGAATGTATTTATAGGCCAGATTTAATGGTTACAGTATTTGCATAATCATCACTTAGACGCTCGAGGATTTTGGAGGAACTCTTTCACGTTATAAAAGCAATGTGTCAACAGATATTCTTTTAATGCTGCTTTAAAATTTTTTACATCAGTCTTTACTTTAATTTATCTTGGCAATTTATTGTAGATAATTTTTCCATGGTGTAATGTTCCTTTTTGGCACAAACTGGTTTTTGTATGGAGTACATGAAAGTCAGTTTTCTGTCTTGTATTATGATGATGAACATTTTCATTTTTGGGGAGGATACTAGGATTTGTTATTGTATATTTCTTTATAAACATTGCACTTTCAAATAGGAAAATACATGGAAGGGGAAGAATCCCCATCATTTTAAATAATGGTATACATGGTTTGTTCCTTTTTATTCCAGCCATGATTCTCACTATTCTTTTTTGCATCCTGAAGAGTTTTAGGCAGGATGGCGAGTTACCCCAGAAAGTGATCCCATATGTTAGGACCGAATGTTTATTAGAATAGTAAACTGTCATTAGACAGTCCTTATGACAGCAGTTTTCTAGCACTCTCATTAAATAACACATGGTACTTAGCTTCTTTAATATGTTGTCAATGTGAGTTTCCCATCTAAGATTATCCTGTAGCCAGACCCCCAGAAATTTTGTATTAGGCGCACTTGCAATATCTGTGTCTGACATCTGAATTCTTATATCATCTTCAGTGCCTCTCTTGACATGAAAATTTAATGCTACTGTTTTACTTTTATTTATTATTAGTTTGTTTTGGTTGAACTAGTTTACAACATTTGTTAATGCCCCAGACAGTCTTGTCTGTAGTATCTCTCCTGTCTTCTCACTGACTAATATGCTTGTGTCATCTGCAAACTGGTTGGTTGATGTTAGGTCATATATAAAATAGGATGGGGCCCAGCACCGAGCCCTGTGGTAGTCCATAATAAAATATTTTTTTTTTTACTGCTTTATAATCAGAATAGTGTCTTGTCGATTTATTTTCTTTGTGAAAATGTATTTCTACTACTTACTTGCGGTCAGTAAGATATGATCTAAGCCAGTTGTTAGGCATACCTCTGATACCAATTCTTTCAAGCTTCTACAGCAATAGGGTGTGGTCTATGATGTCAAAATCCTTAGACAGATCAAGGCATATGCCAGTTACTTTTTGTCCACTATCAACTTTTTTTTGAGTACTTCACCCAGAAATTCATATATTGCTGTTTCTGTTGATTGGCCTTTCCGGAAGCCATGTTGGGTTGTGGATAATATTTTGCACTTTTCTAGAAAATCTAGCAACCTCACGAAAAAAAAAAAATTCTAGTATTTTCGAAAATGTAGATAGCAAGGCAATAGGTCTATAATTGGCTATGTCTTCTTTCTTACCATTTTTGAACAGTGGTTTCAGTTTCACTGTCTTTAAGCAGGAAGGAAAGACTCCATTTGTTAATGAACTGTTGAAAATGTGGGCTGACGGTATTGCAATGAGGTCACCCACATTTTTAATGACATAATCTGAATCTCATCCACACCTGTTGAAAATTTTATTTTTAACTCTTTAATTGATAGTATAATTTCCTTAGGGTTGGTTGGAGTAAGAAATAGGGAGTCGCAGTTTCTATTTTGATTTGATGGTGTTGTAGCAGGATTTTTATTTGAAGATTTTATGTCAGAGAGTAGTTTTTCACTAATATTTGTGAAGTATGTATTAAAAGCATTGGCTACTTCTGGATTTGTAATTTTTTTGCCATCTTGGATTACCTGGAGATTTACATTTTGGGAAGTCTCATTTCCTACTTGTTCTCTGACTATCTTCCACATGGCTTTCATTTTGTTCCTGGCCATTTTTATACGGTGATCATTTGTTGTTTTTTTAGTTTCTTTTATGACTTTGTGAAGCACTCTCTTATAATTCTTGAAATACACCAGAAATTCTTCTGTAACATTTTGTGTTTTTGAGATTTCATAAAGTCTCCTATTTTCAGCACATGATATTTTAATGCCTTTCGTCAGCCATGTAACATTTCTTTTTCTAGTTTTTAATGTTTGGTTTTTAACTGGAAAAGAAATATTGAAATAATGGGAGAATATTTCCACAAACATGTCAAACTTTTTACATGTGTCCTCATAGTTGTCTATGTCATTCCATGTTTCTTTTTTTAGTAAGTGCCTGAAGTGTTCTAGGTTGTGCTTGCTAAAATTTCTACCTTTTCTTGTCATTTGTTGTTCAGTATTTCCTGCAGTCTCTGCTGGGAATTCAATAAACTGTGCATAATGACCACTGAAATCTGTACTCATATTTCCAGGTTTGTATAAATATTTGTCTGTATTTATTAGTATCTGATCTATAGCACTGCTTGACGATTTGGTGACTCTGGTGGGGGATTTGATAGTTGTATGTATATTGTAGGTTTTTAATAAGGCCTCAAGGTTTAATCTGTCTTTTGAGTTCTTGTTGAAATCTATATTAAAGTCACAACATATGATGGTTGTTTTACTAACTATTTTTATACTGTTAAGTGCCTTCTCAACATTTTCAAGGAAAGTAGTTACATTTCCATCTGGGCTTCTATATATGCAAATAATAATTATATTTAAATTGGTCAGTTGTGTAGCAGAAATTTCAAAGTTTTGCTCTTTCCCTAGCTGGTTAGTGAACTTTAAATTATCGTGTTTGACGTCCTCTCTAACATATATGCATGTTCCTCCATGCATGGAGGTTTCCATATATATAAAAAATAAAAAAAAAAGATGAAAGGGTAAAACCCTCTATCCTTGTGTGATGTAACATATTTTCTGATAATCAGTGCTCACTAACACACATAACTGACACTTCTTTTAGTTCATCTGATAACAATATTTCTATCTCACTAACTTTATTTGATAAGGATTGTACGTTTTGGTGCAGGAGCATAAATTTCGGTGATGACTTATTTACTGGGTTGTTTTGGCCTACCTTATGTTCGACAGCTGCACATGACATATCATTTTTAACACTCTTGCATTGAAGTTTTCTTTCCAGAGCGATGTTTTAGAAGATGAAATCAACATTTCTCTGGAATTACTTGCCATAAAAAACATTGTGGTTCTTTCCTGTTTCGTGTTGGGCGAGTTGACTTGTAGTGTGATGGCGTTTCTGCTGTAATTTTTGGAGTTGTAATTTGAGGAACTGCAACTAGGCTAGATGGGGATACTCTTCTTGCCGCTTCAACACTTCCTGAAGTCATTTGTCAGCTTCACCCACAAACACTAAATTTTTATATACGTATATTGATTTTGAATCAATGATGTGAATTCTGCATAAATATTTAGTCAATATGATTTTGTCAGCCTGATAGTGTTCTATGTAAAGTTACATATGTGCTTTATTTGAAGTAGTATATGAAAACAACTGCTGAATAGTATAGGAGGAGGTACTGCAACTTTTAGCAAGACGACTGATTTTCTCTTTATATATGTGTGCATAAATAAAATCCCATACTTGTCAATATGGGTAGATTAGCACTAACCACAACTGGTAGCAACAAAACAACTGCAGAGTGGTTTAAACTGATTGAAATGGCATTAAGTTCTGCATGTGAAAAACACTTCTGTGATTAGCATTTAATGCTACACTCCAGACAAATACTTTTAGACAAGACTTCCTAACACTTTAGTCCATAGACGCTATTAACCTTTTATTCCTTAACTTGCTATAACCAGTCTGTTTTATATCCTGTTCTACACTGACAATCAATTATTTTGATGCACAGAAATTCACTTTACTGTCATTTTTACTTTTGTCACATCTTATAACATCCTTTCAAGACACTAACCATTCCATTCCATTCAATTGAACTTCCAGTCCCAAATAGAATTACAATGTTATCAGCAAAACCTGAAAATTTTAAAGTTTTCTCCCTGAGCTTTAATTTCCTTCCCAATTTTCTCCTTGGTTTCTCTCAAAGCTTGCTCAGTATAGAGACTGAATAATGCAGGTGATAGGTTACAACCCTGTCTCACTCTCTTCTCAACCACTACTTCCCTTTCATGTCCAGTGACTCCTTTGACTCCAATCTGGTTTCTTTATAAGTTGCAGATAATCTTTCGCTTGTTGTATTTTGTTCCTGCGATCTTCAGATTTTTAAAGAGTGTATGCCAGTCAACATTGCCAAATGCTTTCTCTAAATCTACAAATGTTGCAAATGTAGGTTTGCCATTCTTTAACCTATGGTCTATGTTAAGTTATAGGGAAAGTACTGCCTCATATTCGTTTTAAGTATCGTGAAGAACCTGGCTTAAAGAGACGTGTATATACAGGATGATCAGGAATATTTTTTACAAACTGGCATGGCACTTCAGGCATACAACAAGGATCAGCAATAACAAAGGAATTGGTGGTCGCAAACGCCACGAGATGGTGCTACGGTCACGAGACCGAAGCTTCACTGTAAGTTTCCTCTTCACTGTCGACACTGCATACTCACTCGAGAGAGTGGTGAATGCTCGCAACCTGCCTACATGGGCAGATGTGAACCCATGTGCTACACATTTGTATGCCTCACAACACAAACTTGCCCTTAAAACATGTGGGCTGGCATTGTCGGACACTGTTCAAATTGGCTGTACGTTCCCTGGACTGACTTGATGGTAGTACGTATCTCATATTATTGCAAGAGGTTCTGCCAAATAATGTTCCCATGCCTATTTGTTGCTGCATTCGATTTCAGCACGACAGAATCCCTGCTTATTTAAGCAAGGTGAGGATATATCTGCTGGCAACCCTTCCAAGCCACCGGAATGGTCACAGTGGACTATTCGCATAGCCACAGTGATCACCCGATCTGTCCCCAATCAATTTTTTCTAGTGGTGGTATCTGAAGGGACTCTTGTATGTACATGTTACATTGCTGGAAGACATAGAGGACATGATTGTTGCAGCAGCAGGATGTCTTCAAGGTACTCCAGCTATCTTTGAAAGGGGGCGTCGTTCAATACAGTGTCAATATCAGCTGTGTCTTGATGCACCTGGATAAAACTTTGAGCATTTTGTGTAGTGGGCATCCATTTGTAGACTTTGACTAAATAATTGCAATGCCATTTAGTAGCCTCGGATGACCTTTATGACCCCAGTTCCTAAGTGATTACCGATCCTTGTTATATGCCCAATGTGCTACATCAGTTTTTAAGTGTCTTTTTTTGATGACCCTGTATATATTGATTTACTGAAATGTAGCAGTCATATTTTGTGTTTTCAAAGAAAGGGAGCTGTAAAACTAAATGTAGATGTGGCACTTGCAACAACAAAAATATGTAGTATACAGTACAGGTATTTTGCAAAACAAGAAAAAAACCATCTGCCTTAACACACCCACACTGGTGGCTGACACTAGAGCCCTCCCATTGCACGGTATGTACCAGGGACTCATGTTTGACTCTACCAGTTATGCTACCAGCACTGCACTAATGTATGATGTATTATGTATTGGCTGGGTGCAATGAATGGCTGTGATTACAAGTTTGTTTGACCCTTCAACAAAACAACTTTTTGAACAAATGAGATATCACATAATTTGTGATTAATTTAATGGAAAATTATTTTGTGTCACTCTTGTTGTTGTAAATGAATGTACTGATGCCTCTTTCAAAATAAATAAAAGGTCAATGTATTAAAAATTAGAAATGTTGGAACACGTGAGGCAATACTGACCCTACGACTTATCTTAGAAAATAGATTAAAGAAAAGCAAACCTACGTTTCTAGCATTTGTAGACTTAGAGAAAGCTTTTGACAACGTTGACTGGAATACTCTCTTTCAAATTCTGAAGGTGGCAGGGGTAAAATACAGGGAACAAAAGGCTAATTACAATTTGTACAGAAACCAGATGGCAGTTATAAGAGTCGAGTGACATGAAAGCGAAGCAGTGGTTGGGAAGGGAGTGAGACAGGGTTGTAACCTATCCCCGATGTTATTCAATCTGTATATTGAGCAAGCAGTGAAGGAAACAAAAGAAAAATTCAGAGTAGGAATTAAAATCCATGGAAAGGAAATAAAAACTTCCGAGTTTCATCGATGACATTGTAATTCTGTCAGAAACAGCAAAGGACCGGGAAGAGCAGCTGAACGGAATGGACAGTGTCTGGAAAGGAGGATATAAGATGAACATCAACAAAAGCAAAATGAGGATAATGGAATGTAGTCGAATTAAATCGGGTGATGCTGCGGGAATTAGATTAGGAAATGAGATGCTTTAAGTAGTAAATGAGTTTTGCTATTTGGGGAGCAAAATAACTGATGATGGTTGAAGTAGAGAGGATATAAAATGTAGACTGGCAATGGCAAGGAAAGCGTTTCTGAAGAAGAGAAATTTGTTAACATCGAGTATATATTTAAGTGTCAGGAAGTCGTTTCTGAAAGTATCTGTATGGAGTGTACTCTTGTATGGAAGTGAAACGTGGACGATAAATAGTTTAGACAGGAAGAGAATAGAAGCTTTTGAAATGTGGTGCTACAGAAGAATGCTGAATATTATATGGGTAGATCACATAACTAATGAGGAGGTATTGAATAGGCTTGGAGAGAAGAGGAGTTTGTGGCACAATTTGACCAGAAGAAGGGATCGGTTGGTAGGACATGTTCTGAGACATCAAGGGATCACCAATTTAGTATTGGAGGGCAGCGTGGAGGGTAAAAATCGTAGCGGGAGACCAAGAGATGAATACACTAAACAGATTCAGAAGGATGTAGGTTGCAGTAGATACTGGGAGATGAATTAGTTTGCACAGGACAGAGTAGCATGGAGAGGTGCATCAAACTAGTCTCGGGACTGAAGACTACAACAACAACAACAACAACAACATATTAAAACAATATCCTAGCGCATTTCACTATAATTGCTGACCCACAACGAGAAACACGATTCTTGGCACTGGCAGGAAAGTGTTAAGCAGCTAGTAAATGTATACGACACACACATTCGACATACTTATTAGAACAATATGACAGTGGCTACGAAATATATAAATAATAAATCACCAGTGACTGTGTTAAAGTATGTATGAATACATAAATAGTTATGAAACAAACACACACACATAATTTCAAAGTAACAACTTTCAGATTTTAGCTGTGGCACAGAACCAGTGAACTTAGTTGTAAGTTTCTATTTGTGTTCCTGTTATTTTGTTTTGCTTTATGAATTATTTGCATGTTATTAGTGTTATAAGCTTTAGACAATTTTGAATAGAATACACTCTTTGAAATTCTGCAGTTAGGAGGGATAAAATAGTAGGAATGTTACGTTATCTATAATTTGTACAAAAACCAGATTGCAGTTACGAGCTGAAGGACATGAAGATGAAGCAGCATTTGAGAAGGGAATGAAACAGGGTTGTAGCTTATAACTGGTGTCATTTAATCTATACAGCACAAAGACAAGATTGAACTACTTACGGCACATAAGCAATCATACTTTTCACACTCAAAGTAAACCAAGGAGAGATTTGGAAAAGGAATTAAAAGTTCAGTAAGAATAAATTAAAACTTTGAGGTCTGCCAGTCACAGAAAGCCTGTCAGAGACTTGGAAGAGCTGTTGAATGGAACAGGTAGTGCCTTGAGAAGATGTTATAATATAAACCCCAACAAATGTAGAACGAGGGTGATGGATTGTAGTGGAATTAAATCATGTAATGCTGAGAGAATTAGATTACAAAATGAGACACTAAAAGAAGTGAGTGAGTTTTTATGTTCCACAGGGCCTGCACTGTAGTATAAGTCAGCAAGTGACATATTTAGTGTCCAGACTTGCTGCTGAGTGATTTGTTTCCCTTTCACAACAGTTTTGGCTTGGCTAAATTGACATTATTGAGTGATACATATTGTCTAGGTGGGTCAACACACATATAACATCATTGGCAACAGTAATTTGATGGTCATTTTATATTTGCTGAATTCAGGTAGTAAATAATTTGTTACAACAGTAATTTGACTGTTTTGCTGCTACAATGCCGTGATGAAAGGAAAGAAAAAGTTTATCGCTTACTGCATTTTCACTGTTCATGCAATAAAACTGCCACATCAGACATGATCTTTCAGTTTCTTATTCCTTTGCTAATACATCCATTCACAACACATTTTGCAGACAGTGATTGCATATATTGCTGAATGTATATGGAAAAATGTATCATTGTACAATACACTTTTCAAGAGATATGACATCATAAACAATGAGCTGTGTGAAAAATGAAACTGCAGGGGCAAAATTCGTTAGAGAGGCAGGTGAAAGAAACAGGGTGTACATAAAGTCCAGGAACACTTTCAGTTATTTATTGCACAAGAACCAAACATTGTACAAATATCATACATATGCTATTTTGAAGAGAAACCCAGAAAGTTTTTTTCATGTATACCGCCACAGCGTAGTTTGCCAATAGTCAGCTTTTTATGTGTTGGAGTTCGACAAAAACAAGTGTGCTACAGCTGTTCAATGGATGTTTAGAACCAAGTACGGAAAGAAGCCACCAACAAGGAAGGCCATTTACCACTGGCACAACAAATTCGTTACGATTAGTTGTATGTGCCTGGCAAAGAGAAGCAGACATCCCAGTGCTAGTTAAGTGAATGTGGAGCGCGTACGACAGACATTTGGTGCATTGTGCATCCTTTGAACTCGAAATGGCTCCAGTGACAATGTGGAAAGTCCTTTGATAGAAGCTGTCTATGAAACCATTCAAATTGGAGCTGTGCACAAGCTCAATGATGACGATGAAGACAAGCGTTTTCAGTTTTGTTCGTAGTTGCAACAATTGAATGAGGATAGGGATGCCATTGTTGTTTGCTTAATTTTCAGAGACGAAGCTGCTTTTCACACTAATGGGAAGTGAACATACATACTTGTCGAATCTGGGGTACAAAGCATCCACACGAATGCACTGAATTTGAGCATGATTCCCCAAGGATAAATGTTTTTTGGTACCATTCTTTTTCGCTCAAAGGATTGTCACTGGATATTCGTACTTGGACATGTTGCAGCAATGGCTGATGCCTCAAATGCTCTCCGTTCATCTTTCAGCAAAATGGGGCTCCACCCCATTTTCATCGTGAAGTTCATGGGTACCTGAACACATAGCTGCCACATCAATGGATTGGCCGTGATACAGAAGGGGAAACAGCTATTTCATGAAATGACCTCCCTGATCACCAGATCTCACTCCATGTGACTCTTTCTGTGGGGACACATTAAAGATCTGGTGTATGTACCGCCTCTACCACGTGATGAAGCGCAGCTCCGGGAGGGAATACGGGAAGCAACTGCCACAGTTAATGATGCCATACTGGGACGGGTATGGCAAGAATTCGATTACCGTATTGACGTCTGCCGGGTCACTCGTGGTTCACATAACGAATTTTTATAAAAAAAAACTTTCAGAGTTTCTCTTCAAAATTAAATATGAATGACACCTGCACAATGTTTAGTTCTTGTGCAATAAACAATTGAAAGTGTTCCCAGACTTTAGGTACACTCTGTATGTAAATTTTGTTAAATATATATGTTGTGCGTATTTGGGCAAATCCATGGGTAAAAGCACCTTCTAAATCCCTACATTGATTTAAATCTAACTTGGTAATATTGGGTTATTATATTGCAGTTACAGTGGTCTAATGTGGGCTGTAATTACCACATGTCAAAGAAACGTTGTAGACATTCCAGTGCGTTAATATGGAACTGATTTATCCTGTAAGAAAATTAGTTCAAATTTTGGCCACCAGGTGCAAATCTAGTGCTGTGAATGCAAGAAAGCCCTACGGAAATGTTTCCATATGTAATGCACTAGGAATAGGATGGTGGGCGAAAAGGTCAAACAAGCAAGAAAGGCATGATGTGGATTTTATTATTAATCGCTACTTACACAGTTTGTTCAGTGTGGGCACCACAGACATCAACAAGATGCTGTACAGCACCAGATTTGCACCTGGTGGCCAAAATTGGAATTATTGTTTTTTCCTGTGAAAATCAGTTCTGCATTAATGCATTTGTATATTTATCAAGTTTCGCTGACATGTGATAATTACAGGCCACACTGAACCTCTCTGAGTGCATGCCTTTAATTACAATCTCCTTGTATATTACTTTCTCTGGAAAGACACATTGTGGGGATAGGAGCGAACAACCTCCTGCTGATTAACATGAACAGAGAAGGGGGGAGGAAGAGTGGGACAGACAGAGAAGGAGAATGAGGAAATGGACACGAAGAGGAGAGAGGGAGGAGATGGAATAATAAAATTGGAGTAAATACATACCTGGGCAACACTAGGTAGTCAGCTAGTCTAATATAAATTTAGGTGTTAGGAAGACTTGTCTGGAATGCAGCCATACATGCAAGTGGAACGAGGACAGTCAATCATACAGACAAGAGGGAAATAGAAGCTTTCGAAGTGTGGTGCTACAGTATACTACTGCTGCTGCTGATTATTATTATTATTTGAATAGATGGGTAGATTGAGTAATTAATGAGGGGACACTGAATTGAAGAAAAAAGAAAGCATCTTTTGATTACAGACCACCAATAAAGAAATTTTTAACTGCCAGTCTCTGAAGACAATTCACCAATATTCCGTCACTGCAAGGATGTCCAATTGACAGGACAAGACCCCAGCAGATAGTGACTCTTATTTTACATAAGTACATCAAACAACTTCGTCTTTGACATATGGAATCATTTAGTTGATAAATGTTCACCCATGACCCATGTACAAAGAAATGCTGTTGCTTTATCATTATATCACTTTCTGTGGGACCATACGCAAACTACTTGGTCGTGGAATAAGTCGGTGTATAGTTTACAGAATACTGATTGGAAAATTTATAAACAAAACAAAAGAATTAATAAAACACTAAACAAATTGTCTGGGAGTGTATGAATAAATAAAATTATGAGAAAAAAGTTCTGGACTACTGTGAGGAACTCCTGTACAGAATAGGATTGTGCCACAAGGAATCCTGTCATAAGACAATTTTCAAAGTGAAGACATGCTTCAATTGACCTTAGAGCTACAGGATTAAGAAGCAAAATGCATAATGGAAAACAAATGTCATTAAAGACACAATTTTCACCTGATGACAACTTTGCCAAAATTAAAATATTTTTCACTGTACCTTCTTTTGTTTGTGAAAGTTTCATATTGAGCATTAACATGATTATTGTGGTGTAATGGGTTTAGAAGATTAATTTATAAATTTTTTCTGTCAGTTTTGATTTCTGTTATGAACTTGTTGAGCCTTGAAACAATTGATTCTCTGTGTCAAAAATGAATATTGTTTATTTGTCCAGATATAATGCAATATCATATGGATGTTTTTACAACACACAGTTAGATATAATAAAGAATGCACAGAGCAATGAAAATTTAGGCATATGTCAGTGTGTACAGGACAGGCTGTTCCAAAAGTCTCATTACCCCCCCCCCCCCCCTACAATGCATACAATGGTGTGAAATGTTCTTCCAATAGCATGGATCTGAGGAGAAGAGGGTGTACCATTAGATCTCCACCATTTATTGCGTGCAGTCTGTCATTTTCATGGCACAAAATTATTAGCCTCCAGGTATGATGTGAAAGTCGCTGCAGCATTGTTGGTGTGGTACAAGAAAATGCACCGAGCGAGGTTGCACAGTGGATAGCACACTTCCATTCGGGAGGACGACAGTTCAAACCCATGTCCGGCCATCCTGATTTAGGTTTTCTGTGACTTCCCTAAATCGCATCAGGCAAATGCCAGGACAGTTCCTCTGAAAGGGCACAGCCAACTTCCTTCCCTAATCTGATACGACCGATAACCTCGCTGTTTGGTCTCCTCTCCTAAATAAATCAACCAAGAAAATGGATTCCAGTGTCTTTGAGATCCGCATTGTCTGATAACACTTCTGGGTGGCTTTCTGTTTGATGTGTCTCCAAAATGCATTAGCACATGTCAGGTTGGGATTTTGGGGGGAAGGGGGGGGGGGGCATTTCAGAGGTGTCAGTAATGTTGGTGATCCTCTTCCAATCCATGTCTCTGGATACATCAGTTAGGTATTCCCTTACATATATTACAAAATGCACCAGTGTTCCGCCTTGTTGGAACCAGATATGACGAAATCCCAAATGTTCCAATTCCGGTACAAACCAATCATGTAGCATGGAGAGATACATCCCCGGAAACTGGCATGGCAGTATGAGTTTTGGAATTTTAAAGAAATGTGGACCAATCATATGCGTCGCACACACTGCAGCCCATATCTTGACATGGGGCAGGTTCTTTTCCAATACCTCAAAGAAGTGCAGGTTCTCCTCTCTCCAGAAATAAAGATGTGGATCTTTTGCTCTATGGCACACAGCACATTTGTCTGAGAACATAACTTTTCCACGTTTGGGGAATTGCGCCAATGCCTTCAGTAACCACATGCAAGTGTTACGTTGGTTCTCCAAGTCTTTGTCATTCCCTGAGGAAGGTGTGAACGGTTTTAGGTTTAAGTCTGCTCGCAAATGCTGCTGCTGTAAATTCGTTAATGGGATGTTCATTTCCCTTGATCATTTTCTAAGTAACTTTTGTAGAGGATGTTCCACCATTCCTGCAACTTCTGCACATGTCTGCTCTTTTTCTCGGTCTTCCAGAACTTGGCCTGTCTTTTACGGAACTAGCTTCTTCTTCCAATGTAATATTGTTTGTTTCAGTGGTGCAGCCATATTTACTATAATCGTGAAATCAATTTGAATCTCTCTGTGTTTTACCAGTGTGAGATTGATTAAAAACAGTCTTGGTTGCAATTTTAGATTTTTAATTTTTAAACTATGCGTTTCGCTTTGTTTAGGCATCTTAATTTGATATTTCTTAGAACGATCCTTTATACAGTGTAGCCAAAGGGCATTGTTGAATACATCAGGCCAACATAGCCTTCGTTAAACTCACTACCTGAGTCTCATCTTATTCTGTTACTCGCTCCTGTGAATGGGAACGTGCTATGCAGATCTTGGGAGTCACTCGTGTCCATTTAGAAAAGTTTTTACTGCGTTTAATGAAGGCGATATTGGCCTGATGTATTCCACGATGCCCTTTGGCTACACTGTTTAAAGGATTGTTCTAAGAAATACCAAATTAAGATCAACCTGAAGATGCCAAAATAAGGCGAAATGTTTAGTTGGGGAGGGGGGGAGGGGGGAATTGCAACCAATACTGTTAAGCACTGTTTTTCTGTATGCCACATATGGATTGGAAGAACTTCTATAGTGTGAGATTATTAATGAACCCAGGTACTCATGACGATTCACTGTTCCAGGGTGTAATTGGACTCATCAGCCATTCTTCTCACAAATCAATATCACTCACAACAACAAAAAGAAATTAGTTCACAGTTGTGGTATAATGGGACTTTTGGTACAACCTGTACAAGCAAACACTGTATCGCCCTATGCAGAAAAGCCATACATTTAAATTAGTAACATTACAAAAAATGCAATAGCATATACAGTGTATAACGGATATAAACATATGAGCACACAAAATTACTGCACGATTCCATACATTAATATTTGATGCGAATGGTAACAATGCAGCAATTTATTGTTAAGATTCAAGAAAAAGTTCTACAGTAACAATATACAATATGGCCCAAGCAGTCAGTTATCAGTAATGTCATAGCAGTAGTTTGAGATGAGATGTCTGAAAAACTTATCCAAACAACCACTTTTATGGAATCTTATCCTTAATATTTTCCTCACATATTTGTCGATTTTTACCTGTTTATTTGTCCATGAAATCATGTTCATGGTATGCAATACAAGTTATAGCAATACATAGTTGAAGAAGCATAAACCTCTGCATTCATGGTTAATACATTTTGGACAAAATTACAGTTATATGGGACATAAGATGACCTCTGTAAATTCAGTAACAGAACAAAAGGAATGCTGGAGAATTATATTGGTAACATTCTTCCTGAAAGAGTTGTTATTATTTTTGACAGCCAGATAATTTATTACACAGTATGCGCCCTGTGCGCCTCACACTTTCATGGCATTTGCACAGTCTAATTTTTCAGATGAATGTTACTATCACCACAGGTGTGAAGAACATGTTCATTATTTTTTTTAAAGAGATGGGCATTCTTATTTACAAATGGAACAATCTCTAGGATGTATGCGTGGGACAGGTAATATTCCCAGTTCTTTACAGATTGGCTTCGTAGGTGTATGTAGTGATCTTGACAATTTGTTTTGTGTAAGAAATATTTTCTAATGTATTGACCCACAGAAAGGAAAGCAATATGAGATGACTGAGTTAACTAGTACAAAGTGCACAGTTTTAATGGTAGTGACGTCACACCTTTGAGAACTCAAAGGCTTAGAAGTCTGTCTCTGTGGATATTCCACTGGAGTGTGTTGTCTATCAAGAGTCACAGGAATTTAGTCTCACTGACCCATTTGATAACTTTCTTGTCTATGACTAACAGTTTTGTATGCCTTGTATGGCTCTTTGATGGGCAGAATATTACGTGTGCTACTTTTTGCGTATTAAGTAAGAGGTTGTTAACATAGACGGACTTATATGGTGACTGTTCGGGTCTGCTGAGCGCTGTTAGTAGGTAGGGTGAACGCAGCCCTCATGAGGCCAATCGAGGAGCTACTTGACCGACAAATAGTGGCTCCGGTCACAAAAATTGACAACTGATGGGAGAGCAGAGTATGACACAGCGGTGTCAGTACTGTTGGGCCTGTTTGGATGGACTTCAGTTTGTTAACACAGAACCAAGCCTTTTGCTGCTGTCAACTAAGTTGGCTCACATTTGCTGTGGAGAAATGTTACAAGAGGGGTGGTTTGTATCACTGGCAAGTAACACAGGTATTCTTGAGAGGTCATTAATAAAGAGCAGAAAGATGAAGGGACCTAAGTTTGAGCCCTGTGGCACTCTAACATAGCTTTTTCTTCCATCGTGTGGTGTTATTTTTCCTAGCTGCCCTTTGATAGATATGACTGAAACCATTCATTACAGACACTTCTCATACATGGTGTCTGGGCTAGAGGTATACACAACCAAATCCTTATAACAAAAGTACTCAAAATGAAAATATGCAATCAATAGACACTCTCCAAGTTGTGATCCTCACCGTTTCACAAACAGCACCGAGACATGTGGCGCACCCACGCCAGTGAAGGGGCACGCCTACCTCGATGTTCCACAGTTGCCATCCGACATTTTCTAGCACGATGCTGCCCCCATTTCAGTTCTGTGGATGTTGACACATTTTTTCCATGAGACATTTCCTGAACAATGGATCAGAGGGGAGGTGTCATCTTGCCTGGCCCCCTGTCTTTCGATCTGACTCCGCTGGATTCAGTGCTTGGGGGTTTATCCAGGACACTGTTTACAGGACAAGGATTTGAGATCTCGCAGATCTGAGACAACAGATCTACACCACAATACAGGCCATAACACCTGTCATGCTCATTAACATATGGGGAGAAGTGGAGTACAGTTTCGATATATGTCAAGCTACAAATGGTGCCCATTGTACAACAATGGCCCCTGTTTCAATGTCAGCCCTTAGTTGTTACTAGATGTGGATTTGGAGGTGTATGTGGTCAGTACACTGATCTCCCTGCCGTTGTGTTTTTGTGACTGGTCCCTCCTTTAGCAAACTGATTATTTCTTGGTACCTCACATTGTGTCCCACCACTCTATCCATTCTTTTAGTAAAGTTGCATCATAAATTTCATTTTCCCCAGCTTGGTTAAGTACCTCATCACTAGTTATTTACTCTACCCGTCTAATCTTCAGCATTATTTTGTAGCACCAGATCTCAGAAGCTATTTTCTTTTTGTCTCAACTGTTTTGTCCATTTTCACTTCCATACAAGGCTGTACTCTACATCCGTGCCTTCACGAAAGACTTCTGAACATTTAAATTTATATCTGATGTTAACAAATATAAGGTAACAAAAATAAGGTAATGCAGGTACAATATAATGATAGAAGACTAATTATGATATGACTGAAGGGTAGTTCAAAAGATCTGGTGTCAATACAGGTATATATGCCACCCAGCCAGCATAGAGATGAGGCAGTAAAAGAATATTATAAGAACTCATAGAGGAGGAAAATAGAAATGCCTGCATTATCATCATGGAGGACTGGAGAGCAGTGGTGGGTGAAGGAAGAGATGAAGATACAGTAGGAAAATTTGGAATAGGAATAAGAAATGGGAGAGGTGAACAACTACACTACTGGCCGTTAAAATTACTACACCAAGAGGAAATGCAGATGATAAGCAACCACCTCTGGCCATAATAACGGCCTTGATATGCCTGGGCATTGAGTCAAACAGAGCTTGGATGGCTTGTACAGGTACAGCGCTGCCCATGCAGCTTCAACACGATGCCACAGTTCATCAAGAGTAGTGACTGGCGTACTGTGACAAGCCAGTTGCTCAGCCACCAATGACCAGACATTTTCAGTTGCTGACAGATCTGGAGAATGTGCTAGCCAGGGCAGCAGTCAAACATTTTCTGAAGCCAGAAAGTCCCGTACAGGACCTGCAACGCGCGGTCGTGCATTATCCTGCTGAAATGTAGGGTTTCGGAGGGATCGAATGAAGGGTAGCCATGGGTCTTAATACATCTCAAATGTAACGTCCACTGTTCAAAGTGCCGTTGATGCGAACAAGAGGTGACCGAGACGTGTAACCAATGGCACCCCATACCACCACGCCAATGGTGAAGACTAATACATGCTTCCAATTTGCATTCACCGCGATGTCGCCAAACACGAATGCGACCATCGTGATGCTGTAAACAGAACCTGGATTCATTCGAAAAATGACATTTTGCCATTTGTGCACCCAGGTTCGTCGACGAGTACACAATCGCAGGCACTCCTGTCTGCGATGCAGCATCAAGGGTAACCACAGCCATGGTCTCCGAGCTGATAATCCATGCTGCTGCAAATGTTGTCGAACTGTTCGTGCGGATGGTTTTCGTCTTGCTAATGCCCCGTCTGTTGACTCGGGGATCGAGACGTGGCTGCACGATCCGTTACAGCCATGCAGATAAGGTGCCTATCATCTCGACTGCTAGTGATATGAGGCTGTTGAGATCCAGCACGGCGTTCTGTATTACCCTCCTGAACCCACTGATTCCATATTCTGCTAACACTCATTGAATCTTGACCAACGTGAGTAGCAGGCTACAATCCGACCTTTATCAAATTCGGAAACGTGATGGTACGCATTTCTCCTCCTTACACGAGGCATCACAACACTACTTCACCAGGCAATGCCGGTCAACTGCTGTTTATGTATGAAAAATCGGTTGGAAACTTCCCTCATGTCAGCATGTTGTAGGTGTCATCAACCTAATGTGAATGCTCTGAAAAGCTAATCATTTGCATATCACAGCATCATCTTCCTGTCGGTTAAATTTGACGTCTGTAGCACGTCATCTTCGTGGTGTAGCAATTTTAATGGCCAGTAGTGTAATTAGTTTCTGTAAAGAAAATTCATTAACAGTGGTTAACTTATTTGAACACCACAAAAGGAGACATTACATATGGATATCAAATTTGAATAGGGGAAAGATATCAGTTAGATTACATCCTGATACAACAAAGGTTTAGGAGCAGTTTGAAGAATGCCAAAGCTTATTCATGAGCAGATATAAATTCAGACCACAACCTAGTAATGGGAGTAATACAAGTGAAGTTGAAAAAAGTCTGGAGAGGTAAAGCAAAAGAAAGACTAAACATACAAAGACACCAAGAGGTAGGAAAGGCATCAGATTTAGAAAACAGATTTATGGAAAAATGGGAAAGAGGTAGTGTTGATGAAAGTGTTAATGACAAAGGGATAAAAATGAGGGAAGGATTCATGGACTCTGCCAAAGAAGTACTAGGAATTAGAGAATCCCAAAGTATCAGGAAAGAATGAATACCAGAAAACATGTTGGAAAAGATGGAAGAGCGGAGAAAGTGGAAAAATGTAGAAAATGAAGCGGTACAGGAAACTGAATAATTAATTAAGGAGAGAAACTGAAGAAACAAGGGGAAAATGGGTGAAACAAAAATGTGATGAAACAGAGAAAATAGCAGAAGAACCACAGGTGGTTTTGAACAGATAGCAAGAATATATTGAATGTCTGTATATTGGGGATGAAATACAGAGCAAAATTAAGGTTGAAGAGGAGCAATATGTGCAGAAGATGGAAAGGGACTCACCATCTTGGAAGCAGAAGTAGAAAGGGCGCTGAAGGAGATGATGAATAGGAAGGCATGTGGAATTGATTATTTTCCAACAGAAGTGTTGAAGAGTCTGGGAAACAAGGCAAGAAATGAAATAGAGATACATGACAAAAGGGAATGGCCTGAGGAATTGCTTGCAACAGTTATGATACCGATAGAGAAAAAGAGGAACACTAAAAAATGTGAAGAGCAATAGGGCCATCAGTCTAATTTCTCATGCAACTAAAGTCTTGCTGCAAGTGGTGAATAGAAGGCTATATGGCAAGCTGGATAGGGGAATTGCAGAGGAGCAGTTCCGATTTAGAAGAGGAAAAGGAACAAGAGATTCTATCGGCATGTTAAGAACTATTGGGGAAAGATATATGGAAAACTGTAGAGAAATCTTTGCTGTTTTTAAAAATTTAGAAAAGACCTTTGACAGTTCAGTGGAACAAGCTGATGGATATTTTGAAGAGGAAAGACATAGACTGGAAAGAGACGACTGATACAGAATCATATTTACACCAGAAAGTAAGGATAAGGATTGAAAATGAAATGTCACAAGGAAGCAGCGTTGGATGAGGTGTTAGACAAGGTTGTTGCCTGTCCCCACTGTTGTTTAACGCATACCTTGAAGAGATTATTGCGAAAGGCTTAGATGGGAAAAAGAGGAATATGTATTGGTGTATAGCAAATAGAATGTATAAGATTTGCTGACGACATGGTATTAGTGACAGTGTGCGGACAGTGAATAACATGCTGAAAGATCTGAATGGAGCTTGAGCGGAATATGGGATGCAAATAAACACAGTAAAAACAAAGAGTATAGTCATCAGTACAAGACGCAAACGGTCCAATATTAAAATAGGACAATCTACCACTAGCTAAGTAAGTACATTTAAATATCTTGGAAGCACTGTAACTGAAGACTTGAGATGTCATCAGGTGGTGAAAACTCGAATTGACATAGCAAAGGAGGCATTCAACAGAAAGAGGAGACTTATGTGGCAAATTAGATAAAGGTCTAAAGAAAAGACTTTGTAGATGTTTTGTCTGGAGTGCGGCACTACATGAGGCAGGAACATGGACACCGAGATGAGAAGATGAAAAAAGTTAGAAGCATTTGAGATGTGGAGGAGAATGGAGAGAATAAGCTGGAAGGAAAGAGTAATGAAAGATTATTGGAAAGGGTTGGTGGGAGATGAGGTCTGCTGAAGGTTGTAAGAGAAAGGAAAAAAAAACTGGTTGGGACATTCATTGAAAGGGGTGTGCTTGCTAGCAGATGCTTTGGAAGGATTGGTTTCTGGGCAAAGACAGAGGAAGAAGGAGACACAAGAGGATAGACGACAAAGGGAAGAGGAAATTGTGCAGACCTGAAAAGGATGGCAGCAGACCAGATAGCCTGGAGAACTACCATTTGAAAAACAGCCTTTTGGCACAACAGTGATGAACAAATTACTCTTTTTCAGAAATCCTTTTCGCACCATTGCATCTGCATTTTATGTCATCACTACTTCTGCCACCATCAGTTACTTTGCTGTTCTTATAGCAAAACTGATCTACATTTCCTAAACTAATTTTTTCAGCATCGATGACATTCCGTTATCCTGGTTTTCCTTTTCGCAATTTTCACCGTAGGACTTCTTTCAAAACACTATTCCCAGCATAAATTTTCACAGCACTACAAGTGGGCAGCAATTTGAAACTTCTTGGCAGATTAAAGCTGTGTGCCTGACCATGAATCGAACCTGGGACTTCGCCTTATGCAGACAACTGTTCTATGAACTGAGCTATCCAAGCCCGATACACAACCTGCCCTCACCATTTTACTTGAGTCAGCACCAATATCTTCTACCTCCCAAACTTTACAGAAGTTTTGCTGCATACTGGGTGTGGGGGGGGCTAGCATTCCTGGAAGAAAGGGTACTGTAAAAGACATGGCTTAGTCTCAGACTGGCGTTTGTTTCCAGAATGAAATTTTCACTCTGCAGCAGGGTAACATGCCGATCTGAAATTTCCTGGCAGATTGAAACTTTGTGGCAGACCAAAGCTTGAATCAGGACTCTATGCTGCAGATTGGTTGTAATTAATGAGGCAGAGGAAGTCAGATTTACTGTATTAGCTTCAGTATTGGATAATAGTACAGTAAATTGAAAAGCTTATGAGCTACTTACAGACAGTGGTGTATTGCAGCCTTATACATATCGTGTATCCCTGTTGACAGTACTAGAAAGTCATTCCTACGTTTTGATACTGAACATGTACTTAAATGTGCTTGTAACAACTGGGTTGCTGAAACAGAATGTTTCTCTATTTTGATCTTACAGTTACTGCAGCTTTTGAGTATTTAGAACTCGTGTACAAGAAAGAACTCTCAGTAAAAATTTTATTTGCTGTATCTGAGGCCTTTTTGCCAAATATTTGCAAGCAAAAATGTCAACCTAGCACTAAAGGTTTTTAGTGAAAGAATTGCAGCTGCATTCAACATCTTCGCTTCTTTATGCAAATCATTTTTAACTGCTGGCACCCTGTGAATGTAAAAGGTGCTTATGACAAAGATTAAATAACCAATACAGGCAACCTATTAAAGTAAATAGGGGTGCTTCATGTACAAACCTTGGGAAAAGCCCACAGCTGGCACAGAAGATTAAATGGCTGTTGCCTCCTGCCAAGATGGCTGTGCATGCTTCCTGAGTAGAGCGTAAACAATGATGCAGCCTGACTAAATTAAGCTTACCTTTACTTACACTTCACTTGTATGGAGATTGTTCTCATACACCTTATCTTTTAACATTCCTGAAGATACACAGATTTAAATCTCTAGAACGAGGAGATCAGCCAACTATCTCATCATCAAAGACACTACGTATTACCGTCAGAAGAGCAGGTGCAGTGTGTGTGGTCTTGTATTGTCCTGCATGAAATAACCACAGGTGATGTGAAGAAGAAGAAGAAGAAGAAGAAGAAGAAGAAGAAGAAGGACACAGTATATCGTTCACATACCAATCAAAAGTTACTGTTTCATGAAAAAAGACTAATTCAATAAGTCATCTTTCACTAATTGCGCACCACACTCCTGGTTTCCGTAGAAAGTTGACAGTTCCCATTGAAAATGCTGCTCTTGCTTGAAAGAGAAGATTCCACTCATTTTAAATTTTCACATGTACCCTTGAATAACTGAATATTTGTGTATTTTCAAGCAAGCTGCTGATACATAAAAAGGTCCAGAAACAGCTATTTAAATTTAGTGCAGCAGAAATTGCAACTATGTGAGAATGTGTAGATTTGGCCCACCAACCACTAATGACTGCCGTTCAGCCCTGATACTACTATGCTAATGTGATGAAGTGCACCAAGGCCAATATTTTTCTAGCAGCTCTTTTAAAAGTTATTTAAGTCTAAAGTCATAAAGTCAATTTTAGTATTGGTGGGATTACAATTTCAACTAGCAATAAGCCATCAACATTGGAGGAGGGGGGGGGGGGGGGGGAGAGAGAGAGAGAGAGAGAGAGAGAGAGAGAGAGAGAGAGAGAGAGAGAGAGATATAAAAGATGCTTTTGCACGCCAATAAAAGTAATAAATAGAATTAACGGGGTCTTCCACTACTATAATCCTACTGTGTACATGTTTTATTCAGAGCATTACAGAAAACAGGATGTCACACATATGCAGACATAGAATAAGGCTAAAACAGCAATGAATATTTTGGGACACTATGGCGATTTCTATAAATGGACAAGGGAAAACCTGTTGTGTGAATGGTCCCAATGTGCTTCATTGCATTGTGGTATTATGGACACACACATTTCGTTTCCTTGTCAAAGATTGGCAGCTGATTTAGTAAGTGGTACTGAGATGAACTGACTTGAGGGGAAAGTTAGCCTGGGAGTTAGATTACCTGTCAAGACAAGAAAATTGTATTTGTATGTAATCATCCCCATAACAATAATTCTGCATTTACTAGCACCTTAAGTGAGGACCCAAACTGGAGCCAGAATCCTGTCATTTTGCTAAACTGTGAATTAGCAGCAAATGCAGTTTCATGCCGACCTGTCCATAGTGCAGCCAATTTCTGTAAAAATTCCGAGATGTACATTTAGTTATGGTGAAATACAATACCAACTGTGGTGTTGAAATACTGGTAGATTTTCAGGACACAGTTTGTTATAAACTTGTCTGATAGTGTTTCAGTATCAATAAATGTTCTTGTAGTCAGTTCAGTGTGGATGCATTTGATGGACCTGTGAAAAACTTTTTTATAGTTTGGCATAAATCTAACCAATGACTTGCTGAAAGATTGTACTGTTATACACTGCAGTAAATATTGTAAGTAAACACTTTTCACACTAACTACCAGCCAGAGAACAACAACAACAACAACAACAACAACAATGTAAGTGGTGAGTACATGAAGAAATTATTTACTACCTGGCAGCTGGGAGGCTAACATGGTAAACTAAGGGTGCATTAAGGATATCCAGTCGAGAATAGTGCACAGGATAAAATTGCAGGTGCGGATGGGAAAAATAAAACACTGACTGTAATACACATATAAACTTTATTTTTATAACAAAAACATGTTAACTACAAATTTTGTGCTGTGATGAAAAGTAACAAAAGAGAAAGACAAAAACTAGTGTTGAACACAAACAGGGAAGAGACACCTTCTTAGCAACCGTCTTTATAAACAAGTTGGGACAGTCGATAAGAAAAACAGTACGGAAACGATCTTCCTCAGAATTTATTTAAAGCTGCAGTTTATGATTATGGAAATGAGACGAACCAGTCAGTTGGGACTGAATGAAGATGCACCCTCCTCTTCATTGCTGATCCAGTGCACGTGCCCCGTGGGAAACAATGCACTATAAAACTCTGGAATGACAGCAAACAAATGCCTACGAACAGCTCAACAATCATACACATACAGTCTTTGCACGGCAGCCACAACTCTGCCCGAATCTGCGCGGTGGACACTACAGAAAGCTAGTCTGGTATTACTACAGTAGGAGAACTTCCAGAAACAACGCACTGTTCCCCATTTCTGTCACCGATGCAGTTCCCGTAAGCTCACTCCTCGAGAAAAACTTAGTGCAGGGGCTGCAATTGTCACAGAAACTTGGAAACGAGCTGCTTAACTATTGTCACCACAGAAGGTGCCAAGTAGTTCTCCCAACAGTTCACAGGCTACGGTAAGATCAACCCACTTATCATCAGTTTCTAAATGTTAGCAGTCTCGCCACTGTGCAGGTAAGACACAGAGATGCTCAGTTTCTAATTATGATCTGGGCAAGAGGGCAAGATCTCTACATGCTTCAGCACATTTACGCCCAACCGAGATCTATGTAAAACAATGTTCACAAGGTTCCACTGTACCCACAACATTTCTTGGAAACCAAATGTCCAAACCTTAGATGCTCCGATTTCCGAAGTCCGCCAAGGAGATTCTGACGTATCTGAATATATCACTAATTACAGGGTGGTACGATTTTCCTCACACAAATGGCGACACATGCACACTAGAAACACTAAATATAACACAATACACACAAACACAAGTAATTTTGCAGCTCTGTAAAACTGTCACAGTAGAACATTTGCACCTCCTGCAATAACAGAAACAGGCGTCACACTGGAATTGACGAGACGATTGGCACAGATCCAAAGGCGGTGTCGTGGAGCACCAGGGTCACTGCCCTTTTACATCATGCCACCCATACCGCCCATGCCACCCATTCCTCCCATACCACCCATGCCAGCTGGCGCCGTCTCCTCCTTGGGGATCTCCGTCACTACGGCCTCCGCTGTCGTTAACAGCGACGCGACCCCTGCAGCGTCTGTCAGGGCCGTTCGCACCACCTGCATGTACGGAAATTGAGCCATTACTAAAATTATATCCCTACAAATACATAAATGACTACAGACATAATAGCCTTTATTTCTCTGTAATGAACGAGATATTCAATAATCTTCAAACACTTGTTTGCAAATGATGCCATCTTTTACTGCCAAATAAAATCAAAACATAAAAACTCGATACAAAACTATTTAGGCAAGACATCTGCATAGTTAAAAAGTACCCTTGACAAAGAAGGGGCTAAATTTTTTTGTCACATTTTGGTGAGAGACTAAAGCACACAAAAATAAAGGTTCTCGATTCAAGCAATTGCCCAGTAATTTGAATGATGAACAACTTAAACTGGAACCATCACACAAAATTTTAGGGGGAATGTTGACTAAATGACTGCACTTTATTGGCAGAAAATGCAACTATCCTACTAAAGATGCTGCTATACTGCTTGGTCCATCTTCTGGATTACTGCTGCATGGTATGGTATGATATCCTTACCAGATAGGATTAATAGAAAACATCAAGAAGTTCAAAGAAAGGCAGTTTGTTCTGTATTATAGGAAAACTGGGGACATAGTCAAATTTGGTAAGTGAATGGGGGTGGCAATCATTAATATAAAAGCTTTTATTGTTGTGCATAAAGTTACATTTGCCAACTTTCTCCATCTCCTCTGCAGGGAGAGGTGACCTTTGTGATACAATACGACAAATCAGAGCTTTCATGGAAAGATTTAGAGGTTCATTTTTTCTCCACATACTGAAGCAGTAGAGAAATAAAAGTAGTTGTGTGTATACCCTGCCACACACTTAAGCACAACTGCAAAGTAAGCTTTCATACACTGTTGAAAAAATTGGTGGGCACGATCAACCCACTGCTGCTTGTGGTCTTCTGGAAGCGTTTGTGGGACTCACCACGCACACGTCTTGTGATATCGCCAATTTTTCACATGAAATTGTCTCAACTGAGCTAGTTGAAATCTCGGTAACCCAAAGAGTTATTTCTTGGATGGTGATCCTTTGATCATTAGTCTCTCAACATTTTCGACAGTCTTGTCTGAAGTGGAAGGTCTTCAGCTCCAGTCTTCATTACGAATGCAAGCAGCAGATAACTCCCTACACCATTTGCAGACATGTTTAACAGCTACACACTTTAGTCAAATTTCGCACAGTTGAGGACGATTGGCTATGTGGACCCTCAACCGTGATTAAAAACCAAATAACTGCACAGATTTCACACCTGTTGGTAGCGGCAATCACAAATTCGTATGCGGATCGCTGATATGTGAACAGTGCAACATCTGAGAGAAGTGGAGAAGGTTGGGATTGAGAATGGGACAGCTGCTCTGCAACTCCCTTGCAGACCCTTTTAAACCTACTTTCTTACACAAATAAATTCCACTTTGGGAACCTTACTTTTGGGACCAATCTTCATACACTAACAAATTATCATGAACTGCATATAAACAATGCTGATATAAATAATGAATGAAATATACTGGAGGAATGAATAAAAATTACCACACTGGCTGTGATTCACGTTTTTAAGAAAACCCCTGAATGTATCAATATCTTTATTAACAGTACTTGAGAAATATGCCATTGATTCAACTTGTGTCGGTATACTGTAGACTTTATACATTAATGTTACAGCTTCCACTGTTCTTTTTCAGGACAGAGAAATTCAGAGCTGTGATTTGGGTGTGGGCAGCTTTGAAGGGTGAAATATAAATTCTGATTGACTGCCCCATGTTAACAAAATGTCTGACGTAGTTTGTCAAATTTCCACAATGCACTTTTGGCGAGAAAGAGTTTTTATTGAATTTATTTCACTTTATCATGAATTTCCAGAATTGTGAAAACTATAACTACATTCAGAACGTTATATTAATAAACAAAATACACTGACAATTACTAAAATAGTAGTGGTGGTGTTTTTTATGGTCATAAATTACAAAGGAATACTATAAGAAGAAATTCCAATTTGATACACAACATAGGTGGGAGTGCAATAAACTAAAAAATAAAAGTTGATGTATCATTGCACTGGCTTTTTTTGCCTTCCTTTTTCTTCTTTATACACAGTGCTAGAGTCAATGCTAGATAGGCTTGTCTGCATTGGTGGTCATTACAAGTCTCAAAATACGAGTATTTAACTATACAATATCCACAGTTGCTTCAAAAGTGAGGTTAAATCTGACAAACTTTTGTTGGTACACATGTACACTTGTTTGACAAACCTGTTGGCAGGAAACACCAAGTTTGAGACAAACTAGTTTTATCATTTACAGTGTCTAGAGTTTGGCAAGGGAATTCGGTATTCCAAAATGTTCTACCATCCAAATAAGTTTTAGTTTTGGCACTCCACTTTTGCACATTTTAGTCTAATATCTTTGCCTAAGAAAAGGACATTATTTTAAAGAGTTTGCAGAGGTAAAAAAGCATTGTGTAAACTTTGCATATGGTTGATTGTAACTCACACATTGAAACATGTGAGATGTAGAAATATCCAAGTTTTATTTAAAACAGAGCAGAACAGTATCTCCTTTCATTCTCAAGTAATTGATTTTTATATCAGACCAATGGTCACACCCAATATACCCATTTCCATATCTGCAAATCTGAAATTACATGGTCATAACGTAGAGCATATATGGTGGGGAATGGGAGAGCAGGACGTGTATACATGCCCACTGCAGCTGCAGATGGGAGCTCGTCTGTGACCCCACTCTCCTCCTGCACCATCAATTAGTTGACACATTCACTCACACAATGAATTTGTGTGTAGGACTTAAAGCTGCACTCCTTCACTTGCCGAGACTGCAGTAGTCTAGCCTACAGTGCTGTTCACTTCATCTCGCACCTGGAATGAAAACTGAGGGTAACTGTCCAGCAGCTCAAACTGACAGCTGTACCCAAGGTGCGCTAATGACAAATTCATTATCGAATATTTCCCTCTATTGCCACACAGACATATTAGTAACAATAGATAATTGCAAACTGCACTGGATTCCATTAGAGTGAAACATTCCACGACTGACGTGAAAAATGTTATGTAAATTTACCATAGTAAATACAAAACTACCATGTGCAACACAACACTGCAATCTGTTAGTACACAATGAAGGAAATTGCACAGACATATGAGAGAGAATGTATTACTCACCTTTGTGGGATCAATAATGCCTCTGTCAATCAAGTTAACGTACTCATTGTTCAAAGCATCATAACCCATGTCTCCCGTGGCATCTTCCACTTTCGAGACGACGACCGAAGCATCCACTCCAGCATTCTTCGCAATTTGCATGCACGGCATACGCAGGGCTTTCTTCACTATTTCAATTCCTGTTTGAAAACAATAACACTCATTAAGATGCTTGGCTATGTCACTTTCCATGATTACAGTAAAACCTCAATAATTTGGGCAGATTTTCCACTGCAAAGTGAAATGCCACATTACTGTACCAATCATTTTTGCTTAGCTCATACGCTGCAAAATGCTGAAAGCACCCTTTTCCTTCCCATGCACATTACCTGCGACTGATAAATAGCGTACAAATCTTGTTGGTCACAAGCATGCAACACACTCAAAGTCCATTTTGTTTGCTCGCTGAAGCTCTCAGGACAAGTTGTATCAAATTTTGTCTCTTTGGCTGCTTAAAATGGGGTTAAAGTTTTTTACAGTACAATACAGCAACCACGATGAATGTCAAGAACAAATATAAACCATTTCATTTATACAATACAATAAGAGTGCTTGATAATATCTGAACCAGGTTCTCCTGGTGTGAAAGTTGTTTTAATTGCCATGTTGACTTTTTACAACATTAACAAAATCTCACTAAACTTTGGAGTTTGAGCTGAAATAAGACAAACTAGCTAGAAAATGAAGATGGACAACTGAACCATACACGATGCCGTGTATCGTTGGTACAAACAATGTTCTGTAAGAGGAGTGCAGGCTGTGGCAGAAAGATTTGCAGATAAATTAGGCCAAACAGTTTTCAAGGCTACTATTGGACACCTGTTCAAATACTGTAATCGGTTCAGTGTCCGAGATATAAAAGTGAGAAGGGACACACAGTAAATAATTGAAGACTATTTAAGAAAAGAGAGAGATTTTTCTTTGGCACAGATCTACAACACACACTAAACTGGCTCGTTTTCACCTCTACAACTCAGAGGGTGACAGGAAAGACAATTCAGCACCTAAATGTAAAGTAAGCAACAAATCTTGTCTTATGCACTAGTACTGATGATACACACAGTTTAAAAGCACTCAATTGGGAAATCTGTAACCCAGGGACAACCTAAAATATTATGAAGCCCCTCCCAGTCATCTACAGAGCTACCAGGAAAGCTCAGGTTACTGAACAGTTATTGAGTAACCAGAAAACCTCAGCCCTAAACTGTTCAACTTTGAGGTCCCTAGTCCACTGTGGCACATTTCTCTTTGTAGGAAACAGGTAGACGAGCAGTGACCTATAGGATGCCATGCAGAAAAGGAAAGAAACTGGCGAGAGAAAATGGAAAAACAGAGGCTGCTCTACCTGGCACCACCTATCATCACTGTGGCAGACTCCTCAGGTTGTCCATTCTGACTGGTTGAAGGAAGACTTTAGTCAACATATAATCTGATAACTCAAAATTCTTTTCAGGTTGTTTCGTACTATATTCTGCTGACCTCTAGTTTATATCTCTTTCATTTAACCAATACATATCCTGTTATATATTCTTATTTATAGTCCAAGATAATTATTATAGAAAACATTTCCATAATTTGCACTGGGACTTGCCCAATTAGTGAGGTTTCACTGTAAACTGTAGTTCGACAAAATTTCTCAGGGATGATAGTGCCTGAGGAAGTATACTGCATAATCTTTTTCAGTTAAATACAAGCAGCGAAGAAATGCTGGTATTGAAGCAATGAATAATTTAACCTTTAATCTTATGTTTCACCCAAGAAACGTGCCTTCACAGTATCATACACCTAACAACTCCATGAATTGGTAACAAGCAGGGTCTTACACAATGGTCCTCTAACCAGGCTATTTTATTGCAGCACAGGTTGGTAAAGTAAGTGTACAGTAACTTGTTAAACTTCCATTCCGTGTGGTAAAAATTTACAGAAGATTTAATTTGGTTTCTAAACTCTTTCGCTGAAATTACAAACCAATTTTTCCTTAACAGTAATGGAAGCTGTACTACAATCACAACCATTTTTTTTAAAAGTCCTGAATGAAAGTAAAATATAATTATGCAAAAATTACACCACTGAACGGTGTCTCCTGGGACAAATGTTTCTAAGTAAGTTCATCAATTGTGTCGAGTGTTCTGATATGCAGATTATAGAAGCACAAAGCTTCCGATTTTTTAATTTCATTTGTCTGAACTCTCCTTCATTACTAACACACTGTAGGTGTAGCCCAAAAAGGACTACGGGTGGCAGTTGCACTTCCTGCCCTCTGCTGGTAACAGAGGATTACACAAAGAAGGGTCTCCGCAGTGTAATACCACATAGCATTTCAATTCTGAAATGTGTGTACTCTACGGCACTTCGCATGTTGCCACTCAGGTGGCTAATTCTGTGCCTCTTCCGTCTGCTACCTGTATCTTTGTTGGCCCATTGCTCATGCTCTACGTAGTTATGAGATGGCAAATTTCGATGAGAGTGATGTTTTTAATGCTCTGGGAGAATGCTGAACAAAACTGTTCTTTCATTAATTAGAGAATTCTCTTGTGGCACAAGGCAACATGCATTCTTCTCAGTTTCTTGGAATGAACATACCAAGGGGTTGACATTTTACTGAAAATATACTACCTATTCTAATACATATCACTGCACCCAATACACATTCGCAATCGGATTCGATATCAGAGGGGGGAAAACAAACTGAAAATACAGTACCCAAATTGTGATTTAGTTTTCTGTATGCCCGAGTGCTCCCAAAAATAACACTCTCACAAATTATGCGCATTCTTTTAAATTCGGAATAAAAACACAATTCACCAAAACTTTTTGTATATTTGCTAATTTTTACACCCTGTAATAAGACTTACGAAACATCACACAAATTTATTGTGTTCGCAATTACAAAGCAATGAATTTTGAAAATCTTAAAAAACAGTGGTCCAGCTGCCCCATCCATGGTGATTGAGGCTAGCCTTTAATGGGTTCCTAAATATTTCAGGACAGAAACAATGAACACAAAAGTAAAGCCATGAACCACATGTGCACTGTAAGATTCCTAATTTGGTAAGAGGGCAGTTTTACACAAAGAACTGAAACACCACCTGCATTCACGATCATATCTGAAAACAATGATCCAGAAACAGGAATAAACTAAAAAAAGGCATATTAGCAGGATTGCCACAAGTGACAAGTTTCTCCAAGTGAAATTCCCAGATTTCCAGACAACTTTTAACATTTTTCCCTGAAATATTTTGAGATCAAGAAAAAAGGGAGTGGGGGAGAAGAGCAGTAAGACCTTCCATATTAATCCCTTATTTTCTTCTGCGGCACAAAAACAACTAGGGTCATACGCACCCATGCCAAACTGTGAAACATGAAAAAGAGAGGAGTTCAAAACTACTACATGTCAAACCCCAACAATGGAAGAGAAGACAAAACTGTTAAGGCTTTCGTGGCCACTTGTTGACAAACTGCCTATTGGCTTCTGTCTCGGGTTCTTCGGCCGACGTTCACCTAATGAGTTTTCTGACGTTTTGCCAGCACGAGTGGCTGGCATTGTCAAAGCTTCACCCTCCAGTGCCAGTTCACCACCGGCAATGGAGGGCGAAGCTTTGACAATGCCAGCCACTCGTGCTGGGCGAAATGTCAGAATGTTTATTAGGGCCGAAGAACCCGAGACAGAAGTTAATAGGCAGTTTGTCGAAGAGAAGACAGCTAGAAACAAGAACAGAGAGAAAGGTCTATAAAATAGACCATAGAGAAATGGAGGTCCAGACTAAAAATTAAATGGCCTTCACGCTATTGCTACAATGGGTAAAGAGAAACACGGTAAACAGCTTATGCGTTCGCTAAAGTGGCCAATAACTCAAGACAGCACTCTCAAATGTGAATGTAACTGGTGAAAAAAGAACATTCTGCCAGGAAATGGTGGACAGTTAAAACTTGTGCACAAAGTGCTTGGGAAGTGCCACTTAAATGGTGACAGCTACAAAGGCAGTGCCCCATACACAACCTAGTTAAAATGACCTCACATGGAGGGAGGGGGCGAGAGGCGGTCATCCTAGCTGCTGGGTGAAGCTTAATAACCCGGGGCTTATTCCCATGAAGGGAGGACCACCTTTTGACAAATTGCAACATAGAGATCATCAAAGGGAGTGTAAGAACTAGTGGGCTGAAGTACGAGGACTGCAGCCTTGGCAGCAGTGCGAGCAGCCATGTCTCCTTTCAGAGCGGCATGACCAGGAACCCACAAACATCACAGTGGTTCCATCAAAAAGCTTGCTGGACCCATTGCACTAACAGATAGATGGTGTACAGTGACTTTGAAGGGTGCTGAGAGTCTGAGCAGATGACAACTGAGAAACTTGTGTCACTGGATGTACTCTGTGGCTTGACACAGAGCAAAGAGCTCTGCCACAAATACTGAGCAGTGTGCCAGAAGCTGATACCAAAAACGTCAGTACTGTTGCGAAATTCCATGTGAAAGCTGTGAAACTGAAGGTGATAGAAAGTGAATAAAGGCAAAGGTGAACACAGGCCGTAGCACAAAGCCAAGGTGGTGAAGGTTCCACACCCACCAGGGAAGTCGCAGGAGCAAGAGCTGAAAGCAAACTCCAGGAAGTAACAAAAGAGGGACGCACCCCATACTGGCGATCAAAGGAGTCACTGAAGAAGGAGGTGTAGGATAGGTGGCCATGCATGGCATACAAACTGCACACATACCTGCTGAACAGGAAGTCATGGCTGTAGGACACCAGTAGTTTAGTTTGTTTGGCAGCTTCTGCATACAGACTCTCAACTGGGCTAGTGTAAAAGGTGCTAGTGGCCAAATGAATGCCACGATGATGGATAATATTGAGACGACGTAAGAGGGACGGATGTGCAGATGCATAAACAAAGCACCCATAGTCTTAGTTTCCAAAGGACAAGGGACCAGTACAAGAGGCAGACAATGGTTCAGTCTGCAATTCAGGAAGTACTGTTGTGGACACACAGGGCACTGAGGGACTGCATACAGTGGGCTGCCAGGTAAGACATGCGGGAGGACCAAGAGTGTTTCCTATCTAGCAGGAGCCCAGGAATTTCGAAGTTTCAACGAATGGAAGAGCAACGGGCCCAAGGTATAGAAATGGTGGGAGAAATCAATTGTGCCGCCAGAAGTTCATACAAACGGTTTTGTCAGCGGAAAAAGAAAAGCCGTTGTTGATGCTCCATGAGTAAAGACATTTGAGACGTTGCTAAAGACTCCGCTCAATCAGTCAGGTCTATGAATAACTGCAATAGTGGGTAAAATCGTCAACAAAAAGGGAGCCGAAGATGCCCAGCAGGAGACAAGCCATTATAGAGTTAATGGTGGTAGCAAAGAGAATGAATCCTGAGGCACACCGTTTTCCTGGATAAAGGTGTCTGACAAGGCAGAACAACACGTACTTTCAAACCTCGGTCTTTTAAAAACTCTTCAAGGAAATGGGGAAGTGGCCACAAAAGCCCCACCTGTAGAGAGTATCAAGGATACCAGTCGTTTAACAGGTGTCGTAGGCTTTCTCCAAATCAAAAAACATGTCCAGTCTGGGATTTCCGCAGAAAACCATTCGTGATATGGGTGGACAAAGTGACAAGATGGTTAACTGCTGAACGGTGAGCTCAAAATCCACACCATGCAGTGGTTAGTAAATTGTGAGACTGGAGCCACCGTACCAGCTGGGTATGAATCATATGTTCCATCACCTTGCTAAAACCGCTGGTGAGAGAGATGGAGTAGTAGCTAGAAGGAAACTGTTTGTCCTTACCAGGCTTGGTTGGCTTCACACCAGCATCTGGGAAACTTGCCCTCTGCCCAGATGTAGTTGTACGGATTAAGCAGAAAGTGCTTACCCACAAGAGAAAGGTACTACAACATTTGAATGTTAATGGCGTCTGGCCCTGGGGCAGAGGATCTGCATGAAGTGAGAGCACGATCTAGCTCCCTCACAGTAAAGATGGCACTGTAACACTCAATTCTGAGAAGAGAAGGGTATCGCCCGAGCCTCCTCCACTACTTTCCAATGGAGGAAGGCAGCGTGATAGTGGGAGGAACTCTAAATTTCTGCAAAATGGCAACCCAAGGTGTTGGAGATAACACTAAGGTCCAGTATGATATCATCTGCTACAGTCAGACCGGAAACTAGGGAATGGATCTCGATACCAGAGAGCCATGGGAGGTTAGCCCACATGATGGAAGAGGGAATGGAACCGTTAAAAGAACTTTTGAATGAAATCCAGCTAGCTTTTTGTTATTCTGAAGAAAGTGACGACACTGTGCACACTTTTGATTATAATGAATGCAGTTTGCCACCATAGGACGACTGTTAAAAATGTGGAGAGCACCTCTACACACACTAATTGCATTGCGGCACGCTTCAGTCCACCACTGTGGTAAAGAGGAAGTGCTAGGAACAGAACGTTGTGCGGTGGTAATGATAATGTTTGTAAGATATTCCACCTGGTCATCATCAGAACTGGGTAGCTGTGTTCGTCGAATGTCGCCAGATAGGAGTAAAGCCCCCCAGTCAGTCTTAGTAAGGTGTGATTTGGGTGGGCACAGAGGTAGGGTAGGAGTCAGCAAATGGACAGGACACGGGAAATGGTCACTCAAGTAGGTGACAGAACAGATTACTCAAGACGATGGGGAAGTGCAGAAGGTTTGGTCCACACAGGAATAGGTGTGCGACGAGTCTGAAAGGAACGTGGGTACTCCTGTGTTAAGGCAGAAAACATTTAGTTGATTAAAGGTCAGCCAAGAGAGCACCTCTCTGACAGGTTCTGGGAGAAGCCCAAATGGGACGGTGGGCAGCAGAAACGCGTGAGGTAGCTGCCCAATAAGCTGGAGGAAGTCGGCCCTGGAGACATTGAATGACAGAGGGATGGAAATGGTACGAAGGGAAAAGGTCCAGTGAGGTAGGAAAAGGCAAACTGCAACAGCTTGATGGGTAGTCAGAGAGATAGGTTTGCTATAAACATCCTGTATGAGCAGCAAGACTCTCCCACAAGATGGAATATGTTGACCTCAGGCGGAAGGTCAAAATGGACCGGGTTGGTTGGTTGGTTGGTTTTGGGTTTTGATGGGGGCTAAACGTCGAGGTCATCAGTCCCCAGTTCCAAACAGACATACTTTTTAAAGGCCTATACTGTAAAAGCGTAACCTCTGCACCCAGAGGGAGAGAACACCAAGGGGTACAGAGCTAAAATGAACACCGCAGTAACACAAAATAGAGGACACTTAAAAGGAGCAGAGCAAATAGTTGACTAGACTAAAACAAACTACAGTGGTTGATGGATCAGGTAAAAGGTCAACCACTCAACTACAAACGAAGAACCTCCAGCTGGAAAGCATTGATAGAGGTACCAACACAAATTGTTACCATAAAAGACTATTTTGGTATCCACATCACAAAAGTCGCTGGAGTGGGTGTAGCCTGAGAAATCATGCGAGAGCGCCCACACTAGAGCGAGTGATAAAACCCAGCTGGACGGATAAAATGTAAAACTGAGTCAGCTATAAAGGCATCGTCACTGAGAATTAAAGGAAGTGCAGCTGGTAAATTAAAGGTCTGCTGCAAGGGGGGGGGGGGGGGGGGGGGTAAAACGGGGCAGTCCATCAGAAGATGGACCACTGTCAGGCCTACAGCACAGTGACACTGGCAGGTTCTCATGGCGAAGGATATAGCTGTGGGTCAACTTTGTATGTCCAATTCAGAGATGGCAGCGAACAACTGAGACACTATGCGTGCTCCTCAAGGATGAGTTCCATACGGCCGTGGACGACTTTACCGTGCGGATCTTATTTGACAGATCATTCAGAAGCTCCAGACATTGCGGACCTTGCGATGTAGGGCTGACTGGAGGTCTCTTTCCACGAGACCTAACTCCAGGGGCGGCGAAGTGGTGGCCTGCTTGGCCAACCGATCGACACGTTCTTTTCCTGGAATGCCGATGTGGCCCGAGGTCCACACAAACGTCGCTGAACGACAAAATGGACCAGGAAGAAATGCAAAAGCTCATAACAGTCGCGAGGATGCTGCAATTTTAAGCAGCCATAAATCCTCTTTGTTGGATGGAAGGCTGTGAACATTTCATTGGAAGAGTCACGATGAGGAAAAAATGAAGCCTGCAAAGACTTGCTGCTACAGGACACTGAGATAGGAGGATCCTGCTTCACGAAGCCCACAGAAGGGTCCGCTTTCTTCTGCTGTCGGCCTGCAGAGTCCTCCGCAGAAAAATGGTCGGCGGTGCACACCGGCGACATGTGGGGGCGGCCGGGCGAGGTATCACACGGCAACACCACCTAAGAGGAACTTCGAGTCGGCGAAGGAGAATACTGTTTGCATTTGTTGGACTTCTTCTCAGGTGTCAGTTGACTGGAAGTCTTCAGGGGAGCAATCCTTCTGTCCTTTCCAGCCTGCTGGTTACATAGCTGGCGATTTCACCAAGTGAGGTGAGAGTTTGATAGTTTGTTCCAAAGCTGTATGAGGGGACTGCAATACTACCATGACACTGGGCCATTTCACAACCTCAGAGAAGAATTTCATGTCGCACATGTGTGTGGCCATGTCCTTCACGGAGCAAGATGTAGCAAGAACAGTACTGTAAATGCCAGGATGGTAGAACACAGGGTTTTCAACCAGCCAAGCGAGCGACTGGGTAAGGAATCTTTTTCTTTGCCCAGGTCTCCTGGACAGCCCACTTATCGAGATACACAAGACAATCTCCAGAGGAAGTGGCATGGTCACCACTGCAATTGATACAGCAGAGATGAGGTGGACCACCGCCCTCGTGTGGATCCCTACCACAGGTTACATAATTGGCAAGTATCAACAAGACATTCGAGTGTGGTCGAAATGATGGCACTGGTGGTACTGCAATAGGTTCGGAATGTACAGTTAAGACTATGAGAACCTCATAGGCTGCTTTAATCTTGAGACAGAACCACCACTATCAAACTTGAGGAAAAAGTGTGTGTGGACACTCAAGAGGGATCTACCCTTTTCATCAGCCGACAGACGGCAATGACAACTTGATCAGAGAGATACGTTTGGATTTTGGCCTCTGTCAGACCATCGAGCAGCCTAGTGTAAATAGCACAACAGGAAGAATTAAGTGTTTGGAGAGCCTCGACACGAACAGTATAGCCGTGGATAAGTGAAGCGGCAAGCAGTAGCTGTGCTCGAGAACCAGTAGTAGTCTCCAAAGGCGAAGTGCTATACCGTAAACAAGAGCGCGATTTCACAAGGCCATCAACTGCATCAACACCTTTCTGAACAATAAACGGATTTACAATTGTGAAGGACTGACCGCCTTCAATATGTAAAATCACAAGAAACTGTGTTGCAGCTGGGAGAGTCTTTGAATTATTAGATCATTCCATTTGTTTTGTAGATGTAGACTGAAGATGATCAGCTCATTCTGAGAAAATTCCCCACGATTGCCAGCGTCTCTGATTGCACACTCTTTCGAACTGGGGTCCTCCTACAAAAGGGGGTGCACACACCTTAGGTAACTGTTCACACCTCAGGTCACACCTCCCTTTGGCGCAATTTGGGAACATAGCAGCTCTCTGGGCCTGGCCTGTGCTACAGGGTACGTGCGAGCCCCACCTGTCGACCCGGGGCTGGGAATTACACGTTATCCAGTCACCTGTTATGCGTCAGATGCAAGTGGCTGCCTTCAGGAGTGCACTGTAAGGAAGAAAAAAAGAGTAGCTTCAAATGCTGAAGCAAAGGGAGGATAAGAGAAGGTGAATGAAGAAAGGAAAAAGGAATGTAGAACAGTGGTGAGACTTATGTCAGCTACAGACAGTGCACAACATTCCCAGAAACACCCCAGACATGTTTCCCAAGACAGGGGGGGAAGAGAACAGCCTTAAGTATTAACATCAACATCTTTTGCAATGAACTGTTTTTAGATGGAGAAAGCAAGGCAAATATGGTGTGTGTGTGTGTGTGTGTGATCTCCAATAAAACCACTGTTATTTTATTTCAATAAAATGAAACACACTTGTGACAAAAATACCCATTTCCTTGGAGGTGCAAGACAGATATAAAATACCTTCACCGATTTCAGAAGTAACCTCAGAAAAAAGTAGTCTTCTTGAAATAAATGTATGAGGCACGGAAGAGTTGTATAAACCAACACTATGGGGGGCACCACCAATAAAATGTTTGTTCTATGTTCACATTAGTCACTGTGTTATGTCTATTATTTTACAGGTATTGTGTAATTTTTATTTCTAGAAATGAGTCATAGCATACAAATCACCAGCGACTGACAATTTTCTTCTCATCGTCCGTACTTTCTAATACACAAATTATTTTCGAAGTGACAAAATGTACTAGAATAATAAAAAAAAGTGTATAAAATGCCGCACTGGACAATACGCTTGCAGTAAGAAAGGCACAATTCCTGAAATCCATCACCTGTAGCCTCTGGTCTGCCAAGGAGCATCACAGTCCTGGGTCCTTGGAAAAACCACGAATATCTTCCGCATTATGCCACATGCACACAGATGCAAACTGCAGGCAGATTGGTGAGACTAGATCCGATGGGCAGGGGTTACACATTAGTGGGAAATGTTGGGCTTCAGATTGGCAGGCCCGATCCATTAGATATACCCAATGGCCTGTGGTTTTGGCCCGTTGTGGAATTCCAATTGTGTGGCCAGCTATTTACGTGTCACAGACACCATGTTGATAAAATGAGACCAATGAGGTTTTGCCAGCGATCCTCCCCCCCCCCCCCCCCCCTCAAATTTCCCCGATTTCCGTGACACATTTGAAATTCCCTGATTTCCAGAACTTGTGGCAACCCTGATTATCCACCTCAAAGAAATAAAACTCTGAGATAATAGTCATAATATAATCATCCTACAGCACTTTTTCCTTTCTTTGGAGCTCCAACAAACTGTGCAGCATGAGGCACAGAATCTATTCAACACTTTTCCTGGCCATGAAAGAAAATTAGAGTAATGCTGTACCCAGCAAAAGACAGCTTTGGTCTCTAGAGTTCCTACAAATTTATAAAATTTGTTGTGAATGTGATAGCAGGTAAACAGGACAGTCTATGCGCAATTTCAGACTAATTAACACATGAAGCACAGACATCACATTAAATTAAGCAATTTTGACCTATCTACAGCAGCTGAATGCAGCCTCAAACACAGAATTATGTTTGATATCCTAAAATCTTATACAACAGATGTACCAACTGTGACTGTCACTGAAGAAGCTGTTGAGTTCACAATGTGCAACAACCAGTTTAATTGGGACTGCAGCCATAGCCTTAATGGCGCAAGGAAATGGGTGCTCAATGCCAAAATGTTACACGGAAATTAACTGAGTTATCTTCTATTGCAGGTGGCAAACTTTCTGCCACCAGCAATCAGCTGAACGTTCCAAGATGGAGG
Source organism: Schistocerca gregaria (assembly GCF_023897955.1). Taxonomy (NCBI): domain Eukaryota; kingdom Metazoa; phylum Arthropoda; class Insecta; order Orthoptera; family Acrididae; genus Schistocerca; species Schistocerca gregaria. Next base: position 59,067,540 of record NC_064930.1, on the reverse strand, counting down.
GGGGGGGGGGGGGGAATTGCAACTATTAACATTCCTCCATCACAGACACCAAGCAGCATGCAGAAGCTCCATGATATTTCCACAACATTAAAGTACCTCGTGGCCTATCAGTACACAATGGTTAAATCCTGTCAGGGCGACAGAGGAAGTTGTGTAGAGCTTGAGTTCATAAAAAATCTTATGTGGAGAGAAATATGACACATTCATCTAAGCAGTGATATGATTTCTGCACCAACACTGTGTCCTCTTTGGCAACCGGTCACATTACAGCAAAGAGTTAATGCATTATTACAGATATTGGGTACCCATCTGAAGAGGGGGAAAAAATGTAGCAGATTAGAAATGTACACACTCACCTGTTGCCTGGTCAGCATTGGTTGGCTTTAGTTTTTCAAGTACCGGGCTGCAGCGGAGCAGTGCTGTGCCACCCCCGGGCACTATACCCTCCTCCACCGCCGCTCGTGTTGCGTTCAACGCATCATTCACGCGGTCCTTCTTCTCGTTCACCTCCACCTGCAACGAAGTCAATGCAGTTAATTTAACTCTTCAAGAGTTCCAGTTCCTTTATAAATACTTTACCACAGTAATGTGGATGAAATTTATAAAATGCTGACATGTCAAAAGGTATGTAAAATCACATTTGCTCTTTCCCATGCTCATGGCAGAACACATCAGTAAAACAAACTACATTAAGGTTTTTATGATGCACTATTAAAATGAAAATACAGGAATGGTGAAAGAAGAGAGACTGGAAATTGGGGTTGGCCAGTAAGTGGGTATGCTGGCCATCCTTTGCACACACTAAAATGTACGCAACAGTTTATGTTGGTCAATGACACACAAAACAAATCTTTCCTCAACACAAAATTTAGGGACGGATCTATTAATGAACAGGCTGCTTCTTTCCTATCCTTATAAAAAATATACTCAGTTAAGCGATACAGTGTGATCCATGTATCACTGTATGGGGCAATAGGGGAAGTGGGACTAAGACACGCCTTAGCACCCCATGGCACATGAAGGTGGTGACAGAGAGGAATGACACTGACTTGTCTCAGTTATAACTTCTGGCTAATTAGTCGCAGTCCAGATCCCAATGACATTTCATGCCGCCTGGTTGGGTAGGGTGAGAAGGGGACAACACTTAGCTGTCAAGATGTAGAGGTCACTAGACAGACTGGTGACATTTATCCCATGGTAATGGTTGTGGGGAGGGGGTTGACAGTATGCAAAGAGGAAAAGCAAGCTTACTAGAAAACATAAAACTGGAGCACAGTTACACATTATTCTGCCCTTTTTGACAACCCCCCCCCCCCCCCAAGAGAGAGAGAGAGAGAGAGAGAGAGAGAGAGAGAGAGAGAGAGAGAGAGAGAGAGAGAGAGAGAGAAACTCCACAACTGTGAACAAACTCGGGGAAAGGTACGTCATTTCCTGAATACACACTGCTGCAGGCAAAAGGATGCAAGACCTAGGATGCACTACATTCTCTGTTCCAGGGACACTCACTCAGAAACGTTATGGAATGTACTAAACAGATATCAGCTTTGATTTACATTTAGATAGCTGAACATGCAGTTTATGTGACCACCTCAGTAACTACATTACTTACATCTAAAACATTCCAAACTGTTCTCCTTTGACTAGTTTTGGGGGAATCACCATCACTAGTGAGCTTTTTATAAAATATACAGAAAATATAAATTCTGAATGCAACTGCACTGGGTAAGAATCTTCATTTCATTGTGTTTCCTAATGATGGCAAAATGAATGCTCGAACTAGTTTGGGGATAAATCGTGTGGATGCATCTAAGTAGATCTCCGTGTCCCATTTTGTTTTTCTACTGACGTGTAAAAGTGAGGACAAGTGTAGAGACAAACATCACAGCTGAGTAAGATGGTGTACAAACAAGAACAACTGGAATTGAATACTGCCCAGTATACAGTTTTAATCTGTCTGGAAATTTCATTATGACAAGCTTTCCACTGTAGATGAAAGTCAATTGGGTCCTTGGGCAATGAAGTAGCAAAAGGAAATCTTTTCAAAGATAACACTTATGGCTTTGGAGCTTTAAGTTTTGAGAAGTAACTAATAAGTGTCCACAGACCAACTTGTGCTAGTGTAATACCATTTACAGTGGTCAATCCCATCACTTCTAAATGTCTAACAGCATTGTGTTGCCATCTCAGAGAAATTAAATATCTTTATTCTACCAGACAACAATAATAAAAAATGTGACTGGCATGTTACACTGCTGTTTTCATGCATTCCTAGTGGCATTTGGTAGTGTGTTCTGATGGTCAGCACATTCAACATCACTTCTCAGCATCAGTCACGTACTCTTTCTTATATTCTGGCCAAATCTCTGGGTAGGGAGAAAACAACACTCCCTACAAATGGAAAAACCCGAGTATCAAATTGACCAGTGTGAAGCCCCATGTTTCACTGGGGCGAGATAAGACTTTTGCAGCCATGAAAGGTGGCAGGAACAATGAGCATTGTTTTTTAATGTCAGATAAACCAGGATTCCAAATCTCACTTAACAGATAACCCTTTTTTCTATTTATAACCTGTGCCAGTTTAGTTTCAATGGATTCTTTTAAAACACAGCCCCAATACGGAGAGATTTGGGGGGGGGGGGGGGGGGGGAACACTGTCTTAGAATATAACATTCGTGTCCCTTCAGTGTTCCCAACAGCAGATATATCTCAGGCTGCAACAATCTTGTGTGGCAATGGTACTCAGTACGCCTGTAAATGATGCAAATCGTTTGGCCAATATATCTTTGAAGGTATGTCCCCAGCATATGACAGTAAAGCCACAAATCCACATGCATCATCTACTGGTTCCAGCAAAGTTCCGAACTCAAAGGCATGACAGATCTGTGCACATCCATTCCACTTGTGCACCAGGTCTTGGGTCATGCATTTTTACATCCAAAATTGCATATGCCCTCTTTATTAGCATCTGGTGGTCCCCCATGCATTAGTACAATGAGCGACAAACCACTTTACATCGATACCAGTATGTGCGCATCAGCTTTTGATAAAAACTGCATCCCAGTGGCCTACCATGCTTCCTGTACACCAACACACATAGAAAGGGATGTTTTCCACTCCTTGTAACACCCACTGTGAACTTATTACTGCGCTGTGAACTTATTACTGGGGTGAAAAATTATATGGAAATCGTCTGCAGTGTGAATCCCATAAGGTCACATCAAAAACATCAACATTCCTCCAAAAACAGATAGGTTTTAAAACCACGATTCCCAGTGTACTCTTCAAAATCTTCACAAAAAAGTTCGTGACAGTGGGGTAATGGAGTCTCTCTAGCCACTCCTCTAGTTTATTCATACACACTCATGTTCAGAAAAAAAACACATTATGTCCAGTTGCCTAGCAGGCACAGGGTCCACAATGAGCCAAGATTAAATCGTTCCATGTGTGATGGCGTCAACGCACGTTAAGGCACTAATGGTGTCCTGTGGTATAGCTATCCATACTGGATTCACCCGATTTCTAAGTTCATCTGAGGTAATCGGCACTGGCTCACAGTGCTACACCCAACATTTCACCACATCCCACACATTTTCGACTGGAAACAAGTCTGGAATCTGGTGGGCCAAGGCAAAAGGAAACATGCTGCCATGTATTGTCTTGCCAAAAAAAATGGTGTTTGGGGTGTCGCATATGAAGGATATACCTACAAGTCGCACGATGTCATTCACGTAGGTCATACAGCTCACAGTGCCCTGAACACACACTGACTGATTTGTAATAACACCCTACACTATAGGGCCTAGAGCTAGCACTGTATGTCTTGTGTGAATACAGTCATTGTGATGCCGCTTCCAGTCTGTGGCAAACCAAAATGATACCATAATTTTCGAACAAACAGAACCTGAATTAGTCCGAAAACATTATCTGATGCCATTCCTGTCCCCAGTGACATTGTTTCATATGCCACTACCATCTAGCAAGGCTCTGCACATTCGTCAAAGGTAGGCAGATAAGTGGACAATGTGCACATAACCTGAGAGGTAATAAACGGTGAGACTGTCACTCCCGATAGTGTACAATGTGTTACAGTGTTCCACTGTAGCACCAGAGCCAAGGAGATGCAGATCTTTCCAGGAATGCCTTATGGATGAGGTGTTGATCTTCTTGGGTGGGTGTGTGAGGTGGTGGTGGCGCCAGTGGTCTGGGTGGCTTGACGTGACCTTTCATGAACCATTTGCACTGCCGGAACACTTCACCCAACATGAGCAGAAATTTCCCAGAAGGATGTATCGCATTCTCTCATGCCAATAATGTGCTCTCTTTTAAACTCACTGATTTGACAGTATGGTTTGTGTAACATCTGTGTGAGATACTGCACATCTGCTCAAGTCATACCGATTCATTACCTTTGGTTTAGGGCGACAAGGAGGCTTTCACGGTTCAAATGCCAATCATTTCTACAGAAATGTCCTATCTCTGTTTAAGGTGTCCATTTTTCTGATCATGAGTGTATTTGTCATTTAATAGAAGTTATGTAGACATCAGCAGCATATGATGGCCAAGCTTTGTCAGTTCCATATTCTAATTTTCACAAATTAGAATCAAGGATTCTTTAAGAGGAACCACAGTAGAAAGAGACAGTACATCAAAGCTCACAAACAAATCCAAGGAACCAAGTCACAGAACTCAACTGCTCAATAAATCTTGTAGAACTGGAAATATGGTGTTCACATTTCCTGATATGAGGATAAGTACCCCACCCCCTCCAAATACAAAAAGTTTCAAGCATTCTTCTCTCAAACAGAACCCCTCCCCAAATGCTTCAATCGTAGCTGAAGATTTCCCCTAGGCCTTTTGCTTATTTTGAGATCCAACCTTTCTGCATTTTTGTCCCATTGAACTGCTGACTTCCTACTCTGTTTAAAATTAGATTCTTATGTTTTTAAAGCCAAGCAACTGCTTTTTGTCTGAATATCTGCATTATGCACTGCAGAATAACACTGATTACTCCATCACAGGACATTAAAACTTTTGCTCGGGACCACACACTGCAATTACTGACCTCGCTGGATCCGCCGACCTTCAGGACTGCGACTCCGGAAGCGAGCCTGGCCAGCCGCTCCTGCAGCTTCTCCTTCTCATACTCTGATGTCGTCGAATCAATCTGGTCGCGGAGCTGGTCAGCACGCCTGTCGATGTCCGACTTCTTGCCCTTGCCCTGTTAATGTGGCAAAGAATATAACAGTCAATTGTTAGGTGCAATGTTTCTCCATTTAACATGTGCTCAAATTGAAATTTAACTCCCCATTCACACTAGGAACCAATTTAAATGGGGAAAGCTGACACTACTCACCTACGTAACTACTTACAGAGGGCTGGAACAGAATGAGGATATATTGCTAATAACTCCACAGAGGCAACAAAATATTTTTAATTCCATTATCCACTCAGCTGTATTTATTGGTTTCTAGTTAACATGCTATCAATTTAAAAGCAATGTGGCTTCAACTACAGGCACAAGGATGCTGGAACCCATGTACAAGGGTGAATCAAATATAAATGGGATTTTTGTTCCTGAGCAGTTGGTAGCACCGGACCTAAACTTCCAGTATTGTTGTGGGGGGCCATTAGGAGTACAGAGAGCCAGCTATTACATATTTTCAATGGCTTTGCCAGTAACACTATGTCTGAGAAACAGATGCACCCCTCCACTGCACAACGCATAATTATAAAATTTCTTGCTCACGAACGAGTTCAATCATCGGATATTTTCCAGAGATTGAATGCAGCATTCACTTATCCAACACTGTCAAGGATGTGTGTGCCTGGCATAAAGAGTTCATGGATGGATGAGAAAGTTTAAAATAAGCAATACGATCACCTCCCTCGGACCAGCATTACAGACGAAAACATCTGTGCGGTTTGAGACATTCTTCAAGGCAACTGACGGGTAAGTTTATCAGAAACAGCAGAACAGATTGGAATGATTTATGGGAGCTGTCAAGCTATCATCACAAATGACCTACAGTTCCAAACAGTGTGTTTCAGATTGATCCCTCTCTTGACTGAAAATCAGAAGTTGAGACATTTGTCAGTCTGTCAGAGACTAACAGCAAGGTTTGCTAAAGAAGGAGATGCATTTATGACCCAGAATGTCACCTGTGACTGGATCCATCACTACACTCCAGAATACAAACACACCGGTAGGGGGTGGCAGAGGAACGGTGATGAAGCCCCAATGAAACCCAAGACTCAACTGCGTTGGCTAGATGCTTTTACCTCTCTCACTTTTATCATCAGTGAGGCGTCTTGCCCAATGATTTTTTTCGCGAGTCACACATAATCAATGCTGTGCTACCACAAGCTATCGAAAAAAGATGAAGAGATGCATGTGGCCGCAGAAGATGCCACAACCAATTCAATAGGTCATCCCCCTCCACTAAATGCCAGGTCCCATGCTGTGGCTGTAATGGTCTCCACAAATGTTGCGATAAAATCTAGAGAAAATGCACTGGACTCAACTTTATCATCCTCATTACAGCCCTGACATGTTGCTGTGAGATTTCCTTTTGTCTGAACCACTTAAAGACCAGAGAGGATACCGATTTGAAGATGACGAGGGCACACAGGAATTTGTGCATACTTGGGTCCTGGCACAACCAGCTTCTTTCTGTGATTCTGCGATAAAACTACCTTCCTTCTCACAGGGAAGGAATGTATTTTTAAAATGGGAAACTATGTGGCTAAATAAACAAACTACCTTTAGTATTTCGATAATGACTTAAAAAAATATCCCACTTATATTTGATTCACCCTCATATGGCTACAACATATATCATTTGATAAATATCATTAATTATTCATCCATACAGCTATCTATAGGACACAATTGATGGCAACTGGAAAACAGTAACTACAGTTGGGACAACTCACCGAAAGGCAGCAGCACTGCGTCATCTACAGATACACAACAGAAGGTACAGAACTATGCTTTGCTAGCTTTCAGAATAAAATTCCTTTCTGTGTGTGTATTGTTGACGATGGCCTTGATGGCCGAAAGCTGCAACTGTGAGTTTTTGTTGTGCCTATCTGCGGCTCAGCATCTCCGCTATATGGTGAGTAGCAACTTTCCTTCTCATGATATTGCTACATTCCATGTTTAACTTTTCGTTGTTTGATGTACAAATAAAAAGAATTTCTGTACCCTTTCAAGTATTTCCCCATGACAAGGAAACCCTTCTAATATCTCAGCTTGGCAGTCAATACCCATTGTACAACAATACATTTTGGTTTGAAGGTAGAGTGTCATTGACTCGCTTTGTTCAGTCATTTCCACACTTTCATGTTTTTATAAATAATGTGGATGTTGCGTTTATTCTTCCACTTCAACACTAATATGGCAGTGCAGCTTCTCATTATGCACTCCCCTAGCCTAAATTTTGTTTTAACAAAATCTCCTGCTAATTTTTTCCTATTAAAATGTACTGTCCCACCAACATCTGTTTCATTTTCAACTAAAGTAAACAGTTTCTGCAAAGACTACCTCTTATCCATATGCAAAGTGTCATTTATTTAGTACTGACTTCGGTAACTTCATCATTAAGTTTCAGATGCAGTGTAATCAAGATCTCTATCATTTCTTAATATATTTTAAAATTACAGCAATTTACAGAATTTTATTGCAAATCTGACTGTTCAAGAGATGAAATTATTTATACTACATGCATGTCTTCAATTTCATTAACAATTAGTCAGTCGTGATTTTCTCTTCACTGTATGTACTACTATGATTTTTTTATTAAAATAGTTAATCACAGGTATGACTTTACATAATTTATCATCTTGTTAGTCAAATCATTAGTTACAAAATTTAAAAATATTTTAAGTGGAATGCTTTTTTATATATACATGAGCTACTAATACATATAATGCAACTTACATTTTAATTTCATTACAATTGGCAAAGATCCATTTCTTATCAATTTTCTTTCTTATATTTTCACTGATCGATGTTTGTTCTGTGTACTGGTTCATTTCAGCATCAATATTATCCAAAAAACATTGTCTGACATTATATATAAAGAGGTCTGCTCTAAAACTAGTGCTCTTTCCCTAAGAGTTGGCATACACTCCCAGATTTTTGTCTTGTTATTTCTTTCCAAATCCATTGCTTCCATGACTGCTACTGTCTTCATTGGGAATCATTTTCAATGATTAATCAATCTCCTTGGACTTTTGTGCAGGAAATACAATACTGCGACCACCATTGAATTACTGTCCATATAACAACTCGCTTATCACTACTATCATCAATTTTAGATGTTCTTTTTATTGACAAGACATGGGAATATGGGTTCTTTAATTACTTTAGGGACAATGAGTCTCACTCATGGCAGAGAGGCCACGGGGTTAAGAAAGGGCTAATACAGTAGGTACCAAAACAAAGAAACTTAAAATAATAATAATAATAATAATAATAATAATAATAATAATAATGCCTGGTCCGTGTGTCACACAGCAATCTTTCCTGTTGTTACTATGGCAGTACTGCATATAACACACTTCAGCAATTTCAAAATGAGTTTCTGTTACAGTCTCATACCTTGAGCATAAGTGTATCATCTTTCGTGATGACAATTTCTCCGACCTGGCCGAGATCGGATGGCTGCAAGTCCTCCAACTTCACTGGGTTCCCCTCGTCACCGAATACGATGCCGCCCGTCGCTATTGCGATGTCCTGCAGTGTAGCCTTACGGTTGTCACCAAACCCTGGTGCTTTCACTGCTGCCACCTGAAGACCAATCTTCAACCTACAACAGTAGGTATGTTAGTCAACGAAACCAGGAGAAACTCGACAACAAATCGTAGCATCATAACCCATGAATACAAAGGATAGTCTTACTATCAAAAGAGAGAAAAAAAGGGAAAAGGATGAAGAAAGGTCAGGCAAGAAGAGGAAGGAAACAAATGAAGGAAGGAAAGAAAGAGCAATGAGAGGACACGACTCATACTGACTTTTACTAATGTTTACAATGTTATAACCACGGTGTAACAAGAACTTCCAATGTTTGAAACTGGAACACACAATGTTTCCAACTCTCAAATGGAAGTTAACAAAACAAATATGTTTCGGCAACATTCCATTAATACTCACATGTAACCAAATGCTGCCCTCAACCAACACATAAATGTTTCCTTACAGAGCTGTGGTACTAATGCAGTTTCCAAGAAAACAGAGGTCCTAAGTTACACCAACAGATCATTGCCAAACCCAGACAAAATGCACTTAAATTCTACCAATAGCATTATGATTTCTCAATCTGTTTAGGTATGTAGACAGTATACAAAGTATCCTTAACAATATGTTTAACATGTTTTACATTCTTGAAGTTCATGCATGTGTTGTTAGTGAATGTTCCACTTGGGGGCAGGATCTTTTAGTCAAAGACCTTTGGGGTAATTATTTGTCAAATTTTGAAACCAATATTATATCTGAATTTTGGGAAAGGGGGGGAGGGGGAAGAGAGAGATATACACCATTGGTTGGAAAAAAGAACCTCCTGGCTTCTAAGAAAAGCATGGAAACATATATCTTGATGGTTTAAAAGATAAAAATCTTATTTCTCACAAAACATCCCTTCTACATGTTGACCACTATACTAGATTTTTTTTTGTTTATTTTGCATTGGTTCACATGATCTACATATATGCCCCACAAACCACTCCGAAGTGTACTCGGGAAGGTAGTACCCCTCTTTTCACTTAAATTTGCAAATTAATTTTCCAACTGCACCAATTTCGCCAAAGGTATGTGCAAGTAATATGATGCTGCACTCTTCCGGGGTGTTTTAAGGATACCATTATCGACACCCTCACTAATAGTCAATAACAGCCACCTACATCTGCCAACTACTATACTGTTGGCCTTTTATACCCAAGATTCTGAAACTTTGCACTTGACATATTTATTTCTAAAGGGTTAACAAGTGAAGAACAAGAATACGAGGCACTAGATGTATGGATGGCATCCCAGTGTGGTAATCGCTGCTAGTCGTGATGTCAAAGCTCCTGTGTTGTCGGCTTTGTTTTGTGCGTACTTTAACAATGTGCACTGTGTATCATTTCTACCATGTGCTTGCGCTGTACTGCACTTAGTTTCACCACGGTTTAGAACATTCTGATACTCAAAGAAACATTGTTTGCAATCCTTTGTGTCAATGTGTGCAGCTAGACAGCGAGGCACTTAAGTTACTACAGAGAAATCTTGACTTTTACGTGCATGAGAAAGAATATGCAAGCATTCATGGAGAGCCATCAGTTCCTGCCAATGAAATAGTGGAACAGACATCAAACACTCTTGGAATTAGTGCAAAATAGTAGTAAGCAAAGATGCATTATTGCAAAAGTTGAAGCTGTATACATGGGCCGTAATGATTCCAAACGGTCTGGATCAGGTAACATATTTTTAGCGATTCCTGGAAAGGAGAGAAAGCAGCCTCATCATGTCATCAACTTAGGTTATTTCAAGACTGGTGCATGTCACAGGTGTAGTTATGCTTAATACAATAGGAAAGAGTATGCTACAGTAACAAAGTTACTAGTGTCATTAAAAGAAAATTAACTTTTCAAGGGTGGGGAAAGTCACTAAAAACAGAGCTGTAAAGCACAGATTTCCATTACAAAGCACTAGACGAATGGTCCAGGCTCTAAATGTATTCTTGCACAAAATTGTGGGCTAAGACATTTATTCGATTTGTCTTTGTGAGACAACCACGAAGACTGCTATGACACTGATTCAGACTACAGTGACGAGGTGGTGGATGGAATGGTGACGGGAAAACCTACAAGTATCCATTATTTATTGCATCAATGTCATAAGATGTAGACCGAGAAGTTACAATCTTTCTTACTACTTGTTTTGTAATCTATGTACCGTATTGTTTTCAGAATATCTGTCTTCATAAAATGCTTATTTTCTATACTTCTCTGCTCCATTATTGAAAGCACCGACTCTACCAACAGATGTTGGCGATGTTTCAGTATTTTTCCACCCCCTTGAATGGTTAGTCACAGAGTGGGACTTCACTTTTGACACGGGTCATTATTGATGAACAAGTGCCTTAACACAAATTCCAGTTTGCACAGTAGTTCTGTGAATGACTCGTATTTGTGCAGCAGCCTTGGATTCTTGCATTCTGTTCAATGCCATTTTATCAGTGAAGTCTTTACAATGCCTGTTTGACATGTTAGGCCATACTTTCCCATTGAACTGCAAAATATTTCAGTTATGCTGAATTGGGACATAATAGCCTTCTCAGTGGAAACATTTGCAAATCATTCTAGTTTGTCAAATCGCAAGGGACTTGAAAGAGGAGTAGAACAGAATGGACAGTTTTGAAAAGAGGGAGGAACAACAACAACAACAACAACAACAACAGTAATGCAAGGATGACAAGTGTAAAGTAATGTGATGCTGGGGAGTTACATTAGAAATTGAGAGCGCTAAATAAGTACACAAGATTTACTATTTGGGCAGCAAAATAACAAAGGGCAATAAAATGCAGACTGTCAAATTTATTAATTTTTCTTCCTGAAATTGGTATTATTTTCCACTTAATAAAAACTGAAGTGTTAGGAAGTGTTTTCTGGAGGTTATTTGCTTGAAGTGTAGCTTTTACAGGAAGTGATATATGGTCAATGAACAGTACTGATTAAAAAATCTTTCAAAATGTGGTTATACAGAATGGTGACGATTAGATGGGATATATCAGATCACTAATTAAAAAAGTACTTAATTGGGATGGAGAGGGACAGGACAGGGACAGGGAGAACAATGGCTTCGTTAACAGAAGATATTGGTTGACAGGACACCCCCTAAGGCGTCAAGAAGCTGTTAATTTCATGATGGAGAGAAGTGTGGGAGGTAAAAATTGCAGAGGAAGACCAAGCATTCATTATAGTATGCAGGTCACCAATAACTTTACATTAACTTCTATAGTTTTGGAAGTTAAACTACTGCTATAGCAAACAGGAAGTTAACAATAAGGACCACTCCATAACTATACCAATATTCTGCAGTAATTTCATTTTTGTAAAGCATTTTCTCTTACACATCACCCCCCCCCCCCCCTCCCATTAGAAAGAAAACAAGTACATGTAGCCAGTACTCAAGAGCTTGATAACAATTCTTACCTGTTAACAACGAGCGTACTCAGTGCCTCTCCATCGACATCTTCAGCAATTATCACGAGGGGCTTGCGCTGAGAATTAGCCAGTTCTAATGCTGGAATTATTGACTGAACACTGGATATCTTCTTTTCACTAAGTAGCAACAATGCATCCTGGAATTCTACTTTAGCACCTGGAAAACAAAACCAGAGCCATTAAAAATGAATCTCGAACTGGTAAATGGGGAGAGCTACAACCTATATGACAAGAATACAGTACAAAAAGCTAACAGTGAGTAAAGCATAAATGCTCCAATACATTCTGCCACCATCTTCACATGAAGAATTACACTGAATGAAGATTTCTAGAATATGCATTTGAGTTACATAATTCAAGTATATTACTGCAAAAGGACAAACTGAAAAGAATAGGAACACAATTCAAACAGCAGAACAATTTTGCATATCAGCCTATTTTGAGCCTAACAATTTCACTGATAGTAAAAATTCTCTCTCCTGTCTCACACTCTGAACTGTAGTCCCTATCACTATTCATCCTCACTGTGCATTTATTCCAGTTTCTTCTACCACCTTCCATTTCATTATAGCAGCAAGGTAGGTATGGCCCTTCTGTCATATCAGAGTGTTATCAGTGCATTACACCCTTTCATCATTCTAAGAAACTAATTACGAAAGACTAAATGTGGCTTTTGTCATCTGTAGCCCATCACTGACTATCATGTAATGTTTTAATAGCTACTGTTTTTATAAAATCTGACCTTTGGTTTTCCCCTCCTCCCCCTCTCACACAACACAAGACTGTGCCTGCACCTGCAATGCTAGTGGCGAATGTCAAAACATAAAAAGTCTAAAACTTTGTTTCTGCCGTTTGCCGATAGGTGGCAACAACGGTAAGTAGTGGTCGGAAGAAACAGATCACAGATGTCAGACAATTAGGTTGGACCTCTGTCAACATAACCTCATTCAAACTTTAATCAATTTGTGTCTGCATCATAAAGTTGTTCTTGATTGAAAATGTCAGTTTACAAGCATAATTCTAGTCATTTCCGGTAGGTGTTGCTGTTTTGCTTCAATATGAAGAAAACAGCAGCCGAGTCTCATCAAATGCTCTCAAGTACGTATAGTAAGGACACTATAAGTGGAAGAAACGTGTTGTGAGTGGTTTCAACACTTCAAGAATAGGGATTTTAACGTCAGACTGGCATAGTGGTGGAAGAGAGAATGTTTTCGAAGAAGCAGAATTGGAGACATTGCTGAGTGAAGACTCGTGTCGAACTCAAGAAGAATTGGCATGATTAGAGAGAGTGACACAGCAAGCCATTTGAAAATGTCTCGAAGGCTATGGGCATGATTCAGAAAGAAGGAAATTGGATCCTGTATGAGCTGAAACCAAGAGATGTTGAACTGTGTGTGTGTGTGTGTGTGTGTGTGTGTGTGTGTGTGTGTGTGTGTGTGTGTGTGTGTGCGCGCGCACTCTTGCTTCAGAGGCAGAAACAGAAGGGATTTCTGAATCGCATTGTGACCGGGGACATAAAACGCATTCACAACGATAATCCTAAACGCAAAAAATCTTGGAGCTATCCCGGCCATGCTTCCACGTTACAGCCGAACCCAATATTCACGGTTCCAAGATAATGCTCTGCATTTGGTGTGACCAGCTTGGTGCCGTGTACTATGAGGAGTTAAAGTGCAACAATCACAGGTGCTCGTTATCAAATGCAATTAATGCGTTTGAAAAGAGCATTAAAAGACAAACAGCCACAATACAGAGAGAGGCACGATAAAGTGATTCCAACAATGCTCGACCCCACACTGCAAAAGAGGTCAAAATTTACTTGGAAATGTTAAAAATGGGAAGTCGTACCCCACCTGCTGTATTCTCCAGGCATTGCTCCCTCTATCACCTGTTTAGATCAATGGGGCTTGGCCTGGCTGATCAACATTTCTGATCTCGTGAAGAAGTCACAAATTGGATCAATTCGTGGATTGCTTCAAAAGATGAACAATTTTTTCGACGCGTGGTAGCACACTGCCCAAAAGATGGGGGAAAGTAGTGGCCAGCGACCACAAGTGGCCCATCGGGACCATCTGATTGTCGTGTCACCCTCAAATAAGGATAGGACGGGCGCGTGGTCAGCACACCGCTCTCCCGGTCGTTACGATGGCATTCTTGACCGAAGCTGGTAGCAATCGAAGTGGCTCCTCAATTGGCATCATGAGGCTGAGTGCACCCCGAAAAATGACAATGCATGGCAGCCTGGTCACCCATCCAAGAGCCGGCCAAGCCCGACAGTGTTCAGCTTCGGTGATCTGATGGGAACCGGTGTATCCACTGCGGCAAGGCCATTGCCTTTGAATGATACATGTGTAACCAATTTTTTTCCCCCATTATAGCCTCAAATGTTGGGGGCAAAAAGGGCGGAAGCTTTATAAAAATCGAGAACAGTCTTTGCCTCAGTGTACCAAGAATTTCCAACACCCCTTGACAAAGCAGAAGCAACTAAAATAGCTCAATTGATCACTACAATTTCCCAGGCACCAATGGCACATTAGTAACTGTAATTTTGTATCCACAGAACAGTATGCTTGGCGGAACAAAAAAAGGACTTTACAGTACACACCAGAATGTTTAGCAGGGGGCATAACACCAGTGGTGGGTAGAAGTGAGCCCTGAACTGGAATGGTACAGAGTGCATTTCAGCAAGCCCAATCCACATTAAGTGGACTGGCCTGCTTGGGACACTGTTTTGCCGGACTAAGCAGCAAAGCGCAATCTGCCAAGTTGACGTGCCTCCCTGACTTTCGCTGCCCCCAGCCAAGTCAAGTAATCTCAGTTGGCCTATCAACTCCGCTGCATTACACTGTACCGCCATCTGAAAATCCCCGTATCATCCTTTACTTCTCTTTTGATGAGACGTTGACAGCTGAACGGATGGTCAAGTTTGCCTGTTTCCCTTTAATGCCAGTACCTATTCTGTCCACCTCCACCCAGTTACAGTATCCATGTTAGTTATTTTTTATTTTATAATTACAGGTGTGTGTGTGTGTGTGTGTGTGTGTGTGTGTGTGTGTGTGTGTGTGTGTGTGTGTGTGTGTGGAGAGAGAGAGAGAGAGAGAGAGAGATATTACAAAATATTTTTGAGCTCTGTAGATCGTTTTAGTTGTACTCCTTAATTCCTATATAATGCACATTGAGCATATTCTGATGGAAATGAAAACTTTCCAGTCCTTTAGGGTGCACTCTGACAATCATGATGTGTCATAGATGCCAAGTAGTATACTATGTCAAACTCCCATTTCCCCTCGGCAAGTTGGAACTGCCGACAGATGCAAGACGCGCCTCAGCTCCGGCAAAGACATAAGCCGAGAGCACAGTGTAGATGACAGCATTGTAGATAGCTAGGCCTGTGGGGTGACCCATACGAGCCAGTAGGTGACACACACTGAGCAGGATGAAACTGGTACCATACACATTTCCACGTCAAAGAGATAAAAGAAACTGGCTACACTTTTTATGTTCCAGCAGGCACCAATACCACTGTAGACAATACAATCGCCAGCAGCATGACAACAGTAGTCAGGACAAAGCTGGTGGTCACACCAAACATTTTAGTTTTTATCCCAATTTGACATGGCAAGTATGCTGAGAATCATCTCTATAGACTCTCCTGGGCGGGTGGCAGAACAGAACACGCTATCTTCTGGTAAAGTGTCTAGATTCTGCAGACGCCTCTATACTTCTATGTAAGGGAGGACTATCCTCTCCTCTTTGCTGTGGGCATCAGAGTCTCGTATGTGTGGTCTCATCTCTGTACGACCATTCTCAGTTTTCTTGCTTGCTAACCAATAATGTGCTCACAGCACGCTAAATGAGGCCACAGAGATAAGAAATGATGTCTGTATACTTACTTTTAACTCACCAGCAGATCCTCACTGTCTCTGAACTCTGCCTCCATATGCTCCAAGACAATTCACCTGTCTCTGCTACTAACTGAAAACTTCTTGCTCTAGCCTGTTGTCAGGTACAGGTGGACCATACTAGCGTAGCATGGTGACAGTACATGAACTTTTAGATACACTCACTGTTGCCACTACACACACAACTGATCGGTGCACGGCAATCATCAGTACACTAATTGTTAGCAGTGAATATTCCCCATGTGTGCTCAAAATGTATTTTGAAGGGTAGTGTAAATTTATTAAACAAGAACAGAATCATTTTCTGTACACTGGATGAACTCTGTACCTAAAGTGTCAACTATAACACTGAACATCCCACACAGTCTCTCGAAACATAGCTTTGTTAGAGCTATCAGAGTCCAAATTTCTCATTTTGACCTTGTTATTGCTGCACTTCACCAGCAACATTGTGCATTCAGCATCTGTGGTACACCATAGCTTTACAGTCCTGCACACTTTACTATGTGGGAGTTAATCAAAGAGCAGGAACTGATCACAGTGCCACCATTCTCAGACTTTTTATGCTCATTGGAACTACAAATGGATAGGATGGATGTGAGTGTAGCACTCAACTTGAACTCTTATCTCATTTATGATCTTATGACATGGGTAGCCATGAAGGATTGAGAATGCCCAACCCCTTCCTTCTGTTCCTCCTAAGCGCAATATTGTCTCCCACAGTTGGATGGAGGAGACAGCAGCTTTCAAATATTAATATATGAACACCTGTGATATTGCAAAACTTTGCCAAAACGTGACTAACACAGCACTTTCCGAAATGCCACAGTTTCTCCACACTGCCACCTGGCTAAAAATTTGGGAGCTTTTTGTCATATACATCTGTTCCATCTTTATGTTTCAGTAAAATTTCTGAAAGCTATTTACAACATCCAAAACTGCCCTAGAATAGGATTACATATAAAGAACCACAGTAGAGGAATCTTACAAGTAGCCACTCACAAAGATTAGCCCCTTCCCCCTCCAAAAGAACCTTTTCTATAGGCTCCTTTATTGTGCTTAAAGCCATTATATTTCTGTAAACAACAACAGGTTAGACACAAAAACATCAAGTTTTCACTGCCCAAATGGCACTAACAGTCAACCACCATGCATCCATAAAGCTGTAAAAGAAGAGATGAAGTGGGTCAAAGATCAAAAGAGGGGGGGGGGGGGGTTCTTTATGCTTCACATTACAAACAACAGTAATGATTTCTGAAATACCAAAGAGCCATGTAATCAAGTGTTTGCAATGATTAAATCCACAATCCATGTGAAGGAGTTTTGTGGTAGTTATGCACTGCACTTTTCCTCTTGCACCCATACGCAAAGCAGCCAAGTCACTCGACAACTTGATGCTGAGACAAGGTGCAAAAAAAAGAGAACTTACATTCACAAAACGTAACTTAATCCATACATTCTCAACACTACTGAAGAAGAGTGAATTTGACAAATATTACTACAAAAAATATTTGTGTTCTGAAGAGGTTAGAAGATTTAATATATTATGTCACTCAAACTTCATCCAGTTAGTCTCATAATTGCACTTTCAAAAATGTCAACAGAACAGCACCTTTAATGAGTCTCACAAAGCACAGGCTTGCTACTGCATGCTGTTCACACTTCTTAGAGGACACTACCTTTAATTCTTCCCTCTTTTCTTCCGGGAGTTTCACTAATACTTTAAAATGGCTCTCCCACCATGATTATATATATAGACTTGCATTTGCCAAGAAGAAGAAGAAGAAGAAGAAGAAGAAGAAGAAGAAGGAAAAAAAAAAAAAAAAACAAAAAACAAACTCAAAACTAGCATTTTCTACAAACAAAAAACTCAAAACTAGCATTTTCTATCAGGGAAGAAGTGCCAAAGGAAGTGAATAAGATTACAAAAACAAATCTCTTTAAAAAGAGCAGCTAGAACACACTACATAAGTAATGCACACTACACAAAGATTACTTACAAAACTCAACAGTAGAGGCAACAACAAGACCTTGCCACAATACAATATATGATCACAATGTAACTTTTAAAAAGAAAATCATTTGCCAAGGTCTACAATGCAAGCTAGTTATATCTCTTCTTTCTCCTGAGTGCAACATCTCTCTCATCTTGGGGGGATGCCGACTCAGTTTTTCAGGTTGATCCAGAGATGTGCATGGGGCATAGTAGCATGTTTGTATCCTGAAGTCACTAGTGGATGTCTAATGATGCACAATGCTGTAATTGCAAAATAGTTTGTGCAATTTGCGTATGATCAGAAGAACACTGTACAATAAGGAAAGCTGAATGACATCGGGAAGGCGTTTATTTCAAATTTGGGTGGATGAAGTTTGCTCATTCTGGCCATTCAGATTATTTCATTTTCCTAAATAATTTCGGGAAATGCCTGGACAGTCCCTTCAAGCAAGACAATAGCCAACATGTCCTATCCTCATTAAACATAATTATATTCTCTGTCTGTCTGCGTGCGCACGCGCGAGAGCCAAAAATCAACTTTCCTCTTTTTCACTCTTGTAATATGTCTAACTCTTTCCAGTATGAAACTACCTGGCATATTAAAACTGTGTGCCGGACCAAGACTCAAACTCGAGACCTCTGCCTTTCGCGGGCAAGTGCACTACCAACTGAGCAACCCAAACACGACTCACGCCCCCTCCTCAAAGCTTTACTTCTACCAGTACCTTGTCTCCTAGCTTCCAAACTTTACAGAAGCTCTCCTGCGAACCTAACTAACGAGGTCTGTTCAAAAAGTTCCTTAACAATGGTTTTTTGGAGCGAATGTGGTTGGTAACCCTTCATGCACCTGTGTTTAATGTGTAAGTATCATTGTTGTATCTCTGAAAGTAGTTGTTCAGTGCTGAGGACATTGTGTTGTACAATTTGCAAAGTTCGATATGGCAGAGTTACGAGGACCAAAAAAATGATTCAAATGGCTCCGAGCTCTATGGGACTTAACTTCTGATGTCATCAGTCCCCTAGAACTTAGAATTACTTAAACCAAACTAACGTAAGGACATCACACACACCCATGCCGGAGGCAGGATGCAAACCTGCGACCGCAGCAGTCG
The DNA here is from genome assembly GCF_023897955.1 of Schistocerca gregaria. Lineage (NCBI taxonomy): Eukaryota > Metazoa > Arthropoda > Insecta > Orthoptera > Acrididae > Schistocerca > Schistocerca gregaria. Next base: position 59,048,326 of record NC_064930.1, on the reverse strand, counting down.
CTCGCTTCCAGACTGAAGCGCCTAGAACCGCTCGGCCATACCGGCCTACTTACGAGGAGCAACATGTCTTCATTAATTAAGCGTGAAACTGAAGAAAACCCTTACAGAAACACACCAAATGATGCAGTAAGCCTACGGTGATCATCGCTCAAGCCGCACTGTGTGTTACGAATGTTGCACACAGTTTATAAATGGCCAGACAGAAGTTAAAGATGAGTCTTGTTCAGGATGCCCTTCAATGTCTACCGACAACACTCATGTCAGGGCCGTCAGAGTGAAAATCTCATTCTTTCTAGTATATTTGTTAAAGCATCATTTCTCATACTTAAGTCTACAGCTTCTTAATTCTTCAGAGCTCTAGAAATGGTGACTCCCATTGGCAGCCTTCCTAAAATTTTCTACCTAACATTAACAATGAAACTAGAACAGTGCTTGCATATTTTTTACAAATTCATTCTACCTTAATGACCCGTTTTAATTTGCATTTCGACAGACTTACAGGCATGAAGCCAACCTCCACCGTGGTAGTACTATTTTATATGCTAGCTCCACATATTAAGAGATTGATTGAATATACTACAACTTGATAACCTAAAAAATTATTAACATATTTGAGGGAGAGGAAAGTCTCATTTTGATGGGGTACTGTCATGCAATAGTACAAAACAAATGCAAGGAAAAGTAATACAAAGATATCGATCATAGGAATGGAATGAAAGAGAAAGCCACCAGGTAGAATTTTGCACAGAGCACAATTTAATAATCAATAACATTTTGATCACGAATCATGAAAGTTGTTTGTGTGCCTGGAACAGACCTCGAGATGCCAGAAGGTTACAGATTGATTACATATTGGTAATACATATTTAGGATCCAGATTTTTAACTGTAAGACCTTTCCAGGGGCAGATGTAAATTGACCACAATTTACTGGTTATGAACTGTAGATCAAAACTGAAGAAATTGCGAAAAGGTTGGAAATTAAGGAGACGGAGCTTGCACAAATTGAAAGAACAAGAGGTTGTCTAGAGGTCCACAGAGGCATTATGCAGTGTGACTGAAACAGGGAAAAGGAATATAACAAGAGAGCTTTGAGAGATTAAATAGTGAAGACAGCAGAGTATCAAATAGGTAAAATGATGAAGCCCAGTAGAAATACTTGGATATCAAAGGAGATATTAAATTTAACTGAGGAGAGAAGAAAGTAGTAGCTGTATGAATGTCAAGAACTCAAATGGAAAACAAGTACTGAGCAAACAAGGAAGAGTCAAAAGGCGGAAGGAATATACGGAGGGGATGTACAAGAGAGATGAACTTGGAGGCAATGTTGTAAAAGGGGTGAGGATTTATGTGAAAATGAGGCAGAAAAGCACTAAAAGACCTAAGTCAAAACAATGTCTCTGGAGTAGACAAAATTCTGCCAGAACTACTGATGTTTGGCAGGGGGAGAGAGAGAGGCATGACAAAATTATCCCACTTGGTGTGCAAGATGTACGAGACAGGTGAAATACCATTATTAGACTTCAAGAAGAAAGTAGTAGTTCAATTCCAAAGAAAGCAGCTGCCGACTGGTTGTGAATATTACCCAACTGATAAGTTTTGTAAGTTCTTGCTGCAAAATACTGACATGAAGAATGGAAAAACTGGCAGATACCAACTATGGGGAGTATCACTTTGAAATTCAGAAAAATATATGAAAACACTGGGCAATACTGACTCTACCACTTATCTTATAAGATAAATTAACGAAATGCAAACCTACATTTATAGCACTGGTAGACTTAGACAATGCTTTTGACAATGCTGACTGGAATACTCACTTTGAAATTCTGAAGGCACCACAGGTAAAACAGGGAGCAAAAGGCAAGTAGGTACATTTGCATATCAGATGGACGTACCACTACGGTTTTAGGTTGACTTAAAGCACAGCTGACACAAACCACTATTCGATCAGAAGTTACCAATTTGCTATGTATAATTATCAATGTAAAAGTGCACAATTTATTTAAGTAATTACTAATGATTCAGTGGTTCCATTTTTGATAAATGATTCTTGTCACAAACTTATTGCTTTGCCTTCGGTAAACTTATTACTAGGGGGTAGTCAAAAATTTAAAGTTTTGATCAGCAGCTAGTGATGGTACTTCACCGTAGTACAAAACAGCTCCAAGCACCATTTCTTTGTGTAGTCTAGTAATGGTTATTATTACAGAAACCGGTAACCATTAATAATAAACAGAATAAATTACAATTTAGTCTCGTACTTATTACTTTTATATTTAAAGAAAAATTTCCAGTATGTAGAATGTTTCTTTCCTAATTATCACTTTGAAAAATAACGTTGCAGATTTTTGTTTGTCAGGCATTTCTCATCAATACTGGTCCCCATATCACAGTGCCGTAACACGGTGCGAAAAAGAGTCAAAACATTACGGCACAGCCCACTGACAAAGTCGAGAATACCTGCATCTTTTGGCTCCTCAAGTGATGAGCAGCATGCTACAATAACGTAGTTCAGGTATTTCAATATGTACTATAGCAGCAGACATAAACCTTTAAATCAACAAATTACCTATGTTTTCAAGGGGATAATTAAAACTTTATGACTACTACTCATTTTTGTCTAATCAAAGTTTTATGCCAAATCAAGTTATATTTCCAACAAATAAATAGTACATCTAAACATGTGAAAAGTATCACATTCCAATTATCACTGTTTTCTTTCGTTTGATATTTTGAAAATGTCCCTATTTTGCTCTAAAACAATAGAAGAACTCTATATATAACAGCAAATATACTACACCTCATCTCACACCCACCTTGTCAATAGCTCTAAGTAATTTTCATTATACTACAAGAGGCTGGTTCAACAATGTTGTCCCCCTCCCCTACCCTCGCTCCAGCCCTCTGCACAAAGGTACCTGCGACTCTCTTGCTAGACAGGTTACCCATCTGGTGGCCCTTTTGCACCACTTCTTGCTTCCTTCTGCCATTTGACTGAGCCTTTGCCCACCCCCATTTGTGGGCATTCATTCGCGGCGTATGACTTAAGGCTGCATCTCGGCTGTCTACATGTGAAGCGTCTACCTACCCCTGTACATACATAGGCATTCAACTGGAACAGCCCCCACTGCACGATACTTTTTTTCAGTCTTAAATGGTAAGAGTAATGGTGCCCCAGTGCCACAATAGTTTCCGCCCAAACAAAAACACTACTACCTAGGCTCACCACTTTAAAAAAAAGGGGAAGACAATGGATTTTAGTCTTACTGCAGCTCACTTTATTTACAGGTAAAATTTTATTCCTTTTGAATTTGTAAAATCAGCCAAATACTTCACTGGTCCTACATTAGTGTTCTGACAAGTTTCGTGCAGCTCATCACTCCTGGCCATTCGGGTGGATTTAATTTTGAGTGCTAAACAGCATGGTTGTCAGTGCCTGTTCTTAATACAGCAGCCCAAGTACTCACTGTTGAAATTAAAAATAAAGACTGTATCTACAAACACAATCACTAAAATCTTGCACATCTTTTCACCAGTATCTCCATGTGAATTGCTCCCACACATTTAAAGTAATGATGAACAGTTCACTGCACAACAGACAGTTGACTGCACAATTAATACAAGAGACCAGCCATTGATGAACACCATGAACTCTGTACGATCACACCAAACACTGCAGCGATTTTCCTGCCACTGAGGAAGTTATAGGGTAAGTCTCTCTAAAGGCAAAACATCTCTCTTCTCAGCATATAAAACTGACTTTAAAACAATTCACTTTCATGAACAAGGCTAATGAAATTTAGTCAAAGCAAACTGGCAATGCTACATGAATTAGATTAGGAAATGAGACATTAATAGTAGTAGATGTGTTTTGTTATTTGGGCAGCAAAATAACTGACGACTGACAAAGTACGGAACATTTGAAATTCAGGCTGGTAATGGCAAGAAAAGCATTCTTAAGAAAGCGGAATTTTCTTTAATATCTATAATAAAATTAATTGCTGTAAAGCCTTTTCTGAAGATATTTATCTTGAAAGTAGCATGGTATGGAAATAATAAACAGCCAGTAGGCAATTAAAACAAGAACATAGAAGCTTTTGAAATGTGGTGCTATGGAAGAATGCTGAAGGTTAGGTGGGTAGAGCGAACAAATGCAGAGGTACTGCATCAAACTGAGCAAAAGAGAAATTCATGGAAAAAAACCATGACTAAAAGAAGGGACTGGTCGATAGGCATGAAGGATCGTCAGTCTGATAATGTAGGAAAGTGTGGAGGTTCAAAAATTTTAAAGGGAGACTAAAATACAGTAAGCATGTTCACGTGGATAAATGTTGAAGTAGTTTTGAGACTTGCATGAAGAACTACATCAAAACCAGTCCTCAGGCTGAAGACAATCACCAGCACGGTTGTTTCCTTTGCCTTCTGCTTCTTCGTGTCACTGATAATCACCAATTCTCCCACCTTCAGGTGGAAGTTTCTCATCTAAAGACCAGTATGTTGCCCTGAATCCTTATCTCTTCCTTCAACTTTGGTAATGCTGCTGCCAGCAAAAGGTGTGTCTTTCTAACAAAGTCTTCAGCTGTCATTCCTAATTATTTTTATTCAAAATATGAACAGTGGCCAGGATATGTTTACCCAATCATCTAGTTTGTCTCCCTGCAGTTTGACCCAGATTAGTTCCAGAAAGAACCCTTATTATTCCAGACACAGTTTGCTGGATTGAGTTATGGAAAAGCAAGTCTTAGGATGAAAATGTGAACTACAAAAGCAGTGAAGGGGGAGTTACAATCTAAATAAGGCTTGGCTGACAAGAGTAAAAACCAACTCTTAGTACATTACAACAGCACCACTTGGTGTAGCCATGCGCAGCACTTGCAGCTCTTTACAACAAAGTTTATTTACCTTTAGCAGTGTTGATGAAGTATGGTGAAATGTAGCCTCTATCAAACTTCATTCCTTCAATGACTTCGAGTTCATCTTGAAGAGTCTTTCCATCTTTAACCGTGATGACACCTTCCTTTCCAACCTGGAAGAAATGAGTACATTATGTCCAAGTGTTAGTTATAAGTATGTTAAGTTTACTGTTCACAATTTTAAAATTTGGTTTACAATAGCAGAACACCACAGACTGTGCACCCTGACGCTCATTCACAGGATATGAATTAAGTTTCCCTACAACAGATGACCAGATGACACTGCACTGTCACTGTAACACTAACCATTTCTTGATCTCCCCCCCACCCCCTCCCATTCCTTGCAGAAGCAGGGTGGCATTTTCCAGGTTTAAACTCCAGATTTTCCTGAATCAATTTTTATTGTAACTGAGAGCAAGTTTTATGTTACTTGTTTTGGTAGTGTAATATCGACTGCTGGAAAAAAGGTTTATCTAAAGTGAAGAATGTGATACCCATAGTAAAGAGTTGAATAATTTCACGAAAGTATTATGCTGCCAGAAAATGTGCTTAATTTATTAATTTAATTATGAATATGTTTTTTTGTAATGAATGATGAACATGTTTAAGATGTTAAATGATTATATAAATCTTTGGAGTGTATAAGGTCAGTAGACCAAAGAAGCTAAGAAGTGGGAATATCTGCAACTTCAAGACACATGTTGGCTCGTCCGCCACTTCTTTTTCAATCTTGGATGAAGACAGTTGTGCTTTTGTAATCAGTGATGTATAACGGAGTTAGATAATCAATGCTGATAGTAAAAATGCTAAGAAGTGCAAACTTACATTGCAAAAAGTGTAGCACGGAACAAAAAGTTTGAATAAATATAATGTTTAGCGACAAGTATTTCCAATCCAGTGGAGTTTATTTAAACAGAAGAAAACCCAGGCCATGCTAGATGTTGGAATTTTCATTTTGCAGACAAAGAAAACGATGAAACCCTCTAGACAAACAAGATCTGCCGTTATTGGGTATGTAATCTTTCAGCAACTACTAACAAATTTGTGCTGAAATTGTGCTGGTACTGGACTTATTATTCCCATTCAAATAGCTTATTGAATGGAAATCAATAACACGTGGTGAAAGTGCTGTCCTAGCACGCTATACTGTGTAAGGTTCTATAAACAATTCTTCAGACATTTAAGAAACTAGTAAGGTAACAACCAGTACAGTAGACTCAAATGAATTGTTTTTGAGTTGCCACATCCCTTATTAACAATTATTAAGAGTTCAGTTAGGATTCACAGTTTTCTCAACAATTCTGTATCCTTTCATAGTAATATTACATTTCATACCAGACACACTTAACCATATGTCCAATGTTTACTAAGCATGATACTGTGAAATGACTGGGGAAGTACTACTTTGGATTGAAATTTAGTGGAAAAAAAAAACGAACTTTAATACTCAATGCTGATCTATGAAACATATATATTCACATAAAAAAAGCCAGTTTGCTTCTGTGTTAATGATTAATTCATGGCTACGTACTTTCTTCTACTTACAATCATGTATTCGAAAATGGCCTCTCAGCCTGAAAACTCACAGACAACTATGAAGAGTCCCAACAACAGAGCACGCAGGAAGCAGACACGATTGAGCAAGAAACATTGCTACAACTCAATAAACTACTTCCCATTCTTTAGTGTACTTTATATGTTCCTTAAAGCACTCAGCATGGCAAAAAGTGAATGGGCGTAGAGGCTTGCGAGTGGTGTGTGTGGTCGGATGAGCCACAAAATCGCCCATCACTCCTGCGTGTGCAAAGAGCAAGCTACCCCACTGTCAAGTGCTAAAAGGAAAACAGCAATCCTTGCTTTCACTGGAGCCACTGTATCATGTACTGTGGCAGTGAATGACATGAGAAGGAAGCATTATGGAAAGAAGAAAAACACCCACAGACGGGGAGGGGAGGGGCTGGGGGGGGGGGGGGGGGGGACCACGGGAGGAGCTGGGAAACTTTGAATTTTTACAAAAATTACTTTTAGTGGGCAAATGCTCATTTAGAAATTAACTGACAATGAGCACAAACAATTATCAATTTCCACTGCAGATGATACACAACAGAAATTAATGTAGCTCCCCTACACTGTTCTCTGCAGCCTATGCTCAACATATCGTCACAGAAGAAGCTGGGTACCACCATGGTGTAGTGGTCAAGATACTAAACTGCTACATCGAAGGTCGTGAGTTCAAAACTCACCTGGACTGTAAAATTTCTATATTCGGTTCGAGTACATTCTAGAAGTATCCACAAATGCCAAGAATCATTGTACTGGAATGTTCTGTAGCTGTATATATACTGTATGTGTTCTGACTGGAGGCAGTTTACTACACACTCTTGTATGTCTAAGTGCTGAATAAACCTTCGTTAAGTGAAGTTAGTGTTTATGATTCACCTAACTACACCTTGTTCTACATGACATTATTCTGGTGGAGATGCTGGGTATTTGAACTTCTGGCAGTGCACATATCGACGACACAGTGGCTCCCATCAGGCCACGACAGAGCCACCATTTACATGTCAAGAAACCTGAGTTCGAGCCATATTCAACAGATTGCAATCTATTGGAAACAGATGAAGAAGAGGACGTTATGATGACAGAAACTGTGTGCCACCACATAACACATCCTTCTGGGTTCTCTGTTGATGATCGCCAAGATCCAAACAAGTGGGTGAAGGTATATGATTGTATAGGCAAATTTAACAAATGGGATGACACCATGTGTTGTGCCAAAGTATTTTTCTACTTGGAGGGCACTGCCAAGCAATGGTAGGAGAACAACGATGAGAAGTTCACAAGCTGAGAAACTACAGCATACTATACTCAAGACTTCTTGGAGCTATGTAATAATAGTGGATCCTAGAATGAAGGAGGAAGGTAAGGTTGCACATCTCATGAAAGGTGTTGCCGAGGACATGTATCAAACCCTATTGCTGAAAGAGTTTTCGACAGAAGACAACTTCATAAAATGGTGCAGGTATATCGAGACAATGTATTAAAGAGAATTACATGCAAGAAGTTTGAACAGCATTAATTAAAACTTCAAGGCTGAATTACCGTGATCCATATATAAAACTACTACTCCTTCCTGACATTTCGTTGCCTACTGCGAGCAACATCATCTTAGGAGAGTCGCCAACTCACCTCAGATGATGTTGCCTGCAGTAGGCAACGAAACAAGTCAGGAAGGAGTAGTAGTTTTATATATGGACCACGGCAATTCAGCCCGGAAGTTTTAATTAATGAAGACGCCGGCCATGAAAGCTTAGCTGTTGTGATTAGTTTGAACAGCTTCCAAACGTTGTATCGATGTCTGTGATGGAAGAAGAAACTGATTTCGCAAGTGTTCTTCGTCAGATAGTGAGAGAGGAAACTCAGAAGGCACTTGGATTGCATGGCGAACAAAAAACCGAGACACTTCAAGAGGTCATAAGGGAGGAAGTGGAACAGACATTGAACCCAATGTCTTGTCCTTAATTTCCCTTTAAAACGGTGAAAAAGTTGAGAACCAGGCGAAGTCATGTTCCTACAATGCTGCATGAGGAACCTATTTGGGCACCAAGGAAGACTTACGTGTGGAGGACTCAGGATAACCGACCAGTATGTTTCCACTGCCAACGACCAGGTCAGGTGGTGTGGTATTGTCTAGAAAGGCGGCAGATATTTGATGACTCCCGCGCGACAAGACAAGATGTGGGTGCAAGACGATGTACGTCACCATTGCTGCAAGCTAGCCACTGGAGAGGACACTCCCCAACACACTGGTCACGGTCTCCATCACCGATTAGAAGCTCCAGCCGATCACCGAGCCACTGCAACCTGGGAAACTGAAGGATGCAACCTTGCTCGAAGGTGAGGCCGCCGATGAGAAAAATCCTTCGCCGTCCATCATTACAAAAATGATAGGAAACTATGTTGATATCCTCATGGATGGCTGACCGTTCCAAGCTCTTGTGGACTCTGGAGCATCATATTCAGTCATTTCGGAGAAGTACCATCGCCAGTAGCAGAAAACCGTATTTGTCGACAACAAAACATCTCTGCTGAAGATGTAACGGGAAATATGTAAAATCAATAGGAAGATGTATCATTCGTGTCTGTATAAGTGGTCATACACAGCCCCAAGAATTCATTGTCTTACAAGAGTGTAGTCATGATGTCATTCTTGGATGGGACTCGAAGATTCTCAGGCAACTATAGATTGTCCTTGCTTGAAGATAATGCTAGACGAGATGAGATACGGTTGACAGGAAGATGTGCATCCGAATGTATGGAGACTATGTGTGCTGGAAGAAGTGATCATACCTGCAGTCTGTGCTAGAAAGGTAATTGTCACATGTCAAGCCATGCATCAACCCATGGGTCTTGTAGTGGAATGTAAGAGAAGCATACCACTGAAGAATAATCTACTATGAAACAAGATCTAGCTCTACTATCACCAGATCTCACTAAGGAACAACAGAAGAAGAGTTCTCTGAATGCTTCCATCGACAGGTGAAGAGCAAATTAGACAAATCGATTAACACTGGACACCATCAACCAATAAGCCAGAGAGCACAGGAAGCTTAAGACAACTAAAAATGATGTTTACCCTCTTCCACAAATTGACGATACACCAGATTGTCTGAAGGGTGTCTCTTTGGAGACAAAGAAATCAAAATACTTTGACACCTTGTGTCAAACGAAGATGTGCGGCCAGATCCAGAAAAGGTGATATCTATAATGGAATTTCCTATTCCTAAAAGTATCAGAGGTGTGAAAAGCTTCCTCAGATTATGTTCTTATTACGATCGTTTTGTCAACCACTTTCGTATCAAAGCCAGGCCACTCCAAGAGTTGTTAAAAGCTGATTCTAAATTTATATGGGGTGGTGCTCAACAAGATTCTTTCGATGTTCTGTGAAAAGCTCCGATTGGCTGACCCTGTACTTTGTTTGCATGATGAAAGAGCACCTACAGAACTACACACAGATGCCACCAGGTATCAGATCAGTGCTGCTCTGGTGCAAACTTTGGATGGAAAAGAGAAGGTTATAGCCTATTCTTCCAGGATACTTACAAAAGGCAAGAGAAACTACTCAACTACAGAAAGTAAATGCCTTGCTATGATATGGGCCATGTGCAAATTTCGACAGTCTATTGAAGGCAATTCACTTTGTTGGTTGACAGGTCTTAAGGATCCAACAGGACAACTCGCCAGGTGGGCACTAAGTTGTCAAGAGTATGACATTACTATAGTGAACAAAAGTGGAAGAAAACACCCAGATGCTGATTGTCTCTCAAGAAACCCTGAGCAAGACAATCAAGACTTTGATGAAGATAGTGACTGTCTCGGTGCACTCCAAGATCTCTCTGCTAAGCAGAAGGACGCCAAGATATCTCAAATTATGCTCGCCTTTAATCAGTCAGAGAATGTAAAAGGACAATTTAAGGTAGTTAATGGATTACTTTGCAAGAAAAACTATGATCCGTTTTGAAAGACGTGGCTACCAGTTATTCCTAAACACATGCACTTGCATGTTCTACAGAAATGCCATGACACACCTGAGACTGGTCATTTATGATTTATTAAGATATATGATAGGATCTGCAAGAGACTTTTCTGGCCAGGTTTATTTAAGAGTGTCTGTCACTATGTGTCACACTGTCCAGAGTGCCAGTGGAGAAAGGCAGTTCCTCAGAAACCACCTGGTCGACTCATACCAATTCCACCAGCCAAAATGCCTTTCCAGCGTGTTGGGATCGACCTCCTCGGACGATTTCCAAAGTCTGCTAGCGGCAATAGATGGATTACTGTTTGCACTGATTATCTGGCATGCTGTGACATTACGAAAGCTGTGATAACAGCTGAAGTATTCGAGGTAGCCAAATTCATTGTGGATGACATTGTATTAAAACACGGTGCTCCAAGGTCATTATTTACAGATCGAGGGAAAGTTTTTCAATCGAATCTTGTGACAGAGAAACCGCCGGTGCAACATTACTCATCACATGACGACTGCCTGCCATCCACAAACTAACGGGCTTACTGAACACCTTAATAAGACCTTGGCCAAGATGCTATCAATGTTGAGCAGAGCAACTGGAATGAGAAGCTACCTTTCGTGACGTTTACCTACAACACCGCCAAACAAGACACCACAGGATGTATGCCACTTTTCCTGAAGCATGAGCGCGAAGTGACGATGGACAATGTTTCCGTTACATCCTGATGACATGGACGACGACGACATCGGCAAGGTGTTAACCAGGGCAGAGGAAGCTCGGCAGCTAGCTCGGCTCCGCATGCTGCAGGCTCAAGAAAACAATCGCCGAAGGTATGACTCGAGCCACTACCCAGTTGTTTACCAGCCTGGTGACCTCGTCTGGATCTTCACTCCTGTTCGGAAGATTGGTCTCTCTGAGAAGCTCCTCAGGCGCTACTTTGGACCTTATAAGGTAGTAAGACAGTTGTCTCATGTTACTTATGAAGTTGAAGATTTTGACCCAGATCAGAGATACTGCCCACGTCCTTCGTATGGAGCCCTATAGGAATACTGCAACCCAGGTAAATTCGAAGCTCCAGTGACAGGCAACAAGTGGAACAGTGACGAAGACCTTAGCTGCAAAAGAAGTTCTAAGAAAATCACCGCGAGGGTGAGAATCAGTCATCAGGAGTCCGAGTAAGCAGGACCGATGACTCATTGCCGGACTAGGACGATGTACCACTGTAGTGTAGCGGTTATGATACTAAACTGTTGCATGGAGGGTCGCCAGTTCAAAACTCACCTGGACTGTACAATTTTAATTTCTATATTTGGTTAAAGTACATTCTAGAAGTATTCACAAATGTCAAGAATCACTGTACTGGAATGTTCTGTAGCTGTATATATACTGCATGTGTTCTGGCCGGAGGCAGTTTGCTCCGCACTCTCGTGTGCGCGCGTGTGTGTGTGTGTGTGTGTGTGTGTGTGTGTGTGTGTGTGTGTGTGTGTGTGTGTGTGTGCGCGCGCGCGCACAAGTGCTGAATAAACATTCGTTTTAAGTGAAGTTAGTGTTCGTCATACATCTAATTACACCTTCTTCTAAGTGACTATATAGTGCATTTTGTTCGATGCTGTTATCATTGATGCTGCTGTGACAACATTTACTTCAGATGTCAGAAACGCCCAGTTTCAATTTATATTGCCCATTAAATATTCACATATTCTTTGCACACTGTATTATGAAAAGGGAAGACTACTACTCACTATTTAGAGGAAATGTTGAAAGGCAGACAAGACAACAAAAATACTGCCAAACATGTTGAAATTACTTAAATAGACAACCCCCCCCCCCCCCCCACACACACACCTACCTCTGGCCATTGAGGATGGACTGCGAACTACTGCGCCTGATGGGAGAAGCAATGTTAGGGTAAAGAGGAGGCTGGGGTGGGGAGGGGATGGGGAGACATAGCAGGGTAGGAGCGGAGGAAGGTAAAGCGCTACCTGTGGGGAACATGCATAGACATGGTTCCAATTTTTCCAATAAATTCAATTCCCATATTTTCCAGAAAATCACTACCCTGAAATGAATTTGTCTAATTCAGACAAACACTCACCTTCTTCATGGCCTCCGAGATAAGTTGACCAACTTTCTCATCTCCATTGGCAGAGATGGTTGCCACCTGCGCAATCTCCTCAGGTGTGGTCACTGGCTTAGAGAGTGTCTTCAGATGATCAATAATGGCATCAACGGCCATCATCACACCTGCCGGCAAATGCAACACGATAAGAATGAGATACTTTTACAATACACACATTTACCTAACACCTGCACTGAATAAAAGCAACATTTTGAGACTAACATAGACCAGATGAACACACATTTCTCAATTGTGTCCAAAGTTCACTATAAATATCTGTAGTTGTAGTGAATCACTGTATCACACAACAGACATACGTACGAGTATCACAAAATAGATAAACTTCATTTCCATGACAGTCATATGTAGAACAAAATGAGTGCCAAAATGGCAAACCTTTGAGCTCCAGACCGGATAAACACACAAAAGTCACAACGAACAAAAACGGTTTTAACTGTCTCAGTGCTTTCATTTTTTTTGTTGGGTGTTCAGTCTTCTGACAGGCTTGCTGCACCCTTCACAACTTTTTCTTCTGTCTCAACCTCAATCTCTGAGTAGCACTTGCACAAGGCTGCCTCAATTATTAAATAATAATATTATGATGAAGTCAGACTGCTACGTGTCATACAAAGGGAACACTGAATATAACAGAGGGAAAAATTCCACGACAGGTATACACTCATGCATGCATGCATGCATGCATGCACGCACGCACGCACGCACACACGCGCATGTAAATCATAGTTTTACACGTGTGTGCCTGTGTGCGGATGGATGTGTGTGCATGCGCGCGCACGAGTGTATACCTGTCCTTTTTCCACCTAAGGTAAATCTTTCCACTCCCGGGATTGGAATGACTCCCTACCCTCTACCTTAAAACCAACATCCTTTCGTCTTTCCCTCTCCTTCCCTCTTTCCTGATGAAGCAACCGTTAGTTGCAAAAGTTTGAAATTTGTCTGTGTGTGTTTTTTTATTGTGTCTATCTATCAGCACTTTCCCGTTTGGTAAAGGAAACATTGAACCACACACGGGGAGAGAGAGAGAGAGAGAGGGGGGGAGGGGGGCAGGCACCTGCTATACATATGGGTTTTTGGCCAAAACAAATACCTTCTAGTCAAACAGTTTGGCACTGGTTCTCTTCGAATAAACAGTGGCACTGTCAAATATGCCTACATTAGATATCTGTATTACATTCAGTCTACATGCTCTTTTATGAGGTTTGTACTAGAGATGGATTTAAATGTAAGTACAACACTAATTGAAAATTTTGTATACAGAATACTAAGATATATACTCGTGTTATGTTCGTATGTCCTATAGCTAATTTTCTTCTACACTTTTTCCACAGCTTCAGTCTAATAATGACCTTCTGAAATGTGTAACGTTTAATACAAACATGTGCAATCAAGACCTTTCCATATTTCAAAGTTGTGTTGAATCTGAATGTTCAGCTGCTTCTACCATGGATGTATTTCTGCATCAAGTAATGGGATAAGCAACGCTGACAAAGAACAGAGTTTAATGGTTTGGCACGTGCGAATGAGCATTTCTGAAACGGCAAACCTAGTCAGCTGTTTGTGTTCTACTGTTGCAAGCAACTACGCAAGGTAGTTGAAGGATGGTGAAATCACTAGTAGGTGACGAGGTATTAAATGTCCACACTTCATCACACAAGATGGATGTTGGAAGCATACCTTCTCCATTAAGCAGACTAGGCACAACAAGTTTTGGAAGATTCGATGACAGGGTAAAATGCTGCTGCAAGCAGAAGTGTATCACTGCACACTGTTTAGCACATGTCAAACATGGGGTTGCAGCAGCAGAGAACACTTACATGTTCCCACATTAAACAACAACCTTGTTAATTATGGCTCCAGTGAGCATGGGATTGCAGAGTAGTCATGTAGATGTAGGTCACTGAGAACTGACTGAATAAGCTGCCCAGTTGAATAGATCATTTCTCATTACATCATCAGGTGTGACTCATGACTTGCGCGCACACCCACTCGTCCTACGTTGTTCACTTTTGCATCATTTTAATGATCACTTTAGAAAACATTATCAATTTAACAGCAACCATCACAAATGGGAGAGCCATAAAATTGCATTACTGTAATATTGTGAGGGTAGTTGTTAGGGTTTGCAGTTTGCCTTAATTCTACTATAAATATGACACATTTGCTGTGTGAGCAAGAAATTTCAGAAGCTTAAGTGGATGAAACTGCTCAATAACTCACCTTGTGCTTTTTTCTTGGGAGCATAATTATACTTTGTTGTACTTATTTTAAAATATATAATGACTAAGAACCACAGTAAACATGAAAAATAAATTTTGAAGCCTTTTAGTATTCTTACTCCTGAAGACACATCAATTAGGTGTGCGCCAGTAACACTTTAAATAAAAGCACAAATGGCTGGTTTCCTAGGTCCAATATTGATATTAAGTGCCTGGTCTCCAAATAATCTGGAGCACTTTGACTCATAAGTTTGTCATAGATAATGGCCTGGGTCAAGAGAGTACAGTATATGAAGTTTGTAAGAATGATAACTGAAGGCTCCACAGAGAATCACCATTTGTCACTTCTAGTATGATGTTTCACGATATTGTCTGATCAGCACAGATTTCCATCATGTTTTAATGACTGATGTTTTCAGGTCTACCAGTTCTTACACTCATGACCATTTTTGTTAGAAATTTATTCAGTTTGTGGACATTGATTATCAAAATTTTATTAACATCACCTGACGGAACAATCCAGTTACAGTTATCTTAAAATAACGCGGGGGGGGGGGGGGGGAGGAGAGAGAGAGAGAGAGAGAGAGAGAGAGAGAGAGAGAGAGAGAGAGAGAGAGAGAGAGAGAGAGAGAAAAGGCATGTCCCATTTTCACCATATCTTCAGCATTTTGGTAATATGCTTTCAGTGTGTAACGACTTTGTCCATCAAACAAAAAATCCTCCGCAAATAACCAGCTAGTTGTGCAGACAGTGGGGTTTAACACACCCCACCATGCTTCACTACCGCAAGTCACTGGTGAAAATTATAGCTGGTATCAAGACACTTAGTACTTTAAACTCTAGCCAAAGTTTCAGCTCATACACCATATGCTGCTGAAACAGTTTTCTCTGAATATGAGCACAACTGATGCCTTTATCAAATCAAATCACTAGCAATTTCTTTACAGCACTGTGATACCACTCACAGTAATTAAAACTAACTCTGAAGTTACATTTCAATTTCACACCTTTCTAGTGCAGTCACACCTCAGGTTGCATCATCAGACACCAACAGGAATCCTGATTGGCTACTGCTGTTAAATAGTCTCCACTTGCTATAATTTGGAAACATACAAAGCTGCGAACGGATAAACAACATAGCAGTCTGTCACACCCACTTGGGACCAGTTACACCAGTCACAAAGCAAACTTACAGCAAACCTAATTCCATGTGACACAGACTTTACCCTTACATTCAACATGCCTACAGAGTCAACTATTCTGCGTGGTTTTCATTGCCCAATATCTTACTGCACAATTTGTCGTTTTTACCTGCATTGTCAATTATACGATGTCCTCTATGTGGTTCTTCATTAGCAGTACAGACAATTTTGTAACTATGGCAAACAAAGAACAAGTGCGCGTGCATGCATTTTTAGCCCTAGAAACCTAAAAATGCACCTGCAAACACCCCCCCCCCCCCCCCCCTACACACAGAGTGACAACCCAGCATCAGGGTAGCACAGTTAAAAGTAGACCCCCATTCCCTTTGAATGCGAATGCAATATTTCAACCACTGAAATGGAGTACACAGCTACAAAAATGGACAGTTTTATGCAATAATTCATTGTTAGCATTCTTCTGTCAGCATTTCTGTTTATTTCATCAGTCAAGTTGGACATTTCTCTTTGTGGTGTGCAAAATGACTTTCTCAAAAGAAGAAATAATTGAAATTCTGGAAGCAAATGTGAAAACAGGTCTGATTAAGGAAACTCAAAATTTTCAGGTCAAGTATCCAGATAGAGGACTACCAGCACATAGAGCAATTCAGAGTCTTTATAAAAATTGGCGCACTTATGGATTGCGCAAAACGTAAAATGACGGACTTCCTTCAGTTCGCACACCACAAGTTATTGCAGACATTCACTGAATAATTATTCAGAGTCCAAAGAAGTCTATGGGTAAATTGGCCCAACAGGTGCACGTAAGTGGGAGGAGTTGCCAGTGGCTATCGAAAAGTTAATTTGAAGCCATATCATGTGACAGTTGTACAGCATTTATGGGAGGCTCACAGAAACTTTTAAAGATTACTTCATGTGGCTCTTGAATAACATTAATGAGGGTTTGTTAGATCTTTCCATTACATCTTGAGTGAAAAGATGGTTTCATCTTTTAGGTTATGTGAATTCAAAGAACACAAGGTATTGGGCAATGGAGAATTCTAACATTGTGCATCAGTAACTACTCCATGATGAAAACAAGTCAACATTTGTCGCAGTGTAACAGGAACACACACCACGGGACCGATACATTTTGGACATTACACTCAATACTTTTGCACTCAACTCACTGAAAATTAAAGACAATACTGCCTTTTCCAGCAAGATGGGGCAACATGCCAAGGTTTAGAGTATCCCTGGAGCTAGTCCACGACGTCTTCACTGAGGAAGGAAGTGTCAGCAAATATTAATGACAACCACATTTGCCAGATCCAACAACATGCTATTTTCTCCTGTGGAGACACTAGGAGCACGGCCAATGATACAAATACACACACAATACAGGAACTGAAAGACAGCAACAGCCGTGAAGTTGTCGCCACTGATATCTGAACTTTACGCCAGATGTATCTGGATGTGCTTAGACGTGCACAGCTGTGTATTGATGTGGCAGGGGGTCACTTTCAACATCTATAAATGTATTTTTCACTGTAAATGAATGATAAGTCCATTTCAACTCTCAATTTCTGTAATTTCATTGCATTTCCTTTATAATTACATGGATACAGCTATCTGCTCCACCCTGTAGCACCAACTCGATGCTCTTACACGAGTAATGCACATCATCAAGCAGCTAAAGGTGAACAGTTGCTTTATTCATTTTGTTGATTTTAGAAGTTCTGTCATTTTAGTAACCTACAGTGTGTTTCTAAAACCACTGACATAAAATGTCTGCAATGATTAAATCCACACATCCAGGGGAAGGAACTGTGTGGTAGTTATGCAATGCAGTTTTCATATTGCACCTCTTTGAAAAGCATACAAGCCAATTTGTGAACTTGCTGCAGAAACAAAGGTGCCAACACACATTGCAAACACAGTAAGTGTTGCTAATTAAGCAGCTAGAAGTAAGCGTGTGTTTTCCTTTAACCTCCCCCCCCCCCCATATTATACACATTTAATAACTCCATTGAGCCTTCTACACTTTGAAGTACAGATGGTCTCTAGTTAAAGCAGATGTAGTGACCCACTAAGTATAATACAGGACAGCCAAACCAGAAACTGAGGAGAGGGAGGGTGGTGGTGGTGGTACATCAATTGTCCTAAGCCCTAATGCCTCACACTGCCACTGTCAACAGATAGCAGTCACTGAAACTGGTTGTACAACAATACTGCTTCTTACATGCAGCCCCAACTATGTAAACATACTATTAGCCCGAAGACTTCAGATGGCTGCTGGGCTGGGCACTAACTCGAGCAGCGACAGTGAAGTCTGTATGCTATGAAGTTCAAGGGATACCTTCCTTACTTTCCCCACTTTACAATGCAGCCAGTTATTAATGGGCCTGGAAACAATGTTTTCAGAAACACACAAACTTCTGACAACCTCTGAGCAATATCTATAATTGCAGGTATATACACACACAGGGGAAAAAAGTCATTGGATTTTTCTCAGATTTCCCAGATAAAAATACTGCTGGCAAAAGTACTGTTTTTTTTTTAGTTAAGTGATGAAGTACTTAACCTCGGAGCTGTAAAACTTATCAATCCTTCTGATCATGAAGATTTTATACACTGGTGTAGAACTTACCAGCAATTTAGGAAATAGAACCAAGGAAAAAGCAATGAGTTTTGGAAAGATCTCTGATGAGTGGCACCCTAATATATTTTGTTAATAGTTTGTGGTATAATTGTTTCTCACACAAACGATTTTGTATTCACATGTAACCCCCCTCCCCACCACTGTAAAGTTGCACATACAAATACCTCAATATTTTGGATGAATTAATCAGAAACTTTACAGGTACAGATTAGGCCCAACATTGGTCATAACATCTTTAAATAAGAAGGCTAACTAGTTTCAGTAACTATTTACCATTAACACAAAACCTAGACTGTAAACCTACACAGTACCCAGATTCACCCCCAACACCAGAAAGGTGGCTTCTTAAACAGAAACAATTACCAACAGGAAATGAAGCGAGATGGTACACACCTCTGCGAATTTCTATAGGGTTCGCACCCTTGCTGATCTTTTCGAAGCCTTCTTTGGCGATGGCGCGTGCCAACACGGTGGCAGTCGTTGTGCCGTCTCCAGCCTCCTCGTTAGTGTTGTTGGCTACATCTTGCACCAGCTTGGCACCGATGTTCTGGAACTTGTCCTTCAGCTCCACACCTTTCGCGACAGTCACGCCATCTTTGGTTATCTTCGGACTGCCCCAGGACTGCTCCAATATTACGTTGCGGCCCTATAACAATGATTTGAGTCAAAATACTACTCAAAAATGTAAAGATTGTAGAGTTACAGACTATTCCCTGTAACACTAATGCTTTTCCTGCTGAGTGAAGACAGATGAATCTCTAAGTTTTGTCTAAAGAATTTTATTAAACATGTCAACATAAAAAGAATGTGTGGATTTTCTGTTTCGTTTGAGCACATGACCTTGTGACATTGAGGCCTGGTGGTTTTCAGCAGATGCCATAGCACAGGCCAATATGACTGCCAATTGCCTGTGACTGGAAGAAGATATTGCCTGCATTGTAAAGAGCTTCACTGAATATAATTATAATATCAACTACGAAAATATGTTACGAAAGATGTTTTATAGTGTTGAATTCTGTAGCGGTATGTTCTTGCTGAGTCT
This sequence comes from Schistocerca gregaria, assembly GCF_023897955.1. NCBI lineage: Eukaryota > Metazoa > Arthropoda > Insecta > Orthoptera > Acrididae > Schistocerca > Schistocerca gregaria. Next base: position 59,028,681 of record NC_064930.1, on the reverse strand, counting down.
ACTGGTCACGAATGTGATCTGCTATTGTACATTGCAGTTATTGTGGCACTCTGTAATAACATTGTTCTCCGTAGTGAAGAATTACTGGAATTTCAACTGCGAGGGACATTTACTTCATTAAAAAAATTTTACGGTACATCAGGATAAGAAGTAGAATTCTTATCTTCAGAAAGTGAAGAAGTCAAATTATTCTGAAGTATCTCCGACAGGGGCTTGGGTGGAGGCCACGATAGCAGGAATCAACCTTAAAAAAAATTGAAACACTGACATTAGCAAATTACTCTGTAATTTTGCTCTTAACTAATAAGAGTTCTATGGAATTCAATCACAAACATATTTTCTCTTCTCATGTTATTGGAGTTGAAGATTCTTCAAGATATGTTTCTGCTCAGGAAAAACAGAACACCTTTACTAACTAGAGATAGCACGTTCATATTCACATGATATGTAAATTAATATGTTCTGCAGAAATAATTAGCATTTGAGTCATAACAGCCTGCGGGTTCAAGGTCAACATCGGTATCATGGTGCAACATAACCTACCGGTAAAATGTGCCTACGGCTTGTGTTGTTGCTATGACCAGAAGGTAATGGATGCGCAAATGTGCAGGAAGCCTCACAGACAAATGCACGAACAGTAACGTCAAATCAGTTTGTTTCAAGAAGGGTGCACTTTTGCCACGAGGGAATGTGATGCAGGGAAATTCCTGCTCGTGTTGGAAGAAGTGTTTTGGCAGTGCAACGTGTGTGTGCAGAATGGTTCACAGACAGCCACAGAACACTAAGAGACGGGTCAAGTCGCGCCACCCATATCACCTCCCAAGTTTGACACCTGATCTGAGTGCCACGGCAGAACAGATCTGCGTCGTCCTCGCCTCTGGCACAACGGTGAAACAATGTAATACATTGTACACTGTCAGGGGTGACAGACTGTCACCATTTATTGCGACATGGGTTATGTAACAGTTGCCCACTTCTCTGACTACCTTTGATGAATGAGCAGAAACATGCTAGACGGCAATGGTGTATGGAATGACATCACTGGGTTGGTTGGTTGGTGGCTGAAGGGACCAAACAGGAAGGTCATCAGTCCCTTGTTTCAAAGGTGGTCTATTCGAGCAGATTTACATCTCAGAAGAGTCAGAACGATAAAAGGTAAAAGACTAAAAAACATAAAAGTGCAGCTGTGTTGCCAACAGTGAAAACAAAAAGAGGGAAGTCAGCCGGTGGGCAAACCCAAGGCTATGCTAGAGGCAGGAAATTTTCCACCACTGATGCAATACAAGCAAGACCACCTGCTATTCAAAAGCATTCACCTGCTAGATTGTAAAAGTACGTATTGTAGGAGGAGACTAACCAAATCCATCAAGCAATAAAAACAGAGTAAAACGGAAAGAATAGAGGATCTTTGCTGGGGGGGAGAGGGGGGGGGGGAATCAGGAATCTCCAAACACAGCTTACAGTGGGAGACACCCCAACCCTCACTGCCCTGTCGCTACTCCAGAGGGAAATTAAAAACCTTAGAACTGAAAATAAAAACCACTTCCACAGAGGAAGCTGAGAACCAGTTCAACCACCTGGGAATCATCTGCCAATATTAAAGGTAAAGTGCAGGGAAGTCTGTACTTAGTACGCAGAGCCAAAAGAAGGAGCATTTCACTAAAATGCGGGCTTCTGAGTGGAAGGCTCCACAACCAAAGTGGGGGTGGCACGTTATGCAAAAGAAAATGATGGGTCAGCCTGGTATGGCTGATGTGGAGATGACACAGGGTGGTAGAGTCCTTCAGGGAGAGACGAAAGGAAGAACATCACGGGACAGGTGTCACCTTAATCGCACAAAGTTCCTTAGACAGGGAGGTAGTCTCCCAAGATTGGCCCATGTCTGGGCGAAGTGGGATTTGATATGAAGCCATAAATCCACCACGGGGGAATTACAGAGAAGGGGTGGCTCGCGGGGTAAGAGACTGCTCCCCAGCCAAACAATCAGCAAGCTCATTACTTGGGATACCCACATGACCAAGACAATGGAACAAGCAGCATGGTGAAGATCAGCAAGACCAAGGAATGGGGGGGGGGGGGGGCATCACCGATCAATAGCCTGAAAACCACTCATTGAGTCCGTAAATAACAAAACGCGGTAGTGTTGCGACTGTTCAATAAAGGTAAGGACCTGTGAAATTGCCATCAATTCCACAGTGAATATCCCACATGCAGTTGGCAGGAGATGATTTTCCATGCCAACAGAGGACATGAAGGCATACACCACACGATCAGCAGATTTAGAGTCATCGGAGTTAAAAAAAAACAACAGCATCCAAAAACTCCCATAAAATTCAGCAGAAAAAAACAATGGAACACCATCGCGGGAACGGAATTTTTTGGACCTCGGCAGAGATCCATCCGAATTTGGGGCCGAGGAACTAAGAGGCGCGGAGGGGGGGTGGGGTTGTTTAGGACGTAATGTGGATGACAGGGCAAAGAAGGAAGACCCGCCCCAGGGCGGGAATCAGGTGGGCGATGTCCTTGGTCTGGGAACAGGATAGAATAGGAAGGACGAGTAGGAGAGGAATGGACAGTGATTGCATAAGAAACCAGAAGCTGAGACTGCAGAACGGAAAGGAAGGAGGGAGGGAGGGAGGGAATCCCAGATCCAACCAGGAGACTATCTACAGGGCTAGTAGGGAAGGCACCGGTGGTGAAACGGGATACCACGATGGTGGACCAGATCCAACGGGTGCAGTTTGGAAGCAGCAGACAAACCATAAACTTAACAACCGTAGTAAAAGCAAGACAGCACTAAAGCCCGATAAAGGTGAAGAAGAGTGGAACGATCAGCACCCCAAGGGGTGTGGGCAAGGAAGCGAAGGACATTGAGTTTACGGAAACATCCTATCTTCAGAAGTCTGATATGAGGCAGCCAAGTGAGCTTGTTGTCGAAAACAAAACCCAGGAAACTAAACTGTGGGACCACAGGTAATTGTGCATAGAGGTAAATCTCTGGATTGGGGTGGACTGTAGTACAGCAACAGAAATGGACCACCGGTGATTTTAAAGGAGAAAATGAAAACCATGTGAGAGGGCCCACGCAGAGGCACGCCGTATAGCACCATGGAGCTGTCGCTCTGCAGAGGCTATCTAAGAGGAACTAACCCAAATACATAAGCGACAGTCGTAAAAGCTTCTTTCCTCAATTTCTTGGAAAATTGTTGTCAGCCTCCCATATATGCAGATGAAAACATGGCCAATTTTCAATTCTCAATCAACCCCATGAATTCTTAGATGCCTGCGCGACGTGAAGTTTGAGGGTGGATCCACACTGTTTTGGTGTGTGTGTGTGGGGGGGGGGAATGCTTGGCTGACACTTTTCCTATTCCTTCAGTTCTCAGTGACGTAAAGAATTTGCCAGACTGACTTTAAAAAGAAAATCCACTGAATTCTGCTTTGGTAATTAATAAACTAGTAACAAACTCAGGAATGCTTTGCAACTGCTAAATATCTATGTCCTAATCTCCTCCTTGACTACCCCCTCTCCCCACCCCGAACCCTCCTTCCCCCTACGTCCATCACCATGCTCCTCTTGCTGCCACCTCCCTTCTCTCTCTCATCCTTCGCCTTGTTTATTGTCCTAATTTTAAGATTTTGTAGCAGTGTGCATGAACCTGAAATTTTCCAGTTTTCTTTTACAACCAACAGAGAAAGAAAACAAAAATACCACATGGTGGTGTATACAATTTTTTTTACAAAAATTATATAAGTAGGTATATATATGGGAGAAAATTTGTCAAATGGTTTAATGCTCGGCTACTGTAGTTAAAACTGACAGAGAAAGAAAACAAACCCACATTTTGACAACAAGTGCACCACAGCATTTTCTCTCTTGCAATCAGGTTTAACAGAAAATGTATGAATTGCTAATTTACAAAAATATAGAGCCTACATCAGTCTGAATGTATTTAGCATATTCCTGAAGTAAATGACTGACTGACAGATTTTTTTGTAACAATGTTTCATCTTTACATATTACGTATGTATTTGTATAGTAAAAAAATACATAGCCTACGTACATTCAGACATTCGTTAGAGCTTTGTGTGAAAATTTGAAAAATATAAGTAAATCAGTAAAGTACTTTTCTGAGATTTTTGGTAATATTTCCTCTTTTCATATTAAATACATATTTGTTTATCACATACTTTAAAAGGAAAGTATAAACTAACTTTCACAGTTCAGATGCCAAACTGCACAGCAAACACTCTCACAACACATGCAAAAATGACCACTCTAAACACATAGAACTCAGTAAAATAAACACAAGGGACACTGCAGAGACTCACTTGTTTCAAGTAGTCAACTAAGACAAAGTCGACTGTATGAAAGGGGCCCCAATAGAGTTAAAGATAAATTTCTCTCTCTCTCTCTAAAAAAAAAAACCACCACACACACGTGAAGCGGTATTTCAACCTCTGGTATAATGCTCAGTTGCGGATGTTCGTCCAACGGCATTACTTTCATTATTATAAAGCTCCCACTCCTTATGCTTCGAATGACCAAGCATAACAACCTTTTAAAATTATGATGTATTGTCATGCTCGGTGAACACCAATGATGAAATGTAGGTGACTGCACGTATCAGAGCACATCAGTAGACCCAGAAGGAGATCACTGTAACCACGGCCAAAATGCCGGTTTCCAGTGTAGTTTTCCTATGTTATGACACAGTAAGATACTCTGAAAACTGTCAGGCTACTGAGCACTTTCAGTCAACATGTATTTGGTTCCCATAGGGAAGAGTTTTCTGTCAAGGCACCTCTGAGTAGAAGTAGTTGGGAGAAGCGCAATTTCTTTATCTCTCAACAGCAGACATTAGCAATTTTCAATTCTCACAGCCAATACTGTCTTGATAACTTGCAGCATGTTTTTTGCTGCCTTTGGATGAATTGAAGATTGAAATAATGTCTGTTCTAGAATTAGCAAAGTCAGCTACTACTCTTTTTCTGATTTTGCTGTAGCTGGTAAAGTACTCGATACTTTTTCTATCTGCTCAACTTCATATTTGTAATTTCACAACTTTAAAGCTCTGTTTAAGAACTGTAAAAACTGCAATCAGTCTTATAATCTCTAAATGCAGTAGGAACAGCAATGTTTGAAAAGTACTGGTAGATTTCAAACACATGCTCTACTTACACCTGACTGCACAAATGGCTTAAGAACAAATCAAAAGAACAGGGAGGCAATGACATTTTCTCCTCTTCAATAACGACTCTGTTTACCTGCGAGTCCAGGAGTAACAACTGCATAGACAGTGGGAACTATCAAGGAACGAACATTAGAATTCCTAAAGTGAAGAGGATACTAGAATATTGACTAATGTGCATTTACAATGCCACAGGGTGTTGTGCTGTGCACAGATGTAGACAATTCGGTGCTGTCAGTAGTAGCCAACTGGATGATAGTACACAGTGGTAAACGTGAACCTTTGAATCTAATGAATTCTTTCAGAATTAAATATGGACTGATTACATTTGTTTTCGAAATGGTGTCAGAATAACTTTTGCTGAAATGGTTATTATGAATTTTAAGGTTGATTATCAATTTTCATATATCTTTGATGATGGTAAAAAAACTACACGTACTTACATGCTGACCTGTAGCATAGCATGAGATTTTGCTTAAGAATTACAGGAGACAACAAATCAACACAAAAATGCAGTTGCTTTAATATGATGTGTAGTAAGGTCCAAAGAGGGATTTGTCACTGCAGTAACCTACTTCTATGCCTGATTTCCATTTTTGTAAAAAAGTGCAATTCATTGCAACAACAGTTGTCAACTGCAGCTTGCAACTGAAGAGCTGGATACACTGTTAAGTGCACTTTTACCAAAAAAGTCTTAAGAGAGACTGAGGGACACCCAGCAATAAGTAACCTGACACTTGACAGGGAAATGTTAAGTGAACACTTAAAAATTAGAGTATCTAAGTAGAGCAATATACTTCAGATGTGTAGAGCCACAAACTTTGCTGAAGCAAGTAAGAAATGGGGCTGCCAACAAACCAGTCACAGGAATGATGACAGAATCTGCCAAGATAGTTTAAGGAGAGTTTGTACCTTTGAAGATATATATATATATATTAAAAACAAAGATTCCAAGACTTACCAAGCGGGAAAGCGCCAGCAGACAGGCACATGAACAAAACACACAAACAGAAAGAAACTTCCACATGGGCTCGTTCATTCCTTGAAATGTACTTTACTAGATAAGTATGTGTCTTTAATTGCATTCTAATAATTAAAAACTTTGAATTTTCATTTACTTGAAGGGCAGTACAAGTTGCCATGCCTCCTTTTGCCTTCTATCAATTTGAAACTTCTAACTTTATTTTACTTTGTTGATTTATGATGGTATTCCATGCTCATGACTGGCTCCCTGTTCGCATGCAACTTTCACTCATTGCTTTCATTTATGGTGTGTTTTCTGTACATGTTTAAATCGGAAAGTATGTTTTCTGACAAGATGGCTCAAAATGGAAGCAAAAGTATACAAGAAATGTGGGCTGTTCTAGGTTACATTCAACATGTCCTGAAACTTCCTCAGTGATTACTAGTATTTCTCTAGCAGTAAAAATATTAGCACCAGTGCTTCCAGAAGATATATGAACATTGATTCAAGTGCAGAATCTTTAAGTACTAAATATAATAATGAACAGACAAGTGACAACGTAGTCACTGATACTGAAGTATTGTCATCTGCAATATCTTCATTTGCAATTTGTAAAGTTTATCGTGTTAGTGACAGTTCATAACAAAATAAAGATACCACTGCAAGATATGGATTTTCTACTAAACTATTTCTGAAATGCAAGAACTGTAAAGCTCAGTATCCATCTCTTACCAGTAGGAAGATTGACATTGTGTATGGAACTAATGTTAGGTTTTTGTCTGGATTGGGTACTATTCGTAAAGGTGAATTAGCTGGTACGACCCTATGTGCAGTCATGAATTTCCGAAGTGGCCCAACAAGATTCCAGAAGTATACAGGTACATTATATGAAGCTGCTAAGCATTTTGCAATTGCCTCTATGAAGATGGCTGGCAATGAGGCAACTAAAATTAACGATAATTTTACAGATAATGCTGTGGCTGTTGATGGAGCATGGCAATGTAAAGGGCATAGGGGGCATACATGTCCAAATAGTGTAGTAACTACACTGAAGCACCAAAGAAACTTTTACAGCCATGCATATTCAAATAGAGAGACATGGAAACAGGCAGAATACAGCATGCAGTCAGCAACACGTATATAAGACAACCAATGTCTGGCGCAGTTGTTAGATCGGTTACTGCTGCTACAATGGCAGGTTATCAAGATTTAAGCTAGTTTGAACATGGTGTTATAGCTGCTGCACGAGCGATGGGACACAGCATCTCCGAGGCAACGAAGTGGGATTTTCCCGTATGACCATTTCACAAGTGTACTGTAGAAATCAGGAACCTGGTAAATCATCAAATCTCCAACACTGCTTCAGCCGGAAAAGATCCTGCAAGAAAGTGACTGGCAACGATTGAAGAGAATCATTCAACGTGACAGAAGTGCAACCCTTCCACAAATTGCTGCAGATTTCAATGCTGAGCCATAAACAAGAGTCAGCATGTGAACCATTCAACAAAACATCACTGATACAGGCTTTCAGACCTGAAGGTCCATTTGTGTACCCTCGATGTCTGCTTGGCACAGAGCTTTATGCCTCGCCTGGGCCCGTCAACACTGTCATTGAACTGCTGACTGGAAATAAGTTGCCTGGTCAGACAAGTCTCACTTTAAATTGTATCGAGCAGATGGACACATACAGGTAGAGAGACAACCTTATGACTCCATGGACCCTGCATGTTACCAGGGGTCTGTTCAAGCTGTTGGAGGCTCTGTAATGGTGTCCGGCGTGTGCAGTTGGAATGATACGGGACCCCTGATATGTCTTGATATGACTGACAGGTGACATGTACATAAGCATCCTGTCTGATCACCTGCATCCATTCATATCCACTGTGCATTCTGATAGACTTGGTAATCCCAGTAGGACAATGCGACACCCTGAACGCCCAGAATTGCTACCAAGACATGAACGTTATTGAGCATATCTGGAATTCCTTGCAATGTGCTGTTCAGAAGAGCCCGCCACCTCTTCGCACCCTTATGTTTTTATAGACAGCACTGCAGGTTTCATGGCGTCAGTTCCCCACCACTACTTCAGACATTAGTTCAGTCCATGCCATGTCATGTTACACTCACTTCTGCATGCTGGTGGGGGCCCTACACAATATCAGGCAAGTATACCAGTTTCTCTGGCTCTTCAGTGTATAACAAGCACATGGGTAGTGGCCGAAGTGCTAGATGTAGAGGTACTGCATAAGTACTGTCATAAGTATGCATTTATAAAGGGTTAAGAAAAACTTGAATCTCAAGGAAGTTCTGTATGTGGTGTAAATTTTGAAGGGTTTGGGGGGAACATTGGAACTGCAAGTGCAGTAAATATTTTTTCCAGGTCAGCTGATATGTTGGGGCTAAGGTATGCAACATATTTAGGGTACGGAGACACCAAGAGCTTCAAGATTGTGGTAGAAACAAAGCCATATGGAGTTGTTCAGTGCAGAAAAGCTGGACTGTATTGGGCAAGTGCAGAAAAGAATGGGAACCCCCATCCACAAGTTGAAGAACGATATGAAAGGCATAAAATTGCTGGACTGAAAACCACAATCTGTGAAAGGTAATCTCACAGATAAGGAGACAGTTAGCATAATAATTATGGTATGGAAAATAGATGGAACTGTGTCAGTATGATGAAAATGAAGCAGGATATCTGGGCAATTTACCATCAAACTATCAATTGATGAGGAGCATTGTCATTCCTTTTACCCACAAGTGCCAACTGTGTTTTACAACTACAACAGTGCTCTAGCAGCTGGTGAACAGTATATAGTCATAGGGACTCATTACCTGCTGGAGTGTGCAATATAATTAAGCCCGTTTTAAGAAGTCTGACTGATCAAAACCTGTTGTGTAAGTGTTTGTATGGAAAAAGACGAAAATCAGACAAATCATTTAAGAGTGTCATATGGTCTACAATTCCTAAAACGGTACTTTTAGATAGGCCTAAGGATACATCGAATCTGGGTGTTTATGATGCAGTTCTTTCATTTAATGATTGCAATGTGGGAGTATTAGGATGCTTCAAAAGATACGACATACAACCTGGGAAAAATATGATGATGGTATGTTACTAGTTGGATGCTGTCTGCGTGAAGAAAGCAAATTATGAAATGACTAGGCTAGCTAGGAAGCCAAGAATGCACTCAAAGAATGCTGGGAGGACCAGGGAGAATGATGAAAATGCAGATGACTCAGGATATGGTGCAGGGATCTTCTGAGGCGAGTTACATACTATGTTCAACTTTAAAGCCTGTTTCCTGAGATTTTATTTTTTAACATTAAGGAACTCACCATTGTAGAAAAGTAAAACTTCAACATCTTACAGAAATTGGTACAAACTTCATTGATTCATTTTTTAAATGATGGTAAATTAAATATTTTAGAAAGTTAAAAAACTGAAATATTTGAACATTTTTATTACACCTTGCAGAAAGTTCTTTAAAAACAAATTATACAAGCTACTTATCTATAAAAATAGCGAGAGAGAGAGAGAGAGAGAGAGAGAGAGAGAGAGAGAGAGAGAGAGACCCTTCCTCTACCAGCCATTACGATGTAATAACATTATCACGGCAGGAAAAACGTACCTAAAATTGACAAATTTAACATTTTGAGTATACAAGGTACAAGAACTAGTACATCACAGACCATGATGCGCAACAAGTATGTGATAGGGTTTAGAGAACATACAATGACACTAAAGATATACTACACAGTGAATGAATGTCTATCTGCTCCTGCCATGGACTGAGTGAAATCATGTTGGGGTATCTCATGATAACTTAGCAATGCAGCTATTTTACTGTATTGCAACATTTCTGTATAAGATAAGCCCTAGCAATGCAGCTATTTTACTGTATTGCAACATTTCTGTATAAGATAAGCCCTAAAACTTTACTTTCTTTCACGAGACCGGACCTTGTTATGATACATACCTGCGATGATTCACTCTACTCATCATACTTAACAGTAGGCTATTATTAAAAAGCTGCTGAAAATAAAACTGAAAACAAATGAAGGAAATTTGTCAATAGGTGTAAGGGAAGGCCACATATAAAATAAAACAACTGAATTGCTCAATCAAGCAAACTGTGTGTCCTTCAAGATCAACTGTGTGTTTTGGAAACTGACTAGTGGCTTCCTTTACCATTCTGTATTCATCCTCTGATACAGGACACATGGATTAGCATTCAATTCCTCACTGCTTCTAGTTGATTTACATGATCATGTTACTCCAAAATTCCAGCACACGATGGCTTCAATTTGCGAATAACTGTGAGCTCATCTGAAATATTTTCTGGAACAAACTCAGATGAACGAAGAACACTGATTCCATAATCCATTTGTTCCTCTGTTGCATTATAGAACTAAGCACAATTTTCTACACCTTCACACATGATCAACTGTTTGTAGCAAGTTACCAGTTATGCTCTATCTTCTGTGTACACTACGAGATTTCGCGTTAGCTTAGATCGTTGCTATTTATTCATTCAATGACCATTTTATAACTGTGTACAATTTGTCAACTTCATACATAGAGAAATATGAGTTATTTGCTGCACGAACACGTAACAATTCCTCATTAAAGAGGACGGTATGTTATGCATTGTTACGTATATATATTATCGTTTATTTTTTTATGCCAGACTCAATTCTGGTAAACGTTTACTTGTAGTCAATAGCCTAACCAGAGCTCCATTAACATTTAACTAAAATGTAAGCAACTTGGCCGTAGACTTACCTTTGGTCCCATGGTAACAGCAACAGCGTCTGCTAGAATATCTACACCTTGCAACATTAATGCTCTTACTTCTGGACCAAACCGAACATCTTTTGCGAAAGATCGCACTTGATAAATTTGCTGCAAAGCATTTGATCGAAGTACTCGAGGTAGGCGATACATCTGAAATAAATAAATAATGTTGTATTATGCCTTCCTCAAGTAATTTAACACTATAAGAAAAATGCAAGTCCAATATTAAGTGTCTTCATACATAGTTATGAAACATCGCCGCTCCTAAACCGGGCCACCATCCTTTCGTTCTTTTTCCGAGAGATACGTGAAAATAATAAACATATTTACACTGTATACGTTGCTTAAGCTATGGGGGTCTTTACTTCATACGTACCTTGCTTAATATTGTTAAACTTAATAGAATTATACGTTTATTGTAACCCAAACGCCGGCTCGATGCTTCTCCCACGCCGCACGCAGCTTCAGATGAAAGTGGTGGCACATGGGAAGTGTAAAATCACGCGAGGACCCAAATCGAGCATGTCTGTTGATATACCTAATAAAGTGTGCAGATATGTAACGAAAAATGTTTCCTGTGAGAACTTATATCCATCCCAGAAAGGAATAATGTGGTTACAGAAAGCGCTGCGGCCATTTACAAGTTGTAGTTCTTCGAAGTAAAGAGATTTATGATTTAAAAAAATGGTAAATGCTTGATTCAGGGCCTCATTCTAGAAGCTACTGCAGAAGATGATGTAACAGTGTAAAGGATCGGTCTCTTTGATATTAATCTTCTTTCATAAATTTTTATTCAATTTAAGCATTTTACAATGCTAATAACTTTTCAGATTTTGATATATCGATAGGTAATATTTGTTTACACAGTTAAATGACCATTCTTATCTTGTCATTGATGAATAAATTGAAGAGTAACATGTAAACAGAAATGTTCTACTCACTATTTCTCCTGCCATCTAGTGTTGAAAATTTATAACGAATCAAGATAATTCGTATTATCACGTAGAAAACCGATGTAGTTAAAAACTTTGCTTAAGAGATGTCGCTAGCAAGTTGGGCCTAGGTGTGTCATTTGATGTTACCAGTCTATTGGAAAGAGAAACAACTGGGATCTGCAGCGGTCTTGAACTTTGGGTTATCGCGTGGTGGAAACGAAGCTGCTGGAAAAGCCGGTGTTGTTGTAACTTAGAGGTGCACATTGTAGAAAATGGTAAGATTACGCTGAATTTGTTTTTGAATGGTTTAATTTGCATAGCAGGAAGGTGTTTACGCATTACATTCTAATTTACAGGCTGCTGCAGCTGCTGCGAAGAAATTGCTTCCTATGTTTGATAGAGTGTTGGTTCAGAGGGCAGAGGCAATAACGAAGACGAAAGGAGGAATTGTAATCCCCGAAAAGGCGCAGGAGAAAGTGCAGAAGGCGACTGTAGTAGCTGTAGGACCTGGCGCAAGAAACAATGTAGGTAGTAACGTGTAACAAAAATTTGTTTACTTCTTATGCTAGAATTACGAAACACAAGCAAAAGTACGTGTGTGTACGGGGAGTTACGTGTGAAATGTTCGTGAAATCCACTGTTAATGAAGTTGCTAGGGAAATACTATTTATTTCGTGTTATTAATTGGCCTATGGCGTGTCTTAATAATTATTTAAACATAACCAGTAGATTGTGTAAGATTCGTGCATCCACACGAACTTGTTGGAGAAAGGTAGATAAAACTTTCGTACCGGCCTGTAACTTTCCAGTAGCTCAGCAGAAGTCGTATTTGGTGGATATTCTATCACAATTTTAATACTGTAAACATTTCGATGCATTATAGACAAGAAAAATATTGTGCCAGTTGATTAATAATATTAACAGTGGAAAGTGGCAATTCAGCAAATATACGCCCTGAAAGACTAAATGGCATCAGTCTTAAACTCAGCTTCTGTCTGGTTGTACAAGGCAAAACTATCTAGAACTGTGTCAATGTTTATCTGTAATCATGTGATAATTTGACACGAAAAATTACGTTAATCGCGAAAATGAGTATGGTAAAACAGGCGTTTCGCCGAAATTGGTAGATTTGGTGCTGACAGACCGATATGTGGTGTAGCTTAAGGTCTAGGATAGATTAAGAGGTGATAACCAATGGTTGTGAATGACAGATATGTTGTCCTAGCAGATTGATCTGTAGTGTAGCCAGTTATGTTCGCTCTGTATTTGGCCAGTTTGAGCCAAACGTCAGTTGTGCATTTTAGTTGCTTGTTAAAATTACAATGTTAAAAGTAGTTGAATTGATTTCATTGTACTCAATGCTGGCCTCTTTTTTTTCCAGAAAGGAGAACACATTCCCCCAACAATAAAAGTTGGCGACCAAGTCTTGCTACCAGAATATGGGGGAACAAAAGTAATTTTGGATGAAAATAGAGAGTACCATCTCTTCAAGGAGTCAGACATTTTGGCTAAACTAGACGGCTGACGTATTAAGTTTGTGAAGCTAAAATCAGATGTGCAAATGTAGTAAATCTTAGAACTGTGCGATCTGAACCATGGATTTGTGTTGGAAGTGAATGTTGGACTACAGGAACTGTGTTAGTGCAGTGTGCACATGTTAAATCTGACAGCCCAGAAACTGAGCTAACTTTGTTATTGAGTTAATTTTGCCAAACGTTAGATAACTATAATTGTGTTATATAAAGTATAAACTGTGTTCATCTGTTTTACAGTAAGTTTTCAATAAAATCCTTCTGGAAAGATAAGACAGAGTTTAAATCATATAAAACCCTCCAATTGGCCAATTATAGGGAGTTGAATTTAACAAATTCTTACGATAAACATGATAATCTGTGGACTGTGGCATTGAGCTTGTCCAGAATGCATTTAAAGTACGCATCGCCTGCCCCCAACTAATTTTCCTGATGATTACCTTTTTAATTTCGAGGAACATGAAGCAAACTGCAGAGCGTCGATAAGATTCTGTGTATTGGAGAATTATGCATCTGCGAGCTAATTACCGTAAAAGCTTGTTTGGGGTTTCCTTATAACAGTAACACTTTAAAACTGGGAAACGCTGCTCACAAGTATAATACTGACTCTTTGTGACATAAATTTGTCCGAAATTGCTAGCTATGTGTACAGCTTAACTGCTTTCGTCACACCTATTCGCAGCGGGAGACTGTGTAATCTTTGAAGGTAGCGAATGTACCGACGTACATACATCGCTGATGCTAATCGATAAACTGTCGGGCCAGCATTTTACGGATGAGATGGCTGACGTGAGAATGTGAAGTTCTGGGCGTCATTCTTAAGCACTATCTGTAATCGTTCGCCTACAAATCCGTCTTCCTCGTGGTGCGCTTCGCGTTTATATAATAGACGCGCGGACTAGACGTACCGGGGTGTAGGAGCGCTGAAATAACGATTCGCGTAATGCGCTATGAGCAGCGGCAAATTGACTCATAAGATCAGATTATCAAATCATTAGGTTACTGGTTTTTGCAAGTTGTAATACATACGTAAGTAAATTCAAGTAATGTGCAAGAGATGTTGATTACGATTGCCTTCGCCGCGCGTGATATTCAATGATGCACCTAATAAGTTAGAAGTTGCTAGTGTTACATTAAGGAAAGATTTACATAGTGTGCGAGCTCAAGTTATTCGCTTTTTAATTTGTACTTCGTTAGGTATGCCTGCCTTAATAATAATAAAAAAATATATGCAGCTGTGAAATTCGTAAATGTCAGGGGTGGTTGAAGAGTATGATGCATGTCATCAAACATGAGACTATATTCTACTAAAATCGTAGATTAGTACTGCGCTTTAAATAAAAGTGAACTGTTGTCTCATTTTTAGGTTGTACTTTGCATTGGGTACCACAGAGAGAAATTTGTAATGTCTTCATGAATACTGTGATTTTCTGATCTTTGAATGGTATTTTTAACATTGTAATTATCTGAGATGGCATAATATTTGGAAGAGCAGCTGAGTGGAACAGTGTCTTGAAAGGTTAAAAGGTAAACATAAACTAAAGTCAGACAATGTTAATGAAATGAAATTGAATTCAGTCAGGTAATGCTGACAGAATTAGATGAAGAACATGACATTAAAGTAGTAAATGAGTTTCACTATTTGGGGAGCAAAATAACTGATGGTGGCTGAATTAAAGACAGTATGAACTCAACACTGACAACTGTAAAAAAGCACCACTGAAAAAGAAAAAGTTGTTATAATGTAATACAAAATCGTTAGGAAAGTTTTGTTTCAAGGTGGTTGTCTTGTGGGTAGCCTTATACTGAAGTAAACCACGGTTGATAAGCAGATGAGATAGGAATAGAAACTTCTGCAATGTAGTGCTATAGAATAAGGCTGAAGACTAAGAGGCAATGTCAAGTAATGGAGGAGAAAAAAAATAATTTGTGGCACAACTTTACTAAAAGAAGGGGTTGGTGGAGAGGACACATCCTGAGTTATCCAGGAAATTGCAAATTTGGTAATGGAGGGACATGCGGGTTGACGTAAAAATAAATAAGTGGATTGTAGTAGACATACAGAGATGATGGGATTTCCACACCGTAACTAGTGTGGAGAGCTGAATCAGCCTAGTCTTTGGGTTGGTGACTGCAGCTACAACGTATTCTGTGAGCTTTCCAAATCCTTTGTGCAGGCCACATACTGCTACGTAAAACGAGCTCCTCATCTAGACCAAGTAGGTGCAAGGGGTGTCTACTGTCTGCTGTGACATCCTCTGTCACGAGGTGTCATACAGATGCATTATGGTTGTGCATGTGATTATCTCACCATTCTCCCGTCATTTTGCTTACTGTGCACACTGTAGAGCTGCTGCTCCTCAGTGAAATGGCTCCTCAGTTGACGTCACAAGGCTGAGTGCACCCCGACCAGTCATTTCACTGGGGAAAAATCCTTGGCAGTAACGAGAATTGAACCCAAGTCCATTGTGTGGCAGCCATCTACTAAGACCACTCAGTGTGGAGGGGCACATGGAATTCTAAAAGACAGACTAAAACATTATGACTTTAACAACTTCCCTCTTGTGAGGAGGGCCTTCATAAGAGGAAAAAAAAGGGGATTATTCACAGACTGTCCCAAGAATGAAACTAACCTCAGTATGGGGGAACAAAACTCCAGGGGCCTCAGAAGGATCTGTACTTTGACTGCTGTTATTCTTAACGCACAAAGTGACCAAAAAATATGATAACACCTGAGAATTCAATACTTCACAGAACAATCTATGCACTGGGGTAAAAACTGACAAACTTACTTGAAATGACATGGGGTTTTATTGAAAGAAAACTGTACAAAATGACCAACAAATGGCTTGATTTTTAGCAAAGATGATGATCTTTATAACAAATGCTCAACATGTTCAGTACACATATTGTAGGGACAGTGTTGTGCAGCACCATTTATCAGTAGGTATGGTGAGAAATTGCCATCAGATGATGTCTTTTAGCATCCCTAATCAGGCCGGGTGATCGCAGAAGACTTGTAAGTTCAGGTAACCCCACAACCAATAACCACACTTTTTCAGCTCTGGTGACATGGGAGGCCAAGTATGGTGGGTGTGGGGGCTCAACACGTGACCTCACCAAATGCAAGAGATCACCCACATTTCTAGAAATACGGGGTGAGCACCGTGCCACATAAGTCTTACCTTCCAGCAGTTGTTTAACAGTCAGACCAGAGGCGATCTGAATGCTTCTCACACTACTGCTCATTTTATAAACGATTCTCATCAGCATATGTTGGCTGGTTTCTACACTTGCTTTCAGTTTCAATAATACCTGATGTCATTTCAGGCATGTGTGTCAATTTTTACCCCTCTACCTCCATTCTTCCGTGAACAGTTGCATTTTCATATGTTAATGGGCTTCTCGACCTCACACAAATAATCTAGTAATTATTTTAAAATTCCATACAGAAATTACAATGGCACAGTTCTTAATGTGAGAGAACCTCCATGGTATACAGCCACTGTACGGAAACTTATAAAGAAACATAGGCTACTGCATAACGTGTAAAGCAAAGCATGGGACTATAGATGGACATGCTGAATGAAACTTATTTGACTTCCAGGAGAGCAATATGTGATGCCTTCAATGACTACTGTAGCACAAGATTTTCAAATGATATTTAACAAAACACAAAGAAATTCTGGTCATTTGTAAAGGCTGTTAGTGTCCAGGCACTAGCAAATGAGACAGGAACTGAAATAGATCGTAGCAAAGTGAAAGCTGAAATGCACAAGTCCATTTTCAAATGTTCCTTTACAAAGGAAAACCCAGAAGAATTGCCACAATTAAATCCTCGCACCGCTGAAAAATGGATGAAATAATATTAGTGTTAGTGATATTGAGAAACAGATGAAATCGTTAAAACTGAACAAAGCTCCAGGGTCAAATGGGATCCCTGTTATATTCTGTACTGAATATGCAGCTGAGCTAGCCCCTCTCTTCTAACTGTAATCTGTAGTAGATCCCTCTTATCAAGGAAACCATGCCCACTGCTGTGAAAAAATCACAGGTAACACCTTTCTAAAAGAAGTGATTCACAAAACTACAATTCAATATTGTTAACATCAATTTGTTCAGACATAATGAGGTATCTTGAACAGAATGATCTCCTCAATTCCAACCACCATTGGTTCCAAAAATATCAATCATGTGAAACCCAACTTGCACTTCTCTCAGATGACATGATGAAAGCTTTGGATCAATGCAATCAGGTAGATGCAGTGTACCTTGGGACCACACCTACACTTACTGTCAAAAGTATGAACATATGGGTATCAAGAGATATTTATGACTGGACTGAGGACTTTTTGATAGGGAGGATGCAGCATGTTATCTTGGATGGGGAGTCATCATCAGATGTTGAAGTAACTTCAGGTGTGCTCGAGGGAAGTGTTTTGGGGCCTTTACTATTCATGTTGTATATTAATGACTTTGCAGGCAATATTAATAGTAACCTCAGACTTTTTTGCAGATGATGCAGTCATCTGTAATGAAGTACTATCTGAAGATTTTGAAGTGGTGGGAAGATTGGATCAATGTGTCATTGTTGGAATTGACCACCTCTCAAATATCTGTGTGTAAAACTTTGAAAGGATATGAAATGGACTGATCACATAGGCTCAAGTAATGGGTAAAGCAAGCAGCAGACTTCAGTTTATTGGCAGACTACTGGGGAAGTGCAATCAGTCTACAAAGGAAATTGCTTACAAATCGCCCATCCTATTGGTTATAGAATATTGCTCGAGTGTGTGGGACTAATGGGGAATCTTGAATGTATACAGAGAAGGGCAGCACAGATGGTCACAAGTTTGTTTAATATGTGGGAGAGAAATTGAACTGGAAGATTCGAAGGTAGACATAAACTATCCGGAGAAAGTCTATTAACAAGGTTTCAAGAACTGGCTCTGAATGGAAAGCGCAACCAACTAACTAACTATGAGGACTCTTGAGAATTTCCTACAGTTCCCCTACATTGGGGATTGTGAGGATAAGATTAGAATAATTACTACCTGCACAGAGGCATTCATTCAATCAATCATTCTTCCCACACACCCTACATGAATGGATTGGTAAGAAACCCCAATAACTGGTACAGTGGGGGACATACCACTTCACAGTGGTTTGCAGAGTATAGATGTAGATGTAATCAGGGGACCAAACTCAACCTTACCAGACTCAGCACAGGTAATAGCTCAAAGGAAATGCAAGTGCATCTCACAACAAGCAGTTCAGTCTCAAATTCAGTTGAGAAAACTATCAATTGAGATGGAATTCCTGACCACTACATAATTTCAGGAGCCAAGAAGTGTAGCAGCCTTCTGCTGATAGACTGATGGTGCGGTTGTCTTCACTCTGAAGACAGATTTGATGCAGCTATCCATCTTAATTTACTCATTGCATGTCCCATCTTGACTGCATAACTACTCCAGCCTATGTCTGCTTGAACCTGCATACCACTTTCATGCCTTGCTTCCTCTACAATTTTGAGCCCCCTCCCTCCCTCCCCCCCCCCCCCCTTTCAAATTTCCCTTCATTAACAAATGGACAATTCCTTGATGCCTCAGTATCTCTTCTTTTATTCAAGTTGTGACCACATTTTCTCCAGTTTGATTCAGTGCCACCTCATTTATTATCTGATCTACCAATCTAATCTTCAGCATTCATCTGTAGCACCATATTTCGAAAGGTTCCAATGTCTTCCAGTCTTACGTGCTTATCATTCATGTTTCATCCACATAGAAGGCTACTTTTATTAACCCCTGCTGCCAGCTTAGTAAAGGCCTTATCACTACTGCTGTGGAGGCCGATTTGCCACTGTTGTTACGGTAGGCGAGTTTGTGGGTTCATGAAACGGCTTCTGGTGGAGTACGCTCCTAAGACAATGTGCTCCCGCCACCATTACACAGCTGTGCCCCAGAGTCAGGTAACAGGATAGGAGAATATAGGTTCTACAACACTCCAACAAATTAGTGACAAAGTCATGGAAATGAGTTGAAAAGGTTTACTGATCTTTGTAGCTTGTTGAATAATGAAGTTTGCAACATAACTTGTAATATAACACAAAATAAAGGCCCTCAATGGCTAAGTAACTGTAGGTAAACTTCACAGTACATAGCAAATGCAATTTACAACTACTGTGTGTTCACTTCTAAGAGTTCACTAAATTACATTCCCTGTCTTAAGTCAGCCCTGATGATGATTTATAACCAAGTGGGCGAGAGCTGCTCTTCTATCTTCCGAGTAGGCTTCTGTGTGTTGTCGTCCGGTCATTGGCTGATTGTACTCGGTTGGCAATTTTCTGAGGCGAGGTCAATATCTTCATCCTCAGCGCCGTCCGTGGCACAGGTGAAACTTGCACAAGTCCCTATGGCACTGACACCACCTCGCATCTTTGCAACTGTGGTGCTTTAGCCTTAGCTGTGTGTTGTTCGCACAACATAGCAACTACCTTACAGACAAATGCCTTCAAAAAAGATTTACTAATAAATTACATTATGAGAAGGAAAGTTGCTACCATATAGTGGAGGTGCTACACACACACACACACACACACACACACACACACATTTTACCCTCTCCCAAATCCTTACATCTTTCCCTCTTTCATGATGAGGCAACCGTTGGTTGCAAAAGCTTGAATTTTGTGTGTGCGTTTGTGTTTATTTGTGTGTCTATCAATATACCAACGCTTTCGTTGTGAAAGTCGTTTTGGTGTGCCTATCTGTGACTCAGCATCTCCACTATATGGTGAGTAGCAACTTTCCTTCTTTTAGTATTGTTACATTCTATCCTGGATTTTCCATTGTTTAATACTTAAATTAGATTATGACAAATTTCTCTTTTTCTCATTCTGGAAACAACCCCCAGGCCGTGGCTAAACCATGTCTCCGCAATATCCTTTCTTTCAGGAGTACTAGTTCTGCAAGGTTTGCAGGAGAGCTTCTGTGAAGTTTGATAGGTAGGAGATGAGGTAGAGGCACAAGTGAGGCTGTGAGGACGGGGCGTGAGTCGTGCTTGGGTAGCTCAGATGGTAGAGCACTTGCCCACGAAAGGCAAAGGTCCCGAGTTCGAGTCTCAGTCCGGCACACAGTTTTAATCTGCCAGGAGGTTTGAGTGGGGTCACCAGTTGCGCTGGGGAATATACCTGTGCCTTCTGCCTGTATCTAGTGTATAACACATAGCCAGATGTGACATCATTTTTTAAAGTGTTTGCACGTTGTGCAACTGATGTTTAATCTTGGAAGCATCCCGGTATTTATCTAAGTGCATTTGAAAAACTGCCTAAAAACCAAGTTCAGTCTGTCTGGCATATTGGGCCCCATTGTTAATATTTCAAAATTTTATTTTTGTGGGGATCCACAGCCTCAACATCCATTGAGAATTAAAACATGGTCCAGGTAGGTTGTATTCTGTTTATTATCTATGCGATTGGCCAATTTCAACCTTTGGTCATTTTCAAGCACTTATCTTAAGCTTCAAGCTTCAGTTTACATGATAGTGTGTAACTATCCTTTCCACATGTATCAGGGATATATTATTATAATGCAAAATAAAGCTGAAAGCTTAAGATATACGCTGGAAAGTGACCAAAAATTGAAATTGTCCAATTGCACAGATAGGAAAAAGGAACACAGTGCGCCTGGACCATGATTTGATTATCAAAATCCCATCATTAATCTGCAAGGCGGATTCAATCTGGGGCTGGCGCACATTCCTGTGTCCCAGAAGCAGGTGCTTTAACGTGCTATCAGGGCGGTTTGATCAACTATAACTGAATAAAAACTGCAAAATTCTGGATTTATGTGTAATTCATTTGAAGCTTTCCGGCAGATTAACACTTTAACTGCTCTGGACGTGTTAACGTGTGTGCCTTTGAACCTGTCCCTGTGTGCTCCGAACGTGTTCATGTGTGCCACCAGTCCTTCTACCTGGTATTCTGAACGTGTCAGATCCTTCCCACCAACACCAGCTTTTCTGAATTGTGCAGGTGGGAACTCTCCCTGCAATACATCCTACGTTCCTGTAACCCTCCTGGCCTTAACCTTCGTTAGTTGCTGTCCTCACCCATCCAGCCCCCTCCTTGTACCCATTCCAGCACTACACAGCCATCATTTCACTGCCACACCCAGTCTTTTAATTTCTTTTTATTTCTCTCCTTTCTGCTACTTACCCCCTCCCCCCTCCACACCTTCTCTCCTACCCTCCGTCTAAACTGCAACACTTCACTGTCTGCCACTCCCACCATACTATCCCCCCCCCCCCCCCCCTTGCCCCAGCCTCCTTTTTACCCCCACCCAGTCGCCACTCCCATCATGTACTGGTGCTGCTGTTTGCAGTGTAGTTTCAGCTCTCTGAGACTGCAGACATGTGTGCAAGTTGCATTTCCATGAGTGAGTGAGTGAGAGAGAGAGAGAGAGAGAGAGAGAGAGAGAGAGAGAGAGAGAGAGAGAGAGTGCTGACAAAGGCCTTAATGGCTGAAAGCTTTGTTTGTGTGAATCTGTTTGTTGTGCCTATCACGACTCGGCATCTCCGCTATATGGAGAGTAGCAACTTTCCTTCTCTGGTATTGTTACACAAATGCTCTGTTTGAAATATTAGATAAAAGCAGCAACTGAAAAATATATTATTGTATTTTACTGATATTCTCTTATCTGTTTGTGTACATAGACACAGTGAGATATATGAAAGTAAAGTAGTATAATATGATGGATACAACTTTTGCAGTGCCTTTGGAATAGCAGTAACAATAATTTTGTGTAGTTCAGTGATTGGGTGCAAGTGTTTCAATTGGATGCCATCTCAGTAGATTCTGTGACCCTAACCTACTCCAATTATCCAGCCAGAGAAAGGGGTCCTATGGTTTAACAAGAATGTGAACCACTTGTCATTTCTGGCAAGTCTCCACATCATTGAGAGGTGAATGCTAAGTTAAAAGGTAGACTGAAAAATCTGTAGTCCAATTGGGCTTTGATCTAGGACCTTTCGGTTTTCAGGCATGTGCTTACTGGTAGAGCTCCAGGGGTCCAGTGTAGAGTCACGCAAAACTTAGCAATAGTGGATAGTTAAAAATCATACAGCTTTTCACATATTATGCAGCATATTGTCTTAACCATATTAGTACTAACAATACATTTTGTTAACAGAGTAACATTTATCACTTTACAGTTTATACATATGGTAGAAAAATTGAAATTCTGCTGGCAATGTAGCACCATTTTTCCTCAGTGAAATGACAATGACAGCCAATACCTATTTTAATGTGTTCCAGTTGTTTGTTGTGCCACAGATTCAGGACATTCCAGACTTAATTTTCCGACAAGATGGTGCACCAACTCATTGGGGATTAGATGTTTATGCTTGTTTGGATACAACAGTTTTGGGAGATGGATTGAGTGTGATGGTTCCATCAACCGTCCTCCATGATCACTAGACATAACACCACTGGTTTTCTTACTTTCGGATTATGCCAAAGATAATGTTTACCAAACACCAGGCACAGAGTTATTGATATCATAACATCCATCCTCCATCAAATGTTGACCAACACACAGGTGGAATTGGAATATTTGGAATATTGCTTGGATATTCTTCGAGTAATGGAAGGAGCACATGCCAAAATTTTTTGAGAGAGAGAGAGAGAGAGAGAGAACGTGTACACAGTAATTTATATGTGTTTATGTATCATGTTCTCTGTCTCATTCATATTTGTAATCAGGGAATCATATTCTCTGCCTCATGCACGTTTGTAATCAGGGAAAGACTTGTATGACACCCTGTACTTTATACTGTTAAATATTTATTGACACTGTAATTGCACTATTTTATAATAACACTATCATAGAAGGTGCACTTTAGATGGTTGTCTTGAAGCATGTAATATTTTGTATTGCTTAAATGTGGCCAGGTAATTTGTTCTAATGCTTTTTCACTGTTGTAATGGTCCATTTTGCTTCGATTTTGTGTGTTGCAGCTTTTGTCTGGTTTTGTATATGCAAACATCCCGGTTTGTATAAACAAGTTTGTCCCTGTCCTCTAGAATTTTCTTGGCAAATTATGTGATCTCAAAGAAATATAGGCAATGTAAGGGGCCATCCATTTTTAAACAGTAACTTGCATGAGTTTCTGTAAGTTGTTTCTATTTTCAGGTTCTTTTCCCCACAAAAATGATTCCATATCTTAACAATGATTTTACTTGTGTATGGTACACACTTCTTATAACCTGCTGTGTTGTGTAACCTATAAGAATTTTCATACAAAAGAACATTGCACAATAGGGTCCAGCCGAAAGAGATAGTGCAATTGCTAAGGAACAAACCTCTTGGATTTTACTCCATCTGGCCATCTCGATTTTAGTTTTCTGTGGTTCTCCTAACCACCTCCTGTACTCTTGTAAAAATGTCCTTGTATATTCTATGTGTATGCACGTAAAATAAAGGGAAGTCAACCACTCGTCTATAGCTGAGTGATGTGTGACACATAGAAACACACAACAGGAAACCATATTTACAGCAGCTTCTGAGTTCTTGCTTTGATGAGGATAAGACAGGTGATCAGCTGCGGCCTTGCTGAAGGGACTATCCCAGCATTTGTGTGAAATGAAAAGATTTAGGAGAACCATAGAAATCTTTAATGAGGATGGCCAGACATATATGAAATCAGTGTACTAACAACTGCACTGCCTCTTCCAATTAGTCCCTATTCGGCAGTATTCTTTTGTATCAAAATTCTCACAGGATAGACAACACAACAGGCTATAAGAAATGTGTACCATGCACACCAGTGTGTACTTCTACTAAAGAAAGAGCAAGGGCTTGAAAGGTAGTATAAATACTTTTTAGTGTCAATCGGCTGTAAGTGAAGAGTTTTCTGTTATTCTATGTATTGTTCCATCCATGAATTTTCATTATTGTTATACTATTTGTATGCATGGTTGCGCTATTTACAAAAGCAACTGTGAAAGTAAGTTCCAATTGGTAATAAAAAAGGAATTGGATACAGATAAAGAAAGCAATTTATTTCACAAACATGTGTAACACACTACTTTTCAACATAGCCCCCATAATTTTCCAACCATTTCTCATAGTGTGGTATAATTTTATGTATTCCTTCATTATACAGGGTGGTCCATTGATAGTGACCAGGCCAAATATCTCACAAAATAAGTATCAAATGAAAAAACTACAAAGAACGAAACTCGTCTAGCTTGAAGGGGGCAACCAGATGGCGCTATGGTTGGCCGGCTAGATGGCGCTGCCATAGGTCAAACAGATATCAACTGCATTTTTTAAAATAGGAACCTCCATTTTTTATAACATATTCGTGTAGTATGTAAATAAATATGAATGCTTTAGTTGGTCCACTTTTTTCGCTTTGTGATAGATGGTGCTGTAATAGTCACAAACGTATAAGTACATGGTATCACGTAACACTCCGCCAGTGTGGATGGTATTTGCTTCATGATACATTACCCGTGTTAAAATGGACTGTTTACCAATTGTGGAAAAGGTCGATATCGTGTTGATGTATGGCTATTGTGATCAAAATGCCCGATGGCCGTGTGCTATGTATGCTGCTTGGTATCCTGGATGAGATCATCCAAGTGTCCGGTCTGTTTGCTGGAAAGTTACGTTATTTAAGGAAACAGGAAGTGTTCAGCCACATGTGAAATGTCAACCATGACCTGCAACAAATGATGATGCCCAAGTAGGTATTTTAGCTGCTGTCACTGCTAATCCGCACATCAGTAGCAGACAAATTGCGTGAGAAGCGGGAATCTCATAAACGTTGGTGTTGAGAATGCTACATCAACATCGATTGCACCCATACCATATTTCTATGCACCAGGAATTGCATGGCAACAACTCTGAACATTGTGTACAGTTCTGCCACTCGGCACAAGAGAAATTATGGGACGATGACAGATTTTTTGCACGCGTTCTGTTTAGGGACGAAGCATCATTCACCAACAGCGGTAACGTAAACCGGCATTATATGCACTATTGGCAGTGGAAAATCCACGATGGCTGCGACAAGTGGAACATCAGCGACATTGGCGGGTTAATGTATGGTGTGGCATTATTGGAGGAATGATAATTGGCCCTCATTTTATCGATGGCAGTTTAAATGGTGCAATGTGTGCTGATTTCCTACATAATGTTCTACCATTGTTACTGAAAGATGTTTCAGTTCATGGCAGAATGGAAATGTACTTCCAACATGATGGATAGCTCGTGTGCGGTTGAAGCGGTACTGAATAGCATATTTCATGACAGTTGGATTGGGCATTGAGGCACCATTCCGTGGCTCACACGTTCACCGGATCTGACATCCCCGGATTTCTTTCTGTAGGGAAAGATGAAGGATATTTGCTATCAAGATCCACCGATAATGCCTGACAACATGCGTCAGCGCATTGTCGATGCATGTGTGAACATTACGGAAGGTGAACTACTCGCTGTTGAGACGAATGTCGTTACACGTATTGCCAAATGCATTGAGGTTGACGGACATCATTTTGAGCATTTATTGCATTACTGTGGTATTTACAGATAATCAGGCTATAACAAATGCGTTCTCAGAAATGATAAGTTCAGAAAGGTACATGTGTCACATTGGAACAACAAAAAAAAAATGTTCAAACGTACCTACGTTCTGTATTTTACGAGGGCTATCCACAAAGTACATTACATTTTGGAATTAAAAATAAATAAAGTATTGAAATTTTTTTTATTATATGCAGATGAAAGCCACACTTAAATACTACTTTTCTACATGGTTGCCATTTAAATTGAGGCACTTATCGTAGTGATGGACGAGCTTGGAAATTCCTTTGTCGTAAAATTTGGCCGCCTGCACCCTCAACCACGTGGTTACCTCTTTTTGAAGCTGTGCATTGTCATCAAAACACTGCATAGCCAACCACTTCTTCATTGCTGGGAATAAGTGGAAGTCGCTCGGTGAGGAATGAGGAAACAACTCCCACTTAAAAGATTTGAGAACTTCACGAGTGGAATTTGCCTTGTGGGCCCGGTCGTTGTCGTGAATCGGCAAGATCTTTGAGCCCAACTTTCCCCTGCGCTTGTTTTTTATTGCTCTTCTGAGGTTGT
Organism: Schistocerca gregaria; assembly: GCF_023897955.1. NCBI lineage: Eukaryota > Metazoa > Arthropoda > Insecta > Orthoptera > Acrididae > Schistocerca > Schistocerca gregaria. The sequence goes on along the minus strand of NC_064930.1, from coordinate 59,002,112 downwards.
GCAGAGTTTGGCAATACCTTTTCTGCCCCAAAAGAAGAGGTAACCACGTGGTTGAAGGTGCAGGTGGCCGACTTTTACGACGAAGGAATTTCCAAGCTCATCCATCGCTATGATAAGTGCCTTAATTTAAATGGCAACTATGTAGAAAAGTAGTATTTAAGTGTGGCTTTCATCTGTATATAATTTAAAAAAAATTCCAATACTTTATTTATTTTTAATTCCAAAATGTAATGTACTTTGTGGATAGCTCTCGTAATTTAAAAAACCTACCTGTTACCAACTGTTTGTCTAAAACTGTGAGCCATATGTTTGTGACTATTACAGTGCCATCTATCACAAAGCAAAACAAGTAGTCCAACTAAAACATTCATATTTCTTTATGTGCTACACGAATATGTAATAAAAAATGGGGGTTCCTATTTTAAAATACGCAGTTGATATCCATTTGACTTATAGCAGCGCCATCTAGTGGGCCAATCATAGCAGCATCTGGTTTCCCCCTTCAAGCTAGACAAGTTTTGTTATTTGCAGTTTTTTCATTTGACGCTTATTTCGTGAGATATTTGGCCCGGTCATGATCAATGGACCACCCTGTAGAGTATTGCCAACTGTGTTGTCAACCATGTGGAAACATCTCCTTTTACCTCTTCTTCATTATTGAAGTGTTTACCACCAAGGAACAACTTCAGATACTGAAAGAGATGAAAACTGCTAATAGTGAGATCGGGACTGAATGGAGGATGGCCAAAAACATCCCAGCTAAAGCTCTGGAGTTGTTTTGTCACATTTGTAGCATGTGATCAGGCCTTGTTGTGAATGGAAACCACACCTTTTGAGAGGATTGCTCTGTGCTTGTTTGGTATTGTACAGTGCAATTTCTTAAGCATCTTGCAATTAACATCCTTATTGATTGTTTTATCTTGCAGAAAAAAATCAGCCAGTAAAATGCCTTGTCTGTCCCAAAGCACTGTGCACATGACTTTTTGGGGTGTCAAGAGTTGCTTGGGTTCATCCTTTCCTGGGAACGAAGTGTGTCTTCATTCCATTGATCATTGTTTCATTTCAGGCATATCATAAGGGACCCAAGTTTCATCCCCTGTGACTATCTGGAATAAAAATTTCTCTTCATTTTTGTAACATGTAAAAAAATAAAGTGTGCTACCCACCCACTGTTGTTTGTGTTGCTCGCTAAGAAGTTTAGTCACCCAACATGTGCAAAGTTTAAGAAAACCCAGTTTTTCTGTAACAATCTCATAAATTACACTGTGAAATTTTTGGAAGTGATAAGCAATAGCATTAATTGTAAACCTGTGGTTTTCCTTAACCATTTCTTTGACTGCACTAACCAACTGATCAGAAGACACAGATGAAAGTTCACTTAATTCTTTGCAGTGCACTTGATCGTGCCGTTCCTTAAACTGTCGGACCCATCTTCTCAGCATTGAAGCACTCATTTCATTTTCTCCACAAATGTCGCAGATTTGTCATTGAATGTCACTTGATTTAATGTTCTTAACACTCAGAAAACAAACCACAGATCTCAATTCACATGCTGTGGACTTTTTGATCAATGATTATTATGAACAATGATTACAAGTGACACACAACACAGAGCAAGCTCAAAATGACGTCATTTCATTCTGCTGGAACCAGAGATACTACTGCTTATGAGTGGAGCTGTGATTGCAGCAGTGCTGCAGAGAAAAATGAATAGGGAACTTACTTTCCGAACTACCCTTGTATTTTTAATGTATTGTGATGAGAAATCCTACATCATTACTTGATGATATGTGGATAGATGAATAAAAAAATAAAAAATATGAAAAATACAATAATGTGTAGTACTTAGTGTAATGTTTATATAATTCTTCTCTTCATCCCATTTTAAATGATCTTGTATCTACAGACTGAGGAAGTTAACCGCTTTTACAGTTGCTAGTTTCTTTTTAAATGTAGTTGCTTCCTTGAGTTTGTAGGCACTTCCTTCGTGAAGGATGAAATTACACTGCATCTGTTTTTTTTCTGCATTTCTAATTGCGTGATTTTTTTGAAGAACTGTTGTGAAATCATTGATACACAGGCTTCCATTTCATTCTGCAGCCCATCTGCAGTCTTCCTTCTAATCATCAGCTATGTGGGCAAACATCTGCAAATTTCATACATTTTAGGAAAGGGTTGGATTTTTCTAAATCATTTCTGTAAAATAGGACCCATACTGGGTCTACAGTTGAGCTGTGGGAGACAACATATTTGATGTTCTGTTTTTCTAATTGGTATACATGTATACTGTTTCCTTCTCATGCACTGACTTCAGTTATTTGTTGACCATTTCGAAAGTAACATGAGACCTATTTAAGGGGAGTTATGTTTTCCTATATAGCTGCTTTTCAAGTGTTAATAAAGTAATGTGGTAGTAATTCCCATAGTGGTCATTGTAAGTAGGTTAGCACTGGTCATAATTAATTGTAAGTGCAAGAGTATTCAAAATGATAGAGACACTTTCAAGTGATTGCAAAACGTGTTGGTAATGATGTAAGGTAACATATGTATGGAAACAGTAAATCACAAAGTATTTTCTGTCATATTCACAAATGTTCATCTTGTGAATCATTAGTCACAAGGCACACGTCCAGCCTATAGTCCAGCTTGACTCACTGTTGCCCCAAAGTGTCTGCATCCCTGTAAGTCACAGTTGCCGTGGTACAGCCTCATAAGTTAGAGATGTTGTGGGGAGTGGAGGATGGAAACAGTGTCTTTGATGTAACCTCATAGGTAAAAAGTCACACATTCTCAGGTCCAGAGAATGTCAGGCCACTGCCAGCAACTGCAGATTGTCAGCTGATTCACAACTATTCCTTCATCATGGCAGTTCAGTATCTGAGAACTCTTGTTTATTTATTCCATGTGATCTGATGGTACACAGTGTGTTGCAGATGTTGGAAAATATCATTTAACACTGTTAACATATATTAACATAGGCCTATAGTATCCTAATGCATTATATTGCTCGATGTTTTCAACTTAACACAAACAGCAAGATTACTGTTCTACAGAGTAAAAACAGTGACACAACAAATATGACTTCACGGCTTTGCTAAATTTTATGTTGTCTTCGATGGACTTAATACTAGTGGGAAGATTGTTGAACAGTTGGAGGCCCGTGTGGAAAGCTCCCTTTTTACACAGTTGAGTGTTTGTACGTGTAACATGCAGGTTTGCATTTTTCATGGTGATGTGTCCATGTATTTCATTATTTTTTACAAACATTGGTGTGGAAGGGTGGTGCAGCACCTTCTGTTGAAAAAGAAAATCATCACTGTTCTCTTGCAATTGTGGCATGAACTATACAAAATGACTTCTTAACTGGTCTGGCAAGCATGTTGCTGGAGATCACTGTAACAAAATAAACTTTCTAAGCTACTGTTTCCATACATGTAATCACATAATACCTTACCTCAATACAAATATTTTTTACAGTTACTTGAATGTGTCTACATAATTTTTGATTACCCTGTTTCATTTACATAAGTAGGCAACAGTAGCTGCTTTTGCCTGTTGATGTGTAATTCGACTTATTCCAGTTCCCTGAAGGCGCTCCTTCATGATGAAATTTGTAGAATACTATGTGTACATGAATTAATGATGGAAGGAATAGAGGTAACAGTTCACCGGGTAGTTGAAGTGCTGAGTTTTCAATAGTGTAAGATTACGGTGTCTTTAGACAGACTGGTGTGACATCAACTTTGTGTCTCTTTGCATTTAATAGTGACTTGGGTACTAGAGATTCTCTGGGTCTTTTCCACATGCCCTAAGTAGTGTGGGGGATGCTGATCCGGGCAGATGTGTCAGAATGTGGTGATCATTAATTGACTATAGAGTGGTGAAGACCGATCACATAACACAGACAACTGGATAGGAGATTTATGAGTGGAAATTATTGATTACATTCTAGGGGTTGGTTTATACAGGGGTAATAAGTGTGAATTAGTGCAAGTGATAGAAGATCACAAGTGTGAGTTGCATGACTGGCATTATCCTGCAAACTAAATATGTAATTAAATTCAATTCTATATCTGTATCTACATCTGTTGTTGTTGTGGTCTTCAGTCCTGAGAGTGGTTTGATGCAGCTCTCATACAGTAAAGCTGAATGCCCTCGGGAAAAATTACGGCTGTAATTTCCCCTTGCTTTCAGCCGTTCGCAGTACCAGCACAGCAAGGCCGTTTTGGTTATTGTTACAAGGCCAGATCAGTCAATCATCCAGACTGTTGCCCCTGCAACTACTGAAAAGGCTGCTGTCCCTCTTCAGGAACCACACGTTTGTCTGGCCTCTCAACAGACACCCCTCCATTGTGGTTGTACCTACGGTACGGCTATCTGTATCACTGAGGCACGCAAGCCTCCTCACCAACGGCAAGGTCCATGTTTCATGGACATCTATACTCTGCAAACCACCGTGAGGTGCATGGCAGAGGGTACAATCCATTGTACCAGTTATTAGGGCTTCTTTTTGCTCCATTCACTTATTGAGCATGGAAAGAATGATTGTTTGAATTCCTCTGTGCATGCCATAATTATTCTAATCTTATCCTTAGTTGGGAGCTCCAACGCCAGGCGCATAATGGGGCCCCTTAGGGATATGGCAGCTAGAGAGGGGAGGAAACCAATGTGCACTGCGTCTGCATACCAGGGGGATTCATTCCAGATGTGGAAAGGGTCCTTCCGGATGCCATGGAGGGTACAGGGTGCACCCATCTGCAGGTGGTCGCTCATGTCGGCACCAATGATGTGTGTCGCTATGGATCGGAAGAAATCCTCTCTGGCTTCTGGCGGCTATCTGATTTGGTGAAGACTGCCAGTCTCACTAGCGGGATGAAAGCAGAGCTCACCATCTGCAGCATTGTCGACAGGATCTTTGGTACAGAGCCGAGTGGAGGGTCTGAATCAGAGGCTGAGACGGTTCTGCGACCGTGTGGGCTGCAGATTCTTCGACTTGCGCCATAGGGTGGTGGGGTTTCGGGTTCCACTGGATAGGTCAGAAGTCCACTACACGCGGCAAGCGGCTACACAGATATCAGGGGTTGTGTGGTGTGGGCTGGGCAGTTTTTTAGGTTAGATGGCCTTGGGCAAGTACAGAAAGGGCAACAGCCTCAACGGGTGCGGGGCAAAGTCAGGACACGCGGGGACCAAGTAGCAATCGGTATTGTATTTGTAAACTGTTGAAGCTGCATTGGTAAAGTACCGGAACTTCAAGTGCTGATAGAAAGCACCGAAGCTGAAAGCATTATAGGTACAGAAAGCTGTCTGAAGCCTGAGATAAATTCTGCCGAAATTTTTACCAAGGTACAGACGGTGTTTAGAAAGTATAGAATGCATGCAACCAGTGGTGGAGTGTTTGTCACTGTTAGTAGCAGTTTATCCTGTAGTGAAGTAGAAGTGGATAGTTCCTGTGAAATATTATGGGTCGAGGTTACACTCAACAACCGAGCTAGGTTAATAATTGGCTCCTTTTACCGACCTCCCGACTCAGCAGCATTAGTGGCAGAACAACTGAGAGAAAATTTGGAATACATTTCACATAAATTTTCTCAGCATGTTATAGTCTTAGATGGAGATTTCAATTTACCAGATATAGACTGGGACACTCAGATGTTTAGGACGGGTGGTAGGGACAGAGCATCGAGTGACAATATACTGAGTGCACTATCCGATAATTACCTCGAGCAATTAAACAGAGACCCAACTCGTGGAGATAACATCTTTCACCTACTGATAACAAACAGACCCGAACTTTTCGACTTTGTATGTGCAGAACAGGGAATCAGTGATCATAAGGCTGTTGCAGCATCCCTGAATATGGAAGTTAATAGGAATATAAAAAAAAAGGGAGGAAGGTTTATCTGTTTAGCAAGAGTAATAGAAGGCAGATTTCAGACTGCCTATCAGATCAAAACGAAAATTTCTGTTTCGACACTGACAATGTTGAGTGTTTATGGAAAAAGTTCAAGGCAATCATAAAATGCATTTTAGACAGGTACGTGCCGAGTAAAACTGTGAGGGACGGGAAAAACCCACCGTGGTACAACAACAAAGTTAGGAAACTACTGCGAAAGCAAAGAGAGCTTCACTCCAAGTTTAAACGTAGCTAAAATCTCTCAGACAAACAGAAGCTAAACGATGTCAATGTTAGCGTAAGGAGGGCTATGTGTGAAGTGTTCAGTGAATTCGAAAGTAAAATTCTATGTACCAACTAGACAGAAAATACTAGGAAGTTCTGGTCTTACGTTAAATCAGTAAGTGGCTCGAAACAGGATATCCAGACGCTCTGGGATGATGGTGGCATTGAAACAGAGGATGACACGCGTAAAGCTGAAATACTAAACACCTTTTTCCAAAGCTGTTTCACAGAGGAAGACCGCACTGCAGTTCCTTCTCTAAAACCTTGCACAAATGAAAAAATGGCTGACATCGAAATAAGTGTCCAAGGAATAGAAAAGCAACTGGAATCACTCAACAGAGGAAAGTCCACTGGACCTGACGGGATACCAATTCGATTCTACACAGAGTATGCGAAAGAACTTGCCCCTCTTCTAACAGCCGTGTACCACAAGTCTCTAGAGGAACAGAAGGTTCCAAATGATTGGAAAAGAGCACAGGTAGTCCCAGTCTTCAAGAAGGGTCGTCGAGCAGATGCACAAAACTATAGACCTATATCTCTGACGTCGATCTGTTGTAGAATTTTAGAACATGTTTGTTGCTCGAGTATCATGTCATTTTTGGAAACCCAGAATCTACTCTGTAGGAATCAACATGGATTCCGGAAACAGCGATCGTGTGAGACCCAACTCACTTTGTTTGTTCTTGAGACCCAGAAAATATTAGATACAGGCTCCCAGGTAGATGCCGTTTTTCTTGACTTCCGGAAGGCGTTCGATACAGTTCTGCACTGTCGCCTGATAAACAAAGTAAGAGCCTACGGAATATCAGACCAGCTGTGTGGCTGGATTGAAGAGTTTTTAGCAAACAGAACACAGCATGTTGTTATCAATGGAGAGACGTTTACAGACATTAAAGTAACCTCTGGCGTGCCACAGGGGAGTGTTATGGGACCATTGCTTTTCACAATATATATAAATGACCCAGTAGATAGCGTCGGAAGTTCCGTGCGGCTTTTCGCGGATGATGCTGTAGTATACAGAGAAGTTGCAGCATTAGAAAATTGTAGTGAAATGCAGGAAGATCTGCAGCGGATAGGCACTTGGTGCAGGGAGTGGCAACTGACCCTTAACATAAACAAATGTAATGTATTGCGAATACATAGAAAGAAGGATCCCTTATTGCATGATTATATGATAGCCGAACAAACACTGGCAGCAGTTACTTCTGTAAAATATCTGGGAGTACGCATGCGGAATGATTTGAAGTGGAATGATCATATAAAATTAATTATTGGTAAGATGGGTACCAGGTTGAGATTCATTGGGAGAGTCCTTAGAAAATGTAGTCCATCAACAAAGGAGGTGGGTTACAAAACACTCGTTCGACCTATACTTGAGTATTGCTCATCAGTGTGGGATCCGTACCGGATCAGGTTGATGGAGGAGATAGAGAAGATCCAAAGAAGAGCGGCGCATTTCGTCACAGGGTTATTTGGTAAGCGTGATAGCGTTACGGAGATGTTTAACAAACTCAAGTGGCAGACTTTGCAAGAGAGGCGCTCTGCATCGCAGTGTAGCTTGCTTTTCAGATTTCGAGAGGGTGCGTTTCTGGGTGGGGTATCGAATATATTGCTTCCCCCTACTTATACCTCCCGAGGAGATCACGAATGTAAAATTAGAGAGATTAGAGCGCACACGGAGGCTTTCAGACAATCGCCCTTCCCGCGAACCATATGCGACTGGAACAGGAAAGGAAGGTAATGACAGTGGCACGTAAAGTGCCCTCCGTCACACACCGTTGGGTGGCTTGCGGAGTATAAATGTAGATGTAGATCCTCACAATCCCTGTCTGAGTGATACAAATGGTGTTGTAGTATATCCCTAGAGTAATCATTTAAAGCTGGTTCTTGAAACTTTGTTAACAGACTTTCCCGGGATAGTTTATATCTCTCTTCAAGAGTCTGCCATTTCAGTTCCTTAGTATCTCTGTGACACTTCCCATGGGTTGAACAAACCTGTGACCATTTGTGCTGGCCTTCTCTGTATACATTCAATATCCCCTGTTAGTCCTATCTGGTTTGGATCCCACACACTTGAGAAATATTCTAGGATGAGTCATGCAAGTGATCTGCAAGCAGTCTCTCTTGTAGGCTGATTGCACTCCCCAGTGTTCTATCAATACACTGAAGTCTACCATCTGCTTTACCCACAACTGAATATTTGTGATTATTTCATTTCATATCCCTACAAAGTGTTACATGTTGGTATTTGTATGAGTTGGTTGATTTCAACTGTGACTTATTGATGTTATAGAATACTATTTTATTTATTTACTTTTTTTATTTTTTTCGTTTTTTTTTGTGAAGTACACAATTTTACATTTTTGAACATGTAGAGCAAGTTGCCAATGTCTGCACCATGTTGAAATCTTATATCTGACTGAATTTATGCAGCTTCTTTCAGATAGTACTTCATTATAAATAACTGAATCATGTGCAAAAAGCCTGATTTTACTGTTAATATTGTCTGCAAGGGTCTCAACACACTTCTCTGGTCCATCCAAGATAATATGCTGTGTCCTTCCTACCAAAATGTCCTCAATCCTGTCACAAATTTCACTTGATATCCCATATGATTGTACTTTCGACAATAATTGTAGGTGTGGTTCTGAGCCAAATGCATTTTGAAAATCAAGAAACACTGCGTCTACTTGGTTGTCCTGATTCAAAGCTTTCAGTATGTCATGTAAGAAAAGTGCGAGTTGAGTTTCACATGATCGATGTTTTCGAAAACTGTGCTAGTTGGCATTGGGGAGGTCATTCAGTTCAAGATACCTCATTACAGTTGAGCTCAGAATGTGTTCTAAGATTCTACAACATATTGATGTCAAGGACATTGGATGGTAGTTTTGTGGATAACTTCTGCTACCCTTCTTGTGGCGGGTGTGACCTGTGCCTTCTTCCATGAAGTGGGCACAATTTTTAGTTCGAGGGATATATGGTAGATTATAGGTAGAAGAGGGGCAACTCAGCTGCTAATTCAGTATGGAATCTGACAGGGATTCCATTGGGGCCTGGAGCTTTGTTAATTTTTAACGATTTCAGCTCTTTCTCTACATCACTGACACCAATACTTATTTCATTTATCTTTTCAGTGGTATTAGGATTAAATTCGGGCAATTCTCCTGGGTTTTCCTTAGTAAAGGAACAGTTGAAAACAGAATTAAGCATTTCAGCTTCTGCTTTGCTACCTTCCATTTCAGTTCCTGCCTCATTTGCGAGGGACAGGACACTAACTTTGGTGGCACTAACAGCCTTTACATACGACCAGACTATCTTTGAATTTTGTGAAATGTCATTTGACGATATTCTGCTATTGTAGTCATTGAAGGAATCATGCATTGGTTTCTTGACAGCCAAACATGTTTCATTCAGCATCTCTCTATCTATAACCCTACACTTTGTTTTACACCTATTACGGAGTAATCTCTGTTTCTTTAGAAGTTTCTTTACAGTGACTGTATACTATGGAGGTTCCCGACCATTATGAATTGTCTACTGGGTAGACATCTATCCAGTGTGTGGTTAACTATTCATTTAAACTTGAGCCAGGCTTCCTTGACATGCTCGTGGCCTGAGCTGAAAGTTTTAAGTTCCTCATTGAGATATGACATTACTGATGTTTTGTCCAGTTTACTGAAGATTTTTCCTGAGGGCATGCAGCTTTACTGTATGGTTAAATGATGATGGCATCCTCTTGGGTAAAATATTCTGGAGGTAAAATAGTCCCCCATTCGGATCTCTGCACAGGGACTACTCAAGAGGACGTTCTTATCAGGAGAAAGAAAACTGGTGTTCTACGGATCAGAGCGTGGAATGTCAGATCCCTTAATCGGGCAGGTAGGTTAGAAAATTTAAAAAGGGAAATGGATAAGTTAAAGTTAGATATAGTGGGACTTAGTGAAGTTCGGTGGCAGGAGGAACAAGACTTCTGGTCAGATGAATACAGGGTTATAAACACAAAATCAAATAGGGGTAATGCAGGAGTAGGTTTAATAATGAATAGGAAAATAGGATGCGGGTAAGCTACTACAAACTGCATAGTGAACGCATTATTGTGGCCAAGATAGACACAAAGCCCATGCCTACTACAGTAGTACAAGTTTATATGCCAACTAGCTCTGCAGATGAGGAAGAGATGGATGAAATGTATGATGAGATAAAAGAAATTATTCAGATAGCAAAGGGAGATGAAAATTTAATAGTCATGCGTGACTGGAATTCAATAGTAGGAAAAGGGAGAGAAGGAAACGTAGTAAGTGAATATGGATTGGGGGGAAGAAATGAATGAAGGAGCCGCATGGTAGAATTTTGCACAGAGCATAACTTAATCATAATTAACAATTGGTTCAAGAATCATAAAAGAAGGTTGTATACGTGGAAGAAGCCTGGAGATACTGACATGTTTCAGATAGCTTATATAATGGTAAGACAGATTTCAGGAACCAGGTTTTAAATAGTAAGTCTTTTCCAGGGGCAGATGTGGACTCTGACCACAATTTGTTGGTTATGAACTGTGGATTAAAATTGAAGAAACAGCAAAAAGGTAGGAATTTGAGGAGATGGGACCTGGATAAATTGAAAGAAACAGAGGTTGTAGAGAGCTTCAGGGAGAGCACTAGGCAATAATTGACAAGAATGGGGGAAAGAAATAAAGTAGAAGAAGAATGGGTAGCTTTGAGAGACGAAATAGTGAAGGTAGAAGAGGATCAAGTAGATAAAAAGATGAGGGCTAATAGAGATCCTTGGGTAACAGAAGAAATATTGAATTCAATTGATGAAAGGAGAAAGTATAAAAATGCAGTAAATGAACTGGCAAAAAGGAATACAAACATATCAAAAATGAGATAGACAGGAAGTGCAAAATGGCTAAGCAGGAATGGCTAGAGGACAAATGTAAGGATGTAGAGGCTATCTCACTAGGAGTAAGACAGATACTGCCCACAGGAAAATTAAAGAGAGCTTTGGAGAAAAGAGAACCACTTGCATGAATATAAAGAGCTCAGATGGAAACCCAGTTCTAAGCAAAGAAGGGAAAGCAAAAAGGTGGAAGGAGTATATAGAGGGTCATACAAGGGCGATGTTCTGAAGGACAATATTATAGAAATGGAAGATATATGATAGTGCGTGAAGAGTTTGACAGAGCACTGAAAGACCTAAGTCGAAACAAGACTCCGGGAGTAGACAACATTCCATTAGAACTACTGACGGCTTTGGGAGAGCCAGTCCTGACAAAACTGTACCATGTGGTGAGCAAGATGTACGGGACAGGCGAAATACCCTCAGACTTCGTGAAGAATATAATAATTCCAATCCCAAAGAAAGCAGGTATTGACAGATGTGAAAATTACCGAACTATCAGTTTAATAAGTCACAGCTACAAAATACTAACACGAATTCTTTACAGACAAATGGAAAAGCTGGTAGAAGCCAACCTCGGGGAAGATCAGTTTGGATTCCGTAGAAATGTTGGAACATGTGAGGCAATACTGACCCTATGACGTATCTTAGAAAATAGATTAAGGAAAGGCAAACCTATGTTTCTAGCATTTGTAGACTTAGAGAAAGCTTTTAACAATGTTGGCTGGAATACTCTCTTTCAAATTCTGAAAGTGGCAGGGGTAAAATACAGGGAGCGAAAGGCTATTTACAATTTGCACGAAAACCAGATGGCAGTTATATGAGTTGAGTGACACGAAAGGGAAGCAGTGTTTGGGAAGGAAGTGAGACAGGGTTGTAGCCTCTCCCGGGTGTTATTCAATCTGTATATTGAGCAAGCAGTAAAGGAAACAAAAGAAAAATTCGGAGTAGGTATTAAAATCCATGGAGAAGAAATAAAAACTTTGAGGTTCTCCGATGACATTGTAATTCTGTCAGAGACAGCAAAGGACTTGGAAGTGCAGTTGAACGGAATGGACAGTGTCTTGAAAGGAGGATATAAGATGAACATCAACAAAAGCAAAATGAGGATAATGGAATGTAGTCGAATTAAGTCGGGTGATGCTGAGGGAATTAGATTAGGAAATGAGCCACTTAAAGTAGTAAATCAGTTTTGCTATTTGGGGAGCAAAATAACTGATGATGGTCGAAGTAGAGAGAATATAAAATGTAGACTGACAATGGCAAGGAAAGCGTTTCTGAAGAAGAGAAATTTGTTGACATCGAGTGTAGATTTGAGTGTCAGGAATTCGTTTCTGAAAGTATTTGTATGGAGTGTAGCCATGTATGGAAGTGAAACATGGATGATAAATATTTTAGACAGGAAGAGAAGAGAAGCTTTCAAAATGTAGTGCTACAGAAAAATGCTGAAGATTAGATGGGTAGAAGACATAACTAATGAGGAGGTATTCAATAGAATTGTAGAGAAGAGAAATTTGGGCACAACTAGACTAGAAGAAGGGATCAGTTGGTAGGGCCTATTCTGAGGCATCAAGGGATCACCAATTTTGTACAGGAGGGCAGCGTGGAGGGTAAAAATCGCAGAGGGAGACAAACAGATGAATACACTAAACAGATTCAGAAGGATGTAGGTTGCAGTAGGTACTGGGAGATGATGAAGCTTGCACAGGATAGAGTAGCATGGAGGGCTGCATCAAACCACTGTCTGGACTGAAGACCACAACAACTACAATTGAAGATACATATCTTTCTGCTTGTTTTAGTTATCCTTTGTACTTTGGTAATTATTGTTGCTACTGCATTGTGGTCACTGATACCAGTTTTGATGCGGACATCCTCAAAGAGATCATGCCTGTTTGTTGCCATTAGATCTAGTATATTTTCATCATGATTGGGGTTCCTAACTGTCTGTTCTAGGTAGTTTTCAGAAAAGGCATCTAGTAAAGTTTCACAGGATGTCTTATCATGCCCACCACTAACAAAATTGTAATTTTCCTAATTAATTGTTGGATGATTAAAAGTCTCCACCAATAATTACAGTGTGACTGGGGAACTTACACACAAGTGAACTGAGGTTTTCTCTGAAGTTTTTGGTTAGATCAGGAGATGAGTCATGTGGGTGATAGAAGGATCCAATTAATGTGAGTTGTCATTTGTAATATATTTAATACTACACATCCCTTCTGGTAGTCTTTTATAAGATCAAGGTCACTCAGGTACAAATCACTAATTCTCCCATTCCACAACAACTTTCTCACGCATACATTTACATAATTTTAATGCAATATCATATTCTCCTCCTTCCCCCCCCCCCCCCCCCCCCCCCCCCTCCAAGAACCATGGACGTAGCAATTGGTGGGGAGGCTTGCGTGCCTCAGTGATACAGATAGCCGTACTGTAGGTGCAACCACAACGGAGGGGTATCTGTTGAGAGGCCAGACAAACGTGTGGTTCCTGAAGAGGGGCAGCAGCCTTTTCAGTAGTTGCTGGGGCGACAGTCTGGATGATTGACTGATCTGGCCTTGTAACACTAACCAAAGTGGCCTTGCTGTGCTGGTACTGTGAACAGCTGAAAGCAAAGGGAAACTGCAGCCGTAATTTTTCCCGAGGGCATGCAGCTTTACTGGCATGGAGAGCTGCATCAAACGTCTCAGGACGGAAGACCACAACAACAACAATAACAACAAGAACATCATATTCTCACTTTACTTCTGTCTTCCATTCACTCTCTCTGTCTCTCCAAAATGCTAACGATTCTAAAACATGATGAAATGATAATTTTCCAAAGTAGTTTTAATTACGTCAGAAATATGTGGTAATGAAACTATAGAAAATTTTGGAAAATCAGATTATATGAACCTATCCTCCACGTTGTAGTTTGAATTTATACTATGTGTGAAAACATTACAGTCCCTAACTCAGTTTAACGATGCCAGCATGGTTATTATGTGTTTTAGGCAAAAATTTAAATCTCCAGAAGTATTGACATTATTGATTTGAAATTTTAATGGTATGGTAGTGTTATCCATAGAATTTATTGTTCTAAGTATGAAAAAGACCAATTAATATTTAATAGTACTTCATCAAATTCATAGAGAGTGTGTGTAACATATTGCACGCAGTTTTAGACAAGTAGACGGCTTGCTCGGCCCAATAGCCAGCGTCAGCTGTGCCAGTATGAGAACCAAACAAAATCTGCTCTCCCCCAGCTCGACAGCAATTTACGCTTCCATTGCAAGATGACAACTCTTAATAATTTCCTACATTACAACCTGTTGGAACTGTTTATGTCACAGTTTGGAGTATTTCGGTTTCTGTTTGATCCTTTTATGTGCTAGAGTAAAAAAAAAAAAAGAAACACCGCCACTATACGGGCTCCTGCTTGGTGTTGTATGGACTAACAGTGCAGTATTTCCGCAAGTGGACTGGTAGCAATAAGGGTAGAGGGGTGGGTTACCTGTCACCCATTGTCCCTACACCCTCCATCGAACAGTTTCCCCTTCTTCCACTACCTCTGCCCTTTCACCCGTAGCCAATTCACACACCCAAGTCACCTTCCGTGTGCACCTCTCCTCACTGGCTCCTACATTCGAGTATCACATGCCTAGCCCATACACCTGCCAGACACAGTGTGTGCATTCACAGGAAATATGGCTTGTCACTGTAACTGGCACAGAAATAAGTAAATTTCACAAAACAAAAATCATTATTACTGAAATGATACGTGTTGTGCACACATTGAAAGAACACGCCCTAGCATCTGCCTATGTCTCTTTTAGCCACACACAGAACAGATTTCAAAACTGCTTTTAGCAGGCTCTAATACAGCCTGCTGCAGCTAGCTCGCAACACTGACTCTCCCCTATTACGCAGTGCTACTAGGAAAAGTGTCAGAAAGGGGGAGGGGGGGGGGGGGAGGAGGAGGAAGCACTAACCAGTACCAGGATGGCCAACATGGCCCATGCTAGTTTAATATATTTCAACACATTTACCAATATTTGGGAAAACCATCTGCTATCTCACACATAAAATTCTCAAACATCTGCAATTGAAGTTTTATAAGACTGTTGCTCTAGTAGCACTATTATCTCTCTCTTTCCAAGCATTAATCTTGACTTGTGAGGTCTGCTGTTATGGTTAATCGGATGTGGCATGTTTATTTTAAGGGGCGGTCGGATGCCTTTTCTGACGCCACTCCGTATCCCCCAAAATGGAATTTGTGTAGCACAACTGTCTGCGTCTAGTGTAATCCATGGAATAGTGCAAGCTGTGTAACTGAGGTGGGACGTAGGGAACAGCCCAGTATTCACCTAGTGGGATGTGGTAAACCACCTAAAAACCACATCTAGGCTGACCGGCACAGTTGCCCTCATCGTTAGTCCATTGGACGGATATGATCCAGGGCCGGCGCGCCTACCCAAGTCGAGGAAGCAGTGGGTTACCAGTCTCGGCTACCCTGGCGGGTTCTACTGGCACTATTATATGAAAGTTACTTTCAGACAGTTAACAATCGGCACATATCCAATGTACAGAGACAACATTTCTAGGAAGTACTAAATGATGTAAAAAGAAAGGATATAATAACAAATAAATCAAACATAGGCAGTATGACAATATTATGGAAATGGATGATGCTGTAGTATACAGAGAAGTTGCATCATTAGGGAATTGTAGCGAAATGCAGGAAGATCTGCAGCGGATAGGCACTTGGTGCAGGGAGTGGCAACTGACCCTTAACATAGATAAATGTAATGTATTGCGAATACATAGAAAGAAGGATCCTTTATTGTATGATTATATGATAGCCGAACAAACACTGGTAGCAGTTACTTCTGTAAAATATCTGGGAGTATGCGTGCAGAACGATTTGAAGTGGAATGATCACATAAAATTAATTATTGGTAAGGCAGGCACCAGGTTGAGATTCATTGGGAGAGTCCTTAGAAAATGTAGTCGATCAACAAAGGAGGTGGGTTACAAAACACTCGTTCGACCTATACTTGAGTATTGCTCATCAGTGTGGGATCCGTACCAGATCGGGTTGATGGAGGAGATAGAGAAGATCCAAAGAAGAGCGGCGCATTTCGTCACAGGGTTATTTGGTAAGCGTGATAGCGTTACGGAGATGTTTAGCAAACTCAAGTGGCAGACTGTGCAAGCGAGGCGCTCTGCATCGCAGTGTAGCTTGCTCGCCAGGTTTTGAAAGGATGCTTTTCTGGATGAGGTATCAAATATACTGCTTCCCCCTACTTATACCTCCCGAGGAGATCACGAATGTAAAATTAGAGAGATTAGAGCGTGCACGGAGGCTTTCAGATAGTCGTTCTTTCCGCGAACCATTCGCGACTGGAACAGAAAAGGGAGGTAATGACAGTGGCACGTAAAGTGCCCTCCACCACACACCGTTGGGTGGCTTGTGTAGTATAAATGTAGATGTAGATGTAGATGAACTACTCACCACATAGTGGAGATACTGAGTCACAAATAGGCATAACAAAAAGACTGTCAGAAAGTAAGCTTTTGGCCAACAAAGCATTCATTGGAAATACACAACATACACATGCACACTCACACAAATGCAACTCACACAAACATGACCACACTATCCTTTTCATAATATTGTCATATTCCATTCTGGCTCTTCCATTGTTTAAACACATGCACTATAATAAAAAGGCATAAGAAAATAAGACATATTGGACTGAACTACAAAGAGTGAAAGATTACAAGTAAAAGTGCAGGTAAAATTTACCAGTGAAAATACAAAAATACAAACCAAAAAGCAAATAAGGCCAAGGAAAAAATGGGATCATTAACAGGGCGTAAATTGTCTTTCAGGAAGAGAAGAAGGACTGAAAAATGTCAGATGATATCTGTGTTATCAAAAGATTCCACATTATTCCCCCAGCTGGGAGGATAGTGCCAAGAGGGAGATGATTATGAAAAGTCAAATACAGGGTTACAATATGTAAGTCAGAACATGGAATGTCAGAAATCTATACTGGGTGATCAAAAAGTCAGTATAAATTTGAAAACTGAATAAATCATGGAATAATGTAGATAGAGAGGTTCAAATTGACACACATGCTTGGAATGACATGGGGTTCTATTAGAACCAAAAAAATACAAAAGTTCAAAAAATGTCTGACAGATGGCACTTCATCTGATCAGAATAGCAATAATTAGCATAACAAAGTAAGACAAAGCAAAGATGATGTTCTTTACAGGAAATGTTCAATATGTCCACTGTCATTCCTCAACAATAGATGTAGTCAAGGAATAATGTTGCGAACAGCACTATAAAGCATATCTGGAGTTATGGTGAGGCATTGGTGTTAGATGTTGTCTTTCAGTATCCCTAGAGATGTCAGTTGATCATGATACACTTGCGACTTTAGGTAACCCCAAAGCCAATAATCGCACGGACTGAGGTCTGGGGACCTGGGAGGCCAAGTGTGACGAAAATAGTGGCTGAGCACACGATCGTCACCGAATGACGCGCAAGAGATCTTTCATGTGTCTAGCAATATGGGATGGAGCACCATTCTGCATAAAAATCGTATGTTCCAGCAGGTATTTATCAGCAAGGCTGGGAATGATACGATTCTGTAACATATTGGCGTACCTGTCACACATCATAGTAGCAGTTACAAAAGCAGAATCACGCATTTCCTCGAAGAAAAAAGGCCCGATAACAGTAGATGTGGTAAATCCAACCCATACCGTGACTTTCTCGTCATGCAGTAGAGTTTCCACAACAGTTCTAGGATTTTTGGTAGCCCAAATTCTGCAATTGTGGGCGTTGACAGACCCTTGGAGTGTGAAATGAGCTTCGTCGGTCCACAGCACGTTACTCAACCAATCATCATCTTCTGCCATCTTTTGAAACGCCCACACCGCAAATGCCCTTTGCTTCACTAAATCGCCAGGTAACAGTTAATGATGCCGATGGATTTTGTACGGATAGCATCGAAGGGTACGCCTCAATGCCAACCAAACAGTAGTGTACGGAATGCCGGTGTGACGTGCGACTGCACGAGCATTGACTTCCCCGTGCATAGATGAACCCACTACAGTTTCCATTTCTTCCTGAAGTGTCTCAGCAGCATTACTCCTTGTGCTCGGTCGGCCACTACGGGGTCTCGTCTATGCAACCCGTGGCTTCGAACTTAAAACTCATTCTTGCCACAGCTGCATTTGTCAATGGACCTTTACCCGTTCAAATCCCCTTCCTATGGTGATATGATCGTAATGCAGAACTAGCACATTCCCCATACAGCTTCACTAAAAGCGCCTTTTCAAGCAACGTCAACATGCTGCGATTGCCGGCGCATCTGATTCTCTCTCTCATTACAGCTCTTTTTATACACGGTTGTCATGTGCAGTCACTGACGTTTTGTTGTCCAGCGCCATCTGTTGGACATTTTGTGAAGTGTTTTTTTTTCCCCTTGTTCTAATAAAACGCCATGTCATTCCAAGCACGTGTGTCAATTTTTACCTCTCTATCTACATTATTCCGTGCTTTATTAAGTTTTCAAATTTATACTGAGTTATTGATCACCTGGTACATTGTAGGGAAGCTAGAAAATCTGAAAGAAAAAATGCAAATGCTGAATCAAGGAGTACTAGGGATCAAGGGATCAGTGATGTGAAAGGGAAGAAGATAGAAATCTCTGGTCAGATGACAGATGTAAGTCGCTGGGGGAGGGGAGGAGAAGGAGGGAGAAAGAGGAAATGAAAGTGGTAGAGCAGAGAGAGTGAGTTATTATGAACAGTGTAGTGATAGGATTATTCTTATCAGAATCAACAGATAGCAGCACTAACAACAATAGCTCAGGTATACCTGCCAGTGCTAGGAGCAGAATATGAAGACATAGGAAAATATTGAGAATCTGACGTTGTAATTCAGTATGCAGAGGTAGATGAAAATCTGATAATCATGGGGGATTGGTATGCTGTCATAAGAGAAGGAATAGGATAATATGGGCTTATACAAATAAATGAGACAGCTGAAAGACCCTCTGAGTTCTGCAGTCAGTTCTATCTAGCAATAGTAAATAGACTGTTCAAAAATTGCAAGAGGATGAATGTTTTGAAGAGATTAGGAGATGCAGAAAGATGCAAGCTGAATTATGAGGGTGTACTAAAAATTAATGCCCTAGAATTTTTTATGTGAAAGCTCTTAAAGATTTTATATTCAAACAAATATTGTTAAAGTTCTACA
The DNA here is from genome assembly GCF_023897955.1 of Schistocerca gregaria. NCBI lineage: Eukaryota > Metazoa > Arthropoda > Insecta > Orthoptera > Acrididae > Schistocerca > Schistocerca gregaria. The sequence continues at coordinate 58,982,772 of NC_064930.1, read as the reverse complement.
TCTTTCTTCAGTATTATGAAAAGGAAAGTTAGTATTCACCATATAGTGGAGATGCTGAGTTGCAGATAGGCACAACAAAAAGACTGTCACAAATCAAGCTTTGAGCCAGTATGATTCCTTTCCACAAAATAAATTACTAATATACAGGGTGTCCCACTCAAATCTCCCTGATTTCAAAGACCCATGGCGGGGGGGGGGGGGGGGGGGGGGGGCGGCAAAAAAAAAAGATACGGCTATGAAAAATGCACCACATTGTAGAGCATCTGGAAGAATTTATTTATTTATGATCAATACACCTCTACATGTATACCATTTGTAGCATGAAGAATATTGAGTCGATATTAATTTTCTTGCCAAGTTCTTTGTAACATTTCCCCTGTTACTCTTGCAATCACATTAGGGATACAATGTCGCAACATAGGAATATCATCCACTTCAGTTGCATACAGGTGGTCCTTCACAAATCCCCACATGAAGAAATTAGGCGGCATAGTGTCGGGTGAACTTGGTGGCCAGCCAATGGGTCCTCCGCATCCGATCCAACGATTGGGAAATTTCCTATCCTGGTACTTGCAAACAGCCGCTGATCAATGCAACGGAGCTCCATTTTGTTGTGAGGTGTGTCTACGTGTGTGAGAGAGACAGAGAAAGAAAGTGAGAGAGAGAGAGAGAGAGAGAGAGAGAGAGAGAGAGAGAGAGAGAGAGAGAGAGAGTGTTACCTATTTTTGACAAAGCCTTGTTGGGTGAAAGCTAATTTGGTGACAGTCTTTCTCTTGTGTCTATCTGCAATTCAGTGTCTCCACTATATGGTGAGTACCAACTATCCTTTGCATAATATTGTTCAGAATAAAAAAAAATGGTAAATAACCCCCACTCCCTCCAAATGGGTGGCCACCGGCACAAGATGAACATCAAAAAAGTAAAAGGAGGGGAATGTAATGTAGTCAAATTATATCTTGTCACTGAGAGATAGAGGTCAGAAAATGAGGTACTAGAAGTAGTAGATGAATGTTGCTTTTTGAGCAGCAAAATAGCTGCAAAATAAACAGGAAAGGAAAGTGGACTGGCAATAACAAGAAAAATGTTTCTGAAAAAGGGAAAATTGTTAATATCAAATATAATTTTAAGTGTTAGGAAGTATTTTCTGAGGGTATTTGTCTGGAGTGCAGCATTGAACGGGAGTGAAAAATATAAGCTTTTGATAGAGAAGAATTTAGAATATTAGATGGGTAGATTGAATAAATAATGAGGAGGTACCAAATCAAATTAGAGAGAAAAGCAATTTATTACATAACATGACTAAAAGATTTGATCAGTTGGTAAAGCATGACCTGAGGCATGGTGGAATCATCAATTTGGTTATGGAGAGAGCAGGGAGAATGGGACATTTTAGAGGGAGATCAAAGTTTAACTAAAGTTTGCAGGTTCAAAAGGATGTAGATTCCACATGATAGACTACTGTGGAGAGCTGCAACAAAACAGTTTTTGAAGTGATCCCAAGAGCAACAACAGCAATAACTTGGTAAAAGAGAAAAGGCTGTTTGGATCATTTAAAGAAAAGGGAAGAAATTTCCTCAAAATCTCGGTACAGAAAATTGGAATAGAGATAAACGTAAACATCATTTCCGCCCCTTTTACTGCTCATGAAAACCACACATTGCATGTTGTACCCACATACAGTGAGACCTTCAGAGGTGGTGGCCTAGATTGCTGTATACTGTTGGATCTCCTATACCCAGTAGCACACCCTCTTGCATTGATGCATGCCTGTATTCGACGTGGCATACTATCCACAAGTTCATCAAGGCACTGTCAGTCCAGATTGTCCCACTCTTCAACAGCAATTGGCGTAGATCCCTCAAAGTGGTTGGTGGGTCACATCGTTCATAAACAGCCCTTTTCAGTCTATCCCAAGCATGTGGCTGATAGGGTTCATTTCTGGAGAACATGGTAGCCACCCTAGGCAAGCGATGTTGTTATCCTGAAGGAAGTCATTCACAAGATGTGCATGATGAGGGCCCGAATTGTCGTCCATGAAGACAAATGCTTTGCCAATATGCTGCTGATTCGGTTGCACTATTGGTTGGAGGATGGCATTCACATATCGTACAGCCATTACAGCGCCTTCCGTGACCACCAGCTGCCCACGTTGGCCCCACATAATGCCACTCAAAAACATCAGGGAACCTCCTCCTTGCTGTACTCACTCGACAGTGTGTCTAAGGCGTTCAGTCTGACTGGGTTGCCTCCAAACACGTAACCGACAATTGTCCAGTGGAAGGCATATGCGACATTCATCGGTGAAGAGAATGTGATGCCAATCCTGAGCAGTCCATTCGGCATGTTGTTGGGCCCATGTGTACCGTGCTGCATGATGTGGTTGCAAAGGTGGACCTTGCCATGGATGTCGGGAGAGTTGCATATAAATGATGATTTACTGAAACCCTCAGCTGCCGACAGGTGTTGTTGATTTACCTCGATGTGGACAGCTGAAAATGTGTGCCCCAACCAGGACTTGAACCCGAGATCTCCTGCTTAGATGGCGGACGCTCTATCCATCTGAGCCACTGAGGACACAGATGAATAGTGCAACTGCAAGGACTTATCCCTTGCACGCTTCCCGTGAGACACACATTCTCAACTGTCCACAATTCTACATATGTAATGTACTTTATAGACATTTGCCCATCCACGCATTACTTGCGCACACTTTGGCGATTCCCGTAAGAGTTTGGGCAACCTGTGCACATTCGCACAGACAAAGGCCAATGTCTGGGTAGCCTTTAACTATATGTATAGAAACAGTAACTGTTCTTTTGAGAACAGTTACTGTTTCCATATATGAAGTTGCATATCATGAAGTTTGAGCCATAAAAGCGTTATTCGACATGGTGATGTTGCTGTCAGGGTTCCTCCGAGCCATGATCGATAGGTAGCAGTCATCCACTGCAGTAGTTGCCCACAGGTGATCTGAGCAAGGAATGTCATTGACAGTTCCTGCCTCTGTGTATCTTCTCCATGTCCAAACATCATCACTTTGGTTCACTCTGAGATGTCCGGACTCTTCCCTCGTTGAGAGCCCTTCCTGGCACCAAGTAACAATGCGGACGCAATCGAACCACGGTATTGACTGTCTAGGCATGGTTGAACTAGAGACAAAACGAGCCATGTACCTCTTTCCTGATGGAATGACTGGAACTGATCGGCTGTCGGACCCCCTCTGTCTAATAAGCACTGCTCATGCATGGTTGTGTACATCTTTGGACGGATTTAGGGACATCTCTGAAGAGTCAAATGGACTGTGTCTGTGATACAATATCCACAGGCAACATATATCTTCAGGAATTCTGTTAACTGGGGTGATGCAAAACTTTTTTTGATGTATGTAAATACCTGGTGGCCCATGCATGCTGTCCTCCGATGACATTAGTTAACCCTGAGTACTGCAGATGCTGAAAAGTTTGCCTAAGGAGAACAGTGAAGGGGACTCCACACCGACAGAGAGGAGACTCTGCTAAATGTGAGAAACAAACACTTTACAGCTGTAACTGGTCCTACAGCTTGTCGCTAGAAAACTTCTTTGCTGTAGGAGAAGTGCTGGCTTCGATTCCTGGACTCACGAAAGGTGTCTGTGCAGAAGAAAGATTGTTCCTGACCAAAACAATGAACATAAGGGACAAAGCATATTAATTATCTGTTTCAAGGCATATCAACACATGGCAGCTAATTTATTAACAACACATAAGGCACTGCTGCTCCACAACTGGCAATATTACATAAATGCTATCATATCTTTGATTGCAATGAAGAACAATGACTATAATGAATATCATAAATGATGCTTCTTTAAGCCTATATTATAGACTGACAGTTTTTTAATTGCATTATTCATAATACAAATGTTCAAATACATGTCTGCCTTGTTCAGTGCACTGACATAAGCATAGCTCGGTCTTTGCATGGACACCTCTTAATGTTTCATCAGAGAGGAGAGAGGGGAAAGAAAGGGAAGAAGGGAAAGTGGATTTAGTTACTCACAAGCCAGGTTATGAAGCAACAGGGAAAGGAAAACAGAGAGGGTAGCAAGGATGGAGGCATGGTTGTCAGAGGGAAGCCAAAGATATTCTACTGTAAGTACTGTGCCAGCTTCAAACCAAAGAGGATGCATACAGAAGTAAAGAGGTATATAGTATAAAGATAAACACAACTATGTAGGATGAAAAGATGCATGAATGGCTAAAGAGGAAAGGGAAAGAGGAGAAGACTGAAGAGTAAATGGGAGTGAGGTTGTTTAACGTAGGTTCAGTCCAGGGGGATGGCGGGATCAAAGGATGTGTTGGAGTGCAAGTTCCCATCTCTGCAGTTCAGAGGGACTGGTGTTGGGTGGGAGAAGCCAAATGAGACATATGGTGTAGCAGGTTCCTAGGTCCCTAGAATTATGCTGGAGGGCATGCTCCGCTACTGGGTATTGGACATCTCCTAGGCAGACAATTCGTCTGTGTCCGTTCATGCGCTCAGCCAGTTTAGTTGTTGTCATACCGATGTAAAAGGCTGTGCAGTGCAGGCATGTCAGCTGATAAATGACGTGTAGTTTCACACGTGGCCCTGCCTTGAATTGTGTACGTTTTACCAGTAGCGGGGCTGGAGTAGGTAGTTGTGGGGGGATGCATGGGGCAGGTTTTGCAGAGGGGTCGGTTACAGGGGTAGGAACCACTGGGTAGAGAAGGTAGTCTGGGAATATTGCAGGGTTTAACAAGGATGTTACGGAGGTTAGGGGGGCGACGAAAGGCAACTCTGGGTGGTGTGGGGAGAATTTTGTCAAGGGATGATCTCATTTCAGGGGTTGACTTGAGAAAGTCATATCCCTGGCTGAGTAATTTGTTGATGTATTCGAGGCCAGGATAATATTGGGTGACAAGGGGGATGTTTCTGTGTGGTCTGGGGGTAGGAACATTGTTGTTGGACAGGGAGGAATGTATTGCTTGGGAGATCTGTTTCTGGACAAGGTCTGCAGGATAGTTGCGGGAGAGGAGAGCACTGGTCAGGTTATTGCTCTAATTGTTGAGGGATTCGTCACTGGAGCAGATACGTTTGCCACGAATACCTAGGCTGTAGGGCTGTAGGCCTTCCCTGTTTTTTTTTTCTGTCTTGGGATTGTCCTAATCTTAACTTGTAGTAAATAATGATCAGATGTGAAAAATACCTTACATGTTCTGATATTTAGAATTTCCCTTGTACATTTGGTGGAAATGGCCACATGATCAATCTGGTGCGTTCCATGTTGTAAGTTTTCATCTTGGCTTTTGAAATTGCATCGACATAACTTTGAGATTGAAATTTTGATATTTTATGAGGTGTTCTCCATTTTTGTTTGTACGAATGTGCACTGAGTACAGACCTGTGATTTGTTAGTACTTTCTTTTTTTACCTAATTGCACATTAAAAATCTCCCATTAAAATTTTCATGTGACTTACTGGAATGTTGTCTTCCCAGAAGTTTTCAACTTGTTATGGCTTTTTTCTATTATTGTCATTTGTTGGTGCATGGCGTATTGTATCACAGCCGTCCGCAATACGAGCACAAAGAGTTTCTACATTCGGTACCGGGGTTGCGTAGACAAGAGCTTTCAAATGCCCCCATAAATGAAAGTCAAGAGGGTTGAGGTCACAGAATTGATCCGCCTCTACCAATCCATCGGTCACCGAATATGTTGTTGAGAAGCGTACGAACACATAGACTGAAATGTGCAGGAGCTCCATCGTGCACGAACCACATGTTGTGTCGTACTTGTAAAGGCACATGTTCTAGCAGCACAGGTAGAGTATCCCGTATGAAATCGTAGTGGTGAATCGAGGAAGTACAGTACATACTGACGAAACTAAAATGAGCTCTAACATGGAAATTAAGCGTTTCCGGACACATGTCCACATAACATATTTTCTTTCTTTGTGTGTGAGGAATGTTTCCTGAAAGTTTGGCTGTTCCTTTTTGTAACACCCTGTATAATGCCTGATGCTCCAATTGTGGTTGTTTCTGATGCAGAGAGTGCTTCCGGTAATACAACTGTTTTGTAGTGTCAAATTTTGGCCTGTCTTGATATGATTTTCTTATTATAATGTGATCATATGAGTTTTTATGCTTTCTGGAGTCTTTCTGTTTGTTCTATGTTGGATGCCTTTTTTGATCCTCCTATTTGTATGTGTTCCCCTAAATATTGATTGGAAAATTGCGCAGGTTGCACCAGTGTTTAAGAAGGGTAGTAGGAGTAATCCATCGAACTACAGACCTATATCATTGACTTCGGTTTGCAGTAGGGTTTTGGAGCATATACTGTATTCAAACATTATGAATCACCTCGAAGGGAACGATCTATTGATACGTAATCAGCACGGTTTCAGAAAACATCATTTTTGTGCAACGCAGCTAGCTCTTTATTCGCACGAAGTGGATCTCAAGTTGATTCCGTATTTTTAGATCTCCGGAAAGCTTTTGACACCGTTCCTCACAAGCGACTTCTAATCAAGCTGTGGGCCTATGGGGTATAATGTCAGTTATGCGACTGGATTCGTGAGTTCCTGTCAGGAAGGTCTCAGTTCGTAGTAATAGACAGCAAATCATGGAGTAAAACTGAAGTGATATCAGGTGTTCCCCAGGGAAGCGTCCTGGGACCTCTGCTGTTCCTGATCTATATAAATGACCTAGGTGACAATCTGAGCAGCTCTCTTAGGTTGTTTGCAGATGATGCTGTAATTTAATGTCTAGTAAGATCATCCAAAGACCAGTATCAGTTGCAAAGCGATTTAGAAAAGATTGCCATATGGTGTGGAAGGTGTTAGTTGACACCAAATAACGAAAAGTGTGAGGTGATCCACACGAGTTCCAAAAGAAATCCGTTGGAATTCAATTACTCAATAAATAGTACAATTCTCAAGGCTGTCAATTTAACTAAGTACCTGGGTGTTAAAATTACGAACAACTTCAGTTGGAAAGACCACATAGATAATATTGTGGGGAAGGCGAGCCAACGGTTGCATTTCATTGGCAGGACACTTAGAAGATGCAACAAGTCCACTAAAGAGACAGCTTACACTACAGTTGTTCGTCCTCTGTTAGAATATTGCTGCGCAGTGTGGGATCCTTACCAGGTGGGATTGACGGAGGACATCGAAAGGGTGCAAAAAAGGGCAGCTCATTTTGTATTATCATGTAATAGGGAAGAGAGTGTGGCAGATATGATACGCGAGTTGGGATGGAAGTCATTAAAGCAGAGACGTTTTTCGTCGCGGCGAGATCTATTTATGAAATTTCAGTCACCAACTTTCTTTTCCAAATGCGAAAGTATTTTGTTGAGCTCAACCTACAGAGGTAGCCATGATCATCAAAATAAAATAAGAGAAATCAGAGCTCGGACATAAATGTTTAGGTGTTCGTTTTTCCCGCGTGGATTGGTAGAGAGATATAGTATGATTTTGGTTCGATGAACCCTCTGCCAAGCACTTAAATGTGAATTGCAGAGTAATCATGTAGATGTAGATGTAGATATTTAAATTTTTTGACTCTTTTTATGGATCCATTCATGGTTTGCATGATGTGTACATTGTTGATTTGTCGTTCCATGTATTGAATCTTCTCATACGATATCTGTAGACCTGTTTTGGCAGCTGTTTCATGTAGGTGTTCCAGTGCTTCCTTTGCCTCCTGTATGTTATTACTAAGTATGGCTATGTCATCTGCAAATGCCAGACATTTTATGATTGTTCTTGTTTCACGTGTTCTTCCTAGCTGTATTCCTTTAACTTGTTCTTCCCATTGTTTGACAATTTTGTCCAAGACAAGATTGGTGAAAGCCCATCTCCTTTTCGGACACCTGTGTATATCTGGAAGGGTTCTGAATTTTCTCCCATGAACTTAATCTTTAAAGTGGTGTTTGTGAGCGCCTGTCGTATAATTGACCCGGGTTTTTCTGTCGATGGAAGAATTTCCAGTATGTCAAAGAGCGTTTGTCAGTCTATGGAGTCATATGCTTTTTTTCAAAGTCAATAAAGGTAAATACAGTGTTTCTTGTTTGCCTGACTTTCAAAAGTGTTCTCAAGCTCCAGATCTGTTCTATGCCTGATCTCCCTCTTCTGAACCCTGCCTGGTATTCTCTTATTTGCAGATCAGCTTGTGGTTCTAGCCTGTTTAATAACACCTTTGTGAGCATTTTGTATGTGACTGTTACTAGAGAAATACCTCTGTAATTATTTGGATCTGACTTATCACCCTTTTTATGTAGAGGGTAGGTCAAAGCACATTTCCATTCCTCTGGCAACTTCTCTGTGACCCAAATTTCTGAGATAATCTGACTAATTTGTTTCTTGATGTTTTCATCTTGGAGCTTCCAGATCTCGGCTATAATACCATCTTCTCCTGCTGCTCTGTTATTTTTCATTTATTTGATGATTCTCTCTATTTCTTCTATTGTGGGTGGGTTAGAATCTGGGTTGGCTGTGTCTTTTGGAAGGTTAATTTTTCTGTGGGTTTCTTGCAATTCAGTAGTTCATCAAAATATTGTTTGAGGATTTTGCGATTTTCTTTTGTGTTCGTTTCAAGGGATCCATCTGTTCTTCAGATGCAGAGGCTAGGAGGTTGATAACCCTTCATATTTTCTTTGAATGTTCTGTAAAAATTTCTAGTGTTATTTCTCTTGATATCTTCCGCAATTTCTTTCAAACTGTTGTTGTCATATGCCCGTTTTTCTTTTCTGATTTCCTTTGTTGATTGTTTCTGAATCTCATAACATTCCTTCTGTGTTTCTGATGTTCTGTTACTGCTGAATTTCTTCCATGCCTGTGTTCTTCTTTCAATAGCTAGATTGCAATTTGCGTTCCACCATCTATGTTTTCGTTTTCTAGGAGGTTGCCTCCATCACTTTGCCATCTGAATTGTTTTCACAAAGTCTGTCCAATTGTCTGTTGAATGCCTAATAATCTCTTCAACAACTTTGTCCCTGTTTATCTTCAAGTATTCTGGATCAAGTTTGACTATTTTGTTTCATGCTGTTTTTTTTTCTGTCTTGGGATTGTCCTAATCTTAAATTGTAGTAAATAATGATCAGACTCGAAAAATCCCTTACATGCTCTGATATTTAGAATTTCCCTTGTACATTTTGTGGAAATGGCCACATGATCAATCTGGAATTCTCTCCACACAGTGTTGGGTGCTTTCCATGTTGTAAGTTTTCATCTTTGCTTTTGAAATTGTGTCGACATAACTTTGAGATTGAAATTTTGATATTTTATGAGGTATTCTCCATTTTGTTAGTACTTTTTTTTTACCTAATTGCACATTAAAATCTCTCATTAAAATTTTTATGTGACTTTCTGGAATGTTGTTGGTTACTTCTGCCATGTCTTCCCAGAAGTTTTCAACTTCTTGTGGCTTTTTCCTATTATGGTCATTTGTTGGTGCATGAGCACTGATAATTGTGTATCCTTTATTACTTGATTTGAAGGAGAGTGTGGAAATATGTTCTAATATGAAACTGAAGTCTATGATGTTTTCCATGACTGATTTATGTACAGCAAATCCTGTACCAAACAATGATGGTATGCCTCTTCTGACAGCAGGTCCCCTTTGTAGATCATGTAATTTTCTGTACTGAAATGGTTTTCATCTCTGAAGCGCATCTCTTGAATGGTGAGAATTTTGATATGAAATTTTTCTAGTTTGTCTGCGAGTTGTTTTAGTTTTCCAAGTTTGAAGAGTGTGTTTGTATTGAGAGTGCCAATGTAGTGTTTGCAGAGAGATTTTTAAGAGCTCTGATTCTTTTCCTCATGATGTTCCTGGTGCCCCAGAATCTGATGGCCAAGAAAATGCAGTGCATTGACTGGGATTTATTTCGTTATGTTCCATCACACTCACTTTAAGTTGAGTTTAGTTACAGTGATCTTTGAAAAAGATCACAATGATTGCAGACTTGATTGTTGAGATCAAGCCATATTTCACAGCCGCACCAACTAGATGAACAGATGCTGACCACTAATCGCTGGATTATTATTATTATTATTATTGTTATTATTGTAGGTACAAATAATACTGCAACCTAAATGCAATATACCAATAACACTTTCATTTATACTACATTGTACATATGCATTACTTTCATTTAAGCTATGCTTACCTCAAAAGGTCCCTCAGGAGATCAGTATCATATTGGTGTAGTCTTCGCTGGAGTACATTGCAGTCATGGAATAGAAAAGTTATCCCAGTATTGGCAGACTGTTGTAAATTAGTGAAGGAGAATATATTATAGATGAGTAAAGTCTCTGGCATGTGTACTGTTGCATTTATTAAACTCATGGAAAAATAATATGAACTTATGCATCAACCCAATACCTTTTTCACAGTTAAACATTACTTTTGGTTAACTATTTTATAAACAATCTGCACATACCCACTGGTCATCCCTGTCCCGTGAACAAACTGTTATGCTTCTTGCAATCCATCCTGTCTACTCAGAAATCGTATTCCAGGCTATTCCATATGCTTGTCTTTGTTTCCTCCCTTCAGTCCGTCAGTAGTTATGGATACCGTATAGTATAATTGAAAAGAGTACTGCCTCCTCCCACACGGAACTGGTAGCAGTTATTGCCTATGTAGTTCTCCTGACTTGGTGCTTACACCTCACTCTACAGTCTTAGCTGAAGTCACTCTGGTGGGTAAGACTTGAGTATAACCATCAGTATATATATACAAAGATGATGTGACTTACCAAACAAAAGCTCTGGCAGGTCGATAGACACACAAACAAACACAAACATAAACACAAAATGCTAGCTTTCCCAACCAATGATTGCTTCTTCAGGAAAGAGGGAAGGAGAGGGAAAGATGAAAGGATGTGGGTTTTTTTTCTTTCGTCTTTCCCTCTCCTTCCCTCTTTCCTGAAGAAGCAACCGTTGGTTGCGAAAGCTTGAATTTTGTGTATCTGTTTGTGTTTGTTTGTGTGTCTATCGACCTGCCAGCGAGATTTCTTAATATGCCTTGAAACATATATGTATGTAAGATATAGAAAGGAAAAAATGTCTAAAATTTCTTGGTCTATGTACTTAAAGTTTCTACATTCAGATGAAACAATGAAGAAAATTAATGAAAAATTAAATGCCTAAGAAATGAAACATATCATAGTAAACTGACTAAATTCCTATTGTGAGAATAAACTACAGCGACATCACTAAATTTCAGGATGAGGAGCTCAAAAATTATCTGAAAAATTATATTTATTGATTAATTGCCATTGTTACATATGCAATGAAACAGGGCTGGCTGAAGAATTTATTGGTGAACCTAATAGAGGCCATCAGCATAATGGGAGCAGCTGAAGACATTCTGTCAATACCCAGTGATTTAAATATGCCCTTCGATTTCAAGTGATTGCAGTTTCCTGTGTGGCTCTCATTTCACTACGAGTACTGACGAGGCACAGGGCCAGTCACTGTATGTGGCATATATGATTAGTGAGACTGAACAGTTCAGATTTGTAGATGTTCAGATAAATAGGACACTTGTCATAGAAAGCCCATGTTCGGGATCTTGTTCAAAGATGTAAGCTGTCATTTTTACTATTAGTACAGTATCTAATGTAAGTGATAGTTCGTCAGGAAAAGTAGTCCATTTTGCTTATTTTGATTCGCTTATGATATATCATATTAAGTTTTTGGATAACTTTTCCCATTCTCAACGTGTACTTTTGGCTTGGAAATGGGCAATTTGGGCAATAAGTGGTGTGAGTTTGCTAACCTGTTGGCAAACCATGTTCATTAGTCTGGGTATTCTGACATTGGCCTCTCCACACACACACACACACACACACACACACACACACACACACACACACACACACACACACACACACACACACACACACATATATATATATATATATAATGATGTAAATAAAATAGAAAGAAACTTCCACATGGGAAAAATATATTAAAAACAAAGATTCCAAGACTTACCAAGCGGGAAAGCGCCGGCAGACAGGCACATGAACAAAACACACAAACACACACACAGAATTACTAGCTTTCACAACCGATGGTTGCTTCTTCAGGAAGGAGAGGGAAAGATGAAAGGATGTGGGTTTTAAGGGAGAGGGTAAGGAGTCGTTCCAATCCCGGGAGCGGAAAGACTTCCCTTAGGGGAAAAAAAGGACAGGTGTACACTCGCACACACACACATATCCATCCGCACATACACAGACACAAGCAGACATATTTAAAGGACTTGGAATCTTTGTATTTAATATATATAGTGCCATGTACTGCAGCTAATTTTCAATCTTTGTAACACTATGAATGACATTCGTGTACACAGGCAAACTTTCTATACCAGGTTAGCTCAAAGAGTCAGAGCCTTGCCGCCCACGGACATGTTTTCGAAAGTGCTGCTGCACGCAATCGTGCGGCGCGTGCTGTTCGCGACGTACACGGTGGCGGGCGTGGGGCTGGCATGCCGCCTCACGATGGTGGTGCTGGCGCTGACCGGGCTGCCACAGCCATGGCCATCGTGCACTGACCGGCGGCTGCCGGCGGCGGCCCCACAGCAGCTCTCCGCGCAGCAGCTCTCCGCGCAGCAGCCGCCCGCGCACCCGCCGAGGGACGAGGAGCCGATCAGCCAGTTCCTGGTGGTGCTGGCCGTGTCGTCTCCTGCCTCCGAGGAACGGCGCCGCGTGCTGCGCGACACGTGGTTCCGGTCGTGCTCGCAGGACTTGGACGCCAAGTGCTACTTCGTGGTGGGGCTGGCCGGGCTCGACGAGGAGGACACGCGCCGGCTGCTGGAGGAGCGTGACCTGCACCACGACATGCTGCTGCTGCCCGACCTCGTTGACACTCCTGCCAACCTCACACTCAAGGTTCACCTCTCGATATGCGTCCTCTCATCCTGTCCTTTCTGTTAATTATGAGGTGTACGACTTTGCTTCCGCCATTTGCCGATAGGTGGCGACAACAGTAAGTAGCAGTCGAAAAAACAGATAGCAGATGTCAGGCAGTAAGCCAGGACCTCGGTCAACATAACCTCATTCAAACATTAGTCAATTTATGCCTGCATCTTAAAGTTCTTGATGGAAATGTCAGTTTACGAGCCTAATTCTCATCATTTGCAGGAGGTGCTACTGTTTTGTTTCAGTACAAAGAAAATAGTGGCTGAGTCTCATTGAATGCTCTCATGTACATATGGTTGTTGTTATGGTCTTCAGTACTGAGAATTGTTTGATGCAGCTCTCCATGCTACTCTATCCTGTGCAAGCTTCTTCATCTCCCAGTACTTACTGCAGCCTACATCCTTCTGAATCTGCTTAGTGTATTCATCTCTTGGTCTCCCTCTACGATTTTTACCCTCCACACTGCCCTCTGATACTAAATTGGTGATCCCTTGATGTCTCAGAACATATCCTACCAACCGATCCCTTCTTCTAGTCAAGTTGTGCCACAAACTTCTCTTCTCCCCAGTTCTGTTCAATACCTTCTCATTAGTTACGTGATCTACCCATCTAATCATCAGCATTCTTCTGTAGCACCACTTTTCGAAAGCTTCTATTTTCTTCTTGTCCAAACTACTTATTGTCCATGTTTCACTTCCACACATTGCTACACTCCATACAAATACTTTCAGAAACGACTTCCTGACACTTAAATCTATACTCGATGTTAAAAAATTTCTCTTCTTTAGAGACACTTTTCTTGTCATTGCCAGTCTACATTTGATATCCTCTCTACTTTGACCATCATCAGTTATTTGCTCCCCAAATAGTAAAACTCCTTTACTACTTTAAGTGTCTCATTTCCTAATCTAATTCCCTCAGCATCACCCGATTTAATTCGACTACATTCCATTATCCTCGTTTTGCTTCTGTTGATGTTCATCTTATACCCTCCTTTAAAGACACTATCCATTCCGTTCAGGTGCTCTTCTGAGTCCTTTGCTGTCTCTGACAGAACCACAATGTCATCGGCGAACCTCAAATCTTTTATTTCTTCTCCATGGATTTTAATTCCTACTCCAAATTTTTCTTTTGTCTCCTTCACTGCTTGCTCAATATACAGATTGAATAACGTCGGGGAGAGGCTACAACCCTGTCTCACTCCCTTCCCAGCCACTGCTTCCCTTTTGTGCCCCTCAACTCTTATAACTGCCATCTGCTTTCTGTACAAATTGTAAATAGCCTTTCGCTTCCTGTATTTTACCCCTGCCGCCTTCAGAGTTTGAAAGAGAGTGTTCCAGTTATCATTGTCAAAAGCTTTCTCTAAGTCTACAAATGCTAGAAACGTAGGTTTGCCTTTCCTTAATCTTTCTTCTAAGATAAGTCGTAGAGTCCGTATTGCCTCACGTGTTCCAATATTTCTACGAAACCCAAACTGATCTTCCCCAACGTCGGCTTCTACCAGTTTTTCCATTCATCTGTAAACAATTTACATTATTATTTTGCAGCCGTAACTTTTTAAACTGATAGTTGGGTAATTTTCACATCTGTCAACACCCGCTTTCATTGGGGTTGGAATTATTGTATTCCTCTTGAAGTCTGAGGGTATTTTGCCTGTCTCATACATCTTGCTCACCAGATGGTAGAGTATTGTCAAGACTAGCTCTCACAAGGCTGTTAGTAGTTCAAATGGAATGTTGTCTACTCCCTGGGTCTTGTTTTGACTTAGGTCTTTCGTTGCTCTGTCAAACTCTTCATGCAGTATCGTATCTCCCATTTCATCTTCATCTACATCCTCTTCCATTTCCATAATATTGTCCTCAAGTACATCGCCCTTCTATAGATCCTCTATATACTCCTTCCACCTTTCTGCTTTCCCTTCTTTGCTTAGACCTGGGTTTCTATCTGAGCTCTTGATATTCATACAAGTGGTTCTCTTTTCTCCAAAGGTCTCTTTAATTTTCCTGGTAAGGATGCTATTAGTGAAAGAATGTGTCACAAGTGGTTTTAACGCTTTGAGAACAGTGATTTTAACATTGCCAACTAGCATAGTGGTGGAAGAGAGAATGTTTTCGAAGATGCAGAATTGGAGATATTTCTGAGTGAAGACTCACATCAAACTCAAGCAGAATTGGCACGATTAGTGGGAGTGACACAGCAAGCCATTTCAAAACATCTCAGTACTATGGGCATGATTTAGAAAGAAGGAACTTGGGTCCCGTGTGAAATGAAACTGAGAGAAAACGTTGAACGGCGCTTCTGTGGTTGTGAACAGTTGCTTCAGAGCAAAAACAGAAAGGATTTCGATACTGGGGACGAAAAAATGGGTTCATTACGATAATCCTAAATTCAAAAAATTGTGGAGATATCCTGGCCATGCTTCCACGTTGACAGCAAACTGAATATTCGTGGCTCCAAGATCATGCTTTGCATTTGGTGGGACCAGGTCAGCGTCATGTGCTATGAGGTGTTAAAACCGAGTGAAACAATCACAGGTCTCCTTATCAAACTCATTTAATGCATTTGAGCAGAGCATTAAAAGACAAACGGCCGCAATACAGAGAGAGGCTCAGTAAAGTGATTTTGCAGCACGACAACGTTCGACCCCAAGTTGCGAAAAAGGTCAAAACATACTTGGAAACATTAAAATGGGGAGTCCTACCCCACCCACCGTATTCTCCAGACATTGTTCCCCCTGACTATCATCTGTTTAGATCTATGGCACATGGCCTGGCTGACCAACACTTCCGATCTCACGAAGAAGTCAAAAATTGGATCTATTCGTGGATCGCTTCATCAGATGAACAATTTTATTTGATGTGTGATTTGTACACTACATGAAAGATGGGAGAAAGTAGTGGCCAGAGATGGAAAATACTTTGAATGATACATGTGTAACCAATTTGTTTCATTAAGGCCTCAAATGTTGGGGAAAAAATGGTGGAATCAAAGTCATACACCTTGTAGTATGTACAGGTAAATCTCATAATACACGTCAGCTGCATTCCACAGAATTGCCATGTGTACCAAATTTGTGTGATTCAAGAGTAAATTATATATAAAATGTGGGGTTAGGTTCTCATTTACTGGCATATTAAGTTCAAACCACAGTTTCCTAGTACTTTTGCCAAAAATAGCCATTATCATCCTTCTCGAAATGCTTTTTAATACTAAATTAATAAACTTAATAATTTAATGCTGAGACACATAGTAAAACACAAAAATTACTTTCTTTATTGTGGGACCTTCAGCAGATATTATATCACAGTAGGACATTATACAGAGAATAGAGAATTGGAATAGGGTATGCTGCTTGATATGTTATGGAGGACAGACGGAAAGAAATTTCATCATTAGATTCAGAGAACACATGAGAGAAACAAATAACAACCAATCCACCTTCTTTACATACCTTGGAAATAAAAAAAAAAAGTTGACAACTCTGAAAATGCATCACAAAACTTGAACAAAATCTGAAAAGGTACAATTGTGGATATTTTGGAGGAATCTGAAATATATGTACACACCATGATTATCCGTACAATATACTAAATAAACAAACTGATTTAAAGTGCAGACAGTTTTTAAATTTTTTTATTGAAATGTTGCATACAGATAACAAATAAGCAAAAAACAGGAGATTACAAACACATCAGTAACAGTTCCATAGAAACATGACCCACAACAACTTTAGTATGTTTGACTAAACTGTTAGCTGTTACCCTTGAATTTCTACAACTGTCATATAATAAAAACATATTATAATTATGTGCAACAGCAAATTATACAACAATGTTATAACACTGCTGAAAAATAATATTAAATGCAACAACTGCGGACAGCAATAATAGTTTACACAAAGTTAACATATGTCCATATACAATGTTAGGAAATGAGTACAAGATCAAATGCAAAAAAAAACTTAGAATTTATATTTTATACAAACTATTAACAAATGTGATTCTTTGCAGATGTACTGATGAAGGCAATAAAGCAAAATACATTATGTGCTAAAATAATGTATCAAACAGCAAATTGTCTCCGAATTCCTTGCATAAAATCATTTTCATTAAGTCCTCATACAGCCTAAATAGCTTCTGGATCATCTAAGACAGACATTTCGTAAATAATGCACAATAATTTTTTTTTACTTACATGTCTATTTTTTCAGTGTCTCTTTACAGCCCTCCAACATAGGCTCCCTGCTTCTCTATGACTGAATCACAATGTCTCACAAGCTCTAGTATTCCATCCAGGACACATCTTCTGTTCATCTGACAAGTGGCTCAGGTAATGGTGGTAGAAAGCTCGTCCTGAGAAATATAACGACATCCACGCATATTTTTTCAACTTAAGGAACATGTCAAAGTCTGGTGACCTCACATTCAGGCTGTAGGGAGGATGCAGCAACACTTCCCATCCATATTTGTGAACGTTTGGGCTGCAACACTGCTGATATGAGGGTGAGCATTGTCATGGAGAATGAGGGGCACAGCCTCGACCAACTGAGGTCGCGTTTTGTACATTTTTCTGCACAGGTTTTGCATGGAGGTACAATAATACACTGCTGAGGCACTTGTTCCACATGGGATCTAACTGTCATATTGATTACTTGGTGATCATGAGCGAAAATCATCTGTTGCTTGAGCTGTGACTGAGCACATAAAAATGTTTGTTTATGGGGAGAATCTGAAGCTCTCCACTCATTGGACTGTCATTTCAGCTCCAGTTCAAAGTCTCTAAACCCCACTTCATCAGTTTTGACAATTCGACACAACAATGCTTGACCTTGATGGTCTAATCATTGTCTGAGCAAGGTTACAATGTCCAGCAGTTTCTGCTTGTCTTCAGCAGTCGAACAGTGTGGGACCCATCTCGCAGAAATTTTCCTCTTCTCAAATCATCTGTGAGAATATGAAATACTACATTTATACTCCGCAAGCCACCCAATGGCGTGTGGTGGAGGGCACTTTACTGATGTTAGGGGAATTCTCGTGGCTTCAGAGACTTCTTCACAAGTCGCACTGTGATCTTGTTCAGGGGGATCTGCCACAAGCTTCACACTTTATTCATCTGTTGACATTTTTGGCCTTTGGATTATCATCTATGCTCATATGGCCACCACAAAAACGATTAACCCAACATGAAACTGTACTACAGTCTACTGTAAACTCACCACAAACTTCACTTAATGCACTGTTGATTTCTGTTTTTGCCACATAAAGATTTTATAATGGTGTATGACCTCTG
Source organism: Schistocerca gregaria (assembly GCF_023897955.1). Classification (NCBI taxonomy): domain Eukaryota; kingdom Metazoa; phylum Arthropoda; class Insecta; order Orthoptera; family Acrididae; genus Schistocerca; species Schistocerca gregaria. Next base: position 58,964,560 of record NC_064930.1, on the reverse strand, counting down.
CCCTTCAACAGTCACAATACCTGAGACCCCTGCAGTGTCCATTTGTACCGAAAAGCAATTTTTTGTTAGAGTACACTGTGAAAAAACAAAGACACATACTTCTTCCTCAAGCTCCCAACTACATCTGTCATAATTTTTATTGTTGTTGCATCAAAAATACACAGAAAGATACCACCAGTCACTTATCCATGAAATACCTCTCATACATTGGAAGAGTCTGATGATGCTGTAGTCGGTTCAATTTCTGTAACATATTTTCTTACATGCAAATCTTTATTGCTAAGATCTTTGTAATGAGAGTTTAGGAGGTCGCAGACATTATGTTTGTCAACATCAGTGAATCTAATCTGCTGTGCCATGTCCACAGCTTATTTTGTTGCAATGGCAAGGTCACTACTTCTCCTAGAACTGCTACAGAATTGCACCACAGTTTCCTCCATTGACCATTCACACATTTTGGAATGATACCAGTCTGTGCATCTCTAATAACATCCATCGCCATCTTAATATTGAACTGTTGGCAGAAAATCTGGTGGTAAGTTTGTCACTCAATTCACATTCTTCTATGAGACTTGACAAAATTTTATGCAAGCAGTATGCCCTGAATGTAGAAATATCTCCCTGGTGCATGGGTTGCAGGACAGATGTAGTGTTCAGCAGCAGTAATGGGCTCCAGTGTTTTGATTTGAATCAATAATGGAGAATGGGTGGGTGGGAACATTGCCAAGGAGGAGAAGAATTCTGAAAGTCTTTTTTTTTTTTATTTCTCACAGCAGGCCTTCAGTTCCCTATTCTGTTCATTAATAAAATAATTCTGAGTACAGCAGAAGTCATCCATTCTTTTTCACTCCACCTGAGTCGCTCTTGTCACCATCCTTTAGTGCCCTAGGATTTTGAGAGTGGTAGATCATAAGGGGCTTTAATTTGCTGTCCCCTGTAAAATTTCCTCTGGAAAGAATAGTGCACCAGTCCTTGGCAGCCTTAAATCCAGATGCTGTTTTTTCAATAGAGAGGAATGTGTGGGTTGGCATTCATTTCCAAATAAGCCTGTTCCATCAAGTTTGAAAACTGGCTTCAGAGTATAGCCTTTTTCTGTCACAATTTCTTTAAACCTCTTTTTAAGACCCCCAGCTCCATCTTCAGCTGCCTCTCTCCTGTCATTTTTAATGTTGCGAAAGTAAAAATTTGTGCCGGAAGCAATTGAACCGAGCTCAGCTGGCTAAGAAAGTTGCCAGATCTTCCTCTTCTTTCATTAAATCTGCATACGGACTCTCGACTTTACCACAAATAGCAGCTCTAGAGAGAGGCACGTGTTGTCGCTCTTGGTGCTCGGTCGAAAGACTTAGCATCTTTTCTGTTTTTTCCAATGTCTCCGAGCGAGATTTGGTCACTCTAGGCACACTTAATTCAATTGATGATTGAGTGGCTTTTTAAACTGATACCACACTGTTGTGATCAGTTCTCACAGTGGATACACTATGTCCCAAGGCACGCCAAATGTCAACAATACACTCTCTTTTCCATTGCATCCAAAACTTGTAACTTTATTTCTAATGAATAAGACCTTTGTACACTTATACAGGATGAAAAGTATTTAAACCAACAAACTCTGCGAGTTTGTAGGGGACATCAAAACAAATATTTTTCCCCAATGTCATTTTTTCCTATGGGGATTATTTAAACCAGTGGAGGCTGTATTACACTCTTCAATTGTTACAGGCCGTATTACGATCTTTAGTTGTTAGAGGGCGTATTATGCTCTTCAGTTGTAGGCAACTGCTGTCCACCAGTGTAGTAGTGTATTGTCTATGTTTACTAATGGAGCGATACACCTAGAGTGAGTACACTGAATGGTTGGTGCGTACTACGTAGCGCACCACAATGGACAAGCTGCACAGCGGGTTTATCACCAACAATATCCTAATCGCCGTATCCCGCATCGTACGACCTTCGCTGCTGTGTACCAACATCTGCGTGAGACCGGGTCATTTAGCAGATTACCTAGACAGGGACGCCATCGCACTTTAAGTACTGCAGTTTGAGGAAGCTATCTTGCAGCATGTGGAGCGCGATCCTTCAATCAGCACTCGTGCGATTGTAAGTAACATGGGGACAAATCAGACGACTGTAAGAACAGTCCTCCAAGAGCAATTGTAACGTCCATTTCACTTACAGCGTGTCCACAACCTCGAACCAGTTGATTATCCACCCAGAGTACAGTTTTCGCAGTGGTACCTGGAACAGTGTGAAATACATCCTACATTTCCATCATCTGTGTTGTTTACCGATGAATCAACGTTCAGGCGTGATGAAGTCTTCGACTTGCACAATTCACATGTTTGGAGTGAGTACAACCCAATGCCACAGTTACTAGCACTGATCAAGTGTGGTTCTTCATTAATTTGTGGGTCAGTGTTGTTGGGGAGTGTTTAATTGGGCTGTATTTGCTACCTAGGCCATTGAATGGCAGGCACTATTACAATTTTCTTGCCAGAGCATTGCCAGAATTGCTGGAAGATGTCTCACTCCCTACAAGACAACACATGTGGTTCCAACATGATGGAGCGCCGGTACATACAGTTGTCGTGAGCATCGATTCCTGGACCGACGGTTCCCAGAAACGTGGATTGGCAGAGGTGGTCCTGTACTGTGGCCTGCTCGATCCCCAGATATGTCCCCTCTGGACTTTTTTGTGTGGGGAGAGATGTGCAACCTTGTTTACACAACTCCTGTTGCATCAGAAGAGGATCTGGTTGCCCGGATAGTAGCAGCAGCAGGAACAATTCAGGATACTCCTGGTGGTTTTGCCCTTGTCAGACAGAACATGATCCGACAGTGTAACCTTTGTTTACATGTCAATGGAGGCATTTTTGAAAATCTACTTTAATTGAACTTGGGTTGTGTTAATGTGTTGTCTCTTGGTCATAAAAAAATGGAAAAGTATTTGTTGGTTTAATTAATTTGCTGCCAGTGAAATCTTCCTCTATTGGTTTAAATGCTCCTCATAGGAAAAAATAAGATTAGGGAAAAATATTTGTTTTGATGTCCCCTACAGCCTCCCAGCATTTGTCGGTTTAAATACTTTTCACCCTGTATTTCCCTTGAAATTCCTCTTATGCAGTATTTTAAACACAGAACCTGTCAAGTGCAATTTCACAGCTCTACTGATTTGAACTGATGATTCAGGTCTCATCAGACATGACGTAATGTGCACCAACACATTACTGCTTCCTGTACTCATAACAAATGGCAGCATTGGATTTAAAACTAAAATTGTGTATATGTGAAAATGCAGATAATGAACCTGCTTATAATGGGGTCAGCCTGTATTCCTTCCCTCACCAATTTTGTGGAGGACCTTTTTATTGACCAGTAAAATTGAGGGCATTTCACTCTTAACTAAAATTTTTATGCTAATAGTATCTCAGGTGTGAATCTTTCTTCCATCTTCAGAGCTAATCAGAAAGACTGATAGTAAAGTGCTCCCACCCACCCTGTATGCAGGCAAAACAAGTCAACTGCTTATGAGAATGTAGCAAACTGTAGTGGAATAAATACCGTGTGGGAGGCAGAGGTATGTGCTGCTATGACACATCTATGAAAGATGTTATTTCACTAATTCTGGTCAACAGGGGGTATCTATGAGAGTTACCTATTGCCTGTTCCAGATTCCACATGTTTTCAAGCTTAAAACCATTGTTGTTGTTGTTGTTGTTGTTGTTGTTGTTGTTGTCTTCAGTCCTGAGACTGGTTTGATGCAGCTCTCCATGCTACTCTATCCTGTGCAAGTTTCTTCATCTCCCAGTACCTACTGCAACCTACATCCTTCTGAATCTGCTTAGTGTATTCATCTCTTGGTCTCCCTCTACGATTTTTACCCTCCACGCTGCCCTCCAATGCTAAATTTGGGATCCCTTGGTGCCTCAAAACATGTCCTACTAACCGATCCCTTCTTCTAGTCAAGTTCTGCCAGAAACTTCTCTTCTCCCCAATCCTGTTCAATACCTCCTCATTAGTTACATGATCTATCCACCTTATCTTCAGCATTCTTCTGTAGCACCACATTTCGAAAGCTTCTATTCTCTTCTTGTCCAAACTAGTTATTGTCCACGTTTCACTTCCATACATGGCTACACTCCAAACAAATACTTTCAGAAACGACTTCCTGATACATAAATCTATATTCGATGTTAACAAATTTCTCTTCTTCAGAAACGCTTTCCTGGCCATTGCCAGTCTACATATTATATCCTCTCTACTTCGACCATCATCAGTTATTTTACTTCCTTAATAGCAAAACTCCTTTATTACTTTAAGTGTCTCATTTCCTACTCTAATACCCTCAGCATCACCCGAATTAATTTGACTACATTCCATTATCCTCGTTTTCTTTTGTTGATGTTCATCTTATATCCTCCTTTCAAGACACTGTCCATTCCGTTCAACTGCTCTTCCAAGTCCTTTGCCGTCTCTGACAGAATTACAATGTCATCGGCGAACCTCAAAGTTTTTACTACTTCTCCGTGAATTTTAATACCTACTCCAATTTTTTTTTTTTTTTTGCTTGCTCAATATACAGATTGAATAACATCGGGGAGAGGCTACAACCCTGTCTCACTCCTTTCCCAACCACTGCTTCCCTTTCATGCCCCTCGACTCTAATAAAAGCCATCTGGTTTCTGTACAAATTGTAAATAGCCTTTTGCTCCCTATATTTTACCCCTGCCACTTTCAGAATTTGAAAGAGAGTATTCCAGTCAACATTGTCAAAAGCTTTCTCTAAGTCTACAAATGCCAGAAACGTAGGTTTGCCTTTTCTTAATCTTTCTTCTAAGATAAGTCGTAAGGTCAGTATTGCCTCACGTGTTCCAACATTTCTACGGAATCCAAACTGATCCTCCCCGAGGTCCGCATCTACCAGTTTTTCCATTTGTCTGTAAAGAATTTGCGTTAGTATTTTGCAGCTGTGACTTATTAAACTGATAGTTCGGTAATTTTCACATCTGTCAGCACCTGCTTTCTTTGGGATTGGAATTATTATATTCTTCTTGAAGTCTGAGGGTATTTCGCCTGTCTCATACATCTTGCTTACCAGCTGGTAGAGTTTTGTCATGACTGGCTCTCCCAAGGCCATCAGTAGTTGTAATGGAATGTTGTCTACTCCGGGCACCTTGTTTCGACTCAGGTCTTTCAGTGCTCTGTCAAACTCTTCACGCAATATCTTATCTCCCATTTTGTCTTTATCTACATCCTCTTCCATTTCCATAATATTGTCCTCAAGTACATCGCCCTTGTATAAACCTTCTATATACTCCTTCCACCTTTCTGCCTTCCCTTCTTTGCTTAGAACTGGGTTGCCACCTGAGCTCTTGATATTCATACACGTGGTTCTCTTCTCTCCAAAGGTCTCTTTAATTTTCCTGTAGGCAGTATCTATCTTACCCCTAGTGAGATAAGCTTCTACATCCTTACATTTGTCCTCTAGCCATCTCTGCTTAGCCATTTTACACTTCCTGTCGATCTCATTTTTGAGACGTTTGTATTCCTTTTTGCCTGCTTCATTTACTGCATTTTTATATTTTCTCCTTTCATCAATTAAATTCAATATTTCTTCTGTTACCCAAGGATTTCTAGCAGCCCTCGTCTTTTTACCTATTTTATCCTCTGCTGCCTTCACTACTTCATCCCTCAGAGCTACCCATTCTTCTTCTACTGTGTTTCTTTCCCCCTTTCCTGTCAATTGTTCCCTTATTCTCTCCTTGAAACTCTGTACAACCTCTGGTTCTTTCAGCTTATCCAGATCCCATGTCCTTAAATTCCCACCTTTTTGCAGTTTCTTCAGTTTTAACCTACAGGTCATAACCAATAGATTGTGGTCAGAGTCCACATCTGCCCCTGGAAATGTCCTACAATTTAAAACCTGATTCCTAAATCTCTGTCTTACCATTATATAATCTATCTGATACCTTTTAGTATCTCCAGGATTCTTCCATGTATACAACCTTCTTTTATGATTCTTGAACCAAGTGTTAGCTATGATTAAGTTGTGCTCTGTGCAAAATTCTACCAGGCGGCTTCCTCTTTCATTCCTTAGCCCCAATCCATAATCACCTACTATGTTTCCTTCTCCCTTTTCCTACTGACAAATTCCAGTCACCCATGACTATTAAATTCTCGTCTCCCTTCACTACTTGCATAATTTATTTTATCTCATCATACATTTCATCAATTTCTTCATCATCTGCAGAGCTAGTTGGCATATAAACTTGTACTACTGTAGTAGGTGTGGGCTTCGTATCTATCTTGGCCACAATAATGCGTTCACTATGCTGTTTGTAGTAGCTTACCCACACTCCTATTTTTTTATTCATTATTAAACCTACTCCTGCATTACCCCTATTTGATTTTGTATTTATAACCCTGTATTCACCTGACCAAAAGTCTTGTTCCTCCTGCCACCGAACTTCACTAATTCCCACTATATCTAACTTTAACCTATCCATTTCCCTTTTTAAATTTTCTAACCTACCTGCCCGATTAAGGGATCTGACATTCCACACTCCGATCCGTAGAACGCCAGTTTTCTTTCTCCTGATAACGACGTCCTCCTGAGTAGTCCCCACCCAGAGATCCGAATGGGGGACTATTTTACCTCCGGAATATTTTACCCAAGAGGATGCCATCATCATTTAACAATACAGTAAAGCTGCATACCCTCGGGAAAAATTACGGCTGTAGTTTCCCCTTGCTTTCAGCCGTTCGCAGTACCAGCACAGCAAGGCCGTTTTGTTTAATTTTGCAAGGTCACATCAGTCAATCATCCAGACTTTTGCCCCTGCAACTACTGAAAAGGCTGCTGCCCCTCTTCAGGAACCACATGTTTGTCTGGCCTCTCAACAGATACCCCTCCGTTGTGGTTGCACCTATGGTACGGCCATCTGTATCGCTGAGGCACGCAAGCCTCCCCACCAACGGCAAGGTCCATGGTTCATGGGGGTTTAAAACCATTATCATAATTAATTAAATCATTTGCCAAGCATATTTCAATAACTTCCCTGAAAACTATATCCCTAAAAGGATGAAACAGATGTTAAAACTGGATGTTCTCATAGTCGGATTCCCTGTGTACAGTTCCCAGTCACAGCAGATTTTTATTGGGAGCAGCAAGCATCTGTGTTCTACCATCATTTAAATGTGGGCATAGGCCTCAAAATTTTTTTACATCTATGCATGTCTATATCTAATGAAAGTGGCAGTAAGAAGCAATGAGATTCTTATCCTATGTGTTGTGAATGTAATGCATATAACATCAGTCAATTTGATTGTATTGCAAAGTAGTGGATTGTGGTGTGTACCAAAGCAGTGTTATCAGGTTCTATACTAAAATTAGTGTAACACACTGTCCACTTTCCTTACAGGAGCAACTGACAGTCATTTGCTCCTGACAGAGATCTACATCTACATCTACATGATTACTCTGATATCCACAATAAAGTGCCTGGCAGAGGGTCCAATGAACCACCTTCAAGCTGTTTCTTTACCGCTCCCATGTGGGAAAAACGAGCCCTTAAATTTTTCTGTGCAAGCCCTGATTTCTCTTATTTCATTGTGGTGATCATTGCTCCCTTTCTAGGTGGGTGCCAACAGAATTTTTTTGCAATTGAAGAAGAAAATTGGTGATTGAAATTTCATGAGAAGATCCTGTTGCAATGAAAAACGCCTTTGTTTTAATGATTCATATATCATGTCTGTGGCACTATCTCCCCTAATACAAAATGAGCTGCCCTTCTTTGAACTTTTATGATGTCATCCGTCACTTCCGACTGATGCGGATCCCATACCATGCAGCAATACTCCAGAATAGGGTGGACAAATGTGGTGTAAGCAGTCTCTTTAGTACACCTGTTGCACCTTCTAAGTGTTCTGCCATTGAATCACTGTCTTTCGTTTGCTCTACCCACAACATTATCTATGTGATTGTTCCAATTTAGGTTATTTGTAATTGTAATCCTTAAGTATTTAGTTGAATTTACAGCCTTCAGATTTGTTTGACTTATCACGTAATTGAAATTTAGCGGATTTCTCTTCGTACTCATGTGAATAACTTCACACTTTTCTTCATTCAGGGTCAATTGCCACTTTTCGCACCATACAGATATCTTATCTAAATTATTTTGCAATTTGTTTTCATCATCTGATGACTTTACAAGACAGTAAATGACAGCATCATCTGCAAACAATCTAAGATGGCTACTCAGACTGTCTCCTATGTCATTAATATAGATTAGAAGCAATAGAGGGCCTATAACACTTCCTTTTGGGAACACTGGATATTACTTCTGTTTTACTCGACGACTTTCCATCTATTACTATGAACTGTGACCTTTCTGACAGGAAATAACGAATCCAGTGGCACAGCTGAGGCAATATTCCATAGGCATGCAATTTGGTTAGAAGACGGTTGTGAGGAACGGTCTCGAAAGCCTTCCGGAAATCTAAAAATATGGAATCAATTTGACATCCCCTGTCGATAGCACTCATTACTTCATGAGTATAAAGAGCTAATTGTATGTCACAAGAATGATATTTTCTGAATCCATGCTAACTATGTGTAAATAAATCATTTTCTTCTAGGTACTTCATAATGTTTGAACACAGTATATATTCCAAAGCCCTACTGCAAATCAACGTTAGTGATATAGGCCCGTAATTCAGCGGATTACTCCTACTTCCCTTTTTGGGTATTGGTGTGACTTAGCAATTTTCCAGTCTTTAGGTACGAATCTTTGTGTGAGCGAGTGGTTGTGTATAATTGCTAAATATGGAGCTATTATATCAGGTGCAGGTGATTGTTGAAAGCTTGAGGTTTTGCCAAATTTTGGTGTGGCAAGCAAAATGAGATTGTTTTATGCAAGAATCACACCAAACTACTGATAAATACCCTTCAATCTGTCAGTTTTCATTTTGCCCTCTCCTGAATGGGTCTTATGACCACACAATATAGAAAAGGAATACCAGAAAAGGGGAAGAGCTCTTTACCATAATGTTCATCTTCTGTCAGTAGTGATCCCATCATTGTTTAGTCTTTTTGTGTCAGTTTGCATTCATTGAGAGCTAAATGAATTTTTCCTTTGCAGGTGCTGAAGGCATTCGTATGGGCAGATAATAAGGCTCTCGCACAATACGTGATGAAGTGCAATGACGACTCGTTTGTCAGGCTGACGCAGATAATGAACGAGATCAAAGAAGGAGACACAGCCCCTTCTGCGGCTTCCATATACTGGGGTTTCTTCGATGGGCATTCCCCTGTAGAGGCTGTGAGCAAGTGAGTAACGGAGCTTGCAATAATTTTCAGTGACTTTCATTTTGGAAATTTTCACGGTAACTGGGCTGTTGTATACAATTCACATACCTCTTATTTTCAAAAGCTGTTCTTTTGAAAACAAGGGCTGGTTTTAATATGGTTATTTATTTAATTTATTCTGTGCATACATTTTTTAAAAATCTTATTTCATTTGTATTGTAACTGGTTTTCATACAGTACAGTTAAAAATGATGACGTCATTCATTTAATGTATAACTGATTATTGTCCATTTAGTTATACACTTGCATCATGTGTCATCAATGCCATAATGAAGGAGAGCCTTCATTGATGTGGAATGAGTCAATTAGTACATTAACAATGCACTCCAAGCTGGCTACTTTTGAAAAGTATGCTGACAACAAATTATGACTAATGCTAATATACTCAAACTCATGGTTATGGTTATTACTTCTAGATTACTTTGCATACATATGTTAGGAGAAAAACACTTACATTGAAACAAACTTTTCCCCCTCCTATTTCCCCTCTGATAATAGTGAACTGCCTTTTCCATCAAATACTGTTGTTGTTGTTGTGGTTGTGGTCTTCAGTCCAGAGATTGCTTTAATGCAGCTCTCCATGCTACTCTATCCTGTGCAAGCTTCTTCATCTACCAGTACTTACTGCAACCTACATCCTTCTGAATCTGTTTAGTGTATTCATCTCCTCGTCTCCCTCTGCAATTTTTACCCTCCATGCTGATCCCTTGATGCCTCAGAATATGCCCTACCAACCGATCCCTCCTTCTAGTCAAGTTGCACCACAAATTTTTCTTCTCTCCAATTCTATTCAGTATCTCCTCATTAGTTATGTCATCTACCCATCTAATCTTCAGCATTCTTCTAATACTGTACTGTAGACAAATCATTTTATATTTACACAGATGACTACCTGCCATCTATATACCAGCAAAGAAATATTGGAAGTACACAGAATTTACAGTCTTGAGTTAAAGTTCTTCATATATGTTGGAGAAATAGCAGATAATGAGTTATTCTTTTGAAACTTCCTGGCAGATTAACACTATGTGTTGGACGAGGACTCAAACCCAGGACCTTTGCCTTTTGTAGGCAAGTGCTCTACCGACTGAGATGCCTGAGCATGGCTCAGAGCCCACCACCACAGCTTTACTACTGCCAGTACGTCATCTCATACCATCCAAACTCCAGTGAACTTCTCTTGCAAAACTTACAGGACTAGCACTCCTGGAAGAAAGGATGTTGTGGAGACATGGCTAAGCTCCAACCTGGGGAATTGTTTCCACAATGAAATTTTCACTCTGCTGTATAGTTGTGCTGATATGAAAGTTCCTCGTGGATTAAAACTGTGCCAGACTGTGATTTGAACCCAGGAACTTTTGCAGGCAAGTGCTCTACCAACTGAGCCACCCGTGCACAACACATCTACATCTACATACATACTCTGAAATCCACCATAGGGTGCATGGCGGAGGGTACCTCATACCACAACCAGCATCTTCTCTCCCTGTTCCACTCCCAAACAGAACGAGGGAAAAATTACTGCCTATAAGCCTCTGTACAAGCCCTAATCTCTCTTGTCTTATCTTTGTGGTCTTTCCACGAAATGCAAGTTGGCGGCAGTTAAACTGTACTGCAGTCAGCCTCAAATGCTGGTTCTCTAAATTTTCTCAGTAGAGACTCCCACCTGAGTTCCTGAAGCATTTCCGTAACACTTGTGTGATGATCAAACCTACCACTAACAAATCTAGCAGCTCACCTCTGAATTGCTTCTATGTCTCCCTCAATCCGACCTGATAGGGATCACAAATGCTTGAGCAGTACTCAAGAATAGGTCATATTAGTGTTTCATAAGCGGTCTCCTTTACAGATGAACCACATCTTCCCAAAATTCTACCAATGAACCAAAGACAACTATCTGCCTTCCCCACAGCTGCCATTACATGCCTGTCCCACTTCATATCACTCTGCAATGTTACACCCAGCTTTGTGTCCACCAGTACCTCACCTCCTACCTTCCTGTGTTTGAGTCCTGGCCTGGCACACAGTTTTAATCTGCCAGGAAGTTTCATATCATCACAAGCTCCAATGGAGAGTGAAAATTTTGTTCTGGAAACAGTCCCCCAGGCTATGTCTAAGCCAGATTTCCACAGTATCCTTTCTTCCAGGAGTGCTAGCCCTGCAAGTTTAACAGGAGAATTTTTGCAAAGTTTGGAAGGTAGGAGATGTACTGGTGGAAGTAACGCTGTGAGGGCAGGTCATGAGTCATGTTTGGGTAACAAGAGACATATTATTTTAAATTGCTTCTAAACATTTGGGGATTTTCAATCTTCCATTACAGACATTTTCACGAGAATATAAAACTGCATTCTGGAGACACAAGAGGAGTGCATAGTCTATATAGAAATGATTTATACTTCTAAAAATGGAAAATCCAGGAAGGAATTTAAGAGTTGTTTGATTTCTGTTATTGTTGTTGTGAACTGCAGAATTCACTCTCAGTTCATTATTGTTATTAACCAAGACTACCAATATGTATTGACTTGTAACTGTAAGAACCCTGAAACCCTGAATTACCTTCTGCAAGAAGTTCGGATCTCTATTTTACACAATATTCCTATTGGACATTTGTGTACGACAAACACTTTTTTCACCTGTACTGCAAGTCTTCAGAAGATAATGCCATAGGAGAGAATTGAGTGAAAATCTGCTAGCAATCTTGTCTGCAGATCAACACAGTGAGAGACATTTCTAAGTGCAAACAGATTTGAGCTTTTTGTTTAACTTATACACATGATGGTCCAACCTCAGCTAATTACTCATCTGGACTGTCAGGAACATCATAGATGAATCTGAATACATCCACACCAGATACACACATCCACACCAGAGACAATCAGGAGAAGAATGAAACAGGCTTACAGCTGGTTCATAGTGAAAAGTTTAATCAATAGTCTATGCAGTTGAAAACAAGTCAAAGTAACTTGAAGGTTTCAGATTTAGAGATCAATGAGCATACATTGGGTGAGGCTCAAAGACAGTACAAATTAAGAACAAAGACATAGAACAAGTTGATGAGCTTTTACATTTAGGGCAGTTCAAGACATTGACTGTAGGGATAGCAAGGAATACAAACAGAAAAGTAAAAATAGCTAGAAGCGCTTTTAGCAAGTTTAATAGGACTTTAGAAACCAAGCCTTAGATGTGTCTGAAGAGAAATCTACACAGACACACACACACACACACACACACACAGACACACACACACACACACACACACACACACACACACACACACACACACACACACATACAAAAAAGAGAGAGAGAGAGAGAGAGAGAGAGGGAGAGAGAGAGAGAGAGAGAGAGAGAAGAAGAAGAAGAAGAAAAAGAAGTTGCATCGCCCCAGTTCCCAGAACTCCTGAAGATAGACATTGACTGTGGATATTGTATCAGAGACACATTCCCTTTGACTGTTCAGAGATGTCACTAAACCTGCCTAAGTATGTAAACAACCATACATGAGCAGCGCCTATTAGACAGAGGGGGTCTGACAGCTCGTCAGTTCCAGTCATTCCACCTGGAAGGAGGTACACGGCTCGTATTGTCTGCAGTTCAAACATGTCTAGACAGTGAATTGTGTCTACATTGTTACTTTGTGCCAGGAAGGGCTCTCAACAAGGGAAGTGTCAAGGCATCTTGGAGTGAACTAAAGCGATGTTGTTCGAACATGGAGGAGATACAGAGAGACATGAACTGTTGATTATATGCCTCACTCAGGCTGCCCATGTGCTACCACTGCAGTGAATGACCACTACCTACATATTATGGCTCGGAGGAACCCTGACAGCAACGCCACCATGTCAAATAATGTTTTTCGTGCAGCCTCAGGACATCATGTTACGACTCAAACCGTGTGCAATAGGCTGCAGGATGCGCAACTTCACTCCCAACATCCATGGTGAGGTCCATCTTTGCAACCACGGCACCATACAGTGCAGTACAGATGAGCCCAACAACATGCCAAATGGAGTGCTCAGGACTGGCATCACGTTCTCTTCACCAATAAGTGTTGCATGTGCCTTCAATCAGACAATCGCCGGAGACTTGTTTGGAGGCAACCCGATCAGGCTGAACCCATTAGACACACTGTGCAGCGAGGTGGAGGTTCCCTGCTGCTTTGGGACATGGATCACCGGAACACGAAATAAATAAATAAAATAAAATTATGCGGGGCTGATGTACACCACTGGTGGTCATGGAAGGTGCCGTAATGGCTGTACAATACACGGATACCATCCTCTGACAAATAGTGCAACCATATCAGCGACATATTGGTGAGGAATTCATCTTCGTGGATGACAATTCACGCCCTCATTGTGCATGTCTTGTGAATGACTTCCTTCAGGATAGCTCGTCTAGAGTGGCCAGCATATTTTCCGGACATGAACCCAATCGAACTTGCCTGGGATAGATTGAGAAGGGTTGTTTATGGACAACATGACCCACCAACCACTCTGAGTGATCTACGCCGAATCCCCATTGAGGAGTGGGACAATCTGGACTGACAGTGCCTTGATGAACTTGTGGATAGTATGCCACAACAAATACAGGCATGCATCAATGCAAAGGGTGTGCTACTAGGTATCAGAGGTACCGTTGTGTACAGCAATCTGGACCACCACCTCTGAAGGTCTTGCTGTATGGTGGTACAACATGCAGTGTGTGGTTTCCATGAGCAATAAAAATGGCAGAAATTATTTTTATGTTGATCTCTAATCCAATTTTCTGCACAGGTTTCGGAACTCTCAGAACTGAAGTGATGCAAAACTTTTTTTGATGTCAGTATATTACTAAAACGCTACCAGTTGCAACCAAGGAACAACACAATTCTATTTTCAATATTTTGTGTAATTGTTGGCCAACTTTAAAATGCTGTTGTAATATACTCATTAAGAGGTATAATCTTATGTTAAAAGTTTAACACAATAAGACAAGTACTGTTACCGACGACTGTGCCACTAAAGCGGAGCTATTGAATGCAGTTTTCCGAAATTCCTTCACCAGGGAAGACGAATGAAATATTCCAAAATTTGAAACACAAACAGCTGCTAGCATGAGTTTCTTAGAAGTAGATACCTTATGGGTTGTGAAGCAACTCAGATTGCTGGATACGGGCAAGTCTTCAGGTCCAGATTGTATACCAATTAGGTTCCTTTCAGATTACGCTGATACAATAGATCCCTACTTAACAATCATATACAACCGCTCGCTCACCGATAGATCTGTACCTACAATTGGAAAATTGCGCAGGTCGCACCAGTGTTTAAGAAGGGTAGTAGGAGTAATCCATCGAACTACAGACCTATATAATTGACATCAGTTTGCAGTAGGGTTTTGGAGCATAAACTGTATTCAAATATTATGAATCACCTCAAAGGGAACGATCTATTGATACGTAATCAGCATGGTTTCAGAAAACATTGTTCTTGTCCAACACAGCTAGCTCTTTATTCACATGAAGTAATGGCCGCTATGGACAGGGATCTCAAGTTGATTCCGTATTTCTAGATTTCTGGAAAGCTTTTGACACCATTCCTCACAAGCGACTTCTAATCAAGCTGCGGGCATATGGGGTATCGTCTCAGTTGTGCGACTAGGTTCGTGATTTCCTGTCAGGAAGGTCGCAGTTCGTAGTAATAGACGGCAAATCATCGAGTAGTAGACGGCAAATCATCGAGTAAAACTGAAGTGATATCAGGTGTTCCCCAGGGAAGCGTCCTGGGACCTCTGCTGTTCCTGATCTATATAAATGACCTGGGTGACAATCTGAGCAGTTCTCTTAGGCTGTTCGCAGATGATGCTGTAATTCACCGTCTAGTAAGGTCATCTGAAGAACAGTATCAGTTGCAAGGCGATTTAGAAAAGATTGCCGTATGGTGTGGCAGGTGGCAGTTGACACGAAATAACGAAAAGTGTGAGGTGATCTACACAAGTTCCAAAAGAAATCTATTGGAATTCGATTACTCGATAAATAGTACAATTCTCAAGGCTGTCAATTCAATGAAGTACCTGGGTGTTAAAATTACGAACAACTTCAGTTGGAAAGACCACATAGATTATATTGTGGGGAAGGCGAGCCAAAGGTTGCGTTTCATTGGCAGGACACTTAGAAGGTGCAACTAGTCCACTAAAGAGACAGCTTACACTACACTCGTTCGTCCTCTGTTAGAACATTGCTGCGTGATGTGGGATCCTTACCAGGTGGGATTGACAGAGGACGTCGAAAGGGTGCAAAGAAGGGGAGCTCATTTTGTAGTAGCACATAATAGGGGAGAGAGTGTGGCAGATATGATACGTGAGTTGAGATGGAAGTCATGAAAGCAAAGACGTTTTTCATTGTGGTGAGATCTGTTTATGAAATTTCAGTCACCAACTTTCTCTTCCGAATGCAAAAATATTTTGTAGAGCCCAACCTACATAGGTAGGAATGATCATCAAAATAAAATAAAAGAAATCAGAGCTTGAACAGAAAGGTTTAGGTGTTTGTTTTTCCCGCATGCTGTTTGGGAGTGAAATGGTAGAGAGATAGTATGATTGTGGTTTGATGAACCCTCTGCCAAGCACTTAAATGTGAATTGCAGAGTAATCATGTAGATGTAGGTGTAGATGTACTATCGTTAGAAACTGTGTATATCTCTTGAGGTGTGTAACTGGCGATGCACAAATATACTGACTTCACTTATCCACTATTTGAGAATGAGAGCATTTTAATGACTTCTTGCAAAGAATATGCATAATTTCAAACCTTTATGAAATTTCTTTCCCCTGTCACCCCCACAAAATGATTAGAGGGAAAAAAGTTCTACCTCCTGCTGCATTTTCACTCTTCCTGCAGTAAAAATTCAGCAACAGACATAACATTTTAATTTATTACTTCTATACTACCAGCTCTATTGGCATTACAGCTTCCAGACAATATGCAGCTATATCACTGTTTGTACCTGCAAAATTATATAATTTTATAACTCATAGTTAAGAAAATATGACATCATAAACATTGAAATAGATCGAAACCTTGCTTTTTCTTAAAATTGAACACAAATTACCCAGTTTATATTCATCCAGTGTTTCATAATGAGAGTACTTGGTGATTACCATTAAACTTCAAGCATAATTTCAAACCTTTCCTAATTTTTTTCACTTACTTGTTTCAAGATAAATATTTAATACATTAACCCGTCTATAATGTAATAAGATATTTGAAGCTTTTTTATTCATGGGAATTTGACTCTTTAAAAAAAACTGGGGTTTTGCTGGTGCTTACAAGAATGAAGTACAGAAATCTTAGTGTATCTCTAACTAAAGGTGGCACCTTTTCATTTAATCATTTGAAATTATATCCTTGTACGATTGAATTCAGCGTATTCAATGAGTTACGTATGAGTGTGATGTCCCACAGCTGTTATTGAAAGTCCTCCATAGTTCTGCTGCTGATGTCTTGCTGTAAAAGTTCAAAATTATAGATGCAATGCTACATCATTGTACTTGACACTTCTCCAATTTGTTGGCACAGGTATCATTATAATGATTAATTTGTCTAAGATAATTTTTCATATAACTTATTACCAATATTTAAATGAAACTATTTTGCTGTAATCCTATGAAATATTCCAGGGGATTCTTCACCAGAGGTTAAATCATTAGCATTTCATAAATAAACATTTTCTTTGCATATAAAAACACATACTTAGTCATACTTATCTTTCCACACTTTTGTTATCTGTCTAATTAAACCAAATTATAGTGGGCAAATTCAAATCTGTTTTTTTTTTTTAACATTTTATTCTGTATAGGTTTATAATTGTAATAACATCAAACACTTTTTTCTTCTACTGTTAGAATGAGCCTAGAATTTAAATGTTAGTCCACATCACTTAAGAATTCAATGATAAAATTTAGAGGGTTGCTATTTAAATATTAAAGATTCGTCTTTTCTACTTAAAAAAAAAACAAGACATTTATTACTTCTTTTACTTACAGCTGCAGTGTAGCTTTCTGAACAACATAAAAATTCTATTCTCACTTCTACCTGTTGCATTTACCTCGTAGATGACCTAGAAAATAACATAACAAAAATGATTTCTGACTGGCGACATCACTTTTAAGATATCAAACAAAGTTTAACATTTCCACTTCAGATGTGATCTATCTGAACTACTCTCATTCTGAAACTAAAATAGATAAATTATTGAGTTCACATATTAACCATTGAAACTCTGGATGGACAAAGTATTACAGTTTGGCAAGTATTACATCGGAAATGCTACAGAAATGTGTCAGACACTAGTCAGTCCCAAACTTTTTAACTGGACCAAAATGAATAACACTTCGACCCCCTTACAATACATTCCATTATAATATCACATGTCAAGTTAATTCATGATTAATATAATATTCTGGTTGAGCTTTGCTCCTCTCAAGTGTTATGGTGGATGGTTTATTCACTGCTCACCTGATATCACCATCTCTGTAGCCAACAATGTTGTGGTTCCCATCACTGCTAGGAATTGTCTCTTTTTTTCGTACACCAGTGGAATAGAGAACAATATTCATAAAACACTCATCACTCCTATAAATAATATTCACTCCTTGCTCGTACCACATGATCATAATTAAAGTGCTGCTACTCATGGGAGTCCAATGCGAGCTCTAATTATCATATGGCAACAAAATGTGGTTGATAAGCTAATGCGTTAATGCGGAATTGATCTATGCTGGAAAAAAGTTTCTTTAAATTTTGCCCAACAGATGCAAACCTGGCACTGAATGGAATGTTGTCGATGTCTCCAGTGCTCATATTGAACATGTTTTGTAAATGGCAGTTAATAACAACATCAACATTATGCCTTTCTGACTTGTCTGGCCTTTTCTGCCCGTACCCTGTTCCTAATCCATTACGTACGGGAACATTTCTATATGTCTTTCTTGCCTTCACAGCACCAGATGCACGTCTGGGTAGCCAAAATTGGGGCTAATTTGTTTCTAGTGTAAATCGGTTCCACATTAACACATTACAATATCTAGCAAGTTTTGTTGTCATACGATAATTACAACCCACATTGGACCTCTGTGAGTTGATGGCACCTTTATTATAACCACCTAGTATATACAAGGTGGGGTAGAGTGGACTCCCTGATTTGACAGGTGAATTGTAAAAAAGCCAATGAAGATGATTGAAAATGGTTTTTATTTCTGAAAACTACATTCAGTGCCACCCTGCCATCGGATTGTCACATTGAGTACCATGATTCGTCACTCCTCACAATGTTTTTCCACTGTTCAATCATCCAATGATTATGCTCCTTACACCAAGCGAGGTGTCATTTCTTATTTGCCAGCATGATGTGTGGCGTATGAGCAGCTGCTCGACTATGAAATCCAAGTTTTCTCACCTCCAGCCTAACTGTCATAGTACTTGCAGTGAATTCTGACACGGTTTGGAATTCCTGTGTGATGGTCTGGATAGATGTCTCCCTGTTACACATTACGACCCTCTTCAACTGCTGGCGGCCTCTGTCAGTCAACAGGCGAGTTCGGTCGGTATGCTTTTGCGCTGTATGTGTCCCTTCAGGTTTCCACTTCACTATCACATCAGAAGCAGTGAGCCTAGAGATGTTTAGGAGTGTAGAAATCACATGTGCAGACACAAGTGACACCCAATCACCAGACCACATTCGACGTCCATGAGTTCTGTGGAGTGTCCCATTCTGCTCTCTCACAATGTGTAGTGACTACTGAGGTCGCTGATATGGAGTACCTGGCAGTAGGTGGCATCACAATGCACCTAATATGAAAAACGTATGTTTTTGGAGGTGTCTGGACACTTTTGATCACATCATGGAGGTTGGGCTGGAACATTGTGTTAAAAAGAACACACCAGAGTACAGGTCGGGCCACGGTTTTCCCGATGCATGAGCCACCTGTCACTCAAAAACTCTACTCATTTTGTATGAAAACAATGTACAGATGTCTCGTGACCTATCACTTGACTATAGTGCTGCATTCTTTTGTGAATTTCTAGGGTTACTTTGACAGAAACTTTAGCGAATGTAAGAGCTGCTGTTGTGAATGGCTGAACCAGTACGATCACTTTAACGTAATGTTGTGTGTGTACTGGCTATATTTTGCAGTTTATTGTAATTCTGCTGCAAATACATCATGTTTGCTAAGTGAGCAAGATATTTTGCAAACTTCTCAAAAAGTCATCTTGCACTCTTTTCTTGGAAAGATAATTATACTTTCTGTCATCATTATTTTAAAATTTGTAATCTATCAAAGAGCTGTGAATTATGAATTGTGGTTTATTTGTCTCATGATGTACATAATCTAAATTGTGTGATTCAGGCACAGGAGACACATCAAAATTGCAGTAAAATTTCTCTATAAACACAGAACAACTGATATTAACAAACAGCATAATAAGAATACAGTTTTGTTATGTATACATACAATAAAATCTAACACTTAATTACCCCTTACTCAAATTATCATTTCATCATCTATGAATTCTTGTATTGAATAGTAGCATTTCTCCCACAGAATCTGTTGAAGCCTTGTTTTTAAAATTGTTGTCTTTATATAAAATATGTTTTTTCCCCATGAACTCGTTATATATTGTCATCCCCATATACTGTTGATTCCGTGCATATAATTTCAAGTGGTGTTTGGGTAGCACAAATTTAGTTTTATTTCTCATGTTATATGTGTGGTTAAAGTGATTCTCCTCAAATAGTTTTTGTCTGCTGTATAGGAAGATCATAAATTCATAAAAATATGTGAAAGGAACAGTTTCAGAATTAATGACGACAAGACTGTTTGCTGCGCAGTACACATGTATCTGACAATTTTCTTATGCAATGTAACTATTTGAGATACACTGCTTGAACTTGAAAATTATACCATATCTAATAATATTATAAGCAATATGGTAAATAAATCTTGAAGCTTGATCATTTTTTGCTGTGTATTACTTTTTAAGATACAACAATAACATATGTGCCAATAACTATTTAAAAGTGGCATAAAAGGCCAGTTTCCCAGACCCAAGATTCTTCTAAGTGGCCAGTCTCCACTCTGTTAATTTAAATAAATGTGCCATCAATGTCACACTTACTGGATGAAGGAGGTGGGGGCAGTTTAATAAGGTGACTAGCTGTTCTGTCAATTTACAATTATTATCTTTAATTGCCTGATTACAGATTGGTATTCTGAGGATGAGCCATTTTCAATTAATTATTTCCCACAAATGTATTCAATTTATTCTAGCCATTCATTCTACCAGTTAGCAGTACCCTAATAACACTAGTCAACAACCATTTTGCCTCTGGGATGTGATACATCAAATAGTATGTATTTTGGTGTGTAGAATACGAATATACCTTTCCAAATGTTCTAGCACATACCATTTTTGAGTTTTTAAAGTTTTTTCTCATTTTTCATATTTGGTATTTTGCTTTTTGCTGTTGTTCCTTTTTGATGTTTAATTGTTTGTTTTTGATTTGGAGAGGAGAGCTAGGAGATCTACAGATTATCAGTAAATGGTTAGTGTTGTAGTCCAGTGGTGTGAATGAGATCCTCAGTGAATGTTTTCTGTGAAAGATATTGCAAACGTTTTGTGTTTAAAACTTACACTAAGAAAAGTGGCAACTAGTAAATCTTGTGGCTGTCCAAACCACCCCAACAACTTTTGTTATGTGTGTGGGAAATTCACTCCAGAAGCCCAAAGAAAACCTATCACTGATTTAGTTAAGAAGGCATATAAACTGTATTTTGATTATCCTGTTGGTGATCAAGATAAAAATTTTGAACCTCATGTTGCCTGCATAGCCCGTACTACAACATTAACCAAGTGGTAGAAAGGAAAATGCCAAGCCATACCATTCTCTCTTCCGATGGTGTGGTGTGAGCCTCATGACCATTATTCAGACGGTTACTATTAATATCTCAGGACATTCAAGCAAAACTAGACATAAAATAAAGTATCCAAATGTAAAAAAAATATTGACTGCTGTATGAAAAATTCTTTACTACACAGCTATGAAACTAAAAACCAATACAATCTGCATCGAGAGAGGAAAAATAAAGTTAAACTCAGCAGATCTTGTTGTACAATGCCATTAAATTGTATAATAAATTACCCCAAAAAATAAAATATATTGACACAATTGGACAGTTAAAAACAAAACTAAATTTTTTTTATTAAATAAAAGTTATTACGCAGTAACGGACTATCTGAATTAAAACATGTAGTGCAATTAAAGTGGCCTGCATTGTAATACATGAGGAAATAATTATAATATGAAATCCAGAATTGTACAGTACTATAATAAAATTACAAATTACATAAGGATATAAAACTAATTTAAGATACCTCAAAAATGTGTATAAATACTAAAGTTATGTGTATAATTGTAGGTATATTGTATTGTGTATGATTTTGCTGACAAAATCCACACAATGTAAATTGTTACATGGATTAATAAAGAAATCAATCAATCAATCAATCAATCTTCAGCGCATTTGCCTGTGCCCCATGATGAGGGGTTGCCTGTTCCTATCTGTAATTTGAAAGCCATGAAATCAGACACCTCGTCAAGTGAATCAGAAAGTATGGAACATGTAGAATAGTTCTGCCCTCAATATCATGACACTTCACCTCAGCTCTTTAATCAAAAGAACTTGAACGATTTGGTTCACAATCTAAAACTTTCGAAGCAGCAAGCTGAACTCTTGGGGTCGAGACTGCAACAATGGAACCTTCTAGCCCCCGGGACAAAAATGTCCTGTTTCAGATCAAAAGGTGTTTCCTTCACTCAATATTTATATGCAGAGTTCAGTGCATGTATGTAGAGATGTCAATCATCTGATGATGCAGTTGGATGTACAACATAAACCACAGGAGTGGTGACTATTTATTGACTCCAGTAAAACCAGCTTGAAAGCAGTATTACTGCATAATGGCAATGCATTTCCATTGGTACCTTTGGCTTATGCAACAGACACAAAAGAGACTTATGAAACCAAGGCAATCAAATATAAAGATCATGAATGGCAGTTATGCTGTGATTTAAAAGTTGTTGCACTCCTTACAGGTTTACAGGCTGGATTCATGAAATACTGCTGCTTTTTGTGCCTTTGGGACAGCCATGACACCAAGAACCACAATACAGTCAAGGAATGGCCTATAAGAAAGTCACGTGTTCCTGGAAATGTAAATGTGAACAACACCCCATTGGTTGAGACTGATAAAATCATTTTGCCTCACCTTCATATCAAGTTGGGCTTTATCAAGTACTTTGTAAAAGCTCTGGGTAAAGAAGACGGGGCCACCAACCACTTAAAAGAAAAGTTTCCACATTAAGTGAGGCAAAGCTGAAAGAGGGTATTATTGTGGTATCAGATGCCAAATGTGGCATGTTGTTGTTGTTGTGGTCTTCAGTCTTGAGACTGGTTTGATGCAGCTCTCCATGCTACTCTATCCTGTGTAAGTTTCTTTATTTCCCAGTACCTACTGCAGCCTACACCATCTGAATCTGCTTAGTGTATTCATCTCTTGGTCTCCCTCTACGATTTTTACTCTCAAACACTGCCCTCCAGTACTAAATTGGTGATCCCTTGATGCCTCCAAGTGTGTCCTACCAACTGATCCCTTCTTCTAGTCAAGTTGTGCCACAAACTCCTCTTCTCCCCAATTCTATTCAATACATCCTCATTAGTTGTGTGATCCACCCATCTAATCTTCAGCATTCTTCATTAGCACCACATTTCAAAAGCGTCTATTCTCTTCTTGTATAAACTATTTATCGTCCATGTTTCACTTCCATACATTGCTACACTCCATACAAATACTTTCAGAAATGACCTCCTGACACTTAAATCTATACTCGATGTTAACAAATTTCTCTTCTTCAGAAATGCTTTCCTTGCCATTGCCAGTCTACATTTTATATTCTCTCTACTTCGACCATCATCAGTTATTTTGTCCACAAATAGCAAAACTCATTTACTACTTTAAGCGTCTCTTTACCTAATCTAATTCCCTCAGCATCACCCGACTTAATTTGACTACATTCCATTATCCTTGTTTTCTTTTGTTGATGTTCATCTTATACCCTCCTTTCATGACACTGTACATTCCATTCAACTGCTCTTCCAAGTCCTTGGCTGTCTCAGACAGAATTACAATGTCATCAACAAACCTCAAAGTATTTATTTCTTCTCCATGGATTTTAATACCTACTCCAAACTTTTCTTTTGTTTCCTTTATTGCCTGCTCAATGTACAAATTGAATAACATCAGTGGGAGGCTACAACCCTGTCTCACGCCCTTCCCAACCACTGCTTCCCTTTCATGTCCCTCAACTCTTATAGCTGCCATCTGGTTTCTGTACAAATTGCAAATAGCCTTTTGTTCCCTTTATTTTACACCTGCCACCTTCAGAATTTGAAAGAGAGTATTCCAGCCAACATTGTTAAAAGCTTTCTCTAAGTCTACAAATGCCAGAAATGTAGGTTTGCCTTTCCTTAATCTATCTTCTAAGATAAGTCGTAGAGTCAGTATTGCCTCACGTGTTCCAATATTTCTACAGAATCCAAACTGATCTTCCCCCAGGTCGGCTTCTACCAGCTTTTCCACTCATCTGTAAAGAATTCAAGTTAGTATTTTGCAACCGTGACTTATTAAACTGATAGTTTGGTAATTTTCACATCTGTCAATACCTGCTTTCTTTGGGATTGGAATTATTATATTCTTCATGAAGTCTGAGGGTATTTTGGCTGTCTCATACATCTTGCTCACCAGATGGTAGATTTTTGTCAGGACTGGCTCTCCCAAGGCTGTCAGTAGTTCTAATGGAATGTTGTCTACTCCCGGGGCCTTGTTTTGACTTAGGTCTTTCAGTGCTCTGTCAAACTCTTCACACAGTATCCTACCTCCCATTTCATCTTCATCTACATTCTCTTCCAATTCCATATTATTGTCCTCAAGAACATTGCCTCTGTATAGGCCCTCTATATACTCCTTCCACCTTGCTGCTTTCCCTTCTTTGCTTAGAACTGGGTTTCCATCTGAGTTCTTGATATTCATGCAAGTGGATCTCCTTTCTCCAAAGGTCTCTTCAATTTTCCTGTAGGCAGTATCTATCTTACCCCCTTATGAGATAAGCCTCTACATCCTTACATTTTCTATCAACCCTACCTGGTGCGGATCCCACACTGCTGAGCAGTATTCAAGCAGTGGGCGAACAAGCGCACTGTAACCTACTTCCTTTGTTTCCGGATTGCATTTCCTTAGGATTCTTCCTACGAATCTCAGTCTGGACTCTGCATTACCGACGATCAATTGTATATGATCATTCCATTTTAAATTACTCCTAATGCCTCCTCGCAGATAATTTATGGAATTAACTGCTTCCATTTGCTGACCTGCTATATTGTAGCTAAATGATAAAGGATCTTTCTTCCTATGTATTCGCAGCACATTACACTTGTCTACCTTGAGATTCAATTGCCATTCCGTGCACCATGCGCCAATTCGTTGCAGATCCTCCTGAATTTCAGTACAATTTTCCATTGTTACAACCTCTCGATAGACCACAGCATCATCTGCAACAAGCCTCAGTGAACTTCTGATGTCATCCACAAGGTCACATATGTATATTGTGAATAGCAACGGTCCTACGAGACTCCCCTGCGGCACACCTGAACTCACTCTTACTTTGGAAGACTTCTCTCCATTGAGAATGAGATAGTGCGTTCTGTTATCTAGGAACTCTTCAATCCAATCACACAATTGCTCTGACAGTCCATGTGCTCTTACTTTGTTCATTAAACGACTGTGGGGAACTGTATTGAACGCCTTGCGGAAGTCAAGAAACACGGCATCTACCTGGGAACCCGTGTCTATGGCCCTCTGAGTTTCGTGGACGAATAACATCGGTTCTGACAGTTCCGGAACCTGTACAGATATTTGGAATAGAGGACAACATAAACATCATTTCCACCCTTTTTATTGCTCACAAGCTGAATAAAACCAACCTTCTTTCAGAAAAAAACGTGTTGCATCATTTATTGAAAGCTCCTCGTACATACCATATGCGTACACAAAATTTCTTGTCAGTTTGGACATGTTTAAGACTGAGGTTCATTGGTTATACACACATCAAAAAAAGTTTTGCATCACCTCGGTTCTGAGAGTTCTGGAACCTGTACAGATAATTGGAATAGAGAACAACATAAACATAATTTCCACCCTTTTTATTGCTCATGAAAACAACACATTGCATGCTGTACCACCATACACTGAGACCTGCATAAGTGGTGGTCCAGATTGCTGTACACACTAGTACCTCTAATACCCAGTAGCATGTCCTCTTGCATTGATGCATGCCTGCATTCGTCGTGGCCTACTATCCACAAGTGCGTCAAGGCACTGTCAGTCCAGATTGTCCCACTCCTCAATGGCGATTCGACGTAGATCCCTCAGAGGCATTGGTAGATCACATTGTCCATAAACAGCTCTTTTCAATCTATCCCTGGCATGTTCAATAGGGTTCGTGACTGGAGAACATGCTGGCCACTATAGTCAAGCGATGTCGTTACCCTGAAGGAAGTCATTCACAAGATGTGCATGATGGAGGTGCGATTTGTCATCCACAAAGATGAATGCCTCGCCAATATGCTGCTGATATGTTTGTACTATTGGTCGGAGGATGGCATTCACGTATCGTACAGCCATTATGGCACCTTCCGTGACCACCAGCGGTGAACGTCGGCCCCACATAATGCCACCCCAAAACAACAGGGAACCTCCACCTTGCTGCACTCACTGGACAGTGTGTCTAAGACATTCAGCCTGGCTGGGTTGCCTCCAAACACTTCTTCGACCATTGTCTGGTTGAAGGCATATGCGATACTCATTGGTGAAGAGAATGTGATTCCAATCCTGAGCAGTACATTCGGCATGTTGTTGGGCCCATCTCTACTGCACTGTATGTTGTGAGTGAAGTTGCGCATCGTGCAGCCTATTGCACACAGTTTGAGTCATAACATGGTGTCCTGTGGATGCACGAAAAGTGTTACTGAAGATGGTGATGTTGCTGTCAGGGTTCCTTGGAAGCATAATCCACAGATGGATGTCATCGACAGTTCCTGTCTCTTTGTGTGCCCTCCATGTCTGAAAGACATCGCTTTGGTTCACTCTGAGATGCCTGGACACTACGTTTGTTGAGAACCCTTCCTGCCACAAAGTAACTATGCAGATGCAATCGAACTATGTAATTGATCGTGTAGGCACAATTGATCTACAGACAACATGAGCCGTGCATTTCCAACCTGGTGGAATGACTGGAACTGATCGGTTGTCAGGCCCCCTCCGTCTAATAGGTGCTACTCGTGCATGGTTGTTTATATCTTTGGGTGGGTTTAGTGATATCTCTGAACAGTCAAAGGGACTGTGTCTGTGATACAATATCCACAGTCAACGTCTATCTTCTGGAGTTCTGGGAACCGGGGTGATGCAACTTTGTGTGTGTGTGTGTGTGTGTGTGTGTGTGTGTGTGTGTAGATTTCTCTTCAGACACCTCTAAGGCTTAGTTTTTAAAGTCCTATTTAACTTGCTAAAAGCGCTTCCAGCTATTGATCTTTGTAGAATGAACTGTCTTTGTGAAGTGAACAACATTCAGTGACCACTTGCTGTGTCCTCGCAGGTGGTGGGACACCGACTGGGTACTGTGTGACTACTACCTCCCGTATGCCCACGGAGGAGGCTTCGTACTGGGTTCCCGGCTGCTGCGTTACATCACTCGCAACCAGGATGATCTGCTGTAAGTATTGCTGCCTCTACATCTACATCTATGTCTTCATCTACATTAAGACTCTGAAAACCACCTTACAGTGCATGGTGGAAGGTACTTTGTGCACCAACATCACTTCCCCTCTCTCCTGTTGCAGCTGCAACAGATCCGCAGGAAGAACAATTGTCGATGACCCTCCGTGTGAGCTCAGATCCCTCTGATCTTTCCATCATGGCCTTTTTGTGAGATACACATAAAGGGAGGCAATTATTTAGTATCTATTTGTCATTGTTGCTGTTGTGGTCTTCAGTCCTGAGACTGGTTTGATGCAGCTCTCCATCCTACTCTATCCTGTGCAAGCTTCTTCATCTCCCAGTACCTACTGCAGCCTACATCCTTCTGAGTCTGCTTAGTGCATTCATCTCTTAGTCTCCCCCTATGATTTTTACTCTCCACACTGCCCTCCAATACTAAATTGGTGATCCCTTGACGCCTCCAAATGTGTCCTACCAACTGATCCCTTCTTCTTGTCAAGTTGTGCCACAAACTCCTCTTCTCACCAATTCTATTCAATACTTCATCATTAGTTATGTGGTCTACCCATCTAATCTTCAGCATTCTTCTGTAGCACCACATTTTGGAAGCTTCTATTCTCTTCTTGTCTAAACTACTTATCATCCACATTTCACTTCCATACATGGCTACACTCCATACAAATACTTTCAGAAATGACTTCCTGACAAATCTATACTCGATGTTAACAAATTTCTCTTCTTCAGAAACGCTTTTCTTGCCATTGCCAGTCTACATTTTACATTCTCTCTACTTCAACCATCATCAGTTATTTTGCTCCCCAAATACCAAAACTCATTTACTACTTTAAGCATCTCTTTACCTAATATAATTCCGTCAGCATCACCCAACTTCATTCAACTACATTCCATTATCCTCGTTTTGCTTTTGTTGGTGTTCATCTTATACCCTCCTTTCAAGACACTGTAAATTCTGTTCAACTACTCTTCCAAGCCCTTTGCTGTCTCTGACAGAATTACAATGTCATGGGCGAACCTCAAAGTTTTTATTTCTTCTCCATGGATTTTAATACCTACTCCGAATTTTTCTTATATTTCCTTCACTGCTTGCTCAATATACAGATTGAATAGCATCGGGGAGAGGCTGCAACCCTGTCTCACTCCCTTCCCAACCACTGCTTCCCTTTCATGTGCCTCGGCTCTTATAACTTCCATCTGGTTTCTGTACAAATTGTAAATAGCCTTTCGCTCCCTGTATTTTACCCCTGCTACCTTCAGAATTTGAAACAGAGTGTTCCAGTTAACATCGTCAAAAGCTTTTGCTAAGTCTGCAAATGCTAGAAATGTAGGTTTGCCTTTCCTTAATCTTTCTTCTAAGATAAGTCGTTGGGTCAGTATTGCCTCACGTGTTCCAATATTTCTACAGAATCCAAACTGATCTTCTCCCAGGTCGACTTCTACCAGTTTTTCCATTCATATGTAAAGAATTTGCATTAGTATTTTGCAGCTATGATGACAATAGAAATAGTGGATAACTCATTTACAACAAATACATGGTGACTCAGAAAGAAGAAACAGATTTCAGTTGTTTATTACAGCCAACTTGCGAAAGACAGAAACACAATGTGCATGTCACTGTATAGAGGAAGGTTCAAAGTTTTGTGTCTGCACAAACACTATACTGTACACCCAACATGAGCCCTGTATGTTGCTCAAGAAACATCAGAATAGTAGTCATTCCATTCCACACACAAATCAACAGGTCCCTGTATATTAAATCAACAGCTTCAGCAATTCTGATTCTCAGATCTTGAAGAGTAGCTGCCATAGACGGGACAAAGACTCTGTCTTTCACCTATGCCTACAGAAAAGAATCACAACATGTAAGAAATTACAATGAAATGAACACCCTTAGCTGCTTGCAGGAGTTGACATACGTCAACGGGAACAGATGAAAATGTGTGCCCCGACCGGGACTCGACCCCAGTATCTCCTGCTTACATGGCAGACGCTCTATCATCTGAGCCACCGAGGGCACAGTGGATAGCGTGACTGCAGGGATTTTATCTCTGGTTCGCCTCCCACGAAACCCACATTCTCAATGTATTGTCCTGCACTGGGTTTTGCGGGAGGCGTGCCAGAGATAAAATCCCTGCAGTCGCGCTATCCTCTGTGCCCTCGGTGGCTCAGATGGATAGAGCGTCTGCCATGTAAGCAGGAGATCCCGGGTTCGAGTTGTGGTTGGAGCATACATTTTCATCTGTCCCAATTGACGTATGTCAATTCCTGTAAGCAGCTAAGGGTGTTCATTTCATTCTAACGAGCTGCATGGTCACCGATAGTATCTGTTCTTTCGGACATGTTCAAAAGAACAGATACCATCTTAGTATATACAAAGTGTAAGGTCTGGTTACCTGGGAAGCCAAAACTGATGAACAAGATCTTGTTGCCCACCTCTTCCAGTCTGATACTGTGGGTTGGTATTGCTAATATGACACCAAATCTGAAGGTGAAAGTGAAGTGGGGTACCATCATGCATAAAATTGAGATCACTGGAATTTCCATGAAGTTGAGGAAAGAACTGATTTTGCAGCATTGTCTGGGAATGACATCCCTGTCACATTTACCTCTGCAACAAAGAGAGGTCGATTCGCTTTTAAACAGAAACAGCACAAAATACATTCATTTTTGGTGAGTCTCTTTCATGTTCAATGATAACACAAAGATTTTGTGAACCCCTGTTGTGTTGGCAGAAGAGCCAACACCATGTTACGAATGGAGGTCGAAATGCACGTGTTTTAGTTCACGAAGACTGGCGTGTAGAGGGAATAACTATACTTACGTGAGGTCTGGAACATGACAAGGAATGAGAATTCGGAAAGCGGATGTAATTAGTTTGATACTGTGGTGTGTGTACTGTAAGACCTTCAGTACACACACCATCAGATTATTTGACTTATCGCTCTAACAAAGTAGGCGAGTGTCAGCAATATGTCTCGTGGTCTTATCAAGGCGTGGTTATCTTCTGCCGTTAGGTCACATGATAGAAATGCCACTTGCACGCTTAGAGTAGCAGATCGACGGTGACCAACTTTGAACAGAACTTGATTAATTTTCACACACATTTATTAAAATAATAACAAGTATAAAAATTACTTAACTTGGTTCTGGATGCTATTTACAACTGACAATCTGAAGTTCCTTTGGTATTGGTATGCTAATCTTATTCTCACATATCTCTGATACTTGACAAAGTGTCTATTCATTTATCTTCATGGCTATGTACAGGAATACGGTAATCTTATTAGGTGCAGACTGAAACTTGACTATAGACCGGTACAAATGCAGACGAATGCAGACTGTTGCAGACTGACTAATCGGAGGTTTGTACACTCATTACAATACCTCACGCGTTCAGGTATCACTGTGCGAGTGTGATCCGCGAGGAGAAAAGGTTCTACGTTAGCAGCAATCTCATTGGCTGCGTTACATATTAATACACAGATCGGCGGAGGCAGAATTTGGTCCGTCTCTATGGCAGCGCCATCTCGTAGTGTGGAGACGGACGAGCGCTGCGCCTGCGCTGTTGTGCTTAGCGGGGTGCGCTCTAGTGGGAAAGTTGTGTATGCACTGACTACGCGGAACTATGTACACAACAGATACTTAACTTTAATCCATTAATGATGAACGTCGCTCTTGACGGTACATGATTCACAATATTATCAGTTCAGAATACATTCTTGAAGAATATGGCGCCTTGCTAGGTTGTAACAAATGACGTAGCAGAAGGCTATGCTAAACTGTCGCCTCTGCAAATGAGAGCATATGTAGACAGTTAACCATCGCTAGCAAAGTCGGCTGTACAACTGGGGCAAGTGCTAGGAAGTCTCTCTAGACTAGACCTGGCATGTGGCGGCGCTCGGTCTGCAATCACTGATAGTGGCGACACGCGGGTCCGACGTATACTAACGGACCGCGGCCGATTTAAAGACTACCACCTAGCAACTGTGGTGTCTGGCGGTGACACTACAACCCCCCCCCCCCCCTCCCCAAATTCTTACATTATGGTGATTATCATATCCCAGTAGATGAGTCATTCAGAAAAACTGTACTGTTCTGTACCCTGGAGAACTGAAATGCAAAATTTGTACCTTCTGTTATGGTTGTTTGGATGCAATTGCTGCAGGAACTGCAGCTTGGAAGGCTTCATGTGCAGGCATTGTTTCAGAACACGTCGTGCCGTTGTCTGAGGAAGTTGAAGTCCTGGCCTACCTGACTTGTAGACTTTGAGGGTTCCTTGTGAACCCATTTCAGACACATCCGCTATTAGAATTTTTTGTGCCAGTCAAATCTGCTTGTGCAGAGGTGGCTTCTTGCTGAATTGACATTTGAATGCACATTGCACTGGAACAATTGATTGGATTCATGCAAATTTCAACATACAATGTGATTTCTCTCGTGGGGTATTGCCATTTTGGTACAAAAAGACAACTGTGCAGCTTTGTCAAAATTTCAAACCTTCCTCTATCCAGTGAGATGTGCAATGTGTTTCCATCATTTATATTTAGTCTCTAATAAACAATTGAATCTGTTCTTTCTCTTTGAATCACCTTCTATACAGGGTGTTATAAAAAGGTACAGCCAAACTTTCAGGAAACATTCCTCACACACAGAGAAAGAAAATGTTATGTGGACATGTGTCCAGAAATGCTTACTTTCCATGTTAGAGTTCATTTTATTACTTCTCTTCAAAATGTCTTCTGTTCAAAATGTCCTCCGTTAGCGAGGATACGTGCATCCACCCTTCGTCGCACGGAATCCCTGATGCGCTGTTGCAGCTCTGGAGAATGGCGTATTGTATCACAGCCATCCACAATACGAGCACGAAGAGTCTCTACATTTGGTACCGGGGTTGCGTAGACAAGAGCTTTCAAATGCCCCAATGAATGAAAGTCAAGAGGGTTGAGGTCAGGAGAGGTGGAGGCCACGGAATTGGTCTGCCTCTACCAATCCATCGATCACCGAATCTGTTGTTGAGAAGCGTACGAACACTTCGACTGAAATGTGCAGGAGCTCCATCGTGGATGAACCACATGTTGTGTTGTACTTGTAAAGGCACATGTTCTAGCAGCACAGGTAGAGTATCCCGTATGAAATCATGGGGGTGAATCAAGGAAGTGCAGCACATACTGACGAAACTAAAATGAACTCTAATATGGAAATTAAGCATTTCCGGACACAAGTCCACATAACATGTTTTCTTTATTTGTGTGTGAGGAATGTTCCTTAAAGTTTGGCCGTACCTTTTTGTAACACCCTGTATACACTTCTACACAGATACACACAAACCAATGTTTATAATGGTTTCATAGTTTTAAATTCAGGTTTGAAATTCCATTAGAAGCTTCCACAGATAAACTGTTAATTGTCCATTTAAATGCTTTGAGGGCACATTCAAATGTTATACAATCAACTGTTTTCTGTTCTTAACCACAGTCACATTCAGGGGAGGACTTAGCATCCCCATTGGTGCAGCAATGACCCACAGCTGCCCCCAGTCAGTCCTGTTCCAATTCAGTGTGCACCAGTGCCATCGGGGTAGGTGGAAACCTAGTGGTTGCTCCTAGAGAGTTTGAACTAGTTCATGATGCTTCAGGGAAGACTTCTCCTACCATTGATTGTCCCAGGCTTCTTGCAAGTTGAAGTAATCATCCCACAAGCCGATGGCTGTGCACCGTGTTGGTTTTCACAGCCACTGGACTTCTGAAAATAAAATTTGTGAATGAATTGGTAATTCTGAGGTGATACTGCATGAAGAGTTTGACAGAGCACTGAAAGACCTAAGCTGAAACAAGGCCCCGGGAGTAGACAACAGTCAATTAGAGCTACTGATAGCCTTGGGAGAGCCAGTCTTGATAAAACTCTACCACCTGGTGGGCAAGATGTAAGAGACAGGTGAAATGCCCTCAGACTTCAAGAAGAATATAATAATTCCAATCCCAAAGAAAGCAGGTGTTGACAGGTGTGAAAATTACCAAACTATCAGTTCAATGAGTCACGGCTGCAAGTACTAACACGAATTCTTTACAGACGGGTGTCCCTATGACTTATCTTAGAAAATAGATTAAGGAAAGGCAAACCTACATTTCTAGCATTTGTAGACTTAGAGAAAGCTTTTGACAATGTTGACTGGAGTACTCTGTTTCAAATTCTGAAGGTTGGAGGGGTAAAATACAGGGAGCGAAAGGCTATTTACAATTTGTACAGAAACCAGATGGCAGTTACAATAGTCGAGGGACATGAAAGGGAAGCAGTGGTTGGGAAGGGAGTGAGACATGGTTGTAGCCTCTCCCTGATGCTATTCAGTCTGTATATTGAGCAAGCAGTAATGGAAACAAAAATTTGGAGTAGGAATTAAGACAGCAAAGGACTTGGAAGAGCAGCTGAATGGAATGGACATTGTCTTGAAAGGAGGATATAATATGAACATCAACAAAAGCAAAACGAGGATAATGGAATGTAGTCGAATTACATTGTGTAATGCTGCGGGAATTAGATTAGGAAATGAGACACTTAAAGTAGTGAAGGAGTTTTGCTATTTGGGGAGCAAAATAACTGATGATGGTCAAAGTAGAGAGGATATAAAATGTAGACTGGAAATGGCAAGGAAAGTGTTTCTGGAGAAGAGAAATTTGTTAACATCGGGTATTGATTTAAGTGTCAGGAAGTCCTTTCTGAAAGTATTTGTTTGAAGTTAAGCCATGTATGGAAGTGAAACGTGGATGATAAATAGTTTGGACAAGAAGAGAATAGAAGCTTTCAAAATGTGGTGCTACAGAAGAATGCTGAAGATTAGATGGGTAGATCATATAACTAATGAGGAGGTGTTGAATAGAATTGGGGAGAAGAGGAGCTTGTGGCACAACTTGACTAGAAGACGGGATCGGTTGGTAGGACATGTTCT
Source organism: Schistocerca gregaria (assembly GCF_023897955.1). Taxonomy (NCBI): domain Eukaryota; kingdom Metazoa; phylum Arthropoda; class Insecta; order Orthoptera; family Acrididae; genus Schistocerca; species Schistocerca gregaria. The sequence continues at coordinate 58,930,366 of NC_064930.1, read as the reverse complement.
GAAGCATCGAGGGATCACAAATTTAGTATTGGAGGGCAGCTTGGAGGGTAAAAATCATAGAGGGAGACCAAGAGATGAATACACTAAGCAGATTCAGAAGGATGTAGGCTGCAGTAGGTACTGGGAGATGAAGTTTGTACAGGATAGAGTAGCATGGAGAGCAGCATCAAACCAGTCTCAGGACTGAAGACCCCAACAACAACAACAACAACAACAACAACAACATTCACCAATGATTGTGATCTTCTTACAGATGATGGTGTAATGTTACTAAGTACTGGTAGCCAGTACGTGTTTGTGACACAAATACAACCCCTTCTAGGAATGTACACTCTCGGAATTTTAACAGGAAACTGCACTGTGATGCAGTATGTCTCTCTTGTAGCACCTGTCGCTGGAGTTGGGTGAGCGTTGCCAACATGCTTTCACTCTTTCAATGAAGTGGACTACTCTCCTTTGAATCTTCTCATTTTCTCTATAAATTCCAGACTGATGAGTAATATTCAAGCATCGGTCTAATGCGGCTTTTTTAAGTTGGATACATCCTGGGTGGACTACACTTTCCGAGGATTCTTTAAATGAATCTCAGTGTGACATGTGCCTGACCCACAATTAGTGTTATTTGGCCATTCCAATTTAAATCACTCTGTTCGTATACATATTTTACAGGTGTGACTTGTTCTTCTGATTCTTCTGCAGTGGGAAAATGACGTTTCTTTCTGCCTATGTGTACGAGGTCTGTCTAAAAAGGATCCGACCTTTGATTTTCCCACGCAAAATAGACAATAGTGCGGCACAACTGTACACAGTAATGGAAGAGACCTTTTTCTGTGTGAGTGAATTTTGTATCCAACTTCCAGCACATCAGTCAGTGTCTGTCAGTCGCTGAGTGAAGTGCTACGCAACATGTTCATTGTATTACTGATACTCTCAAGATGACTGAACATATTGAGCAAAGATACTGCATAAAATTTTGTCAAAAGCTTGGTGATTCCCAAAGTGAAACAATTCGTAAGATTCAACAGGTGTTTGGAGAAGATGCAATGGGTCTACCACAAATTAAGAAGTGGTTCAACCATTTCAAATATGGCTGCACATCAGTGGAGAGTGACCAGTGTTCTGGCAGGCCCCAAACTGCTCAGAGTGCAAAATTTGGTGATGGCAGATTGTCATTTGACCATGCGGGAGATTGGACTGAGTAAAGATTCTGCACATGCAATTTGGTGTGATGATTTGGACATTCACCAAGTGGTCACCACCTTTTGGTCACCACCAACCTTGATCCTGGGTTTTGAAACACTGTGATAACTGGAGATGAGTCATGGGTGTACTGGTATGACCTGGAAAGAAAAAGACAGTGATCATAATGGAAGCATCCAGAGTCTCCAAGGCCGAAGAAAGTGCGGCACAAGCGAAGCAAAATCGAGGTGGTGCTGGCTGTCCACGGAATTGTGCATCACGAATACACACCGGAAGGACAAACAGTGACAAAGGATTACTATCAAGATGTTCTCCAGCAACTCCATGATGCAGTTTGGCACAAAAGACCAGACATGTGGATGGCAAAAAACTGGCAACTGCATTGTGACAATGCCCCCGCACATTCATCCCACTTGATCCAAAATTCCCTGGCGAAACATGGAATTACAACTGTTTGCCAACCTCCTTACTTTCCAGACACGGCACCTTGCAACTTCTGGTTGTTTCCAAAATTGAAGACGCCACTGAAAGGATCCCATTTTGAGAGTATAGAAGACAGAATGCAGAAAATGATGATGGAGCTGGACAAGAAGACTTCCAGAGGCAGTGGAAGGATCAGTGGACTAAGTGTGTGCAAGCACAAGGGGCCTGCTTTGAAGGGGATTAGGGTCCCAACCCCATCAGGTATTCGAAATATTTTTTCTGGCCAAAGGTCGGATACTTTTTAGACAGACCTTGTATACTCACAATATGTCACCTTTGTTTACGTTGAGGGTCTACTACAATGATTTTCAAAAATTAGCAAACAGGCTTTCGCAAAGTTGTTTGCATTTGTTTTCGAGTATCTGTCAGTTCACATTTTTCAGCTAGTTCCTTCCTCAAGGAGGAGGGGTCGTTAGGTTTGATTAAATTTATAAAAGGAAGGGTGGACCACTCATATCCCAAGATGAGAGGGACCCACCTGTGGTGAGGATAAGGAGAGGAAAAGGTGAAGGGGAAGTATCAGAGAGAGTAGGAGGTCAAAGACAAAAGCTGTCTGAAAAAGAATGCTGAATTTGAAGCTACTGTAAATTGAATATATTTATTTGAAAGAAGTAAACACAGCACACCATTCTTTTCAGAAGATGTTGAGGTTTAAATCTGAAACACAATATCAGGTATATGGCCCCCTCTACTAGTTCATAATTGCAATCGTTCAGTCCATGAACGTAACCTTCTCTCACATTTGCTCATCAACTTTGTCGAGGACATGTCAGATATATTGTTTGAGTTCCAACAGATTACAAGGTTTGTTCCGGTATACTTGTGACTTAGTGTACCTCTGTAGGAAAAAGTCACAAGGTGTCACTTCATAGCTATGGTCTCTTTGTAATGAGATTAGACTGTATGGGAACTTTTCCCCACACCAAAGCAATTGTCTCCTGTAGTGTGGCAAGGTGCACCTGTATTGTTGGAACCATATATTTTCGAGGTTCATTTGATCTGAAAGGGGACAATGGAAAGCAGTATTCAGTATTCAGTTTATTCACCATTGACCACTTACAGCGGAATAGGTCTGAACATTAAACATACAATTAACAATAACTTTACAATAAAGTTTTTACAATTTAATTCCTTTCGTGACACCCTCCTTGAGAAGAGCCCTACTCTTGTTTTCCACCTCCTTTGTGGGGTCACTATTGACCTTCCTGTAGGAGTCATCATCTCACATGTAGGTGCCCTAATGTTGTTGACAATGGGGTGCAAAGGCACCTTGCCTTTGTGAACTTTAGGGAGTCCACAATGTCTTGGCAGTACAGATCCTTGAGGTAACAGTTTTTTCACGACACCCTCTGGTAAATCCGTGTCCTCGAGAAGAGCTATAGTCTTGTTTTCCACCTCCTTTGTGGGGTCACTATTGACCTTCCTGTAGGAGTCATCATCTAGCAGACTCTGCATCTTCTCAATGTAGTCCTTGTGGGTAAGTTCAACAGTAGCATTGTCTTTGTCTGCAGGTAAGACAACAATCTCAGGGCACTGTTTCAGGTTCCGAATCACCACTCACTCTCTGCTGGTTTGATCAACAAAAATGCCATGAGATACTGAATAATGACACCATATACCTCTTGCTCATATGTTTTTCCCTGGTAACATAAAGACAGCTACTATTGACATGTGCACAAAATACAAGTGTGCCTGCTCGTGTTATAAAAAACGGTGTGCCCACTCGACAGTTAAGCACAGTTTTGCCCATTATTTTGGATAGCTACTAATTTTTCACATATCACACACACTTGTGCCAAATGAATACAATGTCGCCGGCCGGGGTGGCCATGCGGTTCTAGGCGCTACAGTCTGGAACCGCAGGACCGCAACAGTCGCAGGTTCGAATCCTGCCTTGGGTATGGGTGTGTGTAATGTCCTTAGGTTAGTTAGGTTTAAGTAGTTCTAAGTTCTATGGGACTGATGACCACAGAAGTTAAGTCACATAGTGCTCAGAGCCATTTGAACCATTTTTTGAATCCAGTGTCACATGATTGCAAGCAGCAATACAGTATCGATCGCTGCAGCATACGGGGAAATCTCAAGTCTGTTCAAATGTATTACATTACTTACGCAGCCTCGCACATCACTTCTTAGCCGATGTCAGTATGTAGTAGGATAGTGAATCTCCTCAGATCTCCTAGCAGAGTAGTAATATGTTCTATTGAGAATGAAATAATTATAAAAATTGGTCTAACCAACAAACAGTACATCTAGGGATTGACTGTTAACCTCTGTAGTCAAATTTAGTGTACTCACTGACATTCTACACCGACAGTACAGTACACACAGACAAATGTCGGCAGGCTGTACTATAAAGACGACGTGGCTGTGGGTACGTGGCTGGCCCCCCTGAAGAACGTGCGACGCGTGCACGACCCGCGGTTCGACACTGAGTCGGTGTCCCGCGGCTGCCACAACAGTTACCTCGTGACACACCAGAAGAGCGCCGACGAAATGGTGGCCATGTGGCAGCGGCTGCGCTGGGGTTCCAACCAGCCGTGCCCGGACGGGCAGGAGACACGCCACCGCCTCTCTTACAACTACGACTGGACCTCGCCACCCTCCCGCTGCTGCCGCCGGCGCGACCCGTCCGTCCCGTGAAGTGGCATAGCGGCGCGGGAAGGTCCCGCTTCTACTCGCTGTCTCGTTGTGTCGTAACTCTGTTGTATGTCTGTAGAGCTGAGGGTGCTGCTCGCAGCTGTGTTTCCTCCGTCTTGCTTCATCTTGCACAAAGCCGACTCTCTCTATGTGAATGCTTGAAAGGTAGCTAACATTTCACTGGGACTTCTGTGGTTCTCTGTTTACGGTATAAATAATGAGCAGCACTGTACCCCTTTAGGTTTTTTTAAATTTATGACAGAGTTCAAAGGCTCGCCTCCATCGCAGGGTGGCAGATCAGGTATTTTGTTTACTGTACGCACAGTGTATCTTGGCAGTTCTGCAGAGGATGCTGGGAGTATGAGCGAACAATCACCACCTGACACACAGCTTGCTCTAGTTGTTGAACAGAGGTGTGGGACAGAATGAGCCTTTCCTCCTCCTTGCTGGGCAAGCAGTGTACTAGATTCGACACTGCATTCGCTGTGTGTACCACATTGCCGTACTGCCGAGGTGCACCAATTCGTCTCCGAGTTGAAATCGGCAACAGGCAAAAACAGTCCACCGTTTCCTACACTCCCGGACAAGTGGCAGGTTATACTGTGCGTGTAGTAAGTGTATTGTCTGAGGGAATCCACCAGTATCAAAATATATGCTCTTCCGTACATCTCCGACGCATACTTTCACTGTGAGCAGTGCTTTCGATGAAGTGTACGACAAATGTGATACACAGGACTGCAAATATTTCAAACTACTTTGATTCCGTCAGAAACCATTGCGCACAGCACTGTAGATTGTAAGGAAGGAGAGGCACACAGCAGTCAGTCACAACCCCATTAGTTTTTATTACGATTGCAAATCTAGATCTCAGGTACAAATAGCCATCTTCAGTGCATTTTTGGTACAATTCAACAGGCCCACAGCAGTGCATGTCACCGTATCTTCTTATAGGTGTGTAGGCAGAAGGACTTGTACATCTGTAAGAACTTATATTCACATGAACTGCTGCGAGTCTGTCGAATTGTAATGAAAATGCACTGAAGGTGGCTATTTATAGCCAAAATGTAGATTTGGAAGCATAATAAAAACAAATGGGATTGCGACTGACTGCTTTGTGTCTCTTCTTTGTTGCAGATATTTCAACTCTGTCAGTTCTTTCTAGGAAGTACACCTCGGCTGAACACCTGATCTGCCACGTGATGATAGGTAATAACCTCTGAAATACGTTGTAAAAAATCAGTAACTGATTACATTGCGATTTTTATTCAAATTTTAAAAAATGTTGATGTTTTTGGAAAGTTCTTGCAGAATGTAAATACTTAAGGATTAATGGAGACCACTCACCAAAAAGCAGAAGCATTGAATTGTTAATAGTCACACACAAAAGAAGGACAACTTCCTAACGTTTGGAGTTATTCTTTGATGAGCTAGAGTACACAAGCACACACACAGTGTGTGTTTGTGTACTCTAGTCTGTCAAATGATAACTCCAAAAGTTAGCAATCCTTCCTTCTTCTGTGTGTGCCTGTTGACAACTCAGTGTTTCAGCTTTTCAGCGAGTGACCTCTTTACATCCTAAAGTATTTACATTCTAAAAGAAAATATTAATATTAACAGATGTATTGTGAAGGGCTTTCCACAACCGTACCTTACAGGTAAGCAATCATTTTGTTAGTGATATGCTGTATTTTGTTACAATATTTTTGTTTTCCTGTTTCAACCAACTGTGTTTCCAAGCTACAGTTCTACATTTAAAGACAATGCCAGCATTTTCTAGGTGCTACACATGCTTCAGTTTATCACCTCCATCACCCAAATGTTATGAAACACATAACAAGAACACAAGAAGGAAGCTAAGTATTTGTAGATAGACAACAAAATTAGAACTAGTAGATAACAGGGGACATATCAGTGAAGTAGTGAGCACAACTAATCCCAGAATCCATGTGAGCACAAACTGGCGATCCATTTGCAACAAAATTTAAATCTGTTTTAACCAACTGTGTTTCCAAGCTACAGCCCCATATTTAAGGATAATGTCAGCATTTTCTAGGTGCTTCACATGTTTCAGTTTATCACCTCCATCGCCCAAATGTTATGAAACACGTAACAAGAACACAAGAAGGAAGCTAAGTATTTGTAGATAGACAACAAAATTAGAATTAGTAGATAACAGTGGACAGATCAGTGAAGCAGTGTTTACAACTGTTTCCAGAATCCGTACGACCACAAACTGGCGACCTATTGACAACAAATTTTAAATCTTTCTTTGTAAGTAAATGTCTACTTTCACTGAAAGAATTCTAGGCTCTTTAAGTCCCTTATGTAGACTCATCATCATCATATCCCACGTTTTTTCATCCTATTCACTGTATCAACAAATGAGGTTTCTCGACCGATTCTTAAATTTCTCTCCCTCTCTGATGCTGCCCCAAGTATGTCCTCTCTGCTGAATGTCAGATTTCAATATGTCCTTGTAACTGGACCTGGTCTTACTCTCGGTCTTTTGCATCTGAGTTCCAGATTGTACCTTAGTCTCGTTGACCCAGTTGCAACCGTGTGTCTCATATGTCCGTACCATTTCAGGCTGTGTGATTTTATTTTGTCTTCCAGTCTTAAAACTTGAGCCTGTTTCTGGCTTCCTCATTTCAGAGTCCAGCTCTCCACGTCTTCCTGACTGTTGTGTGAACATACCTCACCTCACCTCAGCTGCCAGAATTCTGCTGATGTATTTACTTCTCCTGGTGCATGTTCATAACCATATGTCTGAATGGGACTATAATAAGTTTGCTCTCCTACATTGTAAGGGTACTTTATTGTTACATTTGAGATCTTTAACTATGTAGTCACTAGCTGCTTGAATTCTGTAAGCAGTTTTTTGTTTATAGATCAAGTAGCAGAGACAACACTGTCATGACATTTGAAATGATAGTTTATCTGTGCTTGTTGCCCCTTCATTTCACATGTCTCATCAGCTACACATATATTTTCACTACCATCACCTCACTTATCTCCTGACTGAAGATGAGACTGTATACTTTTGGAGCTTCTGCCCAGCTGTTTAACTGATGTTGAAGGTCTTCTTTAGAGTCACTCCCGCAGACATGTGTTATCTGCAAACAAGACGGATTTCATTTTTTTGCATCCTATGGCTTGGTGTACTTTTCTCTGGATATCACTGACCATAGTAATGAAAAGAAGAGGAAAGAGAACTTCACCTTACCTACATCCAGATTTATTCACTGTATGTGTTTTGACATTACTATGGGTTGTAGAAATTCTAGATCCTGTGTATCATGTCATCATTATTCCAGTTTTTTTCCAGGGATTGATTCCCACACTGTTTCTCCATTCACAGCATCAAATGCTGTCCTTATATCCAGAATGGCTAACCACAGAGGTTGGTTGCATTCATAGTTTTCTTCCATTAATTGAATCAGTTCTTGATCTCCACTTCCTCAGTCCATGCTGTTCTTCCAAGAGATTTTCTTCAATGAATAGTCTGATCTTATAATTCCTTGATAAAGTTTGCCCAGTTAGCGTGTTAAAGTGATTATTACAATATTTCTTTCCGTCAACTTTCTTGAAAACTGGGATTATGATGTAGACTATGAGGTGAAATTGTACTTGACAGCCAAAGCTGCAAGATGTTTTAAGGTGTAGATTTTTGTAAGTAGTGGAAGAGGCAATAAAAATAGCTGTAGAGTATGAAATAATCTATGTAGGAAAATAGAAATTGTAAGATAGAAGCAGATATAAAAATTTGCAAATAGGCATAGAAACTATTACCTTACTATGCAGTCTGTACTTAGCAAAACACTTATATTTATAGGAATTATAGTATGTATTAACCTTGTAGATAAGAATGATATATATATTAATATGTATATAAATTATATTATGTATGAACCTTCTAGATAAATATGATATATATTACATATTTGTACACAAGTATGTTGCATATTAATGTTGTACATAAACATAAACTTAATCCTGTACATAATACAAAAGTCATCATTTGGTGATTACAAGTAAAATGAAATGTAAATGAAAAGAAAGGGGAAAAAAATTGCTCACAGAATACTCGGCTTGTGCTTCAGTGAAAAACTTTTGCATTTGCAATTCCATTTTCAATAATGCAACATTCTTATGTCTACTACATTATTCTATACTGTGAAGGGTAGTTACAGTTTGAATTATAACTTCAAAAAAAGTAAAGTTGGGTCGTTACTAAAGTATCTGTTACAGATGGTTGAAAAGTGAAGGCAATGAACTCTAAGTTTATTTAAGAGACAACACCGTACCTCCTTGTAAACAAGCTGTAAACCAGTTAGGAACAAAATAAACTCTTCTGCTTTGAACACAAACTGTACTTGAGGCAGAGTGCCTATTAATGGAAAAAAGAAACAGTTCTAAACTGGAATTAACCCTACACAGTTACTGTGGCAAAAAGCCAGTGATATCTCAAGTAACTAAACAAAGTTTCGGAACTAAAGTCATCACATACAAGTTGCTAGAATTAGAGCCCAGGAAAATGTCAGTCTACTACTAAGTTTGACAGAGCTGGCAACAAGAAAGAATTAACTTAAATATAAGTGGAAAGCAGAAGGCCTCTAGAATGGAAGCAAAGACTGTTGAAAACTATTACTAACTAGTAATTATGCAAAGAACTATGTACGGTAAAGTTGAAGTGCCGACAGGACAGTCACTTGTTAAAATCCCACAATTTTAAACATGGCTGACAGTAATAACTGTAAATAAAAGTTTAATATATAAAGTATACAGCCAACTGGTTGCAGAAGTTTATTGTAATAGTCTCGACCAGGTTCAACATCACCAAGGGTATCTTCTTCAGAAGGAAAGTCACCACTGTTAAGTATTTTTCTTTTGACATCTTGTTATGCAGTAACAGCCTTGGATACTTGGGCTTGTAGAAACCTCAAAATTTGAAACACGGCAGACAGCAGCAACAATAGATAACTTTTCAATATATAAACTATAGAGCCAGCCAATTGCATAAGTTTATTGTAATAACCTTCACCAGTTTTCACGTTAAAATGTTGAGAACTCTGACTAAACTCAAGTTAAAATCCCTGAAGAACAGTCCAATATTAAGGTTCCAGTACGACAAAAACATAATCGAGTCTAGTGTAACGCAAATGAGAACAGAACCAGAATTTGTTCAAGATCACTCACAGAAACATAAACACGAAGCCTTGTGTTGTCATTGTGGCAGCTCCAAAGTGACTTCCTGACACTCAGGGTGAACTGGCTGCTCAGGGATTATACACCAGCCTAAGTACAGCCCTTGGTGCAGGATATGGTTGGTCTCACCTCCTGTCGCGCAGTTGGTGCAGGAGAGTGATCGTCTGGCTAGCGACCTCTGCCGACACTTCGGTCACCATCTGGTGGCCGTGTGTAGCGAGTGTAATGTATAAGGAAGTGGGTTGGTTGCAAAACTTGAACATAGTGTGGGTCACTGGCTGAGTAGGCGTAAGCCTGTGATATAGCAGTTACTTTTTGGTTTGTTCTTAGGTATGTGCCTGAAATTTTGGCACTTACTGAAATCTCCGCAACAGAGTAACCAAAACAAAATACAGCATTGAGAAGTAGCAGTACTCCGCAGTAGTTCCACATGACTGAACAGGTCATTTGGATTGGTCTGACACAGCTGCAACATTTTCTATGCTGCCAAAAATGAATTACCACACAGAATCGCACTGTACCAGTGGTCTGCACCATTCAGACATTACTATGGGGTGGAGATTTCAGTGTGTGCCAGGACTGTGAACAAGCGACAAATAGTGCATCTTCATATTTTTGTGGCGCAATGAGTGCTCCATTAAATTTCAAGAGTGCAATCACATAAATTCCACTTCCTCTTCTAATATTTTGGCTGTATATTGATAAGCCATTTTCAGAGCGATCCAAAACAGTGACGCTCCAGCACTTGCTCTGTCCTGTTAAACTCATGGACCACACCACTGTGTAAGTGGCCACAATATGTGGGCACAGGAGACATCAATCAGTGACTAAGACTCACAGTGTGCACAAATTGTATCTGTGGCTACACGTTCGATTCATGGTGGGATGTCAGCGTTATCACTCTGAGCTGCACTGTCGTGATGTCTTTGTAACTTTATTACAGAAAGCATTGGACTCTGTGACTGCAAGCTAAAGCCACCATCTCCGTTAATGGAATTCATCACCAAGTGAATTCTGATTGCCTCTTTCACCACCGAGTCCCAGAAAGATGTGAATGCTACAGTTTTGATGGTTTCGTACAACGGAGGCTGATCAGTATCAATACAGTGTTCTGCCATAGTTGATTTGTTTGGTTCTGTTACAGCCAAATAAATCATTTGTGGCAGAACACAGTATGTTGAAAAAACTGTTGAAATTTTAGCATGTGTGTCATCTTCCTGAGACTTGGTGGTGAAAGAGGCAAATGAAATTTGCATAGAATTGGATTTAATTAATAGGGATGGCTTCTGCTTTGATAAGTCATGGAATCTGGTACTTTCTATAAGACACTTACAAAGTTATCACGACAGTTCAGCTCAGAGTGATACACTGACATCCCAGCGTATACCGATTGCGCAGCCACAGATACAATTTGTGCACACTGTACTTCTTTGTCGCTGATCAACATCTCTAGCATCTATATGTCTGTGGCCACTTGCACAGTGATACAGTCCACTAGTTTCAAACGACAGGGTTAGTGCTGGACCATCAATCTTTTGTATCACTGTGAAGATGGTTGGATGATGTACAGCTGAAATATTAGAAGAGGAAGTAGAATTTATGCATCTGCACACCCAAAATTTAATGGGCAAGTAGTGAATTAGCTACATGACTTTAATTTTTTTGATGTGATAATTCAAACTTTATGATTATCCTTCACAGTCTAGTATAATGCCTTAGGCCCATAATATGTTGTATTATTTGAAGTGCAAGTGCAACAGTAGAAGTTTTTCACTGATGCAGGGGAATTGGGGAATTATTTGTGACCAAATGAAGGTGATAAACTGAAGCAGATGTCCATCCAGCCATTCAGGTGCCGTATATCCAGCCTGTGTTATTCTGGGACTCATAAAGTACCTCTGCAGTGTCATGGAGAACCATGTCATGGTGGGTACCACTCCCAAAGGCATTTTAAAGCTACTGCCAGCTCCACTTTGGTAGGAATCTGTGCACTACTTCAGCCTGCATTTCACTTTTGTTGCACTGTCAAATGTGACATGATGTTTCAAAGTGTTTGCACATTGTGTAACTGTGGTGTAACTTGGGAATGAGCCTTGTTTTGATCTAAATGGGTGTGGAAAACCACCTAAAAGCCATGTCTATGCTGGCTGGCACACTAATCCCCATTGTTACTCCACAGGGCAGATTAAATCTGAAGCCAGTACACCTCCTCCTTGTCCCAAAAGTGGGCATTTTAATGCTCTTGGCTATATACACCTACACCCACATCTTCGTACATATTCCACAAGGCACCATATGTTGGAGGGTACTTTAAACCACTAGTAACCATTTTAATTCCTATTCCACTCTGCAAATGGAGTGAAGGAAACACAATTGTCAATATGACACCATACAAGTTCTAATTTCTCCAAAATGCACATTGGCAGCAGCAGAATTGTTCTACAGTCAGTTTCAAATGATCATTCTTTCAATTTTCTCAATAGTGCTACGTTAAAAGAATTTTGTCTTCCCTCCAGGGTTTCCCACTTAACTTCATGAAGTGTCTCCATAATACCTGCATGTTGGTCAAACATACTGGGAAAAATTTTTAATGGGTGGGTTAAACTGAAACAGATGCCTAAAAACCACATTAATGTAGCCCTTGAAAATGTAAACTCAGCTCTGAAACACAATGAAATAAAACAAGACAAAAATATATTGTGACTGAATATAACATATTACTAGCAAAAATGTTAATAGCTAAAGCAAAAAAATTATTTTTTTTATTTAGTAGGATCACCTTTTATTACAAAAAGTTTCAGTGATTGCCATTGGCAGATGTGGCATGAATATTAACAAAAAAAATTCGTTCACAGATAAAAAAAAGGGACTGAAAGGGAGGGTGAGGCAGGTGTATCATTCAGTTTTAAGCAGTACATTCTACACAATTCTTGGTTCTGTGGCAGTTAGGAAAATTAATTCAATATAAAATATAGAAAATAGATTGTCATCAATATAAAACAGGTGGTGTTTCTTTTTCTTTCACTTATCAAAATCTCCTCAATTCTGTTGGCAACCATATGATTCATCTTTTTTCTGTGAACCTCAGTATGTAGTAATTGATCTTTGCTCTGTAATCATGGCCACTGCTGAAACATTATCTAAACAAAATACTGTTCTTTTCTGAATTCTTCTTTTACCCTTTATATTCCCTTCTGTCATCAACAGTAGAAGTATATATTTGGTGTTTTATGGGCTATGTGCTAGGTTGCAGTTTTTCTTCTCTTTACAAAAAATTCGTGGTGGATTAAAACAATGTTCTGGCCCGAGACTGGAACTCGGGACCTTTGCCTTTTGTGGACAAGTGCTCTACTGACTGAGCTACCTGAGCACAACTCACGACTCACACTCACAGCTTTGGTTCTTCCACATTTCACAGAAGTTCTCCTCACAGGAGAATATGTCTCGCCATTTGTGTATTTTTTGCAATACTCAGTGGTAGTTGATCTAGGTGTTCATGGTATTTTAACCATTCTGCAGTAACTCCATATTTTAAAGGCCTTGATCTTCTTTGCTCTTTGCATATTTAGTGTCCAGCCTTCAGAACTGTATAGGAGTACAGACCGGATATAGCATTTTACAAATAAAACTCTGTGGTTTAGGTATAGATCTGTACTTGTTAGAATTTTCTTTAATTTTATGAAAGCGTTACAGTTTTTCTCTATGTGACATTTTATATCCACACCTCTACAGGTTTCACAGAGCCATCTTCTGAGGAATATAAACTTATCTATTCTTTGTTTTAAGGAGCCATTGAATTGTAAATTTTCATTTGTAAAGGAACCAGGCTGTTCTATTCAATTCGATTTATTGCTCGTAACATGTAATTTTACATACATGTGCATTGTCAACTAAGTATAAAGTCCTTAGTCCTTACAATTACAATTTTTTTAGTTTACATTATTTCTTATTACATTATAATTAATGATGAATTCAAGTTATAAGGGAATTTTTGGATAAGCCACTGCTTGACTCCATTTTTAAAAGTATTTCCTTTTTGCTGTTAAAGTTAATCTTCTGTTAATCAAATGAAAATATTTGCTGTGGCTTGTTTCATAGTTGTGGATATCCATGTTCCTTTTTTGTGATTTTAGTGTCTTCTTTTGCTAGCTTTATAGTTTCTAATATATACATGGCAAAAACTGTTAGAATATTGTGTCTTATGAAGTTTGCAAGAAGTTCCTCGTTTTACTTTTGCTATGATCCTCAAGTCTCACTTCTGCTGTATGAAAACCCTTTCGTGTTAGTCCCACCCCACAGTACTACTCCATAAGATAAGAAAGAGTACACTAATCCATAATATACAGTCCTTAGGGTTTCAGAATTAATATGTGGTGATAATCTTCTTAATAGATGTAGACTGGGTGTTATTTTTTTACAGATTTAACCAACTTGCTGACTCCATGAAAGTCAATCATCAATGGATAATCCCAAGAATTTACAATTTGTACAGGTTTTGGGTAGAATTTCATCAATCCCGGTGTTTTGTCTGTTTGGACCACTTAGTTTAAAATGAATAATACTAGTTTTTTTCTACGTTTACTTTAAAGTTTTCTCTTTCAGAGTTAGCTCTTGCTTTTCAATAAAGTTATGTATCTCTTCAACTAGGCTGGCTCAATGTATACACAGTAGACACCAGGTGTATTGTCTGCATACATAGTGATCAACAGCTTATTGTCAAGAGAATTTACATAGCATGTAAATAGGACTGGACCTAAAATTGAGCCCTGAGGAACACCAAGATGTTAATTTCTTATACTTCTCCTCTCCAATATTTTCCCACTAGAGTACATAATCTCCGGGCACTGCTGTCTACCCTTTAAATATGTTTCTAACAATTGCAGCCCTTTAAATATGTTTCTAACAATTGCACATTTTTTTCCAGGGATACCACTCTTCACTTAGCGTATGTTTTTGATGAAGAGTCCGTTAATCTTAATGCCTTTTGCTATATTACCAAGTGCTCCCCGAAAGTCTTAGTCTCAGCTATAATCTATGACCCAATTTTTACATTAATTATAAAGCATTTATGTCTTATATTTACTTATTTCATTTCAACTACTCTAATTGACAGATAAAAGTCTAATTGTGTGGAGCACCACTAGTGTTGCACCTGTTTCCGGCTCACTCCTCCCTCCTCTTCAACCCATCCAATCACCACTCTTTTGTTACCACATTTTAAAGCTACACAAACAAACTTCAGTTTCAGTTTATTGTGTTGTGCAGTGAAACATTTCTCTACTTGGGTAAATTTTATTCACTATTACTGAAACTTTCTGTGTATACAGACCTATTTTATGTAGCTTTGGCCAAACTGTTTTGTGAATATTCACACTACATCTGTTGACAGCAATGGGCTGTAGACATATTTCTAATGATTGGTCATCCAGACTAAATTAAATAAAAATACTGATGCCAAAGTGAGTCATAAAATTTTCATTCAGTAATATATCAGTTCTTAAAAGTCATCATGTGGAAGATAAATTACCCACAGCTATACAGTTCTTGTGTTGTAAATGTAAATTTTTTGTGTTGTGCGTACAGCAGTAACTCGTCCATCATATGGAGCTGATCAACTGTTGGCTACTTTACAATGGCCTTTATAATGCCTTGTGAGGTGGCCACGTGGGAGAGTGACTATAAACCAGAGACTTGCTGCAGTGCTCACAAAGTGTGCGCAACCACAGTAGCTGGGAAATTGTGAAATAAAAATGGCATGCATGCCAGGCAGCAATCATTCTTTGGAATTTACATTACAATTTTGAGTCTAGATCATGGATTTTTTTGTTTTCTATGCTTCTTAGAACAAAATACAAAAATTACAGTGCTCTCAGAATTTTACCAGTAAACCACATCGTGATGCATAACAGCTCTCTTTAGTGTCTGCCACAGGAGTTGGCTGTGAATCTCAATGGCAATTTCGCACTTACTAAAAGAACTTGTGGCATAATGCTCTGCTTTCCTTTGCATCTTTTCTATTTTCTCTATCAGTCCTATCTGGTAGTGCTGATACTGATGAGCAATAGTCAAGTACTGTTTGAATGAGGGTTTCATAAGGTACCTCCTTTGCAGGTGAACCACACTTCCACTGAATCTCATTTTGGTATCAGCCTTACCTGTAATTAGTTTTATGTGGTCATTCAAAATTAAATCACACTGTATGCATACTTCTTTTTATTTAATGGAACACATTAGAACACAAAGGCTTAAATTTACTTTGTAAATGAAATGTAGAATCAGATGTGTCAGTTCTTAGACACACTTGATGTTTGTCAATTGCAGTGTTATCTCCCTTGAATGGGGAACAACGCTTTGAGTAAACTATACATATTTTTGGTGTAGAATCCAAATATGCAATAACAATAGGAGGTTTCCATTTGAAAATACAAAGTTGACCCCACTCGTGCAGAAGGGGTGATTAAGAGGTGGCCATTTGTAGTAGAGAGAGATGCTACATTTACTAAAATTAACATTTCACTTACAACAGTTTTTTTGTGCAATGTGTCATTTTCATGATATTTAGTTGTCCCATTTTGGGCGGGGAGGGGGGGAATCCACTGTATATTATGAAAATTAATGGTCTGATTTCACTCTCTTTGAGTAGATCCAAAATTGTTTTTACATCTGACAATTTTGCTAAAATATGAATGTCACTCCATTTTCTATTTGCTAGAAATTCTTGAATTCAGTCACACAGCTTTCCAATTATTACATGTACTCATATCCTGTTCATTTCCTGGCAGTCAGAGGACAACAGCATCAATTTGAGTGCAGATGCCTACTGCTTTCTTGGTCTCATGGATGAACAGAGCAAGCTGCATTTCACACAACAGCAACTTACAGAATTCATTTTGATTCTACAGAGACAATTTTTGCAGTAATATGTGTGCATAAAATGTGTTCCAAAATTGTACAACAGACTTATGTCAGTGATATAGGACTATAGCTGTTGTCTTCTTCTGTTCAATTTTAAAAAACCAGAATGACATGCTCTGTTCGTCCAGTGACCTGTGGCACACTGCTCCTAAAAGAGGAGCAAGTTCTTTTACTTTTTCCATGTAGTATCATGTAGGTATCCCATAAGTCCAGAGACCTTTCCCCTGTCAAGAAATTTCAGTCAATTTTCTGTCCCACCGTCGGTTATCCTGAAATCTGTCATTTTGATGTTCCTGCTATTTGAAGGTATTGTGGTCCTTGTGATACCAGAACAGAGGCAGTTCAGTGACTTTCAGGTAGCCAATTCTACACGGTCCCTCCTACACTACACGAACATCCTTTTCAGAATTCACTTTCGTTTTCCCAGGTGAGTGTCTCAGGTAGGACTTTTTCTCTGCTGTTTCAGATTTATGGGCAGATCTCAAAAACAGCATTTAGCAGTACCTCTGTAAGTTCCAAATTTGTCGTTAGTGCCATTTTTAAATGAGGAATTAACTTACGCCATCTTCTGCAATTTTGAGATTTCACACTTTCTCCAGCACACATTTTCAAGGTGAACTCACTACCTTACAACACCTGCATACTGACTTTACACAGGTTGTACAAACTGAATGTGCACCACATCTGTCATCTATATTTTGCATGCAGTTTGGAGGAAACATTGCTCAGCAGCATCCAAATATATAATCATAATTGTACCTGAGTAGATGCTGATAAGTAGTATCCCGCTATGTGTTGTAACGGAAATTAATTGGTTTATGTATGGTACTGGTACAACATAAGCAATTTGCTAATAGTGCAAGTAGTATTTTCTCACATAAAATGTAGAGATTATTGGAAACAGGTGAAATAATGACACGATATGATAATATCCTTTTCATCAGTTACTGTATGTGTCTAACTTTTAATGTCTTATCGCCTGGCTCTGCAATGCTGTGTCTATGTATCATATGTATCACTGCTAAACTAACTGACTGCTCTGTGTAAATAATGAAGTAATAGAAAGCAGTGGAATCAATACAGGTAACCACTGACCATAAAGTGGAAGCATTTAGCCATGGAAGGTGGAAGCATTTAGCCATGGAAATGCATATGAAAGAAGACCGGAGTGTAATAACTTGTTGTGGCCCACGTTGCCTTACATTCAGTGTAGTTTATATTATTACAACACTGGTTGCAAGTTGCAAATATTACAAGCTCCAGGCTTGGGGGGTTTGCTCTGACATTTGTTTCATAGTGTGCCACCGGCTTTAATTACAATGATAAGCTGCATTCTACAGTGTATATTAAATGAGAATTGTTTTAAAGTGATTTACTGCAAGGGAGCATTTGAAAACCGGTGGCTTTACATATAGATACAAGCAGCCAAGATAAAGTTCTTACACATTTTGATATTCGACAGTGGATCACTTGACTGAAAAGATAAGATGTGAGAGTATTAATTGGAGCATCTGATGCTGTTTGGCCAACTCCCAACCAGTCACTTTTCATCCTTACCTAGAACTCGGGCTACTCAGCAGATCAATATGTCACAACTGAGTGTTTGTATTCACATCTGTCGGTTCATCAACTCACTACCAGTTACCTTACAACCTAACCGAGATCTCAGACTGTGCTACAGACTAATCAGTCACCACAATCAACATTCCAAAAAATAATACAGACACGAAAGAAATGTTGTCAGTGTTGTGTTCTCTTCTGTTTCTTGCATATATGACATTGTGGAATGAATCCGATGTCTCCCTCTACAATCTCAGATTGCAAACTATGTTTCTTCTCCAGCACACACTGAGAAATGAAGCTACATCTACACAATTACTCTGCAGTTCACAATTAAGCATCTGGCAGAAGGTTCATTGAACCACCTTAAAGTTACTTCTCTACCATTCCATTCTTGAACAGTGCGTGAGAAAAATGAGCACTTAAATATTTCTGTGCGAGATCCTATTTCTCTTATTATGACGATCATTTCTCCTACCGCAGCGAAAATTGCCTTTGTGTTTATAACTGCTACCCAGACTCGTGCATTTATTATCTGTCAGTTGGATCATGTACAGAGCAGTGTACTTCTTGATATCAGACATCTTAACACTATGCACTTTGCACTCCAGACAAAGGCGTCTCTGTGCACTCTTATTTAAATTGCCACCACCCGGATGCTGAGAATACGACACAGAATTGCGTGAGTCTCTTTGTGGCAACAATCAGGCCACTGATCAACAATTAGGGTACGCAAAAAAACAAAAAGTATGCTTTTGTTCAAATATATGTACATCAGCATTACAATACAAAACTTTGCATTGCATGGTATTTTTTGAAACTTTTCAGGGTGGGCTGTTTCCATCATCATTTCACTCAAATTGTTTAGAAATGAACCACTGTCACAATCGAAATCATTGTCACTCTTTTTTTTCACTTAGACATTCCTCTAAAAGCTCTGCAGTCTCTTCCTCAGAAAGAACTGTGTGTGAAGAGCAAGCCATTTTGTGTCTACTAACTTGAATGTAATAATTACAACCTTGCTCTCAACACAACTGCTACAGTTCAGCCCCAGTTGACTCGGGATTCCCTTGATGGCAGTACTGTGCAGCAGTCGTGCCTAGGAGAGTCAGATGTGACTGCTACGAAAAATTGTGTCGAATGATGATCGGCATCGGAGTGCGGGGGGAGAAAAAAAACAAATCCCAATGTTGAGCACCACTTTCCATTTGAGTGGAAAGAGCTAAACCTGTTGTTCTACTATATTTGTTTACAGTTGCATATTCTGTTTTGTAGATCTGATTTAAGAGGTCCATCCATAGAAATACAAAACATCCACTGAGTAAAAGCGTACCTGTGTATGACTACTCGTCATCCGTATCCTCTTTTTATTGAACAGGAGTGGTGGAAATATAAATTTTTGCCTTTACTTACCTCTCAGGCTTGTTTTGTATCATAATCGCAATCCACTTGAGAAATTTGTAAGATTATGAGATCGAATTTCTGGACGATACTTACCTTCAAGAGGTAAAATATGTAGGATGCCCTACTGCTAATAGACTCACATAAAAGTACATGACACTGTTTTAGTTTTCAAAACTATTAGTTCCTTCCTTGTGGAGGGGAGACAGGTAGGGCATTCCTAAAGCTAACCTAAAGTTAAGTGCAGGCTAGCAGTTTTGTTTCATAAATTTATAGTTTTCTCAAACTATCTTGTTTTCAATCTGATGTTTTTTTTTACCATCTTGAAGTTTGTTGTATAGCGAGAGTGTAGTTCACTAGTTATCTCACAGTATTTTACAGTATTTGTGAATATTTTTTCTCAAGTTTTCCTTCCAGATTTCTTGTGTCTTAAGAAGCAATATTGCTTCTGAGATGTAAGTACAAACTACCAGTGGTATGTTGAACATTTTAAACAAAGGCATACATGAATTTCAAATATTATTTCCAGTAATGATTCAATCTGAAACAGTCACATGCTCAGTAGAAGAATGCAAGTTTGCAAGCTTTGATGCTCTACTGTGTTTTATCTACAGTTTGTTTGCATATCTGCTGCTCAATGCCTCCACTATTTGATCAGTGGCTATCCTTACTCATTTTGCTACTCTAGGATTTTACCATGTTGTGCTAAAACCTGAGACAGAAAGAGAGAAATGTAACACATCTGTCTGTGGAATAATGAATTTCTTCGCTTAGCTTCCGCCTCCAATAAATGTTGCTGTAGAACTATTGATCCTGAATGTTCAATGTTTCCCCATAGTATAATCATCTTGCTGTATGGTTTCCTCACATGTTGCTGTAATCTTTAGATCACCTAAATAAATCCTGAGCAAGAGAAAGTATAGACAAACTAGTGAGTAGAAAGAGAGAGAAATGGGGATGAGGTAACAAAAAGAAAAGGGGGAAAAACAGGAACAAAATGTTCCTCCAAAAAGTCTAGTTCATATTGCTGTAACTTTTTATTCGCTTTAGTATGGATGTAATTTAAGCCATTTGCTCATAGAATGTGTACTTTATGTCTCCTGAAAAAAAGTGAACATAAGTAAACACTGGTATATTATGAAGATAAAAGTAGTTTAAATGTATAATATTTTGACACGTCCTACATGCCCATGCATTTTCATGTACTGCATGTGAATTCCAATATCAATGTATTGTCAGCACTGAAATAACTGAATGGTCTATTTAAGTCACTAAACACAACATTCTCTCAAAAAATATAAATGTTAAAAAAGAGAAAGAAAAGAAAGAGAGATAGACGAATTAGCAATTAACTGTTATATATAAGTCTGAATAATGCATGTTTTTCCTTAATTTTTTCCACCAGTGAATGTATTTTCATGTTTAACATATTGGTGTTTTAACTATTGATGTTACATAATCATTGACGTATATTCACTTTAAAAGAACATTCTGTGAAAATGTAGTAAATGTTATGTGTTTCCCCCTTGTACACTCTTTCCAACCTTTGGTCTCCTCAGGTGTTGATCCTATCAAAAGATGCAAGAAGTTATAAATCTAAAAGTTTCATCAGCATTGTAGGGAAGTTCTGGCAGAATGAGAGTGTAAATACTTCAGAGTGAAGGAGACCACTCACTGAAAAACAGAAGTGTTGAGTCAGTGGCAAGCACAAACATAAAAGAAAGAAAATTTGCTAGCTTTTGGAGTATCCTATCTCTGAAAGCTAGCAAGTTTTCTTTCTTTTCTCTGTGTGCCTGTCAGAGACTCAACACTTCTGCTTTTTTAATGAGTGGTTTTCTTAACTCCAAAGTATTTACATAAATGTGTCTTCAGTGAGGCAAATTAAATAAGAGAGAGCTATAATGAACTGTGTAGGAGAAAAAGAAAAGAATGTAACTGAGCAGTTGTGTATATTATTGCAGTAAGTTGAAATCAAATGCTTTAACTTCTCATTGGTCTGAACACTGATATTAGTTACTATGCTGAGTAACAAAATGTGTGGTTCATGCCTCATGCAAACATTTGTAATTTTGTGAACATAAGGAAATTATAACATTATTGTCGCTGAGTAGTATATGTTATTGAGCTTTTGAATCTGGCACATGCCAGTTTAGTGCTTATGTGGCATTTGTGTTTGTGATGATGTAGCCTAATCTCGGTAATAACTGAGTCATCGATCAATGTCATCAAGCAGTCAGTCACAATGCTCATGTATGTGAAACGGAAGAGCAGAAAAGGTAATTATCTTTAATGCATTAGTTTTTGAAGAATACATTTTTCCCCCATAGACAATGCCACCAGTGAGTGCATTTTTCACATCTGTCTAATAACTCTATATTCAAGAGCTGCTATTACATAATGAATGAGCAGTGGTTGTCTGTAGGGGGAAAAGAAATAATAATAATAAAAAATTAATAACTTGTTCAGGAGAAAAAGCTATCAATGGTACGTGTAATCTCTTGTGGCCTATGATCTTGGCCTTTTGTCACATTAAATATTAATATTACCGGTACCTAATGACGTGAGAACTGACTGGCCTGAATATATGTTCTGTGAGGAAAAAAATGAGAGAGACAGAGGAATAGATGGCAACAGAAATACATATATTATTAAAAGACAATTTGCAAAGAATCTCCTCTTACCAATTATCACAGCCTTTTTAGAAACTCCTCTCAGTATTTGTGTTGCAAAATGTTGCATATTAACACTTCTAAGTGTGATAGTTGGCTAAGTCTTGTCCACTGTTGCCTCCTATCCAACAGTGAAGGATTCTGTCAACAAGTATTATTTGTGCCTCACTGTGCTAGTCTCTATGCTTTAATGGGTTTTTAACTTTTTTCTGAAGGAAAAAGTGTTTTCTCCACAATAGGCCATTTAACTTATTGGGAGAAGTTTAACAATCGCTTCAACATTTATTTTGCAGAATGTAAATGTACATACATTTAGAATCAATTCATGTATTGCGAGAATAAAAATATGTTCGCACCTGTCGGTCAAATTCCTTGTATATGAATGTGAGAACAACACCGAGGATGGGTGTCATTGTCTCCATACACAAAAGCATTTGTCTTGTGTGTGGAGGTCAATTCCTGTTTATACATAGCCTGAATTGGTTTTAAATGTCACAGTAGACTTATCATTGATGTACATCTCCTTTCGAAGGCCTACATTGACTAGTATCGCAAAGTAAATGTTGAAGTAAAAGTTCAAATACATTATGACTATGTACCTGATTGTGAATAAACTAATTAGTGTTTAATTTTTATTGACAGTTTTATGGTAAATGAATAACTAAGTGATTTAAGCTACATAAGTTGTATATTCATTAAAGAGGCAATGTTGATTTGGGGGCAATATTTTACCTAGTCTCTCCAAATGTCTTTGAGATCTTCCCAGTGTATATTGAATCCCTGTAGCATATTAGTGTTGAATTATTTATGTTATCAAATAAAAATGGCATAATATTTGCTAGTGATACTCAAACAAACTACCAAAGAAACCTTAATTTGTGTGTATGATAGTGACTATGTAGTAACTGCCCATCCCTTGTCTTCCTTCCACAGCCTCTATATATTTTTGTGATGGAATAGTGTATTGAAGGTTAGGTAGCAATGAAATGTTAAAGCCATGACAAAAGAAGTGTGGTGCTCATATTCTAGTCAGTGAAAATATTGCTTGTTCCTTTTCTTTTCAGAAGCTGCCTGTACCTGCTTGTACTGATTTTTCTTATATATTGTGTTAACTTAATGTGCATTTCACCTTGTTTGAAAAAAATTGATCATCCAATAGGAGAGAATGTGACATGGCTGGTTGGTGATATTCTGCTCACTTTGTATTTTGGTTTTCTATCTGACAGTATTTCTGCATATTGTTATATGTTTGTATTGCATCGTTAGAAGACCACTTGTAACCTTGAACGAAACACAAAAAGTGCCCATTTAGAGAAAAACATGAAAATTAATTTATGATGATATTTTATTAAATTTATAACCTAACTTCATAACCAGTCAGCTGATGCATGAATGTATACTGCTTTTTGTCAATATAATGCATAAATAAATTGTCGAGCGAAATGAAACCAAAAGAAAAAGCCTAATCTGTGATTATATTGTAATCACTGAATAGCATATCACTCGCAAGATTTTTTCCTTTTCAGTCATTATGTATAGTAAGTTCTGTTATGTGGGCATTGTGATAACTGATGACAAATCAATCCAGTTCATTGAACTGCTCACTCAGAAAGAGAGAGAGAGACAAAAAGTAAGTGTATTTTCTGATGATGATCTACTTAATTAATACTGTGTGTTCCTTCCTTGTCTTTCACCACCTGTCTGTGTATTTTTGTGACTATTTAGAAGCTGAAATAAATGTTTTGTGTGATGCATATATTCCATTTGAGATGGTTATTTGACTTTTATCTGTATTGTCACAAATCACAACTAAAAATTAAGTAAACACATAGATAAGCCAATGAAGAAATTCAGCATATTTTGCTAAAGTGTTTTTAATTGTGTCAATTTAAGAGACAAGAGTTCTCAGTTATTTTGCATACTTTCAATCTTTTTTTTAATTGTTTGGGAGAAGCTTCTGGAGTATATATGGTGTTCATAAAGTCTGGGAACACTTTCAATTATTTGTTGCACAAGAACCAAACATTGTACAGATATCATACATAAGTCATTTTGAAGAGAAACCCTCAAAGTTTTTTTTCACGTATACCGCCACAGCGTAGTTTGGTGATTTGACGATAGTCAGCATTAGTTGCAAACATAGCGAGTTCACGAAATGGCCTCCCCAATCACCAGATCACACTCCATGACACTTTTATCTGTAGGGACACATTAAAGATCTGGTGTACGTACCGCCTCTACCACGTGATGTAGCAGAGCTCCGGGAGAGAATACGGGAAGTGACTGCCACAATTGACGATGCCATGCTGGGACACGTAGGAAAAGAATTCTATTACCTTATTGACGCCTGCCAGTTCGCTCATAGTTCGCATATTGAATGCTTGTAAAAAAAAAAAAAAAAAAAAAAAACCTTCAGAGTTTCTTTTCAAAATGCAATATGTATGACATCTGAATGGTGTTTAGTTCTTGTGCAAGAAATAATTGAAAGTGTCCCCACACTTTATGTACACCCTGTGTAATGTACCATCCTTGGTACGCATAAAAATTGTCTAGGGATTGAAAACTGCCAAATCGGGAAAATATTGCCAGGTGTGAATGTCTTGCTGTAATTGTGTAATGTTATTAGAAACACATGCCTTTATGGAGTACAATTTATATATATATTTAAAGTTACACATTATTCCTCATTCCTTTGTGCATTTGGCAACATTTTAAGTTCCCAACCCATCAAGATACATTAAAAATTAATAATTTTAATAAAATTAGAACAGTAGGGTGATTCTGATGTCTTAATACCACATGCCAGTAATGAAGTCAGCAATATCAAAGAAGTAATAAAAACTATTTACATTTCTTATTAATACTCATCTTTGGTGCAGGTTCTCTAGGTCCTGAGCTTTTGATTTTGTAAAACTTGTTCCAGTCTGCTTGAAACTTTTCCTTTTATTTTCTTTAGGCAACGAAATGACAGTAATAAATGTAAAGAATCGCCTTATGCACTCAGTGTGTCTGCCTGTAGGCCTCATTAAGGGGGGTAGGACATCAAATTGACCGACTAGGAGCAGAAGAGGCACCACAGGACATTTTAATTTCCACTGTCTATACTTTTACAAATAAATTCATAAAACTTTGTCAGCATGACCAGGAAGGATTCAGAATTCACTCTCATAGCAGTGGAAGTTCAAAACCAAAGCAAAATAATTTTTTTACACATGAAATTTCATCATTTTTTCACTTACTACTGGCTGCATTTGTTGCTGTAGGTACACTCTTCTTCGTAAGTAAGAGAGATTCTTCGATGAATTTTGTGCAGCATGCAAACAATACTTACAGGTGTATGAAACTCTAGAGTTTTTCAGATCTATTAAAAACTGTGGTAAAAACTGAGATAATTAACTAAAAAATTTGAATTTTTTCTAAACGTGAAGTTTAAAATGTAACACCTCATTCATTTTTTCATAAATTAAATAAATTCTAGAGTTTCAGACACCTATAAGTATGGTTTGTATGCTGTGCAAAATTCATTGAGCAGTCTCTCTTACTTATGAAGAAAAGTGTACCTACAGCAACAAATGCAGCCAATAGTAAGTGAAAAAATGATGAAATTTCACGCATAAAAAAAAAAAAATTATTTTGTTGTGTTTCTGAACTTCCACTGCTATGAGAGTCAATCCTGAATAGTTCCTGCTCATACTGACAAAGTTTTATGAATTTATTTATAAAAGTGTACACGGTGGAAATTAAAATGTCCTGTGGTGCCTCTTCTGCTCCAAGTCGGCCCGTTTGACGTCCTACCCACCATAAACACACAGATGAAGTTATTCTCGCAGCTGTTAAGGCAACGAGATGCATCTGACTGCAGACTGTGGTGTACAACGGGCGAGTGGTGCCCACTGTCTTGGCTCCCGAGGTGCACTCGGATCATTCCAGGAACTGGCAGTGTGTGTCGACCAGACCAGGCTTGTGGGATTTCAACAAAGCTTGAAATTTGCAGTATTGTCCCCAGAATGCTTTGGTATTGTGGCTCGGCGGTGACTCGACCATCGAGGAGCAACCACAATCTCCGAGAATGAAAATGAGATGGTTTTGAGACAAATAAAATTTTGTTGTAATCTTGGATGTCATGTTGAGCACTCGAGGCGTATGTCATATGAAAAGTTCTACTCTAATTCGTGAGTCGCTCGTATGATCCGTGCACCCATTGAAGGAAATATTTGTTTATAAAAGGAAAGCAGTGGACTTGACTAGAAGTTTTTCCTCCAATAATAGCTGCAGAACATGAAGAAGTCAAGTCTTTCCTCGACTACACATGGGATTTCAGAATCACCAATTAGCAGGACATCTACTTCAAGAGAATCAACTACATCTGCCAAAAGGTTTTGTAAAAAAAAATATAAAAAGGAAAAAAAAGTTGAGTGACAGATCTCATGAACTATTCTGATCCAGCTTCAAGTACAAGGAGCAAGCCAGCAACTACTGAAAACTAAACCAAAGGAAAAAACACTTCATTCAGTGATCATGACAGGACACAAAGCATTGGAGTAAAAGGAAGAAAATAGAGTACTATAAATATACAATATCTTGAAATTCAATGAATGATAAATTACGGCATTGCTCAAACCAACAAGGATTAAACAAAGGAGAAACTATAAGTGAATGGACATAACTATATTGTTTAAACTCAGTAACAATCCATTAAGGAGAAAGCAAAAGGAAATATTGGAATAATTCATGAAATCTGAAGACAAACCATACTTATACAATTGTTGTATAAGTACAAGGGCTATTCATAAAGTAGGGAACATTTTGGCATTAAAAAATACTAAGTTTATAAATACATATTATTATACATCTGAAAGAGCAACTCAATTACTACTTTTCCAAACACACTGAGGCACTTATCATAGTGATGGACGAGCTTTGAAAGACTTTTGTCATAAAATTCTGCCAGCTGTGACTTCAGCCAGTGAGTCACGCCTGCCTGGAACTTCACGTTGTCATCAAAGCGTGCTGCTTTGCAAGCCAGTTCTTCATCTTGGGAAACAAGTGGAAGTCGCTTGGTGCAAGACCGGGGCTGTAGTTGGATGAGGGAAAATTTCCCATTTGAAGGAATTAAGGAGTTCTTTAGTGCGGTTTGCCATGTAAGGTCGGGTACTGTTTGTTTTGAACTGCTCTTCTTAGGCTGTGCAAAGTTAGACAGTACCAGGTAAATTTATGGTTGTTCCAGAAGAAAATTAATAAGAAGCACACCTTGCCTATCCCAAAACACTGTCACCATCAACTTCCTTGCTGACAAGGTTTGCAAACATTTTCTTAGATTTTGGGGGGACCTTGTGTGCCCTCGCTCCACGACTGTAATTTTGTCTCGCAATTGACGTGTTTTACCCAAGTCTCATCACTGGTTACGATTCAATCCAGTTATAAATCACGATGTTTTTGGTAGTCCTCCAGAAATGTCAACGTTGCCCCCATTCGCTGTTCTTTATGGTGCTCTGTAAGCATTTTGGCCACCCGTCATGCACAAAATTTATGTAGCCTAGCTTTTGAGTGGCAATTTCAAACAACAAAGTCAGTGAAACTTGTGGAAAAGAAAGTGAAAGCTCCATTATTGTAAAGTGATGGTTGTCACAAATCGTTTCATCAACTTCAGCAAGAAGATCGTCAGTCACAATGCTCGGGCGTCCACTCATCTCTTCACCAAGAATGTTGGTTTGGCCATTTTTAAAACGAATGCACCTTTTCTGCATGGAACATTCACTCATTATGTTGTTTCTTTACACTTCGTACAGTTCCTAATAAATTTCTACAGGTTTTAGGTTTTTTGACGACAAAAACCATATCACAGACCACACCTCACAACTGACGGGATTTTCGATTGTAGCGCACATTTCAAATTCGAATATCGAAAAAACCAGACACACAGAGACGTTCCCACTGTCACAGATGGATGCTGACTGAGCTGCCGAGGAGGCACATACCAAAATATACGCGATCGGCATGCGCCTAGCGGCATCAGATGGAAATGTTCCCTACTTTCTGAATAGCCCTTGTATTACAGCAACATCGATTAAATTTATATATCAAGTAAACAATGGTGGCATATGGATAAAAGAATGTTTTAACTACAATGGAGCAATTTTTGAGCGGGTTTGGAGGAAGAGAATTTTTTGTCGGATCCAGAGAAGAAGATTTCAAATCCTGACATCAGCAGGGATGCAATCGTAGCTCAGCAACACTGCTGGGATGCTGCTACACGACACAGTGCAGTCCACCTGTCACTGCGTTTGAGACATCAGCTGCAGCGGGCAGTGCGAATCATGGTGGTACATCGCCACGTATGTGCAGTCGCATTGGTTACATGATTAGAGAGTGCAGTTCATCGGAAAATACAGAAATCCATTTTGAAAACTTTTTTTCCATCTAAGCAATGACACAGTGTTTCAGAGTTATCACAATCAAGAAACCTGTTCAGTAACACTCTATTGCCATAACAGGGGATAATAATAGAGAATATTTGCATTTTATGGCTGCCATTACTACAAAAAATGGCCACAGTGGCTCCAGAATGGTTTAAAGGCTTATTACTACAAATTTTTGACGAAATGATTTCTATTATTAAGGAACTATCCAACGAAGTAGAGTGTACAAGTAATGAACTGTCTGTCATGGTAGAAAAGAAGAACTAAAATTAGACATAAAAGAACATGTCAAACAGGAAATAGAAGCTAAAGTAACTAACATTCCAAATACTTTCACCCATTTGCCTCAGCGGTTGAAAGATGAGGTCAATAACCAATGTGATTTAGTTCATGAGGAAACAAGAGTAATTCAAAGAATTAGATGGTAAAACTAACAATTGCCATTACAGAATTCAACTATGTTAAAGAACAAATCTCAGAGGCCAATGAACACGTAACTGTTTTAGAACAATGCAAAGAATTTAGAGAAATAACAACACACCTGAAACATTATCTACAAGGGCTATTCAGAAAGTAGGGAATGTTTTGGCATTTAAAAAAAAACTAAGTACAAGAAATAAAATAGAAAGAAACTTCCACATGGGAAAAATATATCAAAAACAAAGATTCCAAGACTTACCAAGCGGGAAAGCGCCGATAGACAGGCCTGTCTACCAGCACTTTCCCGCTTGGTAAGTCTTGGAATCTTTGTTTTTAATATAAGTACAAGAAATACGTTTTATTGTATACATCTGAAAGAGTGACTGACATACTACTTTTCCACGCAGCCACCAAACACATTGAGGCACTTATCGTAGTGGTGGATGAGCTTTGAAAGACCTTCGTCGTAAAATTGTGCCGCCTGAGACTTCAGCCAGTGAGTCACGCCAGCCTGGAGTTCCATGTCGTCATAAAAGCACTGTATTGCAAGTCAGTTCTTCATCTTGAGAAAGAAGTGGAAGTTGCTTGGTGAAAGATCGGGGCTGTAGCGTGTATGTGGGAAAATTTCCCATTTGAATGAATTAAGGAGTTCTTTAGTGCAGTTTTCTGTGTCAGGTTAGGTATTGTCATGCAAAAACAAAATTTTGGATGTCTACTTTTGAGTGACAAATTCAAACAACAAAGTCTGTGAAACTTGTGGAAAACAAAGCAAAAGCTCCAGTATTGTGAAGCGGTGGTTTTCACAAATTGTTTCATCAACGTTAGTGACAAGATCATCAGGCACAACGCTCAGGTGTACACTCTTCTCTTCACCATGAACATTGGTTCAGACTTTTTTAAACCGAATGCACCATTTCTGGACGGAACATTCACTCATTACGTTGTTTCCGTACACTTTGCCAAGTTCATGATAAATTTCTATAGGTTTTAGTTTTTTGCCAACAAAAACCATATCACAGACCACACCTCACAATTGGCAGGATTTTTGATTGCAGTGCACATTTCGAATATCGAAAAAACCAGATGTGCAGAGACGTTCCTGCTGTCACGGATGGATGCCGACTGAGCTACCGAGTGTGCACATACCAGAATACACGTGGTCAGCGAGCGCCTGGCAGCATCAGATGGAAATGTTTCCTACTTTCTCAACAGCTCTCGTAATTTGGAGGAACAATTACACAAATCTCTAAAGTCTACTGTACAAGAGAAAGTGGAGTCACTTAATACAAACACTCTTTTTAAGGAAGGTGTTGAAAACACAAAAAAGGGCGTGACAAGGCTATGGGAGGCTATTCAGAGTTCTAGGCAGCTAATCCATAAGAAGGTAGGCATGAATAACAGTGGTTATCAAATCTCAAGAATGTGAGTCAGAAGGCAGTTATTGTGTCGAGATCATGTACAACCTGTCAATTTGTTAAAGAAGATAATAGTGATGTGCACTATAAACTATGTCCGATAATTTCAAGGTTTGTATGATTTAATGGCAGCAAACTTCTTTGGCCAGTTACCCACAGGTAGAGGAGGAGTAGCTTATACATTGGTATTGGTCAAATGTTTGTCAAAGTATGTCAAACTTTATCCCATTAAACAGTCAAATATTAATTCAGGAAAACATTGTTTGAAAGAGTATTTTCAAGATGTGGGTAAACCACAATGTGTATTAATTCATAATGGTTCACAATTTATTAGCCACAGTTTCAAGAAATTCTAGGTTTGGGAAGGGCTAAGACACGTAACTATATCCAAGTATAGCCCACAAACTAAGCCTTGTGAATGTGTTATGAAGGAATTAGGACAACTGTGTAAAACATGCTGTTCTATGAGGCACACTACCTGGGCACAACTAGTGCCACAATTTCAAGTAATCCTTAATCAATTAGCCTATCACATATGTCAACAGGATTAGCTCCTGTAGAAATTATGAATAAAACCCTTATAGGAGAACCCTTGTTAAAATTGTTTACATAGCTGAATTCACCAACGATTGACATGTAAAAGTTCCGAAAGAAGGTACAAGCGAATCTGATTATGCAAGCACAAAAAAGATTCAGAACCTTAATGATAAGGCTGTTGTACCAAACTTTCAAGCCTAGTTAATAAATTGTACTATAAATTGAAATTTCAAGGAAAATGTTGATGTATGATGTACATGTAGTACACAAAAAGCCAAGAATAAGAATCATTTTAGCTCTATTATCCTTCGATAGTAATAGAAAATGGAGTAAGTTATAGTGCTATGACATTTACATAGATATGCTTTAAATCATAATGTCTTTGCATAAGCTATGAATATACATGGTGTACAACTTTGCTTCCGCCGTTTGCTGATAGGTGGCGACAGTGGTAAGTAGCGGTCAAAAGAAACAGTTCACAGGTGTCAGGCAGTTAGCATGGACCTCGGTCAACATAATCTCATTCAAACATTTGTCGATTTGTGTCTGCATCATAAAGTTGTACTTCATGGAAAATGTCAGTTTACAAACCTAATTCTGATCATTTGCAGTAGGTGTTGCTGTTTTGTTTCAGTATGAAGAAAACAGCAGCTGAGTGTCATTGAATGCTGTCATGTACAATGGGTAAGGATGATATTAGTGAAACAATGTATCGTGAGTGGTTTCAATGCTTCAAGAATGGTGATTTTAATGTTGTAGACCGGTGTTGTGGTGGAAGAGAGAATGTTTTCCAAGATGCATAATTGGATACAGTGCCGCGTGAAGACTCGCGTCAAACTCAAGAAGAATTGGCATGATTAGTGGGAGTGACAAAGAAAGCCATTTCAAACTGTCTCAAGGCTATGGGCATGATTCAGAAAGAAGGAACTTGGGTCCCGTGTGAGCTGAAACCAAGAGACGTTGAATGGCATTTGTGTGTTTGTGAACAGTTGCTTCAGAGGCAAAAACAGAAGGGATTTCTGCATCACATTGTGACTGGGATGAAAAATGAGCTCATTACTATAATCCTAAATGCAAAAAATCATGAGGATATCCTGGCCACGCTTCCATGTCAATGGCCAAACCAAATATTCACGGCTCGAAGACCATGTTCTGCATTTGGTGGGACCAGCTCGGCATCGTGTACTATGAGGTGTTAAAACCAACTGAAACAATCACAGGTGCTCATTATTGAATGCAATTAATGTGATTGAGCAGAGCATTAAAAGACAAATGTCCACAATACAGCGAGAGGCATGATAAAGTGATTTTGCAGCACGACAATGCTCGACCCCAAGTTGCGAAAGAGATCGAAGCGTACTTGGAAACATTAAAATGGGAAGTCCTACCCATTGTCTATACCTTGTTCAGGTGAACACACTGAAGGAACGGCCTGTACCATATTGTTTAGGAAAATAAGGATACACCCACATCTGTAACGGTATAGATGTTTGATGCGGTGATTGCCTCTAAAAGTTACTCAAATTAAACAGAAGTCTATAATAAAACCATGGATCACACAAGGAATAAAGATTTCCTGTAAGACAAAAAGGAAAATGTATCTGTCAACCAAGAATAGCTCCAATGCTGATGATTTAGCTAAATACAAGGAATACTGTAAAATATTAAAAAAAGTAATTCAGGCATCTAAACAAATACACTGCGAGAAGAAGATAGCAATGTCAGGGAACAAAATAAAAACAATATGGGATATAGTGAAAGAGGAGACTGGTAGAACCAGAAAGGGACAGGAGCAAATAGCACTAAGGGTAGATGACACATTAGTAACCGATGGGCATAGTGTGGAAAATCTATTTAACAAGTACTTTATATCCGTTATTGATAGAATGGGATTGTCAGGATCAGTAAATGATGCCCTTGAATATCTGAAACTAGCCTCTACAGATAGCTTCAGGTACATGAATATGTCACTCACATCACCAAAAGAAATAACTTCCATAATAAAATCTTTAAAAACAAAGCATTCTAGTGGTTACAATGAAATACCAGCAAAGTTAATTAAGGCATGTTCTTGTGAGTTTAGTACAATTCTAAGTGTAACCAGTCAATTATAACTGGGACATTTCCTGACTGGCTGAAATATGCAGATGTTAAGCCTCTATTCAAGAAAGGGGATAAAGAGGTGCCATCAAACTACAGACTGATTTCAGTTTTGCCAGAATTCTCAAAAATTTTAGAAAAAGTAATCTACATGCAGCTTCTCAACCATCTGACCACAAATAACATATTATCAAGAACACAGTTTGGATTTCTGAAGGGTTCTGATATCGAAAATGCTATTTACACCTATAGTGAAAATGTGCTTAATTCATTAAATAACAAGTCACAAGCAGCAGGTATTTTCTGTGATTTGTCAATGGCATTCGATTGTGTAAACCACAACATTCTTTTAAATAAATTAGAATTCTATGGTGTCACGGGCAGTGCTGCAAAATGGTTCAAGTCATACCTCGCTAACAGGAAACAAAGGGTGTCAGTGCAAGGGACTAGTGAATTAAGTCATCAGTCGTCATCAGAATGAGAAGAAATTACATGTGGTGTCCCACAAGGATCCATCTTAGGGCCATTGCTTTTTCTTATGTACATTAATGATCTCTCATCAGTTACACTGCCAGAAGCAGAGTTCGTTTTGTTTGCATATGACACAAGTATTGCAATAAATAGTATGTCGAGTGTAGTTCTAGAAAGATCTGCTAATGATATTTTCATGGATATTAATAAATGGTTTAAAGCCAACTCACTGACATTAAACTTCGAAAAGACTCACTATATGCAATTCAGAACCTGTAAGAGGTTCCCACCTAGCATACGCATAAAGTATGAAGAAGAGCAGATAGAAGAGGTTGACAGTCTTAAATTCCTGGGATTACAACTTGATAATAAATTCAGTTCGGAGGAGCACACCACAGAACTGCAGAAACGCCTTAACAAATCTGTAT
This sequence comes from Schistocerca gregaria, assembly GCF_023897955.1. Taxonomy (NCBI): domain Eukaryota; kingdom Metazoa; phylum Arthropoda; class Insecta; order Orthoptera; family Acrididae; genus Schistocerca; species Schistocerca gregaria. Next base: position 58,896,503 of record NC_064930.1, on the reverse strand, counting down.
TTGCAATTCGAGTGTTAGCAGACATAGGCGACATAAAAGTGAAAAAGCTTGCATACTTTTCCTACTTTAATTCCATAATGTCATTGGGGTAACTCTTCAAGTCAAACAAAGTTTTCAGAGTCCAAAAGCGTGTAATACGTATTATTTGTGGAGTAAACTCATGGACGTCTTTGCAGAAGCCTCTTCAAAGAACTGGGTATACTAACAACTGCCTCTCAGTATATTTACTCCTTAATGAAATTTGTCCTAAATAATATATCTCTTTTTCCAACAAACAGCTCAGTTCATACGTACAACACCAGGAACAAAAATGACCTGCACAAGGATTTAAAAGCACTTACTTTAGTTCAAAAAGGGGTCCACTACTCAGGAACACTAATCTTCAATAATTTACCAGCAAACATAAAAAATTTAGTTACAAATAGAGATCAGTTTAAAAGGAGCCTGAAAGACTTACTAGTGGCCACCTCCTTCTACTCCATTGATGAATTTTTTAATAGAAACAAATGATGTGTTGTATATGTTTATACTATTAGTATTGTTATTTCAGCTTACAAATAAAAATAAAAAATGATGACATGTTCCACATCCACGAGGATCTCCTCAACACGGATCTATGGAACGAAAAACAAATCTAATCTAATCTAATCTAATCCCTTAGAAGGTGTGTAAGTGCAGTGAATACTGAAGTATGAAGCTGTATAATGACTGGTGGTCACAATATGAAAGTTTTCTTCAAATTAGTTCTATAATCAAATAGACTTACCTGATAGTAGAGACGAAAATGGTTGGAGCAGGAATGTTCCATGCTTGTAGAGTAGAGCCTGTACTGATATTTGACTCTTGAGACCAAATAATAGGCGTTTACCCAACAAGCAAGTCCACAGGTAATTATAATGTGAGAAGTGAGAAGGAATAAAATGTAACTATGAACATATACGAGAAGTAAACAAGAAACTCTGCAGTTTACTGGCTTGTCAGCAATGCATTGTGAAATAATTAAATAAATAAATATAAAAACCATAAGTAACTTGTGAAGTTTATTTAATTTGGAGCATGATATATATATTAAAGTAATATCTTGCTATTTAGAGAGACTGGTCATTATGACAATTTCTTGCATCACACAGGATGCAAACTAAATAAGATGGAGGTACATAAAGTAGACTAAAAGTGTTTACTGCGATTTACCTGAAAAGAAACAACAAAATTGAAAAGACTTATATTAAATATGAAGTTTTATTTATTTTTAAAGAAGGAAAGAATATAAAGTGTTTATAAGTGGTTAGATTGTTTATAGTTGTATGTTAATGAGAAATCATTTTTTTCTTTTTTTTTTGAGATTGTGAGAGGTGCCAACATCTGTAAGGGAGGGGTATATGAAGTGTTACATGCCGTTTAGGCAAATAACATTTCACACTCCTTCCGTTTAATATTAAGTAGGGAGTAAGCTGCAAACCATATACTGCACACGGGTGCTTGTTTTTGTGCATGCTGACATTAAACAGGAGTTGTGGAATACGAGGAAGAGGCAAGAAGTGACATGAAACCTGCTGTGGGCATGGCCTTTTACATTTTGGTGTCACAGTGTGGTGGGTGCTCAACCAATTCGATTCAATTCAATTCATTTTATTAGCGTCCTTGTGGTACATCATCAAACGGACATAGGACTTGTCAATAAACATGTTACAATTTAAAATACATGTACATGAAAATTTATAATTGAATTTACTTGTCACTTAGACATTGCAATTTTAGTAGAATTATAAGAACATTAACATAAAAATATACAAGTAGGATTACAAAAAAAAAAAAAGAAAAATAGAAAAAAGAACCTAGTGATTCTCACAACGAAGATTATTTCCATTCTTGCATTAACACTGTTTCACACTTTTAGAAACAGCAAGTATTTAAATGTGAGCAATTACACATATTTATTATGTCAGGGAAATATTAACTGCGCTTTTATTGTTAATGATTCATAAACTCTTCAGTACTGTAAAAACTATTGCTCAGTAACATGTTTTTTAATTCTCTTTTAAATATGTGCAGTTTTGGTATTATTTTTAGTTCTTTGGGGAGAGCACTGTAGAGGATTTTGGGTTGGTATAGTACACTTTTGTGATACATAGCTGTTTTATGAATTTCTCTGTGGAAATCATTCCTATTCCTTGTTTCGTAGTTGTGAAATTCTCTGTTTCATGTAGAAAATTCCTCGAGTTCTTTTAAGAAACATAAGCTTTCATATATGTCTAAGGATGGTAGTGTCATGATTTTTAATTCTTTGAAAGCATGCCTACAAGAGTCTCTATATCCTATACCTCTTATTATTCTGACTGCCTTCTTTTGTAGTCTAAATGAATGTTTTGTTAGACTGTTGTTCCCCCAAAACTGTGTGCCGTATCTTAATAAACTGTGCATGAATGAGAACTAAACACATGACACTGTTTTAATATTACATGAGCTTTTAAGCATTCTAAGTATATAACATGTTTGACTTAATTTTTTGTTCAATGATATTACATGCTTTTCCCATCTTAAGTGTTCATCAAACCATACTCCCAAGAACTTAGTGTATGATGCTTGTTCAATCTTACACTTACCCAGTTCTCCTGTAAGGTTAGTTTTTATTTTATTTGTAATATGTCTGAAGTTGATCCACGTTGTTTTTTTGGCATTCACAATGAGTCTGTTTTCATTAAACCATCTGTCTGCTTCATCTGTTGCTAATGTGACTTTTTCCTGTAAGTCAGCTTCAATATTTTCTTTAACAAACAAACTTGTATCATCAGCAAACAGTACTGCCTCTGCTTCAGATAGTTGACTTGGTAGGTCATTGATAAATATTCAAAACAGTATTGGCCCTAATACAGATCCCTGGGGTACTCCGTACAAAAAAAAAAACTGTCGAATCTTGATGAATATGTCCTATCTGCATGGCTTATCTCCACTTTCTGATACCTGTCCGACAGATATGATTCAAACCATTTGTGAGCAACTCCACGTATCCCATGGGCATATAACTTCCTAAGCAGTAACTTATGGCCGATAAAATCGAAGGCCTTTGATAAGTCTAAAAACAATCAACAATTTAATTCTTTTCTATTTATGGAATTTAGAAAAAGTTGCAAAAAATTGAAGATAGCTGTTTCAGTTGATTTATTTTTACGGAAACCATTTTGCGCATTAACCAATATTCTACTCTTCATAAGAAATTTGTATAGTCTATGATACATTATCCTTTCTATTATTTTTGAGAAACATGAGAACATTGATAAAGGCCTGAAGTTACTAACATCATATTTACACCGTTCTTGTAAAGTGGCTTTATAGTTGACATTTTAAGTTTTGATGGAAACACCCATCTTAAAAGATTCATTTATAATTTCAGTGAGATGTGAGGCTATGTTTCTTGCACTTTGCTAAAAGACTTTGTCAGGAATCCCATCACACCCACATGACATTTTATTTTCTAACTTATTTATAGCATTTAGTACCTTTGATTCATTTACCGGATAAATGAACATTGTCGAGTCATTCATGGGGACTTTTACCTTGCTATTGGAATTGCATTTAGTTTTAATTAAATGTATGGCTGTATTTGTGAAATGTTTGTTAAATATGTTGGCAATCTGAAGTGGGTCATTAACAGTTTTACCCCCACTTTTAATGATAAAGTGGTTATCTTTCTTTTGTTGTTGTTGTTGTTGTTGTTGTTGTTGTTGTGGTCTTCAGTCCTGAGACTGGTTTGATGCAGCTCTCCATGCTACTCTATCCTGTGCAAGCTTCTTCATCTCCCAGTACCTACTGCAACCTACATCCTTCTGAATCTGCTTAGTGTATTCATCTCTTGGTCTCCCTCTACGATTTTTACCCTCCACACTGCCCTCCAATACTAAATTGGTGATCCCTTGATGCCTCAGAACATGTCCTACCAACTGATCCCTCCTTCTGGTCAAGTTGTGCCAAAAACTTCTCTTCTCCCCCATCCTATTCAATACCTCCTCATTAGTTATATGATCTACCCATCTAATCTTCAGCATTCTTCTGTAGCACCACATTTCGAAAGCCTCTATTCTCTTCTTGTCCAAACTATTTATCATCCATGTTTCACTTCCATACATGGCTACACTCCATACAAATACTTTCAGAAATGACTTCCCGACACTTAAATCTATACTTGATGTTAACAAATTTCTCTTCTTCGGAAACGCTTTCCTTGCCATTGCCAGTCTACATTTTATATCCTCTCTACTTTGACCATCATCAGTTATTTTGCTCCACAAATAGCAAAACTCCTTTACTTCTTTTAGTGTCTCATTTCCTAATCTAATTTCCTCAGCATCACCCGACTTAATTCAACTACATTCCACTATCCTCGTTTTGCTTTTGTTGATGTTCATCTTATATCCTCCTTTCAAGGCACTGTCCATTCCATTCAACTGCTCTTCCAAGTCTTTTGCTTTCTCTGACAGAATTACAATGTCATCTGTGAACCTCAAAGTTTTTATTTCTTCCCCATGGATTTTAATACCTACTCCAAATATTTCTTTTGTTTCCTTTACTGCTTCCTCAATACACAGATTGAATAACATCGAGAAGAGGCTACAACCCTGTCTTACTCCCTTCCCAGCCACTGCTTCTCTTTCATGTCCCTAGACTCTTATAACTGCAGTCTGGTTTCTGCACAAATTGTAAATAGCATTTTGCTCCCTGTATTTTACCCCTGCCACCTTTAGAATTTGAAAGAGAGTATTCCAGTCAACATTGTCAAACACTTTCTCTAAGTCTACAAATGCTAGAAATGTAGTTTTGCCTTTTCTTAATCTTTCTTCTAAGATAAGTCATAGGGTCAGTATTGCCTCACATGTTCCAGTATTTCTATGGAATCCAAACTGATCTTCCCTGAGGTCAGCTTCTACTAGTTTTTCCATTCGTCTGTAAAGAATTCATGTTAGTATTTTGCAACTGTGGCTTATTAAACTGTTTGTTCGGTAATTTTCACATCTGTCAACACCTGCTTTCTTTGGGATTGGAGTTATTATATTCTTCTTGAAGTCTGAGGGTATTTCGACTGTTTCATACATCTTGCTCACCAGATGGTAGAGTTTTGTCTGAATTGGCTCTCCCAAGGCTGTCAGTAGTTCCAATGGAATGTTGTCTACTCCGGGGGCCTGTTTCGACTCAGGTCTTTCAGTGCTGTGTCAAATTCTTCACGCAGTATCGTATCTCCCATTTCATCTTCATCTACATCCTCTTCCATTTCCTCAAGTACATCACCCTTGTATAGACCCTCTATATACTCCTTCTACCTTTCTGCTTTCCCTTCTTTGCTTAGAACTGGGTTTCCATCTGAGCTCTTGATGTTCATACAAGTGGTTCTCTTTTCTCTAAAGGTCTCTTTAATTTTCCTGTAGGCAGTATCTATCTTACCCCTTGTGAGATAAAAGCCTCTACATCCTTACATTTGTCCTCTAGCCATCCCTGATTAGCCATTTTGCACTTCCTGTCGATCTCATTTTTGAGATGTTTGTATTCCTTTTTGCCTGCTTCATTTACTGCATTTTTATATTTTCTCCTTTAATCAATTAAATTCGGTATTTCTTCTGTTACCTAAGGATTTCTACTAGCCCATGTCTTTCTACCTACTTGATCCTCTGCTGCCTTCACTACTTCATCCCTGAAAGCTACCCATTCTTCTACTGTATTTCTTTCCCCCATTTCTGTCAATTGTTCCCTTATGCTCTCCCTGAAACTCTGTGCAACCTCTGGTTCTTTCAGTTTATCCAGGTCCCATCTCCTTAAATTCCCACCTTTTTGCAGTTTCTTCAGTTTTAATCTACAGGTCATTACCAATAGATTATGGTCAGAGTGTCTACCTATATTTTTATTTATCACCTCCCAAGTTGACTTCATTTTTTTGTTACCTTTCTCAATATATGAATCATTATCAAGCTTCTTAGCTGCAATTATTACTTTCTTGTACAGGCTTCTATAACATTTCATCGAGGAGCAAACACACTCTCCAAGAATGAAAACAAAAGACAAGATGGTTTTGTGACACATGAAATATATTGTAATCTTGGATGTCCTGTGGAGTAATTCATGGGTCATTCTAATGATACGCACATCCATTCAAGGGAATATATGTGTATGAAAGGAAACTAGTGAACAATTTTTTTCAGGATATCTTCTTTTGCCCCAATAAGAGCTGCAGAACATGAAGAAATCAAACTTTTCCTCAGCTATGTATCGCACTTCAGAGGCACTGATTAGCAGGACCTCTACTTCAAGAAAATCAACTATGGCGTCTGGATTTAAAAAAAAAGGTAACTATGTCAGGTGACAGATCTCATAAAGTGTTCTGACTCAGCTTAAGCTACAAGGAGTGAGCCAGCAGCTACATAAAACCTTAAGCCAACAAGAAAAACTCTTCAGTGGGTGACAGTAACTTAAACTGAGTACAACAAAGTAAAAGCAAAGGTACTGAACTCTTAAAATGTTCCTTTATTAAGAAAAATACTGTTCACTGGCTAATTTTAAATATTGCACACTGAAATGATGAACGAATTAGGTATTAGTTTCAATAAAGCAGGTGGATTCTTTCCCCTGTTATGTTTTTCTTCCCCTCCCCCCACCCCCTACTCCTTTTTGAGAAAAACACTCATATGGCATGATGTGCACAGAAGCACAAATCTTGAATATTAACTCAGGGCATAGTCAACTTTAAATATGTTATATTCTTTTGATAATTTGGAATTCATGTCTGTAATTACTCTGACAAACTGCGTTGCTGGCTTCTGTCTCGGGTTCTTCCACTGACTTTCGTCTGATGATTTTTCTGACATTTCGCCAGTGCAAGTGGCTGGCATTGTCAAAGGTTCATCCTCCATTACTGGTGGTGGACTGGAGGATCAAACTCTGACAATGCCAGTCACTTGTGCTGGTGAAACATCAGAAAAATCATCAGACGAAAGTCGGCCGATGGCCCCGAGACAGAAGCCAACAGGCCGATTGTCAATAAATGCTCACGAAAGCCTTAACAATTTTGTAGAATTACTTGAACAAAACTGTGCTAATAATGAATACCAGTAATTTTAAACTTTGTTATCATTGTTGATATAACATACCCCAAATGAACCATGGACCTTTCCATTGGTGGGATGGCTTGCGTGCCTCATCGATACAGATAGCTGCACCGTAGGTGTAACCACAATGGAGGGGTATCTGTTGAGAGGTCAGACAAACATGTGATTCAACAAGAGATGCAGCAGCCTTTTTCAGTAGCTCCAGGGACAACAGTCTGGATGATTGACTGATCTGGCATTGTAACATGAACCAAAATGGCCTCGGTGTGCTGGTACAGTGAACAACTGAAAGCAAGGGGAAACCACAGCAACAATTTTCCCCGAGGGCATGCAACTCTACTGTATGGTTAAATAATGATGGTATCCTCTTGGGTAAAATATTCTGGAGGTAAAATAGTCCCCCAATTGGATCTCCGGGTGGGCACTACTCAGGAGGACATCGTTATCAGGAGAAGCAAAACTGGTGTTCTACAGATCCAAACATGGAGTGTTATATCCCTTAATTGGGCAGGTAGGTTAGAAAATTTAAAAAGGGAAATGGATAGGTTAGAGTTGGATAGAGCGGGAATTAGTGAAGTTTGGTGGCAGGAGTAATGGGACTTCTGGTCAGGTGAATACAGGGATATAAACACCAAGTCAGATAGGGGTAATGCAAGAGTAGATTTAATAATGAATAAAAAAGTAGGAATGCAAGTAAGCTACTATGAACAGCATAGTGAATGAATTACTGTAGCCAAGATAGGCACAAAGCCCATGCCTGCCGCAAGAGTGCAAGTCTATATGCCAACTAGTTCTGCAGATGAGGAGGAGACTGAGGAAATGTATGATGAGATAGAGAAATTATTCAGATAGTTAAGGGATATGAAAATTTAATAGTCTTGGGTGTCTGGAATTTGACAGAATGTAAAGAAAGTCAAGGAAAAGTAATAGGTGAATATGGACTGGGGGAAAGGAATGAAAGAGGAATCCACATAGCAGAATTTTGCACAGGGCATCATTTAATCAGAGCTAACAATTGGTTAAAGAATCACGAAGGAAGGTCATATACATGGAAGAGAACTGGAGACACCAGAAGGTTTCAGATTGATTGTGTACTTGTAAGACAGAGATTTAAAAGTGTAGGCAGCATTTCCCCAGATGGAAAACCAATCCTAATCAAAGAAGGGAAAGCAGAAAGGTGGAAGGAGTAAGACATTTCCAGGGTCAGTTGTGGATTCTGACCACAATTAATTGTTTATGAACTGCAGATTAAAACTGAATAAATTGCAAAAAGGCAGGATTTTAAGGAGATCAGGGCCTAGACAAAATAAGAGAGACACAGGCTGTCTAGAGTTTCAGAGACACCGTTAGGGAACAATTGACAAGCATAGGGAAAAGAACTACAGTAGAAGAAGAATGGGTAGCTTTGAGAGTTGAAATAGTGAAGGCAGCAGAGGATTAAGTAGGTAAAAAGGTGAGGGCTAGTATAAATCCTTGTGTAACTCAAGAGACATTGAATGTAATCAGTGAAAGGAGAAAACATAAAAATACAAATGTCTAAAAAACGAGATGGAGAGGAAGTGCAAAACGGCTAAGCAGGAATGGTTAGAGAACAATTGTAAGGACATAGAAGCATATATCAGTAGTGATATGTTAGATGCTGCCTACAGGAAAATTAAAGAGACATTTGAAAAAAAGAGAACTACATATATGAGCATCAAGAGCTCAGATGGAAAACAAGTCCTAAGCAAAGAAGGGAAAGCAGAAAGATGGAAGGAGTATATAGAGGCTCTATACAAGGCAGATGTATTTGAGGGCAATATTATGGAAATGGAGGAGGACATAGATGAAGATGAGAAGGGAGATATGATACTGCATGAAGGATTTGGCAAATCACTGAATCAAGGGACATGAAAGGGAAGCAGTTGTTGGGAAGGGAGTAAGACAGGGTTGTAGGCTCTCCCCGATGTTATTCAATCTGTACATTGAGCAAGCAGTAAAGGAAACAAAAGAAAAGTTCGGAGTAGGTATTAAAATCCAGGAAGAAGAAATAAAAACTTTGAGGTTCGCCGATGACATTGTAATTCTGTCAGAGACAGCAAAGGACTTGGAAGAGCAGTTGAACGGAATGGATAGTGTCTTGAAAGGAGGATGTAAGATGAACATCAACAAAAGCAAAACGAGGATAATGGAATGTAGTCAAATTACGTCATGTGATGCTGAGGGAATTAGATTAGGAAATGAGACACTTAAAGTAGTAAAGGAGTTTTGCTGTTTGGGGCGCAAAATAACTGATGATGGTAAAAGTAGGGAGGATATAAAATGTAGACTGGCAATGGCAAGGAAAGTGTTTTCTGAAGAAGAGAAATTTGTTAACATCGAGTATAGATTTAAGTGTCAGGAAGTCCTTTCTGAAAGTATTCATATGGAGTGTAGCCATGTATGGAAGTGAAACAGGGACAATAAAAAGTTTAGACAAAAAGAGAAAAAGAAGCTTTAGAAATGTGGTGCTACAGAAGAATGCTGAAGATTAGATGGGTAGATCACATAACTAATGAGGAGGTATTGAATAGAATTGGAGAGAAGATAAATTTGTGGCACAACTTGACTAGAAGAAGGGATCGGTTGATAGGACACATTCTGATTCATCAAGGGATCACCAGTTGAGTACTGGTGGGAAGTGAGAGGGGGGGGGGGTTAAATACTTAGAGGGAGGCCAAGAGATGAATACGCTAAGCAGATTCGCAAGGATGTAGGTTGCAGTAGTTACTCGGAGATGAAGAGGCTTGTGCAGGATAGAGTAGCATGGAGAGCTGCATCAAACCAGTCTCAGGACTGAAGACCACAACAACATCACATCCAATTACTAACTTTCAGATGAAGTCAGTCAAAAATATATACAGATAAGTGGAGCATTTATTCAGCTACTGCTGGAAATATTTTAGTAACTTTTGCCATCATTTAGTTTCAGAGTAATTTGTATTCTTATCTAAAACATTATTATAGAAGTATAATCCCTTATTTTGGCGAACTAGACAGTATAATCCTGTTGCAATTATTGTTTTATCTAAATGTCCTCAGTCAAATAAATCTTATGCCACTATTCAGTTCATTCAGAAATTGAAATCATTGACTGTAACTTGTAAAAAAATAGTAAACAACAATAGTTAAATGTAAATGTATTGATAATTATTGTAATCTTATAAAGAACAAGCAGCTGGGACCCATTTCAGTTAGCCTGTGGAAGATAATGAAATGAGTGAGATCTGTCCCCAAAATTACTGCACAACGTACTGCAGATGACTTAGTACAGAATACAAGTAAGAAATGTATCACAGGCTATCCAAATTTTGTGTAAAAGTGTTCATTCAGTGATTATTTTTTATGAATGACTCTGGAATTGCAATTAGTATCAGGGACTGTGTTAACCTTCTATAACGGATTCTGCAAACTGATAACAGATTCTGACTACGAACTCTGTTACCTTCCACTTATAGTTACTATGCACAGTATTTTCGTTTTGGTATCACTATCTACTTGCAGGACAGTGTTATTATTGCCTGTGCCAGTGGTTTAGCTGCCACATGTAAACTTTTGTCACTTCAATGTTAGCTTACAGCACTCTAACATTCATATTATAGGACATCAGTACGCGGCTACCCATTTATCTGTGCATAAATTATAATGAATGAGACTCAGCTTGATCATATACTGTAAGTTATTCAACAACAAAGTGCAATTAGAGTGTTTTGAGGAAAAAACATGGTGTGGATCACATCACTTAATGTAGCCTACTTTAGACAACAACTTTTCAGCCAGATACGACAGAGGCATAGCTACTAAAGGTATATTAGAACAAGTAAATATGGCTACAGTTTATAGTGTCAGTGGCACTCAGAAACAGTCAAAATTCCTAAAATTGAACAATTCTCCAGGGCCTGATGGCATCCTGAACAGATGATATACAGAATTTTCAGATGAATTAGCTCTCATTTTAGCCATAACGTTCCATACATCACTGGGGTGCAGAGGCATGGCCCTATGATTTTACAAAAGCACAGATCACACCCATCCACAAAAAAGCAATGGAAAATATTGCCCAGTATCATTGACAAATGTTTGTTGTAGAAGTCTTGAATGTATCCTGAGATCATATTGTCTGATATCATTGACATATATCTGTTGTAGAAATCTTGAATGTATCCTGAGCGCAAACATAATGAGCTATCTCAAACAGAATGACATCCTTCATGCCAAACAGCATGGACTCTGGAAACATTGATCACGAGAAAACCGACTTGTTTGATCATGATATCTGAAAGCCATGGCACAGGGAAATTGGATAGATACAGTATTTCTTGAATGATGACAGGGAATTGTTGACGCAATACCATTCTAACATTTATTAAGAAAACTGTGATTGTGTGGGGCATCAAACAAAAAGTGTGACTGGACTGAAGAGTTCTTGTTAGGGAAGACAAAGCATGAGATTTACTGTCAGATGTAGAAGTAACTTCGGGTGTGCTCTAGGGAAGTGTGTTAGCACCTTTGTTGTTGTATATTACTGGCCCTACATACAATATTAATACATTACTGGCCATTAAAATTGCTACACCATGAAGATAACGTGCTACAGACGCGAAATTTAACCGACAGGAAGAAGATGCTGTGATACGCAAATGATTAGCTTTTCAGAGCATTCACACAGTGTTGGCACTGGTGGCGACACCTACAACATGCTGACATGAGGAAAGTTTCCAACCGATTTCTCATACACAAACACCAGCTGACTGGCACTGCCCGGTGAAATGTTGTTGTGATTCCTCATGTAAGGAGGAGAAAAGCGCACCATCACGTTTACAACTTTGATAAAGGTCAGATTGTAGTCTATCATGATTCTAGTTGATCATATTGCGACATTGCTGCTCGCGTTGGTCAAGATACAATGACTGTTAGCAGAATATGGAATCGGTGGGGTCAGGAGGGTAATATGGCACACTGTGCTGGATCCCAACGGCCTCATATCACTAGCAGCCGAGATGACAGGAATCTTATCTGCATGGCTGTAACGGATCATGCAGCCACGTCTCGATCCCTGAGTCAACAGATGGTGAAGTTTGCAAGACGACAACGATCTGCATGAACAGTTCGATGACATTTGCAGCAGCACGGACTATCAGCTCGGACACCATGGCTGCGGTTAGCCTTGATGCTGCATCACAGACAGGAGTTCCTGCGATGGTGTACTCGACAATGAACCTGGGTGCACTAATGGCGAAACGTGATTTTTTCGGATGAATCCAGGTTTTGTTTAGAGTGTCATAATGGTTACATCTGTGTATGGCGCCATCACGGTGATCGCACATTGGAAGAGTGTATTCGTCACCGCCAGAGTAGCATATCACCCGGCGTGTCCTGGTATGGGGTGCCACTGGTTACACGTCTCGGTCACCTCTTGACGGCACTCTGAACAATGGACGCTACATTTCAGATGTGTTACAACCCATGGCTCTACCCTTCATTAGATCCCTGCGAAACTCTACATTTCAGCAGGATAATGCACGGCCGCATGTTTCAGGTCCTGTACGGGCCTTTCTGGATACAGAAAATGTTCGACTGCTGCCTTGCCCTGCACATTCTCCAGATCTCTCACCAATTGAAAACATCAGGTCAGTGGTGGCCGAGCAACTGGCTCGTCACAATACACCAGTGACTACTCTTGATGAACTGTGGTATCGTGTTGAAGCTGCATGGGCAGCTGTACCTGTACATGCCATCCGAGCTCTGTTTGACTCAATGCCCAGGCGTATCAAGGCCGTTATTACAGCCAGAGGTGGTTGTTCTGGGTTCTGATTTCTCAGGATCTATGCGTCCAGATTGTGTGAAAATGTCAGTTCTAGTATAATATATTTGTCCAATGATTACTCATTGATCATCTGCATTTCTTCTTGGTGTAGCAATTTTAATGGCCAGTAGTGTAATAACCTCAGACTTTTCACAGATGAAGCAGTTATCTACAATGAAGCACTGTCTGAGAAAAGCTGTACAAAAATTCAGTCAGATCTTGAATAGGTTTCAAACTTTCACCAAGATAGGCAGTTTGTTTTAAATGTTCAGAAATGTAAAACAGTGCACTTTGCAGAATGCATGAAAGTACAATGGCAGTCACAAAGTTTCTGTTTGAAGGCTGTACAGTCTAGAATCAGTATGCCAATAAGCCAGAATTCCTGTGAGCACTGAGGGAGTGGTCCTATTGGTGGACCAGGTTGAAGATGCCCATTTGGCAAAACACTGTGTCCTGCTGCATGAGGAAGTCCCTTAATGCCTGCTACACATTCTTGTCTGACTGGATTCATTTTTAAGGGACTGAAGGCACGATAATCACATGGTGAGAGACCGGGGCTGGTGCTCAAGTGTCTCCCACATGAGTTAGCTTAACTTCAGGATTTTGACATTTGTGATATGGGAGCATACATTATCAAGAAGCAGCAGAAACTCTTGTTGAGTTTTCCCAGACATTCTGCCTCGATTGGAGGTTGTAATTTCTCCAGTGCTTTGCAGTGCTATTCTCCAGTGGTGGAGACATCACATTCTTTGAAATCACTACGCAACCGGCTCCAGTAACAAAGAACTGAGTGAGCATCACCTTTTCAGCAGATGGCTGGCTCTTGGACTTCCTGGGGTGAGAGTGTGACTGGTGATATAACTGCATCATCAACACTTTCGACACCGGTTACCAGTGGGAGCACCAGTTTTCATTTATTTATTTAGCATCCATGTCATTGTACAAATGATATTGGACTTGTCATACATAGAAATTAACAATACAGAATATACAACATGAAATTGTCTACAATTGGACTTGTCATACACAGAAATTAAAATATAGAATGTACAAAATGAAGTTGTCTATAATAAATGACAGCAAACTTACAGTTTCTTTCCACATAAATGGTTTGTAGTAATTTGTTTCTCAGTAACAATATATAACTAGTACTATAGATGGTAAAATATATTAAAAGCTGAAACAAACGATGCTAGAAAATTTTGCAGGTTAGTTTGTAAAGTCATTTTCTTGGTCTTCAAGATATTCATTTATTGAGTAGCAACATTTATCAATTAAAAACTTTCTAAGTTCCAATTTAAAATTTGTATTGTCCTTTAAATCTTTAATGTACTGAGGCAGTGAATTATAGAGCTTAATGCCCATGTGGCTTACATGCTTTTGAGTTCGCGTTCTTCTTACTTGTTCTATGTGGAGATCATTCTTGTTCTTTGTGTTATAATTGTGACAGTTTGCATTTGTGTGCAGATTGCTTAGATTAGCTTTGGTTAAGAGTACACATTTAAGTATATAGACTTATTAAAAACAAAGATTCCAAGACTTACCAAGCGTTTCTCGCCGGTAGATAGGCACAATGCATAAAACACACAAACACACACACACACACACACAGAATTTCGAGCTTTCGCAACCGGCGGCTGCTTCGTCAGGAAAGAGGGAAGGAAAAGGAAAGATGAAAGGATGTGGGTTTTAAGGGAGAGGGTAAGGAGTCATCCAATCCCGGGAGCGGAAAGACTTACTTTAGGGGGAAAAAAGGATAGGTGTATACTCGCGCACACACACACGCATATCCATCCATACATACACAGACACAAGCAGACATATATATAGTATATCGACTGGTGTAAGAGTAGGTGTTCCTAACCTTTTGAAAAGAGATATGCAGTGAGCTTGTGTCCGACTGTGGGTAATTATTCGAACAGCCCATTTTTGTAAAATAAAAATGTCTTTCAAATTAGACTTTGAGCTGGCCCATAACGCTATTCCAAATGAGGCAACAGAATGAAAGTATCCAAAATATGCCATTCTGATGCCTTCTAGAGTGCAAACATTTGCAATAACTCTCAGTGCAAAGCAGGCTGAGTTAAGTCTGTGTGTAAGAAATTTTACATGGTGTTTCCACTTCATATCTTCATCTATATCCACTCCTAACACTTCATCCGCTACAATGCACTTGAGGTATGTGTAGGCTCCAATATTGAAATGCATCAGTGCTTCATGCAAACAGCCATCCAGTTTACTTTTTGTTTGACATTCAGCACCCGGAGTAACCACTACTGCAAACCTTACAGTATCTTAACTACTTCTCGACAATGTGTTGCATACTACTGAAGCTGATGCCAATATCCTCTGCTAGTACAAAAATGGTCTTCGCTGTTCCACCATAATACATCATCAGCCATCTGCTTCTTGTCCGTAACAAACGAGGCCGGTCTCCCCGATCGACCAGCGTCTTGTGTCAGATTGCAACCGGCACGGAACATGACCCTCCATTCCATAGAATTTTGATTCCTCTATTTTTACTGTCTTCCTGCCTTTGTTTCTGAAACGTCATTTTCTTCAGAAATCATATAGATATGTGCTACTAAACTTACCTTCATGCAAATATTTTCTGGACTGTACAGGTGCTTGCAAAATTTTTCTATATTATTCTGTCATTTCTTTACATTATTGGTTAAAAACAGTCTTGGTTGCAATTTTTTTTTTTATTTATCAACGTCACATTTTGACTTATTTAGGCATCTTGAGGTTATGTTTTCTAGATGGACGCGAGAGGCACCAAGATCTACATAATGCATTCCCATTCACAGGAGTCCTGTGAATGGGAACACATTATGCAGATCTTGGTGCCTCTTGTATCCATCTACAAAAGATAACCTGAATATGCCTAAATAAGGCGAAACGTGTCATTGAAAATAAAAAAAAAAAAACGCTAAAATTGCAACCAAGACTGTTTTTAACCAATACTTTTTTTTCCCCTGTGAACGGGAACACGTTATGCAGATCCTGGTGCCTCTCGCATCCATCTAGAAAAGATAACCTGAAGATGCCTAAATAAGGCAAACGTGTCATTGAAAAATACAAAAACTAAAATTGCAACCAAGACTGTTTTTAACCAATACTGTTAAGCACTGGTTTGCTGTTATGCCTCATATGGACTGGAACAATTTCTTTCTTTACATACTAGTAATTTCTGTAAAGCCTAACAGATGATGCCTGGTTACACTTAATCTGCTTGACTATTGTGTATTTTTGAAAATACATTAAATTCTCTTTCTTTATATTCTGTTTTTAAAATTAACTGTCTTTTTTTATTATTTCTGTTATGGTGTTTCAAATGGGCACACATCACTGTACATTCCCACTGAGCTGATCAGTTTGATGTTGTTCCTTGCTAGGCACATGTGACAAAGGCTAGAACATTTTATTTTATTTTTGACTTGAGAATAGCCGGTCTAAATTCTGACCATTGCGTTTGGCAATGTAATTTTGCATAAGTAACCTTTGTACATCAAGACAATTGTCATCTTGGTTAATGTGTTTTTTGTCATACTCAATTTTCTGTGTATTATTTTATATGGTTTACCAAAATTTCATTCTGATGAAGACCCCCTCAGTAGGTGTTGAAACCTAGGCCAATGTACCAAACAGTCATTTTCAACTGGTTGGCTATACAGTCCTATGTTGAAAGTAGTATACAGTTGCTAAATAACAGCCATGTTTAAAACTGCTGCACTTGTTTCAATTTAAAATTTCATGTTTGATTTTATGTGTTTCACACCTGGTATCAACATGCACCCGCATGAATTTGGAAATTTAACATGGAACTGAACTTGTAAACAATCTGCCTTTTTATAGATGAGCTACAGTTTATGCAGATATTGTCAACTTTTTTAAACAACGAAGTATCTCACATTTGCATATTTTTATCTGACATTATTAACTTGTGTATACACAAACAATAAAAACTGTCCAAGAAAATGCAAAAACCTTTTGTTAGGTTATCAAATGTTAACTGTTTACTCAAATGCATATCAAAATGACAAATGCTCAAAAAGATCAGCGTCTGGCACTGTGGTACTAATTCAGGTTATTAAACACTTCAGTTGTTTCTCTCTGGGGTAGATACATTTGTATACCATATGTGACATAAGCAAAAGCTTTTTATTAGACATTAGCTACCAGTGGTCATTGATTTATATCAATGAGCGAGTTGAAAATTTTCAAGACATGAAGGAATTGAAGACAATAGCTGCCAATGGACAGAGATTTATATCAATGGTGCAAATTTTCAGCTTGCCCCATTGATATAAATCAATGCAAACTGAGAGCTAATCTCTCCAATTATTTTGTGTCTTGATTGTGACTGGGCCAAATATCTCACAAAATGAGAATCAAACAAAAAAATAAGAGTAACAAATTTGTTCAAGTGTGATGGAGGAAAACAGATGGCGCTATGTATGGCCCAGTAGATGGTGCTGCTATAGGTCAAATTGATAGAAACTGCATCTTTTAAAAATAGGTGCCCCCATTTTTATTACATATTTGTTTAGTACATAAATAAATATGGATGTTTGATTTGGAACATTTGTTTCAATTTGTGATGGATGGCACTGTAATATTCTAATGCTTATAATTTGCCTCACCCATTTAGACAAACAGTTGGTAACAATGTGGCTTTTTTAAACTAAAATGCAAAAAGTAGTTACATTTGGACTTCAATTCTGTTGCTCCAATGTGATACATTTACTTTTGTGACCTTATCATAAATTATGGGGACACATGCTGTTATTGCATGAGCAACTGTAACAACCTCATTAATGTAATAAATGCTCAAAATGACGTCTTTCAACTTCAATGCATTTGGCAATATGCTTAACAAAATTCCTCTCAACAGCGAGTAGATCGTCTTCAGTAATTGTCACACATGCATTGACAATGCACTGACGCATGTTTTCAGGCATTGTCAGTGGAACACGATGACAAATATCTTTCAATTTTCCTCAAAAAAAGAAGTCCGGAGATGTAACGTCCAGTGAATGCACGCCGTGGTATAGTGCTTTTATGACCAATCCACCTGTCATTAAATATTCTATTTCATACAGCTTCAACTGCACATGTGCTATGTGCGAGACATCCATTATGTTGAAAGTAAATCGCCATTCCATCATGAAGTGAAAAATCTTGTAGTAGAATCAGTAAAACATTAATTAAGAAATTGGCTTACATTGCACCATTTAAATTGCCATTGGTAAAATAAGGGCCAATTAGATGTCCTCCCATAATTACACCACATACATTAACACACCAGGGTCACTGATGTTCCACTTGTCACAGCCATCATGGATTTTCCGCTGCCCAATAGTGCATATTATGCCGGTTTACATTACCTCTGTCTGTGAATGACGCTTCGTCACTCCTGAAAAAAAAAAAAAAAACTTTTATCATCTTGTAATTTATTTTGTGCATAGTGGCAAAAATTTATGCAATGTTCAAAATCACCACCATGCAATTCCTGGTGCATAGAAATATGGTAAGGGTGAAAAGTATGATGATGTAGAATTGACAAAACTGACATATTTGAAATTCCCAATTTCCCCTCAATTTGTCTCCTACTGATGTGCAGATTAGCCTCAACTGCAGATAAAACACTCATCTGCACATCTTCATTTGTTGCAGTTCTTGCTTGCGTCTTCTTCTTTGGTTGAACACTTCTGGTTTCTTCAAGTTCATTAACTACCTGACAGTAGGTCGAGAGATGTGGGTGCTGTCTGTCAAGATAATTATCAACATACATAGCACCAGCTTGTTGGGAATTTTGATCACAATAGCCATAAACAAACAACACATCTACTTTTCTGTGACTGTTAAACATTCCATTTTAACCAGATCATGTTTTCCGCATAATTATTATGACTGGACAAGAGTCTTATCATACCTAATTTAAGTAATGAGTTGCACACAGTGCTATCGGGTGCGTAGCTACATTTGTGAGAATATTTCAGCGCCATCCATCACAAGACAAAATAAATGTTCCAAATCAATATTTATTATTTATGTACTATATCAATATGTAATAAAAAAGGGGGAACCTATTTTAAAAAAATGTAGTTGCTATCAATTTGACTTTTGGCAGCACCATCTAGTGGGCCATCCATAGTGGCATCTATTCCCCCCCCCCCCAGTCAATATTTATTATGTACTATATCATTATGTAATAAAAATGGGGATACCTATTTTAAAAAATGCAGTTTCTATCAGTTTGACCTATGGCAGCACCATCTAGTGGGCCATCCACAGTGGCATCTGTTTTCCCCCCTCAATCAATATTTATTGTTTATGTACTATATCAATATGAACTAAAAATGGGGGTACCTATTTATAAAAAATGCTGTTTCTATCAATTTGACCTATGGCAGCACCATCTAGTGGGCCATCAATAGTGGCATCTGTTTTCCCCCTTCAATCAATATTTATTATTATTGTACTATATCAATATGTAATAAAAATGGTGATACCTATTTAAAAAATGCAGTTTCTATCAATTTGACCATGGGAGCATCATCTGGTGGGCCATCCATAGTGGCATTTGTTTTCCCCCGTCAATCATTTTTTATGTACTATATCAATATGTAATAAAAATGACAGTATATTTTTTTTTAAAAAAAAATACAGTTTCTATCAATTTGATCTATGGCAGCAGCATCTAGTGGGCCATCCATAGTGTCATCTGATTTCTCCCGCCAATCAATATTTATTACTTATGTGCTATATCAATATGTAATTAAAAATGGGGATACCTATTTTAAAAAATACAGTTTCTATACATTTGACCTATGGCAGCAGCATCTAGTGGGCCATCCATAGTGGCATCTGTTTTCCCCCCGTCAGTCATTATTTATTATTTATGTACTATATCAATATGTAATAAAAGTGGGCGTACCTATTTTTTAAAAAATACAGTTTCTATCAATTTGACCTATGGCAGCACCACCTAGTGGGCCACCCATAGTGGGCCATCCTCAAGCGCCATGCCCTCCACCTCACCTTCCATATACGCCTCCCGTACCCCAAGCAGATCCTCTTCGACCTGATTCCTTTCCCCCATCTGCTCGTCTTCCTTGAACATATCCGCATCCTCTACACCTCCCGGCGCCTGAATCCCCCTCATCCTCTGGTTGTTCCTCACCTCTCCAACGTCCGCTCTCTGCCGCACCTTCACCATTGTGTCCTCTCTATCCTCCACCCCTACACCCTTCATCCCTTATCCTGAGGTGGCTTCCGTCGACTCCCCCTCCCTGATTATACCCTCTCTCCCTCAATTTATTCCTCACCTCCCCCTCCCTTCGTCTGTCCTTCCCCGGGCTCCCTCTTGCCCCCTTCCATCCTGCTTTTTCCCCACCTACCCTCTCTCTGCCTCCCTTCTCTCCCCAAGTCCTTTCTGCTCTCCCCTTCACTACCTTTCCCACTCCTCCTCACATCTGCCAGTCCCCCTTTTCTATGTCCCCTCCCTCCATTGGCTCCCCCTTTTTTATTCTTTTCCTGTCAGTGTTGCGAACAGTCACCATACAGTCGCTAGTTGTGTTTTTATCCCATGCTAACAAAACTCATACTGTCACCATGTTGTTTTTTTTTTTATTGTGCATGTCTCCTTTCTGTGTGTCTTCATGCACATCGTCAGCGCCATGTTTCTCTTTTAAGTTCCTCAACATTCCGCCATTTTACTGTTTGCTCACTCACCATTGTTTTGTTTAACTTTCTCTCGACTGTAGAGCAGCGTATTAAGCTGCTGTCAGCCCACTACTCCCCAGGTGAGGGGGGGGGGCGGGGCAGGAGGAACTGGGGGGGGGTGGAGGGGGGGTGAAGGGGGGGGGGGGGGAAGGTACACTACATTGGTACTGTGTGGTGTAAGTTGAGAATTTGGGTCTGACAGGTGGAGAGCCAGGGTATTCCATGCAGTTGTGGTGACTACTGTGTCCAGATGGCAGAACAGCCAGTACAGCTGCCTAGCAAGCGGGAGACTCAGACTTGAAACCCGGTCCGAGCAACTTTTCAATTTGCCCCATTGATATAAATCGAGGTCTGCTGGCAGATAATGTCTTTAATTGCTTTGTGTCTTGGTTCTGGGGTAACTCATCTTTAAGAAAGAAATTGTTGATAGCTTACAAATATACTGTAAAGGTAGCATGTGGTGCTCACTCAAGATTGTAGATATCTGTCCAAGGAGTTGGACAAATATATTATACTTGAAGTGACATGTGATTACATTTTCACGCAATTTGGGTACATAGATCCTGATAAATCAGTACCCAGAACTGCCACCTCTGGCTGTACTAAAGCCTTGATACACCTTGGCATTGAGTAAAACTGAGCTCGGGTGGCGTGCACAGGTACTGATGCCCATGCAGCTTCAACACGGTACCACAGTTCATCAAGAGTAGTGACTGGCATATGGTGACAAACCAGTTGCTCGACCACCATTGACCAGACGTTTTCAATTGGTTTGAGATCTGGAGAATGTGCCAGCCAGGGCAGCAGTTGAATATTTTCTATATCCAGAAAGTCCTGTACAGGACCTGCAAATTGCGGTCGTGCATTATCCTGCTGAAAAGTAGGGTTTCACAGGGATCGAATGAAGGGTAGGGCCACAGGTCGTAACACATCTGAAATGTAGCGTCCACTGTTCAGAGTGGCGTCAATGCTAACAAGAGGTGACTGAGACGTGTAACCAACGGCACCTCATACCATCACGCTGGGTGATACGCCACTATGGCGGTGATGAATACTCTCTTCCCATGTGCGTTCACCGCGATGTCGCCATTCACAGATGCAACCATTATGATGCTGTAAACAGAACCTAAATTCATACAAAAAAATGATCTTTTGCCATTTGTGCACCCAGGTTCGTCATTGAGTATGCCATCGCAGGCGCTCCTATTTGTGATGCAGCGTCAAGGGTAACCACAGCCACTGTCTCCGAGCTGATAGTCTGTGCTGCTGCAAACATCATCGAACTGTTCGTGCAGATGGTTGTTATCTTGCAAGTGTCCCCATCTGTTGACTCAGGGATCAAGACGTGGCTGCATGATCTGTTACAGCCATGCGGATAAAATGCCTGTCATCTCGACTGCCAGTGATACGAGGCCGTTGGGATCCAGCACGGTGTTCCGTATTACCCTCCTGAACCCACTGATTCCATATTGTGCTAACAGTTATTGGATCTTAGTCAATGCGAGCAGCAATGTAGCGATACGATAAACCGCAATCGTGATAGGATACAATCTGACCTTTATCAAAGTCTGAAATGTGATGATACACATTTCTCCTCCTTACATGAGGCATCACAACAATGTTTCACCAGGCAATGGTCGTCAACTGCTGTTTGTGTATGAGAAATTTGTTGGAAACTTTCCTTGTGTCAGCACCTTGTAGGTGCCACCACTGGCGCCAACCTTGTGTGAATGCTCTGAAAAGCTAATGATTTGCTTATCACAGCATCCTCTTCCAGTCGTTTAAATTTTGCGTCTGTAGCGTGTCATCTTTGTGGTGTAGCAATTTTAATGGCCAGTAGTGTATATAATTACAATACCAAAAGGAATAATGACATTCATTGCTCCACATAAGCCTGTCTTGCACACTGATGCAACCAAACATTTTTAACACTTATATAGTGTCCGACATACAGCAAAATTAAACATGAAAGCAAACTGAAGAAGCTTGTTTTTGACAACTCCTTCTGTTCTGACTAATTCCACATTATTACAATTGACTGCACTAACAAGCCCTGGAACGTGACACTAATTTTATTTCACTTGAAGAAAAGAGCAGCCGGACTATGACAAAGAGGCCATCAATCTCTATAGGCTGTTTCTGTAAGAGTGTGCAAAAATATGATAGGAAATGGAGAATGCTCCATTGAACAATATGAGGTAGGGAACCTGGGGTTAGAGAAGCCAGTTTAGGGAGATATGGAAGTAAACTTTTTTACTGCTTCGTCTAGCATTACTGTTTTCCAGCGTATTTACAACCAACATGTATTTAAATTTACAAGTACTGTGCTGCTTATTTACATGTGGATTCTTTATTCCCTGCAAGGAAACAAGGAGGATGAGCCCAATTACTAGGAAGTCTTGATGCAGGTTTTGTTTACTTTACTTGTCCATCAGTATTTCTAACAGCAGGAATAGCCATGTTTGTGTCGAGGAAAATGCTCGCGCTGTAGTAGAGTCGTACCGTCAAGTATGTTTTGCTGTGAATATCTGGGCCGACATTGTATGCGACAATCTCATTGGACCATATCTTCTACCTGTCCATCTGAATGGCCATTTGTACTTGAGCTTCATGCAAAGAGTTCTGCCTGAGTTGTTGGAGAATGTACCATTGACTGTACACGATAGGAAATGTATACAACATGACAGTTCACCGCCTCACTTCAGTGTGGACATCCACAACCACATCAGTGCTGTATTTTGTGTCACCTGATTGGAAGGGTAGTCCTATTCCATGGTGTGCAAAGTCACCTGACCTGAATCCCCTCGATTACAAGGTGTACAACTTTGCCGATAGGTGGTGACTACGGTAAGTAGCGGTTGAAAGAAACAGATCGCAGACATCAGGCAGTTAGCTTGGACCTCAGTCAACATAACCTCATTTCAACATTACTCGATTTGTGTCTGCATTGCAAATGTTTACAAGCCTAATTCTCGTCATTTGCGGGAGGTGTTACTGTTTTGTTTCAATATGAAGAAAACAGTGGCTCAGCCTCATCAAATGCTCTCAAGCACATACGGTAAGGACGATATTAGTGAAAGAACATGTTGTGAGTGGTTTCAGTGCTTCAAGAACAGTGATTTTAACGTCATAGGCCAGCATAGTGGTGGAGAGAGAATGTTTTCAAAGATGCAGAATTGGAGACACTCCTGAGTGAAGACTCGTGTCAAACTAGAAAAGAATTGGCACAATTAGTGGGATTGTAACAGCAAGCCATTTAAAAATGTCTCAAGGCTATAGGCACGATTCAGAAAGAAGGAACTAGGGTCCCGTGTGAGCTGAAACCGAGAGACACTGAATGGCGTTTGTGTGTTTGTGAATAGTTGCTTCAGAGGCAACAACGGAAGAGATTTCTGCATCGCATTGTGACTAGGGACAAAAAATGGGTTAATTATGATAACCCTAAATGAAAGAAATCATGGGGAAATCCTAGCCATGCTTCCACATCCATGGCCAAACCAAATATTAACAGCTCCAAGATCATGCTCTGCATTTGGTGCGACCAGCTCGGCGTCATGTACTATGAGGTGTTAAAACCAAATGAAACAATCACAGGTGCTCATTGTCGACTGCAATTAATGTGTGTGAGCAGAGCATTAAAAGACAAATGGTCGCAATACAGTGAGAGGCACAATAAAGTGATTTTGCAGCTTGACAATGCTCAATCCCACATTACAAAAGAGATCAAAACATACTTGGAAACGTTAAAATGGGAAGTCCAACGCCACCCACCGTATTCTCCAGATATTGCTCCCTCTGACTATCACCTGTTTAGATCAATGGCACTTGGCCTGGCTGACAAACATTTTCGATCTCATGAAGAAGTCACAAATTGGATCAGTTCATGTCTTGCTTTGAAAGATGAATAATTTTGTCGACACGGGATTCGTACACTGCCCGAAAGATGGGAGAAAGTAGTGGCCAGCTATGGAAAATACTTTTAATGATACATGTGTAACTAAATCATTTCATTAAAGCCTCAAATGTCAGGGAAAAAATGGCAAAAGCAAAGCTGTACACCTTGTATTTCCTATACGGATATCTAAAGTCATTTATGTATGAGACCCCAGTGGATACAAAGATGGAATTAAATGCCAGAACTGTAGCTGCCTGTGACATGATTTGAAACACACCAGGGTATTTGTCGGGATGTGCCAGAATCTTGTTTACATTGAGGTCAATGGCCACAAGTTTCAGCACATTTTGTAAGATACAGTACAAATGGTACACTCAGTGAGTCTACTGGTGTATTTGCAGTTAACTGTAACTAATGTAAATTAAAAATGTACACAGTAAAGTGTTTTTATTCCTATTATCTCCTTAACCTGTCTCCACCAACCCCAGGTTCCCTACCTCAAATTGTTCAGTGGATTGTCATCTATGTCCTGTTAAATTTTTGCACCCTGTTACAGAAGCATCCTGTACAACGTTGATGAAGACAAAAACTAAGACCCTGTGATCACAAGTGCATTTTTATTTACAATTTTAAGCAATCAACTGAAAGGACTGCATTATCAGAAAACAGTTGCAATTAATTTCATTACTATGCAGTTGTTGAAAGTTTCTTACATACTAGGTTTTTCCATTTTCTGTACCCAGTAATATTAGAATCTTTTATCATTCTAATAGTCTTTTGATACAAAGTACGTCATGCTTTAAGTTTCTTTGATGGCTATATATTTTCATTTATGTAAATACAAATGCCACACACTGATTGGGCCTAATGCCTATTCTGACAGCTGCCTACAGGACAGTATGAAGAGTGATCTGTGATCGAGAGACCTGTGATCAGCACGTTGGCAATTCCTCCAGTTGTTATTGCCAGCTGATAGATCCTAATTATACTGCTGATTCTTTATTCAAGCAGCTCCTCATCTGAC
Source organism: Schistocerca gregaria (assembly GCF_023897955.1). Lineage (NCBI taxonomy): Eukaryota > Metazoa > Arthropoda > Insecta > Orthoptera > Acrididae > Schistocerca > Schistocerca gregaria. Next base: position 58,870,941 of record NC_064930.1, on the reverse strand, counting down.
CTCAGAAGAGCTGGTCAGACTCCAAACCACATCTCCCTATTTCAGAAAAAAACCTGACGAGGTACCAGGTATCGAACCCACATCCTCCCACACCGAAGGCAGCGATGCTTACCATTTGGCCTACAGAGGTGACCCATTTATATCAGGCTTTAATATTTAATTCGCGAATTTTGTATAAATTTATCTGAGAACAATCCACAATTTTCAAAAGATGTTATTTTAATACAAAGTTTATGTACTATTTAAAAAACACTCGTGCATTGCACAGTGTTTTTATTAACTCAAGTGCAATGTGTTTCACTGAAACAGGGCCTCATCAGGTTATATAAGGGGAGATGAAATTACAATTAATCTGGTGTGGTCCTGTCCTGGACTACTATAAATGCAAAATAAGCTTCAAACACTGACTGAATAAAACTACATAGAGAAATGTAATGTAAACCACATTAAAAAACCAAACATTTTTTACCAGAAAGCATCTGTTGAAGACTGTATGACACCAAATAAAACATATTAAAAGGCAACCAGTACAGAAAAAGTATTAAAAATTAATAAATAAAAGCACCAGGACCAGGCACAAGTACAGAAAAAGGAGAAACTGAAAAATCCATATTACCTTGTGGAGATGATAACAGGCATTGCAGTGCAGAACAAGAACTCACATGCAAACTCTAAACATAGCTCCACACTTTGCTTTTTGGCAAAAAAATTTTGATTTTTTAACATGAGTTACATTAAGTTTCTCTATGTAATTTTAATCTATTAAAAATAAAGATTCCAAGACTTACCAAGCGGGAAAGCGCCGGCAGACAGGCACATGAACAAAACACACAAACACACACACAGAATTACAAGCTTTCGCAACTGGCAGTTGCTTCGTCAGGAAGGAAGGAAGGAGAGGGAAAAATGAAAGGGTGTGGGTTTTAAGGGAGAGGGTAAGGAGTCATTCCAATCCCGGGAGCGGAAAGACTTCCCTTAGGGGAAAAAAAGGACAGGTGTACACTCGCACACACACACACACACACACACATATCCATCCGCACATGTGCGGATGGATATGTGTGTGTGTGTGTGTGTGTGCGAGTGTACACCTGTCCTTTTTTTCCCCTAAGGGAAGTCTTTCCGCTCCCGGGATTGGAATGACTCCTTACCCTCTCCCTTAAAACCCACACCCTTTCATTTTTCCCTCTCCTTCCTTCCTTCCTGACGAAGCAACTGCCAGTTGCGAAAGCTTGTAATTCTGTGTGTGTGTTTGTGTGTTTTGTTCATGTGCCTGTCTGCCGGCGCTTTCCCGCTTGGTAAGTCTTGGAATCTTTATTTTTAATATATTTTTCCCATGTGGAAGTTTCTTTCTGTTTTAATTTTAATCTATTGGTATTTGAAACTTAGTTTGATTTCATAGTAGTTGAGGACAGGACCATGCCAGATTAATTGCAATGTCATCTTTCCTTAGATTTTCACACAATCTGAAGATCCCTATCTGGCAAAAATGCATCACTCTTGAGTTAATAAAGACTTTTTTTTTTTGTCACCAATAATAATATTGCTGTACCACCATGACATGATGCAATGGAATAATTTTTACAATTTACGTAATTATACAATGTCAAACAATGAAGTATGCAATATGATGTTACTATTATTAAACATATGTAGACCATAAAATTAAGATTTAGACTTAAAATTACACAAATAACCTCTCGTTTACCTACCAATATAACAACTCTCTACCAACCAGCATGCAAAAATACAGTATGATGTCTTTGCTCCCAAAAAGGCAATGTTTAACATTATGAAAACTCAGGCACTGTATACCCCTTTGAGCTGTGGTGTGTAATAGTTCATTATTCCCATATTTAGTCAGTTACGTTTCAGGTAAGGCATCAATCGACCACGGTGGAATGGCAGTGAAGATACTCCATTCACAATGGAGGAGACAGGTTAACATTCTTGTCCAGTGATCTCAACTGAGGTTTTCTGTGCTTTCCTTAAACTGCTTCAGGTGTGTACCAGGAGGAAGGTTCCTTTGAACATAACACAGTCTGTTCATTTCCAGGTGCAGATCCAAGGTTTTGATCTGGGCAAAGGGGAGTCACCTTACAATCTGTTGCTGTCCTTCCTCTCGAAAATACAAACTGCCATTAATCCATGCCACAGATAATTAGAATTTAGTAGTAATAACAGTAAAATATAATAGTAATCTCTTTTCCTGGTCTGTATCGCACACCTACTAGGGATTGGCATATTAATTACTGCAAATGGCAATGTTTATGGCAGAGAGTGGCTGGATAACCACCCTTTTCCCCAGGATGGAAATTACATGCCGTGTCTGTATCTAATGTTATCCCATATTTTGTGAATGTGAATTAAGCCTATGTGAATGTTTTCTAAACACTTGAGAATCACGTAACTGAGGCAGGATCTAAGTACCAGACTTATATTCAACTAGTCAGATGTGGGAAACTGCCTACAAACCACATTCAACTAGTCAGATGTGCAAAATTGCCTAAAAACCACATGTCATTAATCCACCAGATGGATTTAATCTGGCGCCAGTGCACCTTCTTGAATCCCAAAAGTGGTGTGTCAATGTGTGCAGCTAAATGAGTGAGTGTTTTAATACAACAACAACAACAACAATATAATAATAATAATAATAATAATAATAATATTACTGGAACATACCCACACAAAATCACACATTTGCTATACATGGATGATCTAAAACTACTGGCAGCAACAAATCAACAACTCAACCAATTACTAAACATAACAGAAGTATTCAGCAATGATATAAATATGGATTTTGGAACAGATAAATGTAAGAAAAATAGCATAGTCAAGGGAAAACACACTAAACAAGAAGATTACATATTGGATAACCACAGCAACTGCATAGAAGCGATGGACAAAACAGATGCCTATAAATATCTAGGATACAGGCAAAAAAATAGGAATAGATAACACAAATATTAAAGAAGAACTAAAAGAAAAATATAGACAAAGACTAACAAAAATACTGAAAACAGAATTGACAGCAAGAAACAATACAAAAGCTATAAATACTTATGCTATACCAATATTGACCTGCTCATTTGGAGTAGTAAAATGGAGTAACACAGACCTAGAAGCACTCAATACACTTACACGATCACAATGCCACAAATATAGAATACATCACATACATTCAGCAACAGAAAGATTCACATTAAGCAGAAAGAAAGGAGGAAGGGGTTTTATCAACATAAAAAACCTACATTATGGACAGGTAGACAATTTAAGAAAATTCTTTATAGAACGAGCAGAAACTAGCAAAATACACAAAGCAATCACTCATATAAATACATCGGATACACCACTGCAATTTCATAACCACTTCTACAACCCTTTAGATCACATAATATCAACAGATACAAAGAAAGTAAATTGGGAAAAGATAACACTACATGGCAAGCACCCGTATCATCTAACACAGCCACACATCGATCAAGATGCATCCAGCATATGGCTAAGAAAAGTCAATATATACAGTGAGACGGAAGGATTCATGCTTGCAATACAGGATCAAACAATAAACACCAGCTATTACAGCAAGCATACTATTAAAGATCCCAATACCACAAAATATAAATGCAAACTTTGCAAACAACAAATAGAAACAATAAATCACATCACAAGCAGATGTACAATACTCGCAAATACAGAATACCCCAGAAGACATGACAATGTAGCAAAAATAATACATCAACAACTTGCCATACAACATAAACTAATAAAACAACATGTTCCCATGTACAAGTATGCACCACAAAATGTACTGGAGAATGATGAATACAAATTATACTGGAACAGAACCATTATAACAGATAAAACAAAACCACATAACAAACCTGACGTCATACTCACCAATAAAAAGAAGAAATTAACACAACTAATCGAAATATCCATACCCAATACAACAAATATACAGAAAAAAAACAGGAGAAAAATTGAAAAATACATCCAACTAGCTGAGGAAGTCAAGGGCATGTGGCATCAGGATAAAGTTGACATTATACCGATTATACTATCAACTACAGGAGTCATACTACACAATATCCACCAGTACATCAACGCAATACAGCTACATCCAAACTTATATATACAACTACAGAAATCTGTAACTGATACTTGTTCAATTACTCGGAAGTTCCTAAATGTAATGTAACATATACCATACAGTTAAAAAGAAGTCATGCTTGATCAAGATCCGTGTCACTTTCGATTTTTAACCAGACATGACATCTGAGAAACAAAACAAATAATAATAATAAGGAAAATCCTTGCACCATGAAAAACTGAAGCTGGATATAGACTGCAAACTTACAAAACTACAGAGGAAATTTCATATATTGCTGCTGACATTAGAAAAAGATGCATTAAATTCTATGGACACCTGCACAGAGTCCCTGAGTATAGACTTGTAATGTTATGTGAGCCTCACTGTCCTTTTTTAAACCTAATTTGTGCCTGATTTTATTCTGAGAAGCTCAGTGATGTATGTAAATACTGTTAATGTAAGTTTGATTCAAAAAGTACTTGAAGTGAAGTGAAGCACAGCTGGATAGCAAGAAACTCTTTAGCGCGCAATCCCTGCAATGATAGTTGTTGTGAACCTTTGAGTATGGACTTTAAAAAAAAAGACAATTGATTTATTAAATAAGAGGACTGTTAATCTGTATCTTGTGGAAAGAGGGCGAGTTGCTAGGCTGTCGCTCAGAACGTATTGTTACATTTACTGAAAATTGATATTTTAGTGATAAAACCAATTAAAGTATGTGTAAGAGTTGCCAAACATTTCTGTATACTAATAGAAATATCTTGTTTTTGGAAATGGGGTGAATTTCACTGTTGTTGCCGTCTATCAAACGACAGAATTGTAAGTGTACAAAGTTCACTAAAATACAGGGAAAGAGCGCATTCTCTATAGTTTTCATTCACTACAGCTATAACAAACTCTCATAATTTCTTAGTTACAGTAATTGGGTTATGCTCTTCTACAACAGTATGGTGCTGAACTCCACTCTCTCGAAAAGCAGATTGCTGTTTGATCTTGTTTACTTACAACAGTGGTCCCTTACGTATGATAAGCTACTAAAACTTGGGCTCAAACCTATCTGCAAAATGGCCAAGTAACCAACAGAGTCACACTTTAAATCTTAAAAAACAATAACTTCCTCCAAATTATAATACATTACCAACTGGTGCAGAAGCTGATCATTTAATGAGGCAGCAACCAAAATTCAGGTACCAGTTACAACTTAAAGTCTCAATCAAATATCTCTCCAAACACATATATAAATATTCATATTATTAAGATATAAGTCATTTTATAGACTCACATGTTAGATACTCACAGCCACTGAAAACCTTAAAGGTATGACATGAGTGGTACAAGTACGAAGAGATCTTACTGATATTCAACTCAGCATTCAGGATTTTGCAGACCGTAACATCTACAGAAGCAAAATAGACAAGCAGGAAATCCAGTCAGAGAAAAGAGCCAAAAGGAGTACAAAGTGGATGGATGAAAGAAAGAAAGCCATAAATTAAGGATAATGCTGATACGTGGCGAAACAATGTTCTGGTGGGTGGTTTGCAGGTTTAAATCACCTCGGAGTATGATCATGAGGTGCATTTGACCTGTGGTCATTGCACGTTGGTGCTGGCAGCAGTCCAAATATTGGTGACATTATGAGGGGTAGAATACTAGGGCGACTGGAGGCTGGTCAAACACAGCAGGTCGTAGCACGGGCCCCCCGTGTGCCACAAAGTGTGACCTCAAGATTAAGGCAACGATTCCAGCAGACAGGAAACGTGTCTAGGCACTACAGTACGGGACCTCCACAGTGTACAACACCACAAGAAGACTGATATCTCACCATCAGTGCCCGCAGACGGCCACGGAGTACTGCAGGTAGCCTCACTCGGAACCTTATCACAGCCACTGGAACAGTTCTCTCGAGACACACAGTCTACAGACGACTGAACAGACACGGTTTATTCGCCCAGAGACCTGCAAGGTGCATTCCACTGACCTCTGGTCACAGGAGAGCCCGTAAAGCCTCGCCTCAAGAACACAGTACATGGTCACTGGAACAGAGGTCCCAGGTTATGTTCATGGACAAGTCCAGGTACAGTCTGAACAGTGATTCTCGCGCACCAGTATGTCCACCTTTTCAGGGATGCAGTGCGTCCCACCTTCCTCCTGATAGATGATAATGCACGAACCCACCGAGCTGCCATTGTGGAGGAGTACCTTAAAACAGAAGATATCAGGTGAATGGAGTGACCCGCCTGTTCTCCAGATCTAAACCTTATCGAGCACATCTGGGATGCTCTCGGTTGACTTATCGCGGCACGTCTTGAAACCCGTAGGACACTTCAGGAGCTCCGACAGGCACTGGTTCAAGAATGGGAGGCTATACCCCAGCAGCTGCTCGACCACCTGATCCAGAGTATGCCGACCCATTGTGCGGCCTGTGTACGTGTGCACGGTGATTATATCCCATACTGATGTTCGGAAACATGTGCTGGAAACAGTGGTGTCTTGTAGCACATGTGTTCCGGCACGGTTCTCTCAACTTATCACCAATACCGTGGACTTACAAATGTGTGTCGTGTGTGTTCCCTATGTGCCTACATATTAGCGCCAGTTTTGTGTAGTGCCACATTGTGTGGCACCACATTCTGCAATTATCCTTAATTTATGAGCATGAGTGTTTTTAAATCAAGTTAAGTAAATCTTCATATCTATAGTGTAATAAAGTGAAATAATATTTTGTGTATTACAGTTTCACTCAATCTCTTCCTGGAGTAAACCAAAGAACCCATCACTATACTTGCATGTGTTTTTTCATCTGGCACAACAGTTATTCTCAGCAAAATGGTTCAATAATTTATTGTAAGCTACTTTATGAAAGAAATTGGAGAACATGGGCGGGACAGAGATCATTCTATAATTAGAGATCAGGAGCTAATCTACTTTTTATGTTGGTGTTACTACTACATGCCAGTAGCCTTGCCACAGCAGTAACACCTACCATATTTACTCGAATCTAAGCCCCACCTTTTTTCCAGTTTTTGTAATCCAAAAAACCGCCTGCGGCTTAGAATCGAGTGCAAAGCAAACGGAAGTTCTGAAAAATGTTGGTAGGTGCCGCCACAACTAACTTCTGCTGTCGAATATATGTAGCGCTACACAGGCATGCTTTGTAAGCACAAAGATAAATACTGGCCCCAAAACCTCTGCATCAGTTAATAAATTTTAACAAACAAAAGGTGGAAGACGAGCTTTTTTTTCTCCGCCCCGAGTTTTGACCACTGCATTTTCATACATTATCCAACAAAGTAAATACAAATTCCATATTGTTCATCTTCAAATGTAGCAGAATTTCAATGTACTACGAAAATCCAAGTGGCATGACTGTTTGGGATGTTTGTCAATATGGCCAACTCTATGTTCTGAATTTTTTCCTTCCTGTGAGAAGAGATGGTTGCTAATAGGAACCTGATGAAATGTGAATCACATGCAGTATTCTCTTCACCATAAGAATAATATGAATATAAACATTTTGCCATGTATTCTTTCATGTTTGCTGCTATCTCATTTAAATCCTGTCTGACTAATAAACTACGAAACTAGAGTGAGACAACAGCAAACGCGGAAGAATATACATATCATGTCATGTTTATATCTGTATTATTCTTATGCCTAGTAGTGATACAGTCAGAAATGAAACACGACAACTGATTAGATTTTTAAATCTAAGATGACTCATTTCTGTGCAGAATGTAATGTACTAAAGAGGTGCCTGCAAAGATTTTCAAACGGAGAAAATTTTTTGCTAAACCCTCGTTCAGAACATCTTCTATCATACGCGGTCTATTATTTGGTCCTTGTTGATCATTATCAAAGAAAGCAGTAGTGTAAGTAACAACAAATAGCATCTCTTGCCATTGTTTCGCTAATGAGACGATTCCTCTCTCCTCCACACATTATCAGAATGCGACAACCAATGCATTTTCAGCTTAGAGTTACGTAAACACCTACAACAAAGAAAACGACCATTATCAGATCAAAGCAAAATAAGCAATCTATTCAAACCAGATGAAGCATGTGAAATAGGATGGGTACTCGTATAAATAGCGATGGAGCGCCTGACGCATAGCAATGGCTACCTGGTAAAGCTTAATTGCTAAGCTTACGACTCGAACCAAACTACGGTTGCTGTATCGCCATTCATTCGACATAATTGTGTCTCATATTACAATGGACCAACTTTGTTTCGATTTGGAGGTGCAGCCTAAAACTTTTCTCTCCCCTTGAATTTCGAGTCTCAAATTTCAGGTGCAGCTTAGATTCGACTGCGGCTTAAGGCCCATCCACACGCAACGATCTGTCTGAGCAAATGTCTGCGCACATCACATCTGTGCAGACAGATCGTTGCGTGTGGACAGAAGATCTGCACCAACCTGAGGTGTGTGCAAACCTGGAAGTTGGAGTTGGAGGTTAGAGCGAAACCTCTCAAATCTGTGGGTTCAAACCACATCTGCGCAGACAAGTTGGAGTGTATGGACAGGAGATCGCCGCAAATCTGGCGCGAAACAGCTGTTTGCTCAGTCTAGTGTTTGTATTTGTGTGCACAGGGCATTAAAATCGCTGATACTCATCAGTGTTCTCGAGAGTTTGTAAGTGAATTCATTGAAATATATGGAAACCACCCACGTTTGTGGGAAATTAAAGTAAAGAATATAGTGACCGAGACAAAAAGACAGCAGCATACAATGCTCTAATTGAAAAATTGTGGGTATTATTTCACTCAACTCTTGTTTCGATATTGCAGTTGAAAATTTCAAATCATTGTAGGTTCTTCCTGTTGCTGGGAATCTTAATGTTACTGCCAGCCGTTCATGAGGAGAAATCGCCCTTCTCTGTACAAGTATTTTTTCTCATAATATGAAGGGTTACAAGCTCTAAGAGATAATTATAAGTTTCGACATCCATCCGCAAATAGTTTCACCAGTCGTTAGGTCGCCCTGCAACTCTCGCAGTAAATTTATGTGAGAAAACTGCTTTTGCTTTAGCAGCCACTGTCTACACCATTTTGACTGCTTTCTCTGTTTCCTGCGGCTGGTCTGAATGTTTTTTGCAACGCAAGTTGCGAACACAGATCCCAACAGAACTTCCTCCATTTCTATATTTCAAAATAACTGAATTAAATTTTTGACATTTACGGGGAGTGTAGTCACTTGCCACTGATATTTCTTTCCTACACCGGCAGATGTCGGGCGAGTAGTAGATTGGGGTTTGTGTCGTGTGAACACACCACATTTGCAGCGACCTTTTGCATGTACCGACATCTGCTCTGATGTCTGTGCACACAGATTGTTGCGTGTGGACCGGGCTTTAGATTCGAGTAAATATGGTACTCCCATCAGATCACCAAAGTTAAGCACTGTCGGTCTCAACTACCATCTGAGTCTTTTGACCGCTGTTGGCAAGCGGGTTGCACTCAGCACTTGACAGGCGAACTTAGATGCTACTCAACTGAGAAGTAGTGGCTCCAGTCACAAGAGGTGGTGACAGCCAGGAGAATTGTGTGCTGACCATGTGCCCCTCCACATCCACAATCGGAGACACCTGTCGGGAGAGGATGACACAGTGTTGGCCTACATTTCATTTACATCTCACTATCCTGTCTTTTGGGTGCAACAAACACTGAAGAAAACCACATTTGTATTGTGCCAGAGACCTCAGATGCACTGTTTTGTGGTGTACACTTCATTCAATAAAGCAACAGTAATTCTCTATTATCCCAATCTCCAACAACACACGGAGAAAATGAACACCTTTATCTTTCCATGCAAGCTCTGGTTTCCCTTATTTTATTATGATAATCGTTTCTTCCTGTGCAATTAAAAACACCTTGGTTTTAATGGTATCTACCCCAAATCCTGTATCATATCAGTGACAGTCTCACCGCTATTTCGCGATAATACAAAACATGCCGCTCTTCTTTGAACTTTCTCGATGTATTGTGTTAAACCTATCTGGTAAGTATCCCAGACAGTGCACCAGGATGAGTTAGCTGCTGTTCATAAGCAGTTGGAAATCACCCTAACTACTTCTAAGCGATTGTAATCTGCTGTGAATGGGTGTGTTGGGAGGTCTGTCAAAAGTTGTGTACCGGAGATATCAAAGGTACTATCCTCTCTTGTGACTACTGTCACTCCTACAGGACATACAGGATCTGTCACTATTCCTCCACTTGATTAGGAGCAGTCTGTCAATAGCAGCCTTTGAGGAAACAGGTTGCAGCCAACTGCATATTATGGTGCATGTTGCCTATTGTCTGGGCGGCTCTGAGGACATACCTAGATCATTCCAGCAATTGACAAATAAGGCTGACAATACCAAGCAATTGACAAATAAGGCTGACAATACCAGCCTCGCTCAAGGAACATCAAAGAAGCTCACAATCTGCAGTCTTGATCTCACAACAGATTGTGGCCCACTGGTTCTGAGTCAAGTGGAAGACATGAAACAGGGGCTGTGAAGGTTCTGTGACAGGCTAGCCTGTCGGTTCCTGGACTTGCGCCATAGTGTTGAGAACTTTAGGATCCTCCTAAAAGGATCAGCTGTGCATTGCACATAAGAGGCTGCTACCCAGGAAGCTGACTGTGCTTGGGGTGCACACAAGGGTTTCTCTTTAGATTAGTTGACTCTCCATCAAGTCCAGATAGTGATAGCTGTAGGAAACCCAGAAGTAGTAGTGCAAGACTGAAAGAAATGCCTCCCACAGATGACAGTATTAAAATCCAAGCAGTTAACTGATGAAGCATTCACAACAAAAGTGTCAAAGTTTGAAGTGCTCCTGAAAAGCAGTGAAGCTAACACGATAACATGTACACTACTGGCCATTAAAATTGCTACACCAAGAAAAAATGCAGATGATAAACGGGTATTCATTGGACAAATATATTATACTAGAACTGACATTTGATTACATTTTCACACAACTTGGGTGCATAGATCCTGAGAAATCAGTACCCTGAACAACCACCTCTGGCCGTAATAACGGCCTCGATACATCTGGACATTGAGTCAAACAGATCTCGGATGGTGTGTACAGGTACAGCTGCCCGTGTAGCTTCAACACGATACCACTGTTTATCAAGAGTACTGACTGGTGTATTGTGACTAGCTAGTTGCTCAGCCACCATTGACCAGACGTTTTCAATTGGTGAGAGATCTGGAGAATGTGCTGGCCAGGGCAACAGTCGAACATTTTCTTTATCCAGAAAGGCCCGTACAGGACCTGCAACATGGGGTCGTGCATTATCCTGCAGAATGGCAGGGCTTCATAGGGATCGAATGAAGGGTAGAGCCACGGGTCGTAACATGTCTGAAATGTAACGCCCACTGTCCAAAATGCCGTCAGTGTGAACAAGAGGCAGCCGAGACGTGTAACCAATGGTACCCCATACCATCACGCCAGTATGGCGATGACGAATACATGCTTCCAATGTGCATTAACCGTGATGTCGCCAAACACAGAAACAGCCACCGTGATGCTCTAAACAGAACCTGGATTCATCCAAAAGAATGAAGTTTTGCCATTTATGCACCCAGGTTCATCGCTGAGTACACCATATCCTGTCTGTGATGGAGCGTCAAGGGTAACCACAGCCATGGTCTCCGAGCTGATAGTCCGTGCTGCTGCAAACGTCTCTGAACTGTCCGTGCGGATGGTTGTTATATGCCAAACGTCCCCATCTGTTGACTCAGGGATGGAGATGTGGCTGCACGATCCGTTACAGCCGTGTGGATAAGATGCCTGTCATCTCTCCTGCTAGTGATATGAGGCCATCGGGATCCAGCACAGCGTTCCGTATTACCCTTCCGAACCACCGATCCCCTATTCTGCTAACAGTCATTGGATCTTGAGCAACACGAGCAGCAATGTCACGATACGTTAAACTGCAATCCCAGTAGGCTACAATCCGACCTTTACCAAAGTCGGAAATGTGATGGTACGCATTTCTCCTCCTTACATGAGGTATCACAACGTTTCACCAGGCAATGCCGGTCAACTGCTGTTTGTGTATGAGATATCGGTTGGAAACTTTCCTCGTGTCAGCACATTGTAGGTGTCGCCACCGGCACCAACCTTGTGTGAATGCTCTGAAAAGCTAATCATTAGCATATCACAGCATCTTCTTCCTGTCGGTTAAATTTCACATCTGTAGCATGTCATTTTCATGGTGTAGCAATTTTAATGGCCAGTAGTGAATATAAAGTTGGTTAAAGCCATATGTTGACAGCAGTGAGATTTCTGGGCAAAATTTATGCCTACATCAAAAATACAGGCTAATGGGGAGTAGTGTTGGTGTATTTGCCACAGTAGACAAGAAACTCAGATCCACTGAGATAAAAATGTAAGCTGCATATGAGATTGTTAGGGCAGGACTCAATATCCTTCTATCGACCACCAGACTCATCTTCTGATGTAACCAAAAACTTTAAAGAAAACTTTTGTTCGCTGGGTGTTCCCCAATCATTCTGTAATCATCAGATGAGACTTTAATCATACAACAATCAAGTGGGTTGATTACAGTTCTGTTATTGGTGGACTTGAAGAGATGGCCTGTGAAACATTACTGAATGATTTCTTTGAAAATTATCTACAACACACAGTTTGGAAGACCACTCATGATGGAAATATATCAGATATAATGGAAACAAACAAATCTGACCTCTTTGAAGATGTCCATATCCAAACTGCTATCAGTGACCACAGGTCAGAAGTAGCAACAATGATTACCAAAGAACAACTAAAACAAGTAGAATGATTTATTTATTATTTCTGAGTCATCAATCTTCTGACTGGTCTGATGCTGCCTGTGACAGCTTCCTCACCTGTGACAACCTCTTCATCTCAGAGCAGCCCTTGCACCTAACATCCTCAATTATTTATCGGACTTATTCCAGTACCTGTCTTCCTTTACAGTTTTCATCTTCTACATCTCCCTCTTGTAACAGGTGGTTATAACTGAGCTGGAGCTACTCACTGATGTCCAATGTGGCTGTAATTATTGTATGGTAATGAAACTTGGAAGACACATTAACACATCAGTGTGGAACCAATTTATTCTGGAAAAAAATTAATTCCAATTTTGGTCACCAGCTGCAAATCTGGCAATGTGCATGCAAGAAAGATGTAAAGAAATGTTTCCATATGTAATGGATTAGAAATGGGATGTGGGCAGAAAAAGTTAAATAAGTGAGAAAGGTATAATGTTGATATTATTATTAACAGCTACTTACACAATTTGTTCAATATAAGCACCGGGGACATGAATGAGATGCTGCATCTGTAAAACAACATTCACTCGTAATAGTTCCAACAGAATCTGAGCAATGTGTTCCTATATGTTGGCCTCCAGATCAGGTAGAGACCAATGTGTCACTGGTAAACACGTTCTTTTTAGATATTTCCTAAGCCAAAAGTCGTGTGGATTCAGATCAGGTGACTTTGCACGACATGCATCTGGAAAATGTGTGGAGATAACATATTCATCGAAAGTTGCATTAAGCCGATCTTTCACCAGGTGAATGACGTGAGATGTTGCCCCATATTGCATTAAAACAGTGGTCTCCACACAGTTGTACTCTTTCAAAGCAGGAATCACAAGCTGTACATGGATGTATTGATAATGTGCAGACACCACAGTATACCTGACAGGCCCTCTGCGTATATTCTCTTAAAAGAAGACTGGGCCAAGAATAAAGGTGCTTGTGAATTTACACCACACAGTCACATACAGGCAAGTGCAATGGCTCTTTGTACACAATATGTGGTTTAACGGTACCACAGATTCCACAGTTGTGTGTACGACTGCATCCTGTAGAGTAAAATGTACCTCGACACTATACAGAATATAGCCCGGCCACAAGTCATCAACTTCAGTCCGTGTCAGAAACCAAAGAGCAAATTCAGAATGTTGCTGTTCTGTCTGGATCTTGTACGTTTACCAGTGTAAAACAGACCACAAAACTTTCTGTACTGTTGGCCATGGGATGGACAATTCTCTTGGCACTGCATGAGCACTAGCGCAACCCAGAGCACACGCTGCATGGTCAGTTAGGGCAACAGGAACCTCATAAATAACTTCCACCAGGATAAAATGCCTTCCTCTTACAGGTGCAACACCAAGCTCGGCCGTGTTTTCGAATTTTGTTATCTACTTTAAACTATTTGATGACATTGGGCTTCTCAGATCTTTTTAATACATTAGCATATCTGTCAAGTTGTACTGCCATTTGATAATTACAGTCCTCACTGGACTTCCGTAAGTAGCCCCGCTTTGATTATAACCAACCGGTACCATGGAGGTTATTTCCTGATGCCTTAACATATGTCCTTCCATCTGGTACCTTCTTCCTGTCAGTCTTTTCCATATTCTCCTTTCTCCATCAGTTCTGTATAGAACTTCCTTATTCCTTATCTTAGCAATCCACCTGATTTTTAAAATTCTTCTTTTGCACTGCATATCAAACATTTCACTTCTCTTCTGCTCCAGTCCATGATTCGCTACTGTAGAATGCTGTCCTCCAAATGTTCCTCCACAGAAACTACTTCCTATGCCTCATGCCAGTAGACCTCTCTCGGCCAGGAATGGCCACTTTGCATGTGTTAGTTTGCTTTATGTCCTCCTTGCTTTTTTCGTACAGGTAATTTTGCTTCCAAGGTAACAGAATTCCTTAACTCCTTCTACTTTGTGGCACTCTCAATCCATATTCTGCACTCACTAGATTGTTCCAGTCGACAGATCCTGTAATTATTCTTCATTTTTACTAGGGACAGTGTGGTGTCACAAGGCTTAGGCCTGTCCCACCCCTCATTAAATCGACCAAGACTTATACGAATAATTGTAAGAACAGTTATTATTATTATTATGTTCTTTAAGTATGTTTTCGGGTTTTCAGAAATACTGTGGGAAGAAAGTTTATTTATGTTGCAGATAACGTGGAAGATGTTGCCCAACGATCACCACAAAAGTTTGACATAGCGGCAAGTGGGCAAGGAATAAAACGAATGCTGCAAACTACCGCGAGCCATGGAAGAGCCCGGGCCTCGAGGGTGTCGAGCTCCCTAGGTTGTCGTTGGACAATGTCAAAGGAAGAGATATTCTTCTTTCTCTTTGCAAACAGATCGATCGAGACTTGAAAGGTTCGTGTAAAACCTATAAGCGGGTGACACATTAGATGGGACCCGATGCCTGTAATACTTCCACAGTTATTAAAAAGTTGTTAAGCGTCAACATCTAACATTGCAACAGCAACGTCATCATTGATTCTTATCACAGATATCCTTTCACCCAGAATTTTAATCTCACTCTTGAATCTACCTTTTATTTCCATCATTGCTTCTTCAGTGTATACAGTAGATTGAACAGTAGAGACAAAAGACTGCATCACTGTCTTACATCGTTTTTAATCTGAGCACTTCGTTCTTGGTCTTCCAGTTTTATTGTTCACTCTTGGTTCTTGTATGTATTGTGTATCACTCATCTCCCCTGAAGCTTCCTCCTAGCTTTCTCAGAATTTTGAACATCTTCCATCATTTTATATGCATTTTCTAGATCAACAAAATTCTATGTCCGTGTCTTGGTTTTTCTTCAGTCTTGCTTCTGTTATCAAATGCAGCATCAGAACAGCCTTTCTGGTACTTTTCTCTCCCTAAAGTCAAACTGATCATCACCCAACAGATCCTCAATTTTATTATGAGAAGGAAAGTTGCTACTCACCATATAGCGGAGATGCTGAGTCACAGATAGGCACAACAAAAAGACTCTCACAATTAAAGCTTTCGGCTATTGGTCTTTGTCAACAATAGGCACTCACATACACACTCACGCAAACGCAACTCACACACACGACTGCAGTCTCAGGCAACTGAAACGACAATGTGAGCAGCAGCACCAGAACATGATGGGAGTGGAGACTGGGTGATGGTAAGGAGGAGGCTGGGCTGTGGAGGGGGGGATAGAATGGTGGGGATGGTGGACAGTGAAATGCTGCAGGTTAGACAGAGAGTAGGGAAGAGGTGTGGAGGGGGGAAGTAGTGGAAGAGGAGAGAGGGGAAAAAAAAACACTGGGTGTGGTGGTGGAATGACAGCTGTCTAGTGTTGGAATGGGAATAGCAAAGGGGTTGCATGGGTGAGGACAGTGGCTAACATTAGTTCCAGCACAACACAGCTGTCATTCAACAATCACACTCAATCTTTTATTTCTCTCCTTTTCTGTTATTTCCCCCCCCCCCCCTCCCACCTCTTCCCTACTCTTCGTCTAAACTGTAACACTTCACTGTCCGCCACCGCTGTCACCACCACCACCACCACCACCACCACCACCACCATACTATCTCTCCTTCTTCTCGCCCCACCCTTCTCCTTACCCCTACCTAGTCGCCACTCCCGTCGTGCACTGGTGGTTTCAGTTGCCTAAGACTCCAGTCGTGTGTGTGAGTTGCATTTGTGTGTGTGCCTTTTTTTTTTTTTTTTTTTTTTTTTTTTTTTTTTTTTTTTTTTTTTTTTTGAAGGAGTCCAGCAGCTGAAAGATTAAATTGTGAGAGTCTTTTTGTTATGCCTATCTGCGACTCAGAATCTCCACTATACACGGTGGTCCATTGATTGCGACCAGGCCAAATATCTCATGAAATAAGTATCAAATGAAAAAACTACAAAGAACCAAACTTGGCACTATGGTTGGCTCGCTAGATGGTGCTGCTATAGGTCAACCGGATATCAACCGCGTTTTTTTTTTAAATAGGAACCCCCATTTATTATTAGACATTCGTGTAGTACGTAAAGAAATATGAATGTTTTAGTTGGACCACTGTTTTCGCTTTGTGATAGATGGTGCAGTAACAGTCACAAACATATGGCTCACAATTTTAGACGAATAGTTGGTAACAGGTAGGTTTTGTAAATGAAAATTCAGAACGTAGGTACGTTTGAACATTTTATTTCGGTTGTTCCAATGTCATACATGTACCTCTGTGAACTTATCATTTCCGAGAACGCATGCTGTTTCAGTGTGATTACCTGTAAATACCACATTAATGCACTAAATGCTCAAAAGGACGTCCATCAACCTCAGTGCATTTGACAATATGTGTAACAACATTCCTCTCAACAACGAGTCGTTCGCCTTCTGTAATGTTCGCACATGCATTGACAATGCACTGACGCATGTTGTCAGGTGTTGTCAGTGGATCACGATAGCAAATATCCTTCAATTTTCCCTAGAGAATGAAATCCGGGGACTTCACATATGGTGAACGTGCGGGCCACGGTATGGTGCTTCGACGACCGATCCATATGTCATGAAATATATTATTCAATACTGCTTCAACTGCACATGAGCTATGTTCCGGACATCCATCTGTTGGAAGTACATCTCCATTCCGTCGCGCAGTGAAGCATCTTGTAGTAACATTGGTAGAACATTACATAGGAAATCAGCATACATTGCACCATTTAGATTGCTATCAATAAAATAGGGGCCAATTTTCCTTCCTCCCCTAATGCCGCACCATACATTAACCCACCAAGGTTGCTGATGTTCCACTTGTCACAGCCATCGTGGATTTTCTGTTGCCCAATAGTGCACATTAAGCTGGTTTACATTACCACTGTTGGTGAATGACGCTTCACTGCTAAATAGAATGCATCCAAAAAATCTGTCATCATACCATAATTTATCTTGTGCCCAGTGGCAGAACGACGTTCAAAGTTGTCACCATACAATTCTTGGTGCATAGAAATATGGTATGGGTGCAACTGATGTTGATGTAACACTCTCAACACCGGTGTTTTTGAGATTCCCGATTCTCGTGCAATTTGTCAGCTACTGATGTGCGGATTAGCCACGACAGCATCTAAAACACCTACTTGTACATCAGTATTTGTTGCAGGTCGTGGCCGATGTTTCACAAGTGGCTGAACACTTCCTGTTTCTTTAAATAACATAACTATCCGGCGAACGGTCCAGACACTTGGATGATGTCATCCAGGATACAGAGCAGCATACATAGCACACACCCATTGGGCATTTTGATCACAATAGCCATTCATCAACATGATATTGACCTTCCCCACAATTGGTAAATGTTCCTTTTTAACACGGGTAATGTATCACAAAGCAAATACCATCTGCACTGGCAGATACCATGTACTTATATGTTTGTGACTATTACAGTGCCATCTATCAAAAAGTGAAAAAAGTGGTCCAGCTAAAATATTCATATTTCTTTACATACTACATGAATATGTATTAAAAATGAGGGTTCCTATTTTAAAAAATCGCAGTTGATATCCATTTGACCTATGGCAGTGCCAACCATAGCGCCATCTGGTTTCTCCCTTCAAGCTAGACGAGTTTTGTTCTTTGTAGTTTTTTTGTTTGATACTTATTTTGTGGGATATTTTGCCTGGTCACTATCAATGGACCATCCTGTATAGCGAGTAGCAACTTTTCTTCTCATAATATTGTTCCATTCCATTCTTCATTTACCATTGTTCGATTCTCAATTTTCTTTTCCATTCTCCTGTAGATTATTCTTGTCAGCAGCTTGGATGCATATGGTGTTCAGCTGACTGTGTGATAGTTTTCATACTTATCTGCCTTTTTTATCTTCGGAATTGTATGGATGATATTTTTTTGGAAGTCTATTCTCATAGATTCTACCCATCAATTTGAATAGTTGTTTGGTTGCGATTTCCACTCAATGAATATAAAAATTCTGAAGGAATGTTATTATTCCTTGTGCATTATTTGATCTCAAATCTTCCAGAGCTCTTTTAAATTCTGACTCTAATACTGGATTTCCTGTCTCTTACATATCAACTCCAATTTCTTCTTCTATCACATCATCAGACAATTTCTCCTCCTCAGAGAGGCCTTGCCACCTATTTGCTTTTTCCTCCATATTTTACAGAGGAATAGCCATTGCTCTCTTAATGCTACCAACCATTCTTTTCACTTCACCGAAGGTTGCTTTTACTTTTCTGTATACTAAGTCACTCCTTCCGACAATCATTACTTTTTCGATTTCTTCACATTTTTCCTGCAGCCATTTCACCTTTTGCCCTTCACTCCCTGTATATTTTATTCCTAAGTAGTTTATATCATTGTATTCCTATCTTTCACTGAACATTTCTGTACTTCCTTCCCTCATCAAAAAACTTTTGTTACCCAGAATTTCTTTGGAGTTACCTTCCTCATACCTGTGTCTGACTGTCCAATGTTTGTGATTGCCCTTTTCAGAGACATCCAATCCTCTTCAATCGAAATGCCTAATGTTGTTTTCCTTATTGGATTATTCACATCCTTCATGAATTTCAAACATGTCTCACCACTCTTCAGTTCTTCAGTACTCCACTTCCATCCACAATGATTCTTCCACAGTATTCTCTTAAAGGGCGCAGCAATCAGTCATAAAAGACGTTTACTGCATATCCACATTTAGGTCACTGTGTGGCCATCTTCGGTGCTAAAAAAACTTGAGAACAACCAGTTACAGTAGGGTAACATGCATGCCTTACTAAATGTACAGTTCCATAAGCTTTAAATGTAAGTCAGTCACAAATTACATGCCATAAAATGTAAGTTAAAACATTAAATACACTTGTATATGCACAGACTCCCAAGTGGACTATTCAGGTCTGAGGTTAGGTTCACACTGAGGCCACTGTATACAATTACAACATGACTGGCTTCATTTTACATCATACCAATTACAGCACCCTCCTTACATGTATGATTCATTAACAACATGTACTAATTTTACTTTCCCTTCACAATTTGTATATTTTAACATTTTATTTCTTTCTTTTTTCTCCTTCGTTGCTATTTCATCTCCTTTGCCCCTTACAGGTGTGATTTGTGGGAGGGGGGGGGGGGGGCTGTCAACAGTAGAATAGTCTGCTTTTCAGCCAAGGGAATTAAAAAATACGTAATGAAAATGAGAAACAAACAATAGAGCTATTTTTCTATTTTAAATTAAAAATCAAAGACGGACAGCTATGAAACAAAAATATATACATTTCAAAACACGGTGCAGAATGGTGAAATTCTTCTGATAAAAAACGCTGAAGCACTGTGCTTTAATTTAAAATCTGAAGGGCCTGCACGGGGTCATAAGTATGGTGGGAGGTGAGACTTGTCCCATAGGGTTGAGGGGTGTGTGTAAAAGGATAGAGGTGTACTAGACAGGAAAACTATTGACAAGACAGATAGGTGTTGAGGTGAATAGTGGCAAATACTATATGTGGGCAAGACAGAGGGTGTGGAGTAGTGTGCTGTGTGGGTATGGTAGGCAAGGGATGGGGATGGAAGGAGAGAGGAGTCCTGATGTGCAGTGGAATATGACGGGAGACTTAAAAGTTGATAGGAGGGATAAATATCGGGGTCAGCCTCATTGTCTGGGAGAGGGAGTTGGTTGAATTTGTGTTGGGATAGTAACGGAGTGTGTGAAGGTGAAGGGACGGAGGAACATTTTCGTGAAGGTGTGGCAGCATACTAGAGTTGGTGATCAGAGGCGAAACACTGGTTTTATTGGAACCTGGTTTGTGGATACTACAGGAGATGCAGAAGTGTTTGTTGTGGGTGGGGGGGGGGGGGGAGATTTGATGAGACGGTAGAGGAACCATGTGGGGGAAAGGTAAAGGGATGCAGAAAGCAGGACACAGTCCAAGGCATTTGACAATTTAGAGGGACTTAGCAGAACTTCCGTGGAGTAGAGATTAATGCATTCATCTACATAGCAGAAGATGGGTTGAATTGACGTTTTCTAAGTCTGGAGTATAGCGTAGGGATGTAATCCCCAAGTCTGGCCTGTTAGTAGAACCTAAATCAGGATGGCCGGATGTAGGTTTGAGCTGTTGTCTTCCTGGAAGTGAGATTTCCTTGTTAGTTTCCAAATGAGGGTTAGTCCAAGGTATTTTAGTGAGGATAGAACAGTCATCAATAGTAAGGTTGAAATCATGAAGGTGGTAGGTGCAGGTGGTTTGTCCTATAATTATTGCCTGGGTTTTGGAGGTGTTGATCTTGAGGAGCCATTGGTTACACCAGGAGGTAAACTGATTGAGGTGGATTTGCACGGGATTTCTGGATTGTAAGACAGATGGCGAGGAAAGTGGTGCCGTCAGCATAATGAAGGAGATGGACTAGAGGGGTGAGTGGAGTCTGGGAATATCAGCAGTGTAGAGGAGGAATAGGAGAGGCAAGAGGAAGTAGCGCTGGAGCAGTATTGCTGTGGGATGGAAGGTACAGGAATCTGTATTGTTAATATTGACAAAAAATGGGCAATTAGATAGGAAGGAAGCAATACTGTAGATATAGTTAATGGCAAGTGTGTACGTCTGGAGTTTGATAAGGAGACTGGAATGCCATACACCATCATAGGCTTTCTCTATGTTGAGGGAGATAAAAAAATAGCAAATTTACAGGCATTGTTTCATAGGATAGGAGATGGATTAGGTACAGGAGCTGGTCACCAGAGGAGAAATAGGGATGAAAGCCACACTAGTTAATGGGAAGGAAGTGTTATTGGTTCAGGTGATGATGGATGCATTGAGAGATGATGGGTTCGAGGACTTTGCTGAATACTGAGGTGAGGCAGATCTGGTGGCAGGAGGAGGTAACCGTATGAGGTTTGTGCAGTTTGAGCAAAAGTAAGATTTTGCAGGTTTACCACAGCTCATGATAGTAACCTGTGGAGAAGATAGTGATATAAAGGGTTTCACGGGTGACTAGAAAGGACAGGGACAGTCTTCCATGTGTCAGTAGGTGATGCAGTCGTGACCAGGGGATGTGTTGTGTTTTCTATGAAATGCTTGTTTTATGTCATGTGCTGTGATTGGTATACTTCCAAGCACTGGAAGCTGGGAATCATTCTATTCAGTATTTTATACTTTTTAAAAAGTTCTAATCTGATATGAAACTTCCTGGCAGATTAAAACTGTGTGCCCGACCGAGACTCGAACTCGGGACCTTTGCCTTTCGCGGGCAAGTGCTCTACCATCTGAGCTACCGAAGCACGACTCACGTCCGGTACTCACAGCTTTACTTCTGCCAGTATCCGTCTCCTACCTTCCAAACTTTACAGAAGCTCTTCTGCGAAACTTGCAGAACTAGCACTCCTGAAAGAAAGGATATTGCGGAGACATGGCTTAGCCACAGCCTGGGGGATGTTTCCAGAATGAGATTTTCACTCTGCAGCGGAGTGTGCGCTGATATGAAACTTCCTGGCAGATTAAAACTGTGTGCCCGACCGAGACTCGAACTCGGGACCTTTGCCTTTCGCGGGCAAGTGCTCTACCAACTGAGCTACCGAAGCACGACTCACGTCCGGTACTCACAGCTTTACTTCTGCCAGTATCCGTCTCCTACCTTCCAAACTTTACAGAAGCTCTTCTGCGAAACTTGCAGAACTAGCACTCCTGAAAGAAAGGATATTGCGGAGACATGGCTTAGCCACAGCCTGGGGGATGTTTCCAGAATGAGATTTTCACTCTGCAGCGGAGTGTGCGCTGATATGTTTGCTGAACATGGCTTGCACGTGTCTAACAGTTTGTTCCACATAGGAAGCACTGCAGTCAGGACATTCAATTCTATAGACATCTGACCTATGGAAAATATTTTGGCTTTTCAGCACGATTTTTTAAAATTCTACCCAAGTTACGTGTAGGAAAAAAATGACACATTTACTTTTTGTTTTCTAAAAAGTAAGGCCACCATGTCATTAATTTTACCATAGTATGGCAAACAAATGTACTTATTAATGCTATTGTCACCTACACTAAAACTATTATCTTTCTACCTTTTGTTCCGTATGCTGTTATACATGTCGTCTACATAATTTTGAGGAGAATTTTAAAAAATAGAGTTAAAAAATTAATCTTTTCCGTGAGTCAGGTGTCTATAGACTTGAATGTCATGACTGCAATTCTTGCTATGTGGGACAAACCGGTAGACAGCTGGAAGCCAGGATCAACAAACATATTACATTAGATCGTAAAAATGTGTCAGAAAAACCTAACTTCACTATGCTGCTTCTTGTTAGTGGGCACACCACATCAGTTTGCTTACACATCACTCATGTGGAGGGCTGTAGCCTCTCCCTGATGCTATTCAATCTGTATATTGAGCATGCAGTAAAGGAAACAAAAGAAAAGTTCGGAGTAGGTATTAAAATCCATGGAGAAGAAATAAAAACTTTGAGGATCGCTGATGAAATTGTAATTCTGTCACAGACAGCAAAGGACTTGGAAGAGCAGTTGAATGGAATGAACAGTGTCTTGAAAGGAGAGTATAAGACGAACATCAACAAAAGCAAAATGAGGATAATGGAATGTAGTCGAATTAAGTCAAGTGATGCTGAGGGAATTAGAGTAGGAAGTGAGACACTTAAAGTAGTAGAGGAGTTTTGGTATCTGGGGAGCAATATAACTGATGATGGTTGAAGTAGAGAGGATATAAAATGTAGACTGGCAATCGCAAGGAAAGCGTTTCTGAAGAATAAAAATTTGTTAACATAGAGTATTGATTTAAGTATCAGGAAGTCGTTTCTGAAAGTATTTATATGGAGTATAGCCATGTATGGAAGTGAAACATGGACGATAAATAGTTTAGACAAGAAGGGAATAGAAGCTTTTGAAATGTGGTGCTACAGAAGAATGCTGGAGATTAGATGGGTAGATGACATAACTAATGAGGAGGTATTGAATAGAATTGGGAGAAGAGGAGTTTGTGGCACAACTTAACTAGAAGGAGGGATTGGTTGTTGGACATGTTCTGAGGCATCAAGGGATCATCAGTTTACTACTGGAGGTCAGCGTGGAGGGTAAAAATCATAGAGGGAGACCAAGAGATGAATACACTAAGCAGATTCAGAAGGATGTAGGTTGCAGCAGGTACTGGGAGGTGAAGAAGCTGGCACAGGATAGAGTAGCATGGAGAGCTGCACCAAACCAGTCTCAGGACTGAATATATATATATATATATATATATATATATACACACACACACACACACACACACACACACACACACACACACACACACACACACACACACACACACGTGTGGAGGCTTCTAGAATATCACACACACACACACACACACACACACACACACACACACACACACACACACACACACACACACGTGTGGAGGCTTCTAGAATATTGCTCAAGTGTGTGGAACTACCAAATAGGACTAACAGGGGATTTTGATTTTGAACATATACAGAGAAGGGCAGCACGAGTGCTCACAGGTTTGTTTAGTCCATGGGAGAGTGACACAAGAGATACTGAATAAACTGAAATGGCAGACTCTTAAAGATAGATGTAAGCTATCCTGAAAAAGTCTACACAATAAGTTTCAGGAACTGGATTTAAATGACAACTTTAGGAATATAGAAGGATTGTTCAATAAGTAATCCAATTTTTTTTTTTTTTGGTTTTAAATTGGTAAATTTCGGCTGACAGAAATGTGGAATTCATGTGGGACATCGTGGAATATTGCCACTTGAGCCTCTATTGTTTCACAATGTTCCAATAAGTGGCGGCCTAAATGTAGCCTTCAAAATTGTGCCTGTAATGGAGGTGAATTCCAAGCAAAGAGTTGTGTCTCCTTCTTTTTTCAGAAAACGAGAGCATCACAGATATTCATAGGTGCTTGTAGGATGTCTCCAGAGATCTGGCAGTGAACAAAAGCATGGAAAGTCATTGGGCGACATGTTCATTATCATCACAGCTGTCCTTCCTCACTCACCCTACACCCCAGATCTCACATCTTCTGACTTCCATCTGTTTGGCCCAATGAAAGATACACTCCACGAGAAGCAGTATATGGACGATAGGGAGTTTATTGATGCAACAAGACGTTCACTCCAACGTCGATCAATAGATTGGTACCATGTGGACATAAAGGCCCTTTCAGTAGGGTGGTGCAAGGCCATTGCACTGAATGGAGATTATTTTGAAAAATAGGATTTTGTAGTCAAAAGAGTGGCGAATAATATGGTGTACTGGAACCCTGAATAAAACCAACTTGGTTTTAAAAAAATGTGTTGCATTACTTATTGAATGCTCCTCATACTACAACTCCTACAAATTGCTCCTGCAGGTGTAGTGATGACAAGATCAGACTAATTACAGCAAACAATGACACATTTAAATAGTCATTCTTCCCATACTCTGTATGTGGTGGTGGTGGTTAGTGTTTAACATCCCGTCGACAACGAGGTCATTAGAGAAGGAGCGCAAGCTCGGGTTAAGGAAAGATTGGGAAGGAAATCGGCCGTGCCCTTTCAAAGGAACCATCCCGGCATTTGCCTGAAACGATTTAGGGAAATCACGGAAAACCTAAATCAGGATACCTGGAGACGGGATTGAACCGTCGTCCTCCCAAATGCGAGTCCAGTGTGCTAACCACTGCGCCACCTCGCTCGGTCACTCTGTATGTGAATGGAATGGGAGAAAGTCCTAATAGCTGGTGCAATGGGATGCACCCTCTGTCATGCACTTCACACTGCCTTGGAGAGTATAGATGTAGGTATTGGATTTCTTGCTGACTGCAGAAATGATTTATTTCACTAATGCAGTTTCAGCCTTTGGGCCATTTTCAAGTGGCACTGCAAAAGATTTTGCTTCAACACATGTCAGACTTTAACTAAGGCCTTTGTTTACATGTAAACCGTGTGCTAGAACATTTATTTGTAATGATTCACATGAATGATGTTAATATTGGTAACATTTCATGTAATTTACATAATTTCACGGTGTACATAGCTTCACAGTTGTCTTATATTACTGTATATCTACAATGAAAAGAGAATTTTAAAGTCTGACATCTACTGAAGCACAATCCTTTGCTGTACCACTTGAAAATGGCCCAATGGCCAAAATTGCAATACTGAAATAAATCATTTCCGCAGTCAATGGTGAATATGACATCCTTTAAAAAATTCTACATGACTGTGTACCCGAACTATGAGAAGTTAATAAGCTCAATATGCTTTGCACAAAGACACATTTCATCCTCTGCTGACAGGAAAATAATGATCTTGTCTTATTCCGTGTGCTTCCACTCTTGGATCTTCTATGGTATAATATTATGAGGAAATGCTGCAAAAGTGGAAAAAGTTTTTAAACTGCAAAAATGAGCTTTGATGATCTGTGACATTACAGACTGGACACCCTAGAGGCACCTACTCAATACCCTTAGGATATTGACACAATTCAGTATATCTACTCACTGACATTATTTGTACTCATCAGCAAAACACTTTTCCAATACCTGTGACATTCACACTCATGACCCAATGCAGAAGCAAAGCTCTTGCAAAGACTCAGTAACTCAACACATTACAAAAAGGAGTTACCTAGTCTGGATAAGGATCTACTGAATATAAAAAGGATATTGATAATCCTCAGGTATTCAAGAAAAAACTGAAGCACTTCCTCATAGTCTGTTTGATCCATAGGAGAGAGTCACTGAGATACTGAGGGGACTGAATTGGAAGACTCTTGAAGGTAGACATAAACTAACCATAAAGTCTATTAATAAAGTTTCAAGAACCAGCATTAAATGGCAACTCAAGAAATATGCTAAAGTTCCATAAGTATACTCACCTACAGATCATGAGAATAAAATTATAATAATTATTGCACGCACAGAGGCATTTAAACAGTCATTTTTCCATGCTCTATACATAAATAGAATAGGAGGAAACACTAATAAGTGGTACAATGGCATGTATGTGAGTGTATCAGCTGTTGTTAAGCTGGAGCAAAATTCGCAAATGTAACCAGCAATATACAAAAAGAATGTGCCTGTTCCACTAAAAGTGACTGTGTTATTCTCCTAGCGGGATCAAACGATGTTTACTGCAATGAGGCCAGTGCATTTATAAGAAAGGTGATCATTATCTTGCAGTTTCTATCAACCACAAACGTGATAGTAGCGAATTTACCTCTGAGATCTGATCTGGTGGACTGGTCTCGTGTAAATAGTGAAATTCGACGAACAAATAAAAAATTACAACATTTATGCTCCAAGTTTAAAAATGTAAAACTTCTTTATGTCAACAGCTACAAAAACACTAGTTTCACAATGCATGGTCAACATTTAAATCTATCTGGTAAAAAGAGACTTGCATCCGACATAAACAAAGCTATTGATGTAATAATTCATGATAACAGCTGTGAAAACAGACCGTCTATCGCCCTAAATCCCAACATGCAGGGAAACTAGTGGAAAGGGCCAACAATCCAGAACAGGAGGAAATTCAAAGTGACAAACTAAAAGTACCATAAAGGCTCATGCACTTAAATATGCTATATCTTAGAAATAAGATCAATGTTTTGCAGACTTTTGTAAACGATCATTCACCTCATGTAGTTATGTTAACAGAGCATGGACTGAAATCTGAGGAAATTATTTACTTTAAACAAGATGGCTATTTCCTAGGAAATAGCTACAGTAGACAGCATCATAAAGGTGGAGGTTGTAGCAATATTTGTTACAGAGCAACTCAAAGTAAATAAATTAAACCATCTAGATCTGTATAATAATGAAGGCTTGACTGAAGTGACAAGTGTTGAACTCCATATCAAAGGTTGCAGACAGGGCACGGTGAAACAGAAAATTATTGAGATTTATCATCCACCAAATTCAGAGTTAGGGCGTTTCATAGGTATTTTTAGTAGAATAGTGGGGCACTGTGAGTGAAATGAGGTAACAATACTTGGTGACTTGAATATGGAGGCAACATCTTGCAATAAACATAACAACAGGTTAATAGATACCCTTAACTCCTATAATCTTATGAAAGCGGTAAATTCAGATACAAGAGTAACTGTCTACTTCTAGTAGAATAGACTACATAATACTAAGTAAAGAGGTAAAAGGTATTATTAGATGCTGGAATGTGGACTTTCACTACTTGGACCACAAATGTCAATTTGTAGACTATGAACCACCCAAGAAAGGACTCAGGTCGTAGAACATAAAAGAATGCTTAAAGAGAAAAACATTAATGTTTTTAAAAGTAAACAAGCATCTGGGGAATGGCAACTAGTTCTTCAGCAAAAAGGGTCTGAATACAAATGGGCCAAATTTTATGATGATATTTTACAGTATCTTAATTTTTGCTGCACAGTGAAAGAAATTTAAAAAAATAGTAACTCATAACCAAAATGTACAAAACACAAGAATGACTCTTCAAGCTTACATGATTAAACTCAGGCAAAATATCGAGGATCTATGTGTGTTACATAAATCAACTAAATTGAAAATATTTAAGGATAAGTACAATCAAGCTAAAAAACAATTTTAGGAACAGATCTCAAATTTAAGAAAACAGATCATAGATAAGGAAATAGCTTAGACAACAAACATAGGGAAGACTTCATGGAATATAGTAAATAGATATTGCGAGGCCACCCCTAAGTTAGGTGCTCAAATTGACAGAATCAAACATGAAGGAAACCTTATTAATTATCCAGATAAAATCTGCAATATATTTAATGAATATTTTATAACTTCAGCTGTGAATCCAGTTAATAACACAGGTCTGACTCAAATGATAAAGCCTACCCTAGCCTGGAAACTGCTTTAGAATTTTAGGAGGTGAGTGTGAAGGAAATAAGGAAATAAGAAAATAATAAATAACTTAAAGAATAAGACCTCATATGGCTGAGATGGACTGTGTAGTATTGTAATTAAAAAATGCAATAAGAAATTAGTTGGACTAATTACCCATATGATCAACAGTAGTATCAGGGAGCACACATTTCCAAACATATTGAAGAAAAGTACAGTTAAATCTGTGCATAAAAAAGGATTGAAAGAAAAGCTATCCAACTTCAGGCCCATATCACTAATACCAATTTTTGGTAAAATTTTGACATTTTGTTGTTGACACAACTTATTGATTATTTCACAAAGAATAATTCACTGGCAGAAATAGAAAGCATCACAGTACCATTATGGCAATTACCGAATTTCTCCACAAGATGTGTGATGCCCTGGATGAGGGAATGCAGACAGCAGGGATATTTCTAGACATTACTAAAGCATTTGACTCAGTGAATCATGAGCTACTACTAAGCAAACTGGAAACTTAGAATATAAATGCCACATTCATATAACTACTGATCACTTATCTAACCAATCGTAAGCAGTGTACAAAGCTGAGTTATGAAATTAATGGTCAGATCAAACATTTCCAATCCAGCTATGAAACAGTAAAACAAGGGCTAGGTATTGGGCCCCTTCCTTTTCCTGGTCTACATTAATGATTTAGAGGCACCTCTGTACTCACAAGTAGTAAGTTATGCAGATTATATCTCACTTTTGTCCTTTGCAGACAAACTAATGACTTGACTGCAACTGATGGCATAAGTCAAATAACTACTTACTTCCATAATCAACGTCTAAAAGTCAATATTAGCAAATCCCAACTATTACCATTTAAACTTGGTAATTCATACCAAACCTGTGTGGATAATATAAGTGGCATCAAAAAAGTAGACACTGACAAATGTAAATTTTTGGGGATATACCTAGATGAAAATCGTAGATGGGTAGACCATATCAATCTCGTATGCAATAAAATCAGCAGTTCGCTGCACTTAATTAGCAAACTACCAAAATTAGTCTCTGAACAAACATTAAAAACTGCTTATTATGGGACAATATTTGCATATATTAATTATGGAATAGAGGTACTGGGATGTGCTGCTGATAGACACATGAACAGAATCCTAACACTACAGAAAAGAGCAACCAGGACCATGCATTGGCTAGGATACAGAGATTCATGTAGGGAAACCTTTGTACAACATAAATAACAGTATATTCCTTGTATCTGCACAAATTAATAACATTCTTTGTGGACCATAAATATAATGAAACTAAGTGCTCTGATGTGCATACCCATAACACAAGACAAAAAGATTGCTTCTTCAGTAACAGAACTAAACTAAAGACAACAGATCATAGTCCTTGGATTATGGTTTAATCATCTGCCAAGTGCTATAAGATGTCACAGAGGTAAAGTATTCAAAAGGGAATTAAAAGAGAGAGAGAGAGAGAGAGAGAGAGAGAGAGAGAGAGAGAGAGAGAGAGAGAGAGAGAGAGAGAGTGGCACTGACACACTGTGACCTCAACAAAGCTGTTGACTGCATCTCACACACAACACTAATAGCCAAGTTAAGATGCTATAGTGTTGGAGGTGTTGTTCTATCAACACCCCAATCTTATTTGGAAAACCGAAAGCAGGTAGTACCAGTGCACGAAGCAACTTCTCTTGGACAAAAACTGGAACATGGAGTGCCCCAAGGATCAGTCTTAGGACCTCTTGTATTCCTCATGTATGTCAATGATATGAGCTGTAATATTCAAATGTTTCAGTTTGCAGATGACACTACCCTTATTGCCAAAGGACATACACCCGCAGAAGCTCTTGGTGCATCAAATTTGATGCTTGAAGAAATAAAAGAATTGTTCATCATAAATAAAATGAAAATCAATGAAGAAAAAACCCAACATTTGATATGCAGTCTAACCAACATTAAAGAGCAAGAAAACATGGAGACTGTCAGACTGCTGGGCTTCAAGATTGACAGCAAACTCTCCATGAATGATCACATTGCATATGTATGCACCAAACTTTCTTGTGTGATATACCTCCTGAGGAAGCTGAAGAGGGTAATAACTGACCAGTTTCTCACAATAGTCCACCATGCACTCTTCCACAGCCACATTAGCTATGGACTGTTGTTGTGGGGACACTCCTCAGACTGCAACCACTGTAAGCCTATTTTCACCAGGCTAGGCATAATGACTGTTTTTAGCCAGTATGTGTGTTTCTGACTAATTTATATAAAAGAAAATCAAAGGAATTTTAGCATAAGACAAGAAATACATAATCACTACACTCGCTGTAAGAGGAACATTGAAGTGCCAAGGTGTCTCCCTATCATGTACACAAGACAGCTTTCCAACAGTCGCCCTAAAAATGTACAATCAACTGCCTCCGGAAGTGAAATCCCTGCCACCTGAATTAGTTTGGGAAATAATTGCTCAGGACTTGAAACAACATCCACTATATTCTTCGGAAGAATTTTTCAACAGTGGTTCTAGTGAATGGACAAAATAATAAATATTGTTATGTTTTATATATATAATTTTGCCTAAATTTTATCTTCTTTTTACGTTCTCAGTCAACTGCACATTTAACTTTGTGTTTTACTTAAAGTATATATTTTGCCAAAACAAAACTTTATGTGTGTGACCTACATGGTTTTGTAAACATTTAGCTTTATGGTACTTTCATTTGCTGCTATGAAGTTTTACTTTCCTGTTTAGTTATATTTCATTTTCTCTATGTTCTATGTGTTTTTGTGCACTGCATAAATATGTTCTTTTATTTTTAATATAAATTTTGTATATGGTGTTGTATAAATGTTAGTTGATAGACATTGTATTTGTGATGCAGTCTGTCCAGCCCTGGCTGGTAAACGACGAAGATATAGTAATGAAGTACTATTCGTAGGTGATTGTAATATATATTATTTTTGTAACAACATGCTGTCAATTCAAATACCTATACTATGTAACAACTGTATGTTGCAGTATGAAGTACTGTACCATATATTGCCAAGTGTATCACTCTTAAGTGGATTCTTGTACATGTGAATTGCAAATTCCATCTGTTTGTACAAAAACTGTATAAAAATGCTATGACGTGCGCAGAAGTCACCAGATAATAAATAAAAATAAAATTAAAGTACCCTCTGGTGTGCGCCTCACGGTGGTTTCCAGAGTATAGACCTACAAACCATGATATAAATATATAATTTAAATGAATTTCTAGAGCTGTAAGTTATCTAAATTATGTATCATATTATATATGGTACAGAAATATTATATCTTGTGCGTATGTGTAATATTGTAAGCCTTGAATGTATGTAATTTCCAGTTTTTTGTTCTCCTTTTCTGTATGTAATATTATTTTATTCATTTATTTATTTAATTTTTGGACTTTTAGTATAATCATGGTACAGAATTTAACTTGCCGGACCAAGAAAGGATCATACTACCACAACCAAATGGGTCGAAATAAGAATTTTATTTTATTTCTACGCCTAAAAGAATCTTGTTTATCATAAATGTAATGAATATGTAATGACAACAGAAAATTTAAGCCATGCCAGGACTGATCACCATAAGAAGCAAATCCAGGTTTGAGTCTCAATCTGACAAGTTTTCAACTGTCAGAAGATAATCAGTACATTGCAGATACATCATTTTTGAATAGTTTGCACTGTAAAACGACTTAATTGCATCTTCATTGATTTCATCCCTATGTACCCATTCATTCAGTTTCAGTCCATTTCATATAGATTTTAGTGGTACACCAGGCTCTTAGGATACCTGGGACCCATTATATCTAGGGCACAAATTAACTCTGTCATGGGTAACCACCTTCCCCATGAACCATGGACCTTTCCGTTGGTGGGGAGGCTTGTGTGCCTCAACCGTAGGTGCAACCACAACGGAGGGGTATTTGTGGAGAGGCCAGACAAATGTGTGGTTCCTGAAGAGGGTCAGCAGCCTTTTCAGTAGCTGCCGGGGCAACAGTCTGGATGATTGACTGGTCTGGCCTTGTAACATTAACCAAAATGGCCTTGATGTTGTGGTACTGCGAACGGCTGAAAGAAAGAGGAAACTACAGCTGTAATTTTTCCCGAGGGCATGCAGCTTTACTGTATGGTTAATGATGATGGTGTCCTCTTGGGTAAAATATTCCGGAGGTAAAATAGCTCCCATTCGGATCTCCGGGCGGGGACTACTCAAGAGGATGCCGTTATCAGGAGAAAGAAAACTGGCGTTCCATGGATCGGAGCGTGGAATGTCAGATCCCTTAATTGGGCAGGTAGGTTAGAAAATTTAAAAAGGGAAATGGATAGGTTAAAATTAGTTATAGTGGGAATTAGTGAAATTTTGTGGCAGGAGGAGCAAGACTTCTGGTCAGGTGAATACAGGGTTATAAACACAAAATCAAATAGGGGTAATGCAGGAGTAGGTTTAATAATGAATAGGAAAATAGGAATGCGGGTAAGCTACTACAAACAGCGTAGTGAACGCATTATTGTGGCCAAGATAGATACGAAGCCCACACCTACTACAGTAGTACAAGTTTATATGCCAAATAGCTCTGCAGATGAAGAAATTGATGAAATGTATGATGAGATAAAAGAAATTATTCAGATAGTGAAGTCATGGGTGACTGGAATTCGACAGTAGGAAAAGGGAGAGAAGGAAACATAGTGGGTGAATATGGATGGGGGCTAAGAAATGAAAGACGGAGCTGTCTGGTAGAATTTTGCACAGAGCATAACTTAATCGTAGCTAACACTTGGTTCAAGAATCATAAAAGAATGTTGATATACATGGTAGAATCCTGGAGATACTAAAAGGTATCAGATAGATTATATAATGGTAAGACAGAGATTTAGGAACCAGGTTTTAAATTGTAGGACATTTCCAGGGGCAGATGTGGACTCTGACCACAATCTATTGGTTATGAACTGTAGATTAAAACTGAAGAATCTGCAAAAAGGTGGGAATTTAAGGAGATGGGACCTGGATAAACTGATAGAACCAGAGGTTGTACAGAGTTTCAGGGAGAGCATAAGGGAACAATTGACAGGAATG
Source organism: Schistocerca gregaria (assembly GCF_023897955.1). NCBI lineage: Eukaryota > Metazoa > Arthropoda > Insecta > Orthoptera > Acrididae > Schistocerca > Schistocerca gregaria. The sequence continues at coordinate 58,837,100 of NC_064930.1, read as the reverse complement.
GGGGAAAGAAATACAGTAGAAGACGAATGGGTAGCTCTGAGGGATGAAGTAGTGAAGGCAGCAGAGGATCGAGGGCTAGTAGAAATCGTTGAGTAACAGAAGAAATATTGAGTTTAATTGATTAAAAGAGAAAATATAAAAATGCAGTAAATGAAGCAGGCAAAAAGTAACACAAACGTCTCAAAAATGAGATCGACTGGAAGTGCAAAATGGCTAAGCAGTGATGGCTAGAGGACAAATGTACGGATGTAGAGGCTTATCTCACTACTGGTAAGATAGATACAGCCTGCAGGAAAACTAATGAGACCTTTGGAGCAAAGAGAACCACTTGAATGAATATCAAGAGCTCAGATGGAAACCCAGTTCTAAGCAAAGAGGGGAAAGCAGAAAGTTGGAAGGAGTACATAGAGGGTCTATACATGATACTGCGTGAAGAGTTTGACAGAGCACTGAAAGGCCTGAGTCGAAACAAGGCTTCGGGAGTAGACAACATTCCATTAGAACTACTGACGGCCTTGGGAGAGCCAGTCCTGACAAAACTCTACTATCTGGTGAGCAAGATGTAAGAGACAGGCGAAATACCCTGACTTAAAGAAGAACATAATAATTCCAATCCCAAAGAAAGCAGGTGTTGACAGATATGAAAATTACCAAACCATCAGTTTAATAAGTCACAGCTGCAAAATACTAATGCGAATTATTTACAGACGAATGGAAAAACTGGTAGAAACTGACCTCGGGGAAGATCAGTTTGGATTCCATAGAAATGTTGGAACACGTGAGGCAACACTGACCTTACAACTTATCTTAGAAGGAAGATTAAGGAAAGGCAAACCTACATTTCTAGCATTTGTAGACTTAGAGAAAGTTTTTGACAATGTTGACTGGAATACTCTCTTTCAAATTCTAAAGGTGCGAAAGGCTATTTACAATTTGTACACAAACCAGATGGCAGTTATAAGAGTTGAGGGACATGAAAGGGAAACAGTGGTTGGGAAGGGAGTGAGACAGGTTTGTAGCCTCTCCCTGACGTTATTTAATCTGTATATTGAGCAGGCAGTAAAGGAAACAAAAGAAAAATTTGGAGTAGGTTTTAAAATCCAGGGAGAAGAAATAGAAACTTTGAGTTTTGCCGATGACATTGTAATTCTGTCAGAGACAGCAAAGGACTTGGAAGAGCAGTTGAACGGAATGGACAGTGTCTTGAAAGGAGGATATAAGATGAACATTAACAAAAGCAAAACGAGGATAATGGAATGTAGTCGAATGAAGTCGGGTGAGGCTGAGGGTATTAGATTAGGAAGTGAGACACTTAAAGTAGTGAAGGAGATTTGCTATTTGGGGAGCAAAATAACTGATGATGGTTGAAGTAGAGAGGATATAAAATGTAGACTGACAGTGGCATGGAAAGTGTTTCTGAAGAAGAGAAATTTGTTAACATCGAGTATAGATTTAAGTGTCAGGAAGTCATTTCTGAAAGTATTTGTATTGGGTGTAGCAATGTATGGAAGTGAAACGTGGACGGTAAATAGTTTGGACAAGAAGAGAATAGATTTTGAAATGTGGTGCTACAGAAGAATGCTGAAGATTAGGTGGGTGGATCATGTAACTAATGAGAAGGTATTGAATAGGATTGGGGAGAAGACAAGTTTGTGGCACAACTTGACTAGAAGAAGGGATCGGTTGGTAGGACATGTCCTGAGTCATCAAGGGATCACAAATTTAGCATTGGAGGTCAGTGTGGAGGGTAAAAATCGTAGAGGGAGACCAACAGATGAATACACTACGCAGATTCGGAAGGATGTGGGTTGGAGTAGGTACTGGGAGATGAAGGAGCTTGCACCAAATATATTAGCGTAGAGAGCTGCACCAAACCAGTCTCAGGACTGAAGACCACAACAACATGGGCAACCAAAATGAAACTATACTACGCTATTGCCGCAGATGGATATTAGTTTGTCTAACATGATCCGTTGTGGGAAATTCTTTTTGTACATCTGTGCTTTAATACTTATTGGGAATCGGATATGCATTACAGATGCTATATTTGAAGTGGCAGATTTACAGTAACGATGGAAACGAAAACTGCGACGAAAGCTATTTTTTATTTTCTGTAAAATCTTTCTTCATTCCCAGACTGCTTTCGTTATCATTCCAGTGCTTCGAATGTTTAACTTCAATATCGACTTTAACGTATGTTGTAGAGGGATACAGCGACACTTCTTGATTCTCTGGAGTTACAAATTTAAATATTTCGAAACACACCCGGTAGATTAGTAAACTGCTTCACTCAAAATCTACCTGGTATAGAAATTGTTCCCCCAAATAACAACATTCAACATCCGATCCGACGTTGTAGTGAGTATTGACTATTGAGGACAGCAGCCTGCAGCTGATTAAATCAAATCGTATATCAGAAAGATACACTAAATCAAAGATCGCATAGTGCAGCTGTTCTCGCAGAGCAAACAGAAAAAACGAGGACAAAATCACTATTTTCAATAGTTTACGTCATGTTTTCTGCTTAGGAGGATGAGCGTACTAAAACCAATTGCCACGGAAATAATCACTTGTGCATATCTCAGTTGTCTTCGCGGTTCCTGACAGAAGTCGACATTTTGCAATGGATGGAAATGGCTGATGCTAGTAATCGATATTGTCACAAATCAGACCTGAGATGTGAATGAAATGAGTGCATATGTTGTGAAAACAAGCGAAACTTTAAACGACTTCATTGTTAAGCTGCGTGAAGTTGAATTTAGGAGATTTATCACCTTGAGTGTTAATATACGTAGAAACATGTGAGAAAACTGTTTTTGTCGTCTGTGGAACACCCATGTGAGTGATAGATTTATTGTATTGTAAACAAACCGAAGGCGATACAAATAAACAACACTGGGTTTTCGTAGAAGATATCAAATACGGAACTGTAGACAGAATGCAAAAGCCACGGCAGTTTGCTGAGAAGTTTTGATATTTTCATTAAGTGTAATTACTACAAAGTAAGAGTGAGTTTCCAGATAATAATGATAACAAACATTAATTTAGAAAACAACGTTAGGAAGTCGAAAATGTGATATACTGGACGAAAGAAAATCGTTCAGTTTGTTGAGGATTTTTTTCAGTTTCGTCGAACATGTACGTATAATTCACTGGACTTTGATTGGCGTCTATACCCATTAATAGAAACATTCACAGGTGGCCAGACCCACCGCATATTGAGAAAGGACGCACATATTCACAACTCTTTTAGCATACGCTGAAACTGTTGAAATGAATGCAGCGTTTAACAGATTCGTTGGGATGGAAACTCCGTACCCTGTCCAGTCACCCTGACTTGAGTTTTCCGTTGTTTTCCACAGTTGTTACTAAGGCGAATGCTTGGATTGTTGCATTTATAGTTTTGGTCGATTTCCAGTCCTGCCCTCGCTTAATCCTACTCTACTTTGTGAATGTTTTACATAAGTATTTATTTTTTCTGTAATGTGTCTGGTGTGTTCAGTACTGTTGTACTGAGTGGTCTTAGGACGAATAAATAAACTAAACTACCGACTTAATGGACAATACGATCGTTGCCTAAAGTGGTTAAAATGTACATTTTTCGCAAACTATGCAGTGACCTTTTAAAAGTTGTACTACAGCAACTGATAGTTGAACCCAGTGGCAGGTGGAATGACACACGTTATAATTTTCTTTTTCTCGCTGTCCATATGGCACCACATAACAACATGTAGGATGAACGTAATGAATACCTTTACAGTTTTATCAATTTAGTGTACCAGTATGAAATATATTGCCCTGATAGAGAATATTTAATGATTAGTTTTTAAAACAGGTCCGTTACTGTTTAAAACTTTTATAGAAACTTCTGTCTGTGATAAGAGTTGAAGATAATTCTCAGTGGAAAGTGCATTTCTTCCACCAGAATCCCATATCCTGCAGTGTGCTGACTGGTGCATGTTTCTGTGTCAAATGACGTGTAGTGCTCAACAAATGGTTGAAGAATATGCATATGTTTTCTCACAATAATACTTAAAAAAAGTCTAATAGTTGGGCTGTTTGACCATTTCTGTAACAACGTATTCAGATGTGTAGGTGCTTCTGTGGTAGCTCTCAGTGTATATGCTTTCAACATGATATGTTGATAATAATAAAAATAAATTTAAACTGAACTGTGAGCTGCAGAATCATAAAATTAGAAATGAAAATGGTTATTATGTAATCTTTGTCTCCTTTTCTAGGGTTCAGTGTGGAGTTATGTACTCTGTTGCTAGGATACTCAACAAGTTCCTGCCTAAGATAAGGTTTTTGTAGTGTAGGCGACTCTCTGTTCAATCTAGGTAATGATAGCTGTGGGAAACCCAGAAGTATCAGTGTAAGATCCACAGAAATGCATCATAATGATTAACTGCCAAAGTATTTGCAACCAACTGCCAGAGATTGAAGTGATCCTCAAAAAAACAATGACACTAGAGTAATTTTATGCACAGATAGCTGGTAAAATCTGCAGTTACAGTAGTGAGATCACTGGAGAAAACTTAAGTGTATACTGACAGTATAGGGAAATGGTGTATTTGTTGCAGTAGAGAAGAAACTCAAATCCACCAAGACAGAAGTTGAAACTGCATGTGAAATTGTTTGGGCAAGACTCAGTATCATGGGTGGGCAACAAATTATAATAGCGATCTCCTGTCAACCACCAGATTCTCTTCCTGACATAACCAACAACTTAAGAGAAAATCTCACTCGGCCTATACTTGAGTTCCCTAATGGGAATGTGATCACTGGAGAAGGTTTTAACTGCCCGACAATCAATTGGAATATTTTTTGTTCTGCTAGTGGTGGGCATGACAAGACACCCTGCAAAACAATACTAAATGTATTCTCCGAAAACTATCTAGAGCACTTTTTCACTCCCCAAAGTGGGGCGGGCTGGCAGCAGCACAATACGTCGTTCTTCAGCCAAGAGAAAAACATAGTCAAATTTGAAAAGAACACATAACATAGAATGGTATATATTGGTGAATAAACAAGAACAAAAATAGATGAGTGTAAATGGTAGATTTAAAAACAACATAGACAAGAGACACACACACACACATGCAGAGAACGAACTATGTGAGTCGGCACGAAAACAAAGAAACACCGCAGTGGGAACACAAATGAATGATGCTGACGACACTGTTGGTGCTGGTGGAACGTAGCACTGCACACAGCACTGGAGAAATACTGACACCACAACGAAAATTTTAAAAATCACTGCATCGAAGGGGACCTACCACTGGGTGAAGGTTATGAGGGGGGGAAACGGGAGTGGAGAGAGACAGTAGAGAGAAACCAGGATGGGGGGAGGAGAGGAGAAGGAAGGTGCCAGAAGCCTGGGGGAGGTGAAAAGGAGAAAGGAGGTGGCAAGCAGAGGAAGAGAAGAGAAGGGGAAGAGGGAGGAAGCCCTGAGGAGGGGTAGATGGAAGGCACGAGGACATCGATCCGGGAGGGGGAGTTGGTGGAAACCACCTTGGGTGAGCGTATGGAGCGTGTGGACATGGAGACCAGGCGGGACACTGTGATACAGGCGCAACAGCGGGCTAGGTTGGGAGAGGATGGGGGAAACCAAAAGATTGGGGGGGGGGATCCAGTTTGCCTGAAATGTATAGGATCGTAAACAGCCAGTTTTGACACTTTGCTGTCATCTTCAGGTTTTCAAAAATTTTTGTTTTAAGATGTGTTCATTTTGAGTTTGACCTCACACCATGTAGTCAAGTAGATAAAGTGTAGCACATTTGTCTACATGTCAACTTGACATGAAGTCAAATCCAGGGTCGACCGAAGTGTCCGATCCCACCCATCGGCTTTGACCCGTGACGTTAGGCTGTTGTGGTGTGTGACGTCACGACGGCGCGGAATTTAGTTTGTGAGAGTGGCGTGTTTGTAGGTGTCGTTTTGATGCGATCAGTGGTGCTCTCTGGTGGTGTGTTAGGTGATGTTTTTGGTTTAGTTTGCGAATGTGGCGTCATGTGTGAATTTTGGTAAATTGCTTTTTTTATGTCTTTGTTAGGTATAGATATGACTGACAGGGTCAACAGTTTTCAGTTGTCGGCTATGATGGGGGCAGTGTGTTATCTCTATTAAAATTTCTTCAACTATTTGGGTTTTTGGATGAAGTCGTGAAGTGGTCAGTATGACGTGAAGAAATGAGTCTTACTTGAGGTTCCAGCGTCTTGGACCAGGGACGGCTGTATGTGGAGATGTCGTAAGGATAACAGGTCAAGGGAAGTGTTCGATCCCAATGTGTGGCTGTGAATGTTGGTATCGGGAGATGTTTTTGAGCTATATGGGTAAAGGGAAGTGTTCGATCCCAATTTATGAGATTGGGAACTGCTGTTGAGCTATATAGATCAAGGGAAGTGTCCGATTCCAGTGGTATTGGGGAGTTTTGTGCTGTCAGTTTTTTTCGTCGTTTTGCATGGTTCTGTATGGGGGTGGGTGTCTAAATTTGTTTATATTTAGTTTGCCCCCACCCAAAAACCCCGTATTTCCCGTGTTTGTCCTGTTAGTGTCATTAGGCTTTTTGTGGAATGTGTGTGTGTTTGTTTTTCAATGTATTTTCTTCCTCATAATGTGTACGTAATGACTTTATATGCGCCATATTGGAATTGTGGTTTATGGCCGTTTCCGCCATATTTGTGACGTCATGGGTCAAAGCAGACGGGCAGGATCGGACGCTTCCGTATTTCCAAAATCCAAAAGAAACACATTTTATAGAAAAATTTTTGAAGGCCTGAAGTTGACAACAAAGTCTGTCGAAACGAGTTGTTTGTAAATAAAGAAATTTTTATGTGCTCTTGGTTTTAGAAAGCTTTTACAAAATAATACAAATCACTCCTTCTGGTTTCTCAGCATGAGAAAATTCAATACACCCAGCCGGACAGTTCACAGTGGAAGAGATCCCCCATGGTATATGGACACAATTTTTTTTTTTTTTTTTAAAAAAGAGTCTAGTCAATAACAGTATAAAACAATGCATAGAGCTATAGTTAGAGAGATACTGAATGAAACATGTTTGACGGAAGCAGAATGTTGTTAATTTACCTTTGACAAAACCCAAATAAGTTCTGGTCATATGTAGAATCTGTTACCGGTAGAAAGTGTTCATTCACTCGTGGAAGAGACAGCAACTGAAATTGAGTGTAGCAAAGTAAAAGTAGAAATGCTTAACTGTTTTCAAATATTCCTTTAGAAAGGAAAACCTAGGAGTATTGCCCCAACTTAATTCTTATACTTCTGGAAAGACGAGTGAAATAGATATTATGTAAGTGCCATTGAGAAGCAGTTGATATCATTGAAATTCAATAAAGCCTCAGGGTCTGATGGAATCCCTATCAGATTCTGTACCCATTTTGTAGTTGAGTTAGCCCCTCTGTTAACTACAGTCTGTGATTGTTCCGTCAAACAACAGACTGTGCCCAGTTGTTGGAAAAAGCACAGGTGGTGTGTCTACAAGAAGGTTTGTAGATGTGATCCACAAAACCCCTGCCTACTATCCCTGTCAACCATTTGGGGAACCACCCCCTCCATACCAACCAGCATGGATTTTGTAAACATAGATCACGTGAAGCCCATCTTACACTTTTCCCACATGGCATCCTGAAAGCCATAGATCAAGTCAGTCAGGTGGATGCAGCATTTCTCCATTTCCAAAAATTGTTTGAGCTAGTACCTCACATATCCTTATTATGAAAAGGACAATTGTTTGGGGCATCTGGTGAAATGTGTGACAGCTTTGAGGATGTCTTGGAAAGAAGAATGCAGCAAGTTATCTTGAATGGAGAGTCACTGACAGGTATAAAAGTAACTTCAGGTGTACCACAGGGAGGTGTGTTGGGTCCCTTGCGGTTCATATTGTATATTAACAACCTTGTGGACAATATTAAGAGTAATGTCAGACTTTTTACAGATGATACAGTTATCTGCAAGAAAGTACAGTCTGAAAGTAGCTGCACAAATATTCAATCAGAGTGTGATAACATTTTGAAGTAGTGCTAAGATTCCAGAATGAAATTTCCACTCTGCAGCGGAGTGTGTACACTGATATGAAACTTCCTGGCAGATTAAAACTGTGTGCCCGACCGAGACTGGAACTCGGGACCTTTGCCTTTCGCGGGCAAGTGCTCTACCACCTGAGCTACTGAAGCACGACTCTTGCTCGGTACTCACAACTTTACTTCTGCCAGGGCCTCATCTCCTACCTTCCAAACTTTACAGAAGCTCTCCTGCGAAACTTGCAGAACTAGCACTCCTGAAAGAAAGGATATTGCGGAGACATGGCTTTGCCACAGCCTGGGGGGTGTTTCCAGAATGAGATTTTCACTCTGCAGTGCAGTGTGCGCTGATATGAAACTTCCTGGCAGATTAAAACTGTGTGCCCAACTGAGACTGGAACTCGGGACATTTGCCTTTCGCGGGCAAATGCTCTACCATCAAAGCTACCGAAGCACGACTCACGCCCGGTACTCACAGCTTTACTTCTGCCAGTACCTCGTCTCTTACCTTCCAAACTTTACAGAAGCTCTCCTGCGAATCTTGCAGAACTAGCACTCCTGAAAGGATATTGTGGAGACATGGCTTACCCACAGCCTGGGGGGTGTTTCCAGAATGAGATTTTCACTCTGCAGCGGAGTGTGCACTGATATGAAACTTCCTGGCAGATTAAAACTGTGTGCCCGACCGAGACTGGAACTCGGGACCTTTGCCTTTCGCGGGCATGTGCTCTACCATCTGAACTACCGAAGCACGACTCACGCCCGGTACTCACAGCTTTACTTCTGCCAGTACCTTGTCTCCTACCTTCCAAACTTTACAGAAGCTCTCCTGCGAAACTTGCAGAACTAGCACTCCTGAAAGAAAGGATATTGCGGAGACATGGCTTAGCCACAGCGGGGGGTTCCAGAATGAGATTTTCACTCTGCAGCAGAGTGTGCACTGATATGAAACTTCCTGGCAGATTAAAACTGTGTGCCTGACCGTGCTAAGATTGACGCCTAGTTTTAAATGTTGAGAAATGTAAAATTGTGCACTTCACAAAATAAATGAATAAAAACATAGTATCCTGTGACTATAATATAAATGAGTCACAGTCAGAATTGGTAAACTCATTCAAATACAGTGCTGCAACACTTATTAAGCACATGAACTGGAACAGTTGTGTAGGTTCAGTTGTGGGTAAAGCAGGTAGTAGGCTTTTCAGTTTATTGGTAGGATACTAGAGAAAAGCAAATGATCTACAAAGTAGGACACAAAAAAGTCACTCATTTGATCTATCCTGGGATATTGCTCAAGTATGTGGGATCTATATGAAACGAATGGCTCAGAGCACTATGGGACTTAACATCTGATTTCATCAGTCCCCTAGAACTTAGAACTACTTAAACCTAACTAAGCTAAGACATCATACACATCCATGCCCGAGGGAGGATTCAAACCTGCGACCGTAGCAGTCGCGCAGTTCCGTACTGAAGCGCCTAGAACCGCTCGGCCACCACGGCCAGCCATACCAAACAGGACTGGCAAAGGGTATTGAACATATACAGAGAAGGGCAGCACAAATGGTCACAATTTTGTTTGGCCTGCGGGAGTGTGTCACTGAATGTTGAAAAAACTGAACTGGCAGACTCTTTAAACTATACCAATAAGGAATTGGCTTTAAGTGATGACTCTAAGAATATACCCAACCTAATAGGATCATGAAGATAGGATTAGATTAATTACAGCACTCACAGAGATGTTTAAACAATCATTTTTCCCGCACTCTGTACTTCAATGAAATGTGACAAAGCCCCAATAGCTGGTACAGTGTAATATTCCCTCTGCTGTGCATTTCACAGTGGTTTGCAGTGTATAGATGTAGATGTAGAAGCAAGAAATTTGGAATCCCCACTGCTCAAAAGAAAATTGTAACATCCCTCTTTACCTGCATCTTTGACAAGTTATATGATTAGCAAGAGTCAAAGATTCCAAATTTCTTTTAGTTAGAGGGGAAGATGAAGTGTTCATTTTAATGTTTGCTAATGTACTGGAATCAGGTCCCTGTATTTGTATATGTATATAAACATTTTAATGATGTAAGTAAAATAGAAAGAAACATTCCACATGGGAAAAATATATTAAAAACAAAGATTCCATGACTTACCAAGTGGGAAAGCGCCGGTAGATAGGCACAATAAAAAAAAACACACACACAAAATTTCGAGCTTTCGCAACCAGCGGTTGCTTCGTCAGGAAAGAGGGAAAGCAGCTATTTGATTTAACTGAAGAAGCATCCACTTTCTTTCATATATTCTAGGTTGATTTTAGCAGTCCCAAGCACAAATATCATAAAGCAATATAGTGATAGTTTATTGTTAATATGGTACATAATTAAGTTTTTATGATTTACTTGTAATTTTTTAGCGTATACCTTGACTTTTACTATATCTTCAGTTTTTCTAGGATTTTTATGTTTCATAAGTTTTATGTTATGATGTGGTAGTGACAATTTAGAATTTGAATTCTTTCTATGTGATGCAGCAGTTTAGTGCTTGCTGGTTCTTTCAGCAAGGCTATAGTTGGTTCATTGCCCCATTTCTTTTGTAAACTGATCAATAGAACGGCTGTGGTGACAGTACTTGGCTTTCAAAATCAAATCTGTGAACTTCTCATGTTTGTTGTTAGATTGTTCTTCAGCTTCCTGTAGACCAGATCCTGTTGCAGAGCTGTTATTTTCTAGTGGTAATCGCCAGCACGTAATGAAAGTGTAGCATTTCCTTTGCCAGCAGGTAGGGCTATTGCGTTTTCATCTTCTTTCAGCAGTCTTAGTGCCCTCTGTTCTACTGTTGTCATATTTGGTTTCCGAAGTTGGTATTTTTTGATGATCTTGTATGTTTCCCATCTAATAAACAGCAAATGCCCATTACATACAATGTACTGGCCACCAGTCATAGGAGAAACACAGTACTACATCTCACAATACTGCATAGAACACATTAGATGCATACATCAGGAGCTTAAGATAAGTCAGCAGTGGCAGAACATAGCTTCAATGAGGGACGTACATTCGAATTTAAGGAAACCAAAATGTTGTGCCGAGCTAGTGAGAGTATCATCAAAGAATCTATTGAGATAAGACTCCATGTAACCTTGTTAACAGGGTCAAAGGCTATCAGCTAAGTTCAACATGGAACCCTGCGCTAGCAGCTATGCGCCAAGAACACACCCGACAGCTGGCGCTTCAAGAGTCAGAGGTCACCAATGATACCTCACCAGATGTCCACTGGGAACCTAACTTGGGATATTATTTCCCTAGTGTCATGTGAGTTCCACTTCCCCCATGTGTGAGAATTGCAGGTGTTCACAATACCATTACGTGTAAAAGTGTAGCCTTGTCTGTAAATAAAGTGTGTAGCATGACATATGTCTGTACAGTCAATCATTGACAAAATTGGGGAATACAGAAGCGTCTGATTCCACCCATCTGCTTTGACCCATGACGTCACCAGTATGATGCCTATGGTGTCATTACATAAATGACAACAAACACGAAAATACATATAACACCAACACACACATCTCTCTCCAAAAATATAATCAAACTAACGGGACGAACGTGGGAGATTGGGGGGTTCTGGGTGGGGACAAACTAAATATAAACATACAGACACACATACACCACAATCCCAAACCACACAAGACGATGACATAAAAACACACAAAATTCCCAAGTTCCGCTACACTTACAATATCGGCAGGAATCGGTTACTTCCCTTCATCTACATAGTTCAACCACAGTTGTCGAAACCACAAAATAAAAACCAACTACTCCAAAAATTATAATCACACTGCAACTATCAATACCATAAAACCAACACCTAAAACAACAAAAATTGGAATTGGACACTTCCCTTGACCTATATAGGTCAACAGCAGCTCACTATACCAGAACACATAGCTACAACACTTTGGAATTGTACACTTCCCTTGACCTATATAGTCAACAGCAACTCATGATACCAAGTCACACAGAGCTATGACAACAAATTGCTATCGGTCACTTCCCATGACCTAAGCAGCCCAAATACAGCTGAAAATTGAAATAGAGTACTTCCCTCTAAGATACATAAATCAACTACAAGTGCCGGAAAAAAAAAAAAAAAAAAAAAAAAAAAAAAAAAAAAAAAACGCCAACACATGCAGTAAATAACACCAAACCAACAACACATAAAAACACCACGGAAGATCATAACACATGAACAATAGACCCACAAAAAAAAGACTACTTACCATAAAAAAGTTCCAGCACTACATACTAACCCCAAACTCGCATATTCTGCTGGCATACCCCACATTTAACTGTCTCCGTCACAAGCCCAAAAAGTTGCAGAATCTTAATGACGGACGACATGTCGTCCCCATTTCAGCCCACAGACACATGCTATTAAACTTAGAAGTCATATCTGTACCTAACAAAAGAAGCCACAAATTGAATTAAATGACTTACCGCGCAATAGACAGCAAACCGATAACATCAAACGACACCACAATAACATAAACACACCGGAAACTTAATTCCTAACTTGCCGAAACTAACTGCCATTCTTCTACCGATAAATGCACACTCCCAGCACTGACACCCTAATGAACCCAATACACCACCAGAGGATACCACCAACCACAACAAGACGGCGTCTACAAATACAATACACTCATAAACTAAACTCCGTGCCGTCATGACGTCATACAACACGACACCCTTACGTCACAGGTTGAAGCCGATAGGTGGGATCGGACACCTCCGTTGACCCCACTGAGTCATCGGGATGTTGCAAAGGCTGCACATGGAATGGGTACAAGCCTTCAGAACGTAACAGACGCCGCACTCACATGCGCAGAATATCGAGGCAACAACTAGTGCGCCATGTACTGGTTGTGGTATTCTGTTGTACCATTGCAATAATGCCTTCTCTTTCCTCAGCTAGCTGGATGGCCTCACAGTCTGGTTTTACTTGTACACTGGGTGGTGTTCTGAGTTCACGTAATATATGAAAACTGTGGGAAATAACCTGACATAGGTAGTTCGTCCCTCAAGGAAAAGTCTGTGGTATTCTTTCAGAGCCGCATGGGTAGTGTCATCACAGTATCTGTATACGAACAACATGCCTGTACATTCTGCATGGGTATGCAGCATTTCAGTATTTATGGATACAAAGACTTGCTTAATTAAACAACACCAACCATGACTTGCACGTGGCCTGCTGACTGATCCGACCCATGATTGTGCGCTATGTACGCTTGCATCTGTTGCCTCGGTGGACGTCAGAGAGTTGCCATCTGTTGTAAAAGCCCCACACTTCGTGTAGGATAGATCAGTTATCCGTCCCACCATTATTCTGTCCAACGCAGCATCTACGAGGGCCGTTTGAAAGTCCAAGAGATGGCACCGCCAGCACGTATCGAGGTTATGTTTAGTTAGTAGCATCTTTGGAAAGAACACATACCAAGTTTCAGCCATATTGGTCTATTTCTTTGAGTTTGGCATTCGTGTCGATCAAGGATGTCGAGTGATTGTCAAAAATTGAAGAAAAAAGAATTCCGTGTGCTGATTTAATGTTACTTTATGAAAGGCAAAACGCCTCTGGAGACTAAAGAGGAGCTTGATAAACATTACGGTGACTCTGCACCTTTGATTAGAACAGTTTATAAGTGGTTTCAAAATTTTTTGAGTGGCCATATGGCCACAAGTGACGCTGAACATTCTGGACACCCTGTGGAGGTTACGACTCCACAAATCATTGATAAAACCCATGATATGGTGATAGATGACAGAAGAGTTAAGGTACATGAGATTGCTAGTGCTGTGGGCATCTTGAATATATGGATACATAATATTTTGCATAAACATTTGGACATGAGAAAGCTATCCGCAAGATGGGTTCCACGATTGCTCGCAAACAACAATCTAAACAATGGGTTACCAAGGGAGAATTTGCACCAAAACAGGTGAAGACCATTCCTTCGGCCGGAAAGGTTATGGCAACTGTCTTTTGGGATTCGTAAGGGATAATCCTCCTCGATTATCTGGAAAAGGGTAAAACTATTACGGTTCATATTATTCAGCGTTACTGGACTGTTTGAAAACCGAGCTGCAAGAAAAACACCAGCGATTGGACCGCCAAAAGTCCTTTTCCATCACGACAATTCACCAGCACAAACCTCAGCAGTTGTGGTCGCAAAATTAAAGGAAATACGATTCCAACTCATTTCACATCCCCCCTATTCTCCAGACTATTCTCCCTCGGACTAGTATTTGTTCCCCAATTTGAAGAAATGGCTGGCAGGACAAAGATTTTATTCAGACGAGGAGGTGATTGTTGCAACTAATAGCTATTTTGCAGACTTGGACAATTCCTATTATTCAGAAGGGATCAACAAATTAGAACAGCGTTGGACAAAGTGTATAAGTCTAATAGCGACTATGTCGAAAAATAAAAAAGGTTTATCCCAAACATGTAAGTAGTTTTTATTTTTGCATGGACTTTTCAAATGCTCCTCGTATACTGTGTGTGCTCTGGCCGAAGGCAGTTCGCTCCGCGCTCTTGTATGTGCAAGTGCTGAATAAAGCAAGACCCATAGGTAGTGTTGTTTGGATAAGTGAAACATACTCAGGTGGTATACAAAGCAAATCATTTAGTATTTATAATCGCCTATGGTTCTCTCTTGTGAAACACTTTTTCCACTGATAATTGCTGCATCATCAGTATGTGCATAAATCTGAGTTGGCTTCATGCCTATACAGGGTGTTACAAAAAGGTACGGCCACACTTTCAGGAAACGAAGGGAAGACGAATGGAATATTCCAGAATTTGAAACACGAACATCTGCTAGCATGAGTTTCTTAGAAGTAGATACCTTAGGGGTTGCGAAGCAATTCAAATCGCTTGATACGGGCAAGTCTTCAGGTCCAGATTGTATACCGATTAGGTTCCTTTCAGATTACGCTGATACTATAGCTCCCTACTTAGCACTCATATACAACCGCTCGCTCACCGATAGATCTGTACCTACAGATTGGAAAATTGCGCAGGTCGCACCAGTGTTCAAGAAGGGTAGTAGGAGTAATCCATTTAACTACAGACCTATATCATTGACGTCAGTTTGCAGTAGGGTTTTGGAGCATATACTGTATTCAAACATTATGAATCACCTCGAAGGGAACGATCTATTGACACGTAATCAGCATGGCTTCAGAAAACATCGCTCTTGTGCAACGCAGCTAGCTCTTTATTCGCACGAAGTAATGGCCGCTATTGACAGGGGATCTCAAGTTGATTCCGTATTTCTAGATTTCCGGAAAGCTTTTGGCACCGTTCCTCACAAGCGACTTCTAATCAAGTTGCGGAGCTATGGGGTATCGTCTCAGTTGTGCGACTGGATTCGTGATTTCCTGTCAGGAAGGTCGCAGTTCGTAGTAATAGACGGCAAATCATCGAGTAAAACTGAAGTGATATCAGGTGTTCCCCAGGGAAGCGTCCTGGGACCTCTGCTGTTCCTGATCTATATAAATGACCTGGGTGACAATCTGAGCAGTTCTCTTAGACTGTTCGCAGATGATGCTGTAATTTACCGTCTAGTAAGGTCATCCGAAGACTAGTATCAGCTGCAAAGCGATTTAGAAAAGATTGCTGTATGGTGTGTCAGGTGGCAGTTGACGCTAAATAACGAAAAGTGTGAGATGATCCACATGAGTTCCAAAAGAAATCCGTTGGAATTCGGTTACTCGATAAATAGTACAATTCTCAAGGCTGTCAATTCAACTAAGTATCTGGGTGTTAAAATTACGAACAACTTCAGTTGGAAGGACCACATAGATAATATTGTCGGGAAGGGGAGCCAAAGGTTGCGTTTCATTGGCAGGAGACTTAGCAGATGCAACAAGTCCACTAAAGAGACAGCTTACACTACACTCGTTCGTCCTCTGTTAGAATATTGCTGCGCGGTGTGGGATCCTTACCAGGTGGGATTGACGAAGGACATCGAAAGGGTGCAAAAAAGGGCAGCTCGTTTTGTGTTATCGCGTTATAGGGGAGAGAGTGTGGCAGATATGATACACGAGTTGGGATGGAAGTCATTACAGCATAGACGTTTTTCGTCGCGGCGAGACCTTTTTACGAAATTTCAGTCACCAACTTTCTCTTCCGAATGCGAAAATATTTTGTTGAGCCCAACCTACATAGGTAGGAATGATCATCAAAATAAAATAAGAGAAATCAGAGCTCGAACAGAAAGGTTTAGGTGTTCGTTTTTCCCGCTCGCTGTTCGGGAGTGGAATAGTAGAGAGATAGTATGATTGTGGTTCGATGAACCCTCTGCCAAGCACTTAAATGTGATTTGCAGAGTAGTCATGTAGATTCCTCACACACAAATAAAGAAAAGATGTTATGTGGACATGTGTCCGGAAATGCTTAATTTCCATGTTAGAGCTCATTTTAGTTTCGTTCACCTACGCTCAATGGAGCACGTTATCATGATTTCATACGGGATACTCTACCTGTGCTGCTAGAACATGTGCCTTTACAAGTACGACACAACATGTGGTTCATGCACGATGGAGCTCCTGCACATTTCAGTCGAACTGTTCGTACGCTTCTCAATAACAGATTCGGTGACCGATGGATTGGTAGAGGTGGACCAATTCCATGGCCTCCACGCTCTCCTGATCTCAGTCCTCTTGACTTTCATTTATGTGGGGGCATTTGAGAGCTCTTGTCTATGCAACCCCGGTACCAAATGTAGAGACTCTTCGTGCTCGTGTTGTGGACAGCTGTGATACAATCCTGCTTGAAGTCTACATAGAAGTTATGAAGCACAATATTATAGTCATATACCTCTTCATGTACTACCCTCAGCACAAATATGTGATCTTTTGTTGGTCTATTAGGCCAAAATTGACACTGATATTCTCCCAGAGTCTCCTCTGCATAAGGAACTTCTGTTATAAATAATACTAGGGAGAATTTTATAGTTACATTGAGCAGGGTACTGCCTCGGTAATTTGAACAAGTCTTGTCTACTTTTTTATGGATTGGTTGAATTATTCATAAGGTCCACTATTCTGGGGTTCTTTCCTGATTCTGTATCAACTTCATAAGTTTGTGGATTTACTTATGGAGACCAATTCCCCATTTTTCAACAGTTCTGCTGTTATTCCATCAGACCTGGTCTCTTCTAGTTTTTTCAGACAGTGCAACATCTTCTGTAGCTCCTGTAATGTGGGTTCTCCATCTTTGGATTTGCAGTGTAATAGTGTGGTTGCACATTTCTGCTTGAATAGTCCTCCAGAATTTCCTTGACGTATTCTCTCAATCAATCCAGAACACCTTATTTATTTGTCAGCAAATTTCTCTCTTTTTCCCTTACATGCTGTTGTTTTCTGTCTGTTTTTCTTGAGTTGTTTCTTTAATTTTTTTTACAAAACTTCCTGCTCTCATTCCTTTGACGGTACTCTTCCATTCGTCTATCTTTCTCCTTACGACTTACCCTTTTTTTCTCTCCTACACACCCTTTCTGCCTCTCTCTCTTTTCATTATGCAGGGTGTTTATAAATGAATATCGGAGTTTTAACGCTTCATAATATTTATTACATTAAACATACAGCTATAAATGATATGTCAAATGAAAGAGCAACTCAGTTCTACCAAGAACCTTATAAATGTTCAATGTGAGCACCATTTGTCACACGGCACACGTCAAGCCTATAGCCGAGCGCTGGATAGGCCGCAAGGGGCCCAATAACAGGGCTTGCTTTGCTTGGCCTCCACATTCGCCTGACCTAATGCCATGCAATTTTTTCCTTTGGGGCTTCATCAAGGATTGTGTGTATGTGCCTCTGTTACCAGAAGACCTCCCTGAATTAACAAACCAGATTGAAGCAGCTGTTGCTACAATCACTGAAGACACACTTACCAGCGTTTGGGACTTGATGTGTGCTGTGTGACAAATTGTGTTCACAATGAACATTAATAGGTTCTTGGTAAAACTGTTTGAGTTGCTCTTTCATTTAACATATCATTTATAACTGTAAGTTTAATACAATAAATATTATAAAGCATTAAAACACCCTGTATAATGCCTGATCTGATCACGTATTTTGCTGTAAGCATTCCAGCCTCACTTTGTTTTTCTGTTCTGCTGCCTGTCTGCATTCATCATCATACCAGTCTCCATTTCTGATTCTCCTTGTTTCCACCAGTATCTAACAAGCTGTTGTCAGAATGGCATTTTTAATAGAGTTCCATTCTTTGTCTATACGGTCTCCACCACCTTTTGTTTGTAACTTGTGTGTCAATCTGTTCTGATTCTGTTGAATAGTAGACCTATCTTTCAGTTTTTATGTATTCCATTTCTTTGCTCTAGTGCTATTTCCTTTGGGAGACACAGCAAGTTTCTGTCTCATTTTGGGGCCTACTAGATGGTCAGAATCTGAATTAGCATCTACATCTACAATTATACTCCTCAAGCCACCCAACGGTGTGTGGCGGAAGGCACTTTACGTGCCACTGTCATTACCTCCCTTTTCTGTTCCAGTCGCGTACGGTTCGTGGGAAGAACGACTCTCTGAAAGCCTTCGTGCGCACTCGAATCTCTCTAATTTTACATTTGTGATCTCCTCGGGAGGTATAAGTAGGGGGGAAGCAATATATTCGCCACCTCATCCAGAAATGCATCCTCTCGAAACCTGGCGAGCGAGCTATACCGTGATGAAGAGGCCTCTCTTGCAGAGTCTGCCACTCGAGTTTGCTAAACATCTCCGCAATGCTATCACGGTTATCAAATAACCCTGTGACGAAACGCGTCGCTTTTCTTTGGAGCTTCTCTATCTCCTCCGTCAACCCGACCTGGCACAGATCCCACACTGATGAGGAATACTCGAGTATAGGTCAAGCGAGTGTTTTGTAAGCCACCTCCTTTGTTGATGGACTACATTTTCTAAGGATTCTCCCATTGAATCTCAACCTGGTACCTGCCTTACCAACAACTAATTTTATACGATCATTTCACTTCAAATTGTTCCGTATGCATACTCCCAGATATTTTACAGAAGTAACTGTTACCAGTGTTTGTTCCGCTATCATGTAATTGTACAATAAAGGATCCTTCATTCTATGTATTCGCAATACATTACATTTGTCTCTGTTAAGAGTCAGTTGCCACTCTCTGCAGCAAGTGCCTATCCGCTGCAGATCTTCCTGCATTTCGCTACAATTTTCTAATGCTGCAACTTCTCTGTATACTTCTCAGGAAGTGTGCACATTTCTCGCACGCCAACCACTTCGATACCAGTACAGTGTGTTCAGTTTGCCGTAGTAAACACTATTCCACCGATTTGTGTTTTGCACCACAGCCGGGCGGGCGCCATGTTGACGCGACTGCTGCTGCACGCGCTGGTGCGGCGCTTCTTCTCCGTCGCGTACGTGGCGGTGGCGCTCGTCCTGGCCGGCAGCTTCCTTCTGCTGGCCGTGACGAGCGGCGGGCTGCCCTCGCCGTGGCCGGCGTGCCCGGAGCGGCCACCTCCGCCGGAGCGGCCGCCCGGCCGCTTCCTGGTAGTGCTGGTGGTGTCGGCGCCGGCCAACGAGGGCGCCCGCGACACGCTGCGCGACACGTGGTTCCGCTCCTGCCCGCAGGACGGCGACGTGCGCTGCTACTTCGTGTTGGGGACCGCCGGTCTCCCGAGGGACACGGTGCGCGAGCTGGAGGACGAGCGAGACCGCCACCACGACCTGCTTCTGCTGCCCGAAGTCACCGACACGTTCGCCAATCTCACGCTCAAGGTGCGTGGACCACCCTGCCCCGTACGGTTCTCTTTTATTTTGTTCACATGAGAGTGATCCGACTGTGGTGTCGGTTAACAGTTCCTTTTGAATTACATTACTTGTACGAGGTGCATTCAAGTTCTAAGGCCTTCGATTTTTTTTCTCCAGACTGGAAAGAGAGAGAAACATGCGCATTGTTTTAAAATGAGACCGCGTTCATTGTCAATACGTCCCAGAGATGGCAGCACTGTACGGCAGATGGAATTTTACCGCCAGCGGCAAGAATGAGAACCGTTTTAAATACTTAAAATGGCGACGTTTTCCTGACTCGAACAGCGTGCCATCATTCGTTTTCTGAATTTGCGTATTGTGAAACCAATTGAAATTCATCGACAGTTGAAGGAGACGTGTGGTGATGGAGTTATGGATGTGTCGAAAGTGCGTTCGTGGGTGCGACAGTTTTTCGAAGGCAGAACATCGTGTGACAACAAACCGAAACGACCTCGGGCTCGCACAAGCCGGTCTGATGACACAATCGAGAAAGTGTAGAGAATTGTTTTGGGGGATCGCCGAATGACTGTTGAACAGATCGCCTCCACAGTTGGCATTTCTGTGGGTTCTGTGCACACAATCCTGCATTACGACCTGAAAATGCGAAAAGTGTCATCCGGGTGGGTGCCACGAATGCTGACTGAAGAGCACACAGCTGCCTGTGTGGCATGTTGCCGAGCAATGTTGACGCGCAACGACAGCATGAATGGGACTTTCTTTTCGTCGGTTGTGACAATGGATGAGACGTGGATGCCATTTTTTAATAGAGAGACAAAGCGTCAGTCAGCTCAATGGAAGCACACAGATTCACCGCCACCAAAAAAATTTCGGGTATCCACCGGTGCTGAAAAAATGATGGTGTCCATGTTCTGGGACAGCGAGGGTGTAATCCTTACCCATTGCGTTCCAAAGGGCACTACAGTAACAGGTGCATCCTACGAAAATGTTTTGAAGAACAAATTCCTTCCTGCACTGCAACAAAAACGTCAGGGAAGGGCTGCGCGTGTGCTGTTTCACCGAGACAATGCACCCGCACATCGAGCTAACGTTACCTAACAGTTTCTTCGTATAACAACTTTGAAGTGATTCCTCGTGCTCCCTACTCACCTGACCTGGCTCCTAGTGACTTTTGGCTTTTTCCAACAATGAAAGACACTCTCTGTGGCCACACATTCACCAGCCATGCTGCTATTGCTTCAGCGATTTTCCAGTGGTCAAAACAGACTCCTAAAGAAGGCTTCGCTGCTGCCATGGAATCATGATGTCAGCATTATGAAAAATGTGTACGTCTGCAGGGCGATTACGTCAAGAAGTAGCACCAGTTTCATCGATTTCGGGTGAGTAGTTAGTTAAAAAAAAAAATCGGAGGCCTTAGAACTTGAATGCACCTCGTATACCGTGGATCCAGCAATTAGGAATATCTGAAATGTGAAAAGTATTCAAGCAGTTACCTCTAAATTAATTTTAGTTCAATCCAATGGTATACGGGATGTTCAAAAAGCACTTTCCGCAGTGCCGTATGATTGTTAGTCGCGCGTGCCATTTGATGTTCGCCTGCCTGGGTTACTTCCTTTTAAGTGGACTCTCCCAACATTCCATTGTATCCTTTATCTCAGCCTGCGTCAGTAGTATTGTTGTACAGTCTCACAGTTCTTTCAATTTGTTCATCAGAAGCGTTATGAAGTCCCCGCAGATCGTCTTTCATTATCAGGAACAGATGGAAGTCAGACGGTGCTAAATCTCGACTATACTGAGGATGCCATACGGTGGTGACATTCAGTCTCTGAAGTTCTGCTGTGGTGGCATGTGAAGTGTGTGGTTTGCCATTGGCGTGCTGCAGGAAAACATTTCCATTTTCCTTTCAGACCCTTGTTAGTCACCATTTCAGAATTCGCAGCATTGAGATATAACGCTCTGAATTTGTTGTTGTTCTGTGATCAAAGAAATTGACACGGATAACACCATCTGCGTCCCAGAACACTGTGGCCATGATTTTTCCAGCTGAGGGCTGCATCTTGAATTTCTTTTTCTGGGGTGAGTCTTTGTGTCGAAATTCAGTAGACTGACATTTCATCTCCAGGTCGTAATGGTGTACCCACGTTCCGTCTCCTGTCACAGTTGAATGGATTAAGGCATCACCTTCATTCTTGTAATGCAAGAGGAGTTCCTGGCAAATTTCAAGTCCGTGCGCTTTCATTTCAGGAGTCAGCATCCGGGGTATCTATCGTGAACAGATCTTCCGATGGTCAAACAAAGCAATAATGTGGCCCACACGTTCTTGTGAAATGCTGATCATGCTTGCAATTTCTCTCCGAGTGATACGACGATCATCCTGAATCAATCTGTCAACATTTTGCTTGTGAAACTCGGTGGTTGCTGTCACAGGATGTCCAACCCTTTCTTTGCCATGCAGGTCAGTTGTTCCCGCCTCAACGTTTTTAAACTTACTCACCCAGTACTCACATCGTCACAATTGCCATAAACTGCTTTCATTCTCTGATGAATCTCCTTTGGGGTAATGCCTTCTGCTGTCAGGAATTCAATGACTGCATGTTGCTTAAATCGCATTGACCGACCATCTGCTCAGGGTTCCATACAGTACACTGTAACAACACAATGGTTCAATGCTAAGGCTGCTTGCCAACTGGAGCTGTAGACAAGAGGTTACAGAACAAGCCAGTACCTGCTGCATACCAATGCTGCCAACTGTTGAAGGGCTATGAAGGTGGAGGCATTACTTTTCAGTCAACCCTTGTAATTTCCATATGAGATGGTAATATTTGTTACTTGTGTGCAATGTTTACAGGAAGGGATACAGACTTTGTACTGTGATAACCATCTGCATCTCCAGTAGCCTGCAGTCGCGTAAGAGATTCCATTTCACAATTGTTCGCAGTACTTTTTTGAACGGTGAGCCACGGAATGTTCAGTTGTTGCGACACAGCTTGTGCACTGCTCGAAGATTGCAAATTGCATCCAGCATTCTCAGCTGTGGTAATGGTAATATCTTCAACAATTTGTAATGCAATTGGGTATCAGTCTCTATCATGAACAGTTCCTGAATCGCCAACTAATGTGAAATTCTAAATTGTGCTCTTCAACCCACTTTGCAAAAAGAGGAACTCTCTGTATTCCTGTAATGCATCTGCACTTGTGAAGAGCAACAGCACTCTTGCTGTTGTTTTGATATACATACATATGTTAACTGTCTAAACTGCAGTACACACTGATGCCTGTGTTTCAACCCTATATCATCATACCAGTATCAGTACCGGTGCCTAATGGCAAATCATGACACTAACACTACTGACAACGTAAATCGTGCAGCACACACTTTGAACATCATTTCTATCAAGTGCAACAATGACACTAACAGCTGTGTTTGAAAATTATGAATTACCTCGGAGAAAATGACATATTGACACATGGTCAACACAGTTCCAGAAAACATTGTTCTTGTGTACCTCTCTTTCACATAAAGTAAGGACAGCTATCAACAGGTGATCTTGATCTGATTCCATATTTCTAGATTCTCAGAAGGCTTCTGGTACTGTTGCACACAGGTGGCTTGTAATCAGATTGTGTGCCCACGGAGTATTGTCGAAGTTATGTAACTGGATTAGTGATTTCCTGCCAAAGTGCTGGCAATTCATAGTAATTGAGAGAAAGTTGTCAAGTCAAACAGAAGTAATTTCTGGAGTTCCCCAAGAAAGTTTTATAGGCTCTTTCCTATTCCTAGCCTATGTAAACAATTTAGAAGGCAATCTAAGCAGTCTTCTTACATTGTTTGTATATAAACCTCTTGGTTCGTATCTAGTACAATCAACAGAAGATCAAAACCAATTGAAAAATAATTTAGACCAGATAGCAGCAAACCCCCGATTCCTGGAAGAATCCAACTTCAATGTATAAAACAGTTCCAAACATTTGGTTTTTTTTACAAATGAGTTAATGTGTTAAATGTGTGACCTCAAGAACGGAAGTGAGAAAAGTTTATAGAAGGCTTGAAATTGTGCTTAAAGTTTGTTGGAAGTTGCTAAGTACTCCCATTATGAAGCAATGGATGAATATACACTAACCTCCATAAGTTTAGGAACACCAGGCAGTTATGGACACTGGAAACAAAATACATTATAAAATTGCATTTTATTGTTTTTTTTTTTTTTAAGGTTTATTAAGCTCAAGCAATACATAAGTAAATGCAACTATTATATTTTAGATTCGTCGGAGTGGTATTTGAAAATGTACTGGGCCGGGATTCGAACCTGGGATCTCCTGCTTTCTAGGCAGGTATGGCAACCAGTGCGCCACCCGGAACTCCGCATTATCGCAACTGCATGTACTATCTCAGTGGGCCTCACGGCCGATCAACACTCCCATTGGGTGCCATCTATCCGCAGTCCCAGTCCATTATACTCCTGTTCGCTACTTACAAGGGAACCTCCCCATCGCACCCCCCTCAGATTTTGTTATAAGTTGGCACAGCGGATAGGCCTTGAAAAACTGAACACAGATCAATCGAGAAAATAGGAAGAAGTTGTGTGGAACTATGAAAACATTAGCAAAATATACAAACTGAGTAGTCCATGTGCAAGATAGGTAACGTCAAGGATAGTATGAACTCAGGAGCGCCCTGGTCCTGTGGTTAGCATGAACAACTGCGGAACGAGAGGTCCTTAGTTCAAGTCCTCCCTCGAGTGAAAATTTTATTTTCGCAAAGTTATGATCTGTCCGTTCGATCATTGACGTCTCTGTTCACTGTAATAAGTTTTGTGTCTGTGTTTTGCGACCACACCGCAAAACCGTGCAATTAGTGGATGAAAGGATGTGCCTCTCGTTCCACAGCTGCTCATGCTAACCACGGGACCACGGCGCCCTCATATTATCCTTCACGTTGCCTATGTTGCGCATGGACTACTCAGTTTGTATATTTTGCTAATTTTTTTCATAGTTCCACACAACTTCTTCCTGTTTTCTCGACTGATTTGTGTTCAGTTTTTCGAGGCCTATCCACTGTGTCAACTTATAACTAAATCTGAGGGGGATGGGGAGGTTCCCTTGTTAGAGATTCCCACAGAAGGTCGGCTGTATTTTTGCGTTCACACTGAAGAAAGTGGATCCATCATCCAGCCAGGCTTATAACGCTTAGCGAAAATGTGTACCGGTCGACAATGATTCCTCTTATATCCCTCTGCAACTGATAACAGTGATCCCCATTCAATTTCCATTCCTCAGAATAGCCACACATTTCTTCAGTCACTGTCTTGCATACTTTCGGCATGTGATGGGTCAGTTTTGGCAGGCTTTCATTTGGTTCCGTTCTTGCTCCAGGACTTCCCATAAGTGTGTCCCTCACAGATTCCCAGTTTTTGGATTGCCCTGCCTAACCCATACTGCAGTAGCTCAATTGGGTTACAATCAGGGGACTGGGGTGGCCACTGCATGTTTTTCAAAATTTTCTGAACCTCTTAAGACTTCACATAGTTCTGACACAGGTGGGGATGTATGTTTTCGGTCGTTGCCTTGCTGCAAGACAAACCCTTTCCCAATCAGACGCATGCCTTGGCATGTTGCTGAAATAGCACGATAATCCTTTTGGTTCATTTTTCCAACTACTTTCACCAAATCTCTAACTTTATTCCCTCCAAAGGTCCCCATACCATCACAGTTGGAATTACGCACTGAGGAATCAACCATTCGTCGGGTAAACAGTGTGCGAATCAATGGTGTTTACTTGTGTACGAATCAATGGTGTTTTATTCCAAATGTTTTGAACTTGGATTTGTCATCCTTGGATGTCCAGTGTTGGTGCGCTGTAACCCATTGAAGCCATTTACTCTTTTATTCTTATTAACAGGATGTAAAAATGTTTTCCTTCCTGCTAACATAACACTGGAGGTTGTTTTCTGCCACGTGTCGTCTCACTGTTGACTCACCCACTGGTGTATGCTCATTGTGTTTAGTTCAGCAATCAATTTATGGACACTTTTGAATCTGCTACATTTACTGGTCATTACCAAGTACTTTTTCTGGCATTCTGATATTTTCCCGGGTACTCCTGAGTGGGGACGATCATCGTAGGAGAATCTATCTCATTGCTGGTGTACAGTCTTGACAACTCTGCTAATGGAAATTTTCAATTTCTGTGATGGTTGTCGGACACTATTGCCTTCTTGGTGCAAAGTGATTATCTTTACTCACACATCATAAGGAATCTGACATCTTGTGGCCATTTTCAGTTACTTTTGCTGTGTGTACTACCTTCTATCGCAGTGTGTCCTTCCTTCGTACAAAAATAACTACAAGTGAACAAAACTGTGAACAACATACCTCTACACAGTCATGCTGTTTATTGGCGCCACCTGGTGTGTTTAGTAGAACTGTTTAGACAGGAAAAGTCAGTTTATATAAAAATGAGCAATACTTGTATGTACCAATATGTATGTATATGTACAATAATTATTTGTAAAATACTGTGTCATTATTAATTGTTGTTTGAGCATACTATTCTGTATTCTAACCAGTAACTCACATAGATCACTTCCATTTTGCACTGTTGTTTGGTGTTTCCACACTTACAGAGGGTACTGTAGTCTGAGTAATTTGTTCTCCATTTTAAGCAAAAGCAAGTATTTCACACATTTCAATGTTTGTAACATTGTATCTCGTGAGCTATGCCATTCAGCGATATAATTTTGCAACTGCATTCAGTGCTACACTCCTGGAAATTGAAATAAGAACACCGTGAATTCATTGTCCCAGGAAGGGGAAACTTTATTGACACATTCCTGGGGTCAGCTACATCACATGATCACACTGACAGAACCACAGGAACATAGACACAGGCAACAGAGCATGCACAATGTCGGCACTAGTACAGTGTATATCCACCTTTCGCAGCAATGCAGGCTGCTATTCTCCCATGGAGACGATCGTAGAGATGCTGGATGTAGTCCTGTGGAACGGCTTGCCATGCCATTTCCACCTGGCGCCTCAGTTGGACCAGCGTTCATGCTGGACGTGCAGACCGCGTGAGACGACGCTTCATCCAGTCCCAAACATGCTCAATGGGGGACAGATCCGGAGATCTTGCTGGCCAGGGTAGTTGACTTACACCTTCTAGAGCACGTTGGGTGGCACGGGATACATGCGGACGTGCATTGTCCTGTTGGAACAGCAAGTTCCCTTGCCGGTCTAGGAATGGTAGAACGATGGGTTCGATGACGGTTTGGATGTACCGTGCACTATTCAGTGTCCCCTCGACGATCACCAGAGGTGTACGGCCAGTGTAGGAGATCGCTCCCCACACCATGATGCCGGGTGTTGGCCCTGTGTGCCTCGGTCGTAAGCAGTCCTGATTGTGGCGCTCACCTGCACGGCGCCAAACACGCATACGACCATCATTGGCACCAAGGCAGAAGCGACTCTCATCGCTGAAGACGACACGTCTCCATTCGTCCGTCCATTCACCCCTGTCGCGACACCACTGGAGGTGGGCTGCACGATGTTGGGGCGTGAGCGGAAGACGGCCTAACGGTGCGCGGGACCGTAGCCCAGCTTCATGGAGACGGTTGCGAATGGTCCTCGCCGATACCCCAGGAACAACAGTGTCCCTAATTTGCTGGGAATTGGCGGTGCGGTCCCCTACGGCACTGCGTAGGATCCTACGGTCTTGGCGTGCATCCGTGCGTCGCTGTGGTCCGGTCCCAGGTCGACGGGCACGTGCACCTTTCGCCGACCACTGGCGACAACATCGATGTACTGTGGAGACCTTACGCCCCACGTGTTGAGCAATTCGGCGGTACGTCCACCCGGCCTCCCGCATGCCCACTATAGGCCCTCGCTCAAAGTCCGTCAAGTGCACATACGGTTCACGTCCACGCTGTCGCGGCATGCTACCAGTGTTAAAGACTGCGATGGAGCTCCGTATGCCATGGCAAACTGGCTGACACTGACGGCGGCGGTGCACAAATGCTGCGCAGCTAGCGCCATTCGACGGCCAACACCGCGGTTCCTGGTGTGTCCACTGTGCCGTGCGTGTGATCATTGCTTGTACAGCCCTCTCGCAGTGTCCGGAGCAAGTATGGTGGGTCTGACACACCGGTGTCAATGTGTTCTTTTTTCCATTTCCAGGAGTGTATATGTGGGCACTATATGGAAATTTTGTTGCTAATACAGTTAGTAGTAAAGAAGAAATAAATTAAAACATTGAGCCTGTTGCCATAGGTTTACTGTGTAAACAGTGAAACGGTAATAAGCGATAAACTATTTTACTTTCATCGTGATCTGGAAGGTGTCACTTAGAAATAAGTTTCATAAAGGTTTGAAATTATGTGTAAAGTTTGCTGGAAGCCATCAAGTGATCTTTCTGATTCTGGACAAATAAAGCCTGTGTATTTCTTGAAATTTGGTTGGTGTAACTCAGTTTATTCAGAATAATAAACATCGATCAGAAATTGTCTGTCTTTGGATCCTTCACTGCAGTTGATGTTTCCTGTAAGTTTCTTAAGTAAAATAAGATTAGAGAATACTATGGTTCTCAAATGAGGTGAAAGGTTAGTTATTGTTTTAGGTAAGGTCTTATGTTGTACTGCGTCTCTCACACAGTTTTTTGTGGATCGTATATACTCCTATTCACAATTGATGTATTGTTGTGTATAGCAAATTTGCTGATTACAATTGCAGAAGTTGCTCATAACTACAGAAAATGTTATCCAGTGGTTGCAATTGAAATGCATGGAATATGATACAAAAACGATTACATATCTCTTGTTTTTAGAAAAAAAAAAAAGTGAAATGATATGAATAAACAATGTAATTACATTTTTGTAGTAGTAGTAGTAGTAGTAGTAGTAGTAGTAGTAGTAGTAGTAGTAGTAGTAGTAGTTGTTGTTGTTGTTGTTGTCTTCAGTCCTGAGACTGGTTTGATGCAGCTTTCCATGCTACTCTATCCTGTGCAAGCTTCTTCATCTCCCAGTACCTACTGCAACCTACATCCTTCTGAATCTGCTTAGCGTATTCATCTCTTGGTCTCCCTCTACAACTTTTACCCTCCACGATGCCCTGCAATGCTAAATTTGTGATCCCTTGATGCCTCAGAACATGCCCTTCTTCTTGTCAAGTTATGCTACAAACTCGTCTTCTCCCCTATTCTATTCAATATTACAATATGTAATACAGCAGCCAAAATAAACAATTTGTTTACATTCTGAATCTGGTGTCATTTTATGAAGTGCAGTAATTGAAAGGTAACTAATGCTGTTATGTTAGACAATAGCACAGCAAGCTGACAGTATGATAAACAGTTGTTGTAGGTTTCGAACATTATAGTACAGCACTTTTGCTATCTCTTTTGTTACTTGATAGTAAGTGAAAAGCCCTAATTACATTTGAACACATTGACAGTACACGTTCCTCACAAAATTGTTGAAAGTTACATTACAGAGCTCAAAAGGTGAAATTACTTATCTGGGTCATAGGCTAATGATATAATAGTTAATTGTGCAATCCGAGCTAGCTTCAAAATCGTATGAAAAATGAACTGTTATGTTTTATGTCAGGCAAGTGTGATCAGCCAGTGCCCGTTTGACAGGTGCTGACGGCTCTCGTGTGGGCGGACGAGAAGGCGGGGGCACAGTACGTGCTGAAGTGTGACGACGACACGTTCGTTCGGCTGCCGAAGATCGTCAACGAGCTGAAGGAGGGCGAAACGGCACCGTCGTCTGCGTCGCTCTACTGGGGGTTCTTTGACGGACGTGCTGCTGTGCAGAAGAAGGGCAAGTGAGTGCTGCTGCACCAACCCCGTCCCTCCCACTCTGTTGTAAAAACTCCCTGACTGGCCATCTAACTCCACCTCCATTACTCATTCAAAATTATGTCTCAACTTAATTCAGCGAATGTTGTAGTTCCAGTTTGAGATGTCTGTTACTGATCGGTAGTTGATGCTTTGAAAACAGAAAGCAAATTAGTGAGCAAATTTACATGTTCTCACAGTGCACTACTTGGTCCATTAGATTGTAAGGATTCAGCTTGTGATGCCACTACCCGAATTTACTGTATTATTATTAGACCGTGCAGCATCGGACTTCTGGAAAGCGGCTCTCGCATGTAATAGGTTTGAATAGACACCCTATAGTGATCCAACTACTACATGGAATTTTTGGAATAAATAATGGTAATGGCGCATAACAAACTTATTTTTACGTCTATATTTGATTATTAGTAGCACTGATAATCTCTTTGAAGTGACTGGACAGGGAGCACTTAATTCTGTATGTTTGGTATTGCCTAGGAGGAGCACATTATTCATTTAAAACAATACCACGGCCTGAAATCGTTTCACAATACGTAAACACACATGATAACCACTTGAACTTGTTTTAGATTAATGTAAACTACACAAATTGTAATTAAATGATTAATGGAAAATGTCATATTAAGTTGTGAAACAAATACTAACAAAGAGGTAGAGAGGCTGGCCAGTACTTACCTCAGCTCATTACAGCCGATAGATTCACAAAACGTACTGACCAGCACCTCTATCTCTTTGTTAGTACAAATTGTAATTACTGAATTTATTGTTATTGAGCTTGCATTGTGCTGAAGAGTAATTAAGGTGGGCACAGTACCTGACATCTTCCATCCGTTGCATGAAGCAGCGTCTGCTGGCAATTTCGGCATTAATTCCAACTATTTTCTCTTGTAATATAGCTACGCCAATAGTCATGCACCATAACTTTTTACTGATGTGGCAGCACATAGAAATCACTGGATATGGGGTAATAATGAACTATTTCCTTTAAATAATTGATTACACTATGGGAATGTAATTTAAACCACACAATTATTATTGCCCCCAAACTTTATGCACACTGTAGAGAACTTGGTTTGACTATTACACAAACTGATTCACAAAATATAAATGTACTGGTAATGGCGTCAGTATAACAACCACTGTTCATAATAATACTCTTGTAAGATAACTTCTAGTTAATTGCTACTGAAGTGAGCTCACCAATGGACCTTATCAATTATTTAGATCACAATACGCTGTTGGATGCGGCTACTGGCCCCTTCACGCCTCACCGTTGGCACAAGCAACTCGTCGCAATTAACACAGCGTTGCACCATGCAGTGCCGTGTACCCCGGAGCGGGAAACCGTACTATTTAGCCGCTCACAGCCCATCTTCGTCGAAATACCGCATCTTATAAGTCTTAGTGCCCATTTAGCTTGTAGCCATGCGATAAACAAAGTCCATATCTGTTTTCAGCTCACTTCTAAATGGTCTGTTAGCAACGTTACTGTAGCACACACTGGCAGTCACTTTTACACCACTTAACACTTGTTCTGCCTCAGAGCTCCACCAACTTACTTCTAGTGTCAATATTACGCGCCAACCTGTACACTGTTCTCATTCTCGGGGCTTCCCCCCACACCTAAACATTATTTTACATTACACCAAGTTCTCTATTTACAATTAAACATACCATAGCATTACAATATTCAATTACAGTCATTTTCATATATTGAAGTAATATTACATTTATATTTTTACTACACGTAACAATATTATTTAGTTTAATTCTTTTGTTATTTCGCTGTCAGAGTGCAGCACAAGCCAGCCGCATAGCGTTCTTTAATTTAGCTGCCACCAGGCAGAAGCACTTTGGCTTTGCCTTCGATTCTGGCCTACAGGTGGCATAAGTGTCCACTTTCTCTACCGTTACGCCTTGACTATGCCTGGCATTCACTAGACGGCACATTGTCACATTACGAGGTGTAACCAAACTTCGACTTCTGCTAATATTTCTGCTGCAAACTTTTCCACTATCTTGGGAGCTGGCTGTAAAGACTTGGGGTAAAGTGCTTCTGTCTACCTTGGAGGCCATTATGGCAAGCCAGATGTGCTTCTACACACAGTAAATTGTAGTGAAAAAAGTACCACACAGCAGAGATATGTACCACTGTGGAGGATGTTATGTTACAAATTCTGGACAATAGTGAGGTAATATAGTTGTCTGTCAGTGCTAATTATTGCCTTTGCCGGATTCAACATATTGACGGGGTTGAAACCATCATCACGATTAATTTAATCACTAATCTTTCTCTCTTACTCGTGGTGTTTCTTTCACCATAATATGAAGTACCAGCTGATCCAAGAGTCAGTATAAATTTGAAAACAGAATAAATCACGGAATAATGTAGATAGAGAGGTACAAATTGACACATGTGCTTGGAATGACATGGGATTTTATTAGAACCAAAAAATACAAATGTTCAAAAAATGTTCGACAGATGGCGCTTCATCTGATCAGAATAGCAATATTAGCATAACAAAGTAAGACAAAGCAAAGATGATGTTCTTTACAGGAAATGCTCAATATGTCCACCATCATTCCTGAACAATAGCTGTAGTCGAGGAATAATGTTGTGAACAGCACTGTTAAGCTTGTCCAGAGTTACGGCGAAGCATTGGCGTCGGATTTTGTCTTTCAGCATCGCTAGAGATGTCGGTCGATAATGATACACTTGCGACTTCAGGTAACCCCAAAGCCAATAATCGCACGGACTGAGGTCTGGGGACCTGGGAGGCCAAGCGTGATGAAAGTGGCGGCTGAGCACACGATCATCACCAAACGACGCGCGCAAGAGATCTTTCACGTGTCTAGGAATACTTTTTTTTTGTTCTAATAAAACCCCATGTCATTCCAAGCATGTGTGTCAATTTTTACCTCTCTATCTACATTATTCTGTGGTTTATTAAGTTTCCAAATTTATACTGACTTTTTGATCACACTGTATATTCCATATACATATGAACAATTTTGTCACTCTATCAGTATATTAGTGCCCATTCATGTGGACAGACAGTTGTTGGTTGTCATGCCCACATAGAATGCAACACAGTGGTTGTAACTTAACTCGTAGATCACATGACTGGTTTCACAGGTGCCCCTGCTTTGATGGGACAGTGATGCTTGTGACCAGATTGGACTAGGTGGTGGTGGGAGAGTGTACGGTACAGGTCTTATATCTAGGTCTATTACACACGGTGTATACGAACTGGGAAATCCGGGAAAAACCCGGGAATTTTTTCATCCGGGAGAAAACCGGGAAAAATCCGGGAATTGTTTAGAATTCCGAGAATTTTTCATTGTTTTAGTTTTCAGTTAAATTTTTGTGATTTTGATTGGTAAGAACCAATACTCTAACAAAAGATATTATGGTATCCCGCTACTGTAGAATAATACTGCAGCAACAAAACGTGAACAAGAGAGAAAAAAAAAAAAGAAGGAAGAAAATAAAACTTAAGTTGCAAAGGAAATGTGCCGTATACAACAACAAAACAGTGCTCATACGAGTGTCTGCCAGCAGCAAAGTGTGTCAAAGGCTTTAGCAAGACTATGCAATGTTTTGTAACAACAGATTGCCTCCGATGAGCATGGCGTGACAACTGTTTAAATTAGATTCGTTTGAGCAGTTGCAGGCGGACTCTTGCGCGTGCGCAGTTGAGTCGCGTATGAGTAGTACCTTCTCCTGCTTCTGGTTACAGAAGTGTGGCTGGGCACCGCTACTTAATATTGCTCCGGTTTCGAAATTAGTAAGTCTGTGGCTGATGCACAGAGCAGTCTGAGTTGTAGTGGGGAGGTGGGTTGTCTGCACGTGACCTGTGTCTATGTTTAGTGATTTTGTTGTTTCCTCTTCGTTTATTGCTCTCATGTTAAATGATAACAAAATGGATTTTTGTGACTGGGAGCTATCAAATGAATTAAAATACGTTCGCGTCATTACGGAAGGCTAAAATATGTTATTAGTTTTAGATTTTATGTCCACCTTTCTGACTGTCAAACATTAATTGCCTTACAGAACAATGGAGTTATTTTGGCCGGTTTGCTAAAGAGATTTTGCTTTTATTAATCTTTTCTGTTGAGGCAGTCAATTTATTCGAAACAAAGTGTTTAATTTCGCACTATTGGCTAGTTTCAACTGTTCGCTGCATTTCAAGTGCACGTATGGCATTATGCCATAATAAAGAACCAAACATGAGATAATACAGTACTGGTACTCCAAGAAATTTTCCATGCGAATGTGCATTTTAATTATGCGTTTTAGTATGGTTCACGAAATTCCGACGCTCTTGAAGTATCCTCTGATGTCTTGTTTCTTTTATGACATAATGTAAGATCTTTTAAAGTTTTACACGTACAAACATATATATGGGCTTTCTGCATCATCGTAGCTGTGACGCCTATTATCTGGCGCTCTCTTGCGACTGCTGAAACGAACCTGTTTCTAACAGGTCGCAGGAAAATATTGCAAATGGTGGTTTGAAGAGCATTACATTCAAAGGAGATTTCCTTTTATGTAGGATGAGCTATGTGCGAGAATGTATGATGATTTTCTTAAATCATAAAGTGTTTGACTCTCATTTAAAAATCAACTCTTTGAGGATGACCATTTAGAATAATTTCGAGCCCAGAAGATCAGACATTTACGTCGTTATTAAAAATTTTACTGGCACATTTGTGTTATGTATCTTAAAGTGTAACAAGCTTCTCTTCCAGCTTATTAATCTTTGAGACCAATATTATAGATGACTGGTATATATATTAATTTAAACCATTAACTTTTCTTATTTGTGTGTTCGCGCAACTTAAGAGTGATGTTGCTATTGGCTGACTACATCACGTGTCCAATGCTGTCATCAGCTGGCGAGATCACGTGACATGAGCTATGACTGGCTTACAAAAGCGCATCGCAACCTCGATTTCAATGCTTCAGAAAGTGACTTGCAATGTTTGGTGGAATTCGAATTTATACCTTCATAATACAAAAATATACAGCGTACATGTTGCTGCACATCAATGGTCTTTCAAAACGTGTTTTTCCCCCCTGAGTTACATTTTCTAAAGTGCCGGGAAATTCTACTCCGGTATATAAAACCATTAACATTCAAAGGATTGATGAGTTTTACAGTGCCAAATAAGAGTATACTGTCACTTAACATGGAAAAAGTGTATTTTCATCCAGCAGAAAGTGTATTTTTAACCGGGAAAAATCTTGTAATTTTTTTTCCTTGTCCACGTATACACCCTGTTACAGGGGTATGAGTCAGGAGGTAAGGGTTTGGGAGCAGGGGTTGTGTAGGGATGGACGAGTATATTGTGTAGGTTCAGTGACGGTGAAATACCACTGTGGAAGGGGTGAGAAGTATAGTGGGCAGGACATTTCTGGATTGTGGGCAGGACATTTCTTATTTCAGGGCATGATGAGAGGTAACTGAAACCCTGATGGAGAATGTAATTTAGTTGCTCCAGTCTTGGATGCTACTAAGATACGAGGAGAATTTACCTCTGTGGCCAGACAGTGAGACTTTGGGACTGGAAAGATAAGGCACAGGAGATTTGTTTTTGTACAAGGTTGGGAGGATAATTACGATCTATAAAGGCCTCAGTGAGACTCTCAGAATATTTCGAGAGGGACCACTCGTCACTACAGATGTGACGGCCACGGGTGGCTAAGCTGTATCGAAGGGACTTCTTAGTATGGAAAGGGTGGCAGCTGCCAAGTGGAGGTATTGCTACTGGTTAGTAGGTTTTATATGGATGGAGGTACTGCTGTAACCATTAATGGGGTGGAGGTCAATACCTAGGAAGGTGGCTTGTTTGGTTGAGTAGGACCAGGTGAAGCGAAAGGAGTTCTGGAGGAATGTAGATAGGATGGGTTGGTGTGGTGTGGTTGTGTTTTTCATGGAGGGGGCTTGCACCTTCTTGCTTCCCACTGTTGAAGAGATATTCGGGGATGGCAATTGCACATGGTGTATACGTCCGGGACAACCGGGAAATCCAGTAAAAACCTGGGAATTTTTCTGAATTCCAGGAATTTTTCATTGTTTTAGCTTTCAGTTAAATTTTTATAATTTTAACTGGTAAGAATTGATTCTCTGGCAAAGAATGTTACTGTATGCTGCTACTGGAGAATGATACTGCAACAATAAAATAGAAATGAGAAAAAAAGACAAAGCAGAAGGCGAGACATAGGCTGATTTACCAAAATCTTTATTAGCTAATTCAGATATATGGTAAGTACGCAAAGCAATAAAACTTTAGTGGCAAAGAAAATGCGCCATTTACAACTACAAAACACCGTGCATGCACATGCGTCTGCAAACAGCAAAAATATGTCAAACGCCTTAGAGCGAAGACTATGTAATACTTAGTAACAATAAACTGTTTTCTTTGAGCGTGACATCACAACTGTTTACATTAGGTTCATTTGACCAGTTGCCAGTGGGCTCATGCGCATGTGCAGTTGACTCGCATATGAGCAGTACCTTCTCCCGCTACTTGATGTGTGGCTGTTAGCTGTATCTGCAGTAGCAGCAAGCAGCCAGATGCTAACGAGAAAATTTTTTCTCGCGTGCCCTAGCTGCCAGATTCATGCATGCGCAGAGTTGTCTGAAGTGTACTGGGGAGGGGGTTAGTTTCCATGTGACCCGTACACAAGTTAAGTGATTTCGCTGTTTCCTCTTCGTTTACAGCTCCCACGTCACATGAAAACAAAACAGATTTCTGCAGCCGGGAGCTATCAAGTGAATTAAAATACATTCATGTAATTACCGAGGGCAGAAATATATTATTAGTTTCAGTTTTCTGATTTTACTTTATTTACAAATTATTAGCCGTCAAGCATTAATCGCCTAGCAGAACAATGAAGTTATTTTTGTCAATTTGCTAAAGAAATTTGGCTTTATTAATCTTACCACTGAGGCAATCAATTTATCTGAAACAGTGTTTCGTTCAACAGTATTGGGTAGTTCCAACTGCTCGCTGAATTTCAAGTGCACCACATTTTCATCTTCTGCCATGTATGGCATTATGCCATAATAAAGAACCAAATATGAGATAGTACAGTACTGGTACTCCAAGAAAATTTACACCCCAAAAAACCACACTGAAAAGCTTAATATCAGATGGGACCTACTTCATTGTGAATCTGAAAAAAGCCAATTTGCACTTCAAGCTAAAGTAAGCATTTTAGTATGGTTTACAAAATTCCGATGCTTTTGGAATATCCTCTAATGTCCTGTTTCTTTTGTGGAGTAAAGTAACCTCTCTCAGTGCTTTATACATACGAAGATGCGGGCTTCCTACACCACTGCAGCTGCCCCCGCGCAATAATGCCTGTTTTCTACCGCTCTCTGCCAATTGCTAAATCGAATCTATTTCTAACAGTCTCGGGATAGTATTGTGAACAGTGGTTTGAAAAGTGTTACTTTCAGATTAAATTTCTTTTTACACAAGATGAATTATGTTATGTGTCAGAAAGTGTGATGAATTTCTTGAATCACAGAGCGTTTAAAACTGAACAGTTTGAGGACCAGCCACTTACAAGAATTTCAAGCCCAAAAGACCAGGCATATATGTCTTCATTTTAAATTTACTGGCACATTTGTGTGATGTTTCTTAAAGTATAACACACGCAAAATAGATCAATATTACATTTGAAAGCTCAGTTTCTCTTTTAGCTCATTAATCTTAGAGACCAATATTATATGTGAAAGCTTAGCTTTTCCTGTAGCTATACTATGTATGTTAATGTAAACAGTTAACTTTTCTTGTTTGTGTGTTTGCGCTACATAACAGTGATGTTGCTATTGGCTGACTATAACATGTGTCCTGTGCTCTGAATATGTGCTGTCATCAGCTGTCCAGATCACGTGGCATGAGATATGACTGGCTTACAAAAGGACATCGCAATCTCGATTTCAACGCTCTGGAAACTAACATGCTGTGTTTGGTGCAGTTCAAATTTATACTTTCATAATACAAAAATATACAGCATATATGTCGATGCACATTAAAGGATAAAACATTAACCATTCAAAAGCATGATAAGTGTTGTAATTCCAAAGGAAAAATCTATGGAAAACCTACTGTCGCTTAGCATGGAAAAAGTATTTTCGCCCAGGGAAAAGTATATTTTTTAAACGAGATATCCAGGAATTATCCTGGAATTCTTTTTTTCCCTTGTCGACGTGTACACTCTATTGCATCTTTCAACACAATCGAGCACCTGTTCATAATGCACGGCCTGTGGTGACAGACTTACATGACAATAACATGCCTGTAATGGATTGGCCTGCACAGAGTCCTGACCTGAATCCTATAGAACACATTTGGGATATTTTGGAACGCTGACTTTGTGCCAGGCCTCACTTACTGACATCGATACCTCTCCTCAGTGCAGCACTCCATGAAGAATGGGCTGACATTCCCCAAGAAACCTTCCAGCACATGATTGAACATATGCCTGCGAGAGTGGAAGCTGTCATCAAGGCTAAGGGTGGGCCAACACCATATTGAATTCCAGAATTACCGATGGAGGGCGCCATGAACTTGTAAGTCATTTTCAGTCAGGTGTCTGCATACTGTTGATCACATATTATACAGTAATATGGGGTCTCAAGTTGTGACTGGATTAAGGACTTTTTGGTAAGGAGGACACAGCATAATGTTAAAGTAGAGGCTGTAGCAGGCCTGGAGGCTTTTAACAGTTGAGAAATTGCTGCTTATCTGACATTTCAGGTTTGTGAGATGTACAACATAGATAGGGGTACACTTTATTATATGTCCACAATGCCTTTGGTTCTTGGGACAAGGAATCATTGCAAAATAAATGAGTCAGAGTTTGTGTCTGTATGGAGTAAAGGAGGTCTTAATTGCAGCTGGATGGATAGTCGTCATCAGATGTAGAAGTAACTTCGGGTGTGCCCCAGGGAAGCGTTTTTGGACCCTCGCTGTTTGTTTTCTATATTAATGACCTTGTAGACAATATTAATAGTAACCTCACACTTTTTGCTGATGATGCAGTTATATGTGCTGTACTTTCATGTCGGAAAGAAGCTGCATAAACATTCAGTCAGATCTTGAGAAGATTTCAAGTGGAGCAAAGATTGGCAATTTGGTTTAAATGTTCAGAAATGTTCGCGCGCGCGCACACACACACACACACACACACACACACACACACACACACACACACAGATATGACTATAATATCAGTAAGTCACTGTTGGAATTGGCCAACTCATAAAAATACCTCAGTGTAATACTTTGTAGGGATATGAAATGTAATGATCACGTATTGTATTGTATTGTATATTTATTGGTCCTGTGAATCATATACTGTATAGGGGTACATAATGATATAGGACAAGTCAAATAATTTGCAATAAAGTTTAAGAGAAAAACTGTTGTATGGTTTTCAGTATATAGCAATATAACTCTTAACATATGGCAATAACATTTCACAAATACACAAATAAATTTTATATGCACGTATTTCATACTTTTAGCCTGGATTATACAGACACACACGTATATGTAATAGGCCACATATAATACACAGATAAATTTACATGTACACATTTCTTATTTTGGCCTTAATTGTATAAACTATTTAAATTTTTCACATATTTACATTGTAGGTAAAAATTCATCAACACTATAGTAGCAATTCTGTAGCAAGTAGTCACTCACTGCACTTTTGAATTTATGCATGCCAGTTATTGCCTTACTTTTTAAGGTTCAGTTGTAGGTAAAGAAGATGGTAGACTTCAGTTTATTGGTAGAACACTGGGAAGACCAATCAGTCTGCAAAGAAGATTGCTTACAAAACACCCCTGTGACCAGTTGTAGAATACTGCTAGAGAATGTGGGACCTGTACCAAGTAGGACTAACGGGGGATATTGAACATATACAGAGAAGGGCAGCACAAATGGTCACAGGTTTATTTGAGCCATGTCACAGAGATACTGAAGGAACTGAACTGGCAGATTCTTGAAGACAGACATAAACTGTCCCAAGAAAGTCTGTTAACAAAGTTTCAAGAGCCATCTTTAAATAATTACTCTCGGGATATACTGCAACCCCCCATGTATCGCTCACATAGGGATTATGTGGATAAGATTAGAATAATTACTGCATGCACAGAGGCATTCAGACAATCATTCTTCCCACACACCATACTTGAATGATACAGGAAGAAACCCTAATAATTGGTACAGTGGGATTTAGACGTATATGTAGATGTTACGAATGTCAGTAGTCCAGTACTAGCCACGAACAACATAGTGAACCATGTTGCTAAACATGTTAAGGACTCAGGATAAACATGCTTTAACAGTCATCAATGACACAGCTTTGTTCCTGTTATTTTATTACAAAAATTATCAGCAGCAGCAAAATGAAATCACAGTATTCTGTACATAAATTACACGAAAGCATATACCTTCTTCTATATTTCTTTTTAAAATGTGTAAACGTGATGTACTGTACCTAACACATTTAAAATACCTAACACAGATAACAACATAACAAGAATAACAAATACTGTATTATTCCACTTCTGCACTTCGAAAACGTAACACAGATTGGACTTTCTTACTTTCTACAACGGCAGCATGACAGTATTATTTAGTTTGCTAACTAGCTGCTTTAACTTTAAAGTGCAGTATGGTAATGCATACTACAGTATACTGTCCTCCTTAAGATAATCCATTAGCATTGTTTGCTTTTTGCTTGTAAGATATATTGAGACATTTTACAATTGACAATGCATTCATTTTAATGCCTTATTTGAAAACAACAGTCTGCAGAAAAGTAAGGTAAAGTTTGGAAACAAGTGTTACATTGTTGTTAGTAATCCCCAAATATGTCACAAACAAAAATGAATTCTAGATGTTATAGCCAATGTACACTACTGGTCATTAAAATTGCTACACCAAGAAGAAATGCAGATGATAAATGGGTATTCATTGGACAAATATATTATGCTACAACTGACATGTGATTACATTTTCACGCAATTTGGGTGCATAGATCCTGAGAAATCAGTACCCAGAACAACCACCTCTGGCTGTAATAACGGCCTCGATACGCCTGGGCATTGACTCAAACAGAGCTCTGATGGCGTGTATAGGTACAACTGCCCGTGCAGTTT
The DNA here is from genome assembly GCF_023897955.1 of Schistocerca gregaria. Lineage (NCBI taxonomy): Eukaryota > Metazoa > Arthropoda > Insecta > Orthoptera > Acrididae > Schistocerca > Schistocerca gregaria. The sequence goes on along the minus strand of NC_064930.1, from coordinate 58,796,205 downwards.
CAACACGATACCACAGTTCATCAAGAGTAGTAACTGGCGTATTGAGATGACCCAGTTGCTCAGCCACCATTGACCAGACGTTTTCAGTTGGTGAGAGAACTGGAGAATGTGTTGGCCAGGGCAGCAGTCGAACATTTTCTGTATCCAGAAAGGCCTGTACAGGACCTGCAACGTCCGGTCATGCATTATTCTGCTGAAATGTAGGGTTTCGCAGCGATCGAATGAAGGGTAGAGCCACAGGTTGTAACACATCTGAAATGTAACGTCTACTGTTCAAAGTGTCGTCAATCCGAACAAGAGTTGACCAAGATGTGTAACCGATGGCACCCCACACCATCACACTGGGTAATACGCCAGTATGGCGATGACAAATACATGCTTCCAATGTGCGTTCACTGTGATGTCGCCAAACACGGATGCCACCATCATGATGCTGTAAATAGAAACTGGAATCATCCGAATAAATGACGTTTTGCCATTTGTGCACCCAGGTTCATCGTGGAGTACACCATCGCAGGCACTCCTGTCTGTGACGCAGCATCAAGGGTAACCACAGCCATGGTCTCCGAGCTGATAGTCCATGCTGCTCCAAACGTTGTAGAACTGTTCGTGCAGATGGTTGTTGTCTTGCAAATGTCCCCATCTGTTGATCCAGGGATCGAGACATGGCTGCACGATCTGTTACATCCGTCATCTCGACTTCGAGTGATACGATGCTGTGCGGATCCAGCACAGCGTTCCGTATTACCCTCCAGAACCCACCGATTCCATATTCTGTTAACAGTTATTGGATCTCGACCAACGCGAACAGTAATGTCGCAATACGATAAACCGCGATCGCGACACCACAGATGCATTAAAAAATATGTCGTTTTGTACGATAAAGTGATGTCGTACTACATATTGGTAAATGTAGCGTTTAATAGGATTCGAACGGGACCTTTAGATTTTGCTTTTCTTACCAATACGTCATTAAAAGCAATGTTGCTATAAACAGTACTGACTGTCTGTGATGTGGTGACAGCCTGATTTGTAGTGTAGCCAGAGGTCAAGGTTACGTAACTCTCAGAATTCTGTAAGGTCAGGTGAGTGTTTTAAATAGAAGGGAAATGGTGGAATGCAATGCAAGATTAATGCCTGGGGCATTTCTGCATTTCGAAAAAGTGTTTAGAGATGCCAGGATAGATATGACTGCTGTAGAAAATTTGGAACACTTGAGAACCATAAGCATTGACAAATTGTGCACTATTTCAAATTAAGAAACCATGTGTTAGATAATACGCTGAGAACATCGGCATCCCCACTGATGGGAAACCACAATGAAAAGATTGAAGAATTATTGAAGAAACTGTGGCTTTTGGAATAGCATGTACCGTGAGCAAGCTGATTTCCAAAGTTATGTCCTTCTCCCTACTTTTAGATACTTATTTTTTCCTAACAAGAGAACCTCCCCATTGCACCTCAGATTTAGTTATAAGTTGGCACAGTGGACAGGCCTTGAAAATCTGAACACAGATCAATCGAGAAAACAGAAAGAAATTGTGTGGAACTATGAAAAAAAACAAGCAAAATATACAAACTGAGTAGTCCATTGGCAAGATAGGCAACATCAAAGATAGTGTGAGCTCAGGAGCGCCGTGGTCCCGTGGTTAGCATGAGCAGCTGCCGAACGAGAGGTCCTCGATTCAAGTCTTGCCTTGAGTGAAAAGTTTACTTTCTTTATTTTCGCAAAGTTATGATCTGTCCGTTCGTTCATTGATGTCTCTGTTCACTGTAATAAGCTTAGTGTTTGTTTTGCGACTGCACCGCAAAACTGTGCGATTAGTAGATGAAAGGACGTGCTTCTCCATTGGGAACCAAAAACATTTGATCGCAAGGTCATAGGTCAACCGATTCCTCCACAGGAAAACACGTCTGATATATTCTATACAACACTCGTGACGGCATGTGCATCACATGACAGGAATATGTTGTCGACCCACCTAACTTGTACACTCGGCGAATGGGTGAAAAGATTCTTCTACCTTGCTCGCTTTAGGTTTTCTTGTGGATGTGATAATCACTCCCAAAAAAGTGATGAAAACATAAGAGTTTGTCACATAAACTGCAACAAATGAATGCAACAGTTTCACAGTCGCACAGTTTTCCCTATGCTCTGTCAAAATATAAGTTTTTAACGTTTACAAATTTTTCCGTGTGTAGACTGTCAAATCCATTGGACGGATGGACGGACAGATAATAATTGACTGAAAATAAAGAAATTAAACTTTTCACTGGAGGGAAGACTTGAACCAAGGACCTCTCGTTCCGCAGCTGCTCACGCTAACCACGGGACCACGGCGCTCCTAAGCTCACACTATCCTTGATGTTGCCTATCTTGCCCATGGACTACTCAGTTTGTGTATTTTGCTTATTTTTTTCATAGTTCCACACAACTTCTTCCTGTATTCTCGATTGATCAGTATCCACTGTGCCAACTGATAACTAAATCTGAGGGGGGTGCGATGGGGAGGTTCCCTTGTAAGAAGACCAAGATGTAATGATTACTGTATGCCATGTGAAACACGGTGTTCACAACTATGATGGTTACCAGTTGCACGTGTGTGTGTGTGTGTGTGTGTGTGTGTGTGTGTGTGTGTGTGTGTGTGTGTGTGTGTGTGTTATGTGAGGGGTGGGGGGTGGGGAGAGAGAGAGAGAGAGATAGAGAGAGAGAGAGAGAGAGAGAGAGAGAGAGAGCACAAGTATGAGCTGTGGTCAGTATTTGGAAAACATGACACATGCATGCTGGGACACCACCACATGTTGCTGCTGATGTAAGATAATATCAAATGGCCGATACCGTCCAAGGAGGATAGGTTGAGCAGGGCCGGTCTCTGGGATTCCGAGGTCACCTGACCTCAGTCCTCTGAATTTTTCCGTCTGGGGCCATCTCAATAGTGTAAAGTACTTCCATTGATACAGTTGAGCTACAACAGCAAATTCTGAAGTTCTGTCAAGTTTTATGCAATGCAGTATAGCCTTGAGATGTGATGACATGTGCAGTTAATAGTGACATGTAACGTGCTGCAGTTGTATTGTAATTGCCGGCCAGTGTGGCCGAGCGGTTCTAGGTGCTTCAGCCCGTAACCGTGCTGCTGCTATGGTTGCAGTTTTGAATCCTGCCTCGGGCATGGATGTGTGTGATGTCCTTACGTTAGTTAGGTTTAAGTAGTTCTAAGTCTAGGGGACTGATGACCTCAGATGTTAAGTCCCATAGTACTCAGAGCCATTTGAACCATTTTTTGTATTGTAATTCTTGTTAAAGTGGGTGATGGGTGAAATACGAGCCTACATGGATTGGGACCTGATTTAAAAGATTACTTTTCAAATAAATTTGGCTTAACAGGGACATTTCATGCTGTATACAGTAACATATTTGTAATAACTCACAATACAGCTACTTTGTGGATCCATGCTCACTGTAAAGTTATTGCTTCTCTCTTGATATACTTTCACCCACATCAGTTGTCGTTATTAGTTATGGTACACCACTGATGAATGTGCCTGCTCCATAAATCTCGTTACTGTGCTGTTAAAAGTAATGTAGTAATTCATTAATCTTTAAATTCACTAACATTATTTAGCTAAAGTACTGTTTGTCCTTGCAGGTGGCAGGAGAACGACTGGATTTTGTGTGACCATTACCTCCCGTATGCCCTCGGAGGCGGTTACGTCCTGGGTTCCAGACTGCTGCATTACATTACTCGTAACCGTCATGACCTCCAGTGAGTATCCATTATCTGTGTAACGTAATATTTCCTCAGTAGGTACTGCCATTTGATGCCACCTGTTTGATTTTTTTTTTTAAATCAATTTTGAGCTTAAGGTGTTGTGGTTACCTGTAGGATAAAAACTGTTCTGTGAATCATCATAATGATTTCAAGTTTTACTGTGCTGGAGGCTGGTCACACATAAAATCAAATCAATATGGAGCACTGTTAATGAGAGACGGCGAAAGAAGTCACAGGAAATGATACTTCATCCATAAACCTGTCGGCTGAGATTCAGGAGACTGGTCTCGTGCATTTTCTTCTCTTGCTGTGCACTGCCACCTTAGTAAAGATTACTTCTGATAGTTCTCACTATCCTATAGGGGGGCTATAGATTTTTATGTACAATATATACACCAATAACATTCATGTGTAATCAGTTTCTGTTGGGAATATGAACACTTTTACAGTTATAACTTTAAACATAACTGTGTGCAGCAACTGTGAAAATATATTTTGTAGTAAAGACAGCTCACTGGTTGCACTGGATTTTATAGTTGAATTGACCATGGTTTCAACTCCTAAATTAAGGGAGTCTTCATCAGAATATATATTACCTAAATAACAGGGTTACAAAGTTAGTCATTAATAAGAAAAATACAAGACAGTAATAATTAATATTTGTATATAAAGATGTACTTACATACATAAAAAGTTGAGCATTCAGCTCTCGTCATACAATCTTAACACCAAAAAGGCCACGTCACATAGTAAAACATCATACATAAAAGTTTTACTGTCATTTCTAGTTCAAAATTAAAAATTGCTGCTAAGGGCTGCTTGTGTATACTGTAACAGGTGGCATCAGACTGTGTGGCGCGTGCGCTGGCTATACTACAATGTGGACATGAGGTGTCACTCCATCTAGCGATAAAAATTGGTAACATCTGCTTACATGATAGAAGTAAATAAATAAATACTTGTGAAAAAAAGGGTTATTATATTAAATAATTGCCCATTAAAACAAATTGCTAGTGTCAGCAATTTTTTGACACTGCACAAACTTTCTGAATGCTTCAAAATAAATCTTCATGTGACCTCCACTGCCAAAGCTTCATCTACAAATGTAAGACGACAACTATAATAATCTTTTAGACAACATAAAAACATTGACTTCAGGAGTAGTAGCTCAATCTACCAATGTACGATGAACCTGTGTTTTTTTAATGATGAATTTGGGGATAAAAAGCTCACCTTATAATTGGAAAAATGCAGCCCCTGAATAGCTCTTTTTTTATTTTTTTTAATTCTCCTTTCACTGACCATCTGCAGATCACAGGCCACAAACCTAATGAAATTAATATTCTGCTGAACACATCGCAAAATAGGGTTGGACAGTGTTACCCCATCCACCCTACAGCCCTGACCTAACCCCCTTGGACTTCCACTTTTGTCCTTTAATGGACGCCATTCGTGGAAGACATTTTGAGAATGATGAGGAGCTGATTCACACAGTGACGCACTGGCTCCGCCACCGGGACAAGTATTGGTACTGACAGGGTATACATGCCCTCTTTTCGCGCTGGGGGAAGACCACAGAACGGGATGGAGATTGTGTGGAAAAAGAGGTAGTAATAGTATGGTATTCTGCCTTATGGCAGGTCTTGTCATGGGTTAAATCTCTGCCACTTTTGTTTGTTCATAGCCAGTCTTTTCATTTCTGAATATTTGTCTTCTTTTATATTGTGCAGCATTCGATATCTTCCTTTTCCTCTTCCCCTTTTTCCCTCCACCATTCCTTCTATTCCTTCCTTCTATAAACAGTCCCTCCTCAAACAGTGTCCAATCCAATTCCGTTTTCTCTTTCCGATAACTTTCAGCGTGTTTCTTTCTTCTCCAACTCTTCTTAATACTTCTTCATTTCTTACTCGGTCTTCCCATTTCATTTTTTCCATTCTTCTCCATATCCACATCTCTAGTGCCTCCAATCTTCTTTCAGGTTCCTTCCTCAATCTCCAGGCCTCTGCGCCATATAGTGCAACACTCCACATGTAACATTTGGCAAGTCTTTTCCTCAGATCTTTGTTTAGTGGTCCACAAAGTAATTTCTGTTTCCCCTTGAATCCTTCTTTTACCATTGCAATTCTTTTCCTAATTTCTGTCGAGCAATACATATCATGCATTATTACACTTCCCAAGTAATTAAAGTTATTCATTTTGTCTATTTCCTCTCTTCCTGTTCTCATATGGCATTTTTTCCCCTTTCCTCCAATTACCATGATTTTAGTTTTCTTCTCGTTAATCTTCATTCCGCATTCTTATAATTTTGTGTGTAGATCATCTAACATTTGTTTCATCTCTCTTGCACACTCTGCCATCACAACTATGCCATCTGCAAATCTTACCCACTCCACTCTCTGACCTCCTATACAAGTTTCTCTCCTTCCATCAAAACTTTCACTAATAATTTCCTCCAGAAATATATTGAACAGTGTTGGTCATAAAAAAACAACCTTGTTTACACTCTTCCCAGTTCTATTTCTTCACTCATCACACATCCTATTCTTACTCTTACGCTCTTGTTCAAACATAAATTTCTAATTAGCCGTCTATCCCTCCAGTCAACTCCATGTTTTCTTACGATTTCCATCAGTTTGTCCCATCTGACACAGTCAAAACATTCTCAAGATCAATGAACACAACATACACCTTCCTTTTCTCCTCCATGTACCTCTTCCCTATCACTCTCAGTAGCCCAATGGGATCTCTAGTTCCCACTCCTCGCCTGAGACCAAATTGTTCATAAATCTAAGAATTTTTAGCATATTGCAGCCCCGTCAGCAACTCTGATAGACTAATATATTGAAAAATCTGCCTCAGTGCGAAAATATTCTGGTCTTTACCCAGGTTTCGGCTAGAATAAACTAGCCTCCTTCAGAAGCATAAAATTACTATAACATGCCAGCTGAAGGCACAGTCAGCACTAAAAATTTAAACCTGTGGTACTGTGGTACCATGTCGAATTGAAAACTACTGTATTTACTCGAATCTAAGCTGCACTTTTTTTCCGGTTTTTGTAATCAAAAAAATCGCCTGCGGCTAAGAATCGAGTACGAAGCGAGCGGAAGTTCTGAAAAATGTTGGTAGGTGCCGCCACAACTAACTTCTGCCGTTGAAAATATGTAGCGCTACACAGGCATGCTTTGTAGGCACAAAGATAAATACTGGCGCCAAAACCTCTGCGTCAGTAAATAAATTAAAAGAAAAAAAAATGTTGAACACAAGGTTTTTTTCTCCGCCCCGAGTTTCGACCACTGCACTTTCAAACATTATCCAATGAATTAAATACAAATTCCGTATTGTTCATCTTTGAATGTAGAAGAATTTCAATGTACTATGAAAATCTGACTGGCAAGACTGTTTGGGATGTTTTTCAATATGGCCAACTCTACGTTCTGAATTTTTTCCTACCTGGGAGAAGAGATGGTTGCTAATAGGAACTTTTATGAAATGTGAATCACATGCAGTATTCTCTTCACCATAAGAATAATATGAATATAAACATTTTGCCATGTATTCTTTCGTGTTTGTTGCTATCTCGTTTAAATCCTGTCTGCCTAATAAACTACGAAACTCGAGTGAGACCAGCAAACGCGGAAGAATATACGTATCGCGTGATGTTTATATTCGTATTATTCTTATGCCTAATAGTGATACAGTCAGAAATGAAGCACGGCAACTGACTAGATTTCTAAATCTAAGATGACTCTTAATTTCTGTGCAGAATTTGATGCACTAAAGAAGCGGCCGCAAAGATTTTCAAACACAGAAAATTTTTCGTCTAACTCTCGTTCAGAACCTGTTCTATCATACGCAGTTTATTATTTGGTTCTTGTTGATCATTGTCAAAGAAAGCAGTAGTGTAAGTAACAACAAATAGCAGTCTCTTGCCATTGTTTCGCTAATGAGACGATTCCTCTTTTTTTTATTATAAGCGGAGGTAGCGCGCACAAAAGCAAGCCATGCCGCGAGCGGCGACAGGCCGTAAACACGCACTATCAGAATGTGACAAACAATGCATGACATAGTACAGTAAAGCTTAGAGTGACTTACACATATAACAAAGTAAACGGCACTTATCAGATCAAAGCAAAATAAGCAATTGATTCAAACCAGACGAAGCACGTGAAAAAGGAAGGGTACCCGTATAAATATGGACAGAGCGCCTGACACATAGAAGTGGCTACCTGGTAAAGCTTAACTGCTAAGCTTATGACTCGAACCAAACTACTATCGCTGTATCACCATTCATTCGACCTAAATTGTGTCTCATATTACAATGGACCAACTTTGTTTCTATTTGGAGGTGCGGCCTAAAACTTTTCTCTCCCCTTGAATTTCGAGTCTCAAATTTCAGGTGCGGCTTAGATTTGAGTGAGGCTTACATTAGCGTAAATACGGTACTTAACTGAAGTCCAGCCTCGGCATCACATCACCACGTGGTCAGTTGGCAGCAGCAACTGCATTTTATGCTTCTGAAGAATGCTAGATTATTCTAGCCAAAACCTGAGTAAAGACCAGAAAATTTTCACAACTTAGGCGGATTTTTCAATATATTAAATTGTTCATCTCCTATTACACAGTTCAGCCTTCTGTTGAGCATCCTCAGCAGGACTCTGGCTGCATGTGATATCAGGCTCACTGTTCTGTGTTCCTCACACTTTTTGCTGTTCTTTTTCTTTTCTATAGGTATTAAGATACTTTCTGTAAAGTCTTTTGGCCATTTCCTTGTCATGTATATTTGATTAAACAGTTCAATCAACTCCCTTTTCCCTTCTTTCTCCACTGACTTAAACAGTTCCGCAGGAATCTCATCAGTTCCCATTGCCTTGCCATTTTTCATCTCCTTCATAGATTCTTCAATCTCACTAGTTAGTATTGGATTTCCTTTGTTATCATCTGCAACTTTATCTTCTTCTTCTATCCCAAGGTCTTCACTTGATCGGCTGTCTGCAGCGTATAGTCATTCTGTATATTCTTCCCATCTTCTCATTTCTTGGTGTTCATTCACCATTTCACCGTCTACTTCCTTTAGTCCATTGTTGTTTCTCTTTTCCCTGAATGTCAAATCCATTGCTTCTTTGTACATCAAATCATATTTTCCTTCTTTCTTCAATTTCTCTATCTTGTCACACTTTTCTGTCAGCCATTACTCCTTTGCTTTTTCTGTCTCCCTTCTTAATTCATTATTTAACCTCCTGTAGTTGTGTGAATAGTCATCAAAGCTCTCCCGACCAAATTTAAATTCGTTTGCCTACTTGGCAACAGTTGAATATGAAGGAGCAGAGTCCCTCGGTGTATTCTGGGAATCAGTATGAGTGTCCTTTGCTTTCATACTGTTATTTACGGAGTACTTAATCCTTCCTCAAATCTTGATTTTTTTCATCTTCGCAAATCACTACACAGGAACAACAACTGAGCCACATCACTGCCACAGGTGTCTTCCAAGATCACTGACGTGGCACGTGTTTACAGGCAACCGTCCAATGAATATCGCATGGACAAGTTGTTGCGCTAGGGCTGACCTCTCGTAGTGATTCCAAGAACTTTTCAAACCACCCTCGTAATTTGAGGTGTGTGCTACAGAAGGTATTTTATTTTCATGTGCAGCTGTAGTGAGAGAAGCCTCAACTATGGACTGTTTCATAGTTCAGACACACATGTGAAAAGCAGCAAAGTGTAGTTAGATATATGTGAGCCGAAGGTCACAAGCTGAGCAAAAGTCAAGGGATGTGCATGGCATCTATGGGGACGATTCTATAGATCATAGCAATGTCTGCAAATGATGTGCATTCTTGCAAGAGAGCCGTGTGAACCTTAGTGAATTATCCGGTAATAGCAACCCTGCAGAATGTCGGAGCCACTGTGCCAGTAATTTTGAACACTGGTGTGTGCAACTGTGGACCTTATTGCGACATTTCCTATAGTGCAGTGTACGATACTGTTCATGAAATGTTGATTTCGTAAAGTTAGCGCTCACTGGGTGCCTAAGAACCTGACAGACAACACAAGGGTCAGGAAATGATGACAAGCAAGCTTGGATCAGTTAACACATTATGCTGCGGAAGGGCGTGAGTTTCTGAAAGGAATCATCATCGGTGAAGAGTTGTGGTTGTACCACAACATGTTCGGAACTGAGCAGTCCTGTATGGAGTAGAAACACACTGGTTCTCCAGTATGGGGGGAAAAAATAAAAAAAATAAAAAATAAAATCAAAGTGACTCAATCTGCTAGGAAAGTAGTTGTGACAGTGTTCTGGGACACGCACGCTGTGTTAGTAGTGGACTCTGCTACTCTGCCGAACACAGGTCCCACTGTGAATGCTGCAGCCCACATTAACACTTTGGTGAAGTTGTGTCGTGCCCTTTGTGATAAACACCACAATGTTAATCCTGACAGTGTCAAAAATCTTCATGACAATGCTCAGCCCTATGTTGCTGCTTCGGTTCGTGAGAAAATCGCCAGATTTGCGTGGAAGGTGCTCCAGCATTTCCATACAGTTCAGACTTTGCACCATTGGACTTTCATCTGTTTGGTCCCATGAAGAAATTCCTGGCTAACTAATGCTTTGCAACAATTGCAGAAGTGAAGTCAGCAGTCTGCAGATGGCTATAGTCCAACCAAACCGATGTCTCTAAACAGGGCATATGGTACCGTGATGAGAGAAATGTGTCAAGAATGTTGGTGACTGTGTAGAAAAGTAGGTAAATGGCGTAAGTTCATTTGTAATTTTTTTGGTTTTGTTACCTGTTAAACTTTTTGGTAATAAAATTATTGTGCATTACTTTTCGATCTCCCCTCGTACCTTTTGCAGTCAGCACTTTATATGCTCTTGGCTTCTGCCACCTCTAATTATTGTGCTGCCTAAATATCAGAACTCATTTATGTTTTCAGCATCTATTTTGTAATGTCATCCCCTATGTATCGTCAGACCACATTAGTATTGCTTTACTTCTTTTTGTGGTCATTTTATAGCCTCTTTTCAGGACAATATCCATTTTGTTCAACTGCTTACCTAAGTAATTTGCCATCTCTGACAGAATTATAATGCCACTGGCAAATGCTAATGTTTTATTTCATCTCCATGAACTTTAATTACCTTTCCAGATCTCTTCTTTGATTCCTTCACATCATCGTCAGTGTACAGATTGAATAATGCAGGGGATCGGTTAGAACCATGTCTCACTCCATTATGAACTACTGCTTCTCTTTCATGTCTGTCGACTCTTATCTCTACAGCCTGATTTCTGTACAAGTTTGAAATAACCAACCGCTTCCATATAAGATTCTATCAGTCAATCTGTTCTTCTGTAAATAATTTTCCTTTCTCTTTTCTGCCAACACTACTCCCTCCCCATCCAGATCATGCTCTACCTCCTCCCACCACTCTTCCTCATCTTCCCCCCCCCCTCCCCCCCCCCACACGTATTGGCATTCCCTTTCCTCTTCCACACACACCCTCCGCCTGCTCCCCGCCTTCCTCCAATACATACATTCTTGGAAATGAGATTCTTAAATTAATTTTGAAGTTAGAAAGTATTCCACTTGCATCATATATCCCACATACCAGATGGAACAGTTTCATAAATATTGATTTTTAGCAAATATCTTAATAATCTTGAAGAAATGTTCTCTACTGAAGGTGCCCTGTTTCAATTTTGTTCTTCCAGTGCTCCGTTAAATTCTTCTCACACTATCGAATCTCCCATCTTTTCATCCACTTGCCTTTTTCTCTTTCCACAGCATTGACATCTACTTTCCTTTCTTTATACATCACTTCTGTATGTTCCTTCTGCCTTCAATTCTTTTTTAAAGGGCTCAGCTGACTTCCTTCCCCATCCTTCCCTAATCCGATGAGACCGATGACCTCGCTGTTTGATTTCTTCCACCAAATCAACCAACCAACCTTCACTTCTTGTCTGAGTTTTTCATGCTGATACAGCTACTTGCCTTTTCTCAAAAGATTTTATAATTTTCCTGAAAGCAGCATCTGTGTTTTCCATAGACACGCATGGTGTTTCTGCTTTGCAAATATTCATTTGTCACTCCTGTTTTGTCACTTTGCACCTGACAGTCATATAATTCAGGCATCTGTATTCCATGCTACCTATTTTATTTCCCACATTTGTATGTTTTCTTTTCTCATAACAGAGATTTATCTTATTTCTTAGAGAAATTTTTCTTTTGGGCCTAGCCTCTTTGCTTACAGCATGATTATAATTAAAGTAAAACTTTCAAACCACTGCAGAAATAACACCACTGTTCAGAATGACGTCAAATTGCAACGGAATATTATAGGAGAAGGGGGAAAATGTATGGCAGAAGAAAAATAAAAAGTTACTAAATGTACCAATGGATGGCTCTGTAAGCATCATAATTTAATGGTGTTTGACCACAAATAACAAATGAATCATACGGCAATGCCTAAGGTGTATGTTTGACACTAAACAAACTGTACTACTCAGTGTGCATGTGTGTACAGGTGTGATACTGTTAGTTACATTAGCCCATCCACTACGGCAAGGTCATATCACATTGGATGGGAAAAATCTGTTTTTAATTGTCCTGAGGCCAAAAAATGCATAAAAAGCATCAGTCAAAATCAAATCGGATTATTAATTTCCGTGTGACTGGTGCAAAACATGTTGAATATGGGATCCACAGTATTCTGCAACAAGTTGAAATTGAGAAACTACACGTTCCACAACTGATCAAAGTGTTTCCGGGGTCACATTCAGAATGTGTTGTGCAATGCATGCCTTCAATGCAGCTAAGTTTGCAATCGGAACACTTAACACATCTTTCAGATAGCCCCAAGGTCAGAAGTCACGCGGATTAAGATCAGATGGTAGGGACGGCCAGGCTGATAGTTCTAGCATTTCCGAAATGGCGCTTCAGCAGCTACTTAACTGGAGGTGCACCATCTTGCATAAAAATGATCCCATCCATGCTGTTGGAGAGCTGGAATGACATGGTTGCACAAAAGACACTTGTAGCGCTTACCAGTGACAGTACAGGTAACAGGACCGGAAGCACCTGTCTCTTCGAAAAAATATGGCCCTATGATAAATGTTGTCATAAACAGTTGATTTGCATGTGGATTTTCCATTGCCCATATCCGGCGATTCTGCGTATTGACATATCCTGTCTGATGGAAAGTGGGCTTCATCTGCCCACAGAATCTTCAACGGCCAATCATTGTCCACTTCCATGTGAGAAAGAAATTCTGTAGCTTCTCTTGCTGGCAGGTCAACAGGAAGCAACTTGTGCGTGTGGTTAATTTGAATGGATGGCAAAGAAGAAGGATGTTTTGTAGGATTTTACATACTGTGCTCAAGGGTACGTCCAATATTCGGGCAATTCTCCGTGCAATGTTTTTATGTTCTGTAATAGATTATTATAGGTGTCGTATTACATTTATAGATGAAGCTTTGGCAGTTGAGGTCACATGAAGATTTATTCTGAAGCATTCAGAAAGTTTGTGCAGTGTCAAAAAATTCCTGACATTAGCAATTTTTTTAATGGACTATTATTTAATATATTTAATCCTTTCTTTCACAAGGATTTATTTATTTATTTTTAATTTAACTTAATTTGGTGTGAGACGAGTGAGCGCTGTGGCTGACTGAGCGCTGTGGCTGACTGTTGTTCGTCAGCCGCATGACATAGACTGGCCGCTGCTACAGCTGCCATGCAGGCCAAAGATGCTGAGAGGACGAACTCAGTAACACTGCATCAAGGTGGTTACCCAATTCTAACCCCCTTGTGCTGCAGATACTGTACCTTTTTAAACAGTTAAAGTTAATTGTTTTCCTTTATTGATTGGAGAAGGTTGTCACAAAAGTAATAATATTTGTTAATTATCTCCATTGAGTAAAATGCAACATCGATTTTTCCAAAATATATTATACATTAACAAAACAAAAAACTTGAATTATTGTAGTAGCAATGAAAAAGATGAAACTTCCTGGAAAAACTGTGTGCCTGACCGAGACTTGAACTCGGGACCGTTGCCTTCGTGGGCAAGTGCTCTACCATCTGAGCTACCGAAGCACGACTCACGCCCGGTACTCACAGCTTTCCTTCTGCCAGTATCTCGTCTCCTACCTTCCAAACTTTACAGAAGTTCTTCTGCGAACCTTGCAGAACTAGCACTCCTGAAAGAAAGGATACTGCGGAGACATGGCTTAGCCACAGCCTGGGGGATGTTTCCAAAATGAGATTATCATTCTGCAGCGGAGTGTGCGCTGATATGAAACTTCCTGGCAGACTAAAACTGTGTGCCCGACCGAGACTCGAACTCGGGACCTTTGCCTTTTGCGGGCAAGTGCTCTACCATCTGCCAGGAGGTTTCATATCAGTGCACACTCCGATGCGGAGTGAAAATCTCATTCTGGCAATGAAAATATATTGCAACTGACTCTCTTTTTTTGGATTACTTCACAGAGGTCCAGTGTGGGCTGTAATTATTGTATGGTAGCGAAACTTGGTAGATATGCTAATGCATTAATGCAGAACTGATGTACATTAGAAAAATAATTTCAGTTGTGGCCACCAGGTGCAAAGCTGACACTGTACACTGTTTGTATGACGGTATGAAACTCGTGCTGTCATTTGACAATCCATAATGTGAGTCTGCAGTGTGGCTATTGAGAAGAGAGAGTGTGTAATAGTGGTGAAACTGTTTCATGTGAATGGCAGCGTTTAAAGTGCTGCATTGAGTATTGCCGACTGAAAATTCTGAGGACATGCCCGATCTCATTAAGTGGTTTAAAGATGATCACAGTGAAATTTGTAAATGTCAGTGAGTGTGGTGCGGCCTGTGGAAGAGGAAGGCATCCTATCCTGGTGGAAGTTCTTGGTGAGGTTGCTATTGCTGTAACTGACCACACAGTGTGTCCTCTGGGTAGTGTTAGTGTTTGTGCAGTGCCATGAGAATTGTCCATCCCATGGTCAACAGTACAGGAAGCTTCTGTGGTCTATTTTACACTGGTACCCATGTAGGATCTAGACAGTGCAACAACTGAAATCTTATGATCTGCAACAATGGTGTTTATTTGCTCTTTGGTTCCTGGCATGAATCGAAGTTTACGACATGTGGCTGGTCAATATTCTGTGGAATGATGAGAGACATTTTACACTACAGGGTGCAGGGAATACACAGAACAGCCAAATTTGGGTTACCGTTAACCTACGTGTTGTGCATAAAGAGCCATTGCATTCACCATACTAGGGGGGACCCAGTAACTGGAATCATAATGCTGCACATCGTGTACTTGTAGTAGCAGGTTGCGCCACCAGAGGGTTGTAGTAGGAGCTCTGCTGAGTCATTCTGCCATGTGACATCACCCAACAGTGGGAAGTGTGGTTTCTTTGACAGTTCTTTGAGTGTGCGTGCAGACGTGACACAAGGAAGTGGCTAGTTTTTACGAACGACGTGCGGCAGTGAAGTTTTGTTTCTTGCTCGGCACGAACGCAGCATAAACTGTTGCGATGGTTCAGACAGCCTACAAAGACCGTGCTCTTACTAAAACCCAAGTGTACGAATGGTTTTCTTGGTTTAAAAAGGGAGAAATGGAGGTTGAAGAGGAGCCCCGTTCCGGTTGACCTTCAACAGCTCGAAGTAAAGACAACATCGACAAAATCCGTGATCTCGTCAGTAGAGATCGACGCAGGACAATCGAACAGCTCGAGAACTTGTCTGGGTTGTCCTGGAGATCAATTCAGCGCATCTTGACCATCGATTTGGGGATGCAAAGAGTGACAGCAAAATTCGTGCCGAAGGTCCTTACCAGAGATCAAAGGGATCGTCGCATTTGAGCCTGTCTTAAAATGAAGGACCTGTTCAAAGATGATCCACATTTTTTCAACAAAATCATTACAGGTGATGAGTCACGGTGCTTTGGGTATGATCCAGAAAGTAAACAACAGTCATCACAATGGAAGTCACCTCGACCGAAAAAAGCTAGACAAGTGAAATCAAATGTGAAAACGATGTTGATCTGTTCTTTTTTTTAAATCAAAGGGACCGTACCCTCTAAATACGTCCCTGAAAACCAGACAGTAAACCGAAAATTCTATTTGGAGGTTATGAAACGGCTTCGCAGAAGTTTGCCATGAAAACGTCCAGCTTTGTGGGATTCTGGTGTGTGGCTCCTGCATCACGACAACAATCCCGCGCACACGGCTCTCAGCATTTGCCAGTTTTTGGCCTCAACGAAGATGACTACCTTGACCCACGCGCCCTATTCGTCGGATTTAGCACCCTCAGACTTCTTCCTGTTCCCGAGGATGAAAAGAGACTTGAGAGGGAAGCATTTTGCGGATGTGGAAGATGTAAAACGCAATGTCATGAAATGCTAGCAGGTATCAAAGAGGACGAATTTAAAAGGTGCTTCAAACACTGAAATGAACATTTGGACAAGTGTATTAATGCTAATGGAGAGTACTTCGAAGGAGATTAAGCTTGTATTTGAAAACAATGAAGTATATGCTTTCTAAAAAGAAATTCCGATTATTTTTGGGTCCCCCTTCGTGTGTGATTCTATGGTGTGGATTCACAAGTACCTTTATTTTCGGTCCTTTCTTCCTGGAAGAGAACACACCCGTAGGACCTCTCATGTGTACCATGACTCTGCTTGAGACCTTGTTTTACAACAGGTAATTCCTGCTTTGGAAGAGCACAACTGTGTAGAAACCACTGGTTTCATTCAATATGGGCAACACCTCATGTTGCTCACCCAGTGAAAGATGCAACGCCCACGAACGTGATATCTGCAGAGGTGTCCCAGATGCAAGGGCTGCAACATCACGTGATATGAATCCGTGTGACTTCTGGGCCTGCCTAAAAGAATGCATTTACCATGAACACATTTGGTCTCTATCTGATCTGAAGGCCAGTATGCAGGAACATGTTGCACTGATTCCCCGGAACTGCTGCAACCAACTGTTGATTATGTTGTTTTACAGATGCAGCATCTAGTTGAAGTGTCCAGTACTCATATTGAACAAATTATGTAAGCTGCTATTAATAATAAAATCAACATTATGCGTTTCTCACTTGTTTGACCTTTTCTGCCCACGTCCCGTTCCTAATCCATTGTGTATAGAAACTTTTCTGCATGTCTTTCTTGCATTCACAGCACCAGATTTGCATCTGGTGGCCAGAATTGGAACTAGCTTTTTTTCTGCAGTAATTCACTTGAGTAGTTACAAGGTTGTGCTGCAATATGATAATTGCAGCCCACATTGAACCTCTGTGAATAGTTGCACTTTAATTATGACCACCCAGTATTTCCACTGTTTACCAATATCACGCACCTCTTTCCTCAGACATAGTTCTTCTATTTCATCACTCTTTCACTTTCTCAACAGAGTTGGTGTCCATATATGTACACTACTGGCCCTTGAAATTGCTACACCAAGAAGAAATGCACATGATAAACGGCTATTCATTGGACAAATATATTATACTACAACTGACATGTGATTACATTTTCATGCATTTTTGGTGCATAGATCCTGAGAAGTCAGTACCCAGAACAACCACCTCTGGCCATAATAACGGCCTTGATACGCCTGGGCATTGAGTCAAACAGCTCGGATGGCGTGTACAGGTACAGCTGACCTTGCAGTGTCAACATGATACCACAGTTAATCAAGAGTAGTGACTGGGGTTTTGTGACGAGCTAGTTGCTCGGCCACCATTGACCAGACATTTTCAGTTGACGAGAGATGTAGAGAATGTGCTGGCCAGGGCAGCAGTCAAACATTTTCTGTATCCAGAAAGGCCTGTACAAGACCTGCAACATGCAGTTGTGCATTATCCAGCTGAAATGTAGGGTTTCGCAGGGATCGAATGAAGGGTAGAGCCATGGGTCGTAACACATCTGAAATGTAATGTCCATTGTTCAAAGTGCCGTCAATGCGAACAAGAGGTGACCTAGACGTGTAACCAATGGCACCCCATACCATCACACCGGGTGATAAGCCAGTATGGCGATGACGAATACACGCTTCCAATGTGCGTTCACCGCGATGTCACCAAACACGGGTGCGACTATCGTGATGCTATAAACAGAACCTGGATTCATCCGAAAAAATGATGGTTTGTTATTCGTGCACCCAGGTTCATCATCGAGTACACCATCCCAAGTGCTCCTGTCTGTGATGCAGCGTTAAGGGTAATTGCAGCCACGGTCTCCGAGCTGATAGTCCGTGCTGCTGCAAACGTTGTCGAGCTGTTGGTGCAGATGGTTGTTGTCTTGCAAATGTCACCATCTGTTGACTCAGGGATCGAGACGTGGCTGCACGATCCATTACAGCTGTGTGGATAAGATGCCTGTCATCACGACTGCTAGTGACACGAGGCCATCGGTATCCAGCACGACATTCCGTATTACCCTCCTGAACCCACCGATTCCGTATTCTGCTAACAGTGATTGGATCTTGAGCAGTAATGTAGCGATACGATAAACCGCAATTGCGATAGGCTACAATCCGACACTTATCAAAGTCGGAAACGTGATGGTACGCATTTCTCCTCCTTACACGAGGCATCACAACAACGTTTCACCAGGCAACGGCAGTCAACTGCAGTTTGTATATGAGAAATTGGATGGAAACTTTCCTCATGTCAGCACATTGTAGGTGTCGCCACCGTGTGAATGCTCTGAAAAGCTAAACATTTGCATATCACAGCATCTTCTTCCTGTCGGTTAAATTTCGCGTCTGTAGCACGTCATCTTCGTGGTGCAGCAATTTTAATGGGCAGTAGTGCATATACTATCAACTTGCCTAGGCTCTGAACATGTACCACTAAGTGTCTATGGCTGGAGATCCTGTCTGGCATAACAGAAAATCTGTTTATGTCCCACTTCACAGAGTTACACATAAAATTCTGAGAAAAATGGCAGATCACAAGCCCGGAAACTTCTTAGGGGTTGTCATTGTTATCTGTTCCATATGTGTTTGGTGTTGGGAGTGACATTTCGTGGCCATGATGGGAACGCATCATGGTTTAATTAATATGTTTACAACCAGTGTAAAGATTCTGTGTGAATCATGCTTGTATGAATGTGTAGGGGTGGATATGTTTTCGAATTTATAGCATATTACGTATCAAAGGCTGGCTGGTCAGAGGATGCCAGAAGGCCACAAATAGTAGAAATTGATACAGAAAGAAATGTGCCTGATCCAAATTTATACCTCATGACAGGACTCCTCTTGTGAAGCTTAGTACACACTGATTCAGTCCTCGGACTCGGTGTGCCAATTCTTTGTGGCAGACTAATTTGCCCTGCCATGCAAAGAATTGTGTTCACATCTAGGTTTGTTTTAAGGGAAGCAGAAAGATGAAAGATGAGTCATCTACTTCGCTGCTGAAAAAATTATCTTTACGTAAACAAATTAAAGCTGCATCCCTTGCTGAAGCAGTTATTTTGGGAATGTTTTACTTTTTGCATAAAATATTAAGAACCCCTATGTATTTGTTCTCAAATGATTGCTTACAATACTTGGAAGTTAAATAACTCACTGTCCATTGTTTGATGAATGTGAAGTAAATTGTGCATATTGTGGTTGCAACTGAGAGGGAAGCAGAAACGGACAGTCTGAAACTGTCTTCTTTTTTAGGGTTTCGTGCCTCAGTCAGTAAAAATGAAACCATTAATAGAATCGCTTTGTTAATCTGTCTGTCTGTCAAAAACCCTTAGTCTCAGGAAGAGTTGGACTTACCACATTGAAATTTATGTAACATAAATGTGGTCTCTTGGCAGTGTAAAACATAGTCAATGCAATCAAAAGATACCACCAGTTATTTCATATTTTAATACTGTCATATTCACTTGTCAAGCCCTGTAGGGTACTTCCTGTAGGCCTAGATTCATGAAATGTGACAAAAAGGAAGGTTTCACACTACAAGCAAAGGAAAAATCTGAAAACTATAAATTAATAATCATATCCTACAAAAGTTTCTAAGTCAATGCAGTCAGAAGGTGTGGCCATCTATGTCACATATTTTGATACTCACAAACCCACTCGTGAAAACCTGTAGGGGACAATGAAATTTGGCAAAAAGAAGAATTTCACAGTACAACCAAAGAAAAAACCTGAAAACAGAGATGATGTGACTTACCAAACAAAAGCACTGGCAGGTCGATAGACACACAAACATACTCACAAAATTCGAGCTTTCGCAACCGGCGGTTGGTTCGTCAGGAAAGAGGGAAGGAGAGGGAAAGATGAAAGGATGTGGGTTTTAAGGGAGAGGGTAAGCAGTCATTCCAATCCCGGGAGTGGAAAGACTTACCTTACGGGGAAAAAAAGGATATCCTTTCATCTTTCCCTCTCCTAACCTCTTTCCTGACGAAACAACCGCCGGTTGTGAAAGCTCGAATTTTGTGCCTATGTTTGTGTTTGTTTGTGTGTCTATCGACCTGCCAGCACTTTTGTTTGGTAAGTCACATCATCTTTGTTTTTAGATATATTTTTCCCACGTGGAATGTTTCCCTTATATATGTGTGTGTGTGTCTTCTAATAAATGGAGGCTTTTAAATCAGTGCAACCAGAAGCTACAGCCATTTAGGTAACATATTTTGATACTTGCAAACCCACTCCTCGAAACCTATAGGGTACTTCCTATTGGCAAGAAGAAAGATATTACATTACAAGCAAAGGAAAAAGTCCAAAAATTGTTAATTTTAATTGTATGATGGAAAAAATATTTATTTTGTAATTTGTTAGCCAATGTAAAACTTGAAATTAAAAGAATCAGTAGCTCTTCATTCAGGCGGACTAGTTTACAATGGTAAAAATCAAACATCAGGCTGATATTACTCTTTTAGGAATTTATACATTATCAGATATCCAGGAGTGATTACTGCATGTAGATACAGTATTTCAAGTTGTATGTGAAACAGATATGTGCAGAATAGTCTTTTGCCATTGCAACCCGGTCAGCCTGAATGCAGAACTGCTGTTCATTATAATAATGGCCGCCTGCCTCGTGCTTTATTTTGTGTCACATTTATATTATTAAAATTAAAACATTCTCAGAAATCTGTGTGTACCGAGCGAGGTGGCGCAGTGGTTAGCACACTGGACTCGCATTCGGGAGGACGACGGTTCAATCCCGTCTCCAGTCATCCTGATTTAGGTTTTCCGTGATTTTTCCTAAATCGTTTCAGAATGGTTCCTTTGAAAGGGCACGGCTGATTTTCTTCCCTAACCCAAGCTTGAGCTCCGTCACTAATGACCTCGTTGTCGACGGGACGTTAAACACTAACCACCACCGCCATCAGAAATCTGTGAATCAATGGGATTGGTGTCTTGTCAGTACCAATGTTGATAACAGGCAAAAATGGCCAAGATTCTTGATTCCCAGAATCGAGGAATTATCTACAGGATGTACATAAAATTCAGGAACACTTACATTCATTTATTTATTGTACAAGAACCAAACATTGTACAGATATCATGCGTATGTCATTTTGAAGAGAAACCCTGAAAGTTTTTTTTCACGTATACCACCAGAGCATAGTTTGGTGATTTGCCGATAGCCAGCACTAGTTGCAGAAATGGAGAGTTCATGTGTGGAGTGAGCCGTTTCACGAAATGGCCTCCCCAATCACCAGATCTCACTCCGTGTGTCTATTTTCTGTGGGGACACATTAAAGATCTGGTGTACATACCGCCTCTACCACGTGATGTAGCAGAGCTCCGGGAGAGAATACGGGAAGCGACTGCCACAGTCAACAATGCCGTGCTGGTACGGGTATGGCAAGAATTTGATTACCGTATTGACATCTGCTGGTTCACTCACAGTTCGCATATCGAATGTTTGTAATAAAAAAAAAAAAAAAAAAAACTTTCAGAGTTTCTCTCCAAAATGTAATATGTATGACATCTGTACAATGTTTAGTTCTTATGCAATAAATAATGGAAAGTGTTCCCAGACTTTATGTACACCCTGTGTATGTACCATCCTTGGTATGCATAAAAATTGTCTAGGGATTCAAAACTGCCAAATTGGAAAAATATTGTCAGGTGTGAATGTTTTGCTGTAATTGTGTAATGTTATTAGAAACACATATACATAAATAAGTTTGTACGGAACCCTCAGTGCGTGAGTCCTAATTGCATAGGTCAATTTTTCTAAATGCGTATCCCAGCCAGCTGTAGAAGTGTTTTGAAATTATCTGTAGTTATCTGATACCAGTTTTGGAATGCCATTCCATCCTCTACTTTCAAGGTATCGAGAAGATTGTGCCCACATCTGGTTCCTACTTTGTTGTTGTTATTGTCCTCAGTCCTGAGACTGGTTTGATGCAGCTCTCCATGCTACTCTATCATGTGCAAGCTTCTTCATCTCCCAGTACCTACTGCAGCCTACATCCTTCTGAATCTCGTTAGTGTATTCATCTCTTGGTCTCCCTCTACAATTTTTACCCTCCACGCTGCCCTCCAATACTAAATTCGTGATCCCTTGATGCCTCAGAACATGCCCTACCAACCGATCCCTTCTTCTGGTCAAGTTGTGCCACAAACTTCTCTTCACCCCAACCCAATACTTCCTCATTAGTTATGTGATCTACCCATCTAATCTTCAGCATTCTTCTCTAGCACCACATTTTGAAAGCTTCTATTCTCTTCTTGTACAAAGTATTTATCTTCCATGTTTCACTTCCATACATGGCTACACTCCGTACAAATACTTTCAGAAACGACTTCCTGACACTTAAATCTATACTCGATGGTAACAAATTTCTCTTCTTCAGAAACGCTTTCCTTGCCATTGCCAGTCTACATTTTATACCCTCTCTACTTTGACCATCATCCGTTATTTTGCTCCCCAAATAGCAAAACTTCTTTACTACTTTAAGCATCTCATTTCCTAATTTAATTCCCTCAGCATCACCTGACTTAATTCGACTACATTCCATTATCCTCGTTTCGCTTCTGTTGATGTTCATTGTATACCCAACTTTCAATACACTGTCCATTCCATTCAACTGCTCTTCCAAGTCCTTTGCTGTCTCTGACGGAATTACAATGTCAGCGGCGAACCTCAACGTTTTTATTTCTTTTCCATGCACTTTAATACCTATACCGAATTTTTCTTTTGTTATCTTTTTTGCTTGCTCAATATACAGATTCAATAACATCGGGGAGAGGCTACAACCCTGTCTCACTCCCTTCTCAAAACCTGCTTCCCTTTCATGCCCCTCGACTCTTGTAACTGCCATCTGGTTTCTGTACAAATTGCAAGTAGCCTTTCGCTCCCTGTATTTTACCCCTGCCACCTTTACAATTTGAAAGGGAGTATTCCAGTCAACATTGTCAAAAGCTTTCTCTAAGTCTACAAATGCTAGAAACGTAGGTTTGCCTTTCCTTAATCTATTTTCTAAGATAAGTCGTAGGGTAAGTATTGCCTCACGTTTTCCAATATTTGTGCAGAATCCAAACTGATCTTCGCCGAGGTCAGCTTCTACCTGTTTTTCCATTCGTCTATAAAGAATCCACATTAGTATTTTGCAGCTGTCACTTATTAAACTGATAATTCAGTAGTTTTCACATCTGTCAACACCTGCTTTTTTTGGGAATTATTAAATTCTTCTTGAAGTGTGAGGGTATTTCATGTGTCTCATACATCTTGCTCACCATATGGTAGAGTTTTGTCAGGACTGGCTCTCCCAATGCCGTCAGTAGTTCTAATGGAATGTTGTCTACTCCCGGCGCCTTGTTTAGACTCAGGTCTTTCAGTGCTCTGTCAAACTCTTCACGCAGTATCATATCTCCCATTTCATCTTCATCTACATCCTCTTCCATTTCCATAATATTGTCCTCAATTACATCGTCCTTGTATAGACCCTCTATATACTCCTTCCATCTTTCTGCTTTCCCTTCTTTGATTAGAATTCACTGACGTGCTACTTTTCGGACGGTGCACTTTACGTTGTAGAGAGATGCGCACGAAATGTAGCTTAATTTCAATATCCAAATACGTTTACATTACCCGTTTGCGATTACCGAAATGTGTCGGCAGGCTGTTCTACAACGAGGACGTGTCGGTGGGGACGTGGCTGGCCCCCCTGAAGGATGTCCGGCGCGTGCACGACCCGCGGTTCGACACGGAGTACAAGTCGCGGGGCTGCCACAACAGCTACCTTGTGACGCACAAGAAAAGCGCCGCAGAGATGGCGGCCATGTGGGAGCAGTTGCGCTGGGGCTCGGACCGGCTGTGCCCCGGGGGGCAGGAGACACGCCTGCGGCTGTCATACCGCTACGACTGGCAGGCGCCGCCCTCGCTCTGCTGCCGCCGGCACGACCCCTCCGTCCCGTGAGACTCGGCGTGGCCACTGCACCTCTGTTCCCCCTATCGTTAGACAGTTTGTGTGCAGAATTTTCTATTCTGCTTACTACTGAAAAATTGGTACTGTTGTGTGATCTTGATATTCAAATATCTGGGTTCGCACCCAAATTACTGTAGTCACATTCCACAGTGTTTCCAACAGCTTCCCTAATTGTCTTCGTCATGTGTGGTATGCATTCAGAATTGGACTCTGCACGCTATCCAAACAAATGTTTCCAGCCACCCTGAAGAATGAGAAAGTCTTGTAGAATTCTAAGGCTAAACAAAAGGCTGTGTCAAACTGCTGAAAGGAAAACTTCTTATAAGAACATCTACATCTACATATATAGTCAGCTAGCCACCAAGCGGTGTGTGGCGGAGGGCACTATTTGCACCAAAGTCATATTTCCTCCCCTCTGTTCCACTCGTGGATCGCACTAGCGAAAATCGACTGTCTGAACACCTCAGTACGAGCTCTAATTTCCCTTATCTTCCAATGGTGGTTCATTGCGTGATTTGAAAGTTGGTGGTAATAATATATGCTCTACATCCTTGGCGAAGATTGGACTTTCGAACTTAGTAAGTAGACCCTTTTGTTTAATGCGCAAGCGTGTCCCACTTAACTTTCTATGAGATTTGTAACACTCTCATAATGGCTAAATGTACCAGTCACAAATCTTGATGCTCTTCTTTAGACCTTCTCAATCTCCTGAATCAGACTCAACTGGTAAGGGTCCCATACAGACGAACAAGACTGGACAAACTAACGTATTGTAAGCAATTTCCTTTGTTGAAGGACTGCATCGCTTCAGGATTCTAAAGATAAACCACAATCTAGAGTTTGCCTTGCCTGTTACTTGTGTAATCTGACCATTCCATTTGAGACCATTTCAAACAGTCAGACCCAGATACTTGACGCACATTACCGCTTCCAAAGACTGGGCATTTATTTTGTACTCTTACGTTAATGGGGATTTTCACTTTGTTATACACACTAGGTTACACTTATGAATATTGAGAGATAACTGCCGGTCATTACACCACACATTTATTTTCTTCAAGTCCTCATTGCTTTGTTCACAACTTTCGTATGATACTACTTTCCTGTAGACTACAGCACCATCGGCAGACAGTCTAATGCCACTGTCAGTACCATCAACCAGATAATTTGTGTAAATTGTAAAAAGTGGCAGACCTATTACACTGCCCTGGGCACGCCTGATGTTACACTTGTTTCTGTTGACGTCTGCCCATTGAGAAGGACATACTGCTCTCTGTCTGTCAGAAAACTTTCTATCCAACTGCGTGTTTCAATACTGTAAGGGATGCCTTAATGGGCACTTATTTATGAACAGGCACAGAGAGAGTGAGTGAGAGTTTTGATATGTATCCTGACACATACTAAGCAGAATGAGATTTTCACTCTGCAGTAGTGTGTGCACTGATATGAAACTTCCTGGCAGATTAAAACTGTGTGTTCCGGACTGAGACTTGAGCTCGGGACCTTTGTCTTTCACAGGCAAGTGCCCTACCTAGGCTGTGGCTAAGCCATGTCTCTGAAGTATCCTTTCTTTCAGGAGCGCAAACCTTGCAGGTGAGCTTTTGGAAAGTTTGGAAGGTAGGAGACGAGGTACTGGCAGAAGTAAAGCTGTGAGGATGGGGCGTGAGTCATGCTGGGGTAGCTCAGTTGGTAGAGTACTTGCCCGTGAAAGGCAAAGATCCCGAGTTAGAGTCTCGGTCTGGCACACAGTATTAATCTGCCAGAAAGTTTCACATACTAAGCAATTCGAACACCAGATCCTAAACTGAAGCTGATGCTTCTCTTAGCTATGTTATCCACCACTGCCAGATTGTCTTCTTCATTACAAGATCACAGAAGTCCAGTGCTTACATTGTTGATGCTAATTACATTTCATGCTCAAATTGCAGCAGTGTTTAGCGACAACTGATTTAGTTGGTTGCTCCAGTCGCATGTATTTTGACAACATCATAACACTGCTTTCCTTGGTCAGCTATTTAGTTTTACTAATTAGTTGAGGGTTTATTGTTAAGTTTTCCACTCTTTACATGACATGACTAATCACTACAGTAGTACATTCTCTACAGTTTTTGAGTGCCCCTATTTGAAGTGAAGTTGTCATATTCCATACTGTAATGGTTATCATCAAATATAGCGTGCAGATTTTGTCACTCTCTATTTGTACTCTAACCAAACTGTGAACGCAACGTAAGTATAGAAACAATCTTCACGACGCATATGTAAATTTACATCTGAGGATGGGGTGAACATAAAGTTAATGTACTTTCAAAAATGTATATTTTGAGGCACAATTTGTTTTCGTGGTGTGTCAGGGAAGCAGTTTCATTGATATTGGTGCATTTCACTGTAATGTCACAGACACTATGATTTTGACTTTATGTGCTAGGAGCACTGCTGTTGAGTAAGCATATGAATCAGGTCCGTGGGTCACCAAAGGTTGCCCCTGTCTGCTTTAATGTTACCTGATGGGTATCCCAAACATTCAAGCAGTACTAAGGAATGGGTTGCACAGGTATTTTGTGTGCACTGTCCGTTGTAGATGTGCTGCACTTTTCTAAAACTCTCCCAATAATCCAAAGCCATTCACCTTCCCTACTAGCATCCTTATGTGCTCATTCAATTTGCAATGTTACGCCTAGCTATTTAATTGATGCAGCTGTGTTGAGCAGCACACTACAAATACTGTGCTTGAATGTTATGGGATGATGATTCTTAATTTGCATTAACTTACATTTTTGTACATTTAGAGCATGCTGATATTCATCACACAAAATAGATTGGTTCAAATGGCTCTGAGCACTATGGGTCTTAACATCTGAGGTCATCAGTCCCCTAGAACTTAAGAACTACTTAAGGCTACCCAACCTAAGGGCGTCACACACATCCACGCCCTAGGCAGGATTCGAACATGCGACTGTAGCAGTGACGTGGTTCCAGACTGAAGTGCCTAGAACTACTCGGCTTTGGTGGCAATACTTTGCCCTATTCTACTGTGTCGTCAGCAACCAGTTGCAGATTGCTGCTCCTAGTCTCCAACATAGCAATAGGAGTACTGCTAGTTTCACCATTATGGCTTGGAAGGCCTTCACAAACTTCTTAGTAGTCTTATTGGAGTTTTGAGATCAGTTCCTGTGCTTGCAGAAAAATAATAGTGAATTAAAGAGGCGTCTAACTTTTTGCAAGTACACAAATTATTGTTTTATTTTATCACTCAAAAATGCTTCACACATTTGCAGCACCCTCAGTGCTTTTCTTTAATTATTATTTTCCTCTTATTTTACATTGTGTGTGTCCTATGCCTGCCAACCAAAATCAGCCACAGGTCTAAATTAGTACACCATATCATCATTGTAGCATTCTGCTGGTACTTAGCTGTGACAAGTTTGTTTTTCTGTACCAGATGTGTTTTGTGTAGTTGACTTGAATGTTTTCTTCTGCTCATTTGTAAATACTGTGTCCTATTATGTTGCTGTTGCTCTGATCAGAGACATAAATTTGTGCATTGAAACATGTGTCCAAGTCACAGCATACCTATTTACAAACGATCAGGAGAAAACATTCAACTTGACTACACAAAACACTCCTGTTACATAAAAACAAACTTATCACAGCTAAGGACCAACAAAATACTACAATCATGATATGGTGTATTAATTTAGACCCATACCTGATTTTGGTCGGCAGCCACAGGACACACAAAATGTAAAATAAGAGAAAAATAGTAATAAAAAAACCACTAAAGTTCCCACAACTGTGCTGAAACTTGTTTGGGTGATAAGACAAAACAATAATTTGTTTACTTGCAAAAAGGCAGACCCATCCTTACTTCATTATTACTTTCCTTAATAGTAATTTTCTGTTCTACTTTATTCCATTGTACTGTTCCCCATAAGTTATCAAATTTTTTATTACAGTGGTGTGTGTGGATAAGTGTTAGTAGACAGTATAAAAAACAAATTAAGATGTGCAAGCATAATTTTTAGTACTTCTTTGTCCACGACACCTTTCAGTTAATGTATCCCATCCAGAAGCTGCAAGGACAAAAATCCAAACTGTGTAGGCTCATATACAGACTCAATGCCACTCTCCAGTGTCTCACAGTTCTCCAACATGCTCTTTTTTAATTGGTATTGTACAACAAGTTGTGGAATCTTCTTCTCAGTGCAGTTGTTTAAAACTGCAACTATGGATGTTTAAAACAACACAAATTTTCTGCAGTCTAGTTTCCCCTTATTGTTCTTGCAGTCCTCGTTCCAAACATTCCACGGGCGCACTTCTCCACTCGCTACAGTGACACCACCTCCATAGTCTGCTGCCTCGTCCACTCCTTTATTAAACTGTTTGTGAAACAAACTCGGCACTTGGCAGACACAATCACAACTCAAATTGTAAAAAAAGCTAGTGCCATGTGGCGATGATGTGGTTAGCTGGCAGAAACATTATTTCCTTTGATGTGTTCTGACACTATGACAGACAGCAATGCGCAAACATAGGCCATTCAGCAGTTGGGGGAAATGTTGTTTCAAACATGTTGCAGACTCAGTGTGTGTGTGGCTGTACTTATCCCTAGATATTCAATGTTCTATTTTCTTGGAGAGTTTGTAATAATTACTTCATTTTAAGTATTTGTGTCCTCATTTTTTAATTCCATATCAACCACGTATGAAATGTAATAATGTTTTCTCTCTGCATTTCAAGTCTCTGCAGTGGGGGGTCACTTTTAGCAAATTCTCTGTCAGTGTTCTCGAAGACAAGTTTAAGTAATACGGGTGTCTCAGCCCACCATACAACTTTAATTTCAGTTTCTCATACTGGTGTCTTATTCAGCAGAAGGTTTCTTCGATACACATTTTAACTAGTCTGATTAATTTGAGGCTATTCCCGAGTCTTTAACAATGTTCACTCTCATCTGTTCGTCCTAACATCTACTTACCGTAATGAACACTGTTTTGTAACTGCCACACTTGACATGACAACTAGTCAGTACTGGTATGTAAAATGCCTATTGTGAGAAAACATAATTTGATGTGTGCAAAATTGTGAATAGGTGAACAAAATGGCAACTTATCATAAGTGCACAGTCAGTGTAGGGAAACATTGCTTGGCTGTGACCTGGAAAATATTTGTTGTTTGACTGTGTAGCTGTACATACAACTCCCCAATGATATCTAGTCCAAAGGCTTCAGTTCTTAGTTGTTTAAGTCTCGTCGCCAGACACGCCGGTGGGATGAGTGATTTGTGCCATATAAATGCGGCATTTACTATGTGATATTTATTTGCAGCAGTATTCTTCTCGTCATGTCCTGTGTACATTTGTACCTCCTTTTTATTTGTGTACTTCAGTGTTTGTGTACCCTGTTAATTCAGAGGAATAATTGTTGTACAAACCATAAAATGCTTGAACATTGGTAACTAAAGACAAAAATAACGTTACCTGCACAAAAGCTATATTCAAGCATAATTTATGATGATGTTCCACTTACTGAGTTTTGTGTGTGTCAGTTTGCAGTAACTGTTTCCATATATATATGTGTAGAATATTGATGTTTTAAAATATACGCCATGAGTGGTGATAAATTGTCAGCTGTTTTTAAAAAATAAAGTAAATAAAATATTTATTCAACATCCTACCCCTTGTTATGTTATTTCTGTAATTTGCTTAACAACCATATTTCTTATTTCTTAGCTTATGTTGTGCTACGAATACTTCTTTCACAGTTAATTCTGTGCCCAATTTTGAAGTTAGTGAATGAAATGGTGCAACAGGTAAACTTGGACACAGTTGCATGCACCCCCCCTCCCCCCCCCCCCCCCCCCCACACACACACACACACACTCACAGCCATATAACAGCAGTATGCACAGGATAGATTGCTACTCACCACATAGAGGAGACATTGAGCCGTAGACAGGCACAATCAAAAAGTCTGCTTTAATATTAAGCTTTTGTACTAAGTCATTGTTCCAAAATAGGAAACACACACATTCACACAAGCCCAACTTACACACATATTTGTAAGGAGATAATTTTATGAACTTGAAATGGTACTTGATAAGTTTAGAATTCATGAACTTAAATTCAAAGATCTAAAGATCTTTTTTTTCCATTGCTTTTTCATTGAAACAGAGTGGCACCCTACTATCTCGAGGCTTGGGGTAAGTAGACATACTGAAATCAGCTGCAACTGGTCATTGAAATATTTCAGTAGAAACAGATGAAACAACTGTACCGGACTGGGACTCAATCCCGAACGTTGTGCTTTACATGAGCAGTCGTCTTAACCGCCTTGACTTTCCGTGCATGGTTTGTGACTGATTCAAATTCTCATTTGTTTGCAGAGTTGCCTGCATTCCCATAAGAGGTTTGGACCCTACTGTACACACGCCATGAAAATATAGCAGTCAAACTTACAAATGTACTGTTCATAGCCGGAACAGACACACTGTTTTTAATACAGCACCCATAAATGTCAGCATTTTGAGGGAGGTACTGCTGTCATCCACAATTCGGTATTGAAATAATACAAAGGTGAAACTTGAAAATTTGTTCTGGACTAGTTCGCTTTATGCGATCGGTCGCCATAACAAACTCGGTCATCTGAGCACTCTTGATGGCCGACCCAAATTCTCAACTTATCGCACACTACTAAGTACTGTCCCTGTCCACTTTACCTAATTTCCTCACTGCATTTCCTGTATTCTCGCGAGAAGTTCGGAGCTATTGTGCATCTGCTCTGGAGGTATCATAGCAGTAAGTTCACAGATATGCAGTATATGTGTGGTGTCTGGTGTGTCGGAACATGTTCGACACATATATAGGAAACCTCTAAATGGTGAATCAGTAACTTACAGGTGAGCTGGACCTTCTGTTTACGAGCTGGTCAACATAACCCTCCAGACACAATAATTCATAAGGACCAACTTGTGTCATTTGTATGTCTGATGCAGTAATGGGTAATGGCAGGAATGACCCATATCTTG
The DNA here is from genome assembly GCF_023897955.1 of Schistocerca gregaria. Lineage (NCBI taxonomy): Eukaryota > Metazoa > Arthropoda > Insecta > Orthoptera > Acrididae > Schistocerca > Schistocerca gregaria. Next base: position 58,765,025 of record NC_064930.1, on the reverse strand, counting down.
CCCTAATTAATTAATTAAGGAGGGATAGGTTGTTACAAAGTCATAAGTGCAATAACAGTAGTTGAGGTTGATGTGGAGATGATGAAGGCTGTAAAATGGAAATGGACGTAACATAGTTTGCTAAAAATAACTGAAAATGGACCGAGACAGTACCAGAGTGGAGTCCAGAGGAAGATGAAGACCACAGGGCATACCAACTGACTGCTGGGGTAAAAGACTGAGGAAAGTTGCAGGCTTTAAAAGGTAGAGGATAGTGCGAGACAGACACACGTAGAAACAGTGACTCATATTTTATTTGCTAGCTTTAGGTCAAAGGTGTGTAGTCAGCTAGCTTGTATCGGTGGAATAACAGCCTTGCCAAAAGGTATGCACTGTTTTGGACAAACGAGGTGTTTTCGATCCTTTAGCTCGATATAAAACGGTATTTCTGAGGTTGAGTAGGTGAAACGTCTTAAATGTACTGCAATATAACAGCCAGAAGTGTGCTGTAATTTTAGAACTACTTTTCAGGTACATTTTTAATGAAGTTTTGAAAGAAGTGCCAACGGCTTAGAATTTTTTCACGTTTCTGGGCAGTATATGCATACGTGAGTTTTATCCTCGAATGTTCCCATTCATTGGAAAAATTCACAGTCACGGCCTGAAAATCTTGTGATCATTCATTCACATATCATATTCAATAAATCACACCATGAAGGTGAATCTTTTTGTATGTGGATTAAGTAAAGTTATACATTAAGAGGCAGAAACAATCACAGCTGGCTAATTCTGTAAACTGTACTAACAAAAAATTGCAACAGGTGATGACCGCCTCAAATAACTTTTCGCCCAGAAAAAAAAAAAAAAATTAAAAAATGTTTCAAGCACATGCTTAACCACCAGGGTGAAACTAACCTGCACAACCATCTTGCTTTTAACTTTCTACATTATAAAGATATGAACAGCTTTTTAAATAGCACCCTGTGTTTCTTATTGTTATTCCAGTGCTCTGATCAAAATCTGTTCAAAAATGTATCATCCTAACATTTACGACGTGTGTTCAAAAAGTAAGGTGACTTAACATTTTTGTGAAAAAATATTTATTTATTCATCAATATTAATATTGTCCCCTTCAAAGTAATCCCTCCAGATACAATACACTTGTCCCAATGCTCCTTCCAATCCTTGAAGCACTTGTCATTTTTGATATAGCCTTGAGTACTTCCAGCGATGCAGTTTTTATTTCTTCAATTGCAGAAAATCTTCGTCCTTTCATAGATCTCGTCAGTTTTGGGAACAGGATAAGGCGCAGGGGGCCAAATGCGGTGAATATGGTGGCTGAGGCATGATTGCCTTGTTGCTTCTGAGCAAAAAATCTCTCTCAAGCAATGATGAATGAGCAGGTGCATTGTAGTGATGCAAAAGCCATGAATTGTTTTTCCACAATTCCGGACTTTTTTGCATGTTGCTTCTTGTAAATGGCATATAATGTCAAGGTAATAGGCCTTATTGACCTTATGACATTGAGGCAAAAATTCATGATACACTACACCTCGGTAATTGAAAAGAACAGTGAGCAGAACCTTCACATTTAATCGAACTTGACGTGCTTTTTCCGGCATTGGCTCTCCGGGATGCTTCCATTGGGACGATTGGGCTGTCATTTCGACATCATAACTGTTAACCCATGTTTCATTGCCAGTTATGACCCCTTTGAGCAAATCAGAATCATCTTTGACATCATTCAAGAGCTCCTGAACGATGCTCATGCATGGTTCTCCTGATCAAAATTGAGAAGTTTAGGAACAAACTTCACTGAAACACATCGTGTGTCCAAAACGTGTGAAAAAATTGCATGACACAAGCCGACTGATATGCCAAGATCCTTTGCAATGTCTCTTACGGTAATTTGATGATTTACCAAAACAATTTTCTCCACAGCTTCGGAGTTATCATCTGTTGTTGATTTGCTGGGGCATCCAGACCGAGGTACATTGTTGGCATCTTCTCGGCCATCTCGGAAGAGCTTGTACCACTGGTAAACCCTTTTTTTCTTTTCTTTTTTTTCTTTTAGAGAGGAAACTCACCATATGCCACTGTCAACATTTCAAGTGTTTTAGAGCACTTGATTCCATTTTTCACACAAAATTTGATGCAAATTCTTTGCTCCATTTTTTATAAGGATTGAAAATTGTTGAGCACACTGAAACACATCTAATCTTTCTATCTGTCAAAAGCAAACAAAGTATGCTGTATACTTGAAACTGTGAACATATGTTGGGGACATGTGAACCAACATAACAAAAAAAAAATCAATAATCAAATATACTTTGCCTGTGCAATTTGATAAGTCATCTTACTAATTGAATAGGCCCCATTTACAAACATGATGTTATTAAAAACATAACAAAAAATTTACTTTGACTCTGCTGCACTAGCACACAGTACGTATATTTGGGCTAACATTAACTTCTCCACTTGCTGAAGGGACAGTAAACAAGTGGAAACATTAGGAAAATGCAAAATTACATTCTCCATAGGGAAGTAGCATTTCTACCTTCTTTTCACCTTTACTCGCACAAACCTTCAACTGCAGATGGCTGACTGATTGTCTGGTGTACATTTTCTACATCTACATCATTACTCTGGAATTCACAGTTAAGTGCCTGGCAGAGTATTCATCAAACCACGTTTAAGCTACTTCTCTACAGTTCCGCTCTCAAACAGCGACTGCGAAAAATGAGCAGTTAAGTCTTTCATGCACGTTCTGGCTTCTCTTATTTCAATATGATGATTGTTTCTTCATATGTAGGGGAGCACCAACAAAATATTTTCACACTTGGTGGAGAAAGTTGGTGATTGAAATTTCACGAGAGAGTCCTGCCGCAATGAAAAATACCTTTGTTTTAATCATTGCTATCCCAGTTCACATATCGTATCTGTGGCAATCTCTCCTCTATTTCGATACAGTACAAAACGAGCAGCCCTCCTTTGAACCTTTTTGTTGTCCTCTGTTAGCCCTATCTGATGCAGATGCCACACCGCACAGCAGTACTCCACAAGACGGCAGACAAGCATATCGAAAGCAGTCTCTTCAGTAGACCTGTTGCATCTTCTAAATATTCCGCCACTAAATCACAGTCATTGGTTCACTTTCCTCACAGCATTATCTATGTGATCATTGCAATTGAAGTTATTTGTAATTGTAATGCTTAAGTATTTAGTTGAATTCACAACCTTTTGATTTGTGTGATTTATTGTGTAACTGCAATTTGGTGACTGGTCAGAGGACGAGTTAGAAATTACAGTGTAAGTTTAGCGGACAAGAAGGAAGAAAGAAAATAGAAATACAAAGGGACGAGAAAAGTATGGATAGTGTTGATACTGTGACAGAGTCACTGATTCGCTGTTGGCAGAAAGGAAAACCGTAGAGTGTCCCAAGAGAGGAACTACGATGATGCCAACAGATGAAGCTCTCTTGAATACAGAGTGGCTTTGGACAAGACATAGGTTGTAGGGTAGTTTGTTAACAGTTGTGCCGAAAGCAAAGGTACAGCCAAAATGGTGGACACGAGCGATTGCAATTGCGGAATGACAACAGGTGTTTGATATTTGAAGGGAGGTTTTGAGGACCCTAGTCACTAGGAACTGATGAAGAAAACCAATCATAGCATCCACCCTAAATCAGCACCAGAAGCACTGATGTGGTCAAAGAACTGAATGTTAATCACATACATTAGACAGATAATGTTGGCTACTTCTAGTCATCTGAAGTTTCCTTTGAGTCACGTTGGACATCATAGGAGTAAAGACAGACTAATTTTTCTTTAATTTGAGATGGAAATAGTTTTTAATTTTTTTGGGCTATATGCATACAAGAGAGAAATTTCCTGCATGCCAAAACAGTTTGTTCTTCCCGATTTAGATGTTGGTCCAAGATTGTGCCAAGAACTTCGGCTGCTTTTTTATAGGGTAATTGAATGTGAAAATGTTCGTTGAATGACTTTCAGTGTGATACGCGGTTGACAACCGTCCCGTATAGTAATCGATTTTCCACATTTGACGGTTAAAAAAATAATCCCATATAGACCACATGCGAGACGCTACAATTTCGCATTTTATGTATTTCACCTATTTGTGAAACTCATTTCTTGAAATTACATGAATGTTAGGCGTATATGTTGCTGATAAATGTACTGAAGTGCGAATTTGTCTCACACGAGAAACATGAAACTTCTTGGCAGATTGAAACTGTGTGCCAGGCTAGTGCCCAAACCAGCGGCATTTGCCTTTTGCTGGCAAGTGCTAGTAAGCTATTAGAGCAAGGTTCACAACCTGCCCTGACAGCTTTACATCCACCAGCATCTCTTCTCATCTCCTCACTTGATGTGAATGATTTCAACTTTTCATAATTTAGAGTAAACTGCCACTTTTTTGTACCATACAGACATCTTGTCTAAATCATTTTGCAGTTAGTTTTGAAGATCTGATGACATTACATGATGGTAAATGACAGAATCATAGGCAAACAATCTAAGAGGACTGTTCAGATTCTCTTAAACAGTTTATGTTGATCAGGAACAACAGAGGACCTGTAACAACACTCCCTTGGAGAGTGCCAGATATTACTTTTGTTTTACTCAATGGCTTTCTGTCAATTACTACGAACTGTGACCTTTCTGAGTCCTTCCACACAATTAAGACGACACTCCATAGGCACACAATTTAGTTGTGAGGAATGGTGTCAAAAGCCTTCTGGAAATCTAAATATATAGACTCAATTTGAAGTCCCTGTCAACAGTACTCATTACACTGTGAGAATAAAAAGCTAGCTGTGTTTCACAAGAATGACATTTTCTGAATACATGTTGATTATTTGACAATAAGTTGTTCTCTTCAAGGTGAATGGTGATGTCCTAGCACAGTATATTTTCCTAATCCCTATAGCAAATTGACATTAGTGATGTGGGTCTGTAATTCAGTGGATTACTCCCATTCCCTTTCTTGGATTTTGGTATGACTTGCATAACTTTCCATTTGTTTACTGTCATCTCCAGCAAGTGCACTGTGTTCTAGTACAGAAGAGTTCAAGTTAGTTTTATGTTATGTTTTTAATATCATCATGTGTACATGAATGGTACACTGTGACATGGTTTTGAAAGGTCTTGAGAAGAGCAGGTGGATTACCAAATAAAACTAATACAGGTTGTTTAGAGAAGTGGCAACTGTCCAACTTTTTGATGCATTAATCACAATCTTTCAATATGTGCAACCTCCCTCACACAAAATACATCTACACAGTAATAAAATTCTTCCCATACTCATGGTAGCATGTTCTCAGTGACGGTCTGAAGTGCACTGTTTATGCGATCGTACACATCCTCGAGGGACATGGTCATTGGCGGTAAAAAACATCAGAGAACGAAATCACACGGTGTTAAATCCAGCAAATGGGGTACGCAGGGGAGAAAATTGTTATCTGCTGTTGCAGCACACCCAATCCAGCGTGGTAAAGATCACAGTTAAGAAGCTCATGTGCATTCCTTTGAAAATTGGGCAGAGCACTGTCCATTTGTAAAATGTAAGCATCATAATTGGTATTCAGCTGGGGTTACGAACTAGGCTTCCAGCGTGTCTCGAAATGAGTTACCCTTCACCGCTTGGTGCTCAAAGAAAAAATTCTCGTGTGACACCGCACACAAAACATTCACTTTTGGAGAGTCATGATACTGTGATGGTATTTCACACCCTCAGTTACAAACCTTGTGTGTGTTTACCTTGCCACTTACATGGAAAAAAGCTTCATGGCAGAAAACAAGTCTCTCTACAAAAACAGTATCCCCCATTTTTAACTGCAACTCTTCAAAAAAGTCATGCCTTTTCACTTTGTCTGCTGGCGTAAGGGCCTGCACTACACCTACTTTTTCTAATTTAAAACACAGCCCCTTACATACCACCAACATCATAACCTTGGGCGCACAAACAGTTACCTGCTTGCTTTATTAAGTGATTTATGAGGCCTTTTTCATTTCCATCAAGTACACGAGGTCGATCAGGACTCTTAACCTTACAAAGGCGTCTCATTTTCATGAACTGTGGCCAAAACTCACACTGCACTGTGACCATACATCTGGACACCTCGAAATGAAGCACACAGAATACTTTCTTTGTTGCGATACCATTTTGGAAACATACACACTGCCTGTGCAATAACCGTGACAAGCGCATGCTTCTTTTGAGTTATCAGTCTCATGACTAATGTGACCTATCGTAAATTCTTCTCCTTTACCATCTCAGAGTAGGACTTGCAACCTACATCCTCAATTATTTGCTAAATATATTCCAATTTCTACACTTTTTACCCTCTGCAGCTCTCTAGTACCATGGAAGTTGTTCTGCAGAGTACCTCTTCATACCTTACTTTATCAGTTCACATAATTTTCAGCATTCATCTGTAGCACCACATCTGAAATGCTCTGATTCTCTTCTGTTCCAGTTTTCCTCACAGTCCATGTTTCACTACTGCTCCAAACGTACATTCTCAGAAATTTCTTCCTCAAGTTAACATCCATGTTTCTCTCAGTTAGGGATGCTGTTTTCGCCAGTGCTAGTCTGCTCTTAATGGCCTTATACCACCTGTTATGGGTTATTTTGCTTCTAAGATAGCAATACTCCTTAAGTTAATATATTTCGGGATCACCAGTTCTGGTGTTAAGTCTCTCACTGTTCTCATTTCAGCAGGTAGCACATCAAAACTTTGACAGTTGCTGCTGCCTGTGCTGTAAGATTTGCCCATATAATTTATAAAGTAGCATATTATTGATTTTTAAAACCACTTCCATTCATTTATAAACATCCTGTATAAGGCCCTATTAAAAAAAAAAAAAGTACTGCTGTTGAATTCTTTGTAGCAGAGTTACAAGAAACACTGCCATACTGGGTAATGTCCCTCTGGTAGCTAAACAACATGTACTTGATACACTTTTTATTTTGCTTCTGGACCAAAACTTACTTGTGGTGGCCAGGACGAGTGGGACAGCCTGGTGATACACAAGAGGTAGTCACGAGGTTTTCATTATCACCCTGAAAAAATAAGTTATGTTTTTTCCCCCCTTGAAGCACAGGTCTGCAGTCCTGGTACACTTTGCAACACCTGCCCCACATATTGTATTGCATAAAGGGAATCCAGACAGCTAATGAAGTTGTCTTATTGGCCAGACTCAGCACAATAGTGTGATGCAGGGGTCACAATGTGTACCTGGGATGCAGGTCTGTACACCATAAGAAGAGTTACATAACCCTTTTAACCCTTAACTCACAAGATGACATTTCTGTAACGTATACCACGAAGTGGGGTCTCTGGGACCCCTATGTTAAAACCGAGATTTAAGGCAAAACTTATTTAAAATTTTTAATTTATGCTATATAACATTTTGGTAACGCAGTGGATACACCGGTTCCCATGAGATCACCGAAGTTAAGCACTGTCGGGCGTGGCCGGCACTTGGATGGGTGACCATCTAGCTGCTATGTGCTGTTGCCATTTTTCAGGGTGCACTCAGCCCCGTGATGCCAATTGAGGAGCTACTCGGCCGAATAGTAGCGGCTTCAGTCAAGAATACCATCGTAATGACTGGGAGATCGGTGTGCTGACCCCACGCCCCTCCTATCCGCATCCTCCACTGAGGATGCCACGGCGGTCGGATGGTCGCAGTAGGTCACTAGTGGCCTGAAGATGGAGTGCTTTTTTATATAATATTTATTTTTACAATTATTTAAATATTGCTTAAATGCTTATAGTTCATTTTCTTGCACTAAACAAAGCCTGCAGCATTTTACTATTCATCACATAACACACACAATTTTGTGTGGTCCTTATAAATAATACACAAAAATGGACTGTTAGAGTACTGAATATTACATTCCAAAAAATTATACAATCTCTGTAGCAAATAAATTTCCAAATAAAACTAATTTCCAGGGTTTAAATTTGTGCAAAAAAATTCCACTCAATAGGTACAAAAAGAGAGTGTGTCAAATTTGCCATTCATTGCTGGGAACTACACTTTTATCACCACTCAGAACACATTCAGTTTTCTCAGACACTTTAAGTATTTCATTGAAGAGAGAGACAGATGCCCATCACAATCTTAGTGAAGTTCTTCCTCTGAATGATACTCTTGTTCGATAGCAGAACTGTGATCACTGGCTAATGTAAAATCGTTATATTTTCTGCTTATTTCTTGATCTATATCACTGACACCTTCCTCCATACACTGAATAACAATTTCATCAAACTTTGGAAAGTTGAAAATGACACATTCGTGCAAACACATTTTGAGCTATACAGTACCATACTGAAGAAAACAGTACGTAGTTCACGAGGCGCAGTCTAGGAGACTCCAACACCTATCAATAACACGTGTCAACAATAAACACAGAAGGCGATAATGCAACCGAGAGCAGAACATCATAGGATTGGCAATTAAGGAGGGTAGGAGGAGTATAGAAGCATTCTACCACAACTGGCATCGGGGAGCAAGGTCGAAAATTTTCATGGGGTCTGAGAGACCACACCTCATGAGTTAAGGGTTAAAAAGCTGCTGCTCCTCACTTTTACTCAGAAACTGGTTTTATCTTTACACTAGCATTTATGTAACTTTACACAGAACACTAGCATCTGTCTATACATGGTGGTCGGAAATTCCCGTTGCAGACTTCTAGGACTTGTAGAGGGGAGTGAATACATTGTATTTTGTATAGGGACCCACATCCGGAAACGTCATCCAATGAGACTACAGAGTGCCAAAGTTATAGGTGAGGGCATCTTTAAATGTACGTGTACACGGGGTGATTCCGCGATGATGTTACAGACTTTCTAGGATGATGGATAACGAGAAATGTATTAATTTGAAGTAAGGAACCCTGTACCGGAAACGAATGAGTCGAAAGTTATAAATGAAACCCGTTCTGATACCTCTGACCAGTTGAATACATGTACCGGTTCTTGTGTTGCGAAGAGTGTTGGATTGGTAACTTCCATTGGTGGACAAAAACGAGAAAAAATATCCACTGAACGTGGGCTCTAAAGTGCGTAGCTTAACAGCTATGAACACTTGCTCAGTAGAGGAGATGTGTTTCACATTAGAGAAGATGAATGAATGGTCAGTACATGTATTCAACTGTCAGAGATATCAGAATGGTTTTTCTTTATAATTTTCGACTCTTTCGTTTCTTGTACAGGGATCCTTACTTCCAATCAATACATTTATCATTCTCCTTCATCCTAGAAAGTTTCTAACATCATCACAGAATCACCCCGTGTATACGTACATTTACAGATGCCCACGCCTATAAATTTGACACTCTGCAGTCTCGTTGATTGACGTTTCTGGGCATGGGTTCCTATTCAAAATACGATGTACTAACTCCCCTCTACAAGTCCTAGAAGTCTGTAACGGGAATTTCTGACCACCCTGTGCACTGGCAATGTCAAAACCTGTTTGTGTTAAACATTAGAGTTAATTTCCATCCATGATTCAAAATATTCTGATGAAGTAGTGGGTAATGTTTTTGAATATATAAGCACTGTACATACCCTGTCTGATGTCTGTCAGCACTCTGTGGTAGAAAATACACAGTGCAGTCACATTAATGTGATCACTACCTATGTTTGATGTCTACATGCAATAACCACTTGCAGAGGGCAGGTAGCAGCACTAGAAGAGGAAGGAAGATAAAGTTTGCCGAGAGGACACGGAGAACAGTACAGTTGTTATCGTAATGTGGAAATGGAGCAAATTATCTGATGTCCAAAATAGCACGATTATTGGATTTCGGGCCAAACGTGTAAGGAATTCTGAAATAGCTATGTTTGCAAACTAGTTTGCATGCTGCTCTGTTTAAAGTATACTGTGCATGGTAAGACAGCAGTATCCAAAACTAGTGCCAAAGCAACTGTCGTGCACCACAGGCCATAGATGGTGAGTAAACAACTGTGGAGAGGAGATACTATATGTGGTCAACAGTATGTGGACACCACCAAAACTATACGTTTTTCATATTAGGTGCAGTGTGCTGCCACATGCTGCCAGGTACTCCATATCAACAACCTCAATAGACATTAGACATAGTGAGAGAGCAGAATGGGGTGCTCCGCAGAACTCACGGAATTCGAACTTTGTCAGTAGATTGGGTGTCACTTGTGTCATATGTCCGTACACGAGATGTCCACGCTCGTAAACATTCCTAGGTCCGCTGTTTCCGATGTGATAGTGAAGTGGAAACGTGAAGGGACACATACAGCACAAAAGCGTACAGGCCAACCTCTTCTGTTGACTGACAGAGACTGCCGACAGTTGAATAAGGTCATAATGTGTAATAGGCAGACGTCTGTACAGGCCATCACACAGGAGTTTCACACTGTATCAGGATCCACTGCAAGTACAATGACAGTTAGGGGGGAGGTAATAAAACTTGTATTTCATAGTTGTGCGACTGGTCATAAGCCACACATCACGCCGGCAAATGCCAAAAGACACCTTGCTTGGTGTAAGGGGCGTAAACATTGGATGACCGAAACGTGTTGTGTGGAGTGACGAATCATGGTTTGTTCCCCCCCCCCCCCTCCCTCACCCCCCCCCCCCCCCCCTATGAACCATGGACCTTGCCGTTGGTAGGGAGGCTTGTGTGCCTCAGTGATACAGATACAGATAGCCGTACTGTAGGTACAACCACAACGGAGGGGTATCTGTTGAGAGGCCAGACAAACGTTTGGTTCCTGAAGAGGGGCAGCAGCCTTTTCAGTAGTTGCAGGGACAACAGTGTGGATGATTGACTGATCTGGCCTTGGAACAATAACCAAAACAGCCTTGCTGTGCTGGTGCTGCAAATGGTTGAAAGCAAGGGGAAACTACGGCCATAATTTTTTCCCGAGAGCATGCAGCTTAACTGTATGATTAAATGATGATGGCGTCCTCTTGGGTAAAATATTTTGGAGGTAAAATAGTCCCCCATTCGGATCTCCGGGCGGGGACTACTCAAGAGTATGCCGTTATCAGGAGAAAGAAAACTGGCGTTCTACGGGTCGGAGCGTGGAATGTCAGATCCCTTAATCGGGCAGGTAGGTTAGAAAATTTAAAAAGGGAAATGGATAGGTTAAAGTTGGATATAGTGGGAATTAGTGAAGTTCGGTGGTAGGAGGAACAAGACTTCTGCTCAGGTGACTACAGGGTTATAAATACAAAATCAAATAGGTGTAATGCAGGAGTAGGTTTGATAATGAATTTAAAAAAAAATAGGAGTGCGGGTAAGCTACTACAAACAACATTGTGAACGCATTATTGTGGCCAAGATAGACACGAAGCCCACACCTACTACAATAGTACAAGTTTATATGCCAACTAGCTCTGCAGATGACGAAGAAACTGAAGAAATGTATGATGAAATAAAAGAAACTATTCAGATAGTGAAGAGAGATGAAAATTTAATAATCATAGGTGACTGGAATTCTAGTGTAGGAAAAGGAAGAGAGGAAATAAAGAGGAAGCCGACTGGTAGAATTTTGCACAGAGCACAACTTAATCATAGCTAACACTTGGTTTAAGAATCATGAAAGAAGGTTGTATACGTGGAAGAACCCTGGAGATACTAAAAGGTATCAGATAGATGATATAATGGTAAGACAGAGATTTAGGAACCAGGTTTTAAGTTGTAAGACATTTCCAGGGGCAGATGTGGACTCTGACCACAATCTATTGGTTATGACCTGTAGATTAAAACTGAAGAAACTGCAAAAAGGTGGGGATTTAAGGAGATGGGACCTGGATAAACTGAAAGAACCAGAGGTTGTACAGAGTTTCAGGGAGAGCATAAGGGAACAATTGACAGGAATGGGGGAAAAAATACAGTAGAAGAAGAATGGGTAGCTTTGAGGGATGAAGTAGTGAAGGCAGCAGAGGATCAAGTAGGTAAAAAGACGAGGGCTAGTAGAAATCCTTGGGTAACAGAAGAAATATTGAATTTAATTGATGAAAGGAGAAAATATAAAAATGCAATAAATGAAGCAGGCAAAAAGGAATACAAACGTCTCAAAAATGAGATCGACAGAAAGTGCAAAATGGCTAAGCAGGGATGGCTAGAGGACAAATGTAAGGATGTAGAGGCTTATCTCACTAGGGGTAAGATAGATACTGCCTACAGGAAAATTAAAGAGACCTTTGGAGATAAGAGAACCACTCAAGAGCTCAGATGGCAATCCAGTTCTAAGCAAAGAAGGGAAAGCAGAAACTCGGAAGGAGTATATAGAGGGTCTATACAAGGGTGATGTACTTGAGGACAATATGATGGAAATGGAAGATGATGTAGGTGAAGATGAAATGGGAGATACGATACTGCATGAAGAGTTTGACAGAGCACTGAAAGACCTGAGTCGAAACAAGGCCCCCGGAGTAGACAACATTCCATTGGAACTACTGACGGCCTTGGGAGAGCCAGTCCTGACAAAACTCTACCATCTGGTGAGAAAGATGTATGAGACAGGCGAAATACCCTCAGACTTCAAGAAGAATATAATAATTCCAATCCCAAAGAAAGCAGGTGTTGACAGATGTGAAAATTACCGAACTATCAGTTTAATAAGCCATAGCTGCAAAATACTAATACGAATTCTTTACAGACGAATGGAAAAACTAGTAGAAGCCAACCTCGGGGAAGATCAGTTTGGATTTCGTATAAATACTGGAACACGTGAGACAATACTGACCTTACGACTTATCTTAGAAGAAAGATTAAGGAAAGGCAAACCTACGTTTCCAGCATTTGTAGACTTAGAGAAAGCTTTTGACAATGTTGAGTGGAATACTCTCTTTCCCATTCTAAAGGTGGCAGGGGTAAAATACAAGGAGCGAAAGGCTATTTGCAATTTGTACGGAAACCAGATAGCACTCACTCATAAAAGTCGAGGGACATGAAACGGAAGCAGTGGTTGGGAAGGGAGTAAGACAGGGTTGTAGCCTCTCCCCGGTGTAATTCAATCTGTATATTGAGCAAGCAGTAAAGGAAACAAAAGAAAAATTCGGAGTAGGTATTAAAATCCATGGAGAAGAAATAAAAACTTTGAGGTTCGCCGATGACATTGTAATTCTGTCAGAGACAACAAAGGACTTGGAAGAGCAATTGAACGGAATGGACAGTGTCTTGAGAGGAGTATATAAGATGAACATCAACAAAAGCAAAACGAGGATAATGGAATGTAGTCGAATTAAGTCGGGTGATGCTGAGGGAATTAGATTAGGAAGTGAGACACTTAAAGTAGTAAAGGAGTTTTGCTATTTGGGGAGCAAAATAACTGATGATGGTCGAAGTAGAGAGGATATAAAATGTAGACTGGCAATGGCAAGGAAAGCGTTTCTGAAGAAGAGAAATTTGTTAACTTTTGAGTTTAGATTTAAGTGTCAGGAAGTCTTTTCTGAAAGTATTTGTATGGAGTGTAGCCATGTATGGAAGTGAAACATGGACGTTAAATAGTTTGTACAAGAAGAGAATAGAAGCTTTCGAAATGTGGTGCTAGAGAAGAATGCTGAAGATTAGATGGGTAGATCACATAACTAATGAGGAAGTATTGAATAGGGTTGGGGAGAAGAGAGGTTTGTGGCACAACTTGACCAGAAGAAGGGATCGGTTCGTAGGGCATGTTCTGAGGCATCAAGGGATCACGAATTTAGTATTGGAGGGCAGCATGGAGGGTAAAAATCGTAGAGGGAGACCAAGAGATGAATACACTAAGCAGATTCAGAAGGATGTGTGTTGCAGTAGGTACTGGGAGATGAAGAAGCTTGCGCAGGATAGAGTAGCATGGAGAGCTGCATAAAACCAGTCTCAGGACTGAAGACAACAACAACAACAACAACAACAACAACATGGTTTGGTTGTGTTTTTCATGGAGAGGGTTTCCACCTGTTGTAGTTTTGCATGGCACTGTCACAGCACAGGCCTACATTGATGATTTAAGCACCTTCTTGCTTCCCACTGTTGAGGAGCAATTCGGGGATGTGTGTTGCATCTTTCAACACGATTGAGCACCTGTTCATAATGCACGGCCTGTGGCGAAGTGGTTACATGACAATAACATAACTGTAATGGACTGGTCTGCCAAGAGTCCTGACCTGAATCCTACAGAACTCCTTTGGGATATTTTGGAATGCCGACTTCATGCCAGTTAAGCACTCCGTGAAGAATGGGCTGACATTCCCAAGAAACCTTCCAGCACACGATTGAACATATGCCTGCGAAAGTGGAAGCTGTAATCAAGGCTAAGGGTGGGCCAACACCATATTGAATTCCAGCATTACTGACGGAGGGCGCCACAAACATGTAAGTCATTTTCAGCCAGGTGTCCGGATACTTTTGATCACATAGTGTACATATGGACTTATAGATGTACAAATGTTGGGCAACTGACTGCTCAGATGAACCAAAGGTCTACCAACAGTGTCTCCTCAATGACTATTCAGCAAATATTGCTGTGTATGGGGCTATGCCACTGCAGGTACATGGTTCATGCACCCGTGTTCACTGCTGTTCATCAGTGACAAAGGCTGGTATTTACATGGCAGTATTGCAACTGGACATCCACTGAATGGTGACAGGTTGCTTTTTCAGATGAATCATGTTTTATGCTCCATCAGGCAGATGGCCGTTGGTGTGTAAAGCGTGAAATGCCTGAAACACCCTCCAACAATTGTCTGAGTGTTACAGTCTGCGGAATGTTTTTGTGACATTCCTTGGCTGACCTTGCCATTCTGGAAGGCACGGTGGACCAACACAAGTCTGCAGCCATCCTTGGGAACCATCCCTACACGCAGTTTGTTTTTCCTTGGCACCATGGCATTTACCAGCAGGGCACTGTGTAACACTTATATCAATTATGAGTGGGTTTATTTTAAGTTACTGTGTATCTGTAATTTATGAAGTGTGCATTCTTTGTTGTTTGAACTCCTTGATGTATGGCAAAAAAATTAGACTTTTGTAATGTATATATGAAAAAGAAAATATATATGTTGAAGTTTTAAATTACTATGATATTAATATGTTTATAAAAAAAAGTATGTTTGTTAAAAGCTGGTTCATGCTTAGGACACTTGTATTTGTAACATGTAAATGCTGTAGGGAAGTCCCTCTGCAACGAAAGTGGTGTGGCGAGATGTAGAAGGTGGGTTTGGCAATCGAACTGAGTGGCTCCGTTGTGTGAACGTACACAGTATGTGGCTAGCCTTAGCACAGTACACCTCAATGGTGCTAAGAGGGGCAATTGCAAGCTGCATTAGAAGGGATTTGCCTTAGATGTTGATCTGGCTATTAATTGGTATTCACATAATAATGGAATGGCTCTAATATGTTGATAATTTGAAGCCAATAAGAGATTTTATAGAGCATTTGCACATCAAGAGCTGTGAGTACAGTTACCCGCCATTTTGCCTGCCACCAATCTTTGCCACAGCTTCACAGACTTCATACAGTCGGTTAAGTAATGTATATGGGCATGGACCAGTTAATTTGTGTTTTGTTTGAATAGTAATCGCATAAAACGTTAACTCGTGTTCAAAATCATAACTTCAGTCCTGATCGTGAACCTACACAGGGTCTTCACCTAATGTGTTTAAAAGTGATTTTTTGTCTAAAGTAAAAGCAGAAGCAAAAGTTAAAAGTAAGATGCTTTATTAATGAGCTACGCCAATTGAAATTGTTAAGGTAGGAAGTTTAAGTGCATAAATTCAAAGATCGATTAATAGGAAAGTGAAAACCTTAATTATTTAAAAGCTAAAACCACAAAAGTTTTTTTGCTGAAATATCCTTCGTTTATTATAAAATATAGTTTTGTAGGATTACAGTGTAAGATTCTGTAAATATTGTTGCCAAGAATACCTGCTTCACAGGTGATTAAGAATCTGCCCCACTTCAGCTCTTTGCATCGTTCCCTACTTTCCCCCACATCCATCAGCTCTGACAGCCACTTTCAATAATCGATTAGCAATAATCAGTAATTCCACGGCAATGAGAATGTGCGTTTGGATGTGCGTGTGTGAATATGTGTACTTCTGCTAAAAAAAGAGCAAGAGCTTGCAAGCTAGTGTGAGTGCTGTTTGCGATTCTGTGTTTCTCTGATCCAACCATTGTTTCACTACAAATGATAGGTTGCCTTTCCCTTCCTTTACATATTGCTGCTTACAGAAAGCAGCCATGTTATAATCAGCTACGCTGCAATTACTGTACAGAATCCTACGTTGGCACGACAAGTAATTGTACACTCACATGAATGGTCACATTAAACCTATAAATTACAATTTTAATATATATTCAGTTATTCATTTGTGTCCATTGTCTTTCTTCTTTGGTGCCGACATTGCCAGCAGCTTGCCTAGAAAGCAGAACTCTTCATCAGAATTCAGTGTGAGCACTTATAATTTGGATCACATTGTAAAAATCTTACTAGTGTGCAGTGCTTGTGGTGTACAGATCTGAGAGTGCCATATTTTAACAGAATGTGCTTATTATCAAGATTGTAACTGGCTTATCAGCTGACCTGAAATGAATATAGTTTGTGTTTTAAGATTCTATGTAATGTCTGACCTACATGGATTAGAAGAAGATTTTAATGCATTTTCTTTGTAGCTGGCTCATCATAAGTTTTCCCAGTGATTAACCAGTCACAGTTCACTGTTAAATTATTTCAGCTGTGGTGTAGTATTAGTAAGTGTATTTTAAAAATGGATTTTACAAACTGGTGTATGTATTTTGTGTATGTGCTTCTGTGTGAGTGTGACTGCCAGTGGAGCAAAGAATATCACATTTAAAAGTTGATATATTACCTTTTTGAAACACACAATACGAAACATTTCAGAGACATTTACCTCGACCTAATGTAGTAACATCGGTGATGACTTTGCTGTCAAGCACTGTACACGTACCGCTGAGCAAATGACCAACCAATGCTAGCTTTGTGATCAATTCTCAAGTGACTTTTATTTCATACACTATGTGTTTGAATGGTTAAACAATTATCATTAAAAGGAAAGCAAGGCTGCATGTAAGAATCTCTTAGGCATCCATATAGATAATAAATTGTGGTGGCTCTAGAATGTAGTTAAGTTAACAAAAATCACAGTTCTTCCTGCTTCGCAGTTAGACATATCTCTCATTATGGTAACTGCAAAATGGTTCAAATGGCTCTGAGCACTATGGGACTTAACATCTGAGGTCATCAGTCCCCTAGAACTTAGAACTACTTAAACCTAACTAACCTAAGGACATTACACACATCCTTACCCAAGGAGGATTCGAACCTGTGACCATAGCGGTCGTGCGGTTCCAGACTGTAGCATCTAGAGCCTCTCGGCCACCGTGGCCAACTGTTAACTGCAGACAAGATTAATAGTCTTGTGGTGTTGTCTTCTGGGGCATTGCAGCTAAGGTGAAAACCATTTATTCTACAGAAGTGCTGCAGTAACAACACTGTTTAAAGTTGATAACTGAACATCTAGTAGAAGCCCTCTTGAAGCAGTTAGGGATTCTTAGACCTACATGTGAAGACATTTACTCCATAATGGTGTTTGTTGTTAATAATAAGAGTGAGTTTAAGACAAACTTGGCAGTTCACAACCACAAAACTAGAAGTAGAAACATTTACAACGTCGTTGTTGTTGTTGTTGCGCGGCCGGCCAGAGTGGCCGTGCGGTTCTAGGAGCTACGGTCATAGGTTCAAATCCTGCCTCGGGCATGGATGTGTGTGATGTCATTAGGTTTGTTAGGTTTAATTAGTTCCAAGTTATAGGCGACTGATGACCTCAGAAGTTAAGTCGCATAGTGCTCAGAGCCATTTGAACCATTTTGTTGTTGTTGTGGTCTTCAGTCCTGAGACTGGTTTGATGCAGCTCTCCATGCTACTCTATCCTGTGCAAGCTTCATCATCTCCCAGTAACTACTGCAACCTACATCCTTTTGAATCTGCTTAGTGTATTCATCTCTTGGTCTGCCACTACGATTTTTACCCTCTATGCTGTCCTCCAATACTAAATTGGTGATCGCTTGATGCCTCAGAATATGTCCTACCAAACGATCCCTTCTTCTAGTCAACTTGTGCCACAAACTCCTCTTCTCCCCAATCCTACTCAATACCTCCTCATTAGTTATGTGATCTACCCATCTAATCTTCAGCATTCTTCTGTAGCACCACATTTCAAAAGCTTCTATTCTCTTCTTGTCCAAACTATTTATCGTCCATGTTTCACTTCCATATGTGGCTATACTCCATACAAATACTTTCAGAAACGACTTCCTGACACTCAAATCTATACTCGATGTTAACAAATTTCACTTCTTCAAAAACGCTTTCCTTACCATTGCCAGTCTGCATTTTATATCCTCTCTACTTCGACCATCATCAGTTATTTTGCTCCCCAAATAGCAAAGCTCCTTTACTACTTTAAGCGTCTCTTTTCCTAATCTAATTCCCTCAGCATCGCCTGACTTAATTCGACTACATTCCATTATCCTTGTTTTGCTTTTGTTGATTTCATCTTATATCCTCCTTTCAGGACACTGTCCATTCCGTTCAACTGCTCTTCCGAGTCCTTTTCTGTCTCTGACAGAATTACAATGTCATTGGCGAACCTCAAAGTTTTTATTTCTTCTCTGTGGATTTTAATACCTACTCAGAATTTTTCTTTCGTTTCCTTTAGTGCTTGCTCAATATACAAATTGAAGACTATGCAATCCTATTAAGTGTTCAGGATGGAGTCATACATTGTCCAGTCACTTGAATGTGAACATCTGTCAAAAGCCACAATAACCACCTTTTACAGCACAGAATGGTGCAAGACAAGCAGGGAGAGTGTCAGCGAGATAGTGGAAGGTACTGACTCCAGTGCTGTGCTAGAGTTCCCAGTTGAGGATTCACGGCACGAACAGCCCGATTGAGTTGGTCCCACAGACTCTCAATAGGTTTAAACCTGGGGAATTGGGTAGCCATACTGGTGGTTTTTGAACCATGTCTTAGTTGAAGATCAGGACTCGGAAAAAAAATCCCAAATCTGTGATCGGTACCCTCAGTACCTTAGAAACTTGGTTTCAGCTAAATGGGTTGATTTGAAACATATCTAAGACTCACGTGATGCAGTTCAGAATCAAACCATCAAAATGTGAGCAGATTAAGATTGTACACAACAACCAAGGTATAGAAGAAGTTGACTCAGTCAAATTCTTAGGTTTAAATGTAGAAACAAATTTGAGCTGGCAGGCACACATCGAATACCTGGGAAACAAACTGACCAACTTTGCATTTGCAATGCAAATATTGTCAACTGCAACTGACATGGACACACCAAAAGTAGCATATATGAGTTACTCCGAATCCATTATTAGGTATGGTATTTTTTTGGGGTAACTCGACAAACATAGTGTGGATACTAAACATACAGAATAAAATCATATGAAATATGTGCATTGCAAATCACGAAGAACCCTGTCGACCATTATTTAGAAAACTTATACATATATGAGATTATTATATTTTTGTACACCAGACATGAATTATTTGAGGGAAACCATTTTGTCCATTCACATGATACCAGAAACAAAGACAATTTTATGCTCCCCACCCACCGCCTCAGACTGTATGCCCAGGGACCTCAACACATGGGAATGAAAATTTGTAATAAATTGAAAGGGAACAAGTTGATGCAGATGAATTTAAGTTTACTTAAAAGAAAGCTATGTCAGGTACTAACACTGAAGTGTTACTACTCAGTGGATGAATTCATGCAGGAAAAACTGGAAATTTGAGCTGGGTATGATGTGTTATCCTTATAGTGTTGTTATTTATTATAGTGCTATTATTTATTAATGTAAAAATCATTGTAACTGTTTTATAAATTTTTGACATGTCTCCTGTATGCAAACCAAATGGATTGCAAATGTACGTCATGAGATGAATAAAACACGATTCACACTGTAAGCTGTGTGACATGTTGGAGTTATTACACTAACCAGCCGTGAAACACGCTAATGTTACCTTCTGAGAGGATTTCAAAGTTCGACCATGCATCTGTCTAATGGAAAGGGCTATTGGACTATAATTTAGAATTTTGTTACGTTAACAGAAAAACCAAACGGCCTTTAACCTTGGGAGTTAACAGAAGTGGTAAAATCATAAATGAATGAAAAAAAAGAGCCGTCTGCAGCCTAATTAGGCACATTAATTTGGAAGAGAATGTAGATGAAGATGAAATAGGAGATATGATACTATGTGAAGAGTTTGACAGAGCACTAAAAGACCTGAGTCGAAACAAGGCCCCGGGAGTAGACAACATTCCATTAGAACTACTGATAACCTTGGGAGAACGAACCCTGACAAAACTCTACCATCTGGTGAGCAACATGTATGAGATAAGTGAAATATCCTCAGACTTCAAGAAGAATATAAAATTCCAATCCCAAAGAAAGCAGGTATTGTCAGATGTGAAATTACCAAACTCTAAGTTTAATAAATCACGTCTGCAAAATATTGAGACGAATTCCTTACAGATGAATGGAGAAACTGGTAGAAGCCGACCCGGGGAAGATCAGTTTGGATTTCGTATAAATGTTGGAACACATGAGGCAATACTGACCCTACGACTTATCTTAGAAAATAGATTAAGGAAAGGCAAACCTACGTTTCAGGCATTTGTAGACTTAGAGAAAACTTTTGACAATGTTGACTGGAATACTCTCTTTCAAATTCTGAAGGTAGCAGGGGTAAAATACAGGGAGCGAAAGGCTATTTACAATTTGTACAGAAAGCAGATGGCAGTAATAAGAGTCGAGGGACATGAAAGGGAAGCAGTGGTTGGAAAGGGAGTGAGACAGGGTTGTAGCCTATCCCCAATGTTCTTCAATCTGTATGTGGAGCAAGCAATAAAGGAAACGAAAGAAAAATTCGGAGTAGGTATTAAAATCCATGGAGAAGAAGTAAAAACTTTGAGGTTCGCCGATGACACTGTAACCCTGTCAGAGACAGCAAAGGAACTGGAAGAGCAGCTGAATGGAATGGACAGTGTCTTGAAAGGAGGATATAAGGTGAACAGCAACAAAAGCAAGTGTAAAGGCGTTTTGCTATTTG
This sequence comes from Schistocerca gregaria, assembly GCF_023897955.1. Classification (NCBI taxonomy): domain Eukaryota; kingdom Metazoa; phylum Arthropoda; class Insecta; order Orthoptera; family Acrididae; genus Schistocerca; species Schistocerca gregaria. The sequence continues at coordinate 58,743,889 of NC_064930.1, read as the reverse complement.
GGGTGCAAAATAACTGATGATGATTGAAGTAGAGAGGATATAAAATGTAGACTGGCAATGGCAAGGAAAGCGTTTCTGAATAAGAGAAATTTGTTAACATCAAGTATAAATTTAAGTGTCAGGAAGTCGTTTCTGAAAGTATTTGTGTGGAGTGTAGGTGTGTATGGAAGTGAAACATGGATGATAAATAGTTTAGACAAGAAGAGAATAGAAGCTTTCGAAATGTCATGCTACAGAGGAATGCTGAAGATTAGATGGGTAGATCACATAACTAATGAGGAGGTATTGAACAGAATTGGGGAGAAGAGAAATATGTGGCACAACTTGACTAGAAGAAAGGATCGGTTGGTAGGACATGTTCTGAGGCATCGAGGGATCACCAATTTAGTATTGGAGGGCAGCGTGGAGGGTAAAAATCGTAGGGGAGACCAAGAGATGAATACACTAAACAGATTCAGAAGGATGTAGGTTGCAGTAGGTACTGGGAGATTGCACAGGACAGAGTAGCATGGAGAACTGCATCAAACCAGTCTCTGGACTCAAGTCCACAACAACAACCATTTGGAAATATATATTTGAGAAAATTGGATATCAGTTGAAGTTACTTTTGTTGAGATTTCCCTTTGAATAGCAAACAGTATACAAACTGATACAGTGCACTTTGTACTGTGTGTAGCAGCATTTACCACTAACTCACACACACAAGTAAATTATGGGGAGCAAAATTGCACTGAGCTCATACTAATGACAGCCACACTCAAGACCATTACTTAATCAAATACTGACACATCAGAGCATGCAGTGAAGAACTAATTTTGGATATGACTCCATGGCACATGGCAGCACAAGAAGACAAAAGCAATATAGAGAGTACAGCAAAAAGAGAGAGAGATATAGGGAGAGGGGATGAGGGGATGCGAGGAGGAGGGGAAGGTGGAGATGAAGAGGGCAAAAGAAAAGCAAGAGAGAGAGAGAGAGAGAGAGAGAGAGAGAGAGAGAGAGAGAGAGAGAGAGAGAGAGAGAGAGATGATCTGTCGATATGAATGGAAAAGAGTAGTGTGAGAAGATAGTGCACAACCTAGATCGGGAGGAGGAGGTGAGGAGACTGTGAGAACACAGTATATGCTGGAGAGACAATTTTCATCTGTGCAGTTCACAGTAACTTGCGTTGGAAGAGAGTATCCAAATGGCCCGTGTAGTGAAGCAGCAGTTGAGATCATTTGTGTTGTGCTGCACAGCATGTTCGGCAACTACACGGTCGCGTGTGTGATTCGTCACAATTTAGCAGTGACCATTCGTGCGAGTGTACAATTACTTGTCGTGCCAACATAGGACTCTGTACAGTAATTGCAGCATAGCTGATTAACATATCTACTTTCACACATGGTCCTGTCATTTGTAGTTACTGAATGTGGGACACCCACCCACCACCTCCTACCACAATCCTGTCACAGCTGTTTCCTATGCAATAAAGGACAGGGACATGTCTGAAAGCGGCTGTATTATATATCAGTTATGCTGCAATTACTGTACGGAATTCTATGTTGGCACAACAAGTAACCAATTGTATACTCACCTGAATGGCCACTGCCAAACTGTGCTGAACTGCAAACTCAACCATCCAGTTGCCCAACTTTCTGCACACCAGAATAAAAATGATTATAACAGCTGCCTCACTATACAGGCCATTTGGGTACTCTCTTCCAGCACAAGTTTCTCTGAGCTATGCAAGTGGGAATTGTGTCTGTAGCATATCCTGCTCTCTCACAATCCTCCTGCTCTAAACCTCCTCTAACCTGTTCTCACTGCCTCACTTTACCTTTTCCCTTCTCTGTTCTGTCCACACGACTCTTTCCTATCCAGATCATGTATTTCCATCACCCTTCCCCCTCCCCTCCCATCCCCTCCACACACCCATGTGGGCATAACCCTCCCCTTCTACCCCTTACTCCCCCCCATTTCTACCCTTCTCGCTATCATCCCTTTCTCCCTCTTAATCCCACATTCCTCTCATTTTCCTGCTTCCCTTTACCCCAGGGCCGGCCAAACGCTGCGGAAGTGCTGCACTTGTGCGACAGCGACAGCTGTTATTAGACACGTGTCCTAAATGAACGTCGGTGGCTACACTTTCCTGTTTATGTGGTACAAGCAAGAGCGCAACATACCCAGTCTCTTTTACCCTGGTGACCGTAACCTTAACAGAGAAGTACTGAGAAATGGCAGGTACTATGAAAAAGCAAAGGACGGGAGATCTATGTTCTCAGTCGTTTAAAAATTACTGGGAACTGCATTATTTTTCGTAGCAGTTGGTGAAAACTCACAGTGTTTGGTGTGCCAACAAATAATAGGCGGCCAGCGTAAGTTTTCAATTGGAAGACACTACAATACAGTGCGAAGTACAAAAGAATTCTACGAAAATTTTTCACAACAAGAATTTCCATGCCTGCACCGAGACTTATGCCCATGTTCGAGTCGACATATGATTGTGAAAGATTTTTCTCGGTGAAGAAAATGAATAAATCACGGTTTCGATCAAGCATAAGTGGTGAAAATCTTCGCAACTGCTTGCGTTTGTCAGTGAGCCGTGGTTTTTTTGTCCGATATTACCTAAATCATTTCTCATGACCAGTGATAGACGTGTTTGTATTTTTTCCTTTCACAATTAAAAATTATTGTTTACTAACTGTGCAGCACTGTCTCATTCTGCTCCATGTTACATTATTATCAGGAACATTGGTCATTAAACCGATTGTTCCAATGTGTACTTACATTTAGGTTTTTTTTAAATTATTTTTAGTGTGTGAAGGGCTACGCTCAGCAGAAGTCGATAAAACATAACATTCATCTAATTGTCGGTTATTATGCAGATTTCGGACGGAACTGATGAAAGGTATAGCAATAATGGTATTGAAATAACAGGTGATCATCGAGAGGTCTGCGGTTATCATTATGTTCAGAGGTCAGTGAAACAGAAATTATGTGGGTGTAACGGAGGGCACCGAAATTAGTTATAGGAAACCTTGCATTAGTTTAATGTTATTTGAAATCACGAATAACTTTCGTTGGAAGTCGCTAAGTGCTCTCTTTCTTAAATACTAGATCAAAAACGTTACGCGTATTTACGTGCCGTCAGTCAAGCTGCCTTAATAAAAACCCACGGTTGTTAACTGTATTACTTGTCTTATCGGGTTAAACTGTTAACATAAAAGTAGACGTCTCAATGAGTAGACTGTGACAGTATTTTAAATGTTTAATACGCGAAATACCTTCCCACGGTTGGCTTGCAAGCTGTGGAAACAGCACTAGAATGCGCCGGTACAGAGTATCCCAGCAAATGGATAAAGCGACATCTGTGTGTGGAAACATGCACTACATGAACGCTGACGGCTGCGGCGTGCACGCCGTGACTCGGAAGTTGCACACGTGCAGGAGCAACGCACGCGTGCAGAATTGCTGGCCAGCCCTGCTTTACCCCCTCTTCCTCTCCCTACTTCTTTTTTTTTGCTCTACCGTCTGTACTCCCTTCATCTTATCTTGTGGTTGCAGAGTTACATGCCCAAACACATGCCTCTTTCAAATGTAACATGTCCTCTTACACGATCATGTTTTGCTATTGTTATTGCTAGGAAAAATCTTTATTCTGTCGGTCGTCGAAATTTTGAAATAAAATTTATTATGGGCGTCACATAATAAATACACTACTGGCCATTAAAATTGCTACACCACGAAGATGACGTGCTACAGACGCGAAATTTAACCGACACGAAGAAGATGCTGTGATATGCGAATGATTACCTTTCAGAGCGTGCACACAAGGTTTGCGCCGGTGGCGACACCTACAACGTGTTGACATGAGGAAGGATTCCAACCGATTTCACATACACAAACAGCATTTGACCGGTGTTTCCCGGTGAATCGTTGTTGTGATGCCTCGTGAAAGGAGGAGAGATGCGTACCATCACGTTTTCGACTTTGCTAAAGGTCGGATTGTAGCCTATCGCGATTGCGGTTTATCGTATCGCGACATTGCTGCTCGCGTTGGTTGAGATCCAATGACTGTTAGCAGAATATGGAATCGGTGGGTTCAGGAGGGTAATACGGAACGCTGTGCTGCATCCCAAAGGCCTCGTATCGCTAGCAGTCGAGATGACAGGCGTCTTATCCGCAAGGCTGTAACGGATCGTGCAGCCACGTCTCGATCCCTGAGTCAGCAGATGGGGACGTTTGCAAGACAACAACCATCTGCACGAACAGTTCGACGACGTTTGCAGCAGCACGGACTATCAGCTCGGAGGCTGTGACTGCGGTTACCCTTGACGTTGTATCACAGACAGGAGCGCCTGCGATGGTGTACTCCACGACGAACTTGGGTGCACGAATAGCAAAACGTCATTTTTTCGGATGAATGCAGGCTCTGTTTACAGCATCACGATGGACGCATCTGTGTTTGGTGACATCGCGGTGAACGCACATTGGAAGCGTGTATTTGTCATCGCCATACTGACTTGCCACCAAGCATGATGATATGGGGTGCCATCGGTTACACGTCTCGGTCACCTCTTGTTCGAATTGACGGCACTTTTAACAGTGGACGTTACATTTCAGATGTGTTACGACCCGTGGCTCTACCCTCCATTCGATCCCTGCGAAACACTACATTTCAGCAGGATAATGCACGACCGCATGTTGCAGGTCCTGCACAGGCCTTTCTGGATACAGAAAATGTTCGACTGCTCTCCTGGCCAGCAAATTCTCCAGATCTCTCACCAATAGAAAACGTCTGGTCAATGGTGGCCGAGCAATTGGCTCGTCACAATACGCCAGTGACTACTTTTGATGAACTGTGGTATCGTGTTGAAGCTGCATGGGCAGCTGTACCTGTACACGCCATCCAAGCTCTGTATGCCCAGGCATATGTAGGCCGTTATTACGGCGAGAGGTGGTTGTTCTGGGTACTGATTTCTCTGGATCTATCCACCCAAATTGCGTGCAAATGTTATCACATGTCAGTTCAAGTCACCGAAGTGGCGTCAAATCGAAGACTTGCACCAGGCGAACGGCCTTCCTCCGGGGGCCCTAGTCACACATGTTTTTTTCTTGTATAATATATTTGTCCAGTGAATACCCGTTTATCATCTGCATTTCTTCTTGATGTAGCAATTTTATTGGCCAGTAGTGTATTTCGCGTGAAGCGCTGTTGCGACACAGGCAATAATCAATTGCGGAAACTAAGCCACTGAATATTACAAATAATGTTATTGAAGAATACGGCCGACTGACTACAAAAAAAGTTAATATTGTATAGGAAATGAGTCTTAAATATAGTTACGACTGAACACACTCAAATGTATGCGAACATACGAACGGGATAGAAGCACAAACATTTTGAGTGCAACCATCCCCCCGAAATGAAAAGAAAGACTGCAGGTTCTGAATGTCTCGGCAAATATATTGAAATTGACGGTAGTGGCCACGAAAGGAAAAAAGATGAACACATTCATGTACCTCTATTGTTGAGCAGCGTCGCCATGAAGATCGTCGCTTCCATTTAAATTCTCTGCATAAAATTAAAATAATAGTAATAATTTTCCAGAATTTCAGAAGCTGGGACCCATGGTATCACAAAAGACGAAATCGCTCTGCTTCAAAATCACTTTCATTATTTAACCCAATTTTATCAGTAAGAAATGGCACAACACGTCTTAACGATAGCACAGGATAACAGCGAAAGGTAACTTATTCTAAAACTAATAAACGAAGAGCGTAAAACTTCTTTTGTTCAGCAAATGCTTTACGCATTAATCTCTTGTAGTTGACATAGAGTCGTGTGTGTGTCCGTATAGCGACCTGTATATTTCGAATGTCACTACATCCGTAGTACAGACGGATTCTTTTCGTACGTGTCGTGGATTATTTATATATGTTGCGCAGACATTTTAACAGTGTCCATTTGATACCGGGAATAAACCAGCTACGTAACTTTTAAGGGCAAGTGATATGGCGTTCTCCTTCTTTGCGATAGGTGCCACAGTTCAGATGCACTCAGTTTCTGGTAGTTTTCGGTATGATACGGCACTTCATTGTATTACAGAGCCTGACGTACATTTTTGCAGTGATAGTTGCAAAACGACTTGACAGTACGCTAGTACTTTTGCAATTGTCCGAAAAACACCGAATTTGCCTCAAATTAGCGATTATATCCCTGTTAATTCGTCCTTTTTTTGCTATTTCTGCTTATTTATTTTCTCTCTTTTTTTCGACTTAAAGCACAATTCTTCTTACTGGTGACACTTTGAAGTGTTTATTTAACGGATTTTACGTACTTGCTCCCAGTTTATTAAATAAATAGTAGACTGAGTAGGAAGGGGGAAAAAGCGATCGGAGAATAAATGTACTGTAAAGCAAATACAGTTGGTCATGTAACAGTCAACCCATATAACACCATCAAGGGAAGTGAAAAGTCACACAAATGAAAGACTTTGGGGACATGTTTACTAATATTTTACGCTTCTTAATAAAAAGACGAAGAAAATAAATTGAAGTCAAAATACACCAAAGAAGATGAATGTGTACTTTGATTAGCTATACTGTTGTGTTTTTTATTTGATTTGTGCAGAAAATGTATTTAAGCTGAATGCAGAAATTGGTAGTAGGTGATGTGGAAAATTAAAAATAGTTGGTATAGCATCTACCTTCATCCACACACGTCCATATTTTTCTCTTTCTAAACATTCCTCTTCAAAGCGTTTTGAACATACTTTGGAATATTTTGTGAGGACAAAATTACTCCTCCTTATTTTCTGGAGCCACATCTTTACTCGTTGTTCATCCTTCGGGAAACTAAAATATAAATGACACATAATCATTCTCCATGTCCTAGACACACTTAACATGTTCTCCTACTGTAACTTCATAGTAAACAAAAAGGTTTGCACACACACATTATATGAAGACAATTACAGACTCCCACTCTATTGAATTTATCTGTCTCCCGTCTTCCAAATCTATATACATAATCGACAAGTCACTGATAAACACATGGAGGATAGTATTTGCTGAAACAACTAACCATTCCCTTTCCTGTTCCACTAGCAAATTTACGAGAGGAAGCGATTGTTTGTAGGCCTTTGTACGAGCCGTAATATCTATTATATAGTCATAAAATCGTAAAAAATAGGTCAACACAATCAAGTCTTAATTATAATGCGTCTCGAAATTTTTAAACATAGTACCCATGAAAATGTACTATCGCTCCTTTCACATATTTTTATTTGAATCCGTAGCAACAACAGTAATTCACCACCGCTGTTACACTATCGACAAACGGTGAAAACACAACAAAATCTCTTGATATAAGCTTTAAACTCTGCGGAAAGCACACACGCAGAGCGAAGTCCCGAAAAACACGTGACAATCCTGGTTTAATGTTGACAACATGCGCAGAACGCAGTGCTCACTCCAGAGATACTTACTCTATGGTAGTTGAACTAGCGTCTATATATTCATAAATTTTTTAAATATAATTCCTGTACACACACTACTGAGTGTTTGTGTCCTTCCCTACCTGCTCCCACCTTCATTGGCTCAGGCCATTGCTTTCACTCTTAAGTTATCCATAGTTAGTATCACCGTGACTGCATGTTTCGGGTGCCTGCGTGGCTGTGCTTGTAAATGTGCGTACTTGTAATAGTAAAAGATCAAGAGCTCAAAAGGTAGTGTGATTGCTGTTTCCTGTTACACGTTTCTGTGTCCTGTGCATCAGTCTGCTATAGGTAATTTACAGGTTTACAACAAAATGGCACTTTTGATTTTCTTAATTGTTGTAAAACAAAATGTGGACGATTTTTGTAATGTGTTGCCTATTATTCTGTATTTTAATATAATACTTGCAAAAGTGTTAATTTATTTATTTACTTAAGTCAGGTGCAGGGCTCAGTTTCACCTGGAACACTCCAGGATAGCGTTCCAGCATCTCCCACGGATTTTTTTTTTTTAATTCACACTAACAAGTCGGCACCACAGATTTGAAATGGTCTACATGTATTATATCACAATGTAACTATTATCTGCCACTGTGCCAGAATCAGTGAATCTCACGATGGGTGACCGATGTAATGTGATAGACCAGGATGTGGGGTGAGGTACTGTGTAACTACGAGGGTGGTTAGAAAAGTTCTCAGAACGGAATAGAAAAAATGTACTTACATCACTGAAACTTTTTTTATTTTTCAATGTTGTCTGCTTGTGCAAGGTGTACAACTTCGCTTCCGCCATTTTTCCCAACATTTGAGGCTTTAATGAAACAAATTGGTTACACATGTATCGTTCAAAGTATTTTCCATCGCTCCCGTCTTTCGGGCAGTGTACGAATCCCGCGTCGAAAGAATTGTTCATCTTTCGAAATGATCCGTGAATGTCTGGAGAATACGGCGGGTGGGGTAGGACTTCCCATTTTAACGTTTCCAAGTACGTTTTGACCTCTTTTGCAACGTGGGGTCGAGCGTTATCGTGCTGCAAAATCACTTTATCGCGCCTCTCGCTGTATTGCGGCCGTTTCTCTTTTAATGCTCTGCTCAGACGTATTAATTTCGTTCGATAACGAGCACCTGTGATTGTTTCACTTGGTTTTTTAAGTGCGTATCATTTACGACGGCGGCCGAGTTTAGGTTAGTTCTGCGCATCTGACGTCACAAAACACAGTCAGCCAATGAACAGAGAACGACGTTGCCACAGCTCGACTGCAGTGCAGAGCATGGACGAGTGTCTTCAGTTTTAGAAACGTTCAGTCATAAATAAAGTAATAGAACAAAAGCAGACTTTCTTTTATAGAAAGTTTGGAAAAAAGCATTCTTTATACCAGTTGCTTCATATTCTATTAATTAATTAAACCAAACAAGCAATAAGCCTCCTAATTCAGGCGATAGCAAGGAAAGGTGTTTGTATCATTCTCACTAACCGCTTTTTCGCAATAAAGAACGGCGGTAATTGTTTATTTCCTATTGTACTGCGACGAAACGTGGGTAATTCATAGCCATACCAACAGTGTTTGTCGATATTTTGCGTGATATTTTAAAGTCCTCCGCCGGGAGAGCTACTGAATGACAGGTTGCATTAGTGTACTGGTTACAGTGTATGGGTGCAAAGTGAAAGGTTCTGAGTTCAAAACCTTGTTTGGTGCTTCATATTTTCTTTATTTAAAAACAATATCGAAGTGTCTTACTTCATGAATTTTATTCCTTTGAATGTACTTTTTTGAAATTTGTAGTGGCAACTAAACTCAACCACACGGAAAGTATACGCTATGGACTTTTACCTCTGTAAACTCTTCAAAATTTCGTGCACTGTTTTACTACATCTAATGCTGCACAATAACTGCGTTGAACATCGAAACAAAATTAAGTCATTTATGGGGGGAAGGTATCAGTCAAGAAGATGTGTAAAAATCAAATTTTTGGGCCAAATAGTTTTTGTCAAATCGAATGATAAAGTGTGTCAAAGCTGTCGAAACATCACGTGTCTGCACAGGCGAACAGCGCAATGATGACAAAATCGCGCACAGCGCCGAATGCGGGGAGCACGTCTCTGTAGCAGGGAAAGGGTTAATGCGGCCGTGGTGGCTTTACTTCATAAACTCCGCGCTCCCCACTAAACGTAAGTTTGCCAACTATACTATACTATGGCGCTGCTTCTCTTGGCGCGTACAACTGGAAACGCAGCAATCTTCCGCGTCTGGGCGATCATGCGTGATCCGCCAAGATAAAAAAAATTGAACTTATACATCTCATAGTACAGGATGCTGAGCTGGTTCCACCAAATGTAGAGCATGATCTTGGAACCATGAATATTCGTTTTGGCCGTTGACGTGGAAGCACGGCCGGGGTATCCCCATGATTTTTTGCGTTTAGGGTTATCGTAATGAACCCATGTTTCGTCCACGATCACAATGCGATGCAGAAATCCCTTCCGTTTTTGGTTCTGAAGCAACTGTTCACAAACACAGTTCAGCGTCTCTTGCTTTCAGCTCACATGGGACCCAAGTTCCTTCTTTCTGAATCATGCCCATAGCCTTGAGACGTTTTGCAATGGCTTGTTGTGTCACTCCCACACGAGTCTTCACTCAGCAATGTCTCCAATTCTGCATCTTCGAAAACATTCTCTCTTCCACCAGTATTCCGGTTGTTGTTGTTGTCTTCAGTCCTGAGACTGGTTTGATGCAGCTCCCCATGCTACTCTATCCTGTGCAAGCTCCTTCATCTACCAGTACCTACTGCAACCTACATCCTTCTGAATCTGCTTAGTGTATTCATCTCTTGGTCTCCCTCTACGATTTTTACCCTCCACGCTGCCCTCCAATACTAAATTGGTGATCCCTTGATGCCTCAGAACATGTCCTACCAACCGATCCCTTCTTCTGGTCAAGTTGTGCCACAAACTCCTCTTCTCCCCAATCCTATTCAATACTTCCTCATTAGTTACATGATCTACCCATCTAATTTCAGCATTCTTCTGTAGCACCTCATTTCAAAAGCTTCTATTCTCTTCTTGTCTAAGCTATTTATCGTCCATGTTTCACTTCTATACATGGCTACACTCCATACAAATACTTTCAAAAATGACTTCCTGACACTTAAATCAATACTAGATGTTAACAAATTTCTCTTCTTAAGAAACGCTTTCCTTGCCATTGCCAGTGTACATTTTATATCCTCTCTACTTCGACAGTGATCAGTTATTTTGCTCCCCAAATAGCAAAACTCTTTTACTATTTTAAGTGTGTCATTTCCTAATGCAATTCCCTCAGCATCACCCGACTTAATTCGACTACATTCCATTATCCTCGTTTTGCTTTTGTTGATGTTCATCTTATATCCTCCTTTCAAGACACTGTCCATTCCGTTCAACTGCTCTTCCAAGTCCTTTGCTGTCTCTGACAGAATTACAATGTCATCGGCGAACCTCGTAGTTTTTATTTCTTCCCCATGGATTTTAATACCTACTCCGAACTTTTCTCTTGTTTCCTTTATTGCTTGCTCAATATACAGATTGAATAACACCGGGGAGAGGCTACAACCCTGTGTCACTCCCTTCCCAACCACTGCTTCCCTTTCATACCCCTCGACTCTTATAACTGCCATCTACGACGTTAAAATCACCGTTCTTGAAGCGTCGAAACCACTCACAACACGTCGTTTCACTAATAGCGTCCGTACCATACGTACTTTAGAGAATTCGATGAGACATACCCGTTGTTTTCTTCATATGGAAACAAATCAGTAACATCTCCCGCAAATGACGACAATTAGACTCATAAACTGACATTTTCAATCAAGAACAACTTTATGATGCAGACACAAATCGAGTAATGTTTAAATGAGGTTATGTTGACCGAGGTCCAAGCTAACTGCCTGATATCTGCGATCTGTTTCTTTCGACCGCTACTCACCGTTGTTGCCACCTATCGGCAAACGGCGGAAGCTAAGTTCTACACCTTGTAAACTGATGCACTTGTTCCAACGATGTTCCAGTGCCTTGATCCCATCTCAGAAATTAGTTTTTCTCCAGGCCTGCTATATTGTTTTCAACTTCGTTTGAAGTGAATCTTCGTCCACCAAGAAAAATTTTCCGTTTTGGGAGGAGAGTGTAGTCCGAAGGGACCATATCAGGCGAATAAGGCGGTTGTGGCAACAGTTCATACCTCAGTTCGTGTAATTTTGCCATGACGACGGCACATGTGTGCGGGAGTGCATCAAGAGTCCAGGCACCCAATATACAGATAATTTTTTCATTCACACAGTGTTGGCCGTTGGAAGTACCCTCATTCTGTTAAGCTGTTTCCTTAGATTTGCCAGTGCCCATTCAGAAACTGTTAAGTGATCTCTGTGTGGTCCAGTCCAAACTGTGTCCAGCTGGTAAGCATTCTGCGTGCTTTACCCTTGCTTGGAAATAATTTATTTTGGCTTTCTTGGCTGATGTGCCTAGTGCAGACATTGACTGTAAAAATCTTTTTGCTAGATTCCAACCTAGGTGAAGGTGGAGTTTGGACGGTCATTGGATGTGACTCATTTAATCCACTTTTGGCCTTTCGGCATTTGCACCATTTCCTGGCTTATGTCAGGAGGAGCAATTTTGCCATGTAGTGCAGTTTATCAACATGAGCTGATTTCAGACATACAGTATACAGACATACAGACATACAGTATACAGACATACAGTTTAACTGAGGGTTGCATCTACTTCCATCCTGTGGACAGATTTATGCCAAACTCGGCAAGCATTTTCACTAGCCGAGAAACAGAGTGCCATAGCAGAAGTACCGGGAGTTGGACAGCCCAGTTAGTACCAACAAGCTTCCAGCCGAGGTTGTTACGCGCTGGCACATCATGTCTGGTACTAACACAGTTGGTGAGTCAATGGTCTGTCCAAGGTAAAGGTATTTCATTGTAAAACAGTGCTCCAGCGCAATGCCTTCTCAAATTGTTTTTAGTTTCCTTTCTGGCTGTCTGTTTCATAGCTGGAAAGTGCAGGCTTGGGTCTAGCTCCAAGTGATCATTGTTACACTGATCAGAAAATGCTCCCAGAGCTCTTGTCAACACCTATTTAAATGACCTGTCTGTACTGTCAAAGGTATATAATCAGCGTAAAACTTTTGGATTAGGTGATGATTTGTACAAATGTATGAAGAGTACAAGTACAGAGGGAAACGTTCCTAGTCTTATCAGACACGTATATACGTTTCTACGCACGAGTGCAAACGTATCTCAATAAAGGCAAGTGCAGGAATACCCATCCTCATAGTAGATGCAGATATTTGCCGTTGTGGTCTGCTGGTTGGTCGACGTTTGTGAGCCCACAGGTTCACTCTTTATATATATACTCTCCTGGAAATTGAAATAAGAACACCGTGAATTCATTGTCCCAGGAAGGAGAAACTTTATTGACACATTCCTGGGGTCAGATACATCACATGATCACACTGACAGAACCACAGGCACATAGACACAGGCAACAGAGCATGCACAATGTCGGCTCTAGTACAGTGTATATCCACCTTTCGCAGCAATGCAGGCTGCTATTCTCCCATGGAGACGATCGTAGAGATGCTGGATGTCGTCCTGCCATTTCCACCTGGCGCCTCAGTTGGACCAGCGTTCGTGCTGGACGTGCAGACCGCGTGAGACGACGCTTCATCCAGTCCCAAACATGCTCAATCGGGGACAGATCCGGAGATCTTGCTGGCCAGGGTAGTTGACTTACACCTTCTAGAGCACGTTGGGTGGCACGGGATACATGCGGACGTGCATTGTCCTGTTGGAACAGCAAGTTCCCTTGCCGGTCTAGGAATGGTAGAACGATGGGTTCGATGACGGTTTGGATGTACCGTGCACTATTCAGTGTCCCCTCGACGATCACCAGAGGAGTACGGCCAGTGTAGGAGATCGCTCCCCACACCATGATGCCGGGTGTTGGCCCTGTGTGCCTCAGTCGTATGCAGTCCTGATTGTGGCGCTCACCTGCACGGCGCCAAACACGCATACGACCATCATTGGCACCGAAGCAGAAGCGACTCTCATCGCTGAAGACGACACGTCTCCATTCGTCCCTCCATTCACGCCTGTCGCGACACCACTGGAGGCGGGCTGCACGATGTTGGGGCGTGAGCGGAAGACGGCCTAACGGTGTGCGGGACCGTAGCCCAGCTCCATGGAGACGGTTGCGAATGGTCCTCGCCGATACCCCAGGAGCAACAGTGTCCCTAATTTGCTGGGAAGTGGCGGTGCGGTCCCCTACGGCACTGCGTAGGATCCTACGGTCTTGGCGTGCATCCGTGCGTCGCTGCGGTCCGGTCCCAGGTCGACGGGCACGTGCACCTTCCGCCGACCACTGGCGACAACATCGATGTACTGTGGAGACCTCACGCCCCACGTGTTGAGCAATTCGGCGGTACGTCCACCCGGCCTCCCGCATGCTCACTATACGCCCTCGCTCAAAGTCCGTCAACTGCACATACGGTTCACGTCCACGCTGTCGCGGCATGCTACCAGTGTTAAAGAGTGCGATGGAGCTCCGTATGCCACGGCAAACTGGCTGACACTGACGGCCGCGGTGCACAAATGCTGCGCAGCTAGCGCCATTCGACGGCCAACACCGCGGTTCCTGGTGTGTCCGCTGTGCCGTGCGTGTGATCATTGCTTGTACAGCCCTCTCGCAGTGTCCGGAGCAAGTATGGTGGGTCTGACACACCGGTGTCAATGTGTTCTTTTTTTCCATTTCCAGGAATATATATATATATATATATATATATATATATATATATATATATATATATATATATATATATATATGGTGTTACAAAAAGGTGCGGCCAAACTTTCAGGACACATTCCCCACACACAAATAAAGAAAAGATGTTACGTGGACATGTGTCCAGAAACGCCTAATTTCCATGTTAGAGCTCATTTTAGTTTCGTCAGTATGTACCTACGCTAAGTGGAGCACGTTATCATGATTTCATATGGGATACTCTACCTGTGCTGCTAGAACATGTGCCTTTACAAGTACGACACAACATGTGGTTCATGCACGATGGAGCTCCTGCACATTTCAGTCGAAGTGTTCGTACGCTTCTCGACAACAGATTCGGTGACCGATGGATTGGTAGAGGCGGACCAATTCCGTGGCCTCCACGCTCTCCTGACCTCAACCCTCTTGACTTTCATTTATGGGGGCATTTGAAAGCTCTTGTCTACGCAACCACGGGGCCAAATGTAGAGACTCTTCTTGCTCGTATTGTGGGCGGCTGTGATACAATACGTCATTCTCCAGGGTTGCATCAGCGCATCAGGGATTCCATGCGACGGAGGGTGGATGCATGTATCCTCGATAACGGAAGACATTTTGAACATTTCCTGTGACAAAGTGTTTGAAGTCTCGCTGTTACGTTCTGTTGCCTTGTCTTTCCATTCCATGATTAACATGATTTGAAAAGAAGTAATAAAATGAGCTCTAACATGGAAAGTAAGCGTTTCCGGACACATGTCCACATAACATATTTTCTTTCTTTGTGTGTGAGGAATGTTTCCTGAAAGTTTGTCTGTACCTTTTTGTAACTCCCTGTATATACTACTAGTCACTAAAATTGCTACACCACGAAGATGAAGTACTACAGACGTGAAATTTAACAGACAGGATATACAAATGATTAGCTTTTCAAAGCATTCACACAAGGTTGGCGCCAGTGGCGACACCTACAACGAGCTGACATGAGGAAAGTTTCCAACAGTTGACCACCGTTGCCTGGTGAAACGTTGTTGTGATGCCTCGTGTAAGGAGGGGAAATGCGTACCATCACGTTTCCGACTTTGGTAAATGTCGGATTGTAGCCTATAGCGATTGCGGTTTATCGTATCGCGACATTGCTCCACGCGTTGGTCGAGATCCAATGACTGTTAGCAGAATATGGAATCGGTGGGTTCACGATGGTAATACGGGACGCCGTGCTGGATCCCAACGGCCTCGTATTACTGGCAGTCGAGATGACAGGAGTCTTATCCGCACGGCTGTAACGGATCGTGCAGCCACGTCTCGATCCCTGAGTCAACAGATGGGGACGTTTGCAAGACAACAACCATCTGCACGAACAGTTCGACGATGTTTGTAGCAGCACGGACTATCAACTCAGAGACCAAGGCTGTGGTTACACTTGACGCTGCATCGCAGACAGCAGCGCCTGCGATGGTGTACTCGACGAGGAACCTGGGTGTACGAATGGTAAAATGTAATTTTTTCGGATGCATCCAGGTTCTGTTTACAGCATCACGATGGTAGCATCCGTGTTTGGCGACATCGCGGTGTACGAACATTGGAACTATGTATTTGTCATCGCCATACTGGTGTATCACCGGTGTGATGGTATGGGGTGCCATTGGTTACACGTCTCGGTCACCTCTTGTTCGCATTGACGGCACTTTGAATAGTGGACGTTACATTTCAGATGTGTTACGACCCGTGGCTCTACCCTTCATTCGATCCCTGGGAAACCTGTACATTTCAGCAGGATAATGCACGACCGCATGTTTCAAGTCCTGTACGGGGCTTTCTGGATGTAGAAAATGTTCGACTGCTTCCCTGGCCAGCACATTCTCCAGATCTCTCACCAATTGAAAACGTCTGGTCAATGGTGGCCGAGCCACTGGCTCTTCACAATACCCCAATCACTACTCTCGATGAACTGTGGTATTGTGTTGAAGCTGCATGGGCAGCTGTACTTGTAAACGCCATCCGAGCTGTGTTTGACTCAATGCACAGGCGTATCAAGGCCATTATTAAGGCCAGAGGTGGTTGTTCTGGGTACTGATTTCTGAGGATCTATGCACCCAAACTGCGTGGAAATGTAATCACATGTTAGTTCTAGTATAACATATTAGTCCAATGAATACCCATTTATCATCTGCATTTCTACGTGGTGTAGCAGATATGTAAAATTGGACACATAAAAAATCTACTCACCAAGTGGCGGCAGAACACACATATAAAAGACTGTCAGGCACAGGGGTTGAGGGGGAAGGAAGGAAGGTGAAGGAGAAGGATTGGAGAGGTCTAGGAAAAAGGGAGTAGATTTTGGGAAAGTCACTCAGAACCCCAGGTCAGAGGAGAGACTTACCATACGGGATGAGAAGGAATATATCTATGGTGATTCTAAAGTCGCTATACATTTTGTTCTTTTTGTTAACCAATATATATTGGCACTGCAACTTATGTTACAATAGGACATAATTTCAGCACACTTCAATGTGACTACGTTGCATGTCTAGGCACACCCCCCACCGCTCCACTGTAGACTGAAAAACCTGCCCAAGCATATCTGGTGTAATCACAGCAGCTGCGGCTCGAATCCGCTGTGTTAAGTGTTCAGTGCTGCGGATCTTCACCTGTTATACCTTAGACTTGATAATCCCCCCCCCCCCCCCCCATGCAAAAAAGTCTAAGGATGTGAAGTCAGGAGAGCGGGGTGCCAACATCAGTGGAGAGGCAAGACCAATCCATGCGCCGTGAAATCCTTGATCCAGATAAACCCGAACAACGAGGGCAAAATGGGGTGCTGTACCATCCTGTTAAAAAACAACAGTATCTCTAATCCCATCAGATATCAGCTGGGACTCCAAAAGCTGTTCCAGCATATCTAGATATGTGGTTCTAGTAACGGTTTGTTCTGTGAAGAAGAAGAGGAGCCCGTACACTGTTGATCTCGTTATCCCTAACCAAAAGTTCTCTTTTGCTGTGTCCCGTAGCCACTCCTGCAGCACACTTGGTTGTTCGTAAGCCCAGATCCTGCAGCTGTGTCTGTTCACATGTCCACAGGTATGAAATGTATCAATGAACAAGACATTTTGCATTAGTTACCATTTCCCACAGCTTGTAGCCGGTCATGACACACAGCTTGTCTGGCTGCGTAGTCCTCCAATTCAAGCTTATGTACGACCTGGATATGGTACACACGTTTGTGCAGCTTGTAACGGAGAACTCTCCATACAGTAGTTTGAGGGATACCAAGCTCCCTACTACATCTCCTGGTAGATGCAAAAGGGCTATGTGTGATTGCACCCTGCACACTTTTCACGGTGTCTGGCGTTAGGCCGGCCTCCCTGGACATTCTTCTTCTGCAACACTACCAGGACGCTGGAATTTATTGTCTAGGGTCTTGAGAGGCAAGCCTGGTGGGGCCTGTTTTCCGGAATCGACAGGCAGAGTCTGTCATGTATTGAAAGTTGCTTGCCATACAGTCTTCGTAACAACAGACCAGTACATGTATTCCACTGTCAGAGGTATCAGATCGGTTTTCACTTATAACTTTTGACTCGGTCATTTCTGGTACAGGGTACCTTATCTCAAATTGATACATTTATCCATCTCCATCATTCTTGAAATTTGTAACATCATCATGGAGCCACCCTGCATGTACAAACATTTACTGGCGCTAGTGACTGTAGCATCATTGGATGACGTTTCCGGAAATGAATTTCTTTTTAAAACTTCGTAGATCCCTCTACAACCTGTAGAAGTGTTGGAAAAATTTTTCATTGCTAGTGTTAGGCTCTTAAAGGGCGTAGCGATGGTGGTGTATGTTTCTGACCACCAGACTTTGTGCCAATGTTCTGGTTTAAATAAGTCTA
The DNA here is from genome assembly GCF_023897955.1 of Schistocerca gregaria. Lineage (NCBI taxonomy): Eukaryota > Metazoa > Arthropoda > Insecta > Orthoptera > Acrididae > Schistocerca > Schistocerca gregaria. Next base: position 58,725,719 of record NC_064930.1, on the reverse strand, counting down.
CCAGACTTCCCTGCAGTGTCTACATCTACATCTACATCCATACTCCGCAAGCCACCTGACGGTGTGTGGCGGAGGGTACTTTTAGTACCTCTATCGGTTCTCCCTTCTATTCCAGTCTCGTATTGTTCGTGGAAAGAAGTATTGTCGGTATACTTCTGTGTGGGCTCTAATCTCTCTGATTTTATCCTCACGGTCTCTTCGCGAGATATACGTAGGAGGGAGCAATATACAGCTTCACTCTTCGGTGAAGGTATGTTCTCGAAGCTTTAACAAAAGCCCGTACCGAGCTACTGAGCGTCTCTCCTGCAGAGTCTTCCACTGGAGTTTATCTAACATCTCCGTAACGCTTTCGCGATTACTAAATGATCCTGTAACGAAGCGCGCTGCTCTCCATTGGATCTTCTCTATCTCTTCGACCAACCCTATCTGGTGCGGATACCATACTGCTGAGCACTATTCAAGCAGTGGGCGAACAAGTGTACTGTAATCTACTTCCTTTGTTTTCGGACTGCATTTCCTTAGGATTCTCCCAATGAATCTCAGTCTGGCATCTGCTTTACCGACGATCAACTTTATATGATAATTCCATTTTAAATCACTCCTAATGCGTACTCCCAGATAATTTATGCAATTAACTGCTTCCAGTTGCTAACCTTCTATTTTGTAGCTAAATGATAAGGGATCTATCTTTCTATGTATTCGCAGCACATTACACTTGTCTACATTGAGATTCAATTGCCATCCCTTCACCATTCGTCAATTCGCTGCAGATCCTCCTGCATTTCAGTACAATTTTCCATTGTTACAACCTCTCGATATACTACAGCATCATCCGCAAAAAGCGTCAGTGAACTTCCGATGTTATCCACAAGGTCATTTATATACATTGTGAAAAGCAACGGTCCTATGACATTCCCCTGCAGCACACCTGAAATCTCTCTTACTTCGCAAGACTTCTCTCCGTTAAGAATGACATGCTGCGTTCTGTTATCTAGGAACTCTTCAATCCAATCAGACAATTGGTCTGATAGTCCATATGCTCTTTATTCGTTCATTAAACGACTGTGGGGAACTGTATCGAACTCCTTGCGGAAGCCAAGAAACATGGCGTCTACCTGTGAACCCGTGTCTATGGCCCTCTGAGCCTCGTGGACAAATAGCGCGAGCTGGGTTTCACACGATCGTCTTTTTCGAAACCCATGCTGATTCCTATTGAGTAGATTTCTAGTCTCCAGAAAAGCCCAACTTTGAACATGGCTGACGCTTACAGCAAACGTATACACAAATTTGAAAAATATGTAAAAATCTCCCAACCGGTTACATAGGTTTTCTGTATACCTAGACCAGGTTTCGTCACCTCTAAGGGTGACTTCATCAGAAGGTAAGGTAATTACATGAAGAACATATCGTCAAGATGAAATCACCCATAGAGATGACGAAACCTGGTCAAGGTATATAGAAAACCTATGCAACCAGTTGGCAGATTTTTACAAATTTTTCAGATCCAGAAAAGTCATTATACTCGTACATAATACGTGTTCCAAAATTCTACAACTGATCGATGTTAGAGGTATAGGTCTATAGTTCTGCACATCTGTTCGACGTCCCTTCTTTCGGAACGCTACGCTCTTCTACAGACCTACGGTACACCGCTGCAAAAAGGGGGGGGGGGGAAGTTCCTTTGAGTACTCTGTGTAAAATCGAACTGGTATCCCATCAGGTCCAGCGGCCTTTCCTCTTTTGAGCGATTTTAATTGTTTTTCTATCTCTCTGTCATCTACACTACTGGCCATTAAAATTGCTACACCACGAAGATGACGTGCTACAGACGCGAAATTTAACCGACAGGAAGAAGATGCTGTGATAAGCAAATGTTAAGCTTTGCAGAGCATTCACACAAGGTTGACGCCGGTGGCGACACCTACAACGTGCTGACATGAGGAAAGTTTCCAACAAATTTCTCATACACAAACAGCAGTTGACCGCCGTTGCCTGGTGAAACGTTGTGTGATGCCTCGTGTAAGGAGGAGAAATGCGCAACATCGCGTTTCCGACTTCGATAAAGGTCGGATTATAGCCTATCGTGTCGCGACATTGCTGCTCGCGTTGATCGAGATCCAATGACTGTTAGCAGAATATGGAATCGGTGGGTTCAGGAGGGTAATACGGAACGCCGTGCTGGATCCCAACGGCCTCGTATCACTAGCAGTCGAGATGACAGGCATCTTATCCGCATGGCTGTAACGGATGGTGCAGCCACTTCTCGATCCCTGAGTCAACAGATGGAGACGTTTGCAAGACAACAACCATCTGCACGAACAGTTCGACGACGTTTGCAGCAGCACAGACTATCAGCTCGGAGACTGTGGCTGCGGTTACCCTTGAAGCTGCATCGCAGACAGGAGCGCCTGCAATGGTGTATTCGCCGACAAACCAGGGTGCACGAATGGCAAAACCTCATTTTTTCGGATGCATTCTGGTTCCGTTTGCAGCATCACGATGGTCGCATCCGTGTTTGGCGACATCGCGGTGAACGCACAATGGAAGCTTGTATTCGTCACACCATACTGGCGTATCACCCGGCGTGATGGTATGGGGTGCCATTGGTTGCACGTCTCGGTCACCTCTGGTTCGCATTGACGGCACTTGGAACAGTGGACGTTACATTTCAGATCTGTTACGACCCGTGGCTCTACCCTTCATTCGATGCCTGCGGAACCCTACATTCAAAGCAGGAAATGCACGACCGCTTGTACGGGTCTTTCTGGATACAGAAAATGTTCGACTGCTGCCCTGCCCTGCACATTCTCCAGTTCTATCACGTCTGGTCAATGTTGGCCGAACAACTGGCTCCTCACAATACGCCAGTCACTACTCTTGATGAACAGTGTTATCGTGTTGAAGCTGCACGGGCAGCTGTACCTATACACGCCATCCAAGCTCTGTTTGACTCATTGCCCAGGCGTATCAAGGCCGTTATTACGTTCAGAGGTGGTTGTTCTGGGTACTGATTTCTCAGGATCTATGCACCCAAATTGCGTGAAAATGTAAACATATGCTAGTTTAATATATTTGTCCAATGAATACCCGCTTATCACCTGCATTTCTTCTTGGTGTAGCAGTTTTAATGGCCAGTAGTGTATTTCGATATGTACCATTTTGTCATCTGTGCGACAATCTAGAGATGGAATTACAGTGCTGTCTTCCTCTGTGAAACAGCTTTGGAGAACGACATTTAATATTTCGTCCTTTGGTCTGTCATCGTCTGTTTCAGTAACATTGTGGTTGCTGACAAAAATTGTCGGATAGGTAGGCAGATAGGCCATCCTGCAAGGGCTCCCCTTTTACCGATGAGACGCGAAACCCTAAAAAGAATCATCGAGACGTGGAGATAAGGCATTTCTTGGTAGCCACGTAGCGCAGCGGTGATAGGTGGTGGTTGCCGCCTGGAGACGAGATACGGGCTGCGTTTCGTCACGCAGCCCGGCCGACCTCCTCAGGCAGGGGTTATCTGCTTCGCGGGGGACCCCCCAGCGCCACGCCCCTCGCCATGCGGTTGGTAACACAGCCCGTGGGGTCGCCTCTATCTCTCGCTGATAGCCCGGCTGCGTAAGGCTCCATCTGGTCCCTCGGCTGTGACTCAGCCGCGCGATGAAAGAAAAAAAAAAGTCCACGGAATATTCCCAACTGTCCCAGCGCGGTCACAGAAAGGGTCTTCTCACCAATTATTAAGGTTATCAGCTGGCGTCAACTGTTCCCTAGTCGTACAAGGGCGTGAGTTACGAGGAGCGTTCAATAAATAGTGCAACACATTTTTTTATCCTGTGCCAATTTCGGTTGAAAAACTGTCGAAAGTGTTGTTAATAAAAAATTCTGTATTTAAACTAGACTGAACTGCATGTGACTGCTTTAGTTTTTAATAAAACTTGCATCTGACTGCGTATTTAACTGAACTGAAACTTCCTGGCAGATTAAAACTGTGTGCCCGACCGAGACTCGAACTCGGGACCTTTGCCTTTCGTGGGCAAGTGCTCTACCGTCTCAACTACCGAAGCACGACTCACGCCCGGTACTCACAGCTTTACTTCTGCCAGTACCTCGTCTCCTACCTTCCAAACTTTACAGAAGCACTCCGCTGCAGAGTGAAAATTTCATTCTGCAAAAAATCCCCCAGGCTGTGGCTAAGCCATGTCTCTGCAATATCCTTTCTTTTCAGGAGTGCTAGTTCTGCAAGGTTCGCAGGAGAACTTCTGTAAAGTTTGGAAGGTAGGAGACGAGGTACTGGCAGAAGTAAAGCTGTGAGGACGGGGCGTAAGTCGTGCTTCGGTAGCTCAGATGGTAGAGCACTTGCCCGCGAAAGGCAAAAGTCCCGAGTTCGAGTCTCGGTCGGGCACACAGTTTTAATCTGCCAGGAAGTTTCATATCAGCGCACACTCCGCTGCAGAGTGAAAATTTCATTCTGTGAACTTTATCTGACTGCATGAAAATATTGTTGGAAAATTAATACTCAAAATACACATCTGACTGCATGAATGTTTAGCAGTAAAAATAAATGAAAGTCACCAACCTGCATCTGACTGCGTCTGTGGACTTAGCTCGTGCGCTGCTTCCCGTTTAGCCGATAATAAAACATATATTCAACTCAGCCGTAGTTCAATGGCATAAAATTGTCGTTCTAGATGTTGTTTGTTGTGGTCTTCAGTCCTGAGACTGGTTTGATGCAGCTCTCCATTGTACTTTATCCTGTGCAAGCTTCTTCATCTCTCAGCACCTACTGCAACCTACATCCTTCTCAATCTGCTTAGTGCATTCATCTCTTGGTCTCCCTCTACGATTTTTACCCTCTATGCTGCCCTCCAATACTAAATTGGTGATCCCTTGATGCCTAAGAACATGTCCTACCAACCGATCCCTTCTTCTGGTCAAGTTGTGCCACAAACTTCTCTTCTCCCCAATGCTATTCAATACTTCCTCATTAGTTATATGATCTACCCATCTAATCTTCAGCATTCTTCTGTAATACCACATCTTGAAAGCTTCTATTCTCTTCTTGTCCAAACTATTTATCGTCCACGTTTCACTTCCATTCATGGCTACACTCCATACAAATACTTTCAGAAATGACTTCCTGACACTTAAATCTATACTCGATGTTAACAAATTTCTCTTCTTCGGAAACGCTTTCCTTGCCATTGCCAGTCTACATTTTATATCCTCTCTACTTCGAGCATCATCAGTTATTTTGCTTCCCAAATAGCAAAACTCCTTTACTACTTTAAGCGTCTCATTTCCTAATCTAATTTCCTCAGCATCACCTGATTTAAGTCGATTACATTCCATTATCCTCGTTTTGCTTTTTTTGATGTTCATCTTATATCCTCCTTTCAAGACACTATCCACTCCGTTTAACTGCTCTTCCAAGTCCTTTGCTGCCTCTGACAGAATTACGATGTCATCGGCGAACCTCAAAGTTTTTAGTTCTTCTCCATGGATTTTAATACCTACTCCGAATTTTTCTTTTGTTTCCTTCACTGCTTGCTCAATATACAGATTGAATAACATCGGGGAGAGAGTACAACCCTGTCTCACTCCCTTCCCAACCACTGCTTCCCTTTCATGTCCCTCGACTCTTATTACTGCCATCTGCTTTCTGTACAAATTGTAAATAGCCTTTCGCTCCCTGTATTTTACTCCTGCTACCTTCAGAATTTGAAACAGAGTACTCCAGTCAACAGTTTCAAAAGCTTTCTCTAAGTCTACAAATGCTAGAAATGTAGGTTTGCCTTTCCTTAATCCATTTTCTAAGATAAATCATAGGGACATCTGTCTGTAAAGAATTCGTGTTAGTATTTTGCAGCCGTGTCTCATTGAACTGATAGTTTGGTAATTTTCACACCTGTCAACACCTGCTTTCTTTGGGATTGGAATTATTATGTTCTTCTTGAAGTCTGAGGGTATTTCGCCTGTTTTGTACATCTTGCTCACCAGATGGTACAGTTTTGTCAGGACTGGCTCTCACAAGGCCGTCAGTAGTTCCAATGGAATGTTGTCTACTCTGGGGGCCTTGTTTCGACTCAGGTCTTTCAGTGCTCTGTCAAACTCTTCACGCAGTATCATATCTCCCATTTCATCTTCATCTACATCCTCTTCCATTTCCATAATATTGTCCTCAAGTACATCGTCGTTGTATAGACTCTCTATATACTCCTTCCACCTTTCTGCTTTCCCTTCTTTGCTTAGAACTGGGTTTCCATCTGATAACTTTACTCATTTTGGCCCTGTTTGTTACTTAACAAAAATTCTGTCCTGATCTGAATAATTTGCCATCTATGCAATGGCATATAGATTATTTTACTCTGATAAATGAAATTATTAGCTTTACTCATGGGAACTTTACTTTAATGTACCTTTTGGTTCAATGCAAGCACAGGAAGAACAACATAAGGTGTGAGATGAAACTCTAATTTTATCTAAAAAATATTTATTGTTCAAACTTTTAAGGCGCATGTGAAAAACTAAAAAAAAACTTCTATAGCATGGATTTACGGGAAAGTTTCACAAAACGCTTATTGCATCAACAATGGGATTTCTATCTAGCTTTTAGACATTATTTTACCAAAGAAAAACTATTTTATTAATTATTCTTTCTAGTTACCCTTGGTATATGCCGAGTTTCGCTCAATATATAGCTTATTACGTGCGTAGCGCCAATTCTTAGTTTGATACTGTCACGACCCGGCTGCCTCCTGCAGGTATCTAGCTCCGTCTCGAAACACGTCTGCTGTCTCTGCGCATCTCCTCACCACTCTCAAACTTTTACCGCGTGCACCTAGCTCTGTTAGCTGTCAAAGATCTTACTACTCAAAGATGTACTACCTTGCGGTGGGGAACTATCGACATTTTTCACTGGCTCTATCGTGATCGTATCTCAGCACATACCTTTCAATGTGCAAATCGTTGTGTGGCATCGTGAAATACTGCCGCTCCAGCCCCCACAGTTTCATGAAGTTCCGACAGGTGGCGGCGCCGTACATAACCTTCAAAATGGCGTCTGTAGCGGAGATGCGTTCCAACTGTCATTGAGTTTCCTTTAGCGGAAAATTATGACATCCCCGATATTCACGTGCGCTTGCAGATTGTCTAAGGGGGACTGGCAGTAAACAAAAGCACTGTGAGTCGTTGGTCAAGGCCTCGCAAACTTGCCCGATGTCCCGCGCGCTGGTCGGCCACACGCAGCTGTGACCCTTGCAATGGTGGAACGTGCGGACAGTCTCATTCGAGATGATCGGCGGATCACAATCAAACACTGTCGAGTATAATGACTTATCTGGAGACTAGAAATGTAGTCTGTAGCAATCAGCATGGGTTTCGAAAAAGACGGTCGTGTGAAACCCAGCTCGCGATATTCGTCCGCGAGATTCAGAGTGCCATAGACACGGGTTCCCAGGTAGATGCCATGTTTCTTGACTTCCGCAATGCGTTCGATACAGATCGTTTAATGAACAAATTAAGAGCAGGACATGTGGCCTGTAGTTGAAGAAGTGTCGTAATGATCTCTCCATTAGCAAAAGATTCCGGAATAGTCCCCCATTCGGATCTCCGGGAGGGGACTGCCAAGGGGGAGGTTACCATGAGAAAAAGATTGAATAATCAATGAAAGGATAATGTTCTACGAGTCGGAGGGGGGGGGGATGTCAGAAGCTTGAACATCATAGGGAAACTAGAAAATCTGAAAAGGGAAATGCAAAGGCTCAATCTAGATATAGTAGGGGTCAGTGAAGTGAAGTGGAAGGAAGACAAGGATTTCTGGTCAGATGTGTATCGGGTAATATCAACAGCAGCAGAAAATGGTATAACAGGTGTAGGATTCGTTATGAATAGGAAGGTAGGGCAGAGGGTGTGTTACTGTGAACAGTTCAGTGACCGGGTTGTTCTAATCAGAATCGACAGCAGACCAACACCGACAACGATAGTTCAGGTATACATGCCGACGTCGCAAGCTGAAGATGAACAGATAGAGAAAGTGTATGAGGATATTGAAAGGGTAATGCAGTATGTAAAGGGGGACGAAAATCTAATAGTCATGGGCGACTCGAATGCAGTTGTAGGGGAAGGAGTAGAAGAAAAGGTTACAGGAGAATATGGGCTTGGGACAAGGAATGAAAGAGGAGAAAGACTAATTGCGTTCTGTAACAAGTTTCAGCTAGTAATAGCGAATACCTTGTTCATGAATCACAAGAGGAGGAGGTATACTTGGAAAAGGACGGGAGATACGGGAACATTTCAATTAGATTACATCATGGTCAGACAGAGATTCCGAAATCAGATACTGGATTGTAAGGCGTACCCAGGAGCAGATATAGACTCAGATCACAATATAGTAGTGATGAAGAGTAGGCTGAAGTCCAAGACATTAGTAAGGAAGAATCAATACGCAAAGAAGTGGGATACGGAAGTTCTAAGGAATGACGAGATACGTTTGAAGTTCTCTAACGCTATAGATAAAGCAATAAGGAATAGCGCAGTAGGCAGCACAGTTGAAGAGGAATGGACATCTCTAAAAAGGGCCATCACAGAAGTTGGGAATTAAAACATAGGTACAAAGAAGGTAACTGCAAAGAAACCATGGGTAACAGAAGAAATACTTCAGTTGATTGATGAAAGGAGGAAGTACAAACATGTTCCAGGAAAATCAGGAATACAGAAATACAAGTCGCTGAGGAATGAAATAAATAGGAAGTGCAGGGAAGCTAAGACGAAATGGCTGCAGGAAAAATGTGAAGACATCAAAAAAGATGTGATTGTCGGAAGAACAGACTCAGCATACAGGAAAGTCAAAACAACCTTTGGTGACATTAAAAGCAACGGTGGTAACATTAAGAGTGCAACGGGAATTCCACTGTTAAATGCAGAGGGGAGAGCAGATAGGTGGAAAGAATACATTGAAAGCCTCTATGAGGGTGAAGATTTGTCTGATGTGATAGAAGAAGAAACAGGAGTCGATTTAGAAGAGATAGGGGATCCAGTATTAGAATCGGAATTTAAAAGAGCTTTGGAGGACTTACGGTGAAATAAGGCAGAAGGGATAGATAACATTCCATCAGAATTTCTAAAATCATTAGGGGAAGTGGCAACAAAACGACTATTCACGTTGGTGTGTAGAATATATGAGTCTGGCGACATACCATCTGACTTTCGGAAAAGCATCATCCACACAATTCCGAAGACGGCAAGAGCTGACAAGTGCGAAAATTATCGCACAATCAGCTTAACAGCTCATGCATCGAAGCTGCTTACAAGAATAATATACAGAAGAATGGAAAAGAAAATTGAGAATGCGCTAGGTGACGAGGAGTTTGGCTTTAGGAAAAGTAAAGGCACGAGAGAGGCAATTCTGACGTTACGGCTAATAATGGAAGCAAGGCTAAAGAAAAATCAAGACACGTTCATAGGATTTGTCGACCTGGAAAAAGCGTTCGACAATATAAAATGGTGCAAGCTGTTCGAGATACTGAAAAAAGTAGGGGTAAGCTATCGGGAGAGACGGGTCATATACGATATGTACAACAACCAAGAGGGAATAATAAGAGTGGACGATCAAGAACGAAGTGCTCGTATTAAGAAGGGAGTAAGACAAGGCTGTAGCCTTTCGCCCCTACTCTTCAATCTGTACATCGAGGAAGCAATGATGGCAATAAAAGAAAGGTTCAGGAGTGGAATTAAAATACAAGGTGAAAGGATATCAATGATACGATTCGCTGATGACATTGCTATCCTGAGTGAAAGTGAAGAAGAATTGAATGATCTGCTGAACGGAATGAACAGTCTAATGAGTACACAGTATGGTTTGAGAGTAAATCGGAGAAAGACGAAGGTAATGAGAAGTAGTAGAAATGAGAACAGCGAGAAACTTAACATCAGGATTTATGGTCACGAAGTCAATGAAGTTAAGGGATTCTGCTACCTAGGCTGTAAAATAACCAAGGACGGAGCAAGGAGGACATCAAAAGCAGACTCGCTATGTCAAAAAAGGCATTTCTGGCCAAGAGAAGTCTACTAATATCAAATACCGGCCTTAATTTGAGGAAGAAATTTCTGAGGATGTACGTCTGGAGTACAGCATTGTATGGTAGTGAAACATGGACTGTGGGAAAACAGGAACAGAAGAGAATCGAAGCATTTGAGATGTGGTGCTATAGACGAATGTTGAAAATTAGGTGACTGGTAAAGTAAGGAATGAGGAGGTTCTACGCAGAATCAAAGAGGAAAGGAATATGTGGAAAATACTGATAAAGAGAAGGGACAGGATGATAGGACATCTGCTGAGACATGAGGGAATGACTTCCATGGTACTAGAGGGAGCTGTAGAGGGCAAAAACTGTAGAGGAAGACAGAGATTGGAATACGTCAAGCAAATAATTGAGGACGTAGGTTGCAAGTGCTACTCTGAGATGAAGAGGTTAGCACAGGAAAGGAATTCGTGGCGGGCCGCATCAAACCAGCCAGTAGACTGAAAAAAAAAGCATATGGACTATCAGACCAATTGTGTGAGTTCCTAGATAGCAAAACGAGCATGTCATTCTCAATGGACAGAAGTTTGTCGAAGTAAGAGTGAGTTCAGGTGTGCCGCAGGGGGGTGTCGTAGGACCGTTGCTATTCACAATATACACAAATGACCTTGTGGATGACATCAGAAGTTCACTGAGGCATTTTCCGGATGATGCTGTGGTATATCGAGAGGTTGTAACAATGGAAAATTGTACTGAAATGCAGTAGGATCTGGAGCGAATTGACGCATGTTGCAGGGAATGGCAATTGAATATTAATGTAGACAAGTGTAATGCGCTGCGAATACATAGAAAGATAGATCCCTTATCATTTAGCTACAATATAGTAGGTCAGCAACTGGAAGCAGTTAATTGCATAAATTATCTGGGAGTACGCATTAGGAGTGATTTAAAATAGAATGATCATATAAAATTAAACGTCGATAAAGCAGATGCCAGACTGAGGTTCTTTCGAAGAATCCTAAGGAAATGCAGTCCGAAAACAAAGGAAGTAGGTTACAGTAGACTTGTTCGCCCACTGCTCGAACACTGCTCAGCAGTGTGGGATCCGTACCAGATAGGGTTGATAGAAGAGATAGAGAAGATCCAACGGAGAACAGCGCACTTCGTTACACGATGATTTAGTAATCGGGAAAGCGTCTGCAGGAGAGAGGCTCAGTAGCTCGGTAAGAGCTTTTGTTGAAGTTTCGAGAACATACCTTCACCGAGGAGTCAAGCAGTATATCGCTCCCTCCTACGTATATCTCGCGAAGAGACCATGAGGATAAAATTAGAGAGGTTAGAGTCCACGCAGGGGCATACCGACAATGTTTCTTTCCACGAACAATACGAGACTGGAATAGCAGGGAGAACCGATAGAGGTAGTCAAGGTACGCTCCGCCACACACCGTCAGGTGGCTTGCGGAGTATGGATGTTGATGTAGATGTAGACATTACTGTTCAACTGAACTTTGCTAGTGCTGAGACAGTCGTCCAGCAGTTGGGGAACTCATAGATATATGCCCCTTGAGGTCATCACCACATAAGAGGAGACCATTGACTCCTCCCGAAAAGGCCACGAAGGCCCGAAGGACCGACCGGCCGCCATGTCACCCTCAGACCACAGGCGTCACTGTATGCGGATATGGAGGGGCGTGTGGACAGCACACCGCTATCTCGGCCATATGTCAGTTTCCGAGACCGGAGCCGCTTCTTCTCAATCAAGTAGCTCCTCAGTTCACCTCACAAGGGCTGAGTGCACCCCGCTTGCCAACAGCGCTCGGAAGACCGGATGGTCACCCATCCAAGTGCCAGCCCAGCCCGACAGCGCTTAACTTAGGTGACCTGACGGGAACTGGTGTTACCACTGCGGCAAGTTTGCTGATTAGAGATGGGTAGTCCGCGAACGAACGGGTGCAAAGGAACGGTTCACCAAGATGAACGAAAGGACCGAGGAACGAATTCCAAGGGACGATCGGTTCATAGTTCACCTCGGTCTACTTATAGTTCCCGGGAACGAGGAACGATCGGTTCATAGTTCACTAGTTCACTTCGGTCGCGGCGGTCACTTCGGCTGTTCTCGTTCTAGCCTCGGCCTCCCTCGGCCGCGCTCGTCGTTCTTCGCGAGACCACCTGTCTCAGTTCCACTGCCGACTTCTCTTAGTTAGTTCAGTATCCAGTTGTTCGTTTCCTTCGCTGCGCTCGCCTATTTTACATCTGTTCCAAACTGTTCTTGCTCTTGGTTCTGGTTATTCAGCGTCCACGACCGGTAATGAAAAAGTATTTTATAGTTACGTAAATTACATAAAAATTACGTTGTATGTAATAGGCACAAAAGGGCATATCAGCTCACTTCATTATATCGATAAACAGCAGAAGACATACTTATAACAAGGCAAGTTTTCTTTGCTATTCATATACTTTTTGGTTTCATCGACTTGATTTAGCAGGTAACTTTCAATAATTTGCTTAATTTTTAGTGTAAGAAAATTCATGTAAAACGATTTTTGTGTACCTTTCATGTACAAAACATTATATTTAGGAAGGCTCTAATTATTTTTAAGTTTGGTTGTTTCCAATTTGCATTACCTGCTAGTTTGGTTTCTTTGGAAAAAAAATTGGGTTGTGGGTAATTTTGGCTCAGTAGGAAAAGCGGTGCCTCTCCAGTTGAAGAGATATAGATTGCCATAAAATCGTATTTACTTAGTATCTCACAAACATTTCTTCATAAGGAGCTTTCAAACCAAAAACTTTATTACTGCGAAATTTATTATTATTATTATTATTATTGAAACTTCCTGGCAGATTAAAACTGTGTGCCCGACCGAGACTCGAACTCGGGACCTTTGCCTTTCGCGGGCAAGTGCTCTACCAACTGAGCTACCGAAGCACGACTCACGCCCCGTCCTCACAGCTTTACTTCTGCCAGTACCTCGTCTCCTACCTTCCAAACTTTACAGAAGCTCTCCTGCGAACCTTGCAGAACTAGCACTCCTGAAAGAAAGGATACTGCGGAGACATGGCTTAGCCACAGCCTGGGGGATGTTTCCAGAATGAGATTTTCACTCTGCAGCAGAGTGTGCACTGATATGAAACTTCCTGGCAGATTAAAACTGTGTGCCCGACCGAGACTCGAACTCGGGACCTTTGCCTTTCGCGGGCAAGTGCTCTACCATCTGAGTTACCGAAGCACGACTCACGCCAGGAAGTTTCATATCAGCGCACACTCCGCTGCAGAGTGAAAATGTCATTCTGATTATTATTATTGTTATTATTGCTGCATTAACTTTAATAATGCAACGTAACCTAATTTTTACTAAGCGTTGCCACGCAAGTATGAGAGAACCACATTTTATTTTATGCTTCCGTAAAGTCTCTACTTCGCCTACGAACTCAGAGACAACGTGAAGTATATATAGGTCGTAAACGATTATTGTTTACAACTTAGCATAGTTATGTAGTGGAACTCGAAACGAAGAATTTCACACAAGACACTTGTGGTCTATTAAGTTGGGAAACAGCCCATGCGCGTCGCGTGAGATTTTCATGTTCTCTTCTCCAGCTCTCTACACATCGTCATCGATTGTTTCGCAATTGCTGCTTGCATTAGCTTGTTATTTCTCCATTGCCTAATTATTACATGTTTGTCTGTTTGTTGTATCTGCTCGTAACGGGCAACACGTCGTCCGTAATTGGCGAGCAGCCTGTACTCGTGACCGGTTTTCGGTGCGCCACCCTGTATTGTTTCCCTGCTATCAACCACACGAGGCTGCGGTTGGCTAAACAAGATGTTCTGCAGAATCACAGAAATTACTTCAGAAACTGTGTAAGAATTCTGTAATAAAAAAAAAAAAAAAAAAACCTCTATGCTCCAGGGGGGAGGCAAGTGCCCCCTCTTGGTGCCCTCCATCCTTCAGTCACCAACACTACTAGTCTTCAATTTTTCATAACAACCATACACCAAGCACAAATGAACGGTGAACGAGGAAAAATGAACGGTTCCCAAAAAAGAACGATCAGTTCCCAAGGATGAACGAGTTTGCCCATCTCTACTGTTGACCAACAGGAGACCATAGAGAACAACAAAGGCCCATCTGTGCGGAATTGCTTACCCGTTACGAGACTCATAGTGACAATTTTTCGCAGAACACTGTCACAGGCAATGAAACGCGACTTCAACAGTTTGAACCGGAAAGGAAGTGGCCATCCTTGAAGTGGGACCACACCCCCTCTCCTCCGAAGAAAAAGTTCAAAGCTGTATCCTCCGCTGGCAGAGTCGTGGCGACGGCCTCCTCGGACTCTGAAGACGTTATTCTGTTTGAAGTCCTCCATCGTGGAGCAAGATCAGTTCCGAAGTGCATTGTCCCACTTTCAGGAAACTGGAGAAACGACAAAATCGCGTTCGTCGCCACAAAATGCAAGCCAACTTCTTCTTCCTCACAAGCTTCTTCTGACCAAATTGCGTGCCTGTGGAATATCGCCTCAGTTGTGCGACTGGATTCGTGACTTTCAGTCAGAAAGGTCACAGTTCGTAGTAATAAACGGAAAATCATTGAGTAAAACAGAAGAAATATCCGGCGTCCCAAAAGAAGTGTTACAGGCCCTGTATTGTTCCCGATCTATATTAGCGACATGGGAGACAATCTGTGCAGCCGTCTTAGATTGTTTGCAGATGATACCGTCATTTACCGTCTTGTACAGTCAACAATGGCTCTGAGCACTATGGGACTTAACATCGGTGGTCATCAGTCCCCTAGAACTTAGAACTACTTAAACCTAGGTAACCTAAGGACATCACACACATCCATGCCCGAGGCAGGATTCGAACCTGCGACCGTAGAGGTCCCGCGGTTCCAGACTGAGCGCCTTAACCGCGAGACCACCGCGGCCGGCTGTACAGTCATCAGATGCTCAAAACGACTTGCAAAATTATTTAGATAGGATATTAGCATCGTGCGAAAAGTGGCAATTGACTCTGAATAAAGAAAAGTGTTAAGTTATCCCCATAAGTACTAAAAGAAATTCGCTAAATTTCGATTTCTTGATAAGTCACACTAATCTGAAGTTTGTAAATTCAACTAAATACTTACGGATTACAATTATAAATAACCTAAATTGGAACGATCACATAAATAATGTTGTGGGTAAAGCAAAGCAAAGACTGCGATTCAATGGCTGAACACTTAGAAGGTGCAAAAGGTCTACTAAAGAGACTGCCCTATTCTGGAGTACTGCTGTGCGGTGTGGGATTCACATCAGGTGGGACTGACGGATGACATCGAAAAAGTACAAAGAAGGGCAGCACGTTTTGTATTATCGCAAAATAGGGGAGATAGTGTCACAGACATGATACGTGAATTGGAGCGGCAATCATTAATACAAAGGCGTTCTTCTTGCCGTCGGGATCTTCTCATGAAATTTCAATAACCAGTTTTCTCCTCCGATTGCGAGAACATTCTGTGGCACCCACCTACATAGGGAGAAATGATCACTACGATAGAATAAGAGGAATCAGGAATCGCACAGAAAAATTTAAGTGCTGGTTTTTCATGCACGCAGTTCGTGAGTGGAACAGTGGAGAGACAGCATGAAGCTGGTTCATCGAAGCCTCTACAAGGCACTTTATTGTGAATAGCAGAGTAATCAGGTAGATGTAGATACCGCAAGCTCTCACACATGTCTGCCCATCAGAGGGGAGCTCACAAAACTTCATTGAACTGTTCTTCCTCATACACCTTCCGCCTTCCGTCTGTTTGGCCAAATGAAGGATGCACTCCGGTGAAGCAGTACGTGGATGTTTGAGGAGCTTACTGATGCATCAAGGCTGTATGACGTCGACCTGATTAGTGGTACCATGTGGGCATTGAGCCCCCCCCCCCCCCCCCCCCAGGAAGGTGGCGTACGGCCGTCGCACTGCACGGAGATTATCTTGGAAACATAGGGCTTTGTAGCCAAAAGAGTGGGGAATAATATGGTGTATTGGAATCCAGAATAAGATCAGCCTGCTTTCTCAAAGAAATGTATTCCATTACTGGTTGGCTAACGGCCTTGCCGCAGTTGTAAGAACGGTTCCCGTCAGATCACCGAAGTTAAGCGCTGTCGGGCTGGGCTAGCACTTGGATGGGTGACCATCCGGTCTGCCGAGCGCTGTTAGCAAGCGGGGTGCACTCAGCCCTTGTGAGGCAAACTGAGGAGCTACACTATGTCATGGAAAGTATCCGGACACCCCGAAAAACATACATCTTTCATATAGGTGCATTGTGCTGCCACCTACTAACGGGTACTCCATATCAGCGACCTCAGTAGTCATTAGACATCGTGAGAGACCAGAATGAGGCGTTCAGTGGAACTCACGTGGTCAGGTGATTGGTTGTCACTTGTGTCATACGTCTGTGCGCGAGATTTCCAGTTTCCTAAACATTCCTAGGTCCACTGTTTCCAATGTGATAGAGAAGTGGAAACGTGAAGGGACACCTACAGCACAATAGCGCACAGGCCGACCTCGTCTGCTGACTGACACAGACAGGCTACAGTTGAAGAGGGTCGTAATGTGTAGTAGGCAGACATCTATCGAGACCATCACACAGTAATTCCAAACTGCATCAGGATCTACTGCAAGTACTATGACAGTTAGGCAGGGGGTGAGAAAACTTGGATTTCACAGTCGAATGGCTGTTCGTAAGCCACACATTACACCGGTATATGCCAAACGACGCCTCGCTTGGTGTAACGAGCGTAAACATTGAACGACTGAACAGTGGAAAAACGTTGTGTGGAGTGACGAATCACGGTACACAATGTGGCGATCCGATGGCAGGGTGTGGGTATGGCGAATGCCCGGTGAACGTCATCTGACAGTGTGTGTAGTGCCATCAGGAAAATACGGAGGCGGTGGTGTTATGGTGTGGTCGTGTTTTTTGGAGGGGGCTTGCACCCTTTGTTGTTTTGCATGGCACTGTCACAGCACAGGCCTACAATGATGATTTAAGCAACTTCTTGCTCCCCACTGTTGAAGAGCAATTCAGGGAAGGCGACTGCATGTTTCAAATCGATCGAGAACCTGTTCATAATACACGGCCTGTGGCAGAGTGGCTGCACGAAAATAACATCTCTGTAACGGACCAGCCTGCACAGAGTCCTGACCTGAATCCTGCAGAACCCCTTTGGGGTGTTTTGGAACGCCGACATCGTGCCAGGCCTCACCGACCGACATCGATACCTGTCCTCAGTGCAGCACTCCGTGAAGAATGGGCTGCCATTCCCCACCTGATTGAACGTATGCCCGCGAGAGTGGAAGCAGTCATCAAGGCTAATGCTGGACAACACCATATTGGACTCTAGCATTACCGAATGAGTGCGCCACGAACCTTTAAGTCATTTTCAGCCAGGTGTCCGGACACTTTTGATCACATAGTGTACTTGATTGAGAAGTGGCGGCTCCGGCAGGCCACGCGCCCTACCAGATCCGCATCCAGTGACGCCTGTGGACTTAGGATGACACGGCGGCCGGTCGGTACCGTTGGGCCTTCATTGCCTGTTGGAACGGAGTTTAGTTATTACTAGTTGAACGGCCCTCGTAACTGCCTATAGAAAATCATTATACAGAAACAGACTGAAAAGCTTGCAAGGGTGTCGCAAGGTAGGTTGTGCTGAGAAACAATTGTTAAGAAAAAATTCGTTTACGAGTTAATTAGCATTGAAGTTGGTCAGTCAGGCCGTTGCGCGCGCAAATCCAAGCGGCCCACAAGCGATGGTGCGAAACTTCCTGGCAGATTAAAACTGTGAGCCGGACCGAGATTCGAACTCGGGACCTGTGCCTTTCGCGGGCCAGTGCTCTGCCGACTGAGCTACCCAAGCACGACTCACGCCCCGTCCTCACAGCTTTACTTCTGCCAGTACCTCGTCTCCTACCTTCCAAACTTTACAAAAGCTCTCCTGCGAACCTTGCAGAACTAGCACTCCTGAAAGAAAGGATATTGCGGAGACATGGCTTAGCCACAGCCTGGGGGATGTTTCCAGAATGAGATTTTCACTCTGCAGCGGAGTGTGCACTGATATGAAACTTGGTAGAGCACTTGTCCGCGAAAAGCAAAGGTCCCGAGTTCGAGTCTCGGTCCGGCACACAGTCTTAATCTGCCAGGAAGTTTCATATCAGTGCACACTCCGCTGCAGAGTGAAAATCTCATACTGGAAACATCCCCCAGGCTGTGGCTAAGCCATGTCTCCGCAGTATCCTTTCTTTCAGGAGTGCTAGTTCTGCAAGGTTCGCAGAAGAGCTTCTGTTAAGTTTGGAAGGTAGGAGATGGATACTGGCTGAAGTAAAGCTGTGAGTACCGGGCGTGAGTCGTGCTTTGGTAGCTCAGATGGTAGAGCACTTGTCCGCGAAAGGCAAAGGTCCCGAGTTCGAGTCTCGGTCGGGCATACAGTTTTAATCTGCCAGGAAGTTTCATATCAGTGCACACTCCGCTGCAGAGTCAAAAACTCATTCTAGAAGCTATGGTGTGAACAAACGTGTTCTTCGTTTGGTTTCCAAAAACTGAACAACAGAGCGTTACAAAAATTGGGGATGGGATGATGGTAAGGATCGAACCCGAGCCGAAGAGAGAGCAGTCTCGGACGCAGTCATCTACGCTATGAGAACTACTGATACTAATTATGTATGGCGGGCAGCTTGAATTTGCTCAAGCAGCGGTTTGATTGGCTAAATTCAGTGCTAATTATCAATTCTACTTACGTAATTGAGACTCTCTGACCGCCTTGCATACTCTGGTGTGCAAAACTGAAGGACGGGAGTAACTTCCACATAATGTTCATTGCCACGTAATAGAGTTCGATGAAACTACGACCATACATCGAAACAAGAGCTGTTGATATAATATCCATATAACGAATTTATTATTAGTTACGAAATACATCGGCGATACTTTTTCCCCCGACATATCGATATCGAAATGGCATACCGAGTGCCGATATTTTTACTTTATTTGTATTTTTTCGCAATTATCGGTAGTATTTGAATTGTTATTTCGAAATTAAAGTGCACGAAATTTCACTTTCATTGCGTGAAGGAGTCTTGCTACTTTTTGAGATTTCGTCATTTCCAGTCTTCCTCTTTCACTGTATGAATCAAGTATAGACCGCACTGAGGGGTGGCGGTGTGAAAGGAATAATAAGGTTTCCGATGTGAAGAAATGGCATACCAGCTGCGTTAAAAAACAGTTTTTAAAGCAACCAACCTGCTATTTCTTCACATCAGCATCCTCCATAAAAAGCTGCTGAAAATTATCAATAAACATCTAAATGACAAGATTGGTTTTTGCGGTGTAAAGCAACCAACCTGCTATTTCTTCACATCAGCATCCTCCATAAAAAGCTGCTGAAAATTATCAATAAACATCTAAATGACAAGATTGGTTTTTGCGGTGGTCGGAGGATTGTGAGGGCAAATGCTGACGTAATCGGCGATCGATGCTACCGACAGAAATTGCAACGTTTAGCTTCAGCACGCAATTTTGACAGTACAACTGCTAGGTCGCTGGCATTGGAAAAAAGAAACACAAAAGTCCATGGAAGTTGACATGAAGTGTTTCCGACAAATCCGATATGTGACGAAACCGAACGATGGGCTAACCAGACACATCTTGTTGTGCCACCTACATGCAGCTACCATGGCTAGCAAAGTGATTATCGCGTAGCGTGAATGTGCATCGTTTTCCTTTCAGTTCTTTCGCTAAGGGGGATAAGTAGGCTGGGATCTTGTTGAAGTACCGGATGATCAAAAATTCAGTATAAATTTTAAACACTGTAAAGCACGGAATAATGTAGATAGAGAGGTAAAAATTGACACACGTGCTTGGAATGACATGGGGTTTTATTAGAACAAAAAAAAACACCCCATATTGCTAGACGCGTGAAAGATCTCTTGCGCGCGTCGTTTGGTGATGATCGTGTGCTCAGCCGCCACTTTCGTCACGCTTGGCCTCCCAGGTCCCCAGACCTCAATCCGTGCGATTATTGGCTTTGGGGTTACCTGAAGTCGCAAGTGTATCGTGATCGGCCGACATCTCTAGGGATGCTGAAAGACAACATCCGACGCCAATGCCTCACCATAACTCCGGACATGCTTTACAGTGCTATTCACAACATTATTCCTCGACTACAGCTATTGTTGAGGAATGACGGTGGACATATTGAGCATTTCCTGTAAAGAACATCATCTTTGCTTTGTTTTACTTTATTATGCTAATTAATGCTATTCTGATCATATGAAGCTCCATCTGTCGGATATTTTTTGAACTTTTGTATTTTTTTTCATTTTTTCCTAATAAAACCCCATCTCATTCCAAGCATGTGTGTCAATTTGTACCTCTCTATCTACATTGTTCAGTGATTTATTCAGTTTTCAAATTTATACTCACTTTTTGATCATCCAGTCAAAATTGTCTAATAATAAATCAGAAGTTAGATATACATCTGTAAAACCGGCATTGTATCTCCAATGCGCGGTCGATATTTTTATAGGCTGATGCGGCGATACTCTCTCCGTCTACGTACCGACACTTTCCTTCGATACATCGAGTGCTGACGAGTACATAGTATCGATACCTACATCTACATCTACATCCATACTCCGCAAGCCAACTGACGGTGTGTGGCAGAGGGTACCTTGAGTACCTCTATCAGTTCTCCCTTCTATTCCAGTCTCGTATTGTTCGTGAAAAGAAGGATTGTCGGTATGCTTCTGTGTGGGCTCTAATCTCTCTGATTTTGTCCTCACGGTCTCTTCGTGTGATATACGTAAGAGGGAGAAATATACTGCTTGACTCCTCGGTAAAGGTATGTTCTCGAAACGTCAACAAAAGCCCGTACCGAGCTACTGAGCGTCTCTCCTGCAGAGTCTTCCACTGGAGTTTATCTATCACCTCCGTAACGCTTTCGCGATTACTAAATGACCTTGTAACGAAGCGCTCTGCTCTCTGTTGGATCTTCTCTATCTCATGTATCAACCCTATCTGGTACGGATCCCACACTGCTGAGCAGTATTCAAGCAGTGGGCGAACAAGCGTACTGTAACCTACTTCCTTCGTTTTCGGATTGCATTTTACCGACGATCAACTTTATATGATCATTCCACTTTAAATCACTCCCAATGCGTACTCCCAGATAATTTATGGAATTAACTGCTTCCATTTGCTGGCCTGCTATTTTGTAGCTAAATGATAAAGGCTCTTCCTTTCTATGTATTCGCAGCAGATTACACTTGTCTACATTGAGATTCAATTGCCATTCCCTGCCCCATGCGTCAATTCGTTGCAGATCCTCCTGCATTTCAGTACAATTTTCCACTGTTACAACCTCTCGATACACCACAGCATCACCCGCAAAAAGCGTCAGGGAACTTCTGATGTTATACACAAGGTCATTTATATATATTGTGAATAGCAACGGTCCTACGACACTCCCCTGCGGCACACCCGAAATCACTCTTACTTCGAAAGACTTCTCTCCACTGAGAATGACATGCTGCGTTCTGTTATCTAGGAACTTGGTCAGATAGTCC
Organism: Schistocerca gregaria; assembly: GCF_023897955.1. NCBI lineage: Eukaryota > Metazoa > Arthropoda > Insecta > Orthoptera > Acrididae > Schistocerca > Schistocerca gregaria. The sequence goes on along the minus strand of NC_064930.1, from coordinate 58,704,113 downwards.
ATATGCTCTTACTTACCGGACTACCATGTTTTTAAATCTATCAGCAGTCCTAATCGCTATAATAGAGAAGATAACTGAACGCAATGCACACTGAGACGAACAGAAATGACACTATTGTTGAAAGGCAATAAGTACACTAAAGTCGCCGCGATTTATGACGGTCTCTCAGCAGAGTGTGTGACCACCACAGGCATCAATGCAAGGCACGCCTGCAGCGTGCTCCCAACCTGCCACTGGCCACAAGATTGTTGAGTTCGTTCCATTCCTTTAGTTCCGCAGTTCACACCGTCAGATGGTGGATTGAGCGCGCTGACGCGCTGCAGCACGCCTCGCCAATGCATCCCATACGTGCTCAGTGAGATTCAAGTCGGGTAAATGGGCAGGCGACTCCATTCGCGGAATATCCTGTGGTTCCCAAGCGTTCGTCGTCGATTATCCCTGACTGCAGTCATATGTTAGGTACTGCCCCTACTCCCTTCTCCCCAGACCCTCCACGCTGCCCTCCAATGCTAAATTTGTGATCCCTTGATGCCTCAGAACATGTCCTACCAACCGATCCCTTCTTCTGGTCAAGTTGTGCCACAAACTCCTCTTCTCCCCAATCCTATTCAATACCTCCTCATTAGTTACGTGATCTACCCATCTAATCTTCAGCATTCTTCTGTAGCACCACATTTCGAAAGCTTCTGTTCTCTTCTCGTCCAAACTAGTTATCATCCACATTTCACTTCCATACATGGCTACACTTTCAGAAACGACATCCTGACACTTAAATCTATACTCGATGTTAACAAATTTCTCTTCTTCAGAAACGCTTTCTTTGCCATTGCCAGTCTACCTTTTATATCCTCTCCACTTCTACCACCGTGAGTTATTTTGCTCCCCAAACAGCAAAACTTCTTTACTACTTTAAGCTTCTCATTTCCTAATCTAATTCCCTCAGCATCAACTGATTTTAAGTCGATTACATTCCATTATCCTCGTTTTCCTTTTGTTGATGTTCATCTTATATCCTCCTTCCAAGACAATGTCCGTTCCGTTCAGCTGCTTTTCCAGGTACTCTGCTGTCTCTGACAGAATTATAACGTCATCGGCGAACCTCAAAGTTTTTATTTCTTCTCCATGGATTTTAATTCCTACTCCAAATTTTTCTTTTCTTTCCTTTACTGCTTGTTCAATATACATATTGAATAGCATCGGGGAGGGGCTAGAACCCTTACAACCCCGTCTCACTCCCTTCCCAACCACTGCTTCCCTTTCATGTCCCTCGACTCTTATAACTGCCATTTGGTTTCTATACAAATTGTAAATAGCCTTTCGCCCCCTGTATTTCACCCCTGCCACCTTCAGAAATAGAAACAGAGTATTACAGTCAATATTGTCAAAAGCTTTCTACAAATACTATAAATGTAGGTTTGCCTTTCCTTAATCTATCTTGTAAGATAAGTCAAAGGTTCAGTATTGCCTAACGTGTTCCAACATTTCCACGGAATCCAAACTGATCCTCCCGGAGGACGGCTTTTAGCATTTTTTCCATTTGTCTGTAAAGATATCGTTTTAGTATTTTGCAGCTGTGAGCGTTGTATGAAGCCACAAACTAATGAGTGAACGAGGCTACTAATATTGCTTATGTCTGACAATAAACGAAAACCGAACTCCAACCGAATAGGCCATGAAATCCCAAGGGTGCCGACCGGCAGCCGTGTCCTCCTCAGCCCTTATGTGTCACTGAATGCGGATATGGAGGGACATGTCAGCATCTACATCTACATCTACATCTACATCCGTACTCCGCAAGCCACCTGACGGTGTGTGGCGGAGGGTACCCTGAGTACCTCTATCGGTTCTCCCTTCTATTCCAGTCTCGTATTGTACGTGGAAAGAAGGATTGTCGGTATGCTTCTGTGTGGGCTCTAATCTCTCTGATTTTATCCTCATGGTCTCTTCGCGAGATATACGTAGGAGGGAGCAATATACTGCTTGACTCTTCGGTGAAGGTATGTTCTCGAAACTTTAACAAAAGCCCGTACCGAGCTACTGAGCGTCTCTCCTGCAGAGTCTTCCACTGGAGTTTATCTATCATCTCCGTAACGCTTTCGCAATTACTAAATGATCCTGTAACGAAGCGCGCTGCTCTCCGTTGGATCTTCTCTATCTCTTCTATCAACCCTACCTGGTGCGGATCCCACACTGCTGAGCAGTATTCAAGCATTGGGCGAGCAAGTGTACTGTAACCTACTTCCTTTGTTGTCGGATTGCATTTCCTTAGGATTCTTCCAATGAATCTCAGTCTGGCATCTGCTTTACCGACGATCAACTTTATATGATCATTCCATTTTAAATCACTCCTAATGCGTACTCCCAGATAATTTATGGAATTAACTGCTTCCAGTTGCTGACCTGCTATTTTGTAGCTAAATGATAAGGGACCTATCTTTCTATGTATTCGCATTACATTACACTTCGCTACATTGAGATTCAATTGCCATTCCGTGCACCATGCGTCAATTCGCTGCAGATCCTCCTGCATTTCAGTACAATTTTCCATTGTTACAACCTTTCGATACACCACAGCTTCATCCGCAAAATGCCTCAGTGTACTTTTAATGTCATCCACAAGATCATTTATGTATATTGTGAACAGCAACGGTCCTATGACACTCCCCTGCGGCACACCTGAAATCACTCTCACTTCGTAAGACTTCTCTCCATTGAGAATGACATGCTGCGTTCTGTTATCTAGGAACTCCTCAATCCAATCACACAATTGATCTGATAGTCCGTATGCTCTTACTTTGTTCATTAAACGACTGTGAGGAACTGTGTCAAACGCCTTGCGGAAGTCAAGAAACACGGCATCCACCTGTGAACCCGTGTCTAAGGCCCTCTGAGTCTCGTGGACGAATAGCACGAGCTGGGTTTCACACGATCGTCTTTTTCGAAACCCATGCTGATTCCTACAGAGTAGATTTCTAGTCTCCAGAAAAGACATTATACTCGAACATAATACGTGTTCCAAAACTCTACAACTGATCGACGTTAGAGATATAGGTCTATAGTTCTGCACATTTGTTCGACGTCCCTTCTTGAAAACAGAGATGACTTGTACTCTTTTCCAATCCTTTGGAACGCTTCGCTCTTCTAGAGACCTACGGTACACCGCTGCAAGAAGGGGGGCAAGTTCCTTCGCGTACTCTGTGTAAAATCGAACTGGTATCCCATCAGGACCAGCGGCCTTTCCTCTTTTGAGCCGCCGTATGTCAGTTTCTGAGGCAGGAACTACTACTTCTCAACCAAGGAGCTCCTCAATTGGTCTCACAAGGGCCGAGAGGACACCGTTCGCCATTAGCCCTCGGCAGACCCGCTTGGTCACCCATGTAGGTGCTAACCCAGCCTAATGGCGCTTAACTTCGGTGATCCCAGCGTCACCATTGCGGCAAAACCTCTGGCTTAGGCCTATACCTGATTTGTTCTCAGTCAGTCCACATCATAAATCATGGTCCTATCTCATTCGGTTCCCTGTTTTTATTTTTATTGCTATCGTAGTCGAATATAAATTTTGAATACCACTTTTTCCCATGAGTTATGTGTGGATTGTGTGTGTGTGTGTGTGTGTGTGTGTGTGTGTGTGTCTGTGTGTTTGTATTTGTGTTTGTGTTTGAGTGATGAAGCAATTCCCGATGCATAGTCAATGTGTAAGACGTCGTGGTCTCCTGACCTTCATTGCTTACATATTCCGCCCTCACAGTCATCAAGACGCTTCATTCGAACGGAAACTCGATAAGATAATGTCGACGTTGTATGAATTCATGTGAACGATATCCAAATAACAAGCAAGCGCACCGGGGTTGAAATACTCGAGGCTGGTGTACACACATACATTCCAGACACGACGGGCACAAGAGCTTTTAGTTCGGGAGAGGCAGACCACACTCCGGGGGGCTGGTCCCTACAGAGGACGAGTCAACCTATCTGCATCGGCCGGTGACCGCCCGTAGAGCAGATAGCGTTTGCCCGAGTGAAAGGCAGAACGACCCCGTGTTCAACTTAAAAGCAAATTCCGCTACATTGTGTGGGAGCACCCAGCCTACACATTCTTTACAAACATAGCATGCAGTTTCAGAGGTTTACACAGGGAGACAGCAAACGCCAAACGCCGATGCGACAGATTTTCGGATTGGTCGCCTTAAACGAAACTTCATTCTCCCATTTTAGAAAAGCACTGCTGATTGGCAGACGATATGTCTGATGCGTTGAGCTGAAGGAGTAATGGAAGAGATCGAAAGATTTACCCCTTCACGTTTGGTGTGGAGAGGGGCCGTTCGGTTGCCACTGTTAAAGAGAGAACACGTAACGAGAGCATGCGCGCTCATACGTCTACTCAAAGAGCGAGGGACAAGTCTCTCCTCAGTACTTCACTGGGAGAGCACCTCTGTTGAGAGCAAATCTGGGTGCGACTCTATATTGAGTCCTTGTGATTAAGCATTGTTCACTGTGTTGGCCATGACACTTTTTGTACGGTGTGAACGGACAGAGTTTTAGTTAAATGCCTGAGAGCGAATTTTTGAGTTGCATCACAGTGGACTGGTTATCTGACCGGTGTACCACGCCAATAGTTAGACTAGGGGCGTATAGGAGTCCTTGACTTCATCAAGACATAGGGAGAGTTTGATTGGCGAAGGTCAATCAAGATAGAATGAGAGATATCCTATTTGTCAGCAGCGAGCGGCGCAGACAGCAGTCATCGCAGCTTACGGTATTGTGCGCTACAGCTCTTGCAAGCCCCATATTTCCTCCACAACAATACACTTCACTGCACTTCACATGCGACAGCCTCGACCGTACCTAGCAACATTCTAATGGATAAATATTCAAGTTGAGTAGGCGAGGCTCTCAGCCATTCTGCCAAGTCAATCTTAAACTTTGTATAGAAATTTCATTAGCGAATCCTACCACCCCATGAACCATAGGCCTTGCTGTTGGTGGGGAGGCTTGCATGCCTCAGCGATACAGATAGCCGCACCATAGGTGCAACCACAATGGAGGGGTATCTGTTGAGAGGCCAGACAAACGTGTGGTTCCTGAAGAGGGGCAGCAGCCTTTTCAGTAGTTTCAGGGGCAACAATCTGGGTGATTGACTGATCTGGCCTTGTAACACTAACCAAAACGGCCTTGCTGAAAGCAAGGGGAAACTACGGCCGTAATTTTTGCCGAGGGCATGTAGCTTTACTGTATGATTAAATGATGTTGGCGTCCTCTTGGGTAAAATATTCTGGAGGTAAAATAGTCCCCCATTCGGATCTCCGGGTGGGGATTACTCAGGAGGATGTCGTTATCAGGAGAAAGAAAACTGGCGTTCTACGGATCGGAGTGTGCAATGTCAGATCCCTTAATCGGGCAGGTAGGTTCGAAAATTTAAAAAGGGAAATGGATAGGTTAAAGTTGGATATCGTGGGAATTAGTGAAGTTCGATGGCAGGAGGAACAAACTTTTGGTCAGGTGAATACAGGGTTATAAATAAAAAAAATCAAATAGGGGTAATGCAGGAGTAGGTTTAATAATGAATAAAACAATAGGAATGCGGGTAAACTACTACAAACAGCATAGTGAACGCATTATTGTGGCCAAGATAGACACAAAGCCCATGCCTACTACAGTAGTACAAGTCTATATGCCAACTAGCTCTGCAGATGACGAAGAAATTGAAAAAAATGTATGATGAAATAAAAGAAATTATTCAGATAATGAAGAGAGATGAAAATTTAACAGCCATGGGTGACTGGAATTCGGTAGCAGGAAAAGGGAGAGAAGGAAACGTAGTAGGTGAATATGGATTGGGGGTAAGAAATGAAAGAGGAAGCCGCCTGGTGGAATTTTGCACAGAGCACAACTTAATGATAGCTAACAGTTGGTTCAAGAATCATAAAAGAAGGTTGTATACACGGAAGAAGCCTGGAGATACTGACAGGTTTCAGATACATTATATAATGGTAAGACAAAGATTTAGGAACTAGGTTTTAAATTGTAAGACATTTCCAGGGACAGATGTGGACTCTGACCACAATCTATTGGTTATGAACTGTAGATTAAAACTGAAGAAACTGCAAAAAGGTGGGAATTTAAGGAGATGGTACATGGATAAACTGACTAAACCAGAGGTTGGACAGAGTTTCAGGGAGAGCATAAGGGAACAATTGACAAGAATGGGGGAAAGAAATACTTTAGAAGAAGAATGGGTAGCTTTGAGGGATGAAGTAGTGAAGGCAGCAGACGATGAAGTAGGTAAAAAGTCGAGGGCTAGTAGAAATCTTTGGGTGACAGAAGAAATATTGAATTTAATTGACGAAAGGAGAAAATATAAAAATGCAGTAAATGAAACAGGCAAAAAGGAATACAAACGTCTCAAAAATGAGATAGACAGGCAGAGCAAAATGGCTAAGCAGGGATGGCTAAAGGACAAATGTAAGGATGTAGAGGCTTATCTCACTAGGGGTAAGATAGATACCCCTAGATAAGATGGCTAGAGGACAACTGCAAGGATGTAGAAGCTTATCTCACTAGGGGAAAGACAGATACTCCCCACAGGAAAATTAAAGAGACCTTCGGAGAAAAGAGAACCACTTGCATGAATATCAAGAGCTGAGATGGAAATCCAGTTCTAAGCAAAGAATGGAAAGCAGAAAGCTGGAAGGAGCATATAGAGGGTCTATACAAGGGCTAAGTACTTGAGGACAATATTATGGAACGGGAAGAGGATGTAGATGAAGATGAAATGCGAGATACGATACTGCGTGAAGAGTTTGACAGGGCACTGAAAGACCTGAGTCGAAACAAGGCCCCCGGAGTAGACAACATTCCATTAGAACTACTGACGGCCTTGGGAGAGCCAGTCCTGACAAAACTCTACCATCTGGTGAGCAAGATGTATGAGACAGGCGAAATACCCTCAGACTTCAAGAAGAATATAATAATTCCAATCGCAATAAAGCAGGTGTTGGTTGACAAATGTGAAAATTACCGAACTATCACAGCTGCAAAATACTAACGCGAATTCTTTACAGACGAATGGAAAAACTATTAGAAGCTGACCTCAAGGAAGATCAGTTTGGATTCCGTAGAAATATTGGAACATGTGAGGCAATACTGATCTTACGACTTATCTTAGAAGCTAGATTAAGGAAAGGCAAACCTACGTTTCTAGCATTTGTAGACTTAGAGAAAGCTTTTGACAATGTTGACTGGAATACTCTCTTTCAAATTGTGAAGGTGGCAGGGGTAAAATACAGGGAGCGAAAGGCTATTTAAAAATTCTACAGAAACCAGATGGGAGTTGTAAGAGTGGATGGGTATGAGAGGGAAGCAGTGGTTGGGAAGGGAGTGAGACAGGGTTGCAGCCTCTCCCTGATGTTACTCAATGTGTACACTGAGCAAGCAGTAAAGGAAACAAAAGAGAAATTCGGAGTAGGAATTAAAATCCATGGAGTAGAAAGAAAAACTTTGAGGTTCGCCGATGACAATGTAATTGTGTCAGAGACGGCAAAGGACTTGCAAGAGCAGTTGAACGGAATGGACAGTGTCTTGAAAGGAGGGTATAAGATGAATATCAACAAAAGCAAAACGAGGAATATGGAGTGTAGTCGAATTAAATCGGGTGATGCTGAGGGATTTAGATTAGGAAATGAGACAAAGTAGTAAAGGAGTTTTGTTATTTGGGGAGCAAAATAACTGATGATGGTCGAAGTAGAGAGGATATAAAATGTAGACTGGCAATGGCAAGGAAAGCGTTTTTGAAGATGAAAAATTTGTTAACAACGAATATAGATTTAAGTGTCAGGAAGTCGTTTCTGGACTTTTTGTATGGAGTGTAGCCATTAATAGCTTAGACAAGAAGCGAATAGAAGGTTTCGAAATGTGGTGGTACAGAAGAATGCTGAAGATTAGATGGGTAGATAACATTGAAACGTCCCCGTAGAAAAATTGTACAAGACTGTACTTAAACTGACACACAATATTTGTAGCGCAACTCCATCTGACTTTCAGTAATCCCTACAAAAGAATGGCCCTGACTAACATTAACCTATATGTTTTACAAATCACTTACCCCACAAAAATCTTCGATACTCGAACTACTGCAATACAGCGAGCGCCACTACTGCCAGCTAAATAAAAGATTCAAACTACTGAAGGCACTAACTACTGATAGGCATAGTTAGCAAATGAAAGATTTTGATAGAGAACAAACAATGTATTTACCTTAAAAGTGTTCAAAAGTCATAATGTATATAGCAGCTCATGACATCCAGTCTCACAAATTTCAAAACTCCGCCATTTCTCTCCCCACATCCATCACTGCTGGCGGCTCACCTATAACTGCGCAACGCTACGCGCTGTTAACAGCCAAGTGCCCAACACTACAATGGCGAATATTACTCCAACAATGCAAACCAACCACAGCCTTCACACAGCACATTCAGTGATATTCATATAGTGCGCTGCATGGCGTTACCAACATAAAAACCTAAATAGCCTACTTACAACACAACTAATGAGAAGGTATTGAATTGAATTGGGGAGCTGAGGAGCTTTGTGGCACAACTTGACCAGAAGAAGGGATCGGTTGGTAGGACATGCTCTGAGACATCGAGGGATCACCGATTTAGTATTGGAGGACAGCGTGGAGGGTAAAAATCGTAGAGGGAGACCAAGAAATGAATACACTATGCAGATTCAGAAGGATATAGGCTGCAGTAGGTACTGGGAGATGAAGAAGCTTGCACAGGATAGGGTAGTATGGAGAGCTGCATCAAACCAGTCTCAGGACTGAAGACAACAACAACAACAATACGTGTAGTACGTGAAGAAATATGAATGTTTTAGTTGGACCACTTCTTTCACTTTGCGTTAGACGGCGCTGTAATAGTCACAAACGTGTAAGTACGTGGTATCACGTAACATTCCGCCAGTGCGGACGGTATTTGCTTCGTGATACATTACTCGTGTTAAAATGGACCGTTTACCAATTGTGGAAAAGGTCGATATCGTGTTGCTGTATGGCTATTGTCATCAAAATGCCCGACGGGCGTGTGCTATGTATGCTGCTCGGTATCCTGGACGACATCATCCAAGTGTCCGGACCGTTTGCTGGAAAGTTACGTTATTTAAGGAAACAGGAAGTGTTCAGCCACATGTGAAATGTCAACCACGACCTGCAACAAATGATGATGCCCAAGTAGGTATTTTAGCTGCTGTCACGGCTAATCCGCACATCAGTAGCAGACAAATTGCGTGAGAATCGGGAATCTCAAAAACGTCGGTGTTGAGAATGCTACATCGACATCGACTGCACCCGTACCGTATTTCTGTGCACCAGGAATTGCATGGCAACGACTTTGAACGTCGTGTACAGTTCTGCCACTGGGCACAAGAGAAATGACGGGACGATGACAGATTTTTTGCACGCGTTCTGTTTAGGGACAAAGCATCATTCACCAACAGCGGTAACGTAAACCGGCATAATATGCACTATTGGCAGTGGAAAATCCACGATGGCTGCGACAAATGGAACATCAGCGACATTGGCGGGTTAATGTATGGTATGGCATTATAGAAGGAATGATAATTGGCCCTCATTTTATCGATGGCAGTTTAAATGGTGCAATGTGTGCTGATTTCCTACATAATGTTCTACCATTGTTACTGAAAGATGTTTCACTGAATGGCAGAATGGAAATGTACTTCCAACATGATGGATATCTGGCACATAGCTCGCGTGCGGTTGAAGCGGTACTGAATAGCGTATTTCATGACAGTTGGATTGGGCATTGAAGCACCATACCGTGGCCCACACCTTCACCGGATCTGATGTCCCCGGATTTCTTTCTGTGGGGAAATATGAATGATATTTGCTATCGAAATCCACCGATAACGCCCGACAACATGCGTCAGCTCATTGTCGATGCATGTATGAACATTACGGAAGGTGAACTACTCGCTGTTGAGAGGAATGTCGTTACACGTATTGCCAAATGCATTGAGGTTGACGGACATCATTTTGAGCATTTATTGCATTACTGTGGTATTTACAGATAATCAGGCTATAACAAATGCGTTCTCAGAAATGATAAGTTCAGAAAGGTACATGTGTCACATTGGAACAACCAAAAAAAATGTTCAAACGTACCTACGTTCTGTATTTTACGAGGGCTATCCACAAAGTACATTACATTTTGGAATTAAAAATAAATAAAGTATTGAAATTTTTTTATTGTATGCAGATGAAAGCCACACTTAAATACTACTTTTCTACATGGTTGCCATTTAAATTGAGGCACTTATCGTAGTGATGGACGAGCTTGGAAATTCCTTTGTCATTAAATTCGGCCGCCTGCGCCTTCAACCACGTGGTTATCTCTTCTTGAAGCTGTGCGTCGTCATCAAAACGCTGCACAGCCAACCACTCCCTCATTGCTGGGAATAAGTGGAAGTCGCTCTGTGCCAGGTCGGGACTGTACGGTGGATGAGGAAACAACTCCCACTTGAAAGATTTGAGAACTTCACGAGTGACATTTGCCGTGTGGGCCCGAGCGTTGTCGTGAATCGGCAAGATCTTTGAGCCCAACTTTCCCCTGCGCTTGTTCTGTATTGCTCTTCTGAGGTTGTGCAGAGTCTGGCATTACCTTTGGGTGTTTATTGTAGTGCCTCTTTCCAGGAAATCCACAAAAATCACACCTTTTCTGTCCCAAAAGAAGAGGTAACCTCGTGGTTGAAGGCGCAGGTGGCCGAATTTTACGACGAAGGAATTTCCGAGCTCGTCCATCTCTACGATAAGTGCCTTAATTTAAATGGCAACTGTGTAGAAAAGTAGTATTTAAGTGTGGCTTTCATCTGTACATTAAAAAAATCCAATACTTTATTTATTTTTAATTCCAAAACGTAATGTACTTTGCGGATAGCCCTCGTATTACACTCTCAAAGTAAATAAAAGCATCATGACAAATCTGAAATAAGTTGTATCATACTTACAATAATAAAAAGAATTATGGTCAACAAGCTACATGCTTCCGTCCAAATACAAAGTACTGACTTGACCTTTGCCAACGTGGCTGTAACTATTTATACTGTCTTCACAATCCCGAATAATCCTGGGCATTGTTTAGAATCATTTTTTGATTAATTGACATTTAAAATTGACATATAAAAAACTGAAAATAAACATATAAATGTATATTTGCCGTACTTCGGATCAACTAGTACCCTACGATATTTGTACATATCTGTTGTTTTATTCGAGTATAGCTTCGGAAATATGTATTTACAATAATATATTTACATTTTTTATTAATTACTAGAGACCCCCTTCATGGGAATTGTTCCCTTTATTTACAGAGCTTCTACACATTAGTCTAATTAAGATTCCATAATTATTTTCTTCGTTACTTTTCCACAAGTACATATTTCCATACATCTCTATGTCGGATATTTTATGAAACTTCCTGGCAGATCAAAACTGTGTGCCCGACCGAGACTCGAACTTGGGACCTTAGCCTTTCGCGGGCAAGTGCTCTACCAACTGAGCTACCGAAGCACGACTCACGCCCCGTCTTCACAGCTTTACTTCCGCCAGTACCTCGTCTCCTACCTTCCAAACTTTACAGAAGCTCTCCTGTGAAACTTGCAGAACTAGCACTCCTGAAAGAAAGGTTACGTGTTTAAATGGGTTTCAATTAGACTGTTACGTTTCATGGAGTTCGTCTGGGACTCGAAACTGCGTCATCTTGCTTACATGATATTACTGCTAACCATACACCACTGCTGCCCTATGGTGATCATTCCTGCACAAACTACCCAAGTCAAATGCTCTGATCGTAGCGCTGAGCACCGATTGCGTCAGCATATCTCCTCACACGTGTCCACCCACCGCATAGACCGGTCTTGTCACTTACATTTTTGGTCATCGTTTTCAGCACCTGTTTTTGAAAAAGAACACCGATATGAAGAAAACGCACACTAGTTGCACTAAAATATATTTTTAACGAAATGGGTGTGCTATTTCCTTACATCGGACATCTTGTTATTCCATTCGGAACTCCACCCCCAGTGAAATCAATCGGACTTCTTTGTGTCATCTGTACTTGCTTCAAGGAAAGATTGTGTAAGAAGGCTGTTTAGTTTTTTATGTTGGTAACGCCACGTAGCGCTCCGTATGAAAATCATTGGCTGTGCTGTGTGCAGTCTGTGGCTGGTTGGCATTGTTGGAATATTCGCTATTGTAGTGTTGGGCAGTTGGCTGTTAACAGTGCATAGCGTTGCGCAGTTGGAGGTGAGCCGCCAGCAGTGGTAGATGTGGGGAGAGAGATGGCGGAGTTTTGAGAGCGGACGATCTGCACGTGTGTCCGTCAGAAGAAGGAAATTTTTTAAGGCTGGGTGTCATGAATTGATATACACTACAGGCCATTAAAATTACTACAGACGTGAAATTTAACCGCCAGGAAGAAGATGCTGTGATATGCAAATGATTAGCTTTTCAGAGCATTCACACAAGGTTGGCGCCGGTGTCGCACAACGTGCGAACATGAGGAAAGTTTCCAACTGATTTCTGATACACAAACAGCAGTAGATTGGCGTTGCCTGGTGAAACGTTGTTGTGATGCCTCGTGTAACGACAAGAAATGCGTACCATCACGCTTCCCACTTTGATAAAGGTTGAATTGTAGCCTATCGTATCGCAACATAGCTGCTCGCGTTGGTCGAGATCCAATGACTGTTAGCAAAATATGGAATCAGTGGGTTCAGGAGGGTAATACGGAACCCCGTGCTGGATCCCAAGGGCCTCGTATCACTAGCAGTCGAGATGACAGGCATCTTATGCGCACGGCTGTAACGGATCGTGCAGTCACGTCTCGATCCCTGAGTCAACAGATGGGGACGTTTGCAAGCCAACAACCATCTACATGAACAGTTCGGCGACGTTTGCAGCAGCACGGACTATCAGCTCGGAGACCGTGGCTGCGGTTACCCTTGACGCTGCATCAGAGACAGGAGCGCCTGTGATGGTGTACTCGACGACGAACATGGGTGCACGAATGGCAAAACGTCGTTTTTCGCATGAATCCAGGTTCTATTTACAGCGTCACGATGGTCAAAAAAATGGTTCAAATGGCTCTAAGCACTGTGGAACTGCCGGCCGCGGTGGTCTCGCGGTTCTAGGCGCGCAGTCCGGAACCGTGCGACTGCTACAGTCGCAGGTTCGAATCCTGCCTTGGGCATGGATGTGTGTGCTGTCCTTAGGTCAGTTAGGTTTAAGTAGTTCTAAGTTCTAGGGGACTGATGACCACAGCAGTTGAGTCCCATAGTGCTCAGAGCCGTTTGAACCATTTGAACACTATGGAACTTAACATCCGACGTCATCAGAGCCCTAGACTAAGAACTAGTTAAACCTAACTAACCTAGGCAGGATTCGAATCTGCGACCGTAGCAGCAGCGCGGTTCCAGACTGAAGCGCCTAGAACCGCTCGACCACAACGGCCGGCACACGATGGTGGCATCCGTGTTTGTGCAACATGGCAGTGAACGCACATTGGAAGCGCGTATTCGTCATCGCCGTACTGGCGTATAACCCAGCGCAATGGTATGGGGTGCCGTTGGTTACACGTCTCGGTCACCTCTTGTCCGCATTGAACAGTGGACGTTACATTTCAGGTGTGTTACGATCCGTGGCTCTATCCATCATTCAGTCCCTGCGAAACCCTACATTTCAGCAGGATTAAGCACGACCCCATGTTGCAGGTCCTGTACGGGCCTTTCTGGATACAGAAAATGTTCGACTGCTGCCTTGGTCAGCACATTCTCCAGGTCTCTCACCAATTGAAAACGTCTGGTGAATGGTGGTTGAGCAACTCGCTCGTCACAATACGCCAGTCACTACTCTTGATGAAATGTGGTATTGTGATGAATCTGCATAGCCTGTACACGCCATCCAAGCTCTGTTTGACTCAATACCCAGGCGTACCGAGGCCGTTATTACGGCCAGAGGTGGTTCTTATGGGTACTGATTTCTCAGGATCTACGCACCCAAATTGCGCGAAAATGTAATCACATGTCAGTTCTAGTATAATATATAATATGTTCAATGAATACCTGTTTATCATCTGCATTTCTTCATCACACACACACACACACACACACACACACACACACACACACATATATATATATACACTCCTGGAGATGGAAAAAAGAACACACTGACACCGGTGTGTCAGACCCACCATACTTGCTCCGGACACTGCGAGAGGGCTGTACAAGCAATGATCACACGCACGGCACAGCGGACACACCAGGAACCGCGGTGTTGTCCGTCGAATGGCGCTAGCTGCGCAGCATTTGTGCACCGCCGCCGTCAGTGCCAGCCAGTTTGCCGTGGCATACGGAGCTCCATCGCAGTCTTTAACACTGGTAGCATGCCGCGACAGCGTGGACGTGAACCGTATGTGCAGTTGACGGACTTTGAGCGAGGGCGTATAGTGGGCATGCGGGAGGCCGGGTGGACGTACCGCCGAACTGCTTAACACGTGGGGCGTGAGGTCTCCACAGTACATCGATGTTGTCGCCAGTGGTCGGCGGAAGATGCACGTGCCCGTCGCCTTGGAACGGACCGCAGCGACGCACGGATGCACGCCAAGACCGTAGGATCCTACGCAGTGCCGTAGGGGACCGCACCGCCACTTCCCAGCAAATTAGGGACATTGTTGCTCCTGGGGTATCGGCGAGGACCATTCGCAACCGTCTCCATGAAGCTGGGCTATGGTCCCGCACACCGTTAGGCCGTCTTCCGCTCACGCCCCAACATCGTGCAGCCCGCCTCCAGTGGTGTCGCGAAGGGCGTGAATGGCGGGACGAATGGAGACGTGTCGTCTTCAGCGATGAGAGTCGCTTCTGCCTTGGTGCCAATGATGGTCGTATGCGTGTTAGGCGCCGTGCAGGTGAGCGCCACAATCAGGACTGCATACGACCGAGGCACACAGGGCCAACACCCGGCATCATGGTGTGGGGAGCGATCTCCTACATTGGCCGTACACCTCTGGTGATCGTCGAGGGGACACTGAATAGTGCACGGTACATCCAAACCGTCATCGAACCCATCGTTCTACCATTCCTAGACCGGCAAGGGAACTTGCTGTTCCAACAGGACAATGCACGTCCGCATGTATCCCGTGCCACCCAACGTGCTGTAGAAGGTGTAAGTCAACTACCCTGGCCAGCAAGATCTCCGGATCTGTCCCCCATTGAGCATGTTTGGGACTGGATGAAGCGTCGTCTCACGCGGTCTGCACGTCCAGCACGAACGCTGGTGCAACTGAGGCGCCAGGTGGAAATGGCATGACAAGCCGTTCCACAGGACTACATCCAGCATCTCTACGATCGTCTCCATGGGAGAATAGCAGCCTGCATTGCTGCGAAAGGTGGATATACACTGTACTAGTGCCGACATTGTGCATGCTCTGTTGCCTGTGTCTATGTGCCTGTGGTTCTGTCAGTGTGATCATGTGCTGTATCTGACCCCAGGAATGTATCAATAAAGTTTCCCCTTCCTGGGACAATGAATTCACGGTGTTCTTATTTCAATTTCCAGGAGTATATATATATATATATATATATATATATATATATATATATATATATATAATGACCTTTGAACATTATTAAGGCAAATACATTGTATGTTCTGTATCAAAATCTTTCATTTCCTGTCTGAAGTTAGTTAGTTAGTGCCTTCAGTAGTTAGAAAATTTTTTATTCTGCTGGCAGTAGTGGCGCTCGCTGTATTGCAGTAGTTCAAGTAACGAAGATTTTTGTGAGGTGAGTGATTCATGAAATGTATAGGCTATTGTTAGTCAGGGCCATTCTTTTGTAGGGATCATTGAAAGTCAGACTGCGTTGCTCTAAAAATATTGTGTGTCAGTTCAGTGATGATTAGAATAAGTAAAGAGAAAACTGTTTGAGTACGTTCAGATTTACTCAGCTGTTACTGTATCAAATAACGTAAGAGTTTTTCCAGCACTGTCATTCTTAATTTTCAATCGGGACGTTTCAACTGGACGTGATGAACGTCTAAAAGTAGTAAGACCCTTTTAAACAGTGAAAATAAAGTGTTCTACTACAAATAAAAAAAAGACTTGAAATAATGATCGAAAATCACGAAACAAATAAAATATATAACATAAAATAATAATAATTTCGGCTCTCGATATTGTCATTTAATAATCGATATAACGGGGAATTAAATCGCCGATATGTATGTCGATATTTTTGGAAATATATCGATATATCTACATTTTATTAACAGCTCTGTTTCAGACTTCACGAGGGAGACTTGACTGCAGTATGAAGCTGTTCCCGGTTAGTAACAGACGTGAAGACATCAGTGATCCATCAGGTGGCGGAGATAAAGAGATGTTCCGAAGGCGGAAACAATAAGTTACGATGAGAACTAGTAAACTATTTATTGCTGGGCTTCACGAAAACTGCAATCAGTGGTAAAGAACGTCCGCAGCCCGTAAGTTATTTGACCACCTTAGCAACTGAGAGCACGAAGTGTAACAAGTTAAAGAGACATCTCGGAACCAAACATCCTGCATTAACGGGAAAGAATTTTCAGTCACTAAACTAAATGTTTTATTGGCTACTGAATGGTTCAAATGGCTCTGAGCACAATGTGACTAGACATATGAGGTCATCGGCCCCTAGAACGTAAAACTGCTTAAACCTAAGTAACCTAAGGACATCAGACATATCCATGCCCGAGGCAGGATTCGAACCTGCGACCGTAGCAGTCGCCCGGTACGAGACTGAAGCGCCTAGAACCGCCTCTTTTTTTTCTTTTTTTATATAGTTCGTTACATTTGGCCTGGGTGGACGTCACAAGACATCTGTTCAAGTTGATCGTTGGTTCGTTGACTCAATATTTTTTTAATACAGAGGGCACGCAGCCCTCTGACCAAACTCACTGAGCTACCGTGCCGGCTATTGACCACTCACAAGGGAACCTCCCCATAGCACCCCCTTCAGATTTCGTTATAAGTTGGCACAGTGGATAGGCCTTGAAAAACTGAACACAGATCAATCGAGAAAATAGGAAGAAGTCGTGTGGAACTATGAAAATAATACAAACTGAGTAGTCCATGCCTAACATAGCCAACAACAAGGAGAGTGTAAGCTAAGGAGCACCGTGGTCCCGTGGTTAGCGTGAGCAGCTGCGAAACGAGAGGTCCTTTGTTCAAGTCTTCCCTCGAGTGAAAAGTATAATTTTTTATTTTCAGACAATTATTATTTGACAAACTCTTATGTTTTCATCGTTTTCTTGAGAGTGATTATCACATCCACAACAAAAGCTAAATCGGGCAAAGTAGAAGAATCTCTTTACCCATTCGCCAAGTGTACAAGTTAGGTGGGTCGAGGACATATTCTTGTCATGTGACGCACATGCCGTCACCAGTGTCGTATGGAATATATTAGACGTGTTTACCTGTGTAGGAATCGGTTGACCTATGACCTTGCGATCAAATGTTTTCGGTTCCTATTGGAGAGGCATGTCCTTTCGTCTACTAACAGCACGGTTTTACGGTGCGGTCGCAAAACACAGACACTAAACTTATTACAGTGAACAGAGACGTCAATGAACGAACGGACAGATCATAACTTTGCGAAAATAAAAAAAATAAAGTTTTCTTCGAGGGAAGACGTGAACCAAGGACCTCTCATTCCGCAGGTGCTCACGCTAACCACGGGACCACGGCGCTTCTGACCTCACATTTTTAATGATGTTGCCTATCTGGCGCATCGACTACTCAGTTTGTACATTTTAACTCATTTTTTTCATAGTTCCACACAACCTTCCTGTTTTCTCGATTGATCTGTGTTCAGTTTTCCGTGGCCTATCCACTGTGCCAACTTATAACTAAATCTGAGGGGGTCACGATGGGGAGGTTCCCTTGTCAGAAGACTTTGCTAGAAAGGCGAATGTGACTTCTAACGCCCTTTTATTCTCTTACCAGATTCCGCATAAGATTGCGAAACGAAAGAAACTCGCGTGGTTGCAGTAACTCTGATCGTACTAGCAGCGACTGGTATAGTATGAACAACGTTTGGTGACTCATTTGATCGACACTTGAAAAGTATTCCTATCTCGAATGACACATCTGACGATTTACTCGAGTACTTAATCGATAAATTGCGTGATAACTGTTTTGCACCCTCAAGTGGATGAAGCGACTGATATTCATAAAGACCCTCATCTGATTTCTTTTGTTCATTTCGTTGATGCGTTTACCATTCGAAGAAGATTGCTTATCTGTCAGCCCATACTGAAAACAGCTACAGCTCAAAACCTTTATGACATGATCAGCACTTTTTTAAAAATCAAAACAGGATATCATGGAATAAGTGCATTGCCGAGTGTATAGTTGGAGACGCTTGTATTTCCGCCAGCCACCGTACGGTGCGTGGCGGAGGGTACACTGTAGCACTACTAGACATTTCCTTTTCTGTTCCACTCTCAAATAGAGCGAGCGAAAAAGGAATATCTACCGGGAGTCCGGGAAGTAAGGACGAATTTGAATTTTGCGCCGTTTTGTCGTATGACAGTTGTCAGTCGTGTTTTTTTTCATGTTTGTTATTTCCGATCCTTTCCATTAGTAGCCTGATAAATTTTGTGTGGTGAACATTGCCGTTTGATGTTTATTTTCGTCATGTAGCAGATGACAACTGAGTAACGCATCCAATAGATAAATCCTTATCGGAGGGTCAATCCAAAAGAAATGCAACTATTTTTTTTTAAATCCATCTTTTATTCTATATGTTTGAAAGTTTTAAAGTGTGTAGATACATCCTTTAGGAACAATATTTTCATTTCTCCACATAATTTCCATCCCTCTCAACAGCCTTACGCCCTCTTGGAACCAGCACCTGTATACATGGCACGGTAAAATTCTGGACCAACCTGTTGGAGCCACTGTTTGACAGCGTGCACAAGGGAGTCGCCATCTTCAAACCTTGTTCCACGAAGAGAGTCTTTCAGTTTCCCAAAGAGATGACAGTCACATGGAGCCATGTCAGGACTGTAAGGCGGCTGTTTCAGTGTTGTCCATCCGAGTTTTGTGATCGCTTCCATGGTTTTTTGACTGACATGTGGCCGTGCGTTGTGGTGCAACAGCAAAACCTCCTGCTTTTGCCGATGTGGTCGAACACGACTCAGTTGAGCTGGAAGTTTCTCCAGTGTCGTCACATACACATCAGAATTTATGGTGGTTCCACTTGGCACGATGTCCACAAGCAACAGTCCTTCAGAATCGAAAAAAACCGTAGCCATAACTTTTCCAACAGAAGGTGTGATTTTGAATTTTTTTCCTTGGGTGAATTTGATGGTGCCACTCCAATGATTGTCTCTTCATCTCTAGTGAAAAATGATGGAGCCATGTTTCATCACCTGTCACAATTCTTCCTAGAAATTCATCTCCACCATTCTCGTACTGTTCCAAAAGTTTGCTCCATACCGTTTTTCTTGTTTCTTTGTGAGCCACTGTCAACATCCTGGGAACCCACCTGGCACAAACCTTTTTTAACGCCAACACTTTCAGTATTCTGCAAACACTTCATTCCCCTATCCCAACGTAGCGTGACAATTCGTTCACTGAGATGCGTCTGTCAGCAGTCACAAATTCGTTAACTCTCTGCACATTGTCTGGAGTGTGTGCAGTACGAGGCCTGCCGCTGCGAGGACAATCCTCAATACTGCCGTGCCCGCTTTCGTCACGTAACCTGCTCGCCCACCGACTGACTGTACTGCAATCGACAACAGCATCTCCGTACACCTTTTTCGATCTCTTGTGGATGTTTCTTACTGTCTCGTTTTCACAGCACAGGAATTCTATGACAGCACGTTGTTTCTGACGAACGTCAAGTGTAGCAGCCATCTTGAACACAAGCTGTGACACCGCCACTGACGGGAACAGGTTGAACTAAGTTTGAAAACAAGCGGGAAGGATGTATCTACTGAAACGTCTCCTTAGAAAAATTATACATGACTGAGCTTAAACTGACACACAATATTTTTTAGCGCAACGCCATCTGACTTTCAATTATCCCTACAAAAGAATGGCCCTGACTAACATTAACCTATACGTTTCACAAATCACTTACCTCACAAAAATCTTCGTTACTCGAACTACTGCAATACAGCGAGCGCCGCTACTGCTTAGCTAAATAAAAGATTCAAACTACTGAAGGCACTAACTGCTGATAGGCACAGTTAGTAAATGAAAGATTTTGATAGAGAACAAACAATGTATTTACCTCAGTAGTGTTCCAAAGTCATAATGTATATAGCAGTTCATGACATCCAGTCTTACAAATTTCAAAACTCTGCCATCTCTCTCCCCACATCCACCACTGCTGGCAGCTCACCGCCAACTGCGCAACGCTACGCGCTGTTCACATCCATATGCGCAACTCTACACTGGCAGACAACAATGCAAACCAGCCACAGACTGCGCACCGCACAGCCAGTGATCTTCATACAGAGCGCTAAGTGGCGTTACCAATAACAAAACCTAAACAACCTACTTACATAGCCCCCATGCTCCCCACAAAAAATTTTACAAATTGTTTTGGGCACTGGCCAATACAGATTTGAAAAAATTTTTCATAATTGCAATAAGAAATATATCCAATGCACACACTTATTAATACCATGTTGATCAAAATATAAAATTTTCTCACAGCTCATAAAGACAGGCCTGATCATTCATCACAGTAAAACTGCCGTTCGTTTTCTCAAAGTCTGAGCAGTAAAAGAAAATGCACATGGAAGTAGTGGATTTCCACGCAGTCTTGAAGAAGTAGTGTTGTCCTTCCAACGGAAAGACAGTGCTGACTCTTGACATGCTGACAGGTAATGGGCCACAACAGAGCAAACCCACAGCAGAGTCAGTCGAAGTTTTAAAGAATATTGGTAGGTAGGTCATCACAGAACAGACCACTGTAGTCCTGGTAGAGAGTATGAAGGTGGTGGGCGATCAAAGATGCAGACCCACTGCAGTCCTTGTAGAAATAATGGTTTTGGTGAGTCATCAAAGGTGTAGACCAAGTGTAGTCCTTGTAGATATGGCAAGCAGCCATCCGTTGCGACTGTGCAGGTGCACAGTCACCATAGAAGAGTGTTGTGGACAATATAGCAAGTTCATGAACCACCACTTGTGCACTCAAAAATTTTCTTTTGAAATGTCCTTAGAACCAGCAATGCTGTTATCCAGTCCCTTGCTGAATTATTAACACACATGCAAACACTATCAGTCCCTACTTCTCACATATTGTCCATTACTATGACCAACATAAATGTGTGCAATGAAATGTAACTTGTTGTTGTTGTGGTCTTCAGTCCTGAGACTGGTTTGATGCAGCTATCCATGCTACTCTATCCTGTGCAAGCTTCTTCATCTCCCAGTACTTACTACAAGCTACATCTTTCTGAATCTTCTTAGTGTATTCATCTCTTGGTCTCCCTCTACGATTTTTACCCTCCACGCTGCCTTCCAATGCTAAATTTGTGATCCCTTGATGCCTCAGAACATGTCCTACCAACCGGTCCGTTCTTTTTGTCAAGTTGTTACAAGTTACTTAATTTGATGAACTCGTGTCAATTACAATTTAATAACATAAGAATACAATAACAATGGTACAAAACACATCATTAAAGAACATAACAATACAGATAACATCTGTAGTAATAGGTGCTTTACAAAAGAATAGAAATATACATATACATCAGTGTTACAGGAATTATGACATAAGTACATAGATAAAATAATGAAAATAGTTTTCGAAACATTAATTTCACACATGAGCATTGAAACAGAACAGAATTATTAATGTCTATAAACATCTTTACAAAGAAAATAACATATTATTTAAAAAATTCTACAACATAACTCGCATCAGCTAAAGACATAAAGACAGGAAAGTCACAAATATACAAGGGTACACAAACACATAGTGAGATAACGAGGAAAGGACAGGGTTTGTTTTACTGCAGTATTTTGAAAACAAAACTTCCTTTTCTTCTCGGAGATCTCCCTTCGTTCTTCATTATTTCCAAAAAGTCCTATCTATACCTGCTTTCTGTACTTTTTTTGTATAACTTCTCAATGCATTTCTTCCAATTTATCGCAACTCATTCTCTTATATAGTCTACCCCCTCTTAAGTTAACTTAAATCTACTGAGCTCAGATGCATAAACTAAGGAACGAGGCAATGCAGCAGCACAAAACAATTAACACAAACAGCAATGACAAAAAAATGGAAATTGGCAATGCAAGCTACAGTAAATCTAAATTATCAAGCAAATGCAACATTACAACTAATATGAGCCAATGTGCAGCAACAAGAAAAATGAATCAGTAGTAAAACTAGCTTAACAGAGTAATACAAAGTGGAATTTAGTAGCACTATGCCTGGCAAACAGCAGCAGCAAATCCAATAACTTATATCTAAACATGACAAAGCTCAAGCAGAAAAAATAGTACACTAAAGACAAGAATGCAGATAAGGGAAACGTCTATTCACATCTGAATGTCTATGTAATTAAAGTGGTGCACCACAAGAAGTTTTTCTACCAAAAAAATTACCAAGAAGTTTAAAAGAAAATTATGTATGCAGTTACTGCTATTAATCCCTTCTTATTGTTCTTTCCTTTCCAAGCGTTCCTTTATCGAGGAATGTGGATCATAAAATTAGTATTTAATAGATCTGTTAACAGAAAGTGTTCACATTAGCAAATGCATTTAATTTTATTTTATAAAGCCAATGCTGCAACACAGCTGGAAACCAGATATTAAACAAAGTGAGCAAAACTAGAAAGACAATAGATGTAAAATGTTTCTCATCATTTCATTAGGCATTTTAGTAAATATCATAAATTACGAGCTCCACCGTGTAATCACATGTTTTCAAGTTTGAGCGTGCCGTATTTGCGATGCTTTCTACAAAGGAATGTCAATAGCGAGGATAGTGGCTTCCTTTTTTTTCTCCACCTGTGCCTCTGAAAGGCACACACTAATGGCTTTTCTCCCAGGCGACTGTCGCACAGCTGGGTACCCACGACGCATTACGTGCAGGTGGTCACTTAACTTTCCTACCGAAATATTTACGACACCAGTTTGCATTACAGTGACAGTCTCATATAAAAATTTCACAGGTCGAGAAATTGCGTTTCAAATGTGTAGAAACAAAATCCTGTATATATAACAGTGTCCAAAAAATTTTCGCCAGCATAGTGATACATTCACGCATATACACACATTTCATAACTCTTAAAGTACGATTCTCGGTTTCCAACATCCTTTTTCACAAACCAGAGTCCCTAATTTCTATTCATTATTCATATACATATAAACACGTAATCACATAGCATCAGCTTATTGATTATAAACATACCTCAACAGCGTAATACACATTGTCATTGTAATAATATCATCATAAAAACTCAGTCAAATCTTAAAATCGTCGTAGCTTTCTGCAATAATTTCAAACCATAAAAAATATTCTCTGCTCATTTCAATAGTGTCATCGACCGCGAACGTACTTTAAAAATCATGATCTCATACCAGATACATCATTCAAAGCCCTCATAGTATCACAATGGTTCTCAAAAAATATGAAGAGTTCACAAAGTACAGACCAAATACAGTTTCATAAGTGTGAAGTTATCTAACTGTGTAATTGCGTAAACATGTCACTGATGTAGTAAAAAAAAATGTTTCTTTCTCTGTTAAATAATCAGGTAGCTGTGTATTTTGTGTTGGAGAAATATGGTACCGATGGTATAAGCAAATGCCATATTAGCTAGGGCTCCTTGTGCTTGCCACACACATGGTACACAAAGTAAGAGTGTACCCCCCTGAGGATTAATGTAATTATACTCTCAGGTGTTACAGATTACAGCAATGGAATGAAATGTATCACGGAAAACCTTTGTATCATTGTACTTCAAATATCTTTAAAAATAGATGTTTTAAGTACAAAATTAATCACTCAATGCGTGTACTGTAGCGCTAAACTGTGCGTCTTGTTGTAAGATAATCTCTGTAGAAGTGTCGTAGTTATCGTCCTCCGAAAGCTAAGTTCTGCAGAAGTCAATGTACTTACCTCATGATAAACAAAAGTGAAATGCTTTGCGTATAGATATCGTAGTTACTACGCTTACTGCCGTGATGCAGTAAGTACTGTACTGTAACGTATTGTTGTGCTATGGAAAAGGCTGTCTCATTGTAGCTATACCACAAAAGTTACTACTAGAACATGTTTTCCTTTCCAGAAGAATTCAGAAAAACTGTGCAGATATAAAACAGATACACCGCAAAAGCAACATTGTAAATTGTCACTCATTAGCAGCGTCGTGATGAAATCGTGTTGTTGTCACATAAACTAACCACTGTGTCATCTTGCATCTCACAGAAAGTACTTTAAATCCAGAATGTATCTGTAGGTAAACCAAAATGTTGCATTAAAATCTCATTAGCAGTACCAGTATATGTACTAAGTATGTAAGCCTGATAGTCGTTACGTAATCATGCAACTAACAAGCAAGAATGTACACACACAATAACACTGTGTCGTCTGTTCACAATAACAATGCATTCGTAATTTCTGTTTAAATAAGTTCTCTCGGTTCTTTACTGGATATTTAACTTCAAACATTGTTGCATGTTAACAGTTCCTTAAGTCTGACAAAGCATACTAGTAATGTAAAGTGAAAAGTTATATGGCAAAGGCAAAGTTAAAAAGCAGATTATCTTTCAATAAACGGTTTTACATGTGAAATGTGGTGTAAACTTTTACTCTTCCTAGTACGCAGAGTTTCAACTTCAACGCAATTATCATGTGGTATACGCCGGATTTTGTAAGGTCCATTGTAAACTAGAAAGAATTTGTGACTCAAATGTTTCTTCTTATGTGATAATGAATGAGCTTTAATGAGAACTTTCTGACCAATATATAATTTCTTTGCATTTGCTTTACCATGTAGTTTTCTCCTTTTGTATGCTGAAGATTTTATATTTATAATAGCTAAATCAATTATGCCTTTGTGTCGAAGTTTATGTGTATTCGGGAAAGGTACAAGCTCTCTGATTCTGTTCGGTGGTTCTTCACTCTTTAGTACAAGAGTAGGTGGTAAAGCAGTGGAGTCGTGAGGCATTTCATTCAGCACGTTTTGAAATAAGTGTAAGTATCTGTCCCAATGCTGATGCTTTCTGTGACAATTAAGTCTACAAAGCTTATTGATTTCTTTCATAACCCGATCGGAGGGGTTACAATGTGGTGAGTACAATGAAATAAAAACAGGTTTGATTTTATGATTCCGAAGCATGCGTGACCAAACAGCAGATCTGAATTGCGGTCCGTTATTTGAAATGACTTTACTAACGTGTCCAACTTCACGTAAGAAATTTTTGACAAAGGCATTGGATACAGACCGTCCAGTGGCTTTACGTAACGGTGTGAAAGAAACAAATTTTGAAGTAAGTTCAACAGTGACAAGAACGTACCAAAATCCATTAGATGTTCTGACAAGCGGCCCCAAGAGATCAACAGAAGCAAATTCGTTTAATTTAGAAGGAATGATAGGAAACAGCGGAGCACGATAGGAGATAGTAGATGGTTTCGCCTTTTGAGAAAGTTTACAAATAGACAAGACTCTTCGAATTCTCTTTTCCATATTGTTAAAATAACAAGTCGTTCGAAGAATATGATAACATTTTCGTGGGCCAAAATGTGCATAGCTGAAATGAATGTACCAAATGAGCTTATTAACAAAATCGTCAGAAATGCAAAGTACCCATAGCTTGTCATCAACAGTGCAGCGTTTGAACAGTATGTTGTTTCTAACCGGATAATAATGCCTAATCTGTGTGTGTGTCTTTTCATGCCATATAAAACGTTCGTTAGAAAAATTATACATGACTGAGCTTAAACTGACACACAATATTTTTTAGCGCAACGCCATCTGACTTTCAGTAATCCCTACAAAAGAATGGCCCTGACTAACATTAACCTATACGTTTCACAAATCACTCACCTCACCAAAAATCTTCGTTACTCGAACTACTGCAATACAGCGAGCGCCACTACTGCCAGCTAAATAAAAGATTCAAACTACTGAAGGCACTAACTACTGATAGGCATAGTTAGCGAATGAAAGATTTTGATGGAGAACAAACAATGTATTTACCTTAATAGTCATTATATATATATAGCAGTTCATGACATCCAGTCTTACAAATTACAAAACTCCGCCGTCTCTCTCTCCACATCCACCGCTGCTGGCGGCTCATCTCCAACTGCGCAACGCTACGCGCTGTTAGCATCCAGCTGCCGCTGCCCAACACTACAATGGCAGACAACAATGCAAACCAGCCACAGACTGCACACGGCACAGACAGTGATTTTTCATACAGAGTGCTACGTGGCGTTACCAATAACAAAACCTAAACAGCCTACTTACGCTACACACTGTAAAACTTTCACACATGCAGAATGAAAACTGTATTCTTACAAAAATATTGTGTATTTCTTTTGCAGTTACCGTCGTATATAAAATTCTCGTGTCACAGTGTTAGTTTCCGTACTCCTCCGAAACGGCTAGATTGATTCTGATGAAATTTGCATGTATGTGAAGGAAATAGAGAATCGGCCGTAATCTACTTTTCATACACCCAAGTGGTAGGGGTTGTCCATGCCAAAAAATTTCTTATTTTTTGGACACAGCTTTTTATTTTTATTTTCTATGATGTGGCATCTAAAAATACACGCAACCTTAAATTTTCACCCTTCTACCGCGAACCTTTATTTGTTAATAGCGATTTTAGTAATTTAAGAATTTTCAACCCCGGTCGATAACTGATCAACTATCACTCGATCAGTAATCCCCACCAGGTGTCTACTGGTGCTAGTCTTTCGCTATTCGACAGATAGGTAAATAAAGAAAACTTACCAAAAGTAAACGACTCGAATATCCCTCTCTGAATCGTCGTAAGTGGACCGAGAAGTTTAACTAGGTAGCACGCGTCATTCGCCAAAACCGACATTTAGGTCTAGCCGACACACATCGATTTTTATCGTACGGAAATATATCGTACGATCAAATTCTTTTAGTGGAACAGAGAAGTTCCTATGCTCTCCTTTGTTCCTCTAAAAGAATTTAATCGTACAATATTTTTACGTACGATAAATTCGATACGTGTGCACTTGGCCTTATTCGTAATGCTGGCGACACGAAATTGCCGGTATGTTTGTATGCTGCCGGACCAGCCGTATATCGGCTGGAAGTGTTGAATCCGCGCGATCTGCCGTGGAAACGCTGCAACTAGTGGTGGCGGGTCCTGCCGGACTTCCGCCGAAACCTTTTCTCACTCCATACACAGTTTTCGACCATTATTGTTTGTGTCACCAGCTGCCGCCAACAAAGGCTGTTGTGTTACACGTATACATTGTGTTACACGTATCAATTATTCTTATAGACTGGACATAATTTGTATGGCAAAACAACGTTTGCCGGGTCGGCTATAACATATAAAGATTTTCAGATGCGGAACGAAGTTCGCCACGTATAGGTGCAAACATAAAAAACTACTTACGTGTTTGGGGTAAACCTTTTTTTATTTTTCAACATAGTCTCCTTTTAGACTAATACACTTCGTCCAATGCTGTTCTAATTTGTTGATCCCTTCTGAATAATAGGAATTGTCCAAGTCTGCAAAATTGCTATTAGTTGCTGCAATCACCACCTCGTTTGAATAAAATATTACACCCACCAGCCATTTCTTCAGATTGGGGAACAAATAGTAGTCTGAGGGAGCCAAGTCTGGAGAATAGAGGGGATGTGAAACGAACTGGAATCCTATTTCCATTAATTTTGCGACCACAACTGCTGAGGTGTGTGCTGGTGGATTGTCGTGATGGAAAAGGATTTTTTTGCGGTCCATTCGCCGGCGTTTTTCTTGCAGCTCGGTTTTCAAACGCTCCAATAACGATGAATAATATGCACCTTTTCCATAGGGCCGATGAGGATTATTCCTTGCGAATCCCTAAAGACAGTCGCCATAACCTTTCCGGCTGAAGGAACAGTCTTCCCCTTTTTTGGCGCAGATTCTCTCTTGGTAACCCATTGTTTACATTGTTGTTTGGTCTCAGGAGTACAGTAATGTATCCATGTTTCATGCACAGTGATGAAACGACACTTAAAGTCCTGTGTATTCTTCCTGAACAGCTGAAAACCATCCTTGCAACACTTCACACGATTCAGTTTTTGGTCAAGCGTGAGCAATAGCAAAAACCATCTTCCGGATAGCTTTCTCATGTCCAAAGGTTTATGTAAAATATTATGTACCCATTCATTCAACATTCCCACAGCACTAGCAACCCCATGCAGCTTAACTCTTGTGTCATCCATCACAACATCATGGATTTTATGAATGATTTCTGGAGTGGTGACCTCCACAGGGCGTCCAGAACGTTCAGCTTCACTTGTGCCCCATTTGGCCACTCCGAAAATTTTGAAACCACTTACAAACTGTTCTAATCAAAGGTGCAAAGTCACTGTAATGTTTATCAAGCTTCTCTTTAGTCTGCTGAGGCGTTTTGCCTTTCATAAAGTAATGTTTAATCACCTCACGAAGTTCTTTTTCGTCCATTTTTTGACAATCACTCGACTTCCTTGATTCGCACGAATGCCGACCACAAAGAAATAGACCAATATGGCCGAAATTTGGTGTGCGTTCTTTCCAAAGATGCTTCTAACTAAACATGACCTCGATACGCGCCAGTGGTGCCATCTCTCGGACTTGGCACGGACTTCTTAAACGGCCCTCTTATGTCAGCAACTACTCCGAGATGGTGCGGTGTAACAGGAACACGCATCATTGAACAGATATTTTTTGGCAACACGTTTCCATATATGGAAATTTTTGATACATTTTGTGCTCAACTCACTGAATATGAAAGACAATAGAGCTTCTTCCAGTAAGAATGGACAAGATGCCACACGTCTAAGGTATCCCTGCACTGAGTCTATGATGTCTTCATTGAGGAGCCGACTGTTGTGGCCGAGCGGTTCTAGGCGCTACGGTCTGGAACCACACGACCACTATGGTCGCAGGTACGAATCCTGCCTCGGGTAAGGATGTGTGTGATGTCCTTAGGTTAGTTAGGTTTAAGTAGTTCTAAGTTCTAGGGGACTGATGACCTCAGCAGTTAAGTCCCATAATGGTCATAGACATTTGAACCATTTAGTTGAGGAACGAACTGTCAGCAAACATTTATGACCACCACGTTTGCCGAATCTAACAGCACGTGATTTTTTTTCCTGTGGGAACAGTTGAAGAACAAGTTCTATGAAACAAATCCGCACACAGTACAGAAACTGAAAGACAACATCAGTCGTGAAGTTTCCACCATCGATACCTGACCTTTATGCTGGGTCTGTCTGAATATTCTTGGACGTGCACAGCTGTGTATTGCTTTTGCAAGTCACTTTCAACATTTTCTATAAATTTATTTTTCTCTGTACGAGTTGTATTCAATAAATTCCAGGACGTTCGTAATTTCGAGCCAATGGTGTATTGGAGCGAAATTCGATTAGAACCCCTGCACACGCGTGTATTTAATGTGTATCTGACGGAAGTTTAATTGTTGTTGCTCAGTGCTCTATTGAGGTTAACGTCGTGTGTCACAGTTTGCGGATTTCGAGATGGCATAGTTAGAGGAGCAACGCGTCTGCATTCAGTTTTGCCTGACTCTCAAGAAAACAGAGACACGCCAAGTGGTTCAGGAAGGCTACAGTGATGAGTGCTTAAGTCGCAGTCTGTGATACGAATGGTTCCACGTTTAAAAAATGGTCGGACGGAAGTTAAAGATGGCACTCATTTGGGATGCCTTTTGATGTCTGCCGACGACACTTATGTCAGAAGGTAAACGAAATTGGGCGTGCCAGTAGAAGACTGACTGTCAGAGAGATCGCAGAAGAATGTAGCATTTCAGACGGAGCAAGTCATGAAATCCTGACACAGCACCTTGGAATGTATCGTGTTGCAGACAAGTTCGTCCTTCGGTTCGTGAGTCAAGACCAGAAAGACCTCCGCCTTGCAATCTGTGAAGAGATTTTGGATCGCGAAAATGGGAACGAGATGTGGCTTAAGAGAATCGTAACTGGTCATCTACATCTACATTTATACTCCGCAAGCCACCCAACGGTGTGTGGCGGAGGACACTTTACGTGCCACTGTCATTACCTCCCTTTTCTGTTCCAGTCGCGTATTGTTCGCGGGAAGAACGACTGTCTGAAAGCCTCCGTGCGCGCTCGAATCTCTCTAATTTTACACTCGTGATCTCCCCGGGAGGTATAAGTAGGGGGAAGCAATATATTCCATACCTCATCCAGAACCGCACCCTCTCGAAACCTGGCGAGCAAGATACACCGCGATGCACAGCGCCTCTCTTGCAGAGTCTGCCACTCGAGTTTGCTAAACGTCTCCGTAACGCTATCACGCTTACCAAATAACCGTGTGACGAAACGCGACGCTCTTCTTTGGATCTTCTCTATCTCCTCCGTCAACCCGATCTGGTACGGATCCCACACTGATGAGCAATCCTCAACTATACGTCGAACGAGTGTTTTGTAAGCCACCTCCTTTGTTGATGGACTACATTTTCTAAGGACTCTCCCAATGAATCTCAACCTGGTACCCGCCTTACCGACAATTAATTTTATATGATCATTTCACTTCAAATCGTTCCGCACCCACACTCCCAGATATTTTACAGAAGTAACTGCTACCAGTGTTTGTTCCGCTAACATATAATCATGCAATAAAGGATCCTTCTTTCTATGCATTCGCAATACATTAGATTTGTCTGTATGAAGGGTCAGTTGCCACTCCCTGCACCAAGTACCTTTCCGCTGCAGATCTTCCTGCATTTCGCTACAATTTTCTAATGTTGCAAATTCTCTGTATACTACAGCATCATCCGAGAAAAGCCGCATAATAGGGCGTGGGTCTACGGTTACGATGTTGAAACCGAGGTTCAATCGTTAGAATGGGTCGGGAAAGGTTTTCAAGACCAAAAAAAGCTCATCAGGTCAGGTCAGATGTCAAAGCCATGCGGATAGTTATCAGAGAGTTTGAAGGATAAGTTCATCATCAATTCGTGCCACGGGGACAGACCGTTAATCGATATTTTTGGGTCAAAATTGGTCAGAACATAATTTTCAGTCCGCCATATTGCATTAGACATTTTCAGTTTCTTAATCTAACTTCGTATTTGTGTTCAGCGCCATCAAAAATATGTAATAACATTGAGTTTCTATGTAGAATGAACTAACAGTACGGTTTTTCCTATTAACTTCTACCGTTGACCCCAGAAAATTAAACGCTTTTCTTGGTAGCTTATACCTACAATATATAAGAAATTTGTTAATATTAACTATTCTTTGTAAAGCCACAAAGAGCGAATCAACTCCAAAAATCGAACAAAAAAGTTCGATTTAGATATGTCGCTAACTCGAACCATATCGTTAAATTTATTATTGTAAGGTTATTTTATTGTCCGTTATTTTATTGTCCGCAAAATGAGATTATCACTCTGCAGCGGAGTGTGCGCTGATATGAAACTTCCTGGCACATTAAAATTGTGTGCCGGACCGAGACTCGAACTCGAAACCTATAGCTTTTCGCGGGCAAGTGCTCTGACATCTAAGCTATCCAAGTAAGACTCACGCCCCGTCCTCACAGCATCAATTCTGCCAGTACCTTGTCTGCTACACTACCTGCCATTAAAAATGCTACACCACGAAGATGACGTGCTGCAGACGCGAAATTTAACCGACAGGAAGAATATGCTGTCATATGCAAATGATTAGCTTTCCAGAGCATTCACTCTAGGCTGGCACCGGTGGCGACACCTACAACGAGCTGACATGAGGAAAGTTTCCAACCAATGTCTCATACACAAACGGCAGTTGACCGGCGTTGCCTGGTGAAACGCTGTTGTGATACATGGTGTACGGAGGTCGTTTCCGACTTTGATAAAGGTAGGATTGTAGCCTATCGCGAATCCAGTTTATCGTATCTCGACATCGCTGCTCGCGTGGGTCGAGATCCAGTGACTGTTATCAGAATATGGAATCGGTGGGTTCAGGAGGGTAATACGGAACGCCGTGCTGGATCCCAACGGCCTCGTATCACTAGCAGTTGAGATGACAGGCATCTTATACACACGGCTGTAACGGATCGTGCAGCCACGTCTCGATCTCTGAGTCAACAGATGAGGACGTTTGCAAGACGACAACCATCTGCACCAACAGTTCGACGATGTTTGCAGCAGCACGGACTATCAGCTCGGAGACCGTGGCTGCGGTTACCCTTGACGCTGCATCACAGACAGGAGTGCTTGCGATGGTGTTCTCGACGACAAACCTGGGTGCACGATTTGCAAAACGTCATTTTTTCGGATGAATCCAGGTTCTGTTTACAGCATCACGATGGTCGCATCCGTGTTCGGCGACATCGCGGATAACGCACATTGGAAGTGTGTATTCGTCAAAGCCATACTGGCGTATCACCCGGCGTAATTGTATTGGTGCCATTGTTTACACATCTCGGTCACCTCTTGTTCGCATTGACGGCACTTTGAAGAGTGGACGCTACATTTCAGATGTGTTGCGTACCGTTCATTCGATCCCTGCAAAACCCTACATTTCAGCAGGATAATGCACGACCCCATGTTGCAGGTCCTGTACAGGCCTTTCTGGATACGGAAAATGTTCGACTGCTGCCCTGGCCAACACATTCTCCAGATCTCTCACCAATTGAAAACGTCTGGTCAGTTGTGGCCGTGCAACTGGCTCGTCATAATACACCAGTCACCACTCTTGATGAACTGTGGTATCGTGTTGAAGCTGCATGGGAATCTGTAACTGTACACGCTGTCCAATCTCTGTTTGATTCAATGCCCAGGCGTATCAAGGCCGTTATTATGGCCAGAGGTGGTTGTTCTGGGTACTGATTTCTCAAGTTCTATACACCCAAAAAGCGTGAAAATGCAATCACATGTCAGTTCTAGTATAATATATTTGTCCAATGAATACCTGTTTATCATCTGCATTTCTTCGTGGTGTAGCAATTTTAATGGCCAGTAGTGTATCTTTGTTCTGTACATAGTTCCGCGTAGTCAGCGCGTACACAACTTTCCCACTAGAGCGCGCCCCGCTAAGCACAACAGCGCAGGCGCAGCGCTCGTCCGTCTCCGCACTGCGAGATGGCGCTGCCTTAGAGACGGACCAAATTCTGCTTCCACCGATCCGCGTATTACCATGTAACGCAGCCAATGAGATCCCTGCTAACGTAGAACCTTTTCTCTTTGCAGATCACACTCACGCAGTGATACATGAAAGCACGAGGTATTATAACGAGTGTACAGACCTCCGATTAGTCAGTCTGCATCAGTCTGCATCAGTCTGGATCTGTCTGCACCACTCTATAGTCAAGTTTCAGTCTGCGCCTAATAAGATTACCATATTCCTGTACATAGCCATGAAGATAAATGTATAGACACTTTGTCAAGTATCAGAGATATCTGAGAATAAGATTAACGTACCAAGACCATAAGAACTTCTGATTGTCTATTGTAAATAGCATCCAGAATCAAGTTAAGTAATTTCTATGCTTTTAATTATTTTAATAAATGTGTATGAAAATTAATCAAGTTCTGTTTACAGTTGGTCACCATCAATCTGCTACTCTAGGCGTGCAAGTGGCATTTCTATCGTCTGACCTAACGGCAGAAGATAAACACGCCACGATAAGACCACAAGACATATTGCTGACTCTCGCCTACTTTGTTAGAGCGACAAGTCAAATAATCTGATGGTGTGTGTACCGAAGGTCTTACAGTACGCACACCACAATCTTCCAAACTTCACAGAAGCTCTTCTGCGTACCTTGCAGAATTAACACTCCTGAAAGAAAGGATATAGCGGAGACATGGCTTAGCCACAGCCTGGGGGATGTTTCCAGAATGAGATTTTCACTCTGCAGCGGAGTGTGCACTGATATGAAACTTGGTAGAGCACTTAGCCGCGAAAGGCAAAGGTCCAGAGTTCGAGTCTCGGTCCGGCACACAGTTTTAATCTGTCAGGAAGTTTTTATTGCATTGATGTTTAGATACAGGCTCCCATAAATTTTGATGTAGTATCGACTGATGTATTCCATTTTTGATTTCAGGTAACTCCGGAGACGTTACACTGCACGCAGTCTGCATACTTCAAACTCACGGGCCCTTCATCAAACCACAATGCGGGCGCCAT
This sequence comes from Schistocerca gregaria, assembly GCF_023897955.1. Lineage (NCBI taxonomy): Eukaryota > Metazoa > Arthropoda > Insecta > Orthoptera > Acrididae > Schistocerca > Schistocerca gregaria. The sequence continues at coordinate 58,669,702 of NC_064930.1, read as the reverse complement.
TTTTTTGCGTTGAAAATCTAAAATGAAGTTCGAAGTGTGATCAATCATAATCCCCAAACAGATCCTTTGTATATCTCTACATCGTCTCACAGAAATTTCCGGACTTTGGCTATTTCTTGTGGATTTGTACGAGGACCTGACCCTGAGGCGCTGCTCTGGAGCTAGTCCTGGCGACAGCTAGATGGCAGTCAGTCACCGAGGTGCGGGATTGGGCACGGCTGCCGGTCCCCTGCGGTGCGGATAACCTCTGCCGACCTGAGGATTCACTCAGCGCAGCGCGTCTGACGAAACGGCGCACGCAGCTCCGTCATCCGTTTCCCCTCGTCCGACGTGAGACGGCAGCGCAGGGCAACGAACAATACCGCCTATTTCCAGCGCCGTGACGTAACTGGCGGTGGAGCCGGGTCGTACGATAGCGACCGCTGGCGGGGCGATTTTCGCGGAGCTGTGAACCAGGCTACGAGGGCTAGCCGTAGAGTTTCAGCTGTCGACCTTTCTTCTCCTTTCTCCTGGCCTTACCCTGAGTCCTTTCGCGGTCGCCACGTTAACCTAGATTTGGCAGCATTTCTGGGAGAGATTGCCCATCCCCCCCCCCCCCCCGCCCTCCGCCATTCTCCTTGGAAAGGAATTTGTCGACCACATATGCCTCAGTCCAGTGGTATCTGACGTGAAAGTGAGCTTGCGTTTCCGCAACGATTTCGAAGTTTAATCAATATCGATATATCGCTATCTTTTATACAATGATATCGATAATTTTACACGACACTACATTCACCGACGGATCGATATATCGATCGTAAACGACAATACCGAGTGCCGAAATTATTATTTTATATTTCTTTCGCAATTTCCGGAAATTTACGAAATTGTACTTTTTAAATTGTAGTAGAATATAATTTTAATTTCACTGTCTGAAGAAGTGTTACTGCTTTTTAAGCTTTTATCGCGTCTAGTCATTCTCTTTTACTGTGTGAAGCAGAAATGAAGTTCGATTGCACTGAGGGGTGGCAGTCTCAGTGGAATGACAAGATTCCCGATGTGAAGAAATAGCACATCAGTTGCGTGCTGTTCATTCACATCGGCATTCTTCAAAAACAGTTGATGAGAATAAAAATTTAGACTGGTCTTCGCCGTCGGCGGCTACGTGGGAGGGTAAATGATGACGTAATTGGCGCGTTTGAGGAAATGCAAAAAAAAAAAAAGGACGGGGAAGACATGGTAGGTTCGGGACAAATTCGAAGTGTGGCGAAACCGAACGACGGACCCAACCAATCGGACACCTTTTATTGTGCCACTTCGATGCAGTTACCATTGTTAGCAATGTGGTTATCGCCAACCATGAACGTGCATTGTTAGCTTTTTTAGTTTTATAGGGAGCACATTGTGCTCATGAGGGAGCAATCTAGATGCTTATAAAACTACAAACTGGTAGCCAAGATCGCAATAATTCTTTTTATTCCATGATTACCGGTTTTGGCGAAACTGCAGTCGCCATCATCGAATTTTAGGACACATATCTCTTCCCAACCACTGCTTCCCTTTTATTCCCTCAACTCTTATAAATGCAAATGAAGATCTATGTCCTCGTTGGCTCAGATTGATAGAGCATCTGCGATATAAGCATGACATCCCAGATTCGACTCCCAGTCGGGGCACACATTTTCAACTGTTCCAACGAGGTATATCAACAACATCTATTGGCAGCTGAGGGTTTCGATTAATTATCATTTCTTATAACTGCCATCTGGTTTCTGTACAAACTGTAAATAGCCGTTCGTTCTTTGCGTTTTATCCATGCCACCCTCAGAATTTGAAAGAGAGTATTACAGTCAACATTGTCAAAAGCTTTCTCTATCTCTACAAATGCTAGAAACTCAATCTTCTAAGACAAGTCGTGGGATGAGTACTGTGTGTTCCAACATTTCAAACTGATCTGCCTCGAGGTCGGCTTCTACCAGTTTTTCCGTTCGTCTGTACAGAATTCGTGTCAGTATTTTGCAGTTGTGACTGATAGTTCGGTTATTTTCGCATCTGTCAACACCTGCTTTCTTTGGTAGTGGAGTTATTATATTCTTCTAGAAGTCTGAGGGTATTTCACCTGTCTCATACACCTTGCTCACCAGATGGTAGAGTTTTGTCAGGACTGGCTCCCCCAAGGCCGTCAGTAGTTCTAATGGAATGTTGTCTACTCCCGGGGCCTCGTTTCGACTTAGATCTTTCAGTGTTCCGTCAAATTCTTGACACAGCATCATATATTTCATCTTCATGTAGTCCTCTTCCATTTCCATAATATTACCCTCCACTACATCGCTTTGTATAGACCCTCTATATATTCCTTCCACCTTTCTGCTTTCCTTTCTTTACTTAGAACTGGGTTTCCATCTGAGCTCTTGATATTCATACAAGTGGTTCTATTTTCTCCAAGGGTCTCTTTAATTTTCCTGGTGATATAAGCCTCTACATCCTTACATTTGTCCTCTAGCCATCCCTGGTTAGCCATTTTGCACTTCCTGTCGATCTCATTTTTGAGACGTTTGTATTCCTTTGCGCCTGCTTCATTTACTGCAGTTTTATATTTTCTCCTTTCATCAATTAAATTCAATATTTCTTCTGTTACCCAAGGATTCCTACTAGCCCTCTTCTTTTTTCCTACTTGATGCTCTGCTGCCTTCACTACTTCATCCCTCAGAGCTACCCATTCTTCTTCTACCGTATTTCTTTCCCTCATTTGTTACAATTTTTCCCTTATGCTCTCCCTGAAACTCTGTACAACCTCTGGTTTAATCAGTTTGTCCAGGTCCCATCTCCTTAAATTCCCACCTTTTTGCAGTTTCTTTAGTTTTAATGTACAATTTATAACCAATAAATTGCGGTCAAAGTCCACATCTGCCCCTGGAAATGTCTTACAATTTAAAACATGGCTTCTAAATCTCTGTCTAACCATGATATAATCTATTTGAAATCTTTCAGTGTTTCCAGGCCTCTTCCATGTATACAGCTTTCTTTCATGATGCTTAAACCAAGTGTTAGCTATGATTAAGTTATGCTCTGTGCAAAATTCTACCAGACAGCTTCCTCTTTCATTCCTTACCTCCATTCGATGTTGACCTACTACTTTTCCTTCTCTTCCTTTTCCTGCTATCAAATTGCAGTTCCCCATGACCATTGAATTTTCGTCTCCCTTCAATATCTGAATAATTTCTTTTACCACATCATTGATTTCTTCAATCTCTTCATCTGCACAGCTAGTTGGCCTATAAACTTGTACTACTGTAGTAGGTGTGGGCTTCGTGTGTATCTTGGCCACAATAATGCGTTCACTATGCAGTTTGTAGTAGCTTACCCGCATCCTATTTTGCTATTCATTATTAAACGTACTCCTGCATTACCCCTATTTGATTTTGTGTTTATAACCCTGTATTCACCTGACCAGAAGTCTTGTTCCTCCTGCCATCGAACTTCACTAATTCCCACGATATCCAACTTTAACCTATCCATTTCCCTTTTTAAATTTTCTAACCTACCTGCCCGATTAAGGGATCTGACATTCCACACTCCGATCCGTAGAACGCCAGTTTTCTTTCTCCTGATAACGACATCCTCCTGAGTAGTCCCCGCCCGGAGATCCGAATGGGGGACTATTTTACCTCCGGAATATTTTACCCAAGAGGATGCCATCATCATTTAATCATACAGTAAAGCTGCATGTCCTCGGGAAAAATTACGGCTGTAGTTTCCCCTTGCTTTCAGCCGTTCGCAGTACCAGCACAGCAAGGCCGTTTTGGTTAATGTTGCAAGGCCAGATCAGTCAATCATCCAGACTGTTGCCCCTGCAACTACTGAAAAGGCTGCTGCCCCTCTTCAGGAACCACACGTTTGTCTGGCCTCTCAACAGATACCCCTCCGTTGTGGTTGCACCTACGGTACGGCCATCTGTATCGCTGAGGCACGCAAGCCTCCCCGCCAACGGCGAGGTCTATGGTTCATGGGGGGAAGATTTTGTACTTATACTCTTGTTTTGTGTAAATGGCAACTTCTCCTTTATCCATGCTAGATCTGCAAGTGTAAGATGCTAAATTATACCCATTTATACTGACGCTTTCCTTCCCCAGAGTTAGGTGTTCAGACAGATAAGGTATATGAATCTTAGTCTTATTACTGAGATCATCTAATCACATTAACTGCTCGTCTTTATTTTTTATTCCCCTGATATTTTGATGACGCCAATTGATACTACCCTTAGCTTTACCCCTATTTACTGTACATGAAACTTCTTTTGTTCTATTTTTCTTGATTATTGTCTGTCTGGCCTTTGGCTTTAACATAAAAAACTTACCTGCCTGTCCCATTAACCATAGGGATTTTCCTTTCCTGTTCCACGAGGGATAAGCAAGCTGTTAATTTGTTGATGTGCAGAACATGTAATAATGGATCAGTACTTAAATACACAGCTCTAAATATGTCAGTGTATTTATAATGTCAAAAATTTTTATAGGCTGATTTGTCGATCCTTTTTCGTCGATACAACGATATATATGTGTACGTTTTTTGATGTGCCGAGACATGACAATAATATCTTTTAATATGGACATACCGAACTCCCGATATTTTCAAAAATATCAAAAGTCCTAGTACTTAGGTATTAACCCAGTATCTACCTAGTAGAATGTGGGAAACTGCCTAAAAAACACATCTATGCTGGCTAATTCACCTGCCCTCGTCTTTAAGGAGGCATTCCTCTTTGAAAATTCAAAAACATCGATATTTTTGGACTTGAAATGTTCTCTGAAATGCCTGCTGTATTGGAGTGTTCGCCAGGAACTGCGTTACGTAGGTACAAGGCGATTTGTCTCCGAAAATCATTCACAGCAGAAAATAAATAGTCAGCATAGCAGCCAATGTGGCAGCATGTACTATCTACGAGGGCCCAGTAGGCTGGTTGGTAGGTTTATTTGGGGGAGAGGACCGTCAGTGGCCGGCCGGAGTGGCCGTGAGGTTCTAGGCGCTACAGTCTGGAACCGCGAGACCACTACGGTCGCAGGTTCGAAACCTTAGGGTAGGTAGGTTTAAGTACTTCTAAGTTCGAGGAGCCCGGGAGTAGAAAACACTCCACTAGAACTACTGACGGCCTTGGGAGAGCCGGTCCTGACAAAACTCTACCATCTGGTGAGCAAGATGTAAGGGACAGGCGAAATACCCTCAGACTTCAAGAAGAATATAATAATTCCAATCAGATGTTGACAGATGTGAAAATTACCGACCCATCAGTTTAATACCTCACGGCTGCAAAATACTAACACGAATTATTTACAGACGAATGGAAAAACTGGTATGAGCCGACCTCGGGGAAGATCAGTTTGGATTCCGTAGAAATGCTGGAACACGTGAGGCAATACTGACCCTACGACCTATCTTAGAAAATAGATTAAGGAAAGGCAAACCTATATTTCTTGCATTTGTAGACTTAGAGAAAGCTTTTGACAATGTTGACTGGAATACTCTCTTTCAAATTCTAAAGCTGGCAGGGGTAAAAAACAGGGAGCGAAAGGCTATTTACGATTTGTACAGAAACCAGATGGCAGTTATGAGAGTTGAGGGGCATGAAAGGGAAGCAGTGGTTGGGAAGGGAGTGAGACAGGGTTGTAGCCTGTCTCCGATGTTATTCAATCTGCATATTGAGCAAGCAGTAAAAGAAACAAAAGAAAAATTTGTAGTAGGTATTAAAGTCCATGGAGAAGAAATAAAAACTTTGAGGTTCGCCGATGACATTGTAATTCTGTCAGAGACAGCAAAGGACTGGGAAGAGCAATTGAACGGAATGGACAGTGTGTTGAACGGAGAATATGAGATATGAGATGAACATCAACAAAAACAAAACGAGGATAATGGAATGTGGTCGAATGAAGTCGGGTGATGCTGAGGGAATTAGATTAGGAAATGAGGCACTTAAAGTAGTAAAGGAGTTTTGCTATTTGGGGAGAAAAATAACTGATGATGGTCGAAGTAGAGAGGATATAAAATGTAGATTGGCAATGGCAAGGAAAGCGTTTCTGAAGAAGAGAAATTTGTTAACATCGAGTATAGATTTAAGTGTCAGGAAGTCGTTTCTGAAAGTATTTGTATGGAATGTAGCCATGTATGAAAGAGGAGCATGGACGATAAATAGTTGGGACAAGAAGAGAATAGAAGTTTTCGATATGTGGTGTTACAGAAGAATGCTGAAGATTAGATGGGTAGATCACATAACTAATGAGGAGGTATTGAATAGGATTGGGGAGAAGAGGAATTAATGCCACAACTTGAGTAGAATAAAGGATCGGTTGGTGGGACATGTCCTGAGGCATCAAGGGATCACAAATTTGGCATTGGAGGGCAGCGTGGAGGGTAAAAATTGTAGAGGGAGACCAAGAGATGAATACACTAAGCAGATTCAGAAGGATGTAGGTTGCAGTAGGTACTGGGAGATGAATAAGCTTGCACAGGATAGAGTAGCATGGAGAGCTGCATCATACCAGTCTCAGGACTGAAGATCTCAACGAAACAACAAGTTCGAGGGGACTGATGACCTCAGAAGTTGAGTCCCATAGTGGGCAGATCCATTTTGAACCATACAGCGAGGTCATCAGTCCAATAAGATTAGGGAAGGATGCGGAAGGAAGTCGGCTCCGCCCTTTCAAAGGAACCATCACGGCATTTACCTGCAGCTATTTAGAGAAATCACGGAAAACCTAAATCAAGATTGCCAGATGTGGGTTTGAACCGTCGTTTTCCCGAATGCGAGTCCAGTGTGCTGGCCAGTGTGCCACCTTGATCGGCCCCAAAAGGCGTTATGGAATTTGTGAAGGTGCTGGAAATTTAGATCGGACCAGACTGTTACAGCTTCTGCACAAAATCGTATCGAGCGACCAGAGCAGTGGATGTCAGAAGCTGCCAAGTGGGCACCCAGGACCACCACAGTCACAAAAAAGATCGACCAGGAAGAATCGCTGTATGGTCCAAGTACCGCTAATTACAAACATGGTTAACTTAACTGCAAAAAGAAATGTAACCCAAAACTCGAAACGCGCTTTTCCCGAAACCTGGTTTTTCACCTTTTCGGGAAATGTAATCTTTGTACGGTACGCCTCTCTGACCTCCTCTATGACCTCATTCCTTTCCCCCATCTGCTCCTGTTCCTTGAACATATCCGCATACTCTCTTGATTCTCCTCACCCCCTGGTTGCTCCCCACCTTGTGTCACGCCTTCACTGTTGTGTCCCCCCAACCCTCCATCTCTACACCCTTTATCTCCTTTCCCAGTGTGGCTTCCGCCAACTCCCCCTCCCAGATGATACCCTCTCTCCCTCAATTTATCCCTCCTATCAACTCTGATCCTAACCCCCCCCTCTTTTCCTTTGTCCTTTCCCTAGGCTCCCTCTCCACCCCCCTTCCATCCTGTTTTCTCCCTGCCTAACCTCTCTCTCCCTCCCTTCTCCCCAACCCCCTGAGTCCTTTTGTATTCCCCTCCTCTGCCTTTCCCTACTCCCTGTCGCATAGCACCCCCCCTCTTGTGGGTCGACGTCTTCCATTGGCTGCTTCCCCCCTCCCCCTCCTTCGTTTTTCCTTTCCTTCCCCCTTCTTTTTCTTTCCTATCTTCTGTCCAGGTTACCCCATCTGCCCTCAGCTGTGGTATATCATCTTTGCAAACATTTTAGAGCAATGTTCAAGTGAATGTTCAGTGTTGTTCATGTTTCCAAAGTGTTACGAATAGAAATCATGCTGTCGCAGGGTGTGAATTTTATGCCTTATGAGAACAGAAACCAGACTGTCGCCGTGTTTTTTAATTGTCTGTCTACTATTTTACCTGTCTGCTTCACATGTATTTTATTAGCATCATCATCCCTTTGTTCTATGTTTTAAGCTCCACGATTTTCCGCCATGTTACCATTCAAGTCTTCGATTTTATCGTCTGTTTTTATTATTTATTATCTTCATCTTTTTAACACATTCTGTAGGCTGAAGAGCGGCATACTAAGCTGCTGCCAGCCCGCTCCGTTAGGGGGGGGGGGGGGGGGGGAATCAAAACTCACTAAAGAAAAAAAAAATTGTCACCTCGAAAAAGTCAAGCTACCATCACAAAACGACGTGATGGTTTCAGCTCTCCTGCCCACATTCGCTGTTCAGTGTGCCTCACTCATCTGGAAGATGAGTGACATAGACGAGACTGTGGCTGTACAAGTCTGGAATTTTCTGACTAAGCAAACGTCCCACCTCCAAAATCATGTCAATTGTGTAGTGGTTTCTCTGTCAGAAGAAGGAGGGTGCCATGTTATGAAAATGCAGGGTGAGGCAACAGGCAGCATGTGTAAGGTACGTAGATTCATGTTCCATGGATCAATTGCACGACAAATTGTAATAATGTGGAATGGGTCGTTTAATATTCGCATCACATTTATAAACACGCCTACACGCTGATCACTGACAAGGCTTTTTATTTTTTTATTTTAAAACAAGGGACATCTACAGATGCGAGAACCCACCACCTTTTATACATTACTGAGCTGTGGTCGCCTCGCGTTAATGGCGTTTACCCTTCTGGGCATTTTCTCACCGTCGAGTGGTGTCTTATTCTTCCCTCAGTTACTATTTGAACAAGTTGCTCACCTGCCTCCGTCAGTGGCAGCAGCAGCATTTATCGATACTATAGTTCAGTTCTTTTATCTTGACGGATCGCGCATGCCCGCCCAGACGCGGGAGATTGCTGCGTTGCCAGTTGCACACGACGCACGCGCCGAGAGAAGCAGCGCCATAGTATACACTCCTGGAAATGGAAAAAAGAACACATTGACAACGGTGTGTCAGACCCACCATACTTGCTCCGGACACTGCGAGAGGGCTGTACAAGCAATGATCACACGCACGGCACAGCGGACACACCAGGAACCGCGGTGTTGGCCGTCGAATGGCGCTAGCTGCGCAGCATTTGTGCACCGCCGCCGGCAGTGTCAGCCAGTTTGCCGTGGCATACGGAGCTCCATCGCAGTCTTTAACACTGGTAGCATGCCCCGACAGCGTGGACGTGAACCGTATGTGCAGTTGACGGACTTTGAGCGAGGGCATATAGTGGGCATGCGGGAGGCCGGGTGGACGTACCGCCGAGTTGCTCAACACGTGGTGCGTGAGGTCTCCACAGTAAATCGATGTTGTCGCCAGTGGTCGGCGGAAGGTGCACGTGCCCTTCGACCTGGGACCGGACCGCAGCGACGCACGGATGCACGCCAAGACCGTAGGATCCTACGCAGTGCCGTAGGGGACCGCACCGCCACTTCCCAGCAAATTAGGGACACTGTTGCTCCTGGGGTATCGGCGAGGACCATTCGCAACCGTCTCCATGAAGCTGGGCTACGGTCCCGCACACCGTTAGGCCGTCTTCCGCTCACGCCCCAACATCATGCAGCCCGCCTCCAGTGGTGTCGCGACAGGCGTGAATGGAGGGACGAATGGAGACGTGTCGTCTTCAGCGATGAGAGTAGCTTCTGCCTTGGTGCCAATGATGGTCGTATGCGTGTTTGGCGCCGTGCAGGTGAGCGCCACAATCAGGACTGCATACGACCGAGGCACACAGGGCCAACACCCGGCATCATGGTGTGGGGAGCGATCTCCTACACTGGCCGTACACCTCTGGTGATCGTCGAGGGGACACTGAATAGTGCACGGTACATCCAAACCGTCATCGAACCCATCGTTCAACCATTCCTAGACCGGCAAGGGAACTTGCTGTTCCAACAGGACAATGCACGTTCGCATGTATCCCGTGCCACCCAACGTGCTCTAGGAGGTATAAGTCAACTACCCTGGCCAGCAAGATCTCCGGATCTGTCCCCCATTGAGCATGTTTGGGACTGGATGAAGCGTCGTCTCACGCAGTCTGCACATCCAGCACGAACGCTGGCCCAACTGAGGCGCCAGGTGGAAATGGCATGGCAAGCCGTTCCACAGGACTACATCCAGCATCTCTACGATCGTCTCCATGGGAGAATAGCAGCATGCATTGCTGCGAAAGGTGGATATACACTGTACTAGTGCCGACATTGTGCATGCTCTGTTGCCTGTGTCTATGTGCCTGTGGTTCTGTCAGTGTGATCATGTGATGTATCTGACCCCAGGAATGTGTCAATAAAGTTTCCCCTTCCTGGGACAATGAATTCATGGTGTTCTTATTTCAGTTTCCAGGAGTGTACGTCAATAGCAAGACGCAACTCACAACCGTTTTCGAGAAAATTGAGTTTGCACATTTTACGAGTGCTTATATACTTAGATACTTATACAGAGTTTCAGGGAGAGCATAGGGGAACAATTGACAGGAATGGGGGAAAGAAATACAGTAGAAGAAGAACGGGTAGCTTTGAGAGATGAAGTAGTGAAGACAGCAGAGGATCAAGTAGGTAAAAAGACGAGGATTAGTAGAAATCCTTCAGTAACAGAAGAAATATTGAATTTAATTGATGAAAGGAGAAAATATAAAACTGCAGTAAATGAAGCAGGCAAAAAGGAATACAAACGTCTTAAAAATGAGATTGACAAAGTGCAAACTGGCTAAGCAGGTGGCTAAGACGACAAATGTAAGGATGTAGAAGCTTATCTCACTAGGGGTAAGATAGATATTGCCTACAGGAAAATTAAAGAGACCTTTGGAGAAAAGAGAACCACTTGTATGAATATCAAGGGCTCAGATTGAAACCCAGTTGTAAGCAAAGAAGGGAAAGCAGAAAAGTGGAAGCAGTATATAGAGGGTCTATACAAGGGAGATGTACTTGATGACAATATTGTGGAAATGGAAGATGATGTAGGTGAAGATGAAATGGGAGATACAATACTGCGTGAAGAGTTTGACAGAGCACTGAAAGACCTGTGTCGAAACAAGGCCCCCGAATTAGACAACATTCCATTAGAACTACTAACGGCGTTGGGAGAGCCAGTCCTGACAAAACTCTACCATCTGGTGAGCAAGATGTATGAGACAGGTGAAATACCCTCAGACTTCAAGAAGAATATAATAATTCCAATCCCAAAGAAAGCAGGTGTTGACAGATGGAAAAACTGGTAGAAGCCGACCTCGGGGAAGATCAGTTTGGATTCCGTAGAAATATTAGAACACGTGAGGCAATACTGACCCTATGGCTTATCTTGAAAAACTAGATTAAAGAAAGGCAAACCTACGTTTCTAGAATTTGTGGCCTTACAGAAAGCTTTTGACAATGTGCACTGGAAGACTCTCTTTCAAATTCTAAAGGTGGCAGGGGTAAAATACAGGGAGCGAAAGGCTATTTACAATTTGTACAGAAACCAAATGGCAGTTATAAGAGTCGAGGGACATGAAAGGGAAGCAGTGGTTGGGAAGGGAGTGAGACAGGGTTGTAGCCTCTCCCCAATGTTATTCAATCTGTATATTGAGCAAGCAGTGAAGGAAACAAAAGAAAAATTCGGAGTAGGTATTAAAATCGATGGGGAAGAAATAAAATCTTTGAGGTTTGCCAATGACATTGTAATTCTGTCGGAGACAGCAAAGGACTTAGAAGAGCAGTTGAACGGAATGGATAGTGTCTTGAAAGCAGGATGTAAGATGATCATCAACAAAAGCAAAACGAGGACAATGGAATCTAGTCGAATTAAGTCGGGTAATGACGAGGGAATTAGATTAGGAAATGAGACACTTAAAGTAGTAAAGGAGTTTTGCTATTTGGGGAGCAAAATAATTGATGATGGTCGAAGTAGAGAGGATATAAAATGTAGACTGGCAATGACAAGAAAAGCGTTTCTCAAAAGAGAAATTTGTTAACATCGAGTATAGATTTAAGTGTCTGGAAGTCGTTTTGGAAAGTATTTGTATGGAGTGTAGCCATGTATGGAAGTGAAACATGGACGATAAATAGTTGGGACAAGAAGAGAATAAAAGCTTTCGAAATGTGGTGCTACAGAAGACTGTTGAAGATTAGATGGGTAGATCACATAACTAATGAGTAGGTACTAAATAGAATTGGGGAGAAGAGGAGTTTTTGGCTCAACTTGATTAGAAGAACGGATCGGTTTGTAGGAGACGTTCTGAGGCATCAAGGGATCACCAATTTAGTATTGGAGAGCAGCATGGAGGGTAAAAATCGTAGAGGGAGACCAAGAGATGAATACACTAAGCAGATTCAGAAGGATGTAGGTTGCAGTAAGTACTGGGAGATGAAGTAGCTTGCACAGGATAGAGTAGCATGGAGAGCTGCATCAAATCAAACCAGTCTCAGGACTGAAGACCACAACAACAACATATACTTCGTAAGCTTGCAGGATAGTCGGTGCAGAATGCAGTGGCCGGTAGATGTGTGGATTGCAGGATACACGGGGGGGGGGGGGGGGGGGGAGGGGGGGGGGGGAGGGGGGGGGGAGGGGGGGGGGGAGCAGTAGTGATGTGGGCAAGTAGGCTCTGTAGGGGAAATACCGAGCGCTGGAGGGGAAGAATAGTTCTAAACTGAAGCCTACACTCACATTTTCTGCAAATGTTAAGCAGGACCTCTCCACATCCACACTTGCACAGTGACAATTCAAAAAGATCTACTGTCACCTCTGCCTTCATCAGTATCTAAGAAGAATTCTGTGAAGCATGCCGCGATTTATTTTCGCCTGACTTGCTTACCATTTGTAACTTTTAGAGAAGCGTCATGAGTGACGGATTATGAGTAAAACCTACACATTTTTCTGGTTGACATGTTAAAATTTGCTTAATTTGCTAAAAGTCACCAAAGCTTACACAGTCTCACCTCATTAACATGTTGAACACACGAAATTGCGAGAGAGTACTGAAACAGTGGTTTATTAAGTGAGGAACTGAGTAGAAGTAAGGTCATTATCTTATGAAAAAGCACATCCTTGGTACAAATAAACGTGTAATGCCTTCACTTATTTTTCTCCAAAACCCAGAGCATTTTTCGTTTCACAAGCTATCGATGGCTCTCAAAAATTACGTTCTTTCATCGAAAAAGGCTGTAGTTAGTGGAATAAAATGGTATAAAACGAAGTTTTACATAAGAACGATATGGAAAAATAGTCTCCTCTTTCAACATCTACATTTATACTGCGCAAGCCACCTAACGGTTGAAACGTCCCCTTTGAAAAATTTATACATGACTGTGCTGAAACTGAAACACAATATTCTTGGCGCAACGCAATCTGACTTCCAAAAATCCCTACGAAAGAATGGCCCTGACTAACATTAACCTATACGTTTCACAAATCACTTACCTCACAAAAATCTTCGTTACTCAAGCTACTGAAATACAGCGAGCGCCACTACTGCCAGCTAAATAAAAGATTCAAACTACTGAAGGCACTAACTACTGAGGCACAGTTAGCAACTGAAAGATTTTGATAGAGAACAAACAATGTATTTACCTTAATAGTCATAATATATATGATAGTTCATGACATCCAGTCTTACAAATTACAAAACTCCGCCATCTCTCTCCCCACGTCCACCACTGCTGGCGGCTCACCTCCAACTGCGCAACGCTACGCGCTGTTAGCATCCAGCTGCCGCAGCCCGACACTACAATGGCAGACAACAATGCAAACCAGCCACAGACTGCGCACAGCACAGCCAGTGATTTTTCATACAGAGCGCTACGTGGCGTTACCAATAAGAAAATGTAAACAGCCTACTTACACGGTTTGTGGCAGAGTGCACTTGATGTGCCACTGTCATTAACTCACTTTCCTGTTCCAGTCTCGTACGGTTCGCGGGAAGAACGACTGTCTGAAAGCCTCCGTGCGCGCTCTAATCTCTCTAATTTTACATTCGTGATCTCCTCGGGAGGTAGATATAGGGGAAAGCAATATATTCGGTACCTCATCCAGAAACGCACCCTCTCGAAACCTGGACAGCAAGCTACACCGCGATGCAGAGCGCCTCTCTTGCAGAGTCTGCCACTTGAGTTTGCTAAACATCTCCGTAACGCTATCACGCTTACCAAATAACCCTGTGACGAAATGCGCCTCTCTTCTTTGGATCTTCTCTATCTCCTCCTTCAACCCGATCTGGTACGTATCCCACACTGATGAGCAATACTCCAGTATAGATCGAACGAGTGTTTTACAAGCCACCTCCTTTGTTGATGGCCTACATTTTCTAAGGACTCTCCCAATGAATCTCAACCTGGTACCCGCCTTACCAACAATTAATTTTGTATGATCATTCCACTTCAAATAGTTCTGCACGCATACTCCCAGACATTTTATAGAAGTAACTGCTACCAGTGTTTGTTCCGCTATCGTATAATCGTACAATAAACGATCCTTCTTTCTATGTATTCGCAATACATTACATTTGTCTATGTTAAGGGTCAGTTGCCACTCCCTGCACCAAGTGCCTATCCGCTGCAGATCTTCCTGCATTTAGCTACAATTTTCTAATGCTGCAACTTCTCTGTATACTACAGCATCATCGGCGAAAAGCCGCACGGAACTTCCGACACTATCTACTAGGACATTTATATATATTGTGAAAAGCAATGGTCCCATAACACTCCCCTGTGGCACGCCAGAGGTTACTTTAACGTCTGTAGACGTCTCTCCATTGATAACAACATGCTGTGTTCTGTTCGCTGAAAACTCTTCAGTCCAGCCACACAGCTGGTCTGATATTCCGTAGGCTCTTACTTTGTTTATCAGGCGGCAGTGCGGAACTATATCGAACGCCTTCCGGAAGTCGAGGAAAATGGCATCGACCTGGGAGCCTGTATCTAATATTTTGTGGGTCTCATGAACAAATAAAGCGAGCTGGGTCTCACACGATCGCTGTGCCCGGAATCCGTGTTGATTCCTATAGAGTAGATTCTGGGTTTCCAAAAACGACATGATACGCGAGCAAGAAACATGTTCTAAAATTCTACAACAGATCGACGTCAGAGATATAGGTCTATAGTTTTGCGCATCTGCTCGACGACCCTTCTTGAAGACTGGGACTACCTGTGCTCTTTTCCAATCATTTGGAACCTTCCGTTCCTCTAGAGACTTGCGGTACACGGCGTGCTGTCATTTGCCAAATCTCTTTGCGACACCTGAAACACTTTATGAAATAGGAGAAATGTTGTGAACATTTCACTCTGGCTTTATCGCTCGCGTGGCTTGATCGCAAATGAATGTGTTAACTCAGATTAGGTTCCTCGAGATTGATGACCAGTACCCAAGTCTAAAGAAAAATTGAATATGTTAGCTAAATTTCACACGCATCAACATACACTAAAACGGCAAAGAAGTTCGTATAAACATGCGTGTTCAAATACAGAGATATGTAAACAGACAGATAACGGCACTGCGGTCAGCAACGACTACACAAGACAAGAAGTGTCTGGCGCAGTTGTTAGATCGGTTATTGCTGCTGCAATGGAAGGCTTTCAAGATTTAAGTGAGTTTGAACTTGGTATTATAGTCGGCGCACGATCGATGGGATACAGCGTCTCCGAGGTAGTGATGAACTGGGGATTTTCCCGTATGACCATTTCATGAGTGTGCCGTGAATACTAGGAATCGGGTAAAACATCAAATCTCCGACATCGCTGCAGCCAGAAGAAGAGCCTGCAAGAACAGGACGGACGACGACTGAAGAGAATCATCCAGTATGAGAGAAGTGCATCCGTTCCGAAAATTTCTGCAGATTTTAATTCTGGGCATCAACAAGTGTTAGCGTGCAAACCAGTCAAATGGTTCAAATGGCTCTGAGCACTATGCGACTTTACTTCTGAGGTCATCTGTCGCCTAGAACTTAGAACTACTTAAACCTAATTAACCTAAGGACATGACACACATCCTGCCTGAGGCAGGATTCGACCCTGCGACAGTAGTGGTCGCTCCGTTCCAGACTGTAGCGCCTAGAACCGCACGGCCACCTGACCAGTCAATGAAACATGATCTACACTCCTGGAAATGGAAAAAAGAACACATTGACACCGGTGTGTCAGACCCACCATACTTGCTCCGGACACTGCGAGAGCGCTGTACAAGCAATGACCACACGCACGGCACAGCGGACACACCAGGAACCGCGGTGTTGGCCGTCGAATGGCGCTAGCTGCGCAGCATTTGTGCACCGCCGCCGTCAGTGTCAGCCAGTTTGCTGTGGCATACGGAGCTCCATCGCAGTCTTTAACACTGGTAGCATGCCGCGACAGCGCGGACGTGAACCGTATGTGCAGTTGACGGACTTTGAGCGAGGGCGTATAGTGGGCATGCGGGAGGCCGGGTGGACGTACCGCCGAATTGCTCAACACGTGGGGCGTGAGGTCTCCACAGTACATCGATGTTGTCGCCAGTGGTCGGCGGAAGGTGCACGTGCCCGTCGACCTGGGACCGGACCGCAGCAACGCACGGATGCACGCCAAGACCGTAGGATCCTACGCAGTGCCGTAGGGGACCGCACCGCCACTTCCCAGCAAATTAGGGACACTGTTGCTCCTGGGGTATCGGCGAGGACCATTCGCAACCGTCTCCATGAAGCTGGGCTACGGTCCCGCACACCGTTAGGCCGTCTTCCGCTCACGCCCCAACATCGTGCAGCCCGCCTCCAGTGGTGTCGCGACAGGCGTGAATGGAGGGACGAATGGAGACGCGTCGTCTTCAGCGATGAGAGTCGCTTCTGCCTCGGTGCCAATGATGGTCGTATGCGTGTTTGGCGCCGTGCAGGTGAGCGCCACAATCAGGAGTGCATACGACCGAGGCACACAGGGCCAACACCCGGCATCGTGGTGTGGGGAGAGATCTCCTACACTGGCCGTACACCTCTGGTGATCGTCGAGGGGACACTGAATAGTGCACAGTACATCCAAACCGTCATCGAACCCATCGTTCTACCATTCGTAGACAGGCAAGGGAACTTGCTGTTCCAACAGGACAATGCACGTCCGCATGTATCCCGTGCCACCCAACGTGCTCTAGAAGGTGTAAGTCAACTACCCTGGCCAGCAAGATCTCCGGATCTGTCCCCCATTGAGCATGTTTGGGACTGGATGAAGCGTCGTCTCACGCAGTCTGCACGTCCAGCACGAACGCTGGTCCAACTGAGGCGTCAGGTGGAAATGGCATGGCAAGCCGTTCCACAGGACTACATCCAGCATCTCTACGATCGTCTCCATGGGAGAATAGCAGCCTGCATTGCTGTGAATGGTGGATATACACTGTACTAGTGCCGACATTGTACATGCTCTGTTGCCTGTGTCTATGTGCCTGTGGTTCTGTCAGTGTGATCATGTGATGTATCTGACCCCACGAATGTGTCAATAAAGTTTCCCCTTCCTGGGACAATGAATTCACGGTGTTCTTATTTCAATTTCCAGGAGTGTATATGGGCTCTCAGAACAGAAGACCCACTTGCGTAGTTTTGATGACTGCATCACACAAAGCTTTACGCTTCTCCTGTTGATGACTGGAAACATGTTGCCTGGTCAGACGAGTCTCGTTTCAAATAGTGTAGAGCAGATGGCCGTGTACGGATATGGAGACAACCTATGAATCCATGGGCCCTGCATGTCAGTAGAGGACTGTTCAAGCTAATGGAGGCTCTGTAATGGTGTGGGGCGTGTGCAGTTGGAATGATATGGGACCCCTAATACGATTCTGATAGGTGACACGTACGTAAACATCCTGTCTGATCACCTGCATCCATTCATGTCCATTGTGCATTCATACGAACTTGGGCAATTCCAGCAGGACAATGCGGCACCGCACACGTCCAGAATTGCTATAGGCTGGCTCCAGGAACAGTCTTCTGAGTTGAAACATTTCCGCTGGCCACGAAACTGCCCAAACATAAACATTACTGAGCATGTCTTGCAGCGTGCTGTTCAGAAGAGATCTCCACCCCCTTGTACTCTTAAGAACTTACGGACAGCCGTGCTGGATTCATGGTGTCAATTCCCTCCAGCACTACTTCAGACATTGACTAATGTTGTTGTGGTCTTCAGTCCTGAGACTGCTTTGATGCAGCTCTCCATGCTAATCTATCCTGTGCATACTCCTTCATCTCCTAGTACCTACTCCACCCTACATTTCTGAATCTGCTTTGTATATTCATCTCTTGGTCTCCCTCTACGATTTTTACCCTCCACGATGCCCTCCAATGCTAAATTTGTGATCTCTTGATGCCTCAGGACATGTCCTACCAAACGATCCCATCTACTAGTCAAGTTGCGCCACAAACTCCTCTTCTGCTCAATTCTTTTCGATACCGCCTTATTAGTTATGTGATCTACCCATCTAACCTTCAGCATTCTTCTGTAGGACTACTTTTCGAAAGCTTCTATTCTCTTCTTGTCTAAACTATTTATCTAAACTATTTATCTTTCCTTTACTGCTTGCTCAATATACAGATTGAATAACATCGGGGATAGACTACAGCCCTGTCTCACTCCCTTCCCCACCACTGCTTCCCTTTCATGCCCCTCGACTCTTATAACCGCCATCTGCTTTCTGTACAAATTGTAAATAGCTTTACGCTCCCTGTATTTTTCCCCTGCCACCTTCGCAATTTGAAAGAGAGTATTCCAGTACACATCGTCAAACGCTTTCTCTAAGTCTACAAATGATAGAAACGTAGGTTTGCCTTCCCTGAAACTTTCTTCTAAGATAAGTCGTAGGGTCAGTATTGACTCACGTGTTCCAACATTTCTACGGAATCCAAAATGATCTTCCCCGAGGTCGGCTTCTACCAGTTTTTCCATCTGTCAACACCTGCTTTCTTTGGGATTGGAATTATTATATTCTTCTTGAAGTCTGAGGGTATTTCGCCTGTCTCATACATCTTGCTCACCAGATGGTAGAGTTTTGTCAGGACTGGCTCTCCCAAGGCCATCAGTAGTTCTAATGGAATGTTGTCTACTCCCGGGGCCTTGTTTCGACTCAGCTCTTTCAGTGCTCTGTCAAACTCTTCACGCAGTATCATATCTCCCATTTCATCTTCATCCTCTTACATTTCCATAATATTGTCCTCAAGTATATCGCCCTTGTATAGACCCTCTATATACTCCTTCCACCTTTCTGCTTTCCCCTCTTAGCTTACAACTGCGTTTCCATCTGAGCCCTTGATATTGATACAAGTGGCTCTCTTTTCTCCAAAGGTCTCTTTAATTTTCCCGTAGGCTGTATCTATTTTACCCCTAGTGAGATAAGCCTCTACATGCTTACATTTGACCTCTAGCCGTGCCTTCTTAGCCATTTTGCACTTCCTGCCGATCTCATTTTTGAGACTTTTGTATTCCTTTTTGCCTGCTTCATTTACTGCATTTTTATATTTTCTCCTTTCATCAATTAAATTCAGTATTTCTTCTGTTACCGAAGGATTTCTACTAGCCCTTGTCTTTTTACCTACTTGATCCTCTGCTGCCTTCACTACTTCATCCCTCAAACCTACCCATTCGTCTTCTACTGTATTTCTTTGCCCCATTCCTGTCAATTGTTCCCTTATGCTGTCCCTGAAACTCTGTACAACCTCTGGTTTAGTTAGTTTATCCAGATCCCATTTGCTTAAATTTTCCACCTTTTTGCAATTTCTTCAGTTTTTATCTACAGTTCATAGCCAATAGATTGTGGTCAGAGTCCACATCTGCCCCTGGAAATGTCTTACAATTTAAAACCTTGTTCCTAAATCTCTGTCTTACCATTATATAATCTATCTGATACCTTTTAGTATCTCCAGGATTCTTCCATGTATACAACCTTCTTTTATGATTCTTGAACAATGCCACATCGTTTTGCCGCACTTCTGCTTGCTCGCAAGGTCCTACACGATAGGTGTACCAGTTTCTTTGGCTCTTCAGTGTACTATATAATATGCACCAAACGCATAATCATAGCGACCTCATTCTTTATTGCAAACTGTTTCGAATTTCGCCCATCGTCTTACTTCCAGGCAAATATCACAATAACTATGACAGATAACGAAATGCTGGGCGTATCATCAGGAACCTGACATATAAAGCTATAAGTAACACAATTTTTTTCTTTACGAATAATCTTTGCAAACTACAGGGCGTGCGCCTCAATTCGGTCATCGTGGACGAAAACTGGTCAGTGCGCATCGGCCACCATATCTAGCGCGGATTATTATTCGACATCCGTGTTTACCGACATTTCACATTTATGGCGATAATTCTGGTGTATATTATGGCTGTTGCTGACTCTCTCCTAATTAATTTGTACAATATAGAACCTCTACCAGGTCCCTCTCACCATGCAGAACAGCCTGAACAGAGAGGCTATCCTCAACAAACGTAACGACCACAGTGACGAAACATCGAAATGCATCCGGAAGAGATGATTAATGAAGTTTTGAACGACAGTGATGTTATATTCATCCAGATTATGAGATGAAAATTGATAAGGATACGTATTGGAAACAGGAGGTATAATAATCTTGGAACGGAGAACAACAAACAAGGCGCTATGACTAAAGAACAGTCATATCGCTGCGGTATCGGGTATTATGCTGTCGAAAATGGCTACAAATGGAGAAAAAGCATTGTTGCTGTTGTTGTGGTCTTCAGTCCTGAGACTGGTTTGATGCAGCTCTCCATGCTACTCTATCCTGTGCAAGCTTCTTCATCTCCCAGTACCCACTGCAACCTACATCCTTTTGAATCTGCTTACTGTATTCATCTCTTGGTCTCCCTCTACGACTTTTACCCTCCACACTGCCCTCCAGTACTAAATTGGTGATCCATTGATGGCTCAGAACATGTCCTACCAACCGATCCCTTCTTCTGGTCAAGTTGGGCCACAAACTCCTCTTCACCTCAAATCTATTCAACACTTCCTCATTAGTTATGTGATCTACCCATCTAATCTTCAGCATTCTTCTGTAGCACCACATTTCGAAAGCTTCTATTCTCTCTTGTCCCAACTATTTATCGTCCATATTTCACTTCCATACATGGCTACACTCCATACAAATACTTTCAGAAACGTCTTCCTGACACTTAAATCTATACTCGATGTTAACAAATTTCTCTTCTTCAGAAACGCTTTCCTTGCCATTGCCAGTCTACATTTTATATCCTCTCTACTTCGACCATCATCAGTTATTTTGCTCCCCAAATAGCAAACTCCTTTACTACTTTAAGTGTCTCATTTCCTAATCTAATTCTCTCACCATCGCCCGACTTAATACGACTACATTCCATTTCCTCGTTTTGCTTTTGTTGATGTCCATCTTATACCCTCCTTTCAAGACACTATCCATTCAATTCAACTGGTCTTCCAAGTCCTTTGCTCTCTCTGACAGAATTACGATCTCATCGGCGGACCTCAAAGTTTTTATTTCTTCTCCATGGAATTTAATTCCTACTCCGAATTTTTCTTTTGTTTCCTTTGCTGCTTGCTCAATACACAGATTGAATAACATCGGGGACAGGCTACAACCCTGTCTCACTCCCTTCCCAACCAATGCTTCCCTTTCATACCCCTTGACTCTTATAACTGCCATTTGGTTTATGCACAATTTGTAAATAGCCTTTCGCTCCCTGTATTTTACCCCAGCCACTCTTAGAATTTGAAAGAGAGTATTCCAGTCAAGATTGTCAAAAGCTTTCTCTAAGTCTACAAACGCTAGAAACGTAGGTTTGCCTTTCCTTAATCTTTCTTCTAAGATAAGTGGTAAGTTCGCCGTCCACTAATGTCAGAATAAGTCAATGCAACATAGTGTTCCAGATTCCTATTCTGCGTCTTGGGGAGGAATCGAGATGTTGCACAAGTATGGGTTCTATTTTTTAGCCATCACGTTTGATATGAAATTCTACAGTGGTTGGGGAATGAAAACGGTAAAATGAAACTCCTTTCAAAAGAACATCTATACGCGATACTGATGTTCTTGGACTCATAGCTTTTATAGGTCATAAAATGTAAGCCTCACGGCCGGTATTGTCTTCTCTTAAAACTTCCGAGCTGATAGGCCGTGCTGGAAGTATAAAACTCACCACTGACGTTTCGTCTCCAACTGCGGGAGACATCATCGGAGGTACAGCGGCGAACTGCGAAGTGAATTCGAGGGAGAGCAGATTATATAGGTAGCACAGAGGGCGCCACTGTCCATCACGTGGCGTCGGCTATTATGAGATTGTCTCTGGTAACGCCAACATTCTCCATTGAAAGTAATCGATCGTCACGCTTGCGGTGCAACGACGACATCCAAATTTTATCCAGTTTAACACCTTCGTCTTTCCTGTTATAATTGCTACGGCGTTTATCAATCTCGATAGGCTGCGAGTTTTTTGATATGACGCTCGTCTCGTTGAATTTTATTTCATGGTCACCTTCCTGGTAAACATGTTCCGCTACGACCGATTTGTCCGTGTGACCCAGGCGGCAATTTCTCTTATGTTCGACAAGACGGGTGTTCACACTTCTCTTTGTGGTACCGATATAAACCTGTCCACGACTACAAGGAATTTTATATACCTCCGGTGTAGCCAAAGGGTGTCGTGCATCTTCTGCCGGCCTTAAAAATTCTTTTATTTTCTTGCTGGGTCTGAAAATAGTCTCCACCCCATACTCGCCTAAAAGTTTCCCAATGCGGTCTGTGACCTTACTAATGAACGGAAGAAAAAGTTTGCCCTCGGACAACCGTTGTTCGTCGTTACTCCTGATTCTCTGCCTAGAGCGAAGTGCTCCATCTATATCCTTGCTAGAATAGCCATTCTTCACGAAAGTTGACCGTAGGTGTTCAATCTCATCTTTTAAATAAACAGGTTCCCAAAGTTTGTACGCCCTGTCTACCAAGGTTTTCATTACACCTCTTTTTTGTCTAGGGTGGTGGTTTGAAGCTACACCTACATCTACATCCATACTCCGCAAGCCACCTGACGGTTTGTGGCGGAGGTTACCCTGAGTACCTCTATTGGTTCTCCCTTCTATTCCAGTCTCGTATTGTACGTGGAAAGAAGGATTGTCGGTATGCTTCTGTGTGGGCTCTAATCTCTCCGATTTTATCCTCATGGTCTCCTCGCGAGATATACGTTGGAGGGAGCAATATACTGCTTTACTCTTCGGTAAAGGTATGTTCTCGAAACTTAAACAAAAGCCCGTACCGAGCTACTGAGCGTCTCTCCTGCAGAGCCTTCCACTGGAGTTTATCTATCATCTGCATAACGCTTTCGCAATTACTAAATGATCCTGTAACAAAGCGCACTGCTCTCTGTTGGATCTTCTCTATCTCTTCTATCAACCCTATCTGGTACGGATCCCACACTGCTGAGCAGTATTCAAGCAGTGGGCGAACAAGCGTACTGTAACCTACTTCCTTTGTTTTCGGATTGCATTTCCTTAGGATTCTTCCAATGAATCTCAGTCTGACATCTGCTTTACCGACGATCAACTTTATATGATCATTCCATTTTAAATCACTCCTAATGCGTACTCCCAGATAATTTATGGAATTAACTGCTTCCAGTTGCTGACCTGCTATTTTGTAGCTAAATGATAAGGGACCTATCTTTTTATGTATTCGCATCACATTACACTTGTCTACATTGAGATTCAATTGCCATTCCGTGCACCATGCGTCAATTTGCTGCAGATCCTCCTGCATTTCAGTACAATTTTCCATTGTTACAACCTCTCGATACACCACAGCATCATCTGCAAAAAGCCTCACTGAACTTCCGATGTCATCCACCAGGTCATTTATGTGTATTGTGAATAGCAACGGTCCTATAACACTCCCCTGCGGCACACCTGAAATCACTCTTACTTCCGAAGACTTCTCTCCATTGAGAATGACATGCTGCGTTCTGTTATCTAAGAACTCCTCAATCCAATCACACAATTGGTCTGATAGTCCATATGCTCTTACTTTGTTCATTAAACGACTGTGGGGAACTGTACCGAACGCCTTGCGGAAGTCAAGAAACACGGCATCTACCTGTGAACCCGTGTCTAAGGCCCTCTGAGTCTCGTGGACGAATAGCGCGAGCTGGGTTTCACACGACCGTCTTTTTCGAAACCCATGCTGATTCCTACAGAGTAGATTTCTAGTCTCCAGAAAAGACATTATACTCGAACATAATACGTGTTCCAAAATTCCACAACTGATCGCCGTTAGAGATATAGGTGTATAGTTCTGCACATCTGTTCGACGTCCCTTCTTGAAAACGGGGATGACCTGTGCCCTTTTGCAATCCTTTGGAACGCTTCGCTCTTCTAGAGACCTACGGTATACCGCTGCAAGAAGGGGGACAAGTTCCTTCGCGTACTCTGTGTAAAATCGAACTGGTATCCCGTCAGGACCAGCGGCCTTTCCTCTTTTGAGCGATTTTAATTGTTTCTCTATCCCTCTGTCGTCTATTTCGATATCTACCATTTTGTGTAGATAACGGTCAGTATGTGTGGTCTTTCTATACACCTTATGGCCCAACGTTCCGTCCCGTCGTCTAAACACAGACACATCCAGAAAATGCAATTGCCGATTCCTTTCCGTCTCCATAGCAAATTGTATTTTGGCATTAATGCTGTTTAAATGTGTCAGGAAGGCATCCAACTGCTGTGCTCCGTGTGTCCATACTACGAAAGTGTCACCGACATAACGATACCGCCTGGCTGGTCTCTTACTGGCAGTCCGCAACGCCCGTTGTTCAAAAGTAAGAGGACATACTATTATCACAGTACTAAAACAAGTTAGCCACAGCAGGACTAACAGGACTGCCCATAGCCATCCCGTCACGTGATCGACAATGCCGCCTTCTGTACTGCCTATATAATCAGCGCTTCCTCTTCGCAGTTCGCCTCTGTACCTCCGAGGATGTCTCCCGCAGTCTCACGCGAAACGTCAGGGGAGAGTTTTACACTTCGGCCACGGCCAATCAGCCCGGAAGTCTTAAGTGAAGAGCTTTTATAGGCTTACTTGAATTCACAGGAATCTCTCAGTCTGGCAGTGAAGCCGTATGTAATACTTTCTTAGTGGGTGTAAGAAGACATACTATTATCACAGTACAAAAAGAAAATTTTTTGTACATGCCGTTAGTTGTTCTACTTTAGAATCCAGGTGACAGGGAAGAAAGGAAAACGGAAGGTGCGACTGCCGCAGTGTCAAACATTGTTGACAGGTTTCTTGTGAACTGTCGGTGTTGTTACTCTCCTCCCAACAGAAAAATAATTATAATATTCACATTTAGTGTAACCTGCCACCAGGAAAATCTCGTTTAATTTCCCAATAAAGAAATTTTTTCTAATAATATAATTTCCAGCTTTAATGTGACCTTCCATTAAGGACTGACTGCATATCGAGATTAATAAGTTTTGACGTCAGCAGCGCTGCGTCGTGGCCCTGTGAAATCATCCTTCAAACTTCCTGGCGGATTAAAACTGTGTGGCGGACCGAGACTCGAACTCAGGACTTTTGCCTTCCGTGGGCAAGTGCTCTACCATCTGAGCTACCCAATCACAACTCACGACCCGTCCTCACAGCCTTACATCCGCCAGCACGTCGTCTCCTATCTTCCAAACTTCACAGAAGCCCTTGCTTCGAGTCTCTGACCGGCACACAGTTTTAATCTGCCAGGAAGTTTCATATCAGCGCACACTCCGGTCCAGAGTGAAAATCTCATTCTGGACAATTCTTACCTGTTAGAATGATGTCGCCGGATAACGCTATCTATATATCTGCTCTAATAAGAAATTTTTAGAACAACTCAGTTTGGAGAAAAAACAACTGATTTTCTTTTGCTTAATTAACATGAGTACGCGCCGGTTTGAGTGGCCGTGCGGTTTTAGGCGCTACAGTCTGGAACCGGGTGACCGCTACGTCCGCAGGTTCGAATCCTGCCTCGGGCATGGATGTGTGTGATGTCCTTAGGGTAGTTAGGTTTAATTACCTCTAAATTCTAGGCGACTGATGACCTCAGAAGTTAAGTCCCATAGTGCTCAGAGCCATGAGTATCCACAGGAAAATTGGTAAAATATTTAACCTCAGATAAATGACTAGCAAAACTTTTCTTCAGAAGAAAAATTATTGAACCATTTCTGCAAAGAATTATATGGGACTTTAACATTACAATTGTGGCTAAATCAGTTGTGGAAATTAACATATGCGCGCGGCAACAAAGATTTTTTTTTATTTATTTATTTTTTTTTTTTATACCACATCGCTCAGGCACCACCACCGTTATGCACGACCGACCTAACACAAGTCAACCGCTGCACTGCCCTGCCGAACTCCATAGCTCAAGTGCTCTGTGCGAGATACAAAACACGACTGCTCTCTGCGAGCTACTAAACTCGACTTAATGCCAAAATTTGCTCTGACCTGCGATTCTATTGTAGCATAGATATTCCATCCAACGAAATTACATCTGCTCAAGTGCGCTAGAGAACAGTAATGAACACCTAATGAACTCCTTACACAGTAGCACGTCCTCTTGCATTGATGCACGCCTGTATTCGTCGTGGCATACTATCCACAAGTTCATCAAGGCACTGTTGGTGCAGATTGTCCCACTCCTCAATGGCGATTCGGTGTAGATCCCTCAGAGTTGTTGGTGGGCCACATTGTCCATAAACAGCCCTAGTCAATCTATCCCAGGTATGTTCGATAAGGTTCATGTCCGGAGAACACAAAAAAATGGTTCAAATGGCTCTGAGCACTATGGGACTTCTAAGGTCATCAGTCCCCTAGAACTTAGAATTACTTAAACGTAACTAACCTAAGGCAGGATTCGAACCTGCGATTGTAGCGATCACGCGGTTGCAGACTGTAGCGCCTTTAACCGCTTGGGCACCCCAGGCGGCCTGGAGAACGCACTGGCCACTCTAGTCGAGCGATGTCATTATCCTGAAGGAAGTCATTCACAAGATGTGGACGACTGGGGCACGAATTGTCGTCCACGAAGACGATTGCGTTACCAATATGCAGCCGATACAGTTGCACTATCGATCGGAGGATGGCATTCACGTATCGTACAGCTGTTACGGCGCCTTCCGTGACCACCAGCGGCGTACGTCGGCACCACATAATGCCGCCCCAAAACATCAGGGAACCTCCACCTTGCTGCACTCGCTGGACAGTGTGTCTAAGGCGTTCAGTCTGACTGGGTTGCGTCCAGACACGTCTCTGACAGTTGTCTGGTTTAAGGCATATGCGACACTCATCGGTGAAGAGAACGTGGTGCCAATCCTGAGCGGTCCATTTGGCATGTTGCTGAGCCCATCTGTACCACGCTGAATGGTGTCGTGGTTACAAAGATGGCCCTCGCCATGGATGTCGGGAGTGAAGTTGCGCACCGTGCAGCCTATTGCGCACAGTTTGAGTCGTAACACGACGTCCCGTGGCTGCACGGAAAGCATTATTCAACATGGCGGCGTTGCTGTCAGGGTCCCTCCCAGGCATAATCCGTAGGTAGCGGTCATCCTCTGCAGTAGTGGGCCTCGGGCAGCCTGAGCGAGGCATGTCATCGACAGTTCCTGTCTCTCTGTATCTCCTCCATGTCCGAACATAACTTTGGTTCACTTCGAGACGCCCGGACACTTCCCTATTTGCGAGCCCTTCCAGGCAGAGAGTAACAATGCAGACGCGATAGAACCGCGGTATTGACCGTCTAGGCACGGTTGAACTACAGAGAACACGAGCCTTGTACCTCCTTCCTGGTGGAATGAATGTAACTAATCGGCTGTCAGACCCCCTCCGTCTAATAGGCGCTGCTCATGCACGGTTGTTTACACCTTTGGGCGGGTTTAGTGACGTCCCTGAACAGTTAAAGGGACTGTGTCTGTGATACAATATCCACAGTCAATAGCTATCTTTAGGAGTGCCAGGAACCGGGGTGAAGCATAATTTTTTTTTATTTTTGTAATAGCACTGGCGTTTCTACCGTTACTGACTCTCTGTTCTCACAGATGTTCAATTCTCATCAACCGTAGACTGGCGCCACAACGTATAACTTGCAGCAATAGAAAATTGCAGCGAAATGCACGAAGATCTGCAGCGCGTAGGCACAACCGGCCGCTGTGGCCGAGCGGTTCTCCGCGCTTCAGTCTGGAGCCGCGCGACCGCTACGGTCGCAGGTTCGAAACTTGCCTCGGGCATGGATGTGCGTTATGTCCTTAGGTTAGTTAGGTTTAAGTAGTTCTAAGTTCTAGGGGACTGATGACTTCACATGTTGAGTCCCATAGTGCTCAGAGTCATTTGAACCACTTGGATAGGTACTGAGTGACAACTGACCCTTAACATAGACAAATGTAATGTATTGTGAATACATAGAAAGAAGGATCCTTTATTGTATGATTATATGATAGCGCAACAAACACTGGTAGCAGTTACTTCTGTAAAATATCTGGGAGTATGCGTGCCGAACAATTTGGAGTGGAATGATCATATAAAATTAATTGTTGGTAAGGCGGGTACCAGGTTGAGACTCATTGGGAGAGTCCTTAGAAAATGTAGTCCATCAACAAAGGAGGTGTCTTCCAAAGCACTCGTTCGACCTATACTCGAGTATTGCTCATCAGTGTGGGATCAGTACCAGGTCGGGTTGACAGAGGAAATACAGAAGATCCAAAGAAGAGCGGCGAGTTTCGTCACAGAGTTATTTGATAACCGTGATAGCGTTACGGAGATGTTTAGCAAACTCGAGTGGGAGACTCTGCAAGAGAGGCGCTCTGCATCGCGGTGTAGCTTGCTGTCCAGGTTTCGAGAGGGTCCGTTTCTGGATGAGGTATCGAATATATTGCTTACCCCTACTCATACTTCCCGAGGAGATCACGAATGTAAAATTAGAGGGATTGGAGCGCGCACGGAGGCTTTCCGGCAGTCGTTCTTCCCGCAAACCGTACGCGACTGGAACAGGAAAGGGAGGCAATGAAAGTGACACGTTAGGTGCCCTCCGCCACACACCGTTGGGTGGCTTGCGGATTATAAATGTAGATGTACATGTATCTGAATAACAGTCTCACTGGATCAGGAAATGGTTCACATATTAGTACGGAGAAGTTTTGGTCTGGCTATCAAATAAGTAGGCAAGACGTTTTTATCTGTTGCTTTTTAATTCATTTCTTGATGAATATTTTCATACAAATATGTGATTGCAATGATCTCTACTCTTTCCGTTACGTATCTTATCAATCCATAAACAACGATGTTATTTATATATCTTTATGAGACTGATATAGGGTAATCGTTAAACTTGTTTTACTCCGACAAGAGACAATAGAAGAAGATCGTCAATTAGTTCTGGTTAAAATAAACTCTAATGACATACAGTCAACGACTTTATGTCAACAAGTCGCTTATGCAGGTATCTGCAGATCGCTGGAAAGATAATAAAAAAGCATACGTGTTTTAAAAATGGATTTATCTACGTGTGTACATACCACATCTCCTCCTAAACCGCTGGACAGATTTTAGCTTGGTATACATATCCCTTTCTTCTAGGTAACAATAGTTGTGGGGGTAAGAATCACTTACCTGTCCAGTTCTGAAGATATGGCGTCATAAACAACTGGATGCGTGAGAAACTGCCCCATCATCAATATCGTTTAAATTTATTACTTCTGTGCAACTAATTTTATTCAGAGTAAGTTTTGCAGACAGTATCCACACATGTCGCTGAATGCACGTAGAAAATTATACCACTGTATAACATATACATCAGGAAATGTGGCGTCATAAACATTGAAATACGCGAAACTTGAAGTTTACATACATTTATTTTTTACTACTAAGACATTCCTACAGTCGAGTAAACATAAGAAAATCCCAGACACCTGATATCCCTTTTTAGGTTTATACTGCGAAGTGAAAACGGGCCTAGGCGGAAACATTAGCCGTCTATAAAGGCCTACGTGTTATAGGCAACTAATAATATCACCATTGTTTGCCTTTATGTTGTAACCTGTATGTCTCCTAACAAGGGAACCTCCCCTTCGCACTCCCCTCAGATTTAGTTATAAGTTGGCACAGTGGATAGGCCTTGAAAAACTGAACACACATCAATCGAGAAAACAGGAAGAAGTTGTGTGGAACTATGAAAAAATAAGCAAAATATACAAACTGACTAGTCTATAGGAAAGATAGGCAACATCAGGGATAGTGTGACCTCAGGAGCGCCGTGGTCTCGTGGTTAGTGTGAGCAGCTGGGTAACAGGCGGTCATTGGTTCAAGTCTTCCCTCGAGTGAAAAGTTTAATTTTTTATTTTCAGTTTATGTGACAAACTCTTATGTTTCCATCAGTTTTTTGGGAGTGATTATCACATCCACAAGAAAACCTAAATCGGGCAAGGTAGAAGAATCTTTTTACCCATTCGCCAAGTGTACAAGTTAGGTGGGTCGACAACATATTCCTGTCATGTGACGCACATGCCGTCACCATTGTCGTATAGAATGCATCAGACGTGTTTTTCTGTGGAGGAATCGGTTGACCTATGACCTTGCGATCAAATGTTTTCGGTTCCCATTGGAGAGGCACGTCCTTTCGTCTACTAATCGTACGGTTTTGCGGTGCGGTCGCAAAACACAGACACTAAACTTATTACAGTGAACAGAGACGTCAATGAACGAACGGACAGATCATAACTTTGCCAAAATAAAGTAATCCTTTCACTCGCGGGAAGACTTGACCCAAGAACCTCTCACACCGCAGCTGCTCACGCTAACCACGGAACCACGGCGCTCCTGTGCTCACATTATCCCTGATGCTGCATATCTTGCGCATAGGCTACCCAGTTTGTATATTTTGCTTATTTTTTCATAGTTCCACACAACTTCTTCCTGTTTTCTCGATTGATTTGTGTTCAGTTTTTCAAGGCCTATGCACTGTGCCAACTTATAACTAAATCTGATGGGGGTGCGATGGGGAGGTTCCCTTGTAAGATCCGATGATGGCGGCTTCAGTTTCGCCGAAACCGGTAATCAAGGAATAAAAAGAATTTTTGCGATCTTGGCTACCAGTTTATTGTTTTATAAAGAGTGAGTAAAAAGGACTCTGCAACTATGGAATGACGTGTAGATTTGTTGAGATAACTTACAGAATCGGTAGGTGTGTCATTTTGTTCCAAACAACGTCAAGTTTGATTCACGTAGTGCGTCAGTATCCCTTTCCGCCACCAGGAGCGCCAGTGTAGCGGCACAACTAAAATGGCTACTTTCTCCTTCACGGAGAAAACTGCGTATCTACATAAGTTTGAAAACATTTTTAGTTCCTTAGATCGATGAAGATGGCCGAGATGGGATGGTCAACCACCACCTGGACGGTGCATCACCCAATTCCGCCACGGAAGTTAGAGGTTTCCTCGATAATCGCTTCCCAGTTTTGTGGATGGCCGTGATGGGCCAACCGCATGGTCACCTCTTTCCCCAGACTTGACACGACTGGATTTGTTTCTCTATCAGTGTGGGATAGACCGTCAGGGAGAGAGCAACTGGAGTACACCTTTCGTTTGTTATACGGGGTGTTCAAAAAGTCTCTCCGCAGTTCGCCTGTCTGGGTTACTTCCCTTCGAGTGGATTCTCCTAACGTTCCACTGTGTCATTTATCTCAGCCAGCGTCAATAGTATCGTTGGTGTGTGTCGTCACGTGTTGACGTCAACGTTTAAGTTTAGTTTCTTTGTTCGTCTGTTTCGTTTTTGTCACTGTTAAAATGCTAACCTTTGAAGAACGTGTATGTTTAGTCGAACAAGTGATCAAAGCTGGCGGTAAATACACGGTTTCAGTTGGTCAAACATTTAATTCATTTTTTTTCGGACACAACACTCCCACATCACGATACTGGGAGAGATTTAATTAACAAATTTCGAAGTACGGGTTCAGTGACAGATGCAGCGAGATGTGGCCGTCCTAGCGTTTTGTCTGAGGATAAACTACTCATATTTCCGGTAAAATATCCACGAGTCCCAACAAGTCAGTAAGAAAACTCTCCCTGGAAGTCGATGTTAGTGTCGGAACGGCCCACACAGCTGTAAGGAAAGAATAAGAACTTCTCCCATGCAAAGTGACAGTCGTGCAAGAACTGAAAAATACTGATCGTGGAAACAGACTACATTATTGTCAATGGTTCAAAAATTTCGTTCGACAACATGGAAGGGATATTCGTAATGAAACGTTTTTCACTGATGAGGCTTCGTTTCATTTGTCCAGGTACATGAACTCTCATAATTCTCGTATGTGGAGTACCGCAAAGCCACTGTGTATTCATGAGAAACCACTCCATTCTGTGAAAAAAGGAGTTTGCATTGCAATTTCTATACGTCAGATTGTGGGTCCCATATTTCTCAACGAAACAATAAACGCACAACGATACTGCAGTGATATTCTGTACACATTCATAGAACTTGTGTTACGTGAAATACTGAACGGTTATTTTCAACAAGATGGTGCAACCGCGCATACAGCTCGCGTTTCAATGTCACTGCTTGCTGATGTTTTTGGTGCTCGCATAATTTCACAGGGAATTTGGCCTCCACCATCGCCTGACCTAACACCACCTGACTTTTTCTTCTGCGGTGCAGTGAAAGTAACTGTCTATAAAAACTGTCCAGGATTCACCGATGTATTGAAAAATGCAATATCCGCTTTCACTACTTCTGTTACAGAAGAAATGTTACAGGTTGTGTTTGGAAACATGATTAGACGAATTGAATTGTGTATTCAACAGCAGGGGGGACATTTTCAACATTTAATGTGCGAATTTGTAAGTAAAAATGAGTATTCAGTAAATTAATAACTTGTATTTCACTGAGTTTCATTTCGGTATATTCACTGCGGCATACGTCACGCGGAGAGACTTTTTGAACACCCCGTATATTTTTACGAGCTTCCCGCGGAGCGACTTATGTTTACAGATACCTATGTAGTTACTAGTTTATTTTTATAATTTCTTGCATATTTGAGTGCTTACTAGGCACAATCTTTTATTTCAATAACAGTGTAGCATACAGTACCGGCGTTGCTATCGATCCTTACATCGACCCCTGTTTCGTACAGCCTTTTGTTTGTTTTGGTTAGTGTAGCAAAATGTCGGTACCAATGATGTATCGCTCTGGATCGGAGGAGATTCTCTCTGGTTTCGGGCGGCTAGCGGGAAATGGTATAGACTGCCAGTCTTTCTTGCGAGATTAAGGCGGACTGGGGTCATATGGTGCAGAGCCGAGTGAAGGGTCTGAATCAAAGGCTCAGACAGTTCTGTGACCGTGTAGGCTGCAGATTCCTTGACTTGGGCCATCGCGTGGTGGATATCCGGGTTCCGCTTAATAGGTCATTAGTCCACTACACACAGGAGGCGACTACACAGGTAGCTGGGGCTGTGTGGAAGAGGCTGGGTGGTTTTTAAGGTTAAGAGAGCCTCAGGAAACCACAGATAGGGCGTCCGTCTGAAAGGGCGCAGGTAAAACACAGTAAAGTAGTTGTAGAAACGATCGGTACTGTAGTTGTAAATTGTCGTAGCTGTGTTGGAAAACAACCAGAGCTCTAAGCCCTAAAAGAAAGCACTGATGTTCAAATAATTATAGGTACAGAAAGCTTGCTAAAGCCGGAAATAAGTTCAGCCGTAATTTTTCAAACAATCTAACACTGTTCGGAGGGGTTAGATTAAATACAGTGGAGTATCTATTGTTGTGGGAAGTAGTTTGCCTTGTAGTGAAACTGAAGTATGTAGTTCCTGCGAAATAGTATGGGTCGAGGTTATACTTGACAATCGGACTAAGCTATTAATTGGATCGTTTTACCGAACCCCCGACTCAGAAGATACAGTTGCCGGACAGTTCAGAGAAAACTTGAGTCTGATTTCAAATAATTACCCCGCTCATACAATTATAGTCGGTCGTGACTTCCACCTACCCTCGATTTGCTGGAAAATTATACGTTTAAAGCCGGTGGTAGGCATAAAACGTCATCCGAAATTGCACTCAATGCTTCCTCAAAAAATTATTTTGAACAATTAGTTTATCATCCCACTCGATGCGTAAATAATTTTGAAAGCGTACTTGACCTTTTACCAGCAAATAATCCTGGACAAATAGAGAGTATTCTGACGAATACAGGGATTAGCGACCACAATGCGGTTGTTGCCAGGCTAAATACCGTAACAAAACTGTCAAAAAGAAACATAAAGTATACCTACTTAAAAAAGCTGATGAAAATGCCTTTTATGACACAGCCTTCACTCCTTCCGATCTGACCATGTAAGCGTAGAAAAGATGTGGAATGATTTCAAAGAGATAGTATCGACAGTAATATATATATATATATATATATATATATATATATATATATATATATATATATATATATATATATATAATAAATTGATAAGTGATGGTACTGATCCCTCATGTTACACAAAATGGGTCAGATAGCTCTTGCAGTAGCAACAAGAAAAGCACGCTAAATTTAAAAGAATGAAAAATCCTCATGATTGGAAACGTTTTGCAGAAGTTCGAAATATAGCACGTACTTGAATGCGAGATGGTTTTAATAATTTCCACAACGAAACTCTGTCACGAAATCTGGCAGGAAACCCAAAGAGATTCTGGTCGTACATAAAGCAAACGGTGGCAAGACGCAATCAATACCTACGCTGCGCAATAACAACGGTGACGTCAGTAATGACACTGTCACTAATGCAGAGTTAAGTAAATTTCCAATCAAGAACAACTGCCAAGATGAGAAACATAGAAATAGATATCCTCGGCGTAACGAAGCAGCTTAAATCACTTAATATAGGCAAGGCCTCCGGTGCAGATTGTATACCAGTCAGGTCCGTTTCAGAATATGATGATACAATAGCTCCATATTATAAGATGTCGTGGTCTCCTGACCTTCATCACTTACATATTCCGCCCTCACAATCATATTTTGCACATCAAGATGCTCCATTCGAACCCAAACTCGATAAGATAAAGTCAATGTTTTATGAATCATGTAAACAATATGCAAAAAACTAGTAAATCGCAAATGCACACCGAGATTGAAATACTCGAGGCTGGCATACACACACACATTCCAGACATGCAGTCAAAGGAGCTTTTAGTTCGAGAGAGATAACCGCATGCCAGGAGGCCGGTCACTTCAGAGGACAACTCAGTGGATCTATGTCGGGGCGCGACTGCCCCTAGAGCAGACAGCGTTTGCCCGAGTGAAAGGAAGAACGACCCTGAGTTCGGCTTAAAAGCAAATTCCACTACGTTGTGTGGGAGCGCCCAGCCTACGCATTCTTTACACATAGCATGCTGTTTCAGAGATTTTCACAGGGAGACAGCAAACGCCAAACGCCGATACTACAGATTTCCGTATTGGTCGCCTTAAACAAAATGTCATTCTCCCCTTTTAGAAGAGCAATGCTGATTGGC
The DNA here is from genome assembly GCF_023897955.1 of Schistocerca gregaria. NCBI lineage: Eukaryota > Metazoa > Arthropoda > Insecta > Orthoptera > Acrididae > Schistocerca > Schistocerca gregaria. Next base: position 58,634,367 of record NC_064930.1, on the reverse strand, counting down.
AGACGATATTTCTGACGCCTTGAGCTGAACGACTAATGGAAGAGACCGAAAGATATACCCCTTCATATCTGGCGTGGAGAGGGGCTGTTCCGTTGTTGCTCTTTGAGTGAGGAACAAGTCTCTCCTCAGTACTTCACTGGGAGAGCACCTCTGTCGAGAGCGAATCGAAGTGCGACTCTATATTGATTCCTTGCGTTTAAGCGTTGTTCACTGTGTTGTCCGACACACTTATTGTGCGATGTGAACGGACAGAGTAATAGTTAAACGCCTGCGAGCGAATTTTTGAGTGGAATCGTGGTGGACTGGTTATCTGAACGGTGTACCACGCCAATAGTCTAGGGGCGAATAAGAGTCCTTGACTTCATCAAGGCATAGGGAGAGTTTGACTGGCGGAGGTCAATCCAGATAGAACGAGAGTCATCTTATTTGTCAGCAGCGAGCAGCGCAGACAGCAGTCATCGAAGCTTACCGTATCGTGAGCTAGAGGTATTGTGAGCCCCATATTTCTTCCACAACAGTACACTTCACTGCATTTCACACACGACAGCCTCAATCGTACCTAGCAACATTCTAAAGGATAATTATTCAAGCTGAGTAGGTGCGCCTCTCAGCCATTCTGCCATTCTGCCATCTGAACGGTGTACCACGCCAATAGTCTAGGGGCGAATAAGAGTCCTTGACTTCATCAAGGCATAGGGAGAAATTTCATTAGCGAATCCTATCCTTAAGAGATAACTTCACATTCTGAAAAGAACCAGGATATAACTTGTTTAATTCATAACTAAAAGTGCCATTGCGATTTCCCAGAATTTTTGCAAAATAAATAATAATTTGCGTTAGTTTCATGTTTTTCTTACACTAACTAACACCACTCCAGTACCCAAGTATCCAAATAGTTACGTAAGAAATTTTGTGAATTTTTGTGGCTTTTCCTTACAGCAAACGACTCCAGAAGATATTTATTGCTGAAAGTTTTTCAGGCACTTCTCTATAGAACGTTAGCAGCGTCTGTCTGACTTCTGTAGTAGTGTGGGGGTGGAAATAGCATCTTGCAGGAGCCACAGGGTATAGGGTACATCTCAGATTAATCCGCAGCGCACAGAAAATGGCGACCCTGCCATGATAGGTGAAATAGGTAAGCTACCAGTATAGGAAAGTGTCAGGATAGTTACGTACAGTAGGCCGCAGCAGTAGCACTTTGAAGAACTTTCTTTCAAGTATTAAATAGCTATTTGCAAAGATTGTGATCAGAATAGATGCAGGTAGTGAAGAAAGCAGAATTGTAGGGAAAAGGGCATGTATTATTGTGTTGGAAAATTTTGCATTTTTTACTATTTTTGTGTAGCTGTTAGGGCACAGGATTTTCAGGTGATAGGCACAGACGCAGATTGTCACAGAGGACGCAGTGTGACGCAGCATCATATAAGCTAGAATTAAGAAATAACATTTTTCTCCCTTTGCAAGCGCACAGATGGAGATTGGAGACTGTAGCAGAGCAGACACAACATTAGCTGAGAAGTCATGACGTTGTTGTTGTTGTTGTTGGTTCAACCAGCAGTTTTGTAGATTGGGTTGTGGTGTGTTGAAAGAATTTCCACGTTAACGAGAACACAAGCCAAAAGGTTAAGTGAGAGACAGCACGTAGACAAGATGGGGGAGAATCAACCAGACAGACAGCAAGTACAGGGTGTTTCAAACATGACCAGTATATTTGAAACGGCAATAAAAACTAAACGAGCAGCGATAGAAATACACCGTTTGTTGCAATATGCTTGGGACAACAGTACATTTTCAGGCGGACAAACTTTCAAAATTACAGTAGTTACAATTGTCAACAACAGATGGCGCTGTGGTCTGGGAAACTCTATAGTACGATATTTTCCACATTTTCCACCATGCGTAGCAATAATATGGCGTAGTCTCTGAATGAAATTACCCGAAACCTTTGACAACGTGTCTGGCGGAATGGCTTCACATGCAGATGAGATGTACTGCTTCAGCTGTTCAATTGTTTCTGGATTCTGGCGGTACACCTGGTCTTTCAAGTGTCCCCACAGAAAGAAGTCACAGGGGTTCATGTCTGGAGAATAGGGAGGCCAATCCACGCCGCCTCCTGTATGTTTCGGATAGCCCAAAGCAATCACACGATCATCGAAATATTCATTCAGGAAATTAAAGACGTCGGCCATGCGATGTGGCCGGGCACCATCTTGCATAAACCACGAGGTGTTCGCAGTGTCGTCTAAGGCAGTTTGTACCGCCACAAATTCATGAAGAATGTCCAGATAGCGCGATGCAGTAATCGTTTCGGATCTGAAAAATGGGCCAATGATTCCTTTGGAAGAAATGGCGGCCCAGACCAGTACTTTTTGGGGATGCAGGAACGATGGGACCGTAACATGGGGCTTTTCGGTTCCCCATATGCGCCAGTTCTGTTTATTGACGAAGCCGTCCAGGTAAAAATAAGCTGCGTCAGTAAACCAAATGCTGCCCACATGGATATCGCCGTCATCAATCCTGTGCACTATATCGTTAACGAATGTCTCTCGTGCAGCAATGGTAGTGGCGCTGAGGGGTTGCCGCGTTTGAATTTTGTACGGATAGAGGTGTAAACTCTGGCGCATGAGACGATACGTGGACGTTGGCGTCATTTGGACCGCAGCTGCAACATGGCGAACGGAAACCAGAGGCCGCTGTCGGATCACCTGCTGCACTAGCTGCGCGTTGCCCTCTGTGGTTGCCGTACGTGGTCGCCCTACCTTTGCGGTACGTTCATCCGTCACGTTCTCAGTCCATTGAAATTTTTCAAACAGATCCTTTATTGTATCGCTTTTCGGTCCTTTGGTTACATTAAACCTCCGTTGAAAACTTGGTCTTGTTGTAACAACACTGTGTTCTAGGCGGTGGAATTCCAACACCAGAAAAATCCTCTGTTCTAAGGAATAAACCATGTTGTCCACAGCACACTTGCACGTTGTGAACAGCACACGCTTACAGCAGAAAGACGACGTACAGAATGGTGCACCCACAGATTGCGTTGGCTTCTATATCTTTCACATCACTTGCAGCGCCATCTGTTGTTGAAAATTGTAACTACTCTAATTTCGAAAGTTTGTCCGCCTGAAAATGTACTGTTGTCCCAAGCATATTGCAACAAACGGTGTATTTCTATCGCTGCTCGTTTAGTTTTTATTGCCGTTTCAAATATACCAGTCATTTTTGAAACACCCTGTATGAATCTATAGCCGAGGATTTGACGTTGAAATCGCGACACAAGCAATCATAGATAGTGGGAGTCAAGTGACGGCTATATCAGAAAGCCTATTTGAAAGGTGCAATAGAGAGAAAGAATTACCGATTTTAAGAACAAAAAGGATAAGAGTTTTTGGAGCCTTAGGAAAAAATGCAACAGAGGTGAAATACGAAACACGTCTTTCATTCAATTGCCAAGTTTACGAATTTGAAAACAATTTTATAATCGTACCAAAACTTACGGCTGATATGATAATCGGTGTAGATTTCATTAATGGCAAGGTTCACATTTGCGTACCACAAGGCTTCGTAACAGTAGATGATGTAATAGTATATTTTATTCAAAATTCGATCGATGAAAATGAACAGGGAAAAGTAAAGCAATTACATTTACGTCAAGAAGTGAATGAAATAGACGAGGAGAAACACCCTAGATATATGTTTGAGGAAAACCTTGACCCACTCGCACCTGAAATAGTAAAAGAAATTCATCAAGAGATTAGTAAGAAGATAGAGGAAATAGATGATATTGCGCTCCACGATAAAAAAAACTTACAAGGCATATTGAGATCACATGCGGAGTTATTTGCACCAAAGACAGGTAGCAATAAAGATTTTCAATACAAATTTGAGGTCAAAGATCATAAACCCTTTTGTGTTCCACCTTATTCCATACCATATACTTATCGAGAACAAGTATTTCTTGATATCAGAAAAATGGTGGATGATGACATAATTGAACCTGCCAAGTCACCATATAATTCACCCTTACACGTTGCAAGTAAGAAGGATGGGAGAATACGTTTGGTACTCGATTCAAGACAATTATAATTTCGGAAACAGATACATCAGAGAAATTGGAAGAGTTGATTCAGAAGTTTCATGGAGTACAGATTTTTTCATCCATTCATTTGCGTTCAAGTTTTTGACAAATAGAATTGGAGCATTCATGTCGAAAATACACAGCCTTTATTGTCTTTGGTCGTTGCTACCAAATCAAACGTTTACCGTTTGGCCTCGAAATTTCGTCAGCCGCCTTTATTCGCGGTCTGAATTCTCTACTGCCCGCATCTCGTGGTCGTGCGGTAGCGTTCTCGCTTCCCGCGCCCGTGTTCCCGGGTTCGATTCCTGGGGGGTCAGGGATTTTCTCTGCCTCGTGATGGCTGGGTGTTGTGTGATGTCCCTATGTTAGTTAGGTTTAAGTAGTTCTAAGTTCTAGGGAACTGATGACCATAGATGTTAAGTCCCATAGTGTTCAGAGCCATTTGAACCCTTTTTTTTAAATTCTATACTGAATTTCGACATACTTCAGAAAATTACTTTTGGACGACGTTCTTGCGTCGGAGGCAACTTGGGCAGAACATAATTATATAATGGATAATTTCCTACAAATTATGAAAAAACATGGGGTCACCGTCAACATTACTATATCGCATTTTGGAAAACCAGAAATTAAATTTTTAGGACACAACATATGTGCAAAAGGTATAACGCCAGACGAGACGAAGATAGACGCTATTCGTAATATTCCCATTCCCTACAACAAGAAAAGTCTAAGGAGATTCTTGGGGTTGATAAATTTTTACAAAAAATTAATATGGATAGACACTCCTGCAGCACCGAGACTGTGTCCACTGACAGGAAAAAACACACCCTGGACATGATATAAACAAGCAGATGAAGAATTTTATAAGTTGAAGGAGGCATTGAATAATGCTCCCATTTTACCACATCGAGATTTACGTCAGGAGTTCTGTCTAGTAACTGATGGTGCAAAGACCGGACTAGGGGCGGTGGTATTTCAACAAATTGAGGAAAACGGTAAGAAAATACCTAAAACAGTAGCCTTTGGAAGCAGAGTACTATCGAAAGCAGAAAAGAATTGTTCCATAACAGAATTAGAAGCTCTAGCCATAGTATGGGCATTTCAAAAATTTCGACATTTTCTGTTTGGCAGAAAAACACAAGTATACACAGACCATAAAGCATTAGAGTCTTTAATCTCCTCCAAATTAACCCACGGACGTTTGGCAAGATAGGTGCAAATACTGCAGGAGTATGACTTTTCAATCACATACACACCAGGACCTGAAAATATTCTGGCCGATGCATTGTCTCGTTCACCACAGAGAATGGCAGAGGACCAGAAAATCAACATTGAAGATGAAGAGCGGACTATCCATTATCTAAAAAACGTACCATTCGAAATTTTTATCAAATGCTTTAAAAAATTTATCTGACGAACAAAACAAAAATCAGACCCTCCTCAAGATCAAACACCAACTTACCGATAAAACCAACACAGAAATTAGAAAAAAATACATAGTAAAGGATAATATACTATTTTTCAAAAGTAATAATAATACTTCACAGTGGTTAGCATGCATCCCTGACGAACTTATTTATAAATACATTTGGTACACCCACTTTAGCAGTGGACATTTTGGACCCAAGAAAGGCTATCTAAAAATGAAACAAACAGTACACTTCCCAAACATGGAACGACGTATTCGATGCTTTCTTAAAAGTTGTAAAAAATGCATACAGTCAAAACATGTGACATAACAGACCAGACCCCCAATTATCCCTGATAAATTAAGACAGATTGCTGCAACCGGTAGTTACGGTCCAATTCCACGAACAAGGAAAGTCTTCACATACATATTTGTTGTAACTGAACTAGCATCAAAATACACTACACCTACACCCTTAAAGAAAGCCACTGGATTTAAGATTAGTAAAGCACTTCAAAAGGACATTATACAACAAGTCGGGAGAGTGAAAAGAATCATCTCAGATAATGGTCCCCAATACAAAAAATGGTTCAAATGGCTCTGTGCACTATGGGACTTAACATCTATGGTCATCAGTCCCCTAGAACTTAGAACTACTTAAACCTAACTAACCTAAGGACATCGCACAACACCCAGCCATCACGAGGCAGAGAAGATCCCTGACCCCGGCGGGAATCGAACCCGGGAACCCGGGCGTGGGAAGCGAAAACGCTACCGCACGACCACGAGATGCGGGCGGCCCCAATACAGATCAGTGCATTGGAAAAACACAGTAGACAAATCAAAAATCAACTCACCTTTATTTCCAAATGTAAACCAAGTTGAAATCTGGACGAACATACTATGAAAGATTTGGGCACACTTTGTAGACTGTTTTGTAGAAAGAACCATTGTACTAGGGACCTATATCTACGAGATTTCCAAGAGGTAATTAATGAGGCACCACATAGTACCACGCCTTATCCACCAATTCAAGTGTTAAAGAATATAGATCCACCAGAAAAAAATAAAAGATATCATTAAATTTCCAGTTATTCCCCAAAAGCAACATAGACAAATCGTCGCTTCTGTCCTACAAAACATTCGCTCAGCAGCAATGAGACGTAAATTCACTCAAGACAAATCTGCTACAAAGAAACGCCTCACACTGGGCCACAAGGTATTCGTAAAAACTCATTACCTTTCACATAAGAGTCAAAATAAATGCAGAATTTTTTTTGCAATCTATAAAGGGCCGATGATAATTTCCAGGATCGCTCACGAAAATGCCGTAGAGCTAACGAACCCAAAAACATGTAAAAGTATTGGCAACTGCCGCGTGAGCCACCTAAAAGAATGTGAGTGAAAGAAATGGTAAAAGAGAAGAAATGGAAACAGGCAGAGGGGCAATCGCAAATCGTGTACTAACCACTAAATCAAAAAATAAATTAAGAATCAACAAAATAACACAATAATTAAAAGAAAAAGAGACACAATTCACACTAACAATCTCTTGTAGTATCAAGTACACTACAACATGCACACAAACAATAAGTGGTACATAACAATTAAAAGAATGAAGAAGTGGTAGGACATAATTAGAATAAAGAAAAGATATATATATATATAAATATATATATATAATTTTTTTGCCGCTATCAAAAAAATTTTGCATTATACAAAATATGTAAAAAAATATGTAAAACAAAAATTGTAAATATTTGTACGCGTCACAGGGACATCGCCATCAACACCAATCATCAGCTCCCTTAACACCAGATGCTTCGAGATAGCGACGGAGAGGGTACAGACATGTTGAGAAAGCACTTAGGGCAATAACAACAACATGAAGACGAACGCCACACTGGAAATGCAGGTTGCAACCACGTTGGACTTCAGGAGGACAACGCACAGCACGGACATTTCATATGTCACGAAACTGCTACACAACAGAAGAGCGTGGAGAGAATCATAATACGACGAGACGACAATGAAGGTACAAAAAATTACTAAGACCTACAAACTCATCAAGTAACATTTGAAAATGCAGTCAGATCCTACAAATCCTATATCACTCCTGCACTAAAATTCACATATTCCTAGCCCAAGAGGAACAGAAGAATGCAAGAAAGAAGAGAAGAACAGAAGATGCAAGACGAAGAAAGGCAGAAGACAGCAAGATACCTTTCTCTCTTATCCTACAAAGCAAATTGCTACAAACGTCTTTCCATGAACTTTGAGGCATGGCAACTACTACAACCACCTCTCCAAAAGTAAACCTTGAATCGTCAAACAAATACAAGCGAACGGCAAACGGAATATTAAGTAGTACCAACCAACATTATCTAGAAATAGATTCAGTAAAATGAACAGTATTCTCCCTACCACATCACCAAATTGCCATACCGAACCAGGTGTGAAATACCAAGACGTCACAGCACGACATTGGGTGACGATCGTGGGTAGTCAACTACAGTCATCGGACTGCCGTACCGTCTCGGGTGTGACAGCAAAGGAGTACCAAGACATCACTGTTTATGCAGTAAGCCACAGTCATCAGCACCGGTTAGAAGCACCCCTCCATGATGACAGTGCCAACGAGTAAGACCCGGCATCGCATGCTACAGTGCTTCTCTCATGATTTGTCACACCCGTACAAATGAGTCGACGCCTTTCAGTATTTCAGTGGGGATCGTCGAGCACAGAAACTGACGCAGCAAAACAGGTAAAGACTGATATAACACAAATGTAGAGTTAAGAAAATGATATATTTGTAAAAATATCTTGTTGGGTAGAACAACAGATTAGCAGAATGAGATTTTCACTCTGCAGCGGAGTGTGCGCTGATCTGAAACTTCCCGGCAGATTAAAACAGTTTTAATCTGCCAAGAAGTTTCATATCAGCGCACACACCGCTGCAGAGTGAAAATCTCATTCTGGAAACATCCCCCAGGCTGTGGCTAAGCCATGTCTCCGCAATATCCTTTCTTTCAGGAGTGCTAGTTCTGCAAGGGTCGCAGGAGAGCTTCTGTAAAGTTTGGAAGGTAGGAGACGAGGTACTGGAGAAGTAAAGCTGTGAGTACCGGGTCTGAGTCGTGCTTGGGTAGCTCAGATGGTAGAGCACTTGCCCGCGAAAGGGAAAGGTCCCGAGTTCGAGTCTCAGTCGGGCACACAGTTTTAATCTGCCAGGAAGTTTCAACAGAATAGCAGATCAACCCCACGTTCACCACAGAATATTTAGCAGTTATATAGAACCACTCGCTCACAGAAAGATCCGTACCTAAAGACTGGAAAATTGCTCAAGTCACACCAATACCCAAAGAGGGAAGTAGGAGTAATCCGCTGAATTACGGGTCTATATCGCTAACGTCAATTTGCACTAGGGTTTTAAAACATATACTGTATTCGAACATTATGAAGTACCTCGAAGAAAACGATTTATTGTAACATAGCACGAATTCAGAAAATATCCTTCTTGTGAAACACAACTAGCTCTTCCTACTCATGAAATAATGAGTGATATCGACAGGGAATGTCAAAATTATTCCATGTTTTCAGATTTCCAGAAGGCTTTCGACACCGTTCCTCACAAGAGTCTTCCAACCAAACTGCGTGCCTACGAAGTATCGCCTCAGTCGTGCGACTGGATACGTGATTTCCTGTCAGAAAGGTCACAGTTCGTAGTAATAGACAGAAGGACATCGAGTAAAACAGAAGTAATATCCGGCGTTCCCCAAGGAAGTGTTATAGGCCCTCTATTGTTCCCGATCTATATTAACGACATAGGAGACAATCTGAGTAGCCGTCTTAGATTGTTTGCAGATGATGCTGTCATTTACCGTCTTGTAAAGTCATCAGATAATCAAAATGACATGTAAAATGATTTAGATAAGATATCTGTAGGGTGCGAAATGTGGCAACTGACTCTCCAATAAAGAAATGTGCGAAGTTATTCACACGAGTACTAAAATAAATGAGCTCAGTTTCGATTACGCGATAAGTCACACAAATCTGAAGGCTGTAAATTCAACTAAATACTTAGGGATTACAATTACAAATAATCTAAATTGGACGATTACATAGATAATATTGTGGGTAGAGCAAACCAAAGACGGCGATTCATTGACAGAGCACTTAGAAGATGCAACAGGTCTACCAAAGAGACTGCTTACACCAGCTTGTCCGCCCTATTCTGGAGTACTGCTGTGGGGTGTGGGATCCGCATCAGGTGGGACTGACGGATGACATCGAAAAAGTACAGAGAAGGGCAGCTCGTTTTGTACTATCGCGAAATAGGGGAGATAGTGTCACAGACATGATATTTGAATTGGAGTGGAAATCATTAAAACAAAGGCGTTTTTCGTTGCGACGGGATCTTCTCATGAAATTCCAATCACCAGTTTCCTCCTCCGATTGCGAAAACATTCTGTTGGCACCCACCTACATAGGGAGAAATGATCATCACGATAAAATAAGAGAAATCAGGGCTCGCACAGAAAGATTTAAGTGCTCGTTTTTCCCGCGTGCCGTTCGAGAGTGGAAGGGCAGAGAGACAGCATGAAGGTGGTTCATTCAACCCTCTGCCAGGCACTTTATTGTGAATAGCACAGTAATCACGTAGATGTAGATGTAACGAGGTACCCTACCGTACAATTTAGCCGACCTGAAAAATCAAATCTACTCTGCTGTTGCACAAGTTACGTCCGATTTGCTACAGACAGTGTGAGAAAATACTGATTACCGGTGGGATATTTGCCACGTCCCAAATAGTTATCACATGGAACCAAAATGTCACTCGACACTTTTATGTGAAACTTGAGGTTAAAAAATGGCTCTCAGCACTATTGGACTCAACTGCTGTGGTGATTAGTCCCCTAGAACTTAGAACTACTTAAACCTAACTAACCCAAGGGCATCACACACATCCATGCCCGAGGCAGGATTCGAACCTGCGACCGTAGCAGTCGCACGGTTCCGGACTGCGCGCCTAGAACCGCGAGACCACCGCGGCCGGCAAACTTGAGGTTATTTGCTACAAAATGACACATCTGCCTATTCGGTAAGGTATCTCAATAAATTTATGTATCATTCCAGAGTCGTAAAGTTCTTTTTCTACATTTACTACATCTACAACGATATTCTGCAAATCACACTTAAGTGCCTGGCAGAGAGTTCATCGAAAGACCTTTACAATAATCCCTATTATTCCAATCTCTAACAGCGTGCGTAAAAAACGGACATTTATATCTTTCCATGAGGACCCAGATTTCCCTTGTCTTACTATGGTGATCAATTCTCCCTATGCAGGTCGCCATCAACAACATATTTTTGCATTCGGAGGAGAAAGTTGGTGATTAAAATTTCTTGAGACGATTCCCCCGCAACGGAAAACGTCTTTGTTTTAATGATGTCCACCCCAAATTCTGTAGCATGTCAGTGACTAGGGCGTAAACGACCCGGGACAACCGGGAGATGCGGGAAAAACCCAGGAATTTTTTCATCCGGGAGAAAGCCGGGAAAAATCCGGGCATTGTTTTAGAATTCTGGGAATTTATCTTTGTTTTACACTATGGCCACTCATACTGCTACACCAAGAAGAAATGCAGACGATAAACGGGTATTCATTCGAGAAATACACTCCTGGAAATTGAAATAAGAACACCGTGAATTCATTGTGGCGCTCACCTGCACGGCGCCAAACACGCATACGACCATCATTGGCACCGAGGCAGAAGCGACTCTCATTGCTGAAGACGACACGTCTCCATTCGTCCCTCCATTCACGCCTGTCGAGACACCACTGGAGGCGGGCTGCACGATGTTGGGGCGTGAGCGGAAGACGGCCTAACGGTGTCCGGGACCGTAGCCCAGCTTCATGGAGACGGTTGCGAATGGTCCTCGCCGATACCCCAGGAGCAACAGTGTCCCTAATTTGCTGGGAAGTGGCGGTGCGGTCCCCTACGGCACAGCGTAGGATCCTACGGTCTTGGCGTGCATCCGTGCGTCGCTGCGGTCCGGTCCCAGGTCGACGGGCACGTGCACCTTCCGCCGACCACTGGCGACAACATCGATGTACTGTGGAGACCTCACGCCCCACGTGTTGAGCAATTCGGCGGTACGTCCAGCCGGCCTCCCGCATGCCCACTATACGCCCTCGCTCAAAGTCCGTCAACTGCACATACGGTTCACGTCCACGCTGTCGCGGCATGCTACCAGTGTTAAAGACTGCTATGGAGCTCCGTATGCCACGGCAAACTGGCTGACACTGACGGCGGCGGTGCACAAATGCTGCGCAGCTAGCGCCATTCGACGGCCAACACCGCGGTTCCTGGTGTGTCCGCTGTGCCGTGCGTGTGATCATTGCTTGTACAGCCCTCTCGCAGTGTCCGGAGCAAGTATGGTGGGTCTGACACACCGGTGTCAATGTGTTTTTTTTTTCCATTTCCAGGAGTGTATATTATACTAGAACTGACATGTGATTACATCTTCACGCAATTTGGGTGCATAGATCCTGAGAAATCACTACCCAGAACAACCACCTCTGGCCGTAATAACGCGTAGTCCGGAACAACGGCCTGATGACCTCAGAAAAGTCCCATGGTGCCCAGAGCCATTTTGTTCGCTGCCTTTCAGGTGCACGTTTTCATCGTCTAGCACGTATGGCATTATGCCATAATAAAGAACTAAACATGAGATAATACAGTACTGGTACTCCAAGAAAATTTACGTCCCGAAAACCACACTGAAAAGCTTCATATCTGGTCGAGGCCTACTTCATTGGGAATCTGGACATACGAGTGTGCACTTAAAGTGAACTATGCCTTTTAGTATGGTTCACAGAATTCTGACGCTCTTAGAGTATCCTTTGATGTCTTGTTGACATAATGTAAGACCTTTTTATGTTTTGCACGTACGAACATACGGGCCTCCTACGTCACCGTAGCTGCGCAAGCGTGGTGACGCCTGACATCTGGCGCCCTCTGACAACCGCTGAAACGAATCTATTTCTAACAGGACACGGGAAAATATTGCGAATTGTTGTTCTGAAGGCGTTATTTTCAAAGTAAATTTCCTCTTACGCAAGATGAACTATGTACGAGAATGTACGATGGATTTCTTAATTCACAGAGTATTTGATCTCTTCTAAAAATCAACTCTTTGATGACAAGCCGTTTAGAAGAATTTCGAGCCCAGAAGATCATCCATTTATGTCGGTATTAAGAATTTTGCTGGCGTATTTGTGTGTTCTATCTTCAAGTATAACATGCGCTAAACAGATAATATTATAAGTGAAAGCTTAGCTTCCCTCGTAGTTTATTAATTTCGCAGACAAATATTATATGCCAAAGCTTTGCCTTTCTTGTAGCAACACTATCTATATTGATTTAGACCATTAACTTTTCCTGTTGGTGGAATTCGAATTCATACTTTCGCAGTACGAATATATGCAGCGTACATGTTGCTGCACATCAAAGATCTTACCAAAACGTGTTTTTTCCTCATGAGTATCGTTTTCTAAAGTACCGGGAAATTCTAAAGCATATCCTATCAAAGGATAAGTTTCACAGTTCCGAGGGAAAATACACTTTCACTTAAAATGGCGAAAGCGTATTTTCACCAGGGAGAAAATGTATTTTTAACCGGGAGATCCGGGAAAAATCCGGGAATTTCTTCTCCTTGTCCGCGTATACACCCTGGTGACACTTCTACGTCTACATCCATACTCTGCAAGTCACGTGACGGTGCGTGACGCAGGGTATCCTGAGTACCTCTATTCCTGTCTCGTATTGTTCGTGGGAAGAAGGATTGTCGGTATGCTTCTGTGTGGGCTCAATTCTCTCTGATTTTACCCTCACGGTCTCTTCTCGAGATATACATAGGAAGGAGCAATATATTGCTTGACTCTTCGGTGAAGGTATGTTCTCGAAGCTTTAACAAAAGCCCGTACCGAGCTACTGAGCGTCTCTCCTGCAGAGCCTTCCACTGGAGGTTTATCTATCATCTGCATAACGCTTTCGCGATTACTAAATGATCCTGTAACGAAGCGCGCTGCTCTCCGTTGGATCTTCTCTATCCCTTCTATCAACCCTATCTGGTACGGATCCCACACTGCTGAGCAGTATTCAAGCAGTGGGCGAACAAGCGTACTCTAACCTACATCCTTTGTTTCCGGATTGCATTTCCTTAGGATTCTTCCAATGAATCTCAGTCTGGCATCTGCTTTACCGACGATCAACTGTATATGATCATTCCATTTTAAATGACTCCTAATGCGTACTCCCAGATAATTTATGGAATTAACTGCTTCCAGTCGCTGACCTGCTATATTGTACCTAAATGATAAAGGATCTATCTTTCTATGTATTCGCAGCACATTACACTTGTCTACATTGAGATTCAATTGCCATTCCCTGCACCATGCGTCAATTCCCTGCAGATCCTCCTGCATTTCAGTACAATTTTCCATTGTTACAACCTCTCGATACACCACAGCATCATCTGCAAAAAGCCTCTGTGAACTTCCGATGTCATCCACAAAGTCATTTGTGTATATTGTGAATAGCAACGGTCCTACGACACTCCCCCTGCAGCACACCTGAAATCACTCTTACTTCGGAAGATTTCTCTCCATTGAGAATGACATGCTGCGTTCTGTTATCTAGGAACTCTTCAGTGCAATCACACAATTGGTCTGATAGTCCATATGCTCTTACTTTGTTCATTAAACGACTGTGGGGAATTGTGTCGAACGCCTCGCGGAAGTCAAGAAACACGGCATCTACCTGGGAACCCGTGTCTATGGCCCTCTGAGTCTCGTGGACGAATAGCGCGAGCTGGGTTTCACATGACCGTCTTTTTCGAAACCCATGCTGATATCTACAGAGTAGATTTCTAGTCTGCAGAAAAGTCATTATACTGGAACATAATACGTGTTCCAAAATTCTACAACTGATCGACGTTAGAGATATAGGTCTATAGTTCTGCACATCTGTTCGACGTCCCTTCTTGAAAACGGGGATAACCTGTGCCCTTTTCCAATCCTTTGGAACGCTTCGCTCTTCTAGAGACCTACGGTACACCGCTGCAAGAAGGGGGGCAAGTTCCTTCGCGTACTCTGTGTAAAATCGAACTGGTATCCCATCAGGTCCAGGTTCTCCCCTACTTTGCGATAATGCAAAACGCGCTCCTCTTCGTTGAACTTTTCTCAATGTACTCCGTTAATCCCATCTGTTAAGTATCCCGGGCCGCACAGCAGTACTCCAAAAGAATACCGACAAGCGTTGCGTAGGCAGCCTCTTCAGTATATCTGTGCCATCTTCTAAGTCTCCTGCCCATATAACGCAGTCTCTGGTTTGCCTCCTCACACCCTCTAGAGCTATGAAGAGACGTTGTCAAAAAGGCGTTCAGAAAATCGCGTTGCAGGTACGCGAAGCAGCAGCGCATCGTGCACAGAAACTGTTCGCACTCATCTCACATGAGTACACAGCAGGAGTACATACAGGGTGTTACCAAGAGGTACGGCCAAACTTTCAGGAAACATTCCTCGCACACAAAGAGAGAAAATATGTTAAGTAGACATGTGTCTGGAAACGCTTACTTTCCATGTTAGAGCTCATTTTATTACTTCTCTTCAAATCGCATTAATCATGGAATGGAAACACACAGCAACAGACGTACCAGCGTGACTTCAAACACTTTGTTACAGGAAATGTTCAAAATGTCCTCCGTTAGCGAGGATACGTGCATCCACCCTCCGTCGCACGAAATCCCTGATGAGCTGATGCAGCCCTGGAAAATGGCGTATTGTATCACAGACGTCCACAATACGAGCACGAAGAGTCTCTACATTTGGTACCGGGGTTGCGTAGACAAGAGCTTTCAAATGCCTCCATAGGTGAAAGTGAAGAGGGTTGAGGTCAGGAGAGCGTGGAGGCCATGGAATTGGTCCGCCTCTACCAATCCATCGGTCACCGAATCTGTTGTTGAGCAGCGTACGAACACTTCGACTGAAATGTGCAGGAGCTCCATCGTGCACGAACCACATGTTGTAAAGGCACACGTTCTAGCAGCATAGGTGCACTATCCCGTATGAAATCATTGAGCGTAGGTGGAAGAACATGGGGCCCAATCGAGACATCACCAACAATGCCTGCCCAAACGTTCACAGAAAATCTGTGTTGGTGACGTGATTGCATATTTTCGTGCTGATTCTCGTCAGCCCACACATGTTGAATGTGGAAATTTACGATTTGATCACATTGGAATGAAGGCTCATCCGTAAAGAGAACATTTGCACTGAAATGAGGATTGACACATTGTCGGATGAACCATTCGCAGAAGTGTACCCGTGGAGGCCAATCAGCTGCTGATAATGCCTGCACACGCTGTACACGGTACGGAAACAACTGGTTCTCCCGTAGCACTCTCCATACAGTGACGTGGTCAACGTTACCTTGTACAGCAGCAACTTCTCTAACGCTGACATTAGGGTTATCGTCAACTGCACGAAGAATTGCCTCGTCCATTGCAGGTGTCCTCGTCGTTCTAGGTCTTCCCCAGTCGCTCGTCATAGGCTGGAATGTTCCGTGCTCCCTAAGACGCCGATCAATTCCTTCGAACGTCTTCCTGTCGGGACACCTTCGTTCTGGAAATCTGTCTTGATACAAACTTACCGCGCCACGGCTATTGCCCCGTGCTAATCCATACATCAAATGGGCATCTGCCAACTCCGCATTTGTAAACATTGCACTGACTGCAAAAGCACGTTCGTGATGAACACTAACCTGTTGATGCTACGTACTGATGTGCACTGTAGAGCAATGAGTCGCATGTCAACACAAGCACCGAAGTCAAGATTACCTTCCTTCAATTGTGCCAACTGGCGGTGAATCGAGGAAGTACAGTACATACTAGCGAAACTAAAATGAGCTCTAACATGGAAATTAAGCGTTTCCGGACATATGTCCACATAACATCTTTTTTTTTATTTGTGTGTGAGGAATGTTTCCTGGAAGTTTGGCCGTACCTTTTTGTAACACCCTGTATAAGGTTTCGTTTCAAATAGAAAATTGGCAAAATAAATACCCAGGCAATACTGGGTTTGTCAGCCAATATTCGCACAAAAATTGGCTTCAAATCGTTCAAATGGCTCTGAGCACCACGAGACTTAACATCTGAGGTCATCAGTCCCCTATAACTTAGAACTACTTAAACCTGTCTAACCTAAGGACATCACACACATCCATACCCGAGGCAGGATTCGAACCTGCGACCGTAGCATCCGCGCAACTCCGGGATGAAGCGCCTAGGACCGCTCGGCCACAGCGGCCGGCAAAATTGGCTTCATTTGACGTTGCACAGGATAATACAGCGTATGGGCAGTGGCGTTGAAGAGATACTAATCGGCAGGGACCAGAGTGCTTTTTTTATTATGTGGGGCCCACGTACGCCGCTGGTGGTCATGGAAGGCGCCATAACGCCTGTACGATACGTGAATGCTATCCTCTGATAGTGCAACCATATTGGTAGCATATTGGTCTTGATGAACTTTTGGGTTGTATGCCACGACGAATACAGGCATGCATCAATGCCAGAGGACGTGCTACTGGGTGTTAGAGGTACCAGTGTGTACAGCAATCTGGACCACCACATCTGAAGGTCTCGCTGTATGGTGGTACAACACGCAATGTGTGGATTTCATGAGCAATTAAAGGGCGGAAATAATGTTTATGTTGATCTCTATTCCAATTTGCTGTACAGGTTCCAGAACTCTCGGAACCGAGGTGATTCCAAACTTTTTTTGATGTGTGTACAGGGTGAATATTTAAATCGACAAACTCTGGGAGGTTATAGGGGAAATCACAACAAATATTTTCCCCTGATGTCATTTTTTCCTATGAGGAGTATTTAAACCGGAAGGGGAAGATTTCTCTGGTCGCAAATTAATTAAATCAACAAACTCTTTTTCCATTTGTTATGACCAAGAGACAACACATTAACACAACCCAAATCCAATTACATTAGATTTTCAAAAATGCCTCCGTTGACACGTAAACAAAGCTTACACCGTCAGATCATGTTATGTCTGACACGGGCAAAAACCCCAGGAGTATCATGAATTGCTCCTGCTGTTGCTATTATCAGGGCAACCAGGAGCTGCGTAAACAGGATTGCGCATCTAGCCCCACACAAAAAAGTGCAGAGGGGACATATCTGGAGATCGAGCAGGCCACGGTACAGGACCACCTCTGCCAATCCACGTTTCTGGGAACCGTCGGTCCAGGAATGGACGCACACGGCGACTGAAATGTGCCGGCGTCCCGTCATGTTAGAACCACATGCGTTGTCTTGTAGGGGGCGGGACATCTTCCAGCAATTCTGGCAATTGGCGAGAAAATTGTAATAGCGCCTGCCATTTCATGGCCATAGTAGCAGATACGGCCCAATTAAACATTCCCCAACAACACCTACCCACACATTAACGAAGAACCGCACATGATGAGCTCTAGTAACTGTGACATATAGGTTATCCTCTCTCCAAACATGCGAATTGTACATGTTGAAGACTCCGTCACGCTCGAACGTTGCTTCATCGGTAAACAACACAGAGGATGGAAACGTAGGATGCGTTTCACAGTATCCGAGGTACCACTGCGAAAACTGTGCTCTGGGTGGATAATCAACTGGTTCCAGGTTGTGGACACGCTCGAAGTGAAACCGACGTAACACTTGCTCTCGAAGGACTGTTCTTTGCATGAATGCTGACTGAAGGATCCCGCTCCACATGCTGCAAGACAGCTTCCTCAAATTGCAGCGTTCTTAGCGTGCACGGCGTCCCTGTCCAGGTAATGTGCTAAATGACTCGGTCTCAAACAGACGTTGATACAGAGCAGCAAGGGTCGCATGATGCGGGATACGGCGATTAGGATATTGCTGTTGTTAAACCCGCTGTGCAGCTCGTCCGTTGTGTTGCGCTACGTAGTACGCACCAACCGTATCAGTGTACTCACTCCAGGCGTATCGCTCCATTAGTAAACAGAGACAATGCACTACTACACTGGTGGACAGCAGTTGCCTATAACTGAAGAGCGTAATACGGCCTCTAACAACTGAAGATCGTAATACGGCCTCTCACAACTGAAGAGCGTAATACGGCCTCCACCGGTTTAAATAATCCTCATAGGTAAAAAACGACATTAGGGAAAATATTTGTTTTGATATGGAAAAATGACATTAGAAAAAAAATTTTGTTTTGATATCTCCTACAACCTCCCCGAGTTTGTCGGTTTAAATACTTTTCACCCTGTATATTTTCCCCGTGTGGTAATCTGAAGTTGGCCGGCCGGAGTGGCCGAGCGGTTCTAGGCGCTACAGTCTGGAACCGCGCGACCGCAATGGTCGCAGGTTCGAATCCTGACTCGGGCATGGGTGTGTGTGTTGTCCTTAGGTTAGTTAGGTTTAAGTAGTTCTAAGTTCTAGGGGACTGATGATGTCAGAATTTAAGTCCCATTGTGCTCAGAGCCACTTGAACCAATTTGAAGTTCAACTCGTGATTAGAGAAACACTTTAGCTCGTATTTAATTAAGTTCATAAGTAATCTCGTAAGTCTTGAGAACTGATCATCAATGTTAAAGTTAAACGCAAATGGAACATTAAACTGTATGCGGCAACGGTCATGGCGAAAGTACAATCTGTTCTGTTAAATATGAGAAAACTGCCCTATTAGCAGTAACACAAGCAATCTGACTGCGAGAAAAACATTAAATACAAGTAACCACCAAAAAGGCCTTGTCTGAAAAGTTATGTCACCGTTGAAATGTTAATTGTACCACACGTAAATTATAGATGACCAACCTGTTTGTGCAATGAATAAATTCTGCTGCTTTCTCCAAGCTACTGCAGAAGCTGCTGCTATGTTAGTTAAAAAATAAAAATTCACAATACTAATGACGCAGTGTGCGCTTTAAACTATAGAGACATCCACAAAAATTCTTTGCTAATAAATCCCATTGCTGCAATTATCACTGTCAACTATAGTTCTGTTACTAAGGAACTCGGGAAAGCAAAAATTTATAAGTAAAACTTGAAATAAAGATATGAATGGTGATTGAGGAAAAAACAATAAAATAACTGTATGAACAAAACTATACACCACTAAGGTAAAATATTTTAAGACTTGAGATATTAAAAATTCACTTTACATTAATAGTGGAAAAACCTGAACGAATTCTCTTTACTTTCTTACAAACATGTATGCTATACTGGCTCTGAGCACTATAAGACTTAACATCTGAGGTCATCAGTCCCCTAGAACTTAGAACTACTTGAACCTAACTAATCTAGGACATCAACACATCCATGCCCGAGCCAGGATTCGGACCGGCGACAATAGCGGTCGCGCGGTTCTAGACTGAGGCGCCTAGAACCGCTCAGCCACAAGGCCGGCTATGCTAAACTTCTCTGAAGAAAAATCTGTAAATTACACATTGTTAAGCTATCATGAAAATCTACAAATCTAAACACCGACCAAATTAATTACTATGTGTGGATGTCTCGGATAAATTCTAGTGTCCGATTCCACTTTGAGTAATGTCATGCCTAAGGCAAAGACGCTACGTATAGGCAATGTATTAAAGACATGGATCACACTCGTAAACAAACAAATGTAGCATATGGTAAAATTATAATCACATTCACGCAGTTATTTACGTAGTCACGAATTATATCAGAACAAAATGAAGATAACGAAAATAATTAAAAACAAGAATTAAAAACAAATTTTTATGTCTGGTAAGAAGTATTCTCGTAATTTATGGGACTAGAATAGCAAAGAGAAGCTTCAGATTGCATTACAGTGAAGCACATGGTGAAGTTGTAATGTTATAGCATTAATTTTATATTAAGTATTGATCCTAACGTGAGAAGCGCAGGAAAGTCAAGGTATTGAGCGGGGAGAAACTAAAATGTGTCATAAAAACGGAAAAATTTAATGAATGACAACAAATACGAATCAGTAGCATAAGATATGGAGAAACCGACACACTGAATTCTAAAAGAAAAGCCAGTACATGGCAAACGAACATCTACAAAAAATAAAGAATATTGGAATCGATAACTAGGATTAACTTATGTAGGTAAATTTCAGTTACAGATTCCAATCGCTCCATGATTTACATGTTCTTTTTTTTTGTTTTTTTTTTTTTTTGCAGTTGTGTGCACTGAAACGAAATACCATTTCTACATTTATAATGGCCCTCTAAAACTATTGCGGTGTATAACAAAAATTGGAATGCCTGCGTAACTAGAACTGATCTTCACTTGTAGTTACCGATTCGAACTTTTGGTTGGTTCATAATTTTGCACATTTTTACAGTAAATCTGTGGACTATGATTTTATAGGATTTCTAGATTTATTATTGATCTCAGAACTTCTGCAAAAACTAATAAATATTGTACATACAGCTACCAAATTTTTCTCTTTTTCATATTAATAAAGATAGTAATACCATATGTAGAAATCCTGTGACACTTTAGTACATACATTTATCGTTAAAACGATCTAAATAACGAACCGTGGAATGGGTAGATTTGGTAACTAGAAATAACCTATATAGATCAGTTCCAGTTACCGATTCCAGTACTTGCTAGGTCCTAATTTTTTTCGTCAGTTTTCGTTAGTTGTGTATTCGTCCCGTGAGATTTAGCAATTAGTATTGATAATTAAAGCTGATTTATAATATTATGACTTCACCATGCACTATTTGCACAGTATTTAAAGGTTCCCAGTGCTTTTCTTACTCGCATGAATTGCGATAATAATTTATTTCAGACATATATACTTCTCTTTTTCTGTTATTTATTTTCCTTACCTTTAATTCTTGTCGGTATAATTTGTGGCTAAGCAATTAATCACTTGAATTGTGTTTGTAGTTTTATCGTACGCTACATTCGTTTGTTTACGAAAATGATCAATTGCTTTCAAAGACTGCCTGTACGTAGCGTCTCTGCCTGAGGTATGTCATTGCTCAAAAAGCCGACGATTGGAATCAGACACTAGAATTGACCCCATGTCTCAGCAAATGCGCTATTACAGTACCTTTTGAAAACTTTTGAATGAATTTACAAAATATCTTTCCTTAAATGAAAAATAGTGTACGAAAATTATTGCCGGCAAGCAGCACGGCATTAACACGTCTTACTTCATCACAAGATACACCTCAGCTGCTCCACAGAAGAACAAGGAAAGAAAAGCGCAACTCCCGTGTTAAAAGAGGGAAACACAGGCCGATAGCAGCGCCTCTACTGGTATGAAGATGAACTAAAATAATGAAATCATTACAGGTTGCATACCTCCTAGCTTATGTACGCTGTTTTTTTTTCTTTTTTTCTGGGCGTGTTATCTAATTATTTTGGCTAGCATCATAATAAAATAATTGTAACACGGCTATAGTACATTGCAGTACAACAGTGACAAACCTATTATTTAGGAATATTTTTAGTCCAATTTAGCTGCAACAATTTCATTTAGCTTCAGCTACTTAAGATACAAGCTTGTTTCGACTTACTGTCATTTTCAAGTATTGCATCTAGTTTGTATGACGCATAAAACATCCTGGAGCTTTTATATGTTGATAGAAATCAGTATAAGTGCGTCAGTTTACAAGTCTATTTTTGACGTTTGCGTCTGACTGTCGCTGCTCCAATGATGTTTTCTTGAGCATCAACTGCCAGCCGCTAAGGTCAAGAATAGGCTTCCAGACTGACACATATTGATTTCTATCAACATATAAAAGCTTCAGGAGGTTTCATGCGTCACAAAAACTAGACGCAGCACTTGAAACTGACAGTAAGTCGAAACAAGCTTCTAGTCTAAATAACTGTCACAAGCTAAATAAAAATTGTTGCAGCTAATTCCTGAAAAATTTCATGCTTTGACATCTTATAAACTATGGGGTAAATGGAGGAAAAAACTATAATTAAGAGAATAATCGGCAGTTAAAGAAGTTTAATTAAGAAATCTTTATCACAGTATTAATTAATGAAGAATTCTAAAATTTTTACAACTATATTTCAGGACTGTAATTTCTGAATAATTGCCCAGGAACTTGCACTACTGACCATAAATTTCTTAAAAAATGTTCCTACATCTTAAGATTGTAAATGCTTCAACATAAAAAAGAAGACATAAATATTAAGTACCAAAAGTAGGAAAGGTGGATAAAAACAGTGAAATGAAAACAAAGCTTACTTTTTATTTCTCAAGCAGACAATAAAAATTTCACTATGATCAACAGTTTTACCTGATTCACTTAGTGATATTGAAAATTTCACATGGAACATCTGCCAGTTGTTTCAGGAACACATCCCTGTTTAGCCTATGCCTAGTTTTATTCATAGAATCACCCTCGAAGAAATGGTATTCACAAATAAAATAAGTAGCACAATTCACATCATGTGACAGTTCACACTTTTCCATTTTAGAAGCAATTCTGGGAAGTTGTTTCGGAAACCTGTAGGAATGCTTGTTGCTAACTTTCTCCGTTGAACCAACGTAATATCCAGATGAATAGCCGAGGAATTTACAGGAGTATTTCAACGTTAATTTGTTATGTTGAATATTCTGAAAAAACATAAAATTCTTCATTAAATAAAACTACTACTGACATACCAAAGTTATTTAAGCAAGCAAACAAATCACATAGCTTCATTCACGATAGAAGAGAGTACATTTCATGTATAGGCTACGAGATTATTTACTGAAAATTAAATGTCTTACCTTAGGAATAATTGGAGACATTTTTTTCAGCAGGAAATCTCTTCAATTCTACAGTGAACTTTATGGAATTTAAAGAAAAAAACCTGTTTATAATGAATATCAGTAATATGTAAAGACGAAACATATGCAAAAAGACTGTAACCGTTGACTTCAGTACAGAGCAAGACGATAGAATATCAACAACCGCCATTGGATAGCTCTCATTGGTCAGTTCCAGCTTCGTTTGACCTCTAGCGCCTCTAGTGGTCTGGAAGGAACTACCTGGCTTGTTGCCTCTTCTCTCATATAGCTTTCACTGCCATGAGCTGCTCCTCTCACTCTGAGACTGCACTCCACTGAAAAGCAAAGATTCTACTAACAGTCACAGCTTAACCCCTTTGCCAGAGATGTTGCTCGCTATTACTCAGATACTACTGAATCTCTATTTTTCTGCCGACATCCAAAACATTACTAAAATTACAATTTTCTGTGCAAACCAAACCCATTAGCCTAACTGTAGGAACATTACAAAAAATAAAATAACATTTAAAGGACTTATTTACAATGGTCGCATTACTGCACAAAATTTCTGCAGAAGAAGATTGTACGCAGTATTCACATTATGTGGTATCATTAATAACATTCACCTATCCATCAGTTGGACTAAGAAATTCACCATTGGTGTAGAGTTTCTTGTCGAACACTGTGGAGAGAACTGCGTTTAATGGATGTTTGGAGATGGGTACGCCTCAAAAGGCCATTACTCACAGTGACGCATGAAGCTGGAGATCTTGAGAGGGCCAACCAACAGTGGAAAGAGGGCATCCATTGTCGTCCTGCAAGTCGCCATTTAGCTTCTTTCCAAACGACCCGAAGCTTGTAGTGCACGAACTGCCCAATTAGACGTTCAACCTGCAATGTTTCGAAGATGCAGTTCAGGACTGAGGCAGTTCTGTGATGCTATGGCCTGGTTTCTGTACCGTGACTCCGAGTTACTGTTACAGGTCGCCGTGAATGTGAATCAGAGTGTTGACGCCAACATTCTCGGTAACACAAGTGCTGCCCTTGTTTATGTACGAGTATGCTATGAACACTCATATTGGCAGGGCTGTACATACAAGTTCCTTGTTTGACGAACAATCTGAGCAGCAGTCTTAGGCTGTTTGCAGATGATGCTGTCGTGTATCGTCTAGTAAAGCCGTCAGACGATCAAAACAAATTGCAAAGCGATTTAGAAAAGAAATCTGTATGGTGGGGAAATTAGAAGCTGAGGCTAAAAAATAAAAAGTATGAGGTCATCCAGACGAGTCCTAAAAGGAATCTGTTAAACTTCGGTTACACGATAAATCAGTCAAATCTAAAGGCCGTGAATTCAACAAAATATGCAGGAATTACAATACGCAGGTTAAATGAGAAAGAACACATACCTACATCTACGTGATTACTCTGCTATTCATAATAAAGTGCCTGGCAGAGGGTTCAGTGAACCATCTTCAACCTTTCTCTCTTCCATTCCACTCTCGAATGCCGTAGGGAAAAACGAGCACTTTTCTGCTCGAGCCCTGATTTGTCTTAGTTTATCGTAATCATTCTTTCTCCTATGTAGGTGGCTGCCAAAAGAATGTTTTCGCAATCGGAGGAGAAAACTAGTTATTGAAATTTCATGAGAAGATCCTGTCGCAAAGAAAAAGCCTTTGTTTTAATGACTTCCACTCCAAATCACGTATCATGTCTGTGGCACTATCTCCATCATTTCGCGATAAAACAAAACGAGCTGCCCTTCTCTGAACTTTTTCGATGTCATCCGTCAGTCCCACCTGATGTGGGTCCCACACCGCACAGCAGTACTCCAGAATAGGGCGGACAAGCGTGGCGTTGCACCTTCTAAGTGTTCTGCCAGTTAATCGCAGTCTTTGGTTTCCTATACCCACAACTTTAACTATGTGAGCGTTCCAGTTTAGGTTATTTGTAATTGGAATCCCTAAGTACTTAGTAGAATTTACAGTCTTCAGTTCTGTGTGACTTTTTGCATAATGGAAATTTGTCAGATTTCTTTTAGTTCTCATGTGAAAAACTTCACACTTTTCTTTATTCATGGTCAATTCCCACTTTTCGCACCATACGGAAAGTAAGTTCCGATCGGTCACGAAATGGACACCACAGTGAAAACCCGACGAAGCTTTGCACAGATGTTTTACGTAGTGTCCAATATGACCACAGATGGCATCAAGACGCTCTTTTCAGTTGTGAGCGCACTGTGAGCGAGTAAAGGTGCCTAGAACAACGATGTCTCCCGCCATGTAGGATGGCCCGCTGAGAGGCTGCCCCTTAACGAATGCAGCCCACGTAACACAACTGCCACGCACTTCCTTCTTCACGGCAATTCTCAGCCGCACTCTGCAGGGGCAGTGAAGTCGCTCCTGCAGCCTTTTCCACGGGAAGAGCTCAATCACCCACAACACAGTCCTAATTGGCTTGTCCTGAGTATCATCTCTGTTCACATGAAACGCTGGATATGAAGACAACACTTGGGCGCAGGCTACATGCTGTAGACCAGCGTACAGAATTATCGGAAAGCACAGGCGGCTGCCTTCTACGACGATCGTGTTGAAAATTTGGTATAACGCTCCGACTATGTAGAGAAGTATCTGGAAAGTGTAGCTAACTCTTGCAAATAAAATTTTTCTGGTCTTCACTGTGGTTTTCATTTAGCTATCAATCGGAACTTAGTTTCTGGACAACCCTCATATTTTATCTGAATCATTCTGCAATTCGTTTTGGTCATTACAAACGGTAAATGACAGCATTATCTGCAAACAATCGAATAGGGCTACTCAGATTGTGTCCTATGTTGTTAATATACTAGATCAAGAACAATAGAGGGCCTATAATGCTTCCTTGCAGAACGCCGGATATTACTTCTGTTTTACTCGACTTTCCGGCTATTACTTTGAACTGTGAACACGGGAAATGTCGTGGTGGAGGCTAACCACAGGTTGCGTTTAATTGGCAAAACACTTAGAAAATGTAACATATCTACTAAAGAGACTGCCTACACTACGCTTGTTGGTCCTCTTTTGGAGGGCTGACGTCCGGTGTGGGATCCTTACCACATAGTATTGACAGAGTACATCGAGAAAGTTCAAAGAAGGGCAGCACGTTTATTATCGTGAAACAGGGTAGAGTGTGTCATTGAAATGATACAGACATGGGGTGGGCATCATTGAGATGCTCTACATCATCCAGCAGCGACTGAGCAGTGCTGTTGCATGGCGATAGCAGGCAGCGTGGGACAGGGCTATGCTGGAGTTCCTGTTGTTATTCTTCAACTTCTACTGTCCCTGTTGATGCACATCGATAAAAGGAATATCGCACTAGATTAATTTGGGACCAATCTGTTCAATGGGCATATAAAATTCCAATTTAAAATCACTTTGCTCGAAACAGAAAACAAACCGACGCTTTCAATCGGTACTGGGAGTCGCATGAGAAACGTGATGAGCAGTCTTCGTTTGGGCTGACCACAGATACACAGAGCAAAATGAAATCGCACATATCTGCCGAAACACCAGGGAAAATGCCCCTGACGGCCCACTGGAGAGAGATATTGTATGTTTTTCCTCCTGCAGTATAAATTTAAACGAAAGTAGTATACAGGTCAGTGTGCACTTTTGTAGGTTTTAGCAGTAAACAGGAAAGCTGTAATTGTCGTTTATCGGTTTATGATTGGAATAGTACTACAAAATCTGAATCGTCCGAAACTTTGTAATCCTACCGTTTGCAGACTAAAACTGTGTGTACTGCCATTGAAGCTGTTATCCTCACATATCTGGTAGTAGGAGAGGTCTCTCTCATACCCCAATGATCCTAACTAGGTTACCCATTCATTATAAGCGACTTCAGTTCCCAATCATGGTTCTGTTTGCAATAACAATAACCAAAGTGCAAGGTCAGAGACAGGTTTTAGAGGACGGCGAGGAGGGAGGAAATGGACATAAATCTGAATCTGCATAGATATTTCGCAAGCCACCTTACGGTGCCTGGAGGAGGGTACTCTGTACCACTACTTGTCAGTTCCTCTCCTGTTTCACTCGCAAATAGTGCGAGGGAAAAACGACTGCCTATATGCCTCCATATGGGCCCCAAATTTCTCGTACTTATCTTCGTGGCCCTTACGGCCAATGTATAAAAAAAGCGCTCCGTCTTCAGGCCACAAGTGGCCCACCGAGACCATCCGACCGCCGTGTCATCCTCACTGAAGATGCGGATAGGAGGGGCGTGTGGTCAGCACACCGCTCTCCCGGTCGTTAAGATGGTTTTCTTTGACCGGAGCCGCTACTATTCGGTCGAGTAGCTCCTCAATTGGCATCAAGAGGCTGAGTGCACCTCGAAAAATGGCAACAGCGTCTAAACATTCATGGTGGTGTCTGTTTGTTCTATATCGTGTCTCCCTACCACTTTCGCGCAACGACGCTCTGAGCATGTTTTTTAGGGAATTAACTAGTTTGAACCTGGGACCTGTTGCTGGTAAGGAGACGCCAGACCACACATGACATGTAGAATTCAGAAGAGTTCAGTGAGACTAGCGATGATATAACCAAATACTTAATGATCTCAGCGTCAGCTCCACTGCACTCTCTATAAAAGAATCTTAATACTAACTAAATGTAGTGGAAGGTGTTCAAGGCTTTCCTATTTTTTAGTTAGCTGGTAAAATAATGTCGAAAAAGCAGTTACGTTTACCATTGGAAATTTTATTCTACTCACAAATCATCGTTTATAAATTACACTATTGATAAAAGGAAATGCTTTAATACAGGATGGTAAAAACCAACTGCGTTCAACAATAATGTGAACGAATATTCCCTGAATGGGTTTCCAAGTTCTACAATGGATCAAAGGATGACCTATGCCATATCACATCTATAATCTAGGTTTAAATTAAGTTTCACAAAAGAGAAAACTATCAAAATGGTCTACAGCGACCCTCAATTATCTTTAATTACTTATCTAACTTGTTGTAAATTACAGTGGCTGGTGTGGCTTCTCAATAATTATATAACAGAGAAATCATCGCGTTTCAGATTTTTACTTCAAGTGGCAAATGTGAACACCATGAGCTTTAATTTACGATCGACACTAGTATTACGCAAAAAGGAGGTGTAACAGAAGAGACTTCTGCAGTTCTGAGTGAAGCTTTCTGCGCTGTTATGCGGCATCGCGTGCGTTCATTACCTTGTCGGTGTTCGTCAGGGGGGCGGTGGCCGGCGCAGCTCCGTCCAGCTCGCCGTCTCGGAAGCAACTCTCCTCTAACCTCTCCTTACTACAATTTACCGAAGTTGGTTTAAAAAAAACCTATCTGGCTGTGTTTCCATCTGACCAATCAGGGTCTCAATGTTAACCTTAAGCTCCGCCTACAAAAATTCTGTCTATCGAATGAGAAACGTTATACTTTTCGTGGTGGGGCAATGTTTTTAAAGTTTGCAACGTAACAGAGACGCTAAAAAGTCTCACGCTAAAACCTGCAGCTGGTGTGGTCCTTTTAGCGTTATCGTAAGATCTATACTGTTTTTTCTGGAGTGGTCTAGCTTTTAACAGAGACGCGAAAAAGTCTCACGCTAAAACATGCGGGTGGTAGTGGCCCTTTTTGTGTTATCGTTAGATCTATACTGTTTTTTCTGGAGGACTGTAGCTTTTAACAGGGGCTCGGGGGTGGTCCTTGACGTAACAGAGAGGCGAAAAAGTCTGACGCTAAAACTTGCGGGTGGTGTGGTCTTAGCGGTAGGCTGTCGACGTGGGTGTCTAGTCCGTCCCTTATCGTAGGGCCTTCTAGCTTAACACGGTTCTGCTCTCGGCTTCTGTCCTCGTTTCTCCCCTCCGAACTGCCTCGGTCTCACGGTGGGAAGGTATGACATGCATTTAGGCATTCTTGTGTTAGTCTGTGGTGTTCCATTTGCTCACTCGTTACTCATATTACTTTGGTTAATTTAATGTCACGATTTATTCGGAGCTATGTGACATACTACTGGATTTGCTTATCATGTCAGGGTTTTCATGGAAAGTGTTGGATTTGCCTGCCACCTTACAAGCGAATGGCGGCAAGGCAGTTAATGGCTGGCTCATAAAATTCCCGGAGCAGCAGTGTTAGCCAGTTACTCACGTACAGCTGGACTTTCTCGTCTGAGGTGAATCGTTTGCCCCTCAGAGCCTTTTTAAGCGGACCAAAAATGATCCCCTTCTGATTCACTTCCTGCTGCACGGGACAACAGTGAATGCATAGCGTGACTCGCAAGCCTTGCCCACTCTTCGCCAAACGATCAGATCAAAACGACCAGGCAATCTCACCTGTGGGGTCACTCTACTCCACCACAAGTCAAAGCCTCACTCGGCCAACACAGTCGTGGCACTCCCGCAGAAATTCAGACAGGACGTTCTCGGCCACCCTCCATGCGGTCCGGACCTCTCTCCCTGTGATTACGCCATTTTTGGTTCTCTTAAAAAGGCTCTGAGGGACAAACGACTCACCTCGCAAGGCAACGTCCAGCTGTACGTGAGTAACTGGCTAACATCGCAGCTCAACAGCCAGTACTTCTTTTATACAGGTCCTGGTTTCTATAATTAAGCCTCCGGCTCGTTTCTTTTTGAACTCCCCTTATATGTTGGCAGCAGTAGAATCATTCGGCAGTCCGCTTCAAATACCGGTTCTGTCAATTTTCTCAACAGTGTTTCACGAAAAGAACGTCACTTTCCCTCGAGGGATTCCCATTTGAGTTCCTGAAGCATCTCCGTAACACTTAAGGTGTTGTTCGAACCTACCGGTAACGAATCTAGCAGTTCGCCACTGGATTGTTTCGATATCTTCCTGCAATCCGACATCGTACGGATCCCAAACAGTAGTCAAGAACAGCTCGCACCAGCGTCCTGTATGCTCTATCCTTACAGACGAACCACTTTTACTTACAGTTCTCCCAATAAACGGAAGTCGACCATTCGCCACGGTTCTCACATGCTTCTTCGATTCGACCTCATATCGCTTTCCAACACTGTGCCGCGAAATTTAAACGACTTGACTGTCAAACAAGACACTAGGAATATGATATCCTAACATTACAGGTTCGATTTTCAAACTCATCCTCATTAACTTACTTTTTTTACATATTTATGGCTAGATGCCATATATCACACCAACTGCAAAATTTTTTTTAAGTCTCTTATATCTTCCTATAGTGACTTAACGTCGACGTCTTACCGTACACCACGGCATGATCAGCAAACAACCGCAGATTGCTGCACACCCTGTCCGCCAAACCATTTAAGTATACAGGGTGGTCCATTGATAGCGACCGGCCCAAATATCTCACGAAATTAGCATCAAACGAAAAAACTACAAAGAACGAAACTCACCTAGCTTGAAGGGGGAAACAAGATGGCGCGTTGGTTGGCCAGCTAGATGGCGCTGCCGTAGGTTAAACGGATATCAACTGCGTTTTTTTTTTAATAGGAACCTCCATTTTTCATTACATATTAGTGTAGTACGTAAAAAAATATCGCTTTGTGATAGGTGGCGCTGTAATAGTCACAAACGTGTAAGTACGTGGTGTCACGTAACATTCCGCCAGTGCGGACGGTATTTCCTTCGTGATACA
Organism: Schistocerca gregaria; assembly: GCF_023897955.1. Classification (NCBI taxonomy): domain Eukaryota; kingdom Metazoa; phylum Arthropoda; class Insecta; order Orthoptera; family Acrididae; genus Schistocerca; species Schistocerca gregaria. Next base: position 58,603,441 of record NC_064930.1, on the reverse strand, counting down.
TTACCCGTGTTAAAATCGACCGTTTACCAATGGCGGAAAAGGTCGATATCGTGTTGCTGTATGGCTATTGTGATCAAAATGCCCAACGGGCGTGTGGTGTGTATGCTGCTCGGTATCCTGGACGACATCATCCAAGTGTCCGGACCGTTCGCCGGATAGTTACGTTATTTAAGGAAACAGGAAGTGTTCAGCCACATGTGAAACGTCAACCACGACCTGCAACAAATGATGATGCCGAAGTAGGTGTTTTAGCTGCTGTCGCAGCTAATCCGCACATCAGTAGCAGACAAATTGCGCGAGAATCAGGAATCTCAAAAACGTCGGTGTTGAGAATGCTACATCAACATCGATTGCACTCGTACCATATTTCTATGCACCAGGAATTAAATCGCGACGACTTTGAACGCCGTGTACAGTTCTGCCACTGGGCACAAGATAAATTATGGGATGATGACAGATTTTTTCGATGCGTTCTATTTAGCAGTGAAGCGTCATTCAGCAACAGCGGTAACGTAAACCGGCATAATATGCACTATTGGGCAACTGAAAATCCACGATGGCTGCGACAAGTGGAACATCAGCGACCTTGGCGGGTTACTGTATGGTGCGGCATTATGGGAGAAAGAATAATTGGCCCCCATTTTATCGATGGTGCAATGTATGCTGATTTCCTACCGATGTTCCTACAGGATATTTCGCTGCATGACAGAATGGCGATGTACTTCCAACACGATGGATGTCCGGCACATAGGTCGCGTGCGGTTGAAGCGGTATTGAATAGCATATCTCATGACAGGTGAATTGGTCGTCGAAGCACCACACCGTGGCCCACACGTTCACCGGATCTAACGTCCCCGGATTTCTTTCTGTGGGGAAAGTTGAAGGATATATGCTATCGTGATCCACCGACAACACCTGACAACATGCGTCAGCGCATTGTCAATGCATGTGCCAACATTACAGAAGGCGAACTACTCGCTGTCGAGAGGAATGTCGTCACACGTATTGCCAAATACACTGAGGTTCACGGACATCATTTTGAGCATTTATTACTTTAATGTGAAATTTACAGGTAATCACACTGTAACAGCATCCGTTCTCAGAAATGATATTTTCACAAAGGTACATGTCTCACATTGGAACAACCGAAATAAAAGATTCAATCGTACCTACGTTCTGTATTTTAATTTAAAAAACCTACCTGTTACCAACTGTTCGTCTAAAATTGTGAGCCATATGTTTGTGGCGATTACAGCGCCATCAACACTACTGGCCATCGAAATTGCTACACCACGAAGATGACGTGCTACAGACGCGAAATTTAACCGACAGGAAGAAGATGCTGTGATGTGCGAGTGCTTAGCTTTTCAGAGCATTCACACAAGGTTGGCGCCGGTGGCGACATATTCAACGTGCTGACATGAGGAAAGCTTACAACAGATTTCTCATACAAAAACAGCTGTTGACCGGCATTGCCTGGTGAAACGTTGTCGTGATGCCTCGAGTAAGGAGGAGAAATGTGTACCATCACGTTTCCGACTTTGATAAAGGTCGGATTGTAGCCTATCGCGAATGCGGTTTATCGTATCGCGACATTGCTGCTCGCGTTGGTCGAGATCCAATGACTGTTAGCAGAATATGGAATCGGTGGGTTCAGGAGGGTAATACGGAACGCCGTGCTGGATCCCAACGACCTCGTATCACTAGCAATCGAGATGACAGGCATCTTATCCGCATGGCTGTAACGGATCGTGCAGCCACGTCTCGATCCCTGAGTCAACAGATGGGGACGTTTGCAAGACAACAACCATCTGCACGAACAGTTCGACGACGTTTGCAGCAGCATGGGCTATCAGCTCGGAGACCGTGGCTGCGGTTACCCTTGACGCTGCATCACAGACAGGTGCGCCTGCGATGGTGTACTCGAAGACGAACCTGGGTGCACGAATGGAAAAGGTCATTTTTTTCAGATGAATCCATGTTCTGTTTAAATCATCACGATGATCGCATCCGTGTTGGGCGACATCGCGGTGAACGCACATTGGAAGCGTGCATTAGTCGTCGCCATACTGGCGTATCACCCGGCGTGATGGTATTGGGTTCCATTGGTTACACGTCTCGGCCATCTCTTGTTCGCATTGACGGCACTTTAAACAGTGGACGTTACATTTCAGATGTGTTACGACCTGTGGCTGTATCCTCCATTAGATCCTAGCGAAACCCTACATTTCAGCAGGATAATGCATGACCGCATGTTTCAGCTCCTGTACGGGCGTTACTGGTTCAAAAATGGTTCACATGGCTCTGAGCACTATGGGACTTAACATCTTAGGTCATCAGTCCCCTAGAACTTAGAACTACTTAAACCTAACTAAACTAAGGACATCACACACATCCATGCCCGATGCAGGATTCGAATCTGTGACCTAGCAGTCCCGCGGATCAGGACTGAATCGCCTAGAACTGCACGGCCACCGCGGCCGGCGCTTTTCTGGATACAGAAAATGTTCGAATGCTGCCCTGGCCAGCACATTCTCCAGATCTCACCAACTGAAAATGCCTGGTCAATGGTGGCCGAGCAACTGGCTCGTCACAATACGCCAGTCACTACTCTCGATGAACTGTGGTATCGTGTTGCAGCTGCATGGGCAGCTGTACCTGTACACGCCATCCGAGCTCTGTTTGACTCAATACCCAGGCGTATCAAGGCCGTTATTACGGCCAGTGGTGGTTGTTCTGGGTACTGATTTCTCAGGATCTATGCACCAAAATTGAATGAAAATGCAATCACATGTCAGTTCTAGTATAATATATTTGTCCAATGAATACCTGGTCACTATCAGTGGACCACCCTGTATGTACGGGGAACAACAGCGCTTCTGTCACATTTCCCTGGGGCACTCCTGGCGATACCCTTGTCTCTGATGAACACTAGCCATCAAGGACAGGATACTGTCCGTGTTCTATTATTTAAGAATTTTTCGAGCCAGTCACTGTCTTCGTCTGAGCTTATTCCATAATTATGCTGGTATGTATGTATGTGCGACGTGTTGCAGGCAGCAGTAGACACGTAGACGGCTCGCTCGTTCTAGTAGCCAGCGTAAGTTGGGCGAACCTGAGAACCGACATCTGTTCTCCTCCCGGCTCCACGGCAAACTAGGCTTTCAAATCAATGTGACAACTCGTAATAATTTGCTACAGGCTGCAATGGGGAATGGGGCCGTGGGGCAATGTGTCAATTTTTTTTCGAAAATCTAGAATACGGAATCTGCCTGTTGCCCTTCATCCATAGTCCGCAGTATATCATGTGTGAAATTGGCAAGCTGAGTTTTTCAGCAGCGTTGCTTTCTAAGACCATGCTGATTCATGGATATAAGCGTCTCAGTCTCAAGACAGTTTATTATATGCGAAGTGAGAGTATGATGGACAGAGAAGAGGGGGGGGGGGCACCCAGAGACAGGGAGGAAGTGGTGGCCAGGGGGATGGATGAGGAAGAAATGGGCAAGGAATCGCGGGAGGGGGATTTAGGCAGTGATGGGGGGGGGGGGGGGGGAGATTAGGACGTATATCCAATTCCCATTCATATTTAGCAATTGCGAAGCTTTGTCAGGTTAACTGGTAGTCAATAAATTGCAAAAAACCGCCTTTGTCTGAAAAGTTCCAGAGGAGGTTTTTTTTATTCCTGGGTTTGTAATGCTAGAAGGAAACAAATGTTGTTTTTATTCTACCTGGTACCTGTGCGTCCTTTAAATGACTCGTCCATGTTTCCGCGCAAAGTCACTAGGCAGCAAGGCAGTGCATAGCAACACACTGTTTGGGTTGTTGGCTCATTAGTTGCGGTAACCCAATGGATGCTGAATGTGAGCAAAAAGTGAAGATTAAGTTCTGCGTTAAGCCCAGGAAATCCCCTAGTGAAACGTGGACAGTGATTAAGCAAGCATATGCAGGCGAGACACTTTGAAGAAGTCGTGCTTTCGAGAGGCACGAAAGGTTTCGTGAAGGCAGACATTCGGTGCAAGATGATCCCACAGCTGATCGTCCATCCACATCACATACCAATCCATACGGCAGTTATTGCAAGAAGACCGTCATGAAATTGTGTGTGCGATATCAGTAGAATTTAATTTGAATCGTGATGTGTGTCATAAGATTTTATACGCAGATTTGGGGAAACAGAAATCCGCCAGGTTAGCCGACAGCGCTAACGTGCTGCTTCCTGAACTCGGGTAGGCGCCGCCCGGCGGATTAACGTCGAGGGCCGGTGTGCCGGCCAGCCTGGATGTGGTTTTTAGGCGGTTTTCCACATCCTGCTAGTTGAATACCGGGTTGGTCCCCACGTCCCGCCTCGATTACACGGCTCGCAGACATCTGAACACTTTCGCACTATTCCACAGATTACACTCGTCGCAGACAGTTGGGGTACACTAATTCCTTCCCGGGGTGTATGGGGTGGCGGCAGGAAGGGCATCCGGCCACCTCTTCAACTAACATTGCCACATCCAATTAACCATGCCGACGCCGCGTTTCCACGGGAAAAACGGTACAAGCAAGAGAAGAAGAAAAAGAATTTGGGGAAACAGAAAGTTAATGCAAAATCCATCCCTCACACACCAACAGAGAAATAGAACAGTGCAGAATTTCTGGTCAACTAGTGTAGAGAGCCAGACGTAGTAGGACATTTCTGTCAAAGATCATCACTGGGGATGAGATTTGGTGCTGCCTGTATGACCCTCACACAAAGCGTCAAAGTGATAAATACACTCCTGGAAATGGAAAAAAGAACACATTGACACCGGTGTGTCAGACCCACCATACTTGCTCCGGACACTGCGAGAGGGCTGTACAAGCAATGATCACACGCACGGTACAGCGGACACACCAGGAACCGCGGTGTTGGCCGTCGAATGGCGCTAGCTGCGCAGCATTTGTGCATCGCCGCCGTCAGTGTCAGCCAGTTTGCTGTGGCATACGGAGCTCCATCGCAGTCTTTAACACTGGTAGCATGCCGTATGTGCAGTTGACGGACTTTGAGCGAGGGCGTATAGTGGGCATGCGGGAGGCCGGGTGGACGTACCGCCGAATTGCTCAACACGTGGGGCGTGAGGTCTCCACAGTACATCGATGTTGTCGCCAGTGGTCGGCGGAAGGTGCACGTGCCCGTCGACCTGTGACAGGACCGCAGCGACGCACGGATGCACGCCAAGACCGTAGGATCCTACGTAGTGCCGTAGGGGACCGCACCGCCACTTCCCAGCAAATTAGGGACACTGTTGCTCCTGGGGAATCGGCGAGGACCATTCGCAACCGTCTCCATGAAGCTGGCCTACGGTACCACACCCCGTTAGGCCGTCTTCCGCTCACGCCCCAACATCGTGCAGCCCGCCTCCAGTGGTGTCGCGACAGGCGTGAATGGAGGGACGAATGGAGACGTGTCGTCTTCAGCAATGAGAGTCGCTTCTGCCTTGGTGCCAATGATGGTCGTATGCGTGTTTGGCGCCGTGCAGGTGAGCGCCACAATCAGGACTGCATACGTCCGAGGCACACAGGGCCAACACCCGGCATCATGGTGTGGGGAGCGATCTCCTACACTGGCCGTACACCTCTGGTGATCGTCGAGGGAACATTGAATAGTGCACGGTACATCCAAACCGTCATCGAACCCATCGTTCTACCATTCCTAGACCGGCAAGGGAACTTGCTGTTCCAACAGGACAATGCACGTCCTCATGTATCCCGTGCCACCCAACGTGCTCTAGAAGGTGTAAGTCAACTACCCTGGCCAGCAAGATCTCCGGATCTGTCCCCCATTGAGCATGTTTGGGCCTGGATGAAGCGTCGTCTCACGCGGTCTGCACGTCCAGCACGAATGCTGGTCCAACTGAGGCGCCTGGTGGAAATGGCATGGCAAGCCGTTCCACAGGACTACATACAGCATCTCTACGATGGTCTCCATGGGAGAATAGCAGCCTGCATTGCTGCGAAAGGTGGATGTGCACCGTACTAGTGCCGACATTGTGCATGCACTGTTGCCTGTGTCTATGTGCCTGTGGTTCTGTCAGTGTGATCATGTGATGTATCTGACCCCAGGAATGTGTCAATAAAGTTTCCCCTTCCTGGGACAATGAATTCACGGTGTTCTTATTTCAATTTCCAGGAGTGTAGTAGATTGCAGAATCACCAGCCTCGAAAAATGTCGAACGACAACCTTCGAGAAGAAAGCCGATGTTGATCGCATTATCCGATAGTACAGGACTAGTTCACCATGAGGATTTTCCTCCAGGTCAAACAGTGAACCAAACTCATTACGTTGAAGTCTTGAAACGTTTGCGACAAGCAGTTCTACGTTTCTGCCCTGATTTGTGGCATTCTTACGGCTGGTTCTCAGTGCACCAGAATGCAAGATCCCACACTGCTTTACCTCCTACCGAGTTACCAGGAATTCTGTTATTGCCATCCCCACATCCGCCATATTCGCTGGACCTGACACATTCTGATTTTTTTCTTGTTTCCGCGAATGAAACGGCGACTCAAAGAAAAGCTGCATCCAGATATCGGAGACATCCAACGGGATTTGACATATGACCTTACGAGCCTACAGTTGAAAATTTCTCTGGCAGAAACCCCGGCAACTGTGTATAGATAGCCAAGTTTAGTTAGTTACGTCTTCCATTGATCAGTAGCACGGAAAACTGGTATGATCTGGAACGTGTCAAATGCGCACAGGAAACAAGGTTTTTTTTCCATTATAGTGTTATAGCTAAATATTTCTGTTATCTATCGCATTTCCTTGAATGGCACAAAATGCATGTATTATATCTCCATATTTATATTCAAGAATTCATCTATGGTATAGAAGGAGTTGTCAAGGAGGTATGATTTCAATATTTTTTGAAACTATTACTACTGTCTGTGAGACATTTTATTTCATCTGGTAATTTATCAAAACGTTTTGTAGCAGCATATTTTACCCCTTACTCCGCCAAAGATAGGTTAAGTAAAGGGTAGTGTAGATCTTTCATTTTTCTGGTATTGTAATCATGAATGTCGCTGTTGATTTTAAACTGTTCCATGTTGTTGAGAAAAAATTTCATTCCTGAGTAAATGTACTGTGAAGCAGTTGTAAGAATTCTTAACCTTTTAAACAGATGCCTGCAAGATGTGCTACTCTGAACCCGACACATTATTCTAACTACTTTCTTTTGAGCAGTGGCCGGCCGGTGTGGCCGAGTGGTTCTAGGTGCTTCAGTCTGGAACCGCGCCACCGACACGGTCTCAGGTTCGAATCCTGCCTGAGGCATGGATGTGTGTGATGTCCTTAGGTTAGTTAGGTTTAAGTAGTTCAAGTTCTACGCGACTCATGACCACAGATGTTAAGTCCCATAGTGCTCGGAGCCATTTGAACCATTTTGAGCAGTGAATACCTTTTGCCTAAGTGTTGAGTTGCCTCAGACAATTATTCCGTATGACATCAGAGAGTGGAAGTATGCAAAGTATGTTAGGTTACTAATTTCTACACCCTCAAAATTGGCAATTATTCTGATTGCAAAATTTGCTAAACCTAGTCGCTTTAGGAGATGCAAAATATGAATTTTCAAATTGAGATTTTCATCTATATGTACACCCAAAAACTTTGTATGCTCTACGCTGGCTACTGACTTCTTTTGATGGGTTATGCTTGTTGAAGGAATTATACTTTTTGCAGCAAAGGGACTAATTCGATAGCAGCTGGGATCATTACTTGGTAAGAGCAGTTTTCTATTTTTTTTATTTTTTTTAACCTGTCCTGGAACTTGTCTGACAAAGGCATTATTGAATTGTAACCCAGTAGCGTCCCTGCGGCACATGGAAATATACTGGACGTCAAGATTAGAACAAAAGAGCAACGCTCCCCACAACGACAGTTATTTTCACGCAACGAGGTTATACAATCGTCCGACATTGTGGCGATTTTCGCAACAGGCACGCTATCTCTGCATTACGGCGGTAAACAGGTCTGTTACAACAGCCGCAGCTTTCGCTTTGTTAGATAGCGGAAATCCATCATCGTCGCGCGCGAGACTGAAACTGATGGAGTGTACAATATTAGCTCTGATGTTCACCCGTCTCACTTTGGCGCTTTAGTGCTCACCGCATTTAACACAACCTTTTTTTACCACTCCCAAGATAATACGAAGGGCTTCCAATAAGTAATGGAAGACATTATTCTGTGAAAGCAGGTTGGTTTTACAGTAGAACCCCTCTAATCCGACCTTGGATGGTCCGTCAATCCGGTTAAGCCGTCGGCACATGGACCGTCCTGTCGAACTTTATAGTTGAGCGTGCCAAGTTCACCGTGCTGCTGAACGCTCAGGAACGATGCGACTTGTGTACACGGTACGTGGGGCCCAACGTGGTATACGCTATCCCAACGTACTGCAGCGGCAGTTTGAGGGTGTTTCTAGTTCGTAAATGACACTGTTTACTCAACGGACATTAGGGAATTAGATTAGGAAATGAGACACTTACAGTAGTAAAAATAAACTCCTGGAAATTGAAATAAGAACACCGTAAATTCATTGTCCCAGGAAGGGGAAACTTTATTGACACATTCCTGGGGTCAGATACATCACATGACCACACTGACAGAACCACAGGCACATAGACACAGGCAACAGAGCATGCACAATGTTGGCACTAGTACAGTGTATATCCACCTTTCGCTGCAATGCAGGCTGCTATTCTCCCATGGAGATTATCGTAGAGATGCTGGATGTAGTCCTGTGGAACGGCTTGCCATGCCATTTCCACCTGGCGCCTCAGTTGGACCAGCGTTCGTGCTGGACGTGCAGACTGCATGAGACGACGCTTCATCCAGTCCTAAACATGCTCAATGGGGGACAGATACGCAGATCTTACTGGCCAAGGTAGTTGACTTACACCTTCTAGAGCACGTTGGGTGGCATGGGATACATGCGGACGTGCATTGTCCTGTTGGAACAGCAAGTTCCCTTGCCGGTCTACGAATGGTAGAACGATGGGTTCGATGACGGTTTGGATGTACCCTGCACTATTCAGTGTCCCCTCGACGATCACCAGACGTGTACGGCCAGTGTAGGAGATCGCTCCCCACACCATGATGCCGGGTGTTGGCCCTGTGTGCCTCGGTCGTATGCAGGCCTGGTTGTGGCGCTCACCTGCACGGCGCCAAACACGCATACGACCATCATTGGCACCAAGGCAGAAGTGACTCTTATCGCTGAAGAATACACGTCTCCATTCGTCCCTCCATTCATGCCTGTCGCGACACCACTGGAGGTGGGCTGCACGATGTTGGGGCGTGAGCGGAAGACGGCCTAACGGTGTGCGGGACCGTAGCCCAGCTTCATGGAGACGGTTGCGAATGGTCCTCGCCGATACCCCAGGAGCAACAGTGTCCCTAATTTGCTGGGAAGTGGCGGTGCGGTCCCCTACAGCACTGCGTAGGATCCTACGGTCTTGGCGTGCATCCGTGCGTCGCTGCGGTCCGGTCCCAGGTCGACGGGCACGTGCACCTTCCGCCGACCACTGGCGACAACATCGATGTACTGTGGAGACCTCACGCCCCACGTGTTGAGCAATTCGGCGGTACGTCCACCCGGCCTCCCGCATGCCCACTATACGCCCTCGCTCGAAGTCCGTCTACTGCACATACGGTTCACGTCCACGCTGTCGCGGCATGCTACCAGTGTTAAAGACTGCGATGGAGCTCCGTATGCCACGGCAAACTGGCTGACACTGACGGCGGCGGTGCACAAATGCTGCGCAGCTAGCGCCATTCGACGGCCAACACCGCGGTTCCTGGTGTGTTCGCTGTGCCGTGCGTGTGATCATTGCTTGTACAGCCCTCTCGCAGTGTCCGGAGCAAATATGGTGGGTCTGACACACCGGTGTCAATGTGTTCCTTTTTCCATTTCCAGGAGTGTATGTTCAAATGTGTGAAATCTTAAGGGACTTAACTGCTAAGGTCATCAGTCCCTAAGCTTACACACTACTTAACCTAAATTATCCTAAGGACAAACACACACACCCATGCCCGAGGGAGTACTCGAACCTCCGCCGGGACCAGCCGCACAGTCCATGACTGCTTCGCCCAAGACCGCTCGGCTAATCCCGCACGGCACTTACAGTAGGAAACGAGTTTTGCTATTTGGGGAGCAAAATAACTGATGATGGTGGAAAATGTAGACTGGCAATGGCAAGGAAAGCGTTTCTGAAGAAGAGAAATTTATAAACATTGAGTATAGATTTAAGTGTCAGGAAGTCGTTTCTGAAAGTATTTGTATGGGGTGTAGTTGTCGTGTATGGAAGTGAAATATGGATGATAAAAAATGGTTTGGACAGGAAGAGAATAGAAGCTTTCGAAATGTGGTTCTGCAGAAGAATGCTGAAGATTAGATGGGTAGATCACATAACTAATGAGGAGGTATTGGATAGAATTGGGGAGAAGAGGAGTTTGTGGGACAACTTGACTAGAAGGGTCCGGTTGGTAGGACATGTTCTGAGGCGTCAAGGGATCACCAATTTAGCATTGGAGGTCAGCGTGGAGGGTAAAAATCGTAGAGAGAGACCAAGAGATGAATACACTAAGCAGATTTAGAACGATGTAGGTTGCAGTAGGTACTGGGAGATGAAGAAGCTTGCACAGGATAGAGTAGCATGGAGAGCTGTATCAAACCAGTCTCGGGACTGAAGACCACAACAACAACAACTCAATGGGGGCACGTAAAATTGTCACGTTAGCTCTATTTAAATGCACATTTCCACTATCGTCCACGAAAAGGAAAGTATCATGTCCAGTCAATAAGAACACAGGTTTATAAGAGTTCCATTACAAACAGTGGGCTACAAACTTTGAACACTTCTCCGCACAAGATAATTATTTCATCATTCCCACATTTTAGTAAAACCGCAAGGTCAGTCTCACTGTTCCTACCCAGTATCAGAATCTTTGCAACATGTGAATTACGAAGTGTAAAAGAAGAAGGAACAAAATATCTTTATACAAGTAGTGCAAGCTGTCCTGTAGATTAAGCCAATCGAACAAAGTCACCCCTCAAAACAAGGTGAACTTATATTTACATAACATCAAATATTATACACTCCTGGAAATGGAAAAAAGAACACATTGACACCGGTGTGTCAGACCCACCATACTTGCTCCGGACACTGCGAGAGGGCTGTACAAGCAATGATCACACGCACGGCACAGCGAACACACCAGGAACCGCGGTGTTGGCCGTCGAATGGCGCTAGCTGCGCAGCATTTGTGCACCGTCGCCGTCAGTGTCAGCCAGTTTGCCGTGGCATACGGAGCTCCATCGCGGTCTTTAACACTGGTAGCATGCCGCGACAGGGTGGACGTGAACAGTATGTGCAGTTGAGGGACTTTGAGCGAGGGCGTATAGTGGGCATGCGGGAGGCCGGGTGGACGTACCGCCGAATTGCTCAACACGTGGGGCGTGAGGTCTCCACAGTACATCGATGTTGTCGCCAGTGGTCGGCGGAAGGTGCACGTGCCCGTCGACCTGGGACCGGACCGCAGCGACGCACGGATGCACGCCAAGACCGTAGGATCCTACGCAGTGCCGTAGGGGACCGCACCGCCACTTCCCAGCAAATTAGGGACACTGTTGCTCCTGGGGTATCGGCGAGGACCATTCGCAACCGTCTCCATGAAGCTGGGCTACAGTCCCGCACACCGTTAGGCCGTCTTCCGCTCACGCCCCAACATCGTGCAGCCCGCCTCCAGTGGTGTCGCGACAGGCGTGAATGGAGTGACGAATGGAGACGTGTCGTCTTCAGCGATGAGAGTCGGTTCTGCCTTGGTGCCAATGATGGTCGTATGCGTGTTTGGCGCCGTGCAGGTGAGCGCCACAATCAGGACTGCATACGACCGAGGCACACAGGGCCAACACCCGGCATCATGGTGTGGGGAGCGATCTCCTACACTGGCCGTACACCTCTGGTGGTCGTCGAGGGGACACTGAATAGTGCACGGTACATCCAAACTGTCATCGAACCCATCGTTCTACCATTCGTAGACCGGCAAGGGAACTTGCTGTTCCAAGAGGACAATGCACGTCCGCATGTATCCCATGCCACCCAACGTGCTCTAGAAGGTGTAAGTCAACTACCCTGGCCAGCAAGATCTCCGGTTCTGTCCCCCATTGAGCATGTTTGGGACTGGATGAAGCGTCGTCTCACGCGGTCTGCACGTCCAGCACGAACGCTGGTCCAACTGAGGCGCCAGGTGGAAATGGCATGGCAAGCCGTTCCACAGGACTACATCCAGCATCTCTACGATAATCTCCATGGGAGAATAGCAGCCTGCATTGCAGCGAAAGGTGGATATACACTGTACTAGTGCCGACATTGTGCATGCTCTGTTGCCTGTGTCTATATGCCTGTGGTTCTGTCAGTGTGATCATGTGATGTATCTGATCCCAGCAATGTGTCAATAAAGTTTCCCCTTCCTGGGACAATGAATTCACGGTGTTCTTATTTCAATTTCCAGGAGTGTAGCATATACTTATATTAAACTAATAATTAAGTACCAGAACCTAATAGAAACTCGAACGTTAGGAAAAAAGATTTGGAACTGTTAAGACGCTAAACACTGTCTCAACAAAAAGGCATATCGGACAGAGTTGCTCATTATAACTTTTTTTGTCGTTGTTGATCGTTGTGTTTGGTCGTTGCGGACGTCATGTGACATCCGTTACAGTTCGTTTGTTGATCCTTCCACTCAGTTTTTTTTTTTTTATTACAGAGGCCAACCAGCCCTCTGACATAAGTCCAGAATCGCATCGGTTCGCAACAGTTAACGCTAAACCATCAACATGCTTCTTGTACCTAATCATACTATGTTACCCCTACTGAAAACGTTAATCGTGGATAATTATTTCAATAATTGAAATTTAATTATAACAAACTGTACCAACAACAATGTGCTTTTGGGTGGATCTTTAGTGTGTCACTGCCATCAAATAGCCTACTCTCATAATAACGCAAGTTACAGTAATTCTTTTGCCAAGAATATCATGCTTCTCATTATTTTATTTGAACGAATCACACAACTAACAACGGATTTTCCAGTGACTCAATTTGCTGGTGCTCAGAAACGGCATATATACACATATAGGTTTGAAACGAATGCCAATATGGCGCCTCACAACTCTATACTGAAGGGAGACGGCGTGCGTGTGACGTAGGTGACGTTGTGCCATCTCATTGGTCAACGCTCAGACGCAAGCTCAGGCTATCTGACACGCCAGATATCGCCCTGCACATTCGGAAAGACTCCCGAGCGTGCTATTCCACGCTATGACGTCAGAAACTCGGCACGCTCAACGTTCGGTCGCACGGTCCGTGTACCGATGGGTTTCGTCAAGGCCAGGCTGAGGCCCGCGAGTAGACTTGGCCACCGTTTCTACGTTTCGATACAGTGTATCGATACGTGGGACTGTTTCAGTGTTTCGTAACGGCTGTGGTTCACTGTTTCGAAACAGTGGCGTTTCATTCCGCCCCTGTCTCGAGATTCAGTCTCGAGCCAGACCCAGAAACTGTATCGTTGTTTCAAAATAATGCTGTTTCAGTCCACTTGGAACGGATTAATTGTATCGAAGCAGTGATGTTTCATTCCGCTCTGTGTCGGACGAGATTCGGGCTCTGCACAGGTACTGAAACATAACATAACGCTTCATGAAACACTTTCAAGAGTGTCGAAATCTTTTTGACAAGCAATAGCATGAAGCTTAAGATATCCGAAAATAAAGCTTCGTTTCTAGCTGACTGTCCTATCCCGAAATGGCGTAACATCTGCTTTATAAACACTAACCAAACAATAAAACAACGCATATTATTAACATTCAAAATAATAAATATGTGAAAATCATTCAGTTAAATTACACTTTTTTATAACACTCTTCTCTGTTCATGTACAGTAATCCTATTAAGAAAGGCAAGTAAGCCTGCAACATTTTGAATGAAAAAAGGCGTAGAGTGACAGTTATTAGGCATATACATAAATTTGATGTAGGAATAATTGCAAAGCAATCTGTTTGACATATCACTTATAGTGTAATGGTGAACGGGAAGGGCTGGGAAACATGGTGAATTCATAGTAACGGTTCGAAACACCTTGGATTTTGTTATTTATTCGAATTCTTTGGCGTTATTTCTGAGTCTATAGTCACTGTGCCTATTATCCACTGTGATTCCCTTTTTGTGCATGGAAATTAGCAGGATGGGTATATTAGCCATACTAACGGAATGTGGGAATCCCAGTAGCACATCCGTTGTTTCTGCAGTTTTCTCCCACCTCCAGTTCCGTTCGTGGTGGCTCATCTGTCTTCAGCTGTGGCTGTCCTCAGCCAGTTGAAAAGTATGAAAGTCACACGACACGGAAGCAGCGCATTTGCTGCAGGAAATACGAAACTGCCAAGACGCCTAAGTGATAGTTTCATACTTTCTGCGACATGATTAGCGCTCTCTCACCTCATATGTGTTTATATAGACATACTTATACAGCAGACATTCAAGATGATAAAGTGTGTAGGTTTATTAGACTGCAAAACACAAACTGTTTCACTGTTTCGAAACAGCGTATCGAAACATTACATCGTACTGTTTCATGTGTTTCGAAACAGTTAAGTGTTTCAGTTGGCCCATCTCTACTCGCGAGCCTCTGCCGACTTATTACTGACTGGACGCCTGTCGGGCCATTGTTGTGGTGTCTATCGTCGTGCATATTGTTATAATGTGCGTTATTGTGCAGTTTTATCCTTTGTTCGGATTAAAAAACTTCGTTGTTTGCTTTATTTCGTGTTCTATACAGTACTTATTACTGTAGATTCACTGTGTGTACAGTTGTCTGTTTCTCAGCATGTCTGGATTCAAATGTAAACGCGAAACTTTTTCACTAAATGAAAAATTAGGAGTGCTACAAAGACTGGACGAAGGAGAATCGCTCCAAAAATTGCAAAGGAACTGAAAGTAGGTGTTGCGACTATTAAGGATTGGAGGAAGAATCGGAAAGACATTGAATCCTATACAGTTACGATTGATGGTGAAAACCCTCTGAAGAATCGTAAAGCATTAAAAGAAGCCTAAATTTGAACTGTTTGATAGCGCACTGTGGATGTGGTTTAGTCAAGAAAGAAGGAAAGGAACTCCAATATCCGAGCCAATTCTCAAAGAAAAAGCGATAGTTTTGCACAAAATAAACTGGAGACCGAAAGTAAATTTGCTGCCGGCGAAGGCTGGATTGATCGTTGGAAAACTCGTCACGTTGTCCGATTTGTTTCTATTTCCGGTGAAAAACTGTCTGCCGATGCCGGAGCTGCTAAGGAGTTTTCTGTTAAGTTTCAAGAAATTGTAGAAGAAAATGAACTTCTACCCTACCAAGTGTATAACATCGACGAGACAGGGCTGAACTTGAAAATGTTGCCAATAAAAACGCTTGCATCTTCAAATGAATCCGTGGTAGGAAGCCGGTGAATTGCCACTCACCTACCGGCGCGATATACTGCTTTGTCGTTACGCCTGTCGGCTACTGTCAATGCCCGACCACCCATCGCATCGTTCCTTTTTTGACGACACTCTCGGCCGTCAAGACGGGTTGTGTGTCTCTGCCCTGCTACCCCCTGGAGTTCGCTTTCGTCGCCTCCTTCAACACCTTTATTTTCCACTCCCTGTAACCTTTAGAGTGGGCGAGAGCCACACGCCACCTTGGCTCCAGGCTCAGGTTCACGTTCACCTTGACCTCCGCTCGCTCCCAAAGGAGGTTACCCCCGGTTCGGTATACCACTCCCGTTTTGTCGAACTTCGTTCCAAGTTCATTAATATGACCTTCATTTATACAGATGGCTCTAAGACCAATGACGGAGTCGGGTGTTCTTTTATTGTCGGGGCACAAAGTTTCAAATACCGGATACATTGCCATTGTTCGGTCTTCACAGCTGAGCTCTTTGCCCTCTACCAGGCTGTTCTTTACGTCTGCCGCCACCGACATTCTGCTTATGTCATCTGCTCCGATTCTCTGAGCGCCATCCAGAGCCTCAATGATCCATATCCGGTTCACCCTTTCGTGTACCTGATCCAACACACTCTTCAGCAGCTGGTGGACGACGGGTCTCCAGTTAGCTTTATGTGGGTTCCTGGCCATGTCGGTATCGCTGGGAACGAAGCTGCAGATGCCGCGGCCAAGGCTGCGGTCCTCCAGCCTCGGACGGCTTCTTGTTGTGTCCCTTCATCAGATTGTAGCACGGTCATTTGTCGGCGCTCTTTATCGCTGTGGCATGCCGATTGCGCTGCACTTAGGGACAACAAGCATCGGCCCTTGAAACCTCTTCCCACAGCTTGGACATCCTTCTCGGCGGGAGGAGGTCGTTTTGGCCCGGCTACAAATTGGACACTGCCAGTTCAGCCATCGCCATCTGCTGACGGCAGCAACGGCGCCGTTCTGTTCATGTGGGCAATTGATGACGCTCCGCCACATTGTAACGTCCTGTCCGGATTTTACTACGCTGCGTCTTGATCTTGGCCTGCCATGTACTCTGGATGCCATTTTAGCGGATGACCCAGGAGCTGCTGCTCGCGTTCTTCGTTTTGTCAACTTGACACACCTGTCTAAGGACGTTTGATTGTGCTGTAGTTTTTTAATCCTACGTCTGTTAATACGTCTTTTATAGCGTTGTCCCTTTTAGTTGCTGTTTTAACCTTGTGCCACGCGGTGCATTCCTAAATTAGTCAGGGCGCTAAAGACCATTGTACTTGTGCGCCCTAAAACCACAAAAAAAAAAACCCACAAGCTGTCCTTGATCGTCATTGGCAAATCCAAGAAGCCAAGGGCATTTAAAAATATAAACTTATCTTCCTTGCCGTTTTATTACCGCAATCAAAAATCTGATTGGATGGGCTGCAACCTTTATAAATCCCGGTTTTTCGACGAATCCGGGCCATCGGTCGAAAAAGACTTGAAGCAAAAAAATCTGCCTGTTCCTGCTCTACTGTTGTTGGATAACGCATCATCATACCTATCTGAGGAAGACTTGGTGAAAGGGGACATAAAAGCTCTCTTTATGCCTCCTAATGTGACCTCACTCATCCAACCAATGGATCAGGGCGTTATTGAACGGTTGACTAGACGGTATCGCAGAAAGTACACTCCTGGAAATTGAAATAAGAACACCGTGAATTCATTGTCCCAGGAAGGGGAAACTTTATTGACACATTCCTAGGGTCAGATACATCACATGATCACACTGACAGAACCACAGGCACATAGACACAGGCAACAGAGCATGCACAATGTCAGCACTAGTACAGTGTATATCCACCTTTCGCAGCAATGCAGGGTGCTATTCTCCCATGGAGACGATCGTAGAGATGCTGGATGTAGTCCTGTGGAACGGCTTGCCATGCCATTTCCACCTGGCGCCTCAGCTGGACCAGCGTTCGTGCTGGACGTGCAGACCGCGTGAGACGACGCTTCATCCAGTCCCAAACATGCTCAATGGGGGACAGATCCGGAGATCTTACTGGCCAGGGTAGTTGACTTACACCTTCTAGAGCACGTTGGGTGGCACGGGATACTTGCGGACGTGCATTGTCCTGTTGGAACAGAAAGTTCCCTTGCCGGTCTAGGAATGGTAGAACGATGGGTTCGATGACGGTTTGGATGTACCGTGCACTATTCAGTGTCCCCTCGACGATCACCAGAGGTGTACGGCCAGTGTAGGAGATCGCTCCCACCATGATGCCGGGTGTTGGCCCTGTGTGCCTCGGTCGTATGCAGTCCTGATTGTGGCGCTCACCTGCACGGCGCCAAACACGCATACGACCATCATTGGCACCAAGGCAGAAGCGACTCTCATCGCTGAAGACGACACGTCTCCATTCGTCCCTCCATTCGCGCCTGTCGCACCACTGGAGGCAGGCTGTACGATGTTGGGGCGTGAGCGGAAGACGGCCTAACGGTGTGCGGGACCGTAGCCCAGCTTCATGGAGACGGTTGCGAATGGTCCTCGCCGATACCCCAGGAGCAACAGTGTCCCTAATTTGCTGGGAAGTGGCGGTGCGGTCCCCTACGGCACTGCGTAGGATCCTACGGTATTGGCGTGCATCCGTGAGTCGCTGCGGCCCGGTCCCAGGTCGACGGGCACGTGCACCTTCCGCCGACCACTGGCGACAACATCGATGTACTGTGGAGACCTCACGCCCCACGTGTTGAGCAATTCGGCGGTACGTCCACCCGGCCTCCCGCATGCCCACTATACGCCCTCGCTCAAAGTCCGTCAACTGCACATACGGTTCACGTCCACGCCGTCGCGGCATGCTACCAGTGTTAAAGACTGCGATGGAGCTCCGTATGCCACGGCAAACTGGCTGACACTGACGGCGGCGGTGCACAAATGCTGCGCAGCTAGCGCAATTCGACGGCCAACACCGCGGTTCCTGGTGTGTCCGCTGTGCCGTGCGTGTGATCATTGCTTGTACAGCCCTCTCGCAGTGTCTGGAGCAAGTATGGTGGGTCTGACACACCGGTGTCAATGTGTTCTTTTTTCCATTTCCAGGCTCAATCTTGGAAAAATCTGCAATAGGTAATAACTTATTGGAGGCAATGAAATCCCTGAACACCAAAGATGCTGTCTACACAATCGCTGCAGCACGGGATGAACTGAGACCTGACACACTACGGAAATCGTGGCGTAAGCTTTGGCCACAAGTTATGACTGAAAATGAGCATACCGAAGATGAGCGAAACGACGACCCACTGGAAATCGTTAAAGATCTACAAACTCTGGAGCCGAACGTCCCTGCCAATGAAGACTGGATCAACGAATGTGACCAACACTGTGGCACTTGTGAAGAGCTCAGTGACCACCAGACTGTTACCTCTGTTAGCCAGCAAACTGCGAATGAGTATTCCTTCGGCGAAGACAAACCCCCCACCAGGATTCCACACATCGATGCAAAAAACGCTTTTGACATCGCCCTTCAATACATCGAGCAGAAACAAACTTCAGCTCCAACGGACGTTTTGTGGATAAAAAAAAAATTGAGCGAGACTGGAGCTAAATCTAGAATATCATCAGCTAAAAAAATGTATCACTGACTTTTTTTCCAAGTCATTTGTTTTCGTTTTTACTGTAAAAACAATGTATACAGTATGATAATTTGTTAGTATATACATACAGTAGTTTATTTCTTTGTAAAAAATTTCTTTTTATTTACAGTGCTATAATCATTTTTTAGTTTACAGTATATATCGTCAGAGACAGCAAAGTCCTTGGAAGAGCAGTTGAACGGAATGGATAGTGTCTTGAAAGGAGGATATAAGATGAACATCAACAAAAGCAAAACGAGGATAATGGAATGTAGTCGAATTAAGTCGGTTGATGCTGAGGGAATTAGATTAGGAAATGAGACACTTAAAGTGGTAAAGGAGTTTTGCTATTTGGGGAGCAAAATAACTGATGATGGTCGAAGTAGAGAGCATATAAAATGTAGACTGGCAATGGCAAGGAAAGCGTTTCTGAAGAAGAGAAATTTGTTAACATCGAATATAGATTTATGTATCAGGAAGTCGTTTCTGAAAGTATTTGTATGGAGTGTAGCCATGCATGGAAGTGAAACATGGACGATAAATAGTTAGGACAAGAAGACAATAGAAGCTTTCGAAATGTGGTGCTACAGAAGAATGCTGGAGATTAAATGGGTAGATCACATAATTAATGAGGAAGTACTGAATAGGATTGGGGAGAAGAGAAGTTTGTGGCACAACTTGACCAGAAGAAGGGATCGGTTGGTAGAGCATGTTCTGAGGCATCAAGGGATCACCAATGTAGTATTGGAGGGCAGCGTGGAGGGTAAAAATCGTAGGGGGAGACCAAGAGATGAATACACTAAGCAGATTCAGAAGGATGTAGGTTGCAGTAGGTACTGGGAGATGAAGAAGCTTGCACAGGATAGAGTAGCATGGAGAGCTGCATCAAACCAGTCTCAGGACTGAAGACCACAACAACAACTCAATGGGTACAGTACAGTACTGTAATTTTTACTTTTTAAGACCAATACATACACTACTGGCCATAAAATTGCTACACCACGAAGATGACGTCCTACAGACGCGAAATTTAACCGACACGAATAAGTTGCTGTGATATGCAAATGATTAGTTTTTCAGAGCATTCACACAAGGTTGGCGCCGGTGGTGACACCTACAACGTCCTGACATGAGGAAAGTTTCCAACCGATTTCTCATACACAAACAGCAGTTGACCGGCGTTACCTGGTGAAACGTTGTTGTGATGCCTCGTGTAAGAAGGAGAAATGCGTACCATCACGTTTCCGACTTTGATAAAGGTCGGATTGTAGCCTATCGCGTTTGCGGTTTATCGTATCGCGACATTGCTCCTCGCGTTGGTCGATATCCAATGACTGTTAGCAGAATATGGAACCGGTGGCTTCAGGAGGGTAATACGAAACGCCGTGCTGGATCTCAAGGGCCTCGTATCACTAGCAGTCGAGATGACAGGCATCTTATCTGCACGGCTGTAACGGATCGTGCAGCCATGTCTTGATCCCTGAGTTAACAGATGGGGACGTTTGCAAGACAGCAACCATCTGCACCAACAGTTGGACGACGTTTGCAGCAAGCACGGGCTATCAGCTCGAAGACCTGGGGTCACCCTTGACGCTGCATCACAGACAGGAGCGCCTGCGATGGTGTACTCGACGACGAACCTGGTTGCGCGAATGGCAAAACGTCGTTTTATCGGATGAATCCAGGTTCTCTTTACAGCACCACGATGGTCGCATCAGTGTTTGGCGACATCGCGATGAACGCACATTGGAAGCGTGTATTCCTAATCGCCACACTGGCGTATCACCCGGCGTGATGGTATGGGGTGCCATCGGTTACACGTCTCGGCCATCTCTTGTTCGCATTGACGGCACTTTGAACAGTGGACATTACATTTCAGATGTGTTACGACCCGTGGCTCTACCCTTCATTCGATCCCTGCGAAACCCTACATTTCAGCAGGGTAATGCACGACCGCACGTTGCAGGTCCTGTACGGGCCTTTCTGGATACAAAAAATGTTCGATTGCTGCTCTGGCCGACACATTCTCCAGATCTCTCACCAAGTGAAAACGTCTGGTCAATGGTGGCCGAGCAAATGGCTCGCCACAATACGCCAGCCACTACTCTTGATGAACTGTGGTATCGTGTTGAAGCTGCATGGGCAGCTGTACCTGTACACGCCATCCAAGCTCTGTTTGACTCAATGCCCAGGCGTATCAAGGCCGTTATTACGGCCTGAGGTGGTTGTTCTGGGCATTGATTTCTCAGGATCTATGGACCCAAATTGCGGGAAAATGTAATCACATGACAGTTGTAGTATAATATATTTGTCCAATGAATACCAGATTATCATCTGCATTTCTAAGAAGAAATAGCAATATTTAATGGCCACTAGTGTATAACGTCGCCACGCATCGGAACTTCATGAAATTATAGGGGCTGAAGCAGGAATATTACACGATGTGCAACAGGAAACCCAGAATTTTTTGAAGTGCAAGTGGCCGAGGAACAGATGTGCTGCAGTACTTATTGGCTGACCTCCGCATATTGCTAACAGAATTATGTGACGCGGTAGATATTCCTCTTGGTATACAGAAATTATCAGTAAGCTTCTTTAGAAGCATTTTAGTTTGGTTATTCGCTCGTTCAGTGGATCATAATGGCGATATCTCACAGTAATGCGGTACGCGTCGCGCGTAATTCTAAAAAAATGTTCAAATTTGTGTGAAATCGTATGGGACTTAACTGCGAAGGTCATCAGTCCCTAAGCTTACACACTACTTAACCTAAATTATCCTAAGGACAAACACACGCACCCATGCCCGAGGGAGAACTCGAACCTCCGCCGGGACCAGCCACACAGTCCACGAAAGCAGCGCCTGGGACCGCTCGGCTAATCTCGCGCGGTAGTAATTCTAAAGTATTTTTGGGGTAAGGTCTTATGGGACCAAACTGCTCAGGTCATCGATCCACTACTTAATCTTACTTAAGCTAACTTACGCTAAGGACAACACACACACCCATGCCCGAGGGAGGACTCGAACTTCCGATGGGGAGAGCCGCACGAACCGTGACAAGGTGCCTCAGACAGCGCGGCTACCCCGCGCGGCCTAATTATAAAGCAAGCAGGAATAAGATTATGGAGAAGGACAGTTTGTTAGTGATTTACTTACATGTTACACACATCATCTCAACAGTTCTTTTCTCGATATGGAGGTTCGAGCCGTCCCTTGGTCATGGTTGTGTGTCTTGTCCTTAGCGTAAGTTAGTTTAAGTCAGATCAAGTAGTGTGTGCGCCTAGGGACCGATAGACACGGCAGTTTGGTCCCGTAGGAGCTTACCTCAAATTTCCAACTCTTTCGATATAGAACGAGTCAGTTTACATAATCTGTATACTCGATTAATGTCAAAATTAATGAACATATTATTATTTCTCAATGACCTTTAGACCTATATCACTAACGTCGACTTGCAGTAGAGTTTTGGAACACATACTGTATTCGAACATTATGTTGTACGTCGAAGAAAACGATTTACTGACACATAGTCGCCGGCTGGAGTGGCCAAACGTTTCTAGCTGCTACAGTCTGGAACCGAGCGACCGCTACGTCGCAGGTTCGAATCCTGCATAGGGCATGGATGTGTGTGATGTCCTTAGGTTAGTTAGGTTTAAGTAGTTCTAAGTTCTATGGGACTGATGACCTGAGAAGTTAAGTCCAATAGTGCTCAGAGCCATTTTTGACACATAGCACGGATATAGAATATAACGTTATTGCGAAACACAACTCTTTATAATCATGAAGTAATGAGAGCTATCGACAGGGAATGTCAAATTGATTCCATATTTTTAGAAGGCTTTCGACACAGTTCCTCACAAGTGTCTTCTAACCAAATTGTGTACCTATGGAAATCGCCTCAGTTTTGCGACTTGATACGTGATTTCCTGTCGGAAAGGCCACAGTTCGCAGTAATAGATGGAAAGTCATCGAGTGAAACAAAAGTAATATCCGGCGTTCCCCAAGGAAGTGTTGTAGGCCCTATATTGCTCCTGATCTGTATTAACGACGTTGAAAGTAGGCTGTTTAGGTTTTCTTATTGATAACGCCGCTTAGGGCTCGGTATGAAAAATCACTGGCTGTGCTGTGCGCAGTCTGTGTTTAGTTTGCATTGTTGTCTGCCATTGTAGTGTTGGGCAGCGGCAGCTGGATGCTAACAGCGCGTAGCGTTGCGCAGTTGGAGGTGAGCCGCCAGCAGTGGTGGACGTGGGGAGAGAGATGGCGGAGTTTTGGAATTTGTAAGACTGGATGTCATGAACTACCATATATATTTTGACTATTAAGCTAAATACACTGTTTTTTCTCTATCAAAATCTTTCATTCGCTAACTATGCCCATCAGTAGTTAGTGCCTTCCGTAGTTTGAATCTTTTATTTAGCTGGCAGTAGTGGCGCTCGCTGTATTGCAGTAGTTCGAGTAACGAAGATTTTTGTGAGGTAAGTGATTTGTGAAAGGTATAGATTAATGTTAGTCAGGGCCATTCTTTTATAGGGATTTTTGAAAGTCAGATTGCGTTGCGCTAAAAAAAAAATATTGTGTGTCAGTTTAAGCACAGTCGTGTATAATTTTTCTAAGGGGACGTTTCATAAGGCGACCCTGCCAGGATACCTCACTGGAATCTTCTGATTTTTTCTTGTAGTTTGTATAATTGATGTAGATTTTTTTTATTGCTAGCGCGTAATCATAGAGAGAATTTCCTTTGTAGTTGCAGTCTTTCATTGTTGTACAGTAAAACAGTTGTGGCATGCATGTAGATTTGCACCAAGTATTTCGCAGCTGCGCTTGCAATTAACTAGATATTATTTTCAGTGCTATGTTAATGTGTTCTCTTATTTTTGTTCTTCAAATTGTGTTTTTCTGTGTTGTCGTGTGAAAAATTGTGACAATAATGGCGTGTGAAAAACGTAACACTAGGCTCCAAAGTAAACTGAGAAATGACAGTGAAGACAAAAGCAGTGTGTTAGCGTCACCATGTAATGAATTCACTAACGTTCAAAGTAGTAATTTGGTAATAGCGCATAGGGAAATGGAGCGGGTTGCAAATAATGGTGTAGGCAGTGAAACAATTAGTGAACAGGGAAGCGTTATCGATCGATCGGTCGGCAACAGCTCGCCTCAGGATTCCGAAATGACAGGACACAATCTTGCAAATACTGTAGATTCAGATTTTGCGTCCTCACCGTTTTCTCAAATAAATCAAGACACATTTTCTACTTTTCAAAATGCGAATATTGCCGGTTCAAATGCACTGCCGAAAAGCACTGAGGAACATGTTTCAGACACCAGTGCACTGTTATTACAGTTAATGCAACAAATGGGACAAAGGCTGCAAAAGTTAGACACAACGCTTGAACAAAATCAGAGACAAACACAGCAACAGTTGGACACAATGGAACATAATCTTCAAATGTTAGACACAATGGAACATAATCTTCAAAAGTTAGACACAATGGAACAAAATCAGAGACAAACACAGCAACAGTTGGATACAATGGAACATAATCTTCGGAAGTTAGACACCACACTTGAACAAACACGTGAAGATTTAACTACTGAGTTACATAACATTGATTCGAAATGTCAAAAAATCTGTAATGACGTAAAAACACAAATTTGTGAGCATTTTCAACCTATTTTTTCGCGGCATGAAAACTCATTACAGAATCACGAAGCAGCCATAAAAGAATTGCAAACTGTTGTTCGTGAATATCACGACACCTTGCAAGCTAAAATGGACTCAGTTGCATCCACCGATTCGTTTACGCAACTTGCAAGAACTCAGGAAAACTTAAAGGACACAGTAGATTCGATTTCAACACAAATGGACAGTCTGAAACTTGGTTCAGAAAAACACACTGAGGAAATGTGTTCACTATCGGAGAAAGTAGCCGAACTTTCGGATCAGTTCACTAATTTATCTACGAAGGTAGATGATAATCTGAATGACACAAAATCGGTAGTCTTTAATGACACAGAAGAGTTCGAACAAATTAGGAAATTCAAACAAAATCAGAATCAAATTAATACGCAACACCAAAGAGAAATCCGGGAAGTACAAGATCAGTTGACGCAGGTAATTCAAGAATTACGTATTTCAAAGGACACTCGCACTCCAATACGGGAAGAGGGACATAAAAATACGGAACTGCCACAAAATAACAACACAGGGCACTTTGGAGATTATGAAAGAAATTGGCAAGGTGCACCGAGTTTTGAGATGGAACCGCCGAAACGACGTAACAATGACCGACATGCGACTCGCCGACATGATGATTTTGACTATAAGCTGTTCATTACTACACGTAAATTCAAAACATTTAAGAATTCTGGCAACGACATTCATCCACAAGCGTGGCTCCATCAATTCTCTCATTGTTTTCCTCCCAACTGGTCACTAGAGCACAGATTAGAATTTATGTGTGGCTACTTAGAGAATGAACCAGCTGTAAGAATTTGATCAGTCATTCACGATTGCCACAGTGAAGGAGAATTTTACCATGCCTTCCTCTTAGCATATTGGTCCCAAGCCACACAAGACCGAGTAAAACATGGCATCATGATGATGAAACATTTCAAACAATCTGAATTTTCCAGTCTTGTGAAATATTTTGAAGACATGTTGCACAAGAATCAGTACCTGTCAAACCCATACAGCCCCTCAGAACTCATCCGCATTTGCTTAATCAAATTGCCTGAACATTTACGGCATATTATTTTGGCAGGCCGTTGCAAAGACGACATTGAAGCTTTTCAGGGACTCTTACAAGAATTAGAAATTGACACTGACAATCGCGGAACGCGAAAACAGGAACACAACAATTACAGGTCACATCCGTCGCAATTCCGCGATGAAAGAAATAATAACTGGACACGACAAGTCTATTCTCACAACACAAATGGTGATCAAAACAGACACCACCCGTATGACAACCGTTGGCAGAGTAGTAATAATTACAGGGAAAGGTCGCCTCTCCGCGGTAGTGACTGCCATAGAAACAGACAATATGGGAACCAAAACAATTATTATCACGGGAGACAGAATAACTTCAGACGCAACGGTCCAGCGCGCAGTTACGATTGAGGGAGAAATTCTCCACCAAGTGACCGACAAGAAAGAAACTATGGAATCTACCGACATGACGACAGACGATATGATCGTAACGACAGACCTGAATTGCAGCAGAACTGGCGGGAATCAAACAGAGCAGGGCCCTCTCAGCAAGGTGAATTTGTAGAAGTTAGGTCTCCAAATCCCATTAACGACGCGTGCCAACAAAGAAACAGACAATGACTCGCACCGCAGGCAGCCGTGTGCGCCGGCTGGCACAGAGAAAAATAACATAGACACTAACCTTGAACAGAATTCCAGTGTGCCTTACCGACGTAATCACATGATAATTGCTTTTCAGTTGACAGTCTGCGTACTAGGAAGAGTAACGGTTTACACCACATTTCACATGTAAAACCGTTTATTGAAAGATAATCTGCTTTTTAACTTTGTCTTTGCCATAAAGCTGTTCACATCACGTCACTAGTATACTTTGTCACACTAAGAATCTGTTAACATGCAACAATGTTTTGAAGTTAACTATCCAGTCTAGAACTTAGAGAACTTATGTAGACAGTATTTACGAGTGCATTGTTATAGTGAACAGACATCACTGTGTTATTTCGTGTGTACATTCTTGCTTGTTAGTTGCACGATTACGTAACGACTATAAGGCTCACATACTTAGAACATTTACCAGTATTGCTAATGAGATTTTAATGCAACATTTTGGTTTACTTGAAAATACATTCTGGATTTAAAGTACTTCCTGTGAGATACCAGATGATACAGTGGTTAGTTTATGTGACAGCTACACGATTTTATCACGACGCTACTAATGAGTGACAATTTACAATGTTGCTTTTGCAGTTTATCTGTTTTATATCTGCACAGTTTTTCTGAAATTTTCTGGAAAGTAAACCATGTTTTAGTAGTAACGTTTGTGGTATACCTACAATGAGACAGCCTTTTCTGTAGCACAACAATACGTACAGTACAGTACTTACTTCATCACGGCAATAAGCGTAATAACTAAGATATCTATACGCAAAGCATTTCAATTTCGTTTATCATGAGGTAAGTACATTGACTTCTGCAGAACTTAGCTTTCGGAGGACAGTAACTACGACACTTCCACAGAGATTGTCTTACAGCAAGACGCACATTTAGCGCTACAGGACACGCATTAAACTATTTATTTTTCAACATATTTGAATTACGAAGAAAGTTTTCCGTCATACATTTCATTCCATTGCTGTAATCAGTAACACCTGAGGATATAATTACATTAATCCTCAGGGGGGTACACGCCTACTTTGTGTACCATGTGTGTGGCAAGCACAAGGAGCCCTAGCTAATATGGTATTTGCTTATACAACTTTACACATCGGTACCATATTTCTCTAACACATTAATTACACAGCTATCTGATAATTTAACTGAGAGACAAACTTTTTTACTACATCAGTGACAGATGTTTACGTAATTATACGGTTGGATTACTTCACACTTAATGAAATTGTATTTTGTCTGTACTTTGTGAACAGTTCATATTTTTTCGGAACCATTGTGACACTATGAGAGCTTTGAATGATATATTTGGTAAGGGATCATTATTTTTAAAGTACGTTTGAGGTAGATGACACTTTTGACATGAGCAGAGAATTTTTTTTAGGCTTTGAAATTATTGCAGAAAGCTATGACATTTTTGAGATTTGACTGAGGTGTTATGGTGTTATTATTACGATGACTTTGTGTATTATGCTGTTGCGGTATGTTTATGATCAATAAGCTGTTGCTGTATGAGTTATTTGATAATGCTACGTATCTGTTATGATGAAATATTGAAGAAGTGTCGACGAATAAGGTAAGGACTAATGAGTAGTGGTTAGGGACTCTGGTTTGTGAAAAAGGATGTTGGAAACCGAGAATCGTACTTTAAGAGTTATGAAATGTATGTAAATGCGTGAATGTATTACAATGCCGACGAAAGTTTTTTGGACACTGTTATATCAATAGAATTTTGTTTCTACAGATGTGTAACGCAAATTCTTGACCTGTGAAATTTTTTATATGAGACTGTCACTGTAGCGGAAACTGGTGTCGTAAATATTTCGGTAAGACAGTTAAGTGAACACCTGCACGTAATGCGTCGTGGGCACCCAGCTGCGCGACAACCACCTGACAAAAGAAAGCCATTAGTGTGTGCCTGTCAGAGGCCCAGGTGGAGAAAAAAAAAAGAGGCCATTATCCTCGCTATTGAGATTCCTTTGTAGAAAGCATCGCAAATACTACACGCCCAAACTTGAAAACATATGATTACACTGTGGAGCTCTTAATTTATGATATTTACTAAAACGACGAGAAACATTTCATGGCTATTGTCCTGCTAGTTGAGAGAAATACCATGTGGCTTGCTTTATGCATTTATTTACTCATTTTGTTTAATATCTAGTTTCTAACTGCACTGAAGCATTGGTTAAAATAAATTTTATGGATGTACTAATATAAATATTTTATGCCTACAGATCCAGTAAATAATAACTTTATGATGTACTTAAAAAAAAACGAAGTAGCACAAAAAGACATTTCCCTTCACAGAAATTGCATACAGAATTGTCTTTTCAAGTACATGGTAATATTTTTTTACAATAAATTTTTGTGGTGCACCGCTTTAATTGCATAGACATTAAGATGTGAATAGACATTGTCCTTATCTGCATTGTTGTCTTTAGTGTAACATTTTTTCTGATTGAGCTTTGTCATGTTTAGGTATAAGTTATAGCATTTGCTGCAGCTGTTTGCCATTCATAGTGCTACTGAATGTCACTTTGTATTACTAGGTTAAGCCAATTTTATTACTGATTTATTTCTCTTGTTTGCTGCTCATTGCCTTATATTACTTGTAATATTGCTGCCTTTTTTTTGCCAATTTCCATTTTTTTATCGTTGCTGTTTGTGTTAATTGTTTTGTGTTGCTGCATTGCCTCGTCCCTTAGTTAAGCATCTGAGCTCAGCAGATTTAAGTTAGCTTAAGAGGGGGTAGCCTATATAAGAGAATGAGTTGCGATGGATTTGAAGAAATGCACTGAGAGGTTATATGAGAAAAGTACAGAAAGCAGGTATATATAGGACCTTTTGGAGATAATGATGAACTAAGAGAGATCTCTATGCAAAATACTGCAGTAAAACAAACCCTGTCCTTTCCTTTCGTATTATCCCTCTATGTGTTTATGTACCCTTGCGTATTTGTCTTTTTCCTGTCTTTATGTGTTTAGCTAATAAGATTTATGTTGTACAATTTTTCAAATACTATGTCATTTTCTTTGTAAATATGTTCAGACATTATTTATAGTGTTTTGTTTTAATGCTCGTGTGTGAAGTTGATGTTTCAAAACTTATTCTGATCTTTTATGTATGTACTTATGTCGTAATTTTTGTAACACTGATGTATTTGCTATTTCGATTCTTTTGTAAAGCCTGTACTACTGCAAATGTTATCTGTAGTGTTATGTTCTTTAAAGATGTATTTTGTACCTTTGTTATTGTATTCTTATGTTATAAAATTGTAATTGACACCAGTTCATCAAATTAAGTAACTTGTAAATTACATTTCACTGCACACGTTTCTGTTGGTCATAGTATATGGGCAATATGTGAGAAGTAGGGACTGATAGTGTTTGCACATGTGTTAATAACTCAGTAAGGGACTGGATAACAGCATTGCTGGTTCTAAGCACATTTCAAAAACAATTTTTGTGAGTGCACAAGTGGTGGTTATGGACTTACTATATTATCCGCAAGATTCTTCAGTGGTGATTGTGCGCCTGCACAGTCAAACAGATGGCTGCTGGCCATCTCTACAAGGACTACAGTGGGTCTACACCTTTGATGACCCACCAATGCCATTATTTTCTACAAGGACTGCAATGGGTCTGCACCTCTGGTGGCCCACCAATACCGTAATCTCTACCAGGACTACAGTGGGTCTGCTCTGTAATGACCTACCTACCGATAGTCTTCAACGTCGACTGACTCTGTTGTGGCCCATTACCTTTCTGCATGTCAAGAGTCAGCACTGTCTTTCGTTGGAAGGACAACACTACTTCTTTAAGACTGCATGGAAATCCACTACTTCCGTGTGCATTTTCTTTTATTGCTCAGACTTTGAGAAAAACACTGCAATTTTACTTTGATGAATGATCAGGACTGTCTTTATGGACTGTGAGAAAATTTTAGCTTTTGACCAACATCGTATCGATAAGTGTCTTCATTTCATTTCTTTGTTATTGTAATTATGAAAAAAATTTTCGAATCTGTATTGGCCACTGCCCAAAACAATTTGTAAATTTTTTTGTGGGGAGCATGGGGGCTATGTAAGTAGGCTGTTTAGGTTTTTTTATTGGTAACGCCACGTAGCGCTCTGTATGAAAAATCACTGGCTGTGCTGTGCGCAGTCTGTGTTTAGTTTGCATTGTTGTCTGCCGTTGTAGTGTTAGGCAGCGGAAGCTGGATGCTAACAGCGCGTAGCGTTGCACAGTTGGAGGTGAGCCGCCAGCAGTGGTGGACGTGGGTAGAGAGATGGCGGAGTTTTGTAATTTGTAAGACTGGATGTCATGAACTACCATATATATTTTGACTATTAAGGTAAATACACTGTTTGTTCTCTATTAAAATCTTTCATTTGCTAACTATACCTATCAGTAGTTAGTGCCTTCCGTAGTTTGATTCTTTTATTTAGCTGGCAGTAGTGGCGCTAGCTGTATTGCAGTAGTTCGAGTAACGAATATTTTTGTGAGGTAAGTGATTTGTGAAAGGTATAGATTAATGTTAGTCAGGGCCATTCTTTTGTAGGGATTTTTGAAAGTCAGATTGCGTTGCGCTAAAAAAAAATATTGTGTGTCAGTTTAAGCACAGTCGTGTATAATTTTTCTAAGGGGGCGTTTCAACGTAGGAGACAATCTGAGTAGCTGTCTTAGATTGTCTGCAGATGATGCTGTCATTTACCGTCTTGTAAAGTCATAAGATGATCAAAACGACTTGCAAAATGATTTAGATAAGATATTTGTATGGTGCGAAAAGTGGCAGTTGACCCTCTTAAAGAAAAATGTGGAGTTATTCACATGAGTACTAAAAGAAATCCGCTAAATTTCGATTACGCGATAAGTCACACAAATCTAAAGCCTGTAAATTCAACTAAATACTTAGGGATTACAATCACAAATAACCTAAATTGGAACGATCACATAGATAATATTCTGGGTAGAGCAAACCAAAGACTGCGATTCATGGGCAGTACACTTAGAAGGTGCAACAGGTCTACTAAAGAGCCTGCTTACGCCACGCTTGTCCGCCCTATTCTGGAGTACTGCTGTGTGGTGTGGGATCCTCACCAGGTGGGACTGACGGATGACATCGAAAAAGTACAAAGAAGGGCAGCTCGTTTTGTATTATCGCGAAGTAGGGTAGATAGTGCCACAGACATGATGCGTGAACTGGAGTGGCAATCATTAAAAAAAAGCGTTTTTCGTTGCGACGGGATTTTATCATGAAATTTCAATTACCAATTTTCTCCTCCGATTGCGAAAACCTTCTGTTGACACTCACCTAGGTCAGGAGAAATGATCATCACGATAAAATAAGAGAAATCACGGCCCGCACAGAAAAATGTTAAGTGCTCGTTTTTCCCGCGTACCGTTCGAGAGTGGAACGATAGAGAGACAGTTTGAAGGTGGTTCATTGAACCCTCTGCCAGGCATTTTACTGTGAATAGCAGAGTAATCACGTAGATATAGATGTAGATCAGAGGTATACTTTAGGTTATTTTACTTTATATTGAACGCAACCAGTTTCGGCAATTCATTTTGCCATCTACAGGCCCCATACTTTTTTTTCGAATCAATGCGCTTATCGTATAGCGCCATAAAACTGGATACCGTGAATCCCAATCGTTCTGCAATTGATTCATACGGAAACGTGACACCACCTCACGCTTTAGTACCAATCAATTGCACAACAATTGGGATTCACGTTATCCAGTTTTTTGGCGCTATACGATAAGCGCATTGATTCGAAAAAAAAGTATGGGGCCTGTAGATGGCAAAATGAATTGCCGAAACTGGTTGCGTTCAATATAAAGTAAAATAACCTAAAGTATACGCATTTTGGTAAAGTTTATTGAATTGGAAAGTACGTACCAGCCGAAGTACCCTGGTCATAATGGACCGACAGAGACTATTATTTTTTTTTAATCCTACCCATGCACCTAAAATTAAAAACTAGGCTCTCTAAAGGTACATGATTCAGAATGAAAATTACTCCACGAAACACAAGGAGTTGTCCAAAAGAAACGATTTTAGAACAAAACAGTTAAGCAGTCATTGAAAAGACAGAGACACAGGGTTGTAGCCTCTTCCCCATCTTATTCCGTCCTGATATCTGACAAGCAGTTATTGAAGCCGAGGAGAAATTTGGATAGGAAATTAAAGTTTCCGTTCCTAAAGGCTGGAAAGTTGCATAAGTCAGACCGATACTCAAGAAAGTAAACGAGTAATCTGTTAAATTACAGACCCATATCACTAACATCGATTCGCGGTAGAATTTTGGAATATATACTGTGTTGCAAAATCATGAATTACCTCGAAGAAAACGATTTATTGACAAATAGCAGGGGCTCTGAAAATATAGTTCTAGTGAGATACAATTACCTCTTTATTCTCGCAAAGAAACGAGTGCTATCGACAGGGGATGTCAAATTTATTCCATATTTTTAGATTTCCAGAAGGCTTTTGACACCGTTCCTCACATACGACTTCTAATCAAACTTTGTGCCTATGGTATATCGTCTCAGCTGTGCGACTGGAGTCGTGATTTCCTGTCAGAAAGGTCACAGTTCGTAGTAATTGACGGAAAGTCATCGAGTAAAGCAGAAGTAATATGTAGCGTTCCCCAAGGAAGTATTACAGGCCCTCTGCAGTTCCTTATCTTCATAAACGACATGGGAGACAATGTGAGCTGCCCTCTTGGATCGTTTGCAGATGATGCTGTCATTTACCGCATTGTAAAGTCATCAGATGATCAAAGCCAGTTGCAAAACGATTTAGATAAGATATCTGTACGGTAGGAAACGTGGCAATTGAGTCTAAGCAGTGCGAAATGAGAAGTCATTCACATGAGTGCTAAAATAAATGTGCTAAATTGCGAATACACTATAAATCACACAAATCAAAAGGCTGTAAATGCAATAAAATACTTAGGGATCACAGCTACGAATAACAAATAACTGAGGCCGGTATTACGCTATAATAATTCCTTGTCTAAGTTGATATGTCAAATATTTATGTCAAAGAAATTTGATGGTGTAATAGGGAAATCTCTCCTGTCGTCAAATAAATATGATCAAATCTAGGGCCTCGCCGTAGATTGTACCATAAAAGTCGTTCGTCTTCTGTTCACTGCAATGTGAAATGTAACCGCTTCGAGCGCTGGCGTCGCTATAGCTATTTGACGTCTCTAAGGTGTGTTTGTAAACACGGCTTCAAAGTTGGTTTGTTCCTTCGAGTCTTTTTTCAAGATACTTGCTTCGGAAAATACCTAGAACGACAAAGATTATACTCTAGCTTAGGACATTACGTATATTATTTGTTCATACATTATCCCTTTTTTCTCAACACAAATAATTAATTGAATAAAGAATCTTCTGATAACATTATGGAAAAGCACCATATCAGCCAAGTGTTTGTGAGATGAAAGAATGTAAATGTCATTTCCGCTCATTTCACTCGCAGCTATTAGGTTAAATTCCTGCCTAACCTCACCCCCTGAAATCACGAAATATTCGGAAAAAGGTCAAATATTTGTAAGAATGAATATAAATATAACTGATGGTTGTTTCACTCGCAGAAGCGATATCTTTCGCGTTTTTAATCCGAATGAAGTCAATAAATCGAAAAAACTCACTCCTGACAGAGGACGATCTTATTCGGAGATGACATCGTACGTTGCAGAATATAATTCTGTTACACGAATAGGAAAATCTCTGAGTGTGTTACAAACGCGCATGTGGAAAAAAAAAAGGATGTACCAGGTCGCGAACGTACTTCCTTCAGCTCCCCTATTGCATGTTTCTAACCGCATGACCACAGCACCGGTTATAGTTTAGAAAATTATTGTCTTTCGTCTTCAAACCTTCTAATGACTTTTGCAGTTGATCTGACCTTATAATGTTACATGTGACGTAGCATGTGACAATTGCTGGATTTGGACGGGTTACTCCTGTAACTGAAATATGAGATCTGAAGATGGTTCTGAATGAACCGAAACCGGTCATATGAATAAAAAATTTGCAATCAAGACGGTTTTTAAGTAACATTATAAAATCACTGATTGCTGTTATCCCATAAGACATTATGTCTGTTTTTGCAAAAAATGATCTGACATTAATTGACAATTAATTATAACAAATCTTATCCAGAGTGCCGAGTTTGCGATAGTTCTTCAATGTTCCGTTGCTCTGAAACAGCATACTGTCATAACACGCAAGCTTTAATACGGAAGCAACAAATTACGACGAGTGTTTTCAAAATCAGCGAGCGTGGGACATACTGACCGATTTCAGACTAACGACAGTCGAAAGCGGTAGTGACTTTTTCTCAGTAGTCACTCGTCATTCGGTGGTTGTTTTAAAAGTGACATAGTACATGTGCGAACTTGTAAGATATGCAACTGCCGAATTTATTTTCGAAATCATTCCTAAATGTTGCCCACAAAAGCGTTAAAACTACGAATATATCTCATTTCATGTGCGTGCTGCTTAAAAATGTTACCTATTGGTGGTTTTATTCATTTGCGTTGTACACCAGCTCTGAAGGAAATCTCATGTGTTTAACTTTACGTGACTATGTGAATTTATTATTTTGGGATGGGTTTCGTAATTCCTTTGCGCACTTTCATGACATCCAAAAACGTGGGGGAGGGTTGCTCTGTTTGTTTCAATCTTTTCGCGATGTTACCTCTCTATGGTATTCTGTCTCTTTGTTGTATCCGCGTTATAAGGCAAACTCGAAGGAAACAAAAAATCAACACCCCTTTCACTGTGAAACTCTCATTGTTATGTAATTATCAAATGAAAGTAAAAGCTATATTGATTAAAAATAACTAATTAGTGTTTCTTAACTGACATTTTCATTTGATAATAAAGCATTTAAATAATGGTAAAAGAATGCACTTACCGCGACTCGAACGAGAACTTCGCAAATCTGTGTGCTGTTCAATTGCCTGCCACCGACTTTGTTAACACAATGGAAATGTTTTGCAGTTAGGAGCGCTCAAAACCGTTGTAGTGTTAAAAAATGACTTTTTTCGAGTTTTTTTTCAGTTGGGTCGTACTGCTTCAGCAAATTGGTGTCGGGGTACTGACCTCACCTCCAGGTCCTCTAAGATGGAGGGAAACCGAAGAGGACAGGGCAGTTCAATTTCTTCGTTTACACGTCAGCGCCGCCAACTGCATTTGTCTAGGGAGCTGGGTGCCCTGGAAGTGAATTTCTGAGGGGCGGTCTTACAAAACGTCGAAAGACACTAATAGAATGCAAGAACAAGCAATACTGACAAAGCTTATTTACGACTAAAGCAAAACTGAAGGAAGAAGTTGCTAATCCTCATTTTAGTCCTGACCGCTTTCATCACATTGTCTGTTGTGTTTACGAATGGACGTTCTCGTTCCCCACGTACTACCAAAAAATTCGATCAACTTGTAACCTCCCCGTCACTTATAGACCTTAATGACAGTGAAAAATTAAACCGAGTTTACCTAATGGAAATCTGGGAAAAGCAATCGTCACCAATCTGTCGGTAGAGGAGGAGGAAAGGGTTACATCTAAATGAAAGGAAAAATGCAAATGAAACTGGTGCAAATTAATTTTGAAAAGGGGTAAAGTTAATAATGAAAGTAAATGTGCGGCCGTTACGTTAACAATTAACTAGCGGTAATTAAATATTTGAGATTTGGGGGAAATTACGGTCGCCAGTCTTATGGACAATTACTATAGTAACTGAAAAAGAAAGGTTATTACACATATAATTAGCACTAGGAGCGTGGCAACTGAAGGTTGACACGCGTAGTGTGAAAACTGAAAGTTTGTCAGAAGTAATAAATTTCCCTACACTCTGACTTAATTTAGCAAAAGAAATTAATAAAACCGGAAAATTGAAAGTTAATTTCGTGACTGAAATTAATAGTGAGCTTTGTTTCTTAAGCACATCGAAATTCAGTAAAATACGGTTAGTTTTGGGCTACCTCAACAAACATTTCAAAAGCTACTTGAATCTATGCAATTTAGAAATAAGAGATTTAACTTTGAACTTGAATTACATGATTCTGAACAATTAACGATAGTAAAATTTAGTACGTACCGAGCTGAGCTGCAGTCACAGGTAAGCTAAAATATGGTAACAAAACTCGCACTCTTAATTTGTGCTTGTGTAACCTAAATATTGTAGCCAGCTATGAATACCTTAACTGAACTTTGAAATTAAAGCAGTGAAATGGAATGATATTACTTTAATGCTGGCGTTTGAATTTCAATGACACTCGGGTTCATTCCGGAAAAGGAAGGGACTATGCTTGGTAATGCAATTGGGACAATGAGCAACAAAGGTTCATGCTAAGTTCCTATATTTTTGTGAGGCAAATGGAACAGTTTGAAAAGCTGAGGTCTGCCATACAGTTCTACTGAAACTTTACGTGCTTCCAGTCTTCCTTGTTGGTTGATTGAAGGTTTGAAGTCGTCGATCGAGGAGGTGGCGACAGTCACTCATTGTCGGCCGTCGCTGTTGCAGAAGCTGGATGTTGGCGCGCCTTCTTCTCGACACGGTCACCAGGCGAAACGGGCTCTCGATGTGCACCAGCTAATGCTTCCCGTCCGCGACACCGTGTCAGAAACTAACATAGCAAGTCGAGTGCAAATACATGCTGCCAAACCCCTCGCCGGAGCGTCACACAACACACCTGCTCCACCGCCCTACTCCAGCCAGACTGCTCTGCCCGCGCTCCACGCGGGAGAGTTAACAATTGGTTAACAATTTGGTACTCCACACGACCTATCGATGTATTCGTTCGACAGCATAGTTTTCCCTAGGCAAGACCCATCGAAAAATACAAATAATATTTACGAAACAAACCAATTATACATCGACATAGATGCATATGTACAGGGTGTTACAAAAAGGTACGACCAAACTTTCAGGGGGCCGGCCGCGGTGGTCTAGCGGTTCTAGGCGCGCAGTCCGGAACCGCGCGTCTGCTACGGCCGCAGGTTCGAATCCTGCCTCGGGCATGGATGTGAGTGATGTCCTTAGGTTAGCTAGGTTTAAGTAGTTCTAAGTTCTAGGGGACTAATGACCACAGTAGTTAAGTCACATAGTGCTCAGAGCCATTTGAACCACTTTTGAAACTTTCAGGAAACATTGCTCACATACAAATAAAGAAAAGATTTTATGTGGACATGTGTCCGGAAACGCTTACTTTCCATTTTAGAGCTCATTTTAGTTTAGTCCACCTACGATCAATGGAGCACGTTATCATGATTCCATACGGGATACTCTACCTGTGCTGCTCGAACATGTGCCTTTACAAGTACGACACAACATGTGGTTCATGCACGATGGAGCTCCTGCACATTTCAGTCGAAGTGTTCGTACGCTTCTCGACAACAGATTCGGTGACCGATGGATTGGTAGAGGCGGACCAATTCCATCGTTTCCACGCTCTCCTGACCTCAACCCTCTTGACTTTCATTTATAGGGGCATTTGAAAGCTCTTGTCTACGCAACCCCGGTACCAAATGTAGAGACTCTTCGTGCTCGTATTGTGGACGGCTGTGACACAATACGCCATTCTCCAGGGCTGCATCAGCGCATCAGGGATTCCACGCGACGGAGGATGGATGCACGTATCCTCGCTAACGGAGGACATTTCGAACATTTCCTGTAACAAAGTGAATCACGCTGGTACGTTCTGTTGCTGTGCGTTTCCATTCTATGATTAATGTGATTTGAAGAGAAGTAATAAAATGAGCTCTAACATGGAAAGTAAGCTTTCCCGGACACATGTCCACATAACATATTTTCTTTATTTGTGTGTGAGGAATGTTTCCTGAAAGTTTGGCCGTACCTTTTTGTAACACCCTGTATACAACAATTGCAATATATAAAGGCACAGAAATGTCTTACATTCAGGTAACAAAATAAGGAAAAAAATTATAGTACAATAGATGGAAATAGGAGGATATGCATTTCCGGCGTTACAAACTATATAAATTGCTTTTTATTTTTGTAGCCGGCCGCGGTGGTCATGCGGTTCTAGGCGCTGCAGTCCGGAACCGCGGGACTGCTACGGCATGGATGTGTGTGATGTCCTTAGATTAGTTAGATTTAAGTAGTTCTAAGTTCTAGGGGACTGGTGAACTAAGATGCTAAGTCCCATAGTGCTCAGAGCTATTTGAACCATTTTCTTTTTTTTGTATTTATATTCTCATCGCGGAAGATAACCAAACATACAGCATGCAATAGAGCAAAACATGCTCTTTCTTCCGCCAGCCCCTTCAGTTCGTAGTTGACGTTCTTCACCAAGATCGTATGGACTGGAAATGGAAAACGTTATCAGCGACATTTTTTTGACAAAACCCTTCTTCGGTGCTAATCTGTTTTCAGTAGTCCGTTGCATGCCCGTAGGCAGCAAATCATACAGAAGGTCTCTCACCCACACGTTGGTAGTTTGATCCAAGTTGTCCTTCCCTTTGAGGTTCCAAAATTTAAAAGACATTTTTGTTGACTACGTTTCTCGTAGTCAAAAACGTAATGATGTGTTCCTGCACTTGTATCGTCACAAATAAAAGGTACTGCCTCAGTTATAAATGACAATTGTAACAAAATCTAGAATGAGATTTTCACTCTGCAGCGGAGTGTGCGCTGATATGAAACTTCCTGGCAGATTAAAACTGTGTGCCCGACCGAGACTCGAACTCGGGACCTTTGCCTTTCGCGGGCAAGTGCAAGCACAGTTTTAATCTGCCAGGAAGTTTCGTAACAAAATCTGTCTTCCTGCTATTTTATCGAGTCTTGCAGAGAAGAAAACAGAAACCAGGTACTCTTAATAATGCTGTTTATTTATACAAATACCGCCGTTACCGGTTTCGAACCAATAGCTTCATCTTCAGACACCTGTTCACATTTATATTACATTTATTGTTATTTAGGTTAGTAGCAGAAGAAACAGCTAACAACAAAAGTAAACAAGAACAAAATGGTTCAAATGGCTGTGAGCACTATGGCGCTTTATATCTGTGGTCATCAGTCCCCTAGAACTTAGAACTACTTAAACCTAACTAAGCTAAAATCACACACATCCATGACCGAGGCAGGATTCCAACCTGCGACCGTAGCGGTCGCGCGGTTCTACACTGAGGCGCCTAGAACCGCTCGGCCACACTGGCCCGCTTAAACAAGCACAACTGAAATACAAACGTGAAAAGCCCTGTGAAAATGAACTTGTCTATTCGAAACCGTTAATGGCGCTAATTGTATAAATAAATGTCATTATTAAGATTAAGTGGTTACTGTTTTCTACTTTGCTAGAATCAACTTGTAATCTGTTTCTTATAGTGTGTAGAACCACTCAGATTCGTGGTATGGTATGTAGGACGTTCTTTAATAAAGTATTTATCCCATTATTGGTGGATGTGATGCAGTGAGCAGCATAAATCTGTGGTATCAGAATGCCTTCTCAGTTTTTTGAATAAGGATCAGTTATGTTCAAATATGTTTTCGATTTTCCTCGCAAATATCAGATTTGGCACTTGATCATTTTCCATTTCCGCTCTCTTCATATGGTAAATTCGCCACACTCCTAAGAACGGAAGGAATAGGACACCAGTTGTCCAACCACTCTAAAACAGCACCGCAGGTCATCAGTTTGAGCCACAAATTCCATCAATTTAGTGGTAGGGAGAATGGAGCTTGTGATCTTGGATGCAAAGACGTCGACAGGTGTAGAAGTTGCCAGATGAAAGGTATGTCAACAACACGATTTCTCGCTTATCAGGTGCTTCGTGTCTGTGCAGATCACACTGACGCTGAATCTATCACCCCACATCATTATAATGATAGACTACTCCCATGAAGCTAATAGGCTAC
Organism: Schistocerca gregaria; assembly: GCF_023897955.1. NCBI lineage: Eukaryota > Metazoa > Arthropoda > Insecta > Orthoptera > Acrididae > Schistocerca > Schistocerca gregaria. The sequence continues at coordinate 58,563,040 of NC_064930.1, read as the reverse complement.
TCGAAAAATCAGTTGGTACACACATCGGAAAACTTCCCTGAATCCATCATGTGCCTCGACTATAGCTTGTGGTTGGAGGATTCCTGCACTGTAATTTAATGGTTGCCGACTGACAGAATTTGTTCTAGAAAAATAGCATTGTTTGCCAACGACATTGTAATTCTGTCAGAGACAGCAAAGGACCTGGAAGAGCAGCTGAACGGAATGGACGGTCTCTGTAAAAGAGGGTAGAAGATGAACATCAACAAAAGCAAAACGAAGATAATGGAATGTAGTCGAATTAAATATGGGTGATGCAGCAGGAATTAGATTAGGAAATGAGACACTTAATGTAGTAAAGGGGTTTTGCTATTTGGGGAGAAAAATAACTGTTGATGGTCGAACTAGAGAGGATATAAAATGTAGACTGGGGGCAATGGCAAGGAAAGCGTTTCTGAAGAAGAGAAATTTGTTAACATCGAGTATTGATTTAAGTGTCAGGAAGTCGTTTCAGAAAGTATTTGTATGGAGTGTAGCAATGTATGGAAGTGAAACATGGACGATAAATAGTTTGGACAAGAAGAGAATAGAAGCTTTCGAAATGTGTTGCTACAGAAGAATGCTGAAGACTAGATGGGTAGATCACATAACTAATGAGGAGGTACTCAACAGAATTGGGGAGAAGGGGAATTTGTGGCACAACTTGACTAGAGGAAGGGATTGGTTGGCAGGACATGTTCTGAGGCATCAGGGGATCACCAGTTTAGTACTGGAGGGCAGCATGGAGGGTAAAAATCGTAGAGACTAAGCGATGACTAAACAGCTTCAGAAGGATGTAGGTTGCAGTAAGTACTGGGAGATGAAGAAGCTTGCACAGGATAGAGTAGCATGGAAAGCTGCATTAAACCAGTCTCTGAATACCACAACAACAAGAGATGAGAGAGATATGTACATGGAAATAAATAATATGTGTACTCTTGAATTGAAACAGCCCTCTCGAAAACGTAATTTCGCATTCTCAACAGATTTAACTAGCCATCTAAATGCTTTGAACACGGCACTACAAGGTAAACATCTGGTGATTAACTTCGTAGAGTGAATACAAACTTTTAAAATAAAATGGACTCTCCTGATTGACTTTCCTAAATTATAGTCTGTGCAAATATCTGTTGTTAAAAAAGACTTCCAACATTGTTCACATATTTTAATTTCCAGTAAGGAAGAATTTGTGCAACATTTTCGAGATCTGACAGCATTAGAAAGTGATTTTGATATGTTCTGCTCTCCATATGCAGAGTATATCGAAGAAATTTGTCCTGAACTACAACTAGAAATTATTGACATTCAGTTTGACAGATAATCTTCTTCTTTTTCTTTTTCTTCACTTCTTGTATTAGACAAATTGCCTGTTGTGATACCCATCTCTTACATGTTCTTCCTACATTTCTCCTTCTACTACGTTTATAATTTAGACCATTTATCAGGAACCTTTCCCTACCAATATGGTCTAGATGTTCCTTCCATTTTCTCCTATTTTCCATATTTTCTCGTTTAGGTTATAAATTCCTAATCTTTACTTAAATGTTAATTTCTTTTTCGATGTTCCTTTGTACATCTTTTCACTCTTCTTACAAATCTGATTTCTTGAGGCTGTGTTCGACCTTATTGGTGTCTTGTTGTTGCCCATGCTTCACTAAAAAGTTCAGATAAAACAATTTATCTGTGTCAGTGACTTTTTATTTTCTCCTACGACGCGTTTCGAGAATTTATACTCTCATCTTCGTGTGGAAAACAGCGATCTTTGTTGCATGTGCACCAGCTGGATGCAGCTAGTTGTTTGTTTTGATTTCATTTTGCTACAAAAAGGATAGCAATTGCATGTTACACGTTTTGTAGGAAAATGAAATCAAAACAAACAACTAGCTGCATCCAGCTGGTGCTCATGTAACAAGGTATAACCGTTTTGCACGCGAAGATGAGTGTATACACTGTCGAAACGCGTCGTGGGAGAAAATAAAAAGTAGTGTGTAAGCTTCGGGACTGATGACCTTAGCAGTTAAGTCCCTTAAGATTTCACACCCGTTTTTTTATGGACAATATTAAGTTATGCTTCACTTCCATTAGTAAGGGTTGGTACTGCTATTGTTATAAAACTTCAGCTGGGTTTCTTTCGAGGCTTTATTCTGCGAACTTCTTACGATGGTTCCACACATCTAAGTAAATACAATTTTTTCCCCATGTCATGGTCATATTCATAGGGCGGTCGCGTCGTAGACATGTAAAATGTTTTACGAGGTGCATTCAAGTTCTAAGGGTTCCGATTTTTTTTCTCTGGACTGGAAAGAGATAGAAACATGCGCATTGTTTTAAAATGAGGCCGCGTTCATTGTCGATACGTCACAGAGATGGCAGCACCATACGGCAGATGGAATTTTACCGCCAGCGGCGAGAATGACAACTGTTTTAAATACTTAAAATGGCGACGTTTTCCTTACTCGAACAGCGTGCAATCATTTGTTTTCTGAATTTGCGTGGTGTGGAACCAATAGAAATTCATCGACAGTTGAAGGAGACGTGTGGTGATGGAGTTATGGATGTGTCGAAAGTGCGTTCGTGGGTGCGACAGTTTAATGAAGGCAGAACATCGTGTGACAACAAACCGAAACACCCTCGGGCTCGCACAAGCCGGTCTGACGACACGATCGAGAAAGTGGGGAGAATTGGTTTGAGGGATCGCCGAATGACTGTCGAACAGATCGCCTCCAGAGTTGGCATTTCTGCTGGTTCTGTACACACAATCCTGCACGACGGCCTGAAAATGCGAAAAGTGTCATCCAGGTGGGTGCCACGAATGCCGACGGACGACCACACGGCTGCCCGTGTGGCATGTTGCCGAGCAATGTTGACGCGCAACGACAGCATGAATGGGACTTTCTTTTCGTCGGTTGTGACAATGGATGAGACGTGGATGCCAGTTTTCAGTCCAGGAACAAAGCGCCAGTCAGCTCAATGGAAGCACACAGATTCACCGCCATCAAAAAAATTTTCGGGTAACTTCCAGTGCTGAAAAAATGATGGTGTCCATGTTATGGGACAGCGAGGGCGTAATTCTTACCCATTGCGTTCCAAAGGGCACTACGGTAACAGGTGCATCCTACGAAAATGTTTTGAAGAACAAGTTCCTTCCTGCGCTGCAACAAAAACGCCCGGGAAGGGCTGCGCGTGTGCTGTTTCACCGAGACAACGCACCCGCACATCGAGCTAACGTTACGCAACAGTTTCTTCGTGATAACAACTTTGAAGTGATTCCTCATTCTCCCTACTCATCTGACCTGGCTCCTAGTGACTTTTGGCTTTTTCCAACAATGAAAGACGCTCTCCGTGGCCGCACATTCACCAGCCGTGCTGGTATTGCCTCAGCCATTTTCCAGTGGTCAAAACAGACTCCTAAAGAAGCCTTCGCCGCTGCCATGGAATCGTGGCGTCAGCGTTGTAAAAAGGTGTACGTCTGCAGGGCGATTACGTCGAGAAGTAACGCGAGTTTCGTCGGTTTCGGGTGAGTAGTTAATTAGAAAAAAAAATCGGAGGCCTTAGAACTTGAATGCACCTCGTACTTGCTCTAAGACTTTATTACTCGAGACTATTTTAGATTTTACTGGTTGTCTGCACTGAAACGCCGTCACTTTCGTTTTAGCTACCGACGATGTTGGGTTGTAATTTGAGGCCATCTCTTCCAACTTATCGACTCCCACCTGAAGTTCAACTAGAGTTAGGTCAGCTTTATATATATATATATATATATATATATATATATATATATATATATATATATATATATATATATATATATAACCCCATTCAGCAATGATATTGCATAGCATTTTGTCTATTCAGATTGTCGAAAGCTTTCTCAATATTTTCAAAATCATCCAATTCGATACTGTTCAGCTTCAAAGGAATGTGGGAAGCTTGTAACTAACCTACTGTACAGTACATCCTGAATGTTGCTTAATAACGATAACCAGTAGATGACTAAGGGTAGAAATAAACAGCTGATGGGTAAAAAGCATTCTATGAAATACTTTACAGCTCTTGAACATCACCATATGGAAACATTGAAATTTTTATTTATGTATGAGGTGTGATCAAAATAATTTTATTAGGAACAAAGTTAGCATGCAGTTTGCTTTAATCTCCATCAGAGTACTGTCCTTGACTAACAGTCCACTTAACCTAACGTAGAATCAATGACTGGAAGAATTTCTGGGAGGCTTTCTTTGGATGGGCGTTCTGCTGCTCTGCCGTGGCCATATCAGTGTCAGGGATGACGTCAAAATGTTTTCCTTTAACAACGGTTTTAATTTTTGGCAATAGCTAGAAGTCGCATGGTGCCAAATATGGTGATTAAGGCGGGTCTAGACAGTAAGGAAAACTTTTTCCTGCCGAAAGCTCGCAAATCAAAGGCGAGGTGTGATACGTCGCGTTGTCTTGATGAAGAATGAAGCCATTGGACTATGTTTCTGGTCTCTTTCTTCGTACATCGTTTCGCAAACGTTGCAGTACGCCGTTATAAAATTCGCCGTTTACAGTTGTTGTCCTGAGTGTCGTTTTGTCGATTTCATCCAGACTGCGTGCAACAATTTATCCACATTCACATTCGGTTCAGTAAAATTATCTTGAAACTTTTCCGTTGGTCCGTGTTTTCATACCGCTCTCAGACAACTGACACAGGCCACAGAACAGGAAAACACAGACACACACGCGCAGCCATTCCCCTAACACACACAGAAACATAAATAAGGAGCACAAGTCGTGAGAAGTCTATCTACAATTTTCATAACATCTCGCAATGTGCGATACGTTTAGCAAGATGATGCAATGTCTTGGACCACGAACAAGGTGCGTGAGTTACGTATCTCTGTGTCTAAAAGTAGCTGCAAGCTGTCCAACGAACGCTAGTACATGACAAGCTACGTAAAAATTTAATATACACCTAGACTGTACCCACAACACACAGCAATCCACATTGTGTAACGCTTACATTCATAAGTTCACGTTTTATGTATTTGTTTACTAACAGCCGCTCATATAGTTACTGACGACATGATGCATGTTGAGAAAAACAGCAACAAAAGAACATGCACATAAGTATTCCGGAAACAGAGGCAACAATTGTAAAGTCATACTATGAGATACAGCAAAAAAGGTATTATAAAATTGACAGAAACAACATTTCGAACAAAACAGTACACATACGATATTAATGTTTTACAGTGTTTCATGAGTATGCTACTTCTGCATGTTTGAGACTCAAAGAACCTACCGATGATGGCGATATTTGTCGTTGAAACTTGCTTGGGGGAATAAATCAGTAAATAAAAAATGTGTTTTGTATCAAGGCGGACCCACACTCCCGTATTGTTCACAAACGCTGATCACCTCTCACTTGAGCGCCCGTAAAGACACACACACACACACACACACACACACGCGCGCGCGCGCGCGCGCGCGCGCGCACACACACACACACGCACACACAAAGACAGCCACACACGGTTACAGTTGTCCCCCTCGGCAACGAAAGAAAATAGTGATAATAACACTGATATCCGATTTTGACTGAGGTGCCTTTTTAGGGCGAGGAGATTCACTGGTTTTCCATCACGAGGTGTGAAGTTTCGTCTCTGGGTCATATCCATAGACTCAAGTTTTGTCTGCAGCTATAATTCTGGGCACGAAGTCCGGATCTGAATGCAGACGATCCTTAAACTGCGTGCAAGCTGACACACGACTTTCCTTCTGCTCGTCACCACAATTCTGTTGACAAATTTTGCACTCGCTCGTCTAATTTGAAAATTATCGGTTGAAATGCTTTGCACGGACCTGTACAGTATGCCAAATTCTTCGGTAAGCTCTCGAATAGTTATTCTGCTGTTTGAACGAACAATTTTTGCCATGTTCTTCACGTTTTATGCTGCTTCTGAGGTTAATGGACATCCAGAAATTTTCTAGTTTCCTATCGAATAATTTCCGCTCTTAAAACGCTCATACCGCTTGTAACCAGTCTTCACAGTTACGGAATTATCGCCATACACCAATTTCAACATTTCACGAGCTTCTTCGGCACTTTTTTTGGAAACCTGAAAGAGTGTTCCGCGCTATTCGAAATCCGTGATGTGCGACGGACATGGTAAACACGACCTCGGTCGATAACCACTCAAACTATCATGAAAATAACAGCAATTAAAAAGTAAAAAAGATAAGGTGTTTCCAGAAGTCGTATAGCTGCATGAAGATGTTTTATTCCAAACTACCGGTTTCACGTCAGGTTTATCCATAAATGATTCAAATCGCTCTGAGCACTATGGGACTCAACTTCTGTGATCATTTGTCCCCTAGAACTTAGAACTACTTAAACCTAACTAACCTAAGGACATCACACACATCCATGCCCGAGGCAGGATTCGAACCAGCGACCGTAGCGGTCGCGCGGTTCCAGACTGTAGCGCCTAGAACCTCTCGCCCACTCCGGCCGGCTGAGGTTTATCCATCAAAAACACAAATCACTGTTTGAAGTTTTCTGAAATGCTATAAATAAGGAACCATGGTGTTGGCATTTAACAAAAAACAACGGCATGCAAAAAAATGTTCAATTGTGTGTGAAATCTGATGGGACTTAACTGCTAAGGACATCAGTCCCTAAGCTTACACGCTACTTAACCTAAATTATCCTAAGGACAAAGACACACATCCATGCCCGAGGCAGTATTCGAACCTGCGACCTTAGCGGTCGCGCGGTTCCAGACTGCAGCGCCTAGAACCTCTCGGCCACTCCGGCCGTCTCAGGTTTATCCATCAAAAACACAAATCACTGTGTGAAGTTTTCTGAAATGCTATAAATAAGAAACCATGGTGTAGGCATTTAACAAAAAACAACGGCAAGCAAAAAAATGTTCAAATGTGTGTGAAATCTGATGGGACTTAACTGCTAAGGACATCAGTCCCTAAGCTTACACGCTACTTAACCTAAATTATCCTAAGGACAAGGACACACATCCATGCCCGAGGCAGGATTCGAACCTGCGAGCGTAGCGGTCGCACGGTTCCAGACTGTAGCGCCTAGAACCTCTCGGCCACTCCGGCCGGCTCTGGTTTATCCATCAAAAACACAAATCACTGTGTGAAGTTTTTGAAATGCTATAAATAAGGAACCATGGTGTAGGCATTTAACAAAAAACAATGGCAAGCAAAAAAATGTTCAAATGTGTGTGAAATCTGATGGGACTTAACTGCTAAGGTCATCAGTCCCTAAGCTTACACACTACTTAACCTAAATTATCCTAAGGACAAACACACACGCCTGAGGGAGGACTCGAACCAGCCACACAGTCCAACACTGCAGCGCCTTAGACCGCTCGGAATGACATGCACTCACAGTGGTTATACGCGGTATTTCCGAAAGAGCGTGCAAGAATTTTACAGGACATAGTGCATGCTCCACTGAACATGAGGTCGGAGAAACTACAGGGTGTTTCAAAAATGACCGGTATATTTGTAACGGCAATACAAACTAAACGAGCAGCGATAGAAATACACCGTTTGTTGCAATATGCTTGGGACAACAGTACATTTTCAGGCAGACAAACTTTCGAAATTACAGTAGTTACAATTGTCAACAACAGATGGCGCTGCGGTCTGGGAAACTCTATAGTACGATATTTTCCACATATCCACCATGCGTAGCAAATAATATGGCGCAGTCTCTGAATGAAATTACCCGAAACCTTTGACAACGAGTCTGGCGGAATGGCTTCACATGCAGATGAGATGTACTGCTTCAGCTGTTCAATTGTTTCTGGATTCTGGCGGTACACCTGGTCTTTCAAGTGTCCTCACAGGAAGAAGTCACAGGGGTTCATGTCTGGCGAATAGGGAGCCCCAACCACGCCGCCTCCTGTATGTTTCGGATAGCCAGAAGCAATCACACGATCATCGAAATATTCATTCAGGAAATTAAAGACGTCGGCCATGCGATGTGGCCGGGCACCATCTTGCATAAACCACGAGGTGTTCGCAGTGTCGTCTAAGGCAGTTTGTACCGGCAAAAATTGACGAAGAATGTCCAGATAGCGTGATGCAGTAACCGTTTCGGATCTGAAAAATGGGCCAATGATTCCTTTGGAAGAAATGGCGGCCCAGACCAGTACTTTTTGAGGATGCAGGGACGATGGGACTGCAACATGGGGCTTTTCGGTTCCCCATATGCGACAGTTCTGTTTATTGACGAAGCCATCCAGGTAAAAATAAGCTTCCTCAGTAAACCAAATGCTGCCCACATGCATATCGCCGTCATCAATCCTGTGCACTATATATCGTTAACGAATGTCTCTCATGCAGCAATGGTAGCGGCGCTGAGGGTTTGCCGCATTTGAATTTTGTACGGATAGAGGTGTAAACTCTGGCGCACGAGACGATACGTGGACGTTGGCGTCATTTGAACCGCACCTGCAACACAGCGAACGGGAACCCGAGGCCGCTGTCGGATCACCTGCTGCACTAGCTGTGCTTTGCCCTCTGTGGTTGCCATACGCTGTCGCCCTACCTTTCCGGCATGTTCATCCGTCACGTTCCCAGTCCGTTGAAATTTTTCAAACAGATCCTTTATTGTATCGCTTTTCGGTCCTTTGGTTACATTAAACCTCCGTTGAAAACTTGGTCTTGTTGCAACAACACTGTGTTCTAGGCGGTGGAATTCCAACACCAGAAAAATCCTCTGTTCCAAGGAATAAACCATGTTGTCCACAGCACACTTGCACGTTGTGAACAGCACACGCTTACAGCAGAAAGATGACGTACAGAATGGCGCACCCACATACAGGTCTAAAACTTTACGTGTTTCCAGCCTTCCCTTGTTGGTAAACTGAAGGTTTGAAGTCGTCGATCGGGGAGGTGGCGACAGTCACTCATTGTCGGCTGTCGCTGTTGCAGAAGCTGGATGTTGGCGCGCCTTCTTCTCGACACGGTCACCAGGCGAAACGGGCTCCCGATGTGTGCCAGCTAACGCTTCACCGTGCCAGAAACTATCAGAGCAAGTCGAGCGGAATGACATGCTGCCAAACCCTGATAGCTCGGCAACTCGCGGGAGCGTCACACAACACACCTGCTCCACCGCCCTACTCCAGCCAGACTGCTCTGCCCGCGCTCCACGCGGCAGAGTTAACACTACAAAAGACCCTAAACACTTTGGTTCTCCACACGAGCTATCGATCGAATCGTTCGATAGCATAGTTTTCACTAGGCAAGACCCAGCGTAAAAATACAAATAGTATTTACAAAACAAACCAATTACACATCGACATCAATGGATATATATATATATATATATATATATATATATATATATATATATATACTCCTGGAAATGGAAAAAAGAACACATTGACACCGGTGTGTCAGACCCACCATACTTGCTCCGGACACTGCGAGAGGGCTGTACAAGCAATGATCACACGCACGGCACAGCGGACACACCAGGAACCGTGGTGTTGGCCGTCGAATGGCGCTAGCTGCGCAGCATTTGTGCACCGCCGCCGTCAGTGTAAGCCAGTTTGCCGTGGCATACGGAGCTCCATCGCAGTCTTTAACACTGGTAGCATGCCGCGACAGTGTGGACGTGAACCGTATGTGCAGTTGACGGACTTTGAGCGAGGGCGTATAGTGGGCATGCGGGAGGCCAGGTGGACGTACCGCCGAATTGCTCAACAAGTGGGGCGTGAGGTCTCCACAGTACATCGATGTTGTCGCCAGTGGTCGGCGGAAGGTGCACGTGCCCGTCGACCTGGGACCGGACCGCAGCGACGCACGGATGCACCCCAAGACCGTAGGATCCTATGCAGTGCCGTAGGGGACCGCACCGCCACTTCCCAGCAAATTAGGGACACTGTTGCTCCTGGGGTATCGGTGAGGACCATTCGCAACCGTCTCCGTGAAGCTGGGCTACGGTCCCGCACACCGTTAGGCCGTCTTCCGCTCACGCCCCAACATCGTGCAGCCCGCCTCCAGTGGTGTCGCGACAGGCGTGAATGGAGGGACGAATGGAGACTGTCGTCTTCAGCGATGACAGTCGCTTCTGCCTTGGTGCCAATGATGGCCGTATGCGTGTTTGGCGCCGTGCAGGTGAGCGCCACAATCAGGACTGCATACGACCGAGGCACACAGGGCCAACACCTGGCATCATGGTGTGGGGAGCGATCTCCTACACTGGCCGTACACCTCTGGTGATTGTCGAGGGGACACTGAACAGTGCACGGTACATCCAAACCGTCATCGAACCCATCGTTCTACCATTCCTAGACCGGCAAGGGAACTTGCTGTTCCAACAGGACAATGCACGTCCGCATGTATCCCGTGCCACCCAACGTGCTCTAGAAGGTGTAAGTCAACTACCCTGGCCAGCACGATCTCCAGATCTGTCCCTCATTGAGAATGTTTGGGTCTGGATGAAGCGTCGTCTCACGCGGTCTGCACGTCCAGCACGAACGCTGGTCCAACTGAGGCACCAGGTGGAAATGGCATGGCAAACCGTTCCACAGGACTACATCCAGCATCTCTACGATCGTCTCCATGGGAGAATAGCAGCCTGGATTGCTGCGAAAGGTGGATATACACTGTACTAGTGCCGACATTGTGCATGCTCTGTTGCCTGTGTCTATGTGCCTGTGGTTCTGTCAGTGTGATCATGTGATATATCTGACCCCAGGAATGTGTCAATAAAGATTCTCCTTCCTGGGACAATGAATTCACGGTGTTCTTATTTCAATTTCCAGGAGTGTATATATAACAGTAAAACAATTATAATATACAAAGGCACAGAAATGTCATATCTTCAGCTAATAAAATAAGGAAAAAAATATAGTACAATAGATGGAAACAGGATGACATGCATTTCTGGCGTTGCACGTTCGTTATCTATATAAACGATTTGGGAGACAATCTGAGCAGCCGTCTTCGGTTGTTTGCAGACGACGCTGTCGTTTATCGACTAAAATCAGAAGATCAAAACAAACTGCAACACGATTTCGAAAAAATATCTGAACGGTTCGAAAAGTGGCAGTTGACCCTGAATAACGAAAACTGTGAGGTCATCCACATGAGTGCTAAAAGGAACTCAAACTTCGGTTACACGATAAATCAGTCTAATCTAAAAGCCGCAAATTCAGCTAAATATCTAGGTATTACAATTACGACCAACTTAGATTGGAAGGACCAGGTAAAAAGTGTTGTGGGGAAGGCTAACCAAGGACTGCGTTTAATTGGCAGGACACTAAGAAAATGTAACAGACCTACTAAGGAGACTGCATACACCATGCTTGTCCGTCCTCGTTTAGAATACTGCTGTGCGGTGTGGGATCCTTACCAGGTAGGACTGACTGAGTACATCGAAAAGGTGCAAACAAGGGCAGCACGTTCTGTATGTTCGCGAAATATGGAATAGAGTGTCACAGAAACGATACAGGATTTGGGCTGGAAATCGTTAAAAGAAAGGCGTTTTTCGTTGCGACGGAATCTTCTCACGAAATTCCAATCAGCAATTCCGTATGCGAAAATATTTTGTTGACACCGACCTACATAGGGAGGAACGATCACCACGATAAAATAAGGGAAATCAGAGCTCGTGCGGAAAGATATAGGTGTTCTGCGCGCTACAGCAGATTGAAATAATAGAGAATTGTGAAGGTGGTTCGATGAAACCTCTGCCAGGCACTTAATTGTAATTTGCAGAGTATCCATGTAGATGTAGACGTAGACTCGCAAGAACAGGTGGCCATTCAGACAGCCAGGTAGAAGATAAGGCCATCGAGATTGTCACCTACAATTCTGGCTTAGATGTTCACAGCTAAACCTGCTTGATGGTGTGACTCTACCGCAGCGTGAGGGTTTTCTTCATACCTTCCGGTTGTTCGAAATACCATCGCGAACAAATAAAGCTGGTGTGGGGCGGTTCTTTCCGTCCCATTACGACGAACCTGCCTGTGAACATTGTCTCGGCATATCATCAGTAGGGAAGCTGAGCGAAACCTACTGTACTTCGACGTGAACTAGGCTGCAATTAAAGTCACTAATCTACGTTTCGGGAGAAAGTTTTGACACGAAATGAAAGGTTGGTAATTTTGTCCTCAATTAATATATTCTGAAATTAAGGTGAAAAAGTATCACTGCCAAGCCCGTGCTAGTCTTAACACAGTCACTCACAATCCCTTTAACTCACGTTATCAAGTTTATGGTGTTGCATTTCCCCAAAACGTAATAGCTACAAATATACTGATTGCTTTTGATTGCGAATGCTCGCCAAATATTTGTCGGCACCAAATGCAGTCACAGTTTTTAGCCACCGACCTGCTCAATACGCCACGCGGAATATATGTCTTTTCTCGTCACAAAATTCACTTAAAAACTCCGAAATTTCTACACGCCCATCGGAATGAGTATGTCGCCACTTTACCACACTTTTTATGTATGAAACACTGCTAGATCCGGCACCTTATCGTTTCCATCGGAACTACTACTTCTACTACACACGTCCCAACTGTTTCATGGCTAGGCTCCGACTCTTCTCTAGAATACTCTGTCTTCTCTAGCAGCAGAGAAAGGCGCGCGAAGAATATTGCTTTACCATTGGTCAGTTTACTCAACAGCCAATAGCAAAACAACATTCTCCCGCGTCAATTCGCGCTTTTCATCAATAACCAATCGCAAAATAGTAAACCTAACGACTGCACTTTTTACCGACGTACTTATCAAATAAGCTGAAGTTTTGTTTATGCATTATTTACTATTGTTATTTACACCTGAATTAACTTTTCCTTAACTTATTTTACACATCTATTCTACAAAAATCCCCTTTGTCCATATCCACACTTCTTCGAAATGTTCCCACACTAAATCCTAATATATAACTCGTTAAACAATTATCTTCATATTAACCCTAAACCACACTCACGCATCATTCGTACTGGTAAAACACATTTATAACATTTTACATACACAAAAAGACATAATAACGCTTTATGAAAATACTAGATCAGTTTATGAAAAACATTCTATTACTTTAGTGCACTCTAGTGGGCACAATCGAAACTAAAATCACAGTCGCCCTATCCAATATTGTCCTCTATCGGCTGATATATAAACTACGTGCGCGTCCAGTCTCACGTGACCATCTGTCACCATCCAGCTCTGAGACAAATCTCCCACTTAGCCGCCTCCACGGCAGGATCGGTATACGGCGCCACGTCAGTAAACAACACGTTTTGTAGGAAATCTGGTCGGCCAATCCATTTTTGGAGCAAGCACAGACACAATGAGACCCTTGGGTGCAAAATCAGTCATAACCATTGCATCACTATATGCATCGTTGTCGGTGATATAGGTGTAATTGTTGTTCGTGGAGTACTCGCCACTCGCTACTACGGGCAGCGCGTGCAAAGCGATGAGTAGTTTCAGTGGGTTCCTCTTCAAAATCGGATGTGGTCCACATGTTGCCAGGCCCGTCGTTTCTGCTTTGTTAAAGAACCAGTCTCCTGCATTCGTCGATCGAGAGAAATAAACGCTCGTCCTGACGGATGATGTCTGTAAGGAAATCGTATAGCCTTTCAACAGCGAGAGCATTGCAGCGCAATTGCCCATACACAAGGTGAATGGCAGTGAGTGCTGCGATACTGTACCAGTACTGAAACTTCCTGGCAGATTAAAACTGTGTGCCCGACCGAGACTCGAACTCGGGACCTTTGCCTTTCGTGGGCAAGTGCTCCAGCAACTGAGCTACCCAAGCACGACTCATGCCCCGTCCTCACAGCTTCAGCTCTGCCAGTACCTCGTCTCCTACCTACCAAACTTCACAGAGCACCCGCGAAAGGCAATGGTCCCGAGTTCGAGTCTCGGTCCGGCAAACAGTTTTAACCTGCCAGGAAGTTTCAAATCAGGTGCTGCCTCACACAGAGAGCATCCCAGAGTGCCCCTGAGTGCTACAACACCAAGAAGAATCGCTTCTCGTCTTTTGGCAAGATCAATGTGTAGTTTCTTTTCTAAACGAAAAAAGTTCAAGGACACACACTTTATTTAATGCTTATAATAATAAACAATATCACCAACAAGTTTTATTTCATAACAAGTTCCGAATCCTTTGACCCAAATGCAGACGCCCTCTTGTTCATTTATTTTGGGATGATTCCGAGTCCTCAAAGTAAAAGCCATGTTGCTGGTAAAATATGACGTTCCGATGTCCCTATTGAATAGCTCACCAACTTGAAGTGTTCGAAAAGCAAAAACATCTCTGCTATTGAAAGCCTCCAATCCAGAAACACCTTTAACGGTACTACCATCGTACCATACAATAGCAACAGTTATCCAGCCATTACCATGCTGTGGAGCTGTGTTGCAAAACATGGCAAAAATAGCAACATGGCTTTTATTTTGAGGACTTGGAGAAACTGCATGTCTCAACGGATCAGACTGTCTGAAATATTCCGTCAAAGTGGTTGCACAGTCAGCAGTTAGTGCTAGAAAAATATTCACCATGTGGTTTGACCACATCTCATATGCTACAGACAGAGCAACACGACAAGCAGACGGGCCAATGTCGATCTTAATATAGCGGTTGTAGGCATTTTACGGGCGTCCATTTTCGTAATCAAACTGCGGGATTTCCCAGCCAGATACAGCTGACAACTGCTGGTGGAGAGCGCTGTGATTGCATATACCAGGTTAAGGCAAGTGTACCGTATGCATCGTTTGCTTGGAAGGGGACCAAACAGCAAAGTCTTTGGTCCTATCAGAATAGAGAAGAATGGGGGAGGGCTGCACTCTTTGAAAGGGACCACCCCAGCATTTGCCTGAAGCGATTTAGGGAAATTACGGGAAACCTAAATCAGGATAGCTGGACGCAGGGTTTAAACTGTCATCCTCCCGAACGTGAGTCAGTGTGACAACCACTGCCCCACCTCGCTCGGTATGCGTTTCTAACAAGGGAAAACTACCCATTGCACCACCCTCAGATGTACCAGAGGTAAGATGGCTCAGCGGATAGCCCGTCAGAAACTGAACACAGATCAAGCAAGAAAACAGGAAGAAGGTGTACTCAACTGCGAAAAAAGAAGCAAAACAGAAAGATTGAACGGTCCAAGCTCAAGATGTGCAACGTCGAGTGAATTTGAATGCGCAAGGTGTCATGGTTGTGTGGTCACTGTGGTGGAAGGCGAAGAGAGAGATCAGTGCTGAAATCTTCCTCGTGCTCCATTCCTTTTTCACAAAATTATGAACTAATCATAAAATGAAGGCTTTCACAGCAGGTGTTGTCATTACTTAACACTTCCGGACTGAGATGTCGTGGTCCATACATAAGACTCTCCCCTGAGGAACTGCAGTTCGCCGGTTGTCCTCGCAGGATGCCTTCCGCAGTCGAAGGCCAAATTTGAAAGGAGAGTCTTATGTATGGACCACAGCATCTCAGCCCGGAAGTGTTAAGTGATGAAAATTATGAACTGTCCATGCAGTCGCTGACGTGTCTGTTCCACCCATTATAATTTGTGTCTGTCTCATGGTGTAACGCTGGTTTGCAACAGCGAGGTATAAGGACGGGATCTACAGGCATAGCCGGCCGGGGTGGCCGAGCGGTTCTAAGCGCGACAGTGTGGAACCGCGCGACCGCTACGGCCGCAGGTTCGAATCCTGCACCGGTCATCAATGTGTGTTGTGTCCTTAGGTTAGTTAGCTTTAAGTAGTATTAAGTTCTAGGGACTGATGACCTCAGATGTCAAGTCCCATAGTGCTCAGAGCCATTTTAGCCAATCTCCAGGCATACGTACCTCCTGTTTGTCCTATACAGGTACCACATGTTATCACTCTTGCGTTCCATTTTGGAAGTTTTGACTGTTGAATTCCTCTGTTGTAACATAGTTCAGAAGCGTTTATTTGTTATTTTTCTTTTGTCAGAGGTCTATGTGGAATTTCTCCTGGTCTCACTATTCATCAAAAATGGTTCAAATGGCTCTCAGCACTATGGGACTTAACTTCTGAGGTCATCAGACCCCTAGAACTTAGAACTACTCAAACCTAAGGACATCACACATCCATGCCCGAGGCAGGATTCAAACCTACGACCGAAGCGGTCACGCGGTTCCAGACTGTAGCGCCTAGAACCGCTCGGCCACTATTCATCATATTAACTTGCGACAGTAATATATTCTAACAATAGGACTCAAAACCGAGCGAGTTGGTGCATCGGTTAGCACACCGGACTCGTATTCGGGAAGGCGATGGTTCAAGCCCGCATCTGGCCATCCATATTTAAGTTTTCCGTCATTTCCCCAAATCTCTTCAGGGAAATGCCGGGATGGTGCCTATGAATGGGCAGAGCCGACTTCCTTATCCATTCTTCCCTAATCCGACGGGACGGATGTGAAACGTCCCCTTAGAACAATTATACAAAACTGGGCTTAAACTGACACACAATATTTTTAGCGCAACGCAATCTGACTTCCAAAAATCCCTACAAAAGAATGCCCCAGACTAACATTAACCTATACCTTTCACAAATCACTTACCTCACTAAAAATCTTCGTTACTCGAACTACTGCAATACAACAAGCGCCACTACTGCCAACTAAATAAAAGATTCAAACTACGGAAGGCACTAACTACTGATAGGCATAGTTAGTAAATGAAAGATTTTGATAGAGAACAAACAATGTATTTACCTTAACAGTCATAATATATATAGCAGTTCATGACATCCAGTCTTACAAATTTCAAAACTCCGCCATCTCTCTCCCAACGTCCACCACTACTGGCGGCTCACCTCCAACTGTGCAACGCTACGCGCTGTTAGCATCCAGCTGCTGCTGCCCAACAGTACAATGGCGAGTATTACAACAATGCCAACCAGCCACTGACTGCACACAGCACAGCCAGTGATTTTTCATACAGAGCGTTATGTGGCGTTACCAATAAAAAAACCTAAACAGCCTACTTACATAGCACCCATGCTCCCCACAAAAAATTTTACAAATTGTTTTGGGCACTGGCCAATAATGATTTGATAAAATTTTTCATAATTAAAATAACAAAGATATCAAATGCACACACTTATTGATACAATGTTGGTCAAAAGCTAAAATTTTCTCACAGTCCATAAAGACAGTCCTGATCGTTCATCACAGTTAAATTGCAGTGTTTTTCTCAAAGTCTGAGCAATAAAAGAAATTGCACTTGGAAGTAGTGGATTTCTATGTAGTCTTGAAGAAGCAGTGTTGTCCTTCCAACGGAAAGATAGTGCTGACTCTTGGCATGCAGACAGGTAATGGGCCACAACAGAGCAAACCCACAGCAGAGTCAGTCGAAGTTTTGAAGAATATTGGTAGGTAGGTCGTCAGAGAGTAGACCCACTGTAGTCCTGGTAGAGAATACGGTATTGGTGGGCCACCAGAGGTGCAGACCCACTGCAGTCCTTGTAGATATAATGGTATTGGTGAGTCATCAAAGGTGTAGACCCACTGTAGTCCTTGTAGAGATGGCTATCAGCCAACTGTTGCGACCGTGCAGGTGCACAATTACCATCGAAGAGTCTTGCGGAGAATATAGCAAGTCCATAAACCACAACTTGTGCACTCACAAAGTTTTTGGAATTGTCCTTAGAACCAGCAATGCTGTTAATCAGTCCCTTGCTGAATTATCAACACACGTCCAAACACTAACAGTCCTCCTCTTTTTCACATATTGTGGATATACTATGACCAACAGAAACGTGTGCAGTGAAATGTAACTTAGAAGTTGCTTAATTTGATGAACTGGTGTCAATTACAATTTTATAACGTAAGTATACAATAACAAAGGTACAAAATGTATCATTAAAAACATGATAATACAGATAACATTTGTAGTAAAACAGGCTTTACAAAACAATAGAAATAAACATGGACATCAGTGTTACAAAAATTATTACATAAATACATACATAAAGATCAGAATAACATTTGAAACATCAACTTCACACATGAGCATTAGAACAAAACAGAATAAATAATGTGTAAACATCTTTACAAAGTAAATAACATGTTATTAATGAAAATTATATTTGAGGATAACAGTATTCCTCATCATAGTGAATGTAGCTTAGTATTAGAAGAGAAAAAATTCTATGAAACAGTACACAGAGACAGGAAGAAAACAAATACACAAGGGTACACAAACACATAGTGGGATAACACAAGAGGAAAGGGCAGGGTTTGTTTTCAGTGTAACATTTGGTACTGGAGCCCAACCAAAAACTTCATTCCATAGATCGTCCCTCTCATTGCAACATTTGCTCCAGCCAAAAAAATTCTTATCCAAGCATGCTTTCTGTACTCTGTTCACATCCTCTTTCAAAAATAGTTTTTCTCCACTGTACACTACTTTTTTGGCCAAACCATTTTCTTATAGCTTCTCAATGCATTTCTTCCAATTCATCACAACTCGTTCTCTTTTATAGTCTACCCCATCTTAAACTAACTTAAAGCTACTGAGCTCAGATGCTAAACTAAGGGACGACACAATGCAGCAGCACAAAACAAATTAACACAAACAGCAAGGACAAAAAAGTCGAAGTAAGCAAAGCAAGCAGCAATAAATGTAATAACTTATATCTAAACATGACAAAACTCAAGCAGAAAAAATATTACAGTAAAGACAACAATGCAGAAAAGGGAAATGTCTATTCACATATTAATATCTATGTCATTAAAGTGGTGCACCACAAAACTAATTCTATAAAATATATTACTAAGTAGTTGAATAGAAAATTAAGTATGGAGTAACTATTATTAATTCCTTCTTATTGTTCTTTCCTTTTCAAGTGCTCCTTTTTCGAAGAACGTGGATCATAAAATGATTATTTAATAGATCTGTTGACAGAAAGTGTTCACATTAGCAAATGCATTTAATTTTATTTTATAAAACCAATGCTGCAACACAGCTGAAAACCAGATATCAAATGAAATAAGCAACTATGAAAGGCAAAGCATAAATATATCGTTCAATAGTCATCTGACATTTCATAGGTTAGTACAAATTCTCTCAACTCTCGTAGAAAGGCACTTGTCATAATCAGGTGTGCAGATGTAAGAATGTTTCCAAGAAATGAGCGTGTCGTATTTGCGGTGCTTTCTACAAAGTAATGTCAATAGCGAGGATAATGGCCTCCTTTTTTTTCACCTGTGCCTCTGAAAGGCACACACTAATGGCTTGTTTCCCGGTGGCTGTCGCCCAGGTGGGTACAGGTGGTCACTTAACTGTCTTATCGAAATATTTACGACACCAGTTTCCGCTACAGTGGCAGTCTCATATAAAAAATTTCACAGGTCAAGAATTTGCGTTACACATCTGTAGAAACAAAATCCTGTTGATATAACAGTGTCCAAAAAACTTTCGTCGGCATTGTAATACATTCACGCATTTACATACATTTCATAACTCTTAAAGTACGATTCTTGGTTTCCAACCACCTTTTTCACAAACCAGAGTCCCTAACCACTACTCATTATTCCTTACCTTATTCGTCGACACTTCTTCAATATTTCATCATAACAGATACGTAGCATAATCAAATAACTCATATAGCATCAGCTTATTGACCATAAACATACCGCAACAGCATAATACACAAAGTCATCGTAATAATAACACCATAACACCTCAGTCAAATCTCAAAAACGTCATAACTTTCTGCAATAATTTCAAAACCTAAAAAAAAATTCTCTGCTCAAGTCAAACGCGTCATCTGCCTCAAACGTACTTTAAAAATCATGATCCCATACCAAATACATCATTCAAACCTCTCATAGTATCACAATGGTTCCAAAAAAATATGAACAGTTCACAAAGTACAGACAAAATACAATTTCATAAGTGTGAAGTTATCCACCTGCGTAATTGCGTAAACATGTGTCACTGACGTAGTAAAAATATGTTTGTTTCTCTGTCAAATAATCAGATAGCTGTGTAATTCTGTGTTAGAGAAATATGGTACCGATGTGTAAAATTGTATAAGCAAATACCATATTAGCTAGGGCTCCTTGTGCTTGCCAAACACATGGTGCACAAAGTAGGTATGTACCCCCCTGAGGATTAATGTAATTATATCCTCAGGTGTTGCAGATTACAGCAATGGAATGAAATGTATCACGGAAAACCTTTGTATCATTGAACTTCAAATATCTTTAAAAAATAAATGTTTTAAGTACAAAATTAATCACTCAACTACGTGTACTGTGGCGCTAAACTGTGCGTCATGTTGTAAGATAATCTCTGTGGAAGTGTCGTAGTTTTCATCCTCCGAAAGCTAAGTTCTGCAGAAGTCAGTGTACTTACCTCATGATAAACAAAAGTGAAATGCTTTGCGTATAGATGTCGTAGTTATTACGCTTATTGCTGTGATGAAGTAAGTACTGTACTGTAACGTATTGTTGTGCTACAGAAAAGGCTGTCTCATTGTAGCTATACCACAAACTTACTACTAAAACATGTTTTCCTTTCCAGAAGAATTCAGAAAAATTGTGCAGATGTAAAACACATACACCGCAAAAGCACAATGTAAATTGTGTCACACATTAGTAGCGTCGTGATATAATCGTGTAGCTATCAAAGAAACCAAATGCTAAGTCATCTTTAATCTCACAGAAAGTACTTCAAATAAAGAATGTCTTTACAACTAAACCAAAATGTTACATTAAAATCTCATTAGCAGTACCAGTATATGTCCTAAGTATGTAAGCCTGATAGTCGTTACGTAATCGTGCAACTAACAAGCAAGAATGTACAAATACAACACTGTGTCGTCTGTTCACTATAACAATGCATTCATAATTTCTGTTTAAATAAGTTCTCTTGGTTCTTGACTGGATATTTAACTTCAAACATGGTTGCATGTTAACAGTTTCTCAGTGTGACAAAGCATACTAGAAATGTGAAGTGAACAGCTTTATGGCAAAGACAAAGTTAAAAAGCAGATTATCTTTCAATAAACGGTTTTACATGTGAAATGTGGTGTAAACTTTTACTCTTCCTAGTACGCAGAGTTTCAACTTCAAAGCAATTATCATGCGGTATACGTCGGTAAAGAATACTGGAATTTTGCTCAAGGTTAGCTTATGTTATTTTTCTCTGAGCCAGCCGGCACACGTGGCTGCCTGCGGTGTCATTGTCAGTCTCTTTGTTGGCGCGCGCCGTTATTGGGATTAGGAGACCTAACTTCTACAATTTCACCTTGACGAGAAGGCCCTGCCCTGTTTGAAGCTCGCCAGTTCTGATGGAATTCAGGTCTGTCGTTACGATCATATCGTCTGTCGTCATGTCGGTAATTTCTGTAATTATTTTCTTGTCGGTCACGTGGTGGAGAATTTCTCCCTGAATTATCACTGCACGGTGGACCCTTGCCTCTGAAATTATTCTGTCTCCCGTGATAATAATTGTTTTGGTTCCCATATTGTCTGTTTCTATGGCAGTCACTACCGCGGAGAGGCGACCTTTCCCTGTAATTATTACTAACCTGCCAACGGTTGTCATACGGGTGGTGTCTGTTTTGGTCACGATTTGTGTTGTGAGAATATCCTTGTCGTGTCCAGTTATTATTTCGTTCATCACGGAATTGCAACGGATGTGACCTGTAATTGTTGTGTTTCTGTTTTCGCGTTCCGCGATTGTCAGTGTCAATTTCCAGTTCTTGTAACAGTCCCTGAAAAGCTTCAATGTCGTCTTTGCATCGTCCTGCTAAAATAATCTGTCGTAAATGTTCAGGTAATTTGATTAAGCAAATGCGGATGAGTTCTGAGGGGCTGTATGGGTTTGAAAGATACTGATTCTTATGTAACATGCCTTCAAAATATTTCACAAGACTGGAAAATTCAGATTGTTCGAAATGTTTCATCATCATGATGCCATGTTTTACTCGGTCTTGTGTGGCTTGGGACCAATATGCTGAGAGGAAGGCATGGTAAAATTCTCCTTCACTGTGGCAATCGTGAATGACCGATCGCATTCTTACAGCTGGTTCATTCTCTAAGTAGCCACACATAAATTCTAATCTGTGCTCTAATGACCAGTTGGGAGGAAAACAATGAGAGAATTGATGGAGCCACGCTTGTGGATGAATGTCGTTGCCAGAATTCTTAAATGTTTTGAATTTACGTGCAGTAATGAACAGCTTATAGTCAAAATCATCGTGTCGGCAAGTCGCATGTCGGTCATTGTTACATAGTTTCGGCGGTTCCATCTCAAAACTCGGTGTACCTTGCCAATTTCTTTCATAATTTTCGAAGTGCCTTGTGTTATTATTTTGTGGCTGTTCCGTATTTCTAAGTCCCTCTTCCCGTATTGGAGCGGGAGTGTCCTCTGAAATACGTAATTCTTGTATTACCAGTGTCAGCTGATCTTGTACTTCCCGGATTTCTCTTTTGTGTTGCGTATTAATTTGATTCTGAATTTGTTTGAATTTCCTAATTTGTTCGCATTCTTCTGTGTCATTCAGATCATCATCTAACTTTGCAGATAAGTTAATGAACTGATCCGAAAGTTCGGCTACTTTCTCCGATTGTGTATTTATTTGCTCAGTTTGTTTTTCTGAACCAAATTTCAGAGTGTCCGTTTGTGTTGAAATCGTATCTACTGTGTCCTTTAAGTTTTCCTGAGTTTTTGCAAGTTGCGTAACCGAATCGGTAGATGCAACTGAGTCAATTTTGGCTTGCAAGGTCTCATGATTTTCATGAACAATAGTTTGCAGTTCTTTTATGGCTGCTTCTTGATTCTGTAATGCATTTTCATGCCGCGAAAAAATAGGTTGAAAATGCTCACAAATTTGTGTTTTTACGTCATTACAGACTTTTTGACATTTCGATTCAATGTTATGTAACTCATTAGTTAAATCTTCAAGTGTTTTTTCAAGCGTGGTGTCTAACTTTTGAAGCTTTTGTTCCATTGTGTCTAACTTTTGAAGATTTTGTTCCATTTTGTCTAACTTCTGAAGGTTTTGTTCCATTGTGTCTAACTTTTGAATATTTTGTTCCATTGTGTCTAACTTTTGAAGCTTTTCTCCCATTTGTTGCATTAATTGTAATAACAATGCAGTGGTGTCTGAAACATGTTCCTCAATGCTTTTCGGCAGTGAAGTTGCACCGGCAACATTCACATTTTGACAAGAAGAAAATGTGTCTTGACTTATTTTAGAAAACGGTGAGGACCCAAAACCTGAATCTGCAGTATTTGCAAGGTTGTGTCCTGTCATTCCCGATTCCTGAGGCGAGCTGTTGCCGACCGATCGATCGATAATGCTTCCCTGTTCAGTACCTGTTTCACTGCCTACACCATTATTTGACGCCCGGGCCATTTCCCTATGCATAGTTACCAAATTACTACTTAGAATGTCTGTTAATTCATAACACAGTGGTGCTGGTAAGCTACGCTCGTCGTCACTATTATTTCTCAGTTTACTTTGGAGCCTAGTGTTACGTTTTTCACACGCCATTATTGTCACACGACTACACAGAAAACCACAATTTGAAGAGCAAAATAAGAGAACACATTAACGTACCACTGAAAATAATATCTAGTTAATTGCAAGTGTAGCTGCGAAATACTTGGTGCAAATCTACATGCATGCCACAACTGTTTTACTGTACAACAATGAAAAACTACAAGTACAGAGGAAATTCTCTCTACAATTAGGCGCTAGCAATAAACAAAATCTACACTAACTACACAAACTACAAGAAAAAAATCAGAAGATTCCAGTGAGGTATCCTCGGCTAAGGGTCGACATATGAAACGTCCCATTTGAAAAATTATAAATGACAGTGCTTAAGCTGACACACAATATTTTTTAGCGCAACGCAATCTGACTTTCAAAAATCCCTACAAAAGAATGCCCCAGACTAACATTAACCTATACCTTTCATAAATCACTTACCTCACCAAAAATCTTCGTTACTCGAACTACTCCAATACAGCGAGCGCCACTACTGCCAGCTAACTAAAAGATTCTAACTACTGAAGGCACTAACTACTTATAGGCATAGTTAGCAAATGAAAGATTTTGATAGAGAACAAACAATGTATTTACCTTAATAGTCATAATATTTATAGCAGTTCATGACATACAGTCTTACAAATTTCAAAACTCCGCCATCTCTCTCCCCACGTCCACCACTGCTGGCGGCTCACCTCCAACTGCGCAACGCTACGCGCTGTTAGCATCCAGCTGTCGCTGCCCAACACTACAATGGCAGACAGCAATGCAAACCAGCCACAGACTGCGCACAGCACAGCCAGTGATTTTTCATACAGAGCTCTATGTGGCGTTACCAATAAAGAAACCTAAACAGCCTACTTACAGATGTTTGGTCCTGGAAAAGCTAAATTAAACTGCTCCCGAACAAGCCATGAAGGTCCAACGGTATCAATCGGCCGCCATGTCATCCTTCGCCCACAGGCGTCACTGGATGCGGATATGGAGCAGACTGTATACCAATTATGTTCCTTTCGGAGTATGCTGATACATTAGCTCCATACTTAACAACCGTTCGCTCGGCGAAAGATCCATACCCAAAGACTGGAAAGTTGCACAGGTCACACCAATATTGAGGAAAGGTAGTAGGAGTAATCCACTAAAATACAGGCCCATATCGTTAACATCGATATGCAGCAGGATTTTAGAACAGATATTGTGTTCGAACATTATGAGTTAACTCGAAGGAAACGGTCTATTGACACACAGTCAACATGGGTTTAGAAAACATCGTTCCTGTGAAACACAACTAGCTCTTTATTCACATGAAGTGCTGAGTGCTATTGACCGGGGATTTCCGGAAGGCTTTTGCCACTGTACCGCACAAGCGGCTCGTAGTGAAATTGAATGCTTATGGAATATCGTCTCAGTTATGTGACTGGGTTTGTGATTTCCTGTCAGAGAGGTCACAGTTCGTAGTAATTGACGGAAACTCATCGAGTAAAACAGAAGTGATTTCTGCTGTTCCGCAAGGCAGTCTTATAGGCCCTGTGCTGTTCCTTATCTACATAAACGATTTGGGAGACAATCTGAGCAGCCGTCTTCGGTTGTTTGCAGATGGCGCTGTCGTTTATCGACTAATAAAGTCATCAGAAGATCAAAACAAACTGCAAAACGATTTAGAAAAGAGACCTGAATGGTGCAAAAAGTGGCAGTTGACTGTAAATAACGAAAAGTGTGAGGTAATCCACATGAGTGCCAAAACGATTCCGTTAAACTTCGGTTACACGATAAATCAGCAAATCTAAAGGCCATAAAGTCAACTAAACAACTAGGTATTACAATTACGAACAACTTAAATTGGTTAGGAACACATAAAAAATGTTGTGGGGAAGGCCAACCACAGACTGTGTTTTGTTGGCAGGACACTTAGAAAATGTAACAGACCTACTAAGGAGACTGCCTACACTACGCTTGTCCGTCCTCTTTTAGAATACTGCTCCGCGGTGTGGGATCCTTACCAGATAGGGCTGACGGAGTACATAGAAAAAGTTCAAAGAAGGGCAGCACGTTTTGTATTATCGCGAAATATGGGAGAGAGTGTCACAGAAATGATACAGGATTTGGGCTGGACATCATTAAAAGAATGGTGTTTTTCGTTACGACGGAATCTTCTAACGAAATTCCAAACGCCAACTTTCTCCTCCGAATGCGAAAGTATTTTGTTTACACCGACTTAGATACGGAGGAACAATCACCACGATAAAATATGGGAAATCAGAGCTCCTACGGAAAGATATAGGTGTTCATTCATTCCGCGCGCTATAGGAGAGTGGAATAACAGAGAATTGTGAAGGTGGTTAGAAAAAAACAGTCTGCCAGGCACTTAAATGTGATTTGCAGAGCATCCATGTAGATGTAGATGTAGATGTGTCAGCACACCACTCTCCCGGCCGTGTGTCAGTTTACGAGACCGGAGCCGCTACTTCTCAGCCAAGTAGCTCCTCAGTTTGCCTCACAAGGACTGAGTGCAACCAACACCGATTCAAAGGAAGGCCTCGTCGCTTGTTGGTGACGTCACGCCAGCTAGGCACGGCGAACGCCAGGTCTGTTGCAGGCACACTCGTAATGGTGGCGTCTCGCTCTCTGGCACAGGAAAATGTGAAACTATTGGCGGTAGTTCACCAACACACATTGTTCTGAGAGATTTCTGCAATCTATTAATTGCGCAAATAGTATACTCCTGAACTTAAATTTCCACCTGTTTTAAGGATTGACATACAAAAACAACTTCACGGTCCAACAGCAACAGAATTCGTGCTTCTTTACCTTATTTGTAAATCTGAGGAAGTTACGTTTGTACTGGGTTGCTTTTACAAGAATCTGAACATATTGGTGCTCTTCTTTAGGTATCTTGGATGACTGTGGGGTGAGGAGCGCTGAATGTTAATGAAATATCTTGCGATTGTACACGTTAGGGAAGGGGGTGGGGGACAGAAGAAGAGGCAAAAGAGAGATACTTGCTTTATCTGATAAATTTTGTTTATCTTATAAAGTTTCTCCTTTCAGTTGCAAGAGGGGAATATTTATCTTTTCTAATGTGCTTGTTTCAAAAAGGTTAAGCTCAGCAGTATTTTCGATGTATGAAGCTATTTTGTTTCCTGTTTAGAATTCCGTTCGTTGAAAACGTTTGTAATTTAATGACTGGCAACAGTTGGACATTTACACATGTAAATTAGTTCATATTTCCAGTGACGATGTCAAACGAAAATAAATAAATAAAGGAAACGAGTTAATTGTAGGGGGGTTGGGGTAAGTCTCGATAACAAAATGGATCAAGTAAATATAGTTACTCGAATGTAAAAATTTCGAAGCTTGCAATCTTCTCATATTGATCTACGTTTGTTTCGACAGGATTCAGTAATACAGAACTATGATCTTCATTTGTACCTTTACGATAGTAAGAAAATCTTTCATGTAAATAAAACTGCAGAATCCAAAAGATACTAAACATTTTGTCCAAAAATAAGAGATTTATAGTGATAAGCACGGCCAGGCGTTTCTGCCTGCAACAGGCCTGGCGTTCG
Organism: Schistocerca gregaria; assembly: GCF_023897955.1. Lineage (NCBI taxonomy): Eukaryota > Metazoa > Arthropoda > Insecta > Orthoptera > Acrididae > Schistocerca > Schistocerca gregaria. The sequence goes on along the minus strand of NC_064930.1, from coordinate 58,535,944 downwards.
GCGTGCCTAGCTGACGTGACGTCACCAACAAGCGCCGAGGCCTTCATTCGAGTCGGTGTTGGTGCAACTCGCTTGCCAAGAGCGCTCGGCAGACCGGATGGTCACCCATCCAAGTGCTAGGCCAGCCCGACAGCGCTTAACTTCAGTGATCTCACGAGGACCGGTATTACCACTGCGGTAAGGCCACTGGCCGCTGTTTGGTCTTTCCCCCACCCCCTCTTCCCCCCTCCCCCCAAGCCAACCTACGAACCTATGACTCACACTGTCTAAGAAACGTATAGCATGGCAAGTGACACGAGGGAGATCTGATCTCCCGCTGTAGAATCAAACACCGTGGCCATATAACCACGATGCTCGAAGTTGCACATCTCGCGCTTGAACCGTTCATTGCATCTATTTTGCTTCCTGTTTACAATGAAATGAACAGCCTTAGCTGATTGCAGGCGTTGACATACGTCAACGGGGAGAGATGAAAATGTGTAGCCCGACCGGGACTCGAACCCGGGATCTGCTGCTTACATGGCAGACGCTCTATCCATTTATTATTTTTTTTAAATCTCATTTTGTTCGATTTTGTTCGTTGCATCTGCTCGGGGCGGACGTTGTAAGACATCCACTAAAGTTCTTTGTTGATCGATTAACTCAGTTTTTTTTATTACAAAGGGCACGCAACCCTCTGACCGAACACGCTGAGCTACCGTGCCGGCAAAATGCACGCTTTTTTTTTCATTTTGTTCGTTATTGATCGTTGAGTGTTGGTCGTTGCGGACGTCGCAAGACAGCCTGTTCAAGTTCGGTGGTTGATCCTTCCACTCAGTTTTTATTGCAGAGGCCAACCGGCTCTCTGACCGAACACGTTGAGCTACCGTGCCGGCAAACATCTGAGCCACCGAGGACACAGACGATAGCGCGACTGCAGGGATTTATCTCTGGCACGCCTCCCACGAAACCCACATTCTCAACGTATTGTCCTGCACTACATTCGTACAGTCCTCGCCCATTATACTCATTACTCGCGGCGAGTTGCCGATTCCCGTAAGAGTTCGGTCACCGTTTGTGCACACACCGGAACATACACCGGAAGGAAAGTTCATAATTTTGTGAAAAAAAAGGGGCACGAGGGAGTTTGGAAGAGGGATCTCCCGCTATTGAATCCAACACCGTGACCATACAACCACGATGCTCGAAGTTGCACATCTCGCGCTTGAACCGTTCACTGCATCTATTTTACTTCTTGTTTCACAGAAGTTTCGTATTCCTGTTTTTTTTGGGGGGGGGGAGGGGAAGAGAGGGGTTGGGATGGGAAGTCAACCTTGTGAGTGTTCAGCAACGCGTTGAGCTCCTCACATTGAGAGTTTTCGCTCAAATGCATGTTGCGTGTGCCGACAGCTTGACGTCGTGCAGTTATCAGAGGAGCGCCTGTTGCCGACACATGAGCTAGCTATGCTATAGTGCATGTCATTTACGACGTCGGCCGAGTTTAGTTCCGTTCTGAGCATCTGACGTCACAGAACACAGTCAGCCAATGAACAGAGGACGACATTGCCACAGCTCGACTGCAGTGCAGAGCACGGACGAGTGACTTCAGTTTTAGAAACGTTCAGTCATAAATAAAGTAATTGAACAAAAGCAGTGTCTTGATAGCAGACTTTCTTTTATAGAAGGTTTGGAAAAAGCATTCTTTATAGCGACCGCTTCATATTCTATTATTGATAAACCAAATAAGCAATAAGCCTCCTAATTCAGGCGATAGCAAGGAAGGGCGTTTGTATCATTCTCACGAACCGTTTTTTCGTAATAAAGAACAGCGGTAATTGTGTATTTCCTATAGTACTTCGACGAAACCAGAGTAATTCAGTCATACCAACAATGTTTGTTGGTATTTTGCATGATATTTTAGGGTCCTCCAGGAGCCTTCTAGACTGACAAGCTGCATTAGCGTAATGGTTAGGATATTTGGCTGCGAAGCGAAAAGTTCTGAGTTTATGGATGATAAATATTTTCTTTATTTAAAAACAATATCGAAGTGTCTTACTTCATGAACTTTATTCTTTTGAATGTAATTTTTTTGCAATTTCTAGTGCTTTGTCTCTTCATTATAATCATAATAAGTTTTCAGTTTTTCTAATTTTGTTCTCCAATATTTCTTTTCACAGCAATTAAAAACAATGAAAAGGCAGACATACAATATTCATGTTATCTGTTTTGTTTGTATATCTTCTCTTCCGCAGTCGCTGTTTCACTATTCATATTGACATTTATTCTTTTGCGACAGTATTAAAAGTATTATTTAGAGCAGAATTTCGGCTGGTACTTTACCGAGCTACTTGATTGTCTGACGCAATTCTTTGCTTCGCTGCTTTGGCACCATCATATTCAATGTTTTCATCCACTGATCTATGTTTTGACAAGTATTTCCTGTTCGTTGTGACAAACACAAATTGTTTGCGCACTGCGCCTAAGTGACAATATATTTTAGTTTCTGTGTTTTATGACGTCCACAATTCAGTTTTGTGTACTTCGCCAACTTTGTTTTAATCAGAACCTTTAAGAAAAAAGCGAAACGACTCTGGTATAAATAAAACTTTTATTATAGTCGCGAAAGACGGAATATTTCTCAATATTACATACGACACCATTCTGATACATAAATTAAATGGGATATTGTTATACAGTAAATTTCATATGAAATTTAGGTATCTTGTCCATATTTCATTCTCAACATTGTGGCAACTAAAATCGACCATACGGAAAGTATACGCTATGGACTTTAACCTCTGTAAACTCTTCAAACTTTCGTGCAATTGTTTACTACATTTAATGCTGCACAATAACTGCGTTGAACATCGAAACAAAATTAAGTCATTTATGGAGTGGGGTGGGGGGGGGGGGAGGGGAGGTATCAGTTAAAAAAGTGTGTCAAAGCAGTCGGAACACCGTGCGTCTGCACAGGCGATCAGTACAGTGATGTCAAAATGCGGGGAGCACATCCTTCAAGCAGCGAAAGGGTTAATGCGGCCGTGGTGACTTTACTTCATAAATTGCGCGCTCCCCCTAAATGGAAGTTTGCGAACTATACTATACTATGGCGCCGCTTCTCTTGGCGCGTGCGTCTTGCGAGTGGGGGTGGGGGGGGGGGGGGGGGGGGGGCATACGCGAGACGCCAAGATAAAAGAATTCAACTGTAGGTGGCGCGACTCGGCCTGTTGTCTGTTTGTCTGGCTGTTTGCACGACAGCACTGACCGCCACGCTGTTTTCGCCGAGTCGCTTCACACGTCCCGATGACGTCAGAGCAGACGCGTGTTTACGGCGGGCTATGGCGCGTCCCTCCGTCGCGTCACAGCTGCCAGCTGATAATCTCATTTCTACAAACGCTCTACTAACCTTAAAATTTTTAGAAACCAGCACTTGATGGGGCCACTGAGATTCGAAATTACTGCTGTTGCTCTCCTCTTCGTTCCCAGCGCTGTTATGACGCAGTTCTCCGAGCCGCACCATCCCTTGGGAGCCTCTTCGTCTGCGAATAAATACTCCAACCTAAGCCGGCCGCGGTGGCCGCGCGGTTCAAGGCACTACAGTCTGGAAACGCGTGGCCGCTACGGTTGCAGGTTCGAATCCTGCCTCAGGCATGGATATACACTCCTGGAAATTGAAATAAGAACACCGTGAATTCATTGTCCCAGGAAGGAGAAACTTTATCGACACATTCCTGGGGTCAGATACATCACAGATCCGGAGATCTTGCTGGCCAGGGTAGTTGACTTACACCTTCTAGAGCACGTTGGGTGGCACGGGATACATGCGGACGTGCATTGACCTGTTGGAACAGCAAGTTCCCTTGCCGGTCTAGGAATGGTAGAACGATGGGTTCGATGACGGTTTGGATGTACCGTGCACTATTCAGTGTCCCCTCGACGATCACCAGAGGTGTACGGCCAGTGTAGGAGATCGCTCCCCACACCATGATGCCGGGTGTTGGCCCTGTGTGCCTCGGTCGTATGCAGTCCTGATTGTGGCGCTCACCTGCACGGCGCCAAACACGCATACGACCATCATTGACACCAAGGCAGAAGCGACTCTCATCGCTGAAGACGACACGTCTCCATTCGTCCCTCCATTCACGCCTGTCGCGACACCACTGGAGGCTGGCTGCACGATGTTGGGGCGTGAGCGGAAGACGGCCTAACGGTGTGCGGGACCGTAGCCCAGCTTCATGGAGACGGTTGCGAATGGTCCTCGCCGATACCCCAGGAGCAACAGTGTCCCTAATTTGCTGGGAAGTGGCGGTGCGGTCCCCTACGGCACTGCGTAGGATCCTACGGCCTTGGCGTGCATCCGTGCGTCGCTGCGGTCCGGTCCCAGGTCGACGGGCACGTGCACCTTCCGCCGACCACTGGCGACAACATCGATGTACTGTGGAGACCTCACGCCCCACGTGTTGCGCAATTCGGCGGTACGTCCACCCGGCCTCCCGCATGCCCACTATACGCCCTCGCTCAAAGTCCATCAACTGCACATACGGTTCACGTCTACGCTGTCGCGGCATGCTACCAGTGTTAAAGACTGCGATGGAGCTCCGTATGCCACGGCAAACTGGCTGACACTGACGGCGGCGGTGCACAAATGCTGCGCAGCTAGCGCCATTCGACGGCCAACACCGCGGTTCCTGGTGTGTCCGCTGTGCCGTGCGTGTGATCATTGCTTGTACAGTCCTCTCGCAGTGTCCGGAGCAAGTATGGTGGGTCTGACACACCGGTGTCAATGTGTTCTTTTTTCCATTTCCAGGAGTGTATGTGATGTCCTCAGGTTAGTTAGGAGTAAGGGACTGATGAGCTCAGCAGTTAAGTCCCATAGTGCTCAGACCCATTTGAACCAATTTTTGAACTCCTACATCCATTTGAACCTGCATACTGTATTGATCGCTTTGTCACTGTCTGCAACTATTATACAGGTTGGTCCATTGATCGTGACCGGGCCAAATATCTCACGAAATAAGTCTCAAACGAAAAAACTACAAAGAACGAAACTCGTCTAGCTTGAAGGGGGAAACCAGATGGTGCTATGGTTGGCCCGCTAGATGGCGCTGCCATAGGTCAAACCGATAACAACTGCGTTTTTTAAAAATACGAAACGCCATTTTTATTACATATTCGTGTAGCACGTAAAGAAATATGAATGTTTTAATCGGACCACTTTTTCCGCTTTGTGACAAATGGCGCTGCAATACTCACGAACATATGGCTCACAATTTTAGACGAACAATTGGTAACACGTACGTTTCTTTTAATTAAAATTGTTCCAATGTTATAAATGTACCTTTGTGAACTTACCATTTCTGAGAACGCATGCTGTTACAGAGAAATAAAAACTTTGAGGTTCCCTGACGACATTGTAATTCTGTCAGAGACGGCAAAGGACTTGGGAGAGCGGTTGAACGGAATGGATAATGTCTTGAACGGAATGTATAATGTCTTGAAAGGTGGATATAAAATGAACGTCAACAAAAGCAAAACGAGGATAATGGAATGTAGTCGAATTAAGTCGGGTGATGCTGAGGGAATTAGATTAGCAAATGAGACACTTAAAGCAGTAAAGAAGTTTTTTTATTTGGGGAGTAAAATAACTGATGGTGGTTGAAGTAGAGAAGATATAAAATGTAGACTGGCAATGGCAAGCAAAGCGTTTCTGAAAAAGAGAAATTTGTTAACGTCGAGTATAGATTTAAGTGCCAGGAACTCGTTTCTGGAAGTATTTGTATGGATGGTAGCCATGTATGGAAGTGAAAGATGGACGATAAATAGCTTACACAAGAAGAGAATAAAAGCCTTTGAAATGTGGTGCTACAGAAGAATGCTGAAGATTTAGGTGTGTAGATCATACAACTAATGAGGAAGTATTGAATAGAATTGGGGAGAAGAGAAGTTTGTGGCACAACTTGACTAGAAGAAGGGATCGGTCGGTAGGACATGTTCTGAAGCATCAAGGGATCACCAATTTAGCACTGGAGGGCAGCGTGGAGGGTAAAAATCGTAGAGGAAGACGAAGAGATGGATACACTAAGCAGATTCAGAAGGATGTAGGCTGCAGTAGGTACTGGGAGATGAAGAAGCTTGCACAGGATAGCGTAGCATTGAGAGCTCCATCAAACTAGTCTCAGGACTGAACACCACAACAACAACATATCTGTTTACAGCGTGATCACCTGTAAATACCACATTAATGCAATAAATTCTGAAAACGATGTCCGTTAACCTCAATGCATTTGGCAATACGTGTAACGACATTCCTCTCAACATCGAGTAGTTCGCCTTCCGTAATGTTCCCACATGCATTGACAATGTGCTGACGCATGTTGTCAGGCGTTGTCGGTGGATCACGACGGCAAATACCCATCAACTTTCCCCACAGAAAGAAATCCGGGGACGTCAGATCCGGTGAACGTGCGGGCCATAGTGTGGTGCTTCGACGACCAATCCACCTGTCATGAAATGTGCTATTCAATACCGCTTCAACCGCACGCGAGCTATGTGCCGGACATCCAACATGTTGGACGTACATCGCCATTCTGTCATGCAGTGAAACATCTTGTAGTAACATCGGTAGAACATTACGTAGGAAATCAGCATACATTGCACCATTTACATTGCCATCGATAAAATGGGGGCCAATTATCCTTCCTCCCATAATGCCGCACCACACATTAACCCGCCAAGATTGCTGATGTTCCACTTGTCGCAGCTATCGTGAATTTTCCGCTGCCAAATAGTGGATATTATGCCGGTACCGATACCGCTGTTGGTGAATGACGCTTCGTCGCTAAATAGAACGCGTGCCGTAATTTCTCTTGTGCCCAGTGGCAGAACTGTACACGAAGTTCAAAGTCGTCGCCATGCAATTCCTGGTACACAGAAATATGGTACGGGTGCAATCGATGTTGATGTAGCATTCTGAACACCGACGTTTTTGAGATTCCCGATTCTCGAGCAGTTTGTTGGCTACTGATGTGCGCATTAGCCGCGACAGCAGCTATAACACCTACCTGGGCATCATCATTTGTTGCACAGTGTGGTTGACGTTTCAAATGTGGCTGAACACTTCATGTTTCCTTAAATAACGTAACTATCCGGCGAACGGTCCGGACACTTGGATGATGTCGTCCAGGATACCGAGCAGCATACACAGCACACGCCCGTTGGGCATTTTGATCACAACACCCTTACATCAACACGATATCGACCTTTTCCGCAATTGGTAAACGGTCCATTTTAACATGCGTAATGTATCACGAAGCAAATATCATCCGTACTGGCGGAATGTTACGTGATACCACGTACTTATACGTTTGCGACTATTACAGCGCCATCTATCACAAAGCGAAAAAAGTGGTTCAGCTAAAACATTCATATTTCTTTACGTACTACACGATTATGTAATAAAAATGGTGTTTACTATTTTAAAAAATAGCAGTTGATATCCGTTTGACCTATGGCAGCACCATCTAGCGGCCGAACCATAGCACCATCTGCTTTCTGCCTTGAAGCTGCGCTAGTTTCGTTCTTTGTAATTTTTTCGTTTGATGCTTATTTTGTGAGATATTTGGCCCGGTCACTATGAATGGATCACCCTGTAGACCGCCGCCATGTCACTCTCAGCCCACAGGCGTTACTGGATGCGGATATGCAGTGGCACGTGGTCAGTACAGCGCTCCCCGGCCGTGTATGTCAGATTCCGAGACCGTAGCTGCTACTTGTCAATCAAGTAGCTCCTCAGTTTGCATCACAAGGGCTGAGTGCAGCCTGCTTGCCGAGAGCGCTCGGTAGACGGGATGGTCGCCCATCCGAGTGCTAGCCCAGCTCGACAGCCCTTAACTTCCTTGATCTGACGGGAACCGGTTTTGCCACTGTAGTGCGATATGTCGAGAATCGACATTTTACAGATGTTTCTATGTAAGTCAGCAATATTCACACGCAATATATCCATACCGAAATGGCAGTGTCGAGTGCCGATACTTTTATTTTATACTATAGTTTTTTCGGAAGTCTCGTAAAATATTTGATATTGCTCTTCTAAGATTGCTATAGAACATAATTTTACTTTCACAGTGTTAGGGAGCCATGCTGTTTTTTGAACTTTCATCACCTCCAGTATTTCTCTTTGACTGTGTGAAGCAAGTATAGGCGGCACAAGAAAGAAATTTGATTGTACTGGGAGGTGGCGGTATGAGAGGAATAACAGAATTTCCCATGTGGAGAAATAGCATACCAGTTGCGTCAACTTGTGGATTATCACGTTCGTGACCTTGTGCGTTTGAGTTCTCATGTACTGATTGATGGGAAGCAAGTCCTTGGATCGGTCGGTCTGTGGCTGTCCCTCGGTTGGGTTCACACGAATTAAGTGCACTTGGACTAACCACCTGTCTCCCTTAAGTTGACGAGGGCAGACCAATCCATTGGAGACTCCTGAGTGCCGTTCTCTTAATTATCCTTTTGGCGGTGTTAATGTTGCTGTTTTTTAACTGTATTTTATATTTTTAATTTGGAAAGGTTAGTTGTGGGCCTTCAACCCTGGAAACATGTTCTCAGAGTTTCCCTCGAGTCCAAACATTATCGCCTTCTGCTCTTGAAAGGTTATTGTAATTTTCTCTGAAAGATTTCACAAGTTACTCTGGGCCTTCCGCCGTTGGCGTTGCGAAAAGGAAATTTTTAAACTAAATGAATTGTTTTACCGATTGTTGCAATATATATTTCCCTAATTTGCAGAATTTAACTCTGCAGCCTTCAGCCATTTTATTCCGTTTGTTTATCTCCTTCTGTGCACCTTATGGGCCATCTGCCCTATTAGCACCTTAAATCACTGTAGCCTTCTGCCTTCACCAATCATCATAGTACATTTGGAATTTTGAAGATTTAATCCGGCGGTCTTCAGCCGCTCTGCCTGCTGACCTCATATTTGTATGCGATTTATCTTATTTTTAAATTTAACTGTTTGTCATGTCTTTTCGAAACTGAACTTATTCTAAAGCATCTGTTTGGAGCCCTTCAGCGGCGAAGCAAATTTAATTCTTTCAAAAGTGTATTTGTGAACTAAATGATACTAAATTACAATTGTGAAATGAATCCGACCTCAACTCCCTTGGCCCTTTCCACAATACTAATTATCTGTTAGCCCTGCGTCATTTACCGGGCGTTTCAACTGACACCACCAAAGGGAAGCCTTTACCGATTTAATTTAGTTTTATCCCCATTCCGAAGCTTTAAACGTGACTGTATTCCATATACTAGAGGTACGAATTTAAAAAAAAAGCGTTCAGTCACAACTTTTTGTGTTTTCTTAAGTACACAATGCATTTCGGACCCTGTGGGTCCATCATCAGGTGTAATTTGTCTTAATACATGCTTTGTTTTTTCTCTTGAATGAGGTGAAATGCATACCCCTGTCACGAAATGGTTTGATGTTAGATTATGAATTTCGTAAGTGAAAAGCGAAAAATATGTACGAAATAGTGGAAAAGAGCAGTATAAACTTACCACGTAATCCAAGGGAAGCGTTCCTAACATATTAGCACCAGCATACATTCTTTTGTACAGCTTTTTCGTACATGTCACTTCGTTCAAGATGCACATTTGCAAACACACGTTTGTAAAAAGTTCGTGGAAACCAAGCTCAGTGTTGCGTCTCGTTGCAGCCTACTACAAAGACGAGAAAATACGCCAGACACAAGAATGTGTTCTGCTCTAGCACACCTTTCCTTGAAAGTGTACTTAACGGAACAAAATCTACGTATGTAAAGGTAATATCCGGAGTACCACAGGCAAGTATGATACGACCGTTGCTGTTTACAATATATATATAAATGATCTAGTAGAAAGCGTGGGATGCTCTTTAAGGCTATTCGCAGATGGTGGAATTGTCTGTACCAAAGTAACAACGTCAGAAGACAGTAGGAATTTTCAGAACGACCTGCAGAGAATTGGTGAGTGCTGCAGACTCTGGCATTTGACTCTGAACGTAAATAAATGTAACCTATTGCGCATATATACGAAAAGAAATCCACTACTGCACAGCTACACTATTGATGACAAACAGCTGGAGACAGCGTTTGCCGTAAAATATCTAGGCGTATCTATCCAGGGCGACCTTAAGTGGAATGACCCTATACAACAGAAAGTGGGAAAAGCAGACATCAGACTCAGATTCATCGGAAGAATCTTACGGAAATGTAACTCATCCACGAAAGAAGTGGCTTACAAGCCGTTTGTTCGCCCGGTTCTTGAGTATTGTTCATCTATCTGGGACCCCTCTCAGGTAGGACTAATAGAGGAGGTAGAGAAGATCCAACGAAGAGCGGCGAGTTTGTCGCGGCATCGTTTAGCTGGCGAGAGAGCGTTACGGAGATGCTAAACAAACTCCAATGGAAGACGTTACAAGAGAGGCGTTGTGCATCACGGAGAGATTTACTATTGAAACTTTTCAGGAGGAGTCGGACAACACATTATTCCCCCCACATACACCTCGCGTATTGACCAAGAGGAGAAAATTCGTGAAATTACAGCCAATGCAGAGGCTTACCGACAATCATTCTTCCCATGATCTATTCGCGAGTGCAACAGGGTTGGAGGGATCAGGTAGTGGTACCGAAAGTACCCTCCGCCACACACCATTAGGTGGCTTGCGGAGTATTACGTGCATGTAGATGTAGATGGTTGGCTGTGTATTCAAGAGCAGAGGCCTGATAACCAAAAGCTTCTGGACTTTTAGGACTACTTTGTGCACCATTGGCTCATTAACGAACAAATGACACGAGAGATGTGGAATCGAAGTTGAAGGCGCCATCGTACTAATAACTTCTCAGAATGATGTAAAAACTGTCAGTTTACGGTAAGACCGAACTGCTTAGGTAATCGGTCCCTAAGCTTACACACTACTTAATCCAAGTTAAAGTAACATACGCTATGGACTACACTCACACCCATGTCCGAGGAAGGACTCGAACCTCCGACGTGGGGAGACACACAGACCGTGACAAGGCGCCTTAGACCACGCGACTACCCCGCGGCTCATAGTGTCAAAAGTTCATCCGAATCATTACTCTTCAGTGAAAAATCTTCGAGAAGATGCACCATTATGGTTGTTGTTGTGGTCTTCAGTCCTGAGACTGGTTTGATGCAGCTCTCCATGCTACTCTATCCTGTGCAAGCTTCTTCATCTCCCAGTACCTACTGGGGCCTACATCCTTCTGAATCTGCTTAGTGTATTCATCTCTTGGTCTCCCTCTACGATTTTTACCCTCCACGCTGCCCTCCAATACTAAATTGGTGATCCCTTGATGCCTCATAACATGTCAGACCAACCGGTCCCTTCTTCTGGTCAAGTTGTGCCACAAACTTCTCTTCTCCCCAATCCAATTCAATACTTCCTCATTAGTTATATGATCTACCCATCTAATCTTCAGCATTCTTTTGTAGCACCACATTTCTAAAGCTTCTATTCTCTTCTTGTCCAAACTATTTATACCACTTTCAGAAACGACTTCTTCACACTTAAATCTATACTCGATGTTAACAAATTTCTCTTCTTCAGAAACGCTTTCCTTGCCATTGCCAGTCTACATTTTATATCCTCTCTACTTCGACCACCATCAGTTATTTTGCTCCCCAAATAGCAAAACTCCTTTACTACTTTATGTGTCTCATTTCCTAACCTAATTCCCTCAGCTTCACCCGACATAATTCGACTACATTTCATTATCCTCGTTTTGCTTTTGTTGATATTCATCTTATATCCTCCTTTCATGACACTGTCCATTCCGTTCAACTGCTCTTCCAAGTCCTTTGCTGTCTCTGACAGAATTACAATGACATCGGCGAACCTCATAGTTTTTATTTCTTCTCCATGGATTTTAGTTCCTACTCCGAATTTTTCTGTTGATTCCTTTACTGCTTGTTCAATGTACAGATTGAATGACATCGGAGAGAAGCTACAACCCTGTCTCACTCCCTTCCCAACCACTGCTTCCCTTTCACGTCCCTCGACTCTTGTAGCTGCCATCAAGTTTCCTAACAAGTTGTAAATAGCCTTTTGCTCCCTGTATTTTACCTCTGCCACCTTTAGAATTTGAAGCAGAGTATTCCAGTCAACATTGTCAGAAGGTTTTTCTATGTCTACAAATGCTAGAAACGTAGGTTTGCCTTTCCTTAATCTTTCTTCTAAGATAAGTCGTAGGGTCAGTATTGCCTCACGTGTTCTAATATTTTTACGGAATCCAAACTGATCTTCCCCGAGGTCGGCTTCTACAAGTTTTCCATTCGTCTGTAAAGAATTCGTGTTAGTATTTTGCAGCTGTGACTTATTAAACTGATAGTTCGGTAATTTTCACTTCTGTCACCACCTGCTTTCTTTGGGATTGGAATTATTATATTCTTCTTGAAGTCTGACGGTATTTCACCTGTCTCATACATCTTGCTCGCCAGATGGTAGAGTTTTGTCAGGATTGGGTCTCCCAAGGCTGTCAGTAGTTCTAATGGAATGTTGTCTGCTTGCGGGGTTTTATTTCGGCTCAGGTCTTTCAGTGCTCTGTCAAGCTCTTCACGCAGTATCGTATCTCCCATTTCATCGTCACCTACATCCTTTTCCATTTCCGTAATATTGTCCTCAAGTACATCGCCCTTGTATTGACCCTCTATATACTCCTTCCACCTTTCTGCTTTCCCCTCTTTGCTTACAACTGCGTTTCCATCTGAACTCTTGATGTTCATACAAGTGGTTCTCTTATCTCCAAAGGTCTCTTTAATTTTCCTGTAAGCAGTATCTATCTTACCCCTCGTGAGATAAGCCTCTACGTCTTTACATTTATCCTCAAGCCATCCCTGCTTAGCCATTTTGCATTTCCTCTCGATCTCATTTTTGAGATGTTTGTATTGCTTTTTTCCTGCTTCGTTTACGGCACTTTTATTTATATTTTCTCCTTTCATCAATTAAATTCAATATATCTTCTGTTACCGAAGGATATCTATTAGCTCTCGTCTTTTTACCTACTTGATCCTCTGCTGCCTTCACTATTTCATCCCTCAAAGCTACCAATTCTTCTTCTACTGTATTTCTTTCCCCCATTCCTGTCAATTGTTCCCCTATGCTCTCCCTGAAACTCTGTACAGCCTCTGGTTTAGTCAATTTATCCAGGTCCCATCTCCTTAAATTCCCACCTTTTTGCAGTTTCTTCAGTTTTAATCTACAGCTCATAACCAATAGATTGTGCTCAGAGTCCACATTTGCCCCTGGAAATGTCTTACAACTTAAAACCTGGTTGTTAAATCTCTGTCTTACCATTATATAATCTGATAGCTTCTAGTATCTCCAGGGTTCTTCAATGTACTCAACCTTCTTTCACGATTCTTGAACCCTGATGGTAACAGAAGAAAAAAAAGTGAAGACTGACGAAATGATTGCAAAGGCTTCAAAAAAATTCCAAACTGACGGGGACCAAAAGTCGTTTCTGAGTTTTGTGGCCTAGTCACAGAAATTACAATCATGAAGATAACGTTAGAATCATTCTAATATTTGTAAATATTGAAAAGTAGTTAATGTAATCATTGTAATTATTGTAAAGAAATTTAATGGGGGACGAAAAGTGACTACCTCCTCGTGGTGTAGCCTGGAAACGACAAAAAGCCGGCTAAATGTCTCCTGAAATTTTTAAACCATTCCCTAATGAAGACTGACAAGAATAATCGCAGCATTCGGCTGAAGACGTTCTCAGAATCAAAATGGGTATGGACGGACACCGAATACAAGATGTTAACAGTGGAAACGCAGAAAAATGTCATGCAATGAAAACCATACTTTCTTTTGTAACCATATATATTTGTTTAAATATATTAACAGACGATACATTTAAATAAAGAAACATATCATTCTATTATCCTATTTCTACAGTTGGTTAACATGACTGTCATTTTATAGGTTTTCGTTTGTATATTCTTTTCGTTTTTCTCTTATTGTTGTCCTTGAGCCCTTTTACGTGGCCATTTCTCGCCTTTTTTGTTTGGGTTAAGCATTGCAGGATAGGCATAATAATTTATACTAAGCATCGATACATTGATTTTGAGTTCAAATTTCTGCGTGTCATGCACTTGTGATGCCACGTTCACATTTGTGTTCTGGTTGGATTTTTTCCTTTAGTTTGCACTATTAGGTGGAACAGTATGAGGAAAAAGATCTCTGTGACAGAAGGAGCAGAAATAGAAGAAAAAAAATTTACATGTGCTACAGATTGTACATAAATTGAAGAAGAAGGAAAAAAATATGTCATATTATATAAGAGAAGCAGAGAGGAAAGTGTGAGGCAACAATATAGATTTTATAGGGCACATAGAATAGGAAATCATTCAAAAAAAATTATGAGTAGTTGGCGCTTTCCACTAAGTAATGCTTGTATCCTAGGCAATATAGTACAAAAATGAGGAAAACGAAAAAAAAACTGGAAACTTCCTGGCAGATTAAGACTGTGTGCTGCACCAAGACTCCAACCCGGGACCTCTGCCTTTCGCGGGCAAGTGCTCTACCAACTGACCTATCGCCCCGTCCTCACAGCTTTACTTCTGCCAGTACCTCGTCTCCTACCTTACAAGCTTCACAGAAGCTCTCCTGCGAACGTTGCAGAACTAGCACTCCTGGAAGAAAGGATACTGTGGAGACGTGGCTTAGGAACAGCCTGGAAGCAGGTCAGGTGGTAGAGCACTTGCGCGTGAGAGGCAAAGGTCCCGAGTTCGAGTCTCGGTCCGGCACACAGTGTTAATGTGCCACGAAGTTTGATATCAGCGCACACTCAGCTGCAGAGTGAAAATGTCATTCTATATGTTTTGTTCGTCTGTTAGCAGATGAGCAACCCAGCATGACTCTAGCAATGAGAAGATAATTAACATAAAAAAGTGACAAGGGTGCGCCGTGAGAAAATTTGCTGTTTTAAAGAGCGCGGCGCAGCGCGTAGTGTGAAGCAGTCGCTCTCCGTTTCTGGCGGTGGCGCCGCTGTGGCAATCGCAGCTTCGGTGTCTCCCTCTGGTGGGAAAGGGGAAAGGTTGCCTGTTCACGTGTATTTAAGGGGCGCTATGAGCTCGCTAGAGGGAGTCCGGTCAGTTGGTCAGCCGGGTCGGTGTGGGGCAGTCAGTGTCTGTCGTCCGGAGTGCTAGTATGTGTTAGGCCGGCAGTCTGCTGGAGTTTGCTCAGGCAACGGTCATTGGCGGTTGTATCGGTCGGTTGGACAGCCGCGCACTGAGACACGAGATGGCTTGTCCGCCTTCAGCGTCGGCGCATGTGAGGTCGCCACGTGAGTCCAGCGGGCCGCGCCAAATAGCGAGGGGTGGTGGATGAGAGCAGCAGGAGTCAACCCACGACGTCAGTCTGGCCGGGGCGAGCTGCGACGCCGTGAGACGGGAGATCGGCGCGCCTTCCTGCGTCCGTTGAAGCGGCTGGCAGCGGACGGTTCGGGAGGGCGATTTGGGGGTGCTGCGCCAGGTCTTCTCCAGAAATGGCAGTTTATTAGAAGTTAAGTGATCGGAGATATGTTGTTTCATTTACTTGTTAAATTCTACTTGTTTTCTGGGTGAGGTCACCAGTCGCTTTGTTTTGGGGTCGTCCCACCATTCTTCTCCGTTTGCCCACCCGCGGGAAGGTGGTTATTGTAAGTTGCGTGGTCCGTTTTTTTCGTTGTGGAGTAGGGGCGGGTTAGAGCAACCTGCGGTTCGGGTTGTTCGGTAATCTCCCTATCAATCTGCAGTACGTCAATAGCTGCCTCTGTCATGTTTGTCGGATTCGGTGTTAACCAATTTGTTGCTTGGAGTGTAACGGCCTAATTCCGGAAATACGTTTTTATCTTATCTATCGTCTTGAGAGGAGGTATATGTGTAGTGTAGAGCATGTTTGGCCAACCTGGTATATTTTATGTAAGACTGCATTTCATTGGTTTTTATTCAATTGGTCATTTTAGTATAGAGAGTTGCCATCCTTCCACTGTAAGAGTTCTTTTTTTGTTTTGTTTTTGTAAATCAAGTTGCACTTTCGGTGGGACGTTAATTTTTTAATGTTAGTGTTTAGTACCATTTCCATACCTCCTACTGGGTGCATAGTTTATGTGTTAAAATTTTTAGTTTAAAGTAATCTGGTGTGTCTCAGATTTTCACCAGTGTAGTCTTTCAGAGGTTGGTGTGAGCGGTCGTGACTACGGCCTTGTTAAAAGGGAGCGGCAAGCTTCTCAGCCTGAAAGCTCATACCCTCCAAAATTTGTTTTTTTTTTTTCTGCCCCTGAAAAATTGTAACTTGACATTTAGAGGGCGCTTTCTCTTCATAATTTTAAATCTGTTTTAAAAAAGAGGTGGGGCTTTTAGTAATAAAATTTCCATTTGTTGAAAGAAATTTACCTTGTTCTCATCAGTTATCCACTGGCAACTACTTCCACGCTAGTGTGATTAAATGTGTTAATGATGTTGACGAATCGCTAGTAAATTCTTAAGAAAAGATACCACCCAAAAATTTAAATTTTATCCCACTTTGCCGATAACAACGAAATTTTAAAATCGTGTCTATTCGCTCTATTATGTAAAGATGTGGCAAGATCCAAGTTCACAGGTTTTCGAGTTTTGAATAGGATTTTAGTGGTATTCTTGAAACCAACTTTTAGTAGTAACAGCACAATTTTCACATGAGAGATTTCGTATTTACATTCTCAAGACATAGTTCAAACATATATACACTCCTGGAAACGGAAAAAAGAACACATTGACACCGGTGTGTCAGACCCACCATACTTGCTCCGGACACTGCGAGAGGGCTGTACAAGCAATGATCACACGCACGGCACAGCGGACACACCAGGAACCGCGGTGTTGGCCGTCGAATGGCGCTAGCTGCGCAGCATTTGTGCACCGCCGCCGTCAGTGTCAGCCAGTTTGCCGTGGCATACGGAGCTCCATCGCAGTCTTCAACACTGGTAGCATGCCGCAACAGCGTGGACGTGAACCGTATGTGCAGTTGACGGACTTTGAGCGAGGGCGTATAGTGGGCATGCGGGAGGCCGGGTGGACGTACCGCCGAATTGCTCAACACGTGGGGCGTGAGGTCTCCACAGTACATCGATGTTGTCGCCAGTGGTCGGCGGAAGGTGCACGTGCCCGTCGACCTGGGACCGGACCGCAGCGACGCACGGATGCACGCCAAGACCGTAGGATCCTACGCAGTGCCGTAGGGGACCGCACCGCCACTTCCCAGCAAATTAGGGACACTGTTGCTCCTGTGGTATCGTCGAGGACCATTCGCAACCGTCTCCATGAAGCTGGGCTACGGTCCCGCACACCGTTAGGCCGTCTTCCGCTCACGCCCCAACATCGTGCAGCCCGCCTCCAGTGGTGTCGCGACAGGCGTGAATGGAGGGACGAATAGAGACGTGTCGTCTTCAGCGATGAGAGTCGCTTCTGCCTTGGTGCCAATGATGGTCGTATGCGTGTTTGGCGCCGTACAGGTGAGCGCCACAATCAGGACTGCATACGACCGAAGCACACAGGGCCAACACCCGGCAATGTGGTGTGGGGAGCGATCTCCTACACTGGCCGTACACCTCTGGTGATCGTCGAGGGACACTGAATAGTGCACGGTACAGCCAAACCGTCATCGAACCCATCGTTCTACCATTCCTAGACCAGCAAGGGAACTTGCTGTTCCAACAGGACAATTCACGTCCGCATGTATCCCGTGCCACCCAACGTGCTCTAGAAGGTGTAAGTCAACTACCCTGGCCAGCAATATCTCCGCATCTGTCCCCCATTAAGTATGTTTGCGACTGGATGAAGCGTGGTCTCACGCAGTCTGCACGTCCAGCACGAACGCTGGTCCAACTGAGGCGATAGGTGGAAATGGCAAGGCAAGCCGTTCTACAGGACTACATCCAGCATCTCTACGATCGTCTCCATGGGAGAATAGCAGCCTGCATTGCTGCGAAAGGTGGATATACACTGTACTAGTGCCGACATTGTGCATGCTCTGATGCCTGTGTCTATGTGCCTGTGGTTCTGTCAGTGTGATCATGTGATGTATCTGATCCCAGGAATGTGTCAATAGTTTCCCCTTCCTGGGACAATGAATTCACGGTGTTCTTATTTCAATTTCCAGGAGTGTATATGATGATAGTAACTGTTCTCGAAAGAAGAGATACCATTCATGACCGTGCAGCTTTTCTAGAATAAATGATAATCATATAGTAACAAACAAGCCCTCGGCCACAAGTATTAAGTGAAAATTGATACCACCAGGTCAATTTTGACTTAATATTTGTGACCAAGGGCTTATTTGTTACTATATAATTCTGACACTTTCACTGAACCTTTGCAGCTATGTTCAAAGTTTCAAATTATAATCAATTCAAACCCTCACCGGCCGACAGGTGTTCCTGATATACCTCGATGGGGATAGCCGAAAATGTGTGCCCCGACCAGGACTCAAACCCGGGACCTGCCCTGTCGGCAGCTGAGGGTTTCAATTGATTATCATTTATTCTAGAGGGGCTGCAGGGTCATCAGTGGTGTCTCTTCCTTCGAGAACAGGTACTACCTTCTTGTATATACACTACTGGCCATTGAAATTGCTACACCAATAAGAAATGCAGTCGATAAACGGGTATTCATTGGACAAATATATTATACTAGACCTGACATGTGATTAAATTTACATGCAATTTGGGAACATAGATCGTGAGAAATCAGTACCCAGAACAAACGACTCTGGCCGTAATAACGGCCTTGAAACGCCTGGGCATTGAGTCAAACAGACCTTGGATGGCGTGTACAGGTACAGCTGCCCGTGCAGCTTCGACACGATACCACAGTTCATCAAGAGTAGTGACTGGCGTATTGTGACGAGCCAGTTGCTCGGCCACCATTGACCAGACGTTTTCAATCGGTGAGAGATCTGGAGAATGTGCTGGCCAGGGCAGCAGTCGAACATTTTCTGTATCCAGGAAAGCCCTACGGGACCTGATACATGCGGTCGTGCATTATCCTGCTGAAATGTACGGTTTCGCGGGGATCGAATGAAGGGTAGAGCCACGGGTCGTAACACATCTGAAATGTAACGCTCACTGTTCAAAGTGCCGTCAATGCGAACAAGAGGCGACAAAGACGTGTAACCAATGGCACCCCATATCATCACACCGGGTGATACGCCAGTATGGCGATGAAGAATACACGCTTCCAATGTGCGTTCACCGCGATGTTGCCAAACACCTATTCGACCATCGGGATGCTGTAAACAGAACCTGGATTCGTCCGAAAAAATGACAATTCGCCATTCGTGCACCCAGATTCGTCGTTGAGTACACCATCACAGGCGCTCCTGTCTGTGATGCAGCGTCAACGGTGACCCCAGCCACGGCCTCCGAGCTGATAGTCCATGCTGCTGCAAACGTCGTCAAACTGTTCGTGCAGATGGTTGTTGTCTTGCAAACGTCCCCATCTGTTGACTCAGGGATCGAGACGTGGCTGCACGATCCGTTACAGCCGTGCGGATAAGATATCGAGTGTTAGTGATACGAGGCCGTTGGGATCCAGCACGGCGTTCCGTATTACCCTCCTGAACCCATCGATTCCATATTCTGCTGACAGTCATTGGATCTCGACCAACGCGAGCAGCAATGTCGCGATACGGTAAACTGCAATCGCGACATGCTACAATCCGACCTTTATCAAAGTCGGAAACGTGATGGTACACATTTCTCCTCCTTACACGAGTCATCACAACAACGTTTCACCAGGCAACGCCGGTCAACTGCTGTTTGTGTATGAGAAATCGGTTGGAAACTTTCCTCATGTCAGCACCGGCGCCAACCTTGTGTGAATGCTCTGAAAAGCATATCACAGCATCTTCTTCCTGTCGGTTAAATTTCACGTCAGTAGCACGTCATCTTCGTGGTGTAGGAATTTTAATGGGCAGTAGTCTAGTTAAAGCCTACCCAGCCATTGAGCTTCGCCCGTGTGAATGCGCTTAGGTTGCCCGAACTGTTACGGAAATCATCACCTTGATGTGCGCGGGTAATGAGAGGATGGGCAAATACACTCCTGGAAATTGAAATAAGAACACCGTGAATTCATTGTCCCAGGAAGGGGAAACTTTATTGACATATTCCTGGGGTCACATACATCACATGTTCACACTGACAGAACCACAGGCACATAGACACAGGCAACAGAGCATGCACAATGTCGGCACTAGTACAGTGTATATCCACCTTTCGCAGCAATGCAGGCTGCTATTCTCCCATAGTGACGATCGTAGAGATGCTGGATGTAGTCCTGTGGAACGGCTTGCCTTGCCATTTCCACCTGGCGCCTCAGTTGGACCAGCGTTCGTGCTGGACGTGCAGACCGCGTGAGACCACGCTTCATCCAGTCCCAAACATGTTCAATGGGGGACAGATCCGGAGATCTTGCTGGCCAGGATAGTTGACTTACACCTTCTAGAGCACGTTGGGTGGCACGGGATACATGCGGACGTGCATTGTCGTGTTGGAACAGCAAGTTCCCTTGCCGGCCTAGGAATGGTAGAACGATGGGTTCGATGACGGTTTGGATGTACCGTGCACTATTCAGTGTCCCCTCGACGATCACCAGAGGTGTACGGCCAGTGTATGGGATCGCTCCCCACACCATGATGCCGGGTGTTGGCCCTGTGTGCCTCGGTCGTATGCAGTCCTGATTGTGGCGCTCACCTGCACGGCGCCAAACACGCATACGACCATCATTGGCACCAAGGCAGAAGCGACTCTCATCGCTGAAGACGACACGTCTCCATTCGTCCCTCCATTCACGCCTGTCGCGACACCACTGGAGGCGGGCTGCACGATGTTGGGGCGTGAGCGGAAGACGGCCTAACGGTGTGCGAGACCGTAGCCCAGCTTCATGGAGACTGTTGCGAATGGTCCTCGCCGATACCCCAGGAGCAACAGTGTCCCTAATTTGCTGGGAAGTGGCGGTGCGCTGTATCTGGCTGGGAAATCCCGCAGTTTGATTACGAAAATGGACGCCCGTAAAATGCCTACAACCGCTATATTAAGATCGACATTGGCCCATCTGCTTGTCGTGTTGCTCTGTCTGTAGCATATAAGATGTGATCAAACCACATGGTGAATATTTTTCTAGCACTAACTGCTGACTGTGCAACCACTTTGACGGAATATTTCAGACAGTCTGATCCGTTGAGACATGCAGTTTCTCCAAGTCCTCAAAATAAAAGCCATGTTGCTATTTTTGCCATGTTTTGCAACACAGCTCCACAGCATGGTAATGGCTGGATAACTGTTGCTATTGTATGGTACGATGGTAGTACCGTTAAAGGTGTTTCTGGATTGGAGGCTTTCAATAGCAGAGATGTTTTTGCTTTTCGAACACTTCAAGTTGGTGAGCTATTCAATAGGGACATCGGAACGTCATATTTTACCAGCAACATGGCTTTTACTTTGAGGACTCGGAATCATCGGAAAATAAATGAACAAGAGGGTGTCTACATTTGGGTCAAATGATTCGCAACTTGTTATGAAATAAAACTTGTTGGTGATATTGTTTATTATTATAAGCATTAAATAAAGTCTGTGTCCTTGAACTTTTTTCGTTTAGAAAAGAAACTACACATTGATCTTGCCAAAAGACGAGAAGCGATTCTTCTTGGTGTTGTAGCACTCAGGGTCACTCTGGGATGCTCTCTGTGTGAGGCAGCACCTGATTTGAAACTTCCTATCAGGTTGAAACTGTGTGCCGGACCGAGACTCGAACTCGGGACCATTGCCTTTCGCGGGTGCTCTGTGAAGTTTGGTAGGTAGAAGACGAGGTACTGGCAGAGCTGAAGCTGTGAGGACGGGGCATGAGTCGTGCTTGGGTAGCTCAGTTGCTGGAGCACTTGCCCGCGAAAGGCAAAGGTCCCGAGTTCGAGTCTCGGTCGGGCACACAGTTTTAATCTGCCAAGAAGTTTCAGTTCTGGTACAGTCTCGCAGCACTCACTGCCATTCACCTTGTGTATGGGCAATTGCGCTGCAATGCTCTCGCTGCTGAAAGGCTATACGATTTCCTTACAGACATCATCTGTCAGGAGGAGCGTTTATTTCTCTCGATCGACGAATGCAGGAGACTGGTTCTTTGACAAAGCAGAAACGACGGGCCTGGCAACATGTGGACCACATCTGATTTTGAAGAGGAACCCACTGAAACTACTCATCGCTTTGCACGCGAAATAGGTGCTGCCCGTAGAAGCGAGTGGCGAGTACTCCACGAACAACAATTACACCTATATCACCTACAACGATGCATATAGTGATGCAATGGTTATGACTGATTTTGCACCCAAGGGTCTCATTGTGTCTGTGCTTGCTCCAAAAATGGATTGGCCGACCAGATTTCCTACAAAACGTGCTGTTTACTGACGAGGCGCCGTATACCGATCCTGCCTTGGAGGCGGCTAAGTGGGAGATGTGTCTCAGAGCTGGATAGTGACAGATGGTCACGTGAGACTGGACGCGCACGTAGTTTATATATCAGCCGATAGAGGACAATATTGGATAGGGCGACTGTGATTTTAGTTTCGATTGTGCCCACTAGAGTGCACTAAAGTAATAGAATGTTTTTCATAAACTGATCTAGTACTTTCATAAAGCGTTATTATGTCTTTTTGTGTATGTAAAATGTTATAAATGTGTTTTACCAGTACGAATGATGCGTGAGTGTGGTTTAGGGTTAATATGAAGATAATTGTTTAACGAGTTATGTATTAGGATTTAGTGTGGGAACATTTCGAAGAAGTGTGGATATGGACAAAGGGGATTTTTGTAGAATAGATGTGTAAAATAAGTTAAGGAAAAGTTAATTCAGGTGTAAATAACAATAGTAAATAATGCATAAACAAAACTTCAGCTTATTTGATAAGTACGTCGGTAAAAAGTGCAGTCGTTAGGTTTACTATTTTGCGATTGGTTATTGATGAAAAGCGCGAATTGACGCGGGAGAATGTTGTTTTGCTATTGGCTGTTAGTAAACTGACCAATGGTAAAGCAATATTCTTCGCGCCTTTCTCTGCTGGTAGAGAAGACAGAGTATTCTAGAGAAGAGTCGGAGCCTAGCCATGAAACAGTTGGGACGCGTGTAGTAGAAGTAGTAGTTCCGATGGAAACGATAAGGTGCCGGATCTAGCAGTGTTTCATACATAAAAAGTGTGGTAAAGTGGCGACATACTTATTCCGATGGGCGTGTAGAAATTTCGGAGTTTTTAAGTGAATTTTGTGACGAGAAAAGACATACACTCCTGGAAATTGAAATAAGAACACCGTGAATTCATTGTCCCAGGAAGGGGAAACTTTATTGACACATTCCTGGGGTCAGATACATCACATGATCACACTGACAGAACCACACGCACATGAACAAAGGCAACAGAGCATGCACAATGTCGGCACTAGTACGGTGTATATCCACCTTTCGCAGCAATGCAGGCTGCTATTCTCCCATGGAGACGATCGTAGAGATGCTGGATGTAGTCCTATGGAACGGCTTGCCATGCCATTTCCACCTGGCGCCTCAGTTGGACCAGCGTTCGTGCTGGACGTGCAGACTGCGTGAGACGACACTTCATCCAGTCCCAAACATGCTCAATGGGGGACAGATCCAGAGATCTTGCTGGCCAGGGTAGTTGACTTACACCTTGTACAGTACGTTGGGTGGCACGGGATACATGCGGACGTGCATTGTCCTGTTGGAACAGCAAGTTCCCTTGCCGGTCTAGGAATGGTAGGACGATGGGTTCGATGACGGTTTGGATGTACCGTGCACTATTCAGTGTCCCTCGACGATCACCAGAGGTGTACGGCCACTGTAGGAGATCGCTCCCCACACCATGATGCCGGGTGTTGGCCCTGTGTGCCTCGGTTGTATGAGTCCTGATTGTGGCGCTCACCTGCACGGCGCCAAACACGCATACGACCATCATTGGCACCAAGGCAGAAGCGACTCTCATCGCTGAAGACGACACGTCTCCATTCGTCCCTCCATTCACGCCTGTCGCGACACCACTGGAGGCGGGCTGCACGATGTTGGGGCGTGAGCGGAAGACGCCCTAACGGTGTGCGGGACCGTAGCCCAGCTTCATGGAGACGGTTGCGAATGGTCCTCACCAATACCCCAGGAGCAACAGTGTCCCTAATTTGCTGGGAAGTGGCGGTGCGGTCCCCTACGGCACTGCGTAGGATCCTACGGTCTTGGCGTGCATCCGTGCGTCGCTGCGGTCCGGTCCCAGGTCGACGGGCACGTGCACCTTCCGCCGACCACTGGCGACAACATCGATGTACTGTGGAGACCTCACGTCCCACGTGTTGAGCAATTCGGCGGTACGTCCACCCGGCCTCCCGCATACCCACTATACGCCCTCGCTCAAAGTCCGTCATCTGCACATACGGTTCACGTCCACGCTGTCGCGGCATGCTACCTGTGTTAAAGAGTGCGATGGAGCTCCGTATGCCACGGCAAACTGGCTGACACTGACGGCGGCGGTGCACAAATGCTGCGCAGCTAGCGCCATTCGACGGCCAACACCGCGGTTCCTGGTGTGTCCGCTGTGCCGTGCATGTGATCATTGCTTGTACAGCCCTCTCGCAGTGTCCGGAGCAAGTATGGTGGGTCTGACACACCGGTGTCAATGTGTTCTTTTTTCCATTTCCAGGAGTGTATCTGTTAGGTACATTACGTATGTAGATGTGGACATTTGTGAATGTGGGTCTCACGGGAGGCGTGCAAGGGATAAATTTCCCTGCAGTCCCGCTATTAATCTGTGTCTTCGGTGGCTCAGTTGAGCTGTGGGCTTAGTAGCTCAGCGTGTTCGGCCAGAGAGCTGGTTGGCGCTTGTTGATTATACTGGACAGGACCCCATTGTATTCCCTGAATTCATATCTACACAGTCAATAGGCAAAGGGACTGATTTCCAACGCCCGAGCGCCAATTGTTTCTCTTCAGTTTTGCTGAAAATCTAGCAACTTATTTTTTCCCTCTTTGGGTTTATGCCACTTTTGGTGTAAAGTTGGTACTGTTTGATGCTGATAGAAATCTTTGGCATATTTCGGTGTGCCGTACCCCCTTATGCAGTCCGTATTTCAAACGCTACTTAAATGAAGTTGTAATTCGAATACAGCCAAATCGTTTTGGGACCTAAGAGTAAAAACTTCAGAGATGTTAAATAGTCATTAAATTTATTTTGACAAATTTGAAGGTTTCGGGTGGAGTCTCCCAATAAAATAGGGTGTAGATGTTTTTAAAGGGATGAAAAGTAGAATAATACTAGGGTTCGGACCTTCAAAGCAATCACACATCAACATCAATGTATCAGTAGAGGATGCCTAGTCTATTTGTTTCTTGTATGTAATAGAATCTCGATACGTCACTGTTCTATTAATGTGCTTCAAAACTTTGAAGGCGACGAAGAAATTCAGTTTACAACAACAGTACAATCGCTCCCACGCAAAAGCTTATGGACACTTAGAAGGCGAACAACGAGAAGCTGATGGGAGGAAAAAACAAATAAGGAAGAAGAAACACTTTTAAGCGATATGACTGAAGAAAGTGTCCGTCATACGGGAGCAGAGAAATAAACATATCAATATCTTTCCCAACATTTTCACTACGAAAATACTGTTTTTTGTGGAGGAACACTCAACGAATGAATCTGCTGTTTCTTCAATGTTATTTTAAAGACTTTAGAAGTCTGTAGCTACAACTGAGTAGATGTTTAGACTTATATGTACACGCTGCTTTTTTATGTAGTGAGGAGAACGAAAACCAACCACAGGAGCTCACTGGAACTTAAAAAATTGTTCCAGACTCTGGTCCTTTAGTGGAAACTAAAAGAAGTAATATACAACCGTTCGCTCGACGAAAGATCCGTACCCAAAGACTGGAAAGTTGCACAGGTCACACCAATATTCAAGAAAGGTAGTAGGAGTAATCCACTAAATTACAGGCCCGTATCGTTACCGTCGATTTGCAGCAGGATTTTAGAACATATCTTGTGTTCAAAACATTATGAGTTACCCCAAAGAAAACAGTATTGACACACTGTGGACATGGATTTAGAAAAAATCGTTCTTGCGAAACGCAACCAACCACGTCTTTACTCGCATGAAGTGCTGAGTGCTATTAACAAGGCATTTCAGATTGATTCCGTATTTCTGGATTCCCAGACAACTTTTGACACTGTACCACACAAGCGGCTTATAGTGAAATTGCGTGCTTATGGAATATCGTTTCAGTTGTGAGAATGGATTCGTGGTTTCCTGTCAGAGAGGTCACAGTTCGTAGTAATTGACGGAAAGTCATAGAGTAAAACAGAAGTGTTTTCTGGAGTTCCCCAAGTTAGTGTTACAGGCCCTTTGCTGTTCCTTACATAAATATCTCTGGAGTGAGCATTCACATGCGCAGAACAGACTGTGTTGTCAACATACATTGCCGGCCTGGTCACGTGTTCTCGGGACGTCGTGTGTTTGTCCGTATAACGCCCTGTATATTTAGAATGTCACTACATCCGTAGTACAGACGGATTCTTTTCGTACGTGTCGTGGATTATTTATATATGTTGCGCAGACATTTTAACAGTACCCATTTGACACCGGAAATCAACCAGCTACGTAACTTTTAAGGGCAAGTGATACATTCTGCTTCTTTGCGATAGATGTCACAGTTCAGATGCACTCGGTTTTTGGTAGTTTTCGGTAAGATACGGCACGTTATAGTATTACAGAGCCAGACGTACATTTTTGCAGTGATAGTCTTGCAAAACGACTTGACAGTAGGCTGGTGCTTTTGCAAGTGTCCGAAAAACACCGAATTTGCCACACATTAGCGATTATATCCCTGCTAATACGTCCTTTTTCTGATATTTCTCCGTATTTACTTTCTCTTTTTTGCGACGTAAAACGCAATTTTTCTTACTGGTGGCACTTTGAACTATTTATTTAACGCATTTTACGTACTTGGTCCCAGTTTATTAAATAAATAGAAGGCTGAGTAATCGATATACATAATCGACAAGTGACTGATAAATGCGTGTAGACCGCGTGAGACGACGCTTCATCCAGTCCCAAACATGCTCAATGATCCGGAGATCTTGCTGGCCAGGGTAGTTGACTTACACCTTCTAGAGCACGTTGGGTGGCACGGGATACATGCGGACGTGCATTGTCCTGTTGGAACAGCAAGTTCCCTTGCCGGTCTAGGAATGGTAGAACGATGGGTTCGATGACGGTTTGGATGTACCGTGCACTATTCAGTGTCCCCTCGACGATCACCAGAGGTGTACGGCCAGTGTAGGAGATCGCTCCCCACACCATGATGCCGGGTGTTGGCCCTGTGTGCCTCGGTCGTATGCAGTCCTGATTGTGGCGCTCACCTGCACGGCGCCAAACACGCATACGACCGTCATTGGCACCAAGGCAGAAGCGACTCTCATCGCTGAAGACGACACGTCTCTATTCGTCCCTCCATTCACGCCTGTCGCGACACCACTGGAGGCGGGCTGCACGATGTTGGGGCGTGAGCGGAAGACGGCCTAACGGTGTGCGGGACCGTAGCCCAGCTTCATGGAGACGGTTGCGAATGGTCCTCGCCGATACCCCAGGAGCAACAGTGTCCCTAATTTGCTGGGAAGTGGCGGTGCGGTCCCCTACGGCACTGCGTAGGATCCTACGGTCTTGGCGTGCATCCGTGCGTCGCTGCGGTCCGGTCCCAGGTCGACGGGCACGTGCACCTTCCGCCGACCAATGGCGACAACATCGATGTACTGTGGAGACCTCACGCCCCACGTGTTGAGCAATTCGGCGGTACGTCCACCCGGCCTCCCGCATGCCCACTATACGCCCTCGCTCAAAGTCCGTCAACTGCACATACGGTTCACGTCCACGCTGTCGCGGCATGCTACCAGTGTTAAAGACTGCGATGGAGCTCCGTATGCCACGGCAAACTGGCTGACACTGACGGCGGCGGTGCACAAATGCTGCGCAGCTAGCGCCATTCGACGGCCAACACCGCGGTTCCTGGTGTGTCCGCTGTGATCACTGCTTGTACAGCCCTCTCGCAGTGTCCGGAGCAAGTATGGTGGGTCTGACACACCGGTGTCAATGTGTTCTTTTTTCCATTTCCAGGAGTGTATAATTAGAGCTACATGGTATGTACCCATGAGAAGTTGCTATCTCTCCTTTCACATATTTTTCTTTGCATCCGTAGTAACAACAGTAATTCACCATCGCTACTACTTTATCGACAGAACAAAAACTCTTGATATTATAAACTTCAAACGGTGCGCAAAGCACACACGCACAGCGAAGTCCCGAAGACACGTGACAATCCTGGTATAATGTTGACAACATGCACAGAACGCAGTGCTCACTCCAGAGATATTTACTCAGTGGTTCCTAATGTACATAAACGATTTGGGAGACAATCGGAGCAGCCGTCTACGGTTGTTTGCAGAATCGCTGTCGTTTATCGACTAATAGTCATCAGAAGATCAAAATACTTTGCGGAAATTGGCAATTGACCCTAAATAACGAGAGGTATGAGGCCATTCACGTGAATGCTAAAAGGATTCCGTTAAATCTCGGTTACACGATAAATCATCAAATCTGAAAGCCGTAAACTCAACTAAATACATAGGAATTGCAATTACGAACAACTTAAATCGGAAGGAACGCACAGAAAACGTTGTGGGGAAGGCTGACCAAAGACTGCGTTTTATTGGCAGGACACTTCGAGAATGTATACAGATCTACTAAGGAGATGTCTACACTATGCTTGACCGTCCTCTTTTAGAATACTGCTGCGCGCTGTGGGCTCCTTACCAGATAGGACTGACGGACTACATCGAAAAAGTTCAAAGAAATTCAGCACGTTTTGTATGTTCGCGAAATATGGGAGAGAGTGTCACAGAAATGATACAGGATTTAGGATGGACATCATTAAAGAAAGGCGTTTCTCGTTGTGACTGAATCTTCTAACGAAATTGCAATCGCCGACTTTCTCCTCCGAATGCGAAAATGTTTTGTTGACACCGACCTATATATGGAGAAACGATCACCATGATAAAATAAGGGAAATCAGAGGTCGTAAGGAAAGATATAGGTGTTCGTTCCTTCCGCGCGCTATGCGAGATTGGAATAATATAGAACTGTGAAGGTGGCTTGATGAACTCTCTGCCAGGCACTTAAATGTGATTTGCAGAGCATCCATGTAGATGTAGATGAAATTTATGTCAGTTTAAATATCGTCCTAAAATGGTAATCATCTAAAGATGCCACTTCTCAATCATGTACACTATGTGATCAAAAGTATCCGGACACCTGCCTGAAAATGACTTACAAGTTCGTGGCGCCCTCCATCGGTAATGCTGGAGTTCGGAATGGTCTTGGCCCATCCTTAGCCTTGATGACAGCTTCCACTCTCGCAGGCATACGTTCAATCAGGTGCTGGAAGGTTTCTTGGGGAATGGCAGCCCATTCTTCACGGAGTGCTGCACTGAGGAGAGGTATCGATGTCGGTCGGTGAGGCCTGGCACGAAGTCAGCGTTCTATAGGATTCAGGAAAATGTGCAGACCAGTCCATGTTATTGTCATATAAGCAGTGTGCCACAGGCCGTGCATTACGAACAGGCGCTCGATCGCGTTGAAAGATGCAATGGCCATCCCAAAATTTTGTGCGGCGGCGGTGGGGTGGGTGGACTGCTGTGTCCTGTTGTGAGCCACTGAAGGCTACGACAAGGACGAAGCCTCTCCGTCGTTCCTAGGTCCTCGGTTCATACGAGCGGCGTTTGAAAAGTCCGTGCACAAATAAAAACTACTTGCATGTTTGGGGTAAACCTTTTCTATTTTTCGACATAGTCTCCTTTTAGACTTACACACTTCGTCCAACGCTGTTTTAATTTGTTGATCCGCTCCGAGTAATAGGTACTGTCCAAGTCTGCAAAATAGCTCTTAGTTGCTACAATCACCTCCTCATTCGAATAAAATCTTTGCCCTGCCAGCTATTTCTTCAAACTGGAGAACAAATAGCAGTCTGAGGGAGCCTAGTCTAGAGAACAGGGAGGATGTGAAAAGAGTTGGAATCCTATTTCTATTAATTTTGCGACCACAGCTGCTGAGGTGTGTGCTGGTGCATTGTCGTGATGAAAAAGGCCTTTTTTGCGGTAAAATCGCCGGTGTTTTTCTTGCATCTCGGTTATCAAACGGTCCAATAACGATGAATAATATGCACCTGTAATAGTTTTACCCTTTTACAGAGAGTCGATGAGGATTATCCCTTACGAATCCCAAAAAACAGTCGCCATATCCTTTCCAGCTGAAGGAATGGTTTTCGCCTTTTTTGGTGCAGATTCTCCCTTGGCAATCCATTGTTGAGATTGTTGTTTGGTGTCAGTAGTATAGGTAATATATCCATGATTCATCCACAGTGACGATGCTTAAAGTCCTGCGAATTCTTCCTGAAGAGCTGAAAACCATCATTGCAACACTTCACACGATTCCGTTTTTGGTCAAGCGTGAGCAATCGCGGAACCCATCTTGAGGATAGCTTTCTCATGCCCAATGTTAATGCAAAATAGCCGGCCGGTGTGGCTGTGCGGTTCTAGGCGCGTCAGTCTGGAACCTTGAGACCGCTATGGTCTCAGGCTCGAATCCTGTCTCAGGCATGGATGTGTGTGATGTCCTTAGGTTAGTTAGGTTTAAGTAGTTCTAAGTTGTAGGGGACTGATGATCTCAGCTGTTAAGTCCCATAGTGCTCAGAGCCATTTGAAACATTTTTTTTATGCAAAATTCGAGATTCCCACAGCACTAGCAATATCACGCACCTCAACTCTTCTGCCATCCATTAGCATATCATGGATTTTATCAATGATTTCTGGAGTTGTAACCTCCACAGGGCGTCCAGAACGTACAGCATCACTTGTGCCCACATGGCCAGTCTGAAAATTTTGAAACCACTTATAAACTGTTCTATCCGAAGGTGCAGAGTCACCGTAATGTTTGTCAAGCTACTCTTTAGTCTCCTGAGGCGTTTTGCCTTTCATAAAGTAATCTTTAATCACTACACGAAATTTTTTTTGATAATCACTCGGCTTACTTAATTCACACGGATGCAAGCAACAAAGAAATAGACCAATATGGCTGATAGTTGGTGTGCGTTCTTTCCAAAGATGCTACTAACTATACATGACCTCGATACGCGCCGGTGCTGCCATCTCTCTGACTTTGCGCGGACTTTCTGCGGCGTCCTCGAACAGGCTCGGTATTTTGACAACCTAACGCGCCAGTTTGATAGAATTTTGCACGATACCTCTTAGAGGGACGTCCAACAGCTCTATCAATCAATGCCAAGCTCCAATAGCATCTTGTTTAAGAACCAGAGGCGGGCCAACGTGTAACTGGCTTGCTCAATTTACGAAGCTGTTTCTCTTCAATAAATAAAATCTGAGTAGTCATCTTAAATAGTTGGCAGATGGTATTCTCGTTTACCTTCTCGTAAAGGCATCTCAAAATGAAAACGAATTACAAAATGATTTATAGAAGACAAAAACGCTAAGAAAAGTTTCATTAAAATTCAGTTCTGCGATAAAGCGCTTTTAAGGTAGTAGATGCAACTAAACACGTAGCGATTACAATTACGAACGACTTAAATTGGAACCATAACAAAAAAAATTGTGAGGAATGCCAATCGAAGACTGCGGTTCATTGGTGGAAGAATTAGAAAGGTGGGGTCTGGAGGGAGGAGAAAGAAGGGAAAAGGAGGATTGGAGTTTAGCGTTCGTTCAACAACGAGGTCATTAGAGGCAGAGCATAATCTCGGATTACGAAGTGACAGGGAAGGAAATCGGCTGTGCGCTTTTCAAAGGATCCATCCGGCCATTTGTCTTGAGTGATTTAGGGAAATCACGGAAAACCTAAATGTGGATGGGCGAACAATGAATCGAATCGTCGTCCTTATTGCGTAATCAGAGATGTAACTACAGATGGAACAAATCTGCTGAGGCCGGTATTACGCAATCAGATTTCTTTGTCGAAGGTGATATGTCAAATATTTACGTCAAAGAAATTTGATGGTGTAATAGGGAACTTTGTCAAATCTCGCCTGTCGTCAAATAAATATAAAAGTTGTTCGTCTTCTGTTCACTGGAATGTGAAATGTTTCCCCTTGGAGTACTGGTTTCGTTACAGCTATTTGACGTCTCTGAAGCGTGTTTGTAGACATGGCTTCCAAGATGGTTTGTTCCTTCGGCTTTTTTTTTTAATAAACTAGGTGGAATATGCTGCAGGCGACTTCATGTCCACAATCACGGCTACCACCTCTACATCTGGAAACATCCAGGCAGCTTTTCAGCAGGCCGGAATAAAGGATGTGGTCACACTCTAAAATCAAACAGTCTTTCTTAGCTTTCCATTCTTTGGCTATTTTTTAACTCTGGACGCCGCAAGTTAAAAAGCACTTCATCTATTTCGTACTATTTATTAATGTTGTAGTTGTTGGAACACTAATTACATGAATTAAATGATTCAAAATTAAAAATAGTTTTTATTGTCCATATAATGTACTAAAGATTTATTAACCTTCACATATTGCTCCTTTAGTGCTTTGTAAATCACTTCGCACGTTTTTGTAATTAGTTTGGTTAATGTGCAATGTGATGTTCTAGTGCTGTGTTCTAAACAAGAGTAGCCCTCTCCTGTATCAAGAATTCGCAGAGTCTCAGTTTACCTGTCTTCTGCAAATATAGCACTTGTCAAAGGAGTATTCTGTTTCGTAATTCGAGAAGCTACTTTACTGAGCAAATACTGAAATACACACTCATCCACTCGTAAGTAATTTATACCTAAGACTCGATGTCCTCCACTAGCACTCTCGTAACAAATTTTGCTAAATGCTTTTACTGTCTCGACGTAATACTGTCGCTTCATACAATTATTTTTCCTTTTTTCCGCAGCTTTTCTTCCAAATACACACACAGTGCAATTGTAGTAATAGCTACTGCAGGGGAAAATAACAATTGTTATCTGCCATCTTGAAATGTGTCGAAAAATATGATGACACTGTAATACCCCTACTTAGCGCCACGTCAAAGAAAATGGTCGAATATTTGATCATATTTCTCTGAAAAAGAATACCGGTTTAATGAGTCTGCCTGCAATACGCTTGTCCGTCTCTTGTGGAGCATTGCTGCCCAGTGTGAGATGCTTGTTCATTTTGTGGGCTTCAGTTTGATGCAGCTCTACATGCTACTCTATCCTGTGCCAGATTCCTCATCTCAAAGTACTTACTCCAACCTTCTCTGCCTCGTGATGGCTGGGTGTTGTGTGATGTCCTTAGGTTGGTTAGGTTTAAGTAGTTCAAAGTTCTAGGGGACTGATGACCTAAGATGTTAAGTCCCATAGTGCTCAAAGCCATTTGAACCATTTTTTAATCCAACCTACATCCTTCTCAATCTGCTTAGTTTTTTTTTCTTTGGTCATCAGTCTACTGACTGGTTTGATGCAGCCCGCCACGAATTCCTTTCCTGTGCTAACCTCTTCATCTCAGAGTAGCACTTGCAACCTACGTCCTCAATTATTTGCTTGACGTATTCCAATCTCTGTCTTCCTTTACAGTTTTTGCCCTCTACAGCTCCCTCTAGTACCATGGAAGTCATTCCCTCATGTCTTAGCAGATGTCCTATCATCCTGTTCCTTCTCCTTATCAGTGTTTTCCACATATTCCTTTCCTCTCCGATTCTGCGTAGAACCTCCTCATTCCTTACCTTATCAGTCCACCTAATTTTCAACATTCGTCTATAGCACCACATCTCAAATGCTTCGATTCTCTTCTGTTCCGGTTTTCCCACAGTCCATGTTTCACTACCATACAATGCTGTACTCCAGACGTACATCCTCAGAAATTTCTTCCTCAAATTAAGGCCGATATTTGATATTAGTAGACTTCTCTTGGCCAGAAATGCCTTTTTTGCCATAGCGAGTCTGCTTTTGGTGTCCTCCTTGCTCCGTCCGTCATTGGTTATTTTACTGCCTAGGTAGCAGAATTCCTTAACTTCATTGACTTCGTGACCATCAATCCTGATGTTAAGTTTCTCGCTGTTCTCGTTTCTACAGCTTCTCATTACCTTCGTCTTTCTCCGATTTACTTTGCTTAGTATATTCGTCTATATTCGTCTATATTCGAGACTGGTTTGATGCAGCTCTCCATGCTACTCTATCCTGTGCAAGCTTCTTCATCTCCCAGTACCTAGTGCAGCCTACATCCTTCCGAATCTGCTTAGTGTATTCATCTCTCGGTCTCCCTCTACGATTTTTAGCCCCCACGCTGCCCTCCAGTACTAAATTGGTCATCCCTTGATGCCTCAGAACATGTCCTACCAACCGATCCCTTCTTCTGGTCAAGTTGTGCCACAAACTTCTCTTCTCCCCAATCCAATTCAATACTTCCTCATTAGTTATATGATCTACCCATCTAATCTTCAGCATTCTTCTGTAGCACCACATTTCGAAAGCTTTTATTCTTTTCTTGTCTAAACTATTTATCATCCATGTTTCACTTCCATACATGGCTACACTCCATACAAATACTTTCAGAAACGACTTCCTGACACTTAAACCTTATTCCCGATGTTCACAAATTTCTCTTCTTCCGAAACGCTTTCCTTGCCATTGACAGTCTACATTTTATATTCTCTCTACTTTGACCATCATCAATTAGTTTGCTCCCCAAATAGCAAAACTCCTTTACTGCTTTAAGCGTCTCATTTCCTAGTCTAATACCCTCAGCATCACCCAATTTCATTCGACTATATCCCATTATCCTCGTTTTGCTTTTGTTGTTCATCATATATCCTCCTTTCAAGTCTCTGTCCATTCCTTTCAACTGCTCTTCCAAGTCCTTTTCTGTCTCTGACAGAATTACAATGTCATCGGCGAACCTCAAAGTTTTTATTTCTTCTCCGTGGATTTTAATGCCTACCCCGAACTCCTTTACTGCTTGCTCAACATACAGATTGAATAACATCGGGGAGAGGCTACAACCCTGTCTCACTCCCTTCCCAACCACTGCTTCCCTTTGATGTCCCTCTGTGGTAAACCTTTTGCATTTCCTTTATGTTTTCGTCTTCTTTAAAGGCAAGGAGAGAAGGTGAAGCGGTTGCCCATACCTACCGTCATCTATTTTTTGACTTTCAGTTGCTAAAAAACAGAGGATTCTTTTTCTGGTACCAGTAGCAGGAAGGAAGGATTCGCGCTCAGCTAGTGAACGAGTGAGAAGGACGCTATTTTTAGCGAGTAATTGTAGACCGCTATTTTAGGGTCGCTGTGAATAAGTGAGGAGTATGTATTTCATATGTGCACCGTTTAGAAAATACAGTATTGTTTTATTAACAGAAAGGTCGTGTGAGTTGTTATTTCAAATAGTACAATAATTACTTTTTACTTTGGAAAACTACGAAGATCCGATAAGCTTAATGGGAACACGGTCAAGACTTCAAAGGTGAACACGGCGGCCAAATGTAGCATTATGAAGAATGGTAAGCTCAAATCTACAGCGGAGAAAGAAACTTCTTCGCCCTGCAAAATAATGTGAACTAATACGAACTTATTTCCAGGCATAGCTCAGCGTATTGTTCTTGTCATTCATGCCGAAAAATTAATCTCATTAATTAAATACATTTTAAAAAGCCACGCACTTCAACATTTTATTATCATCTATTCCATTATTTTATTATATTATTCCTCGACTCTTATAACTGCCATCTCGTTTCTGTACAAATTGTAAATAGGCTTTCGTTCCCTGTATTTTACCAATGCCACCTTTAGAATTTGAAAGAGAGTATTCCAGTCAACATTGTCAAATGCTTTCTCTATGTCTACAAATGCTAGAAACGTAGGTTTGCCTTTCCTTAATCTATTTTCTAAGATACGTCGTAAGGTCAGTATTGCCTCACGTGTTCCGACATTTGTACGGAATCCAAACTAATCTCCCCCGATGTCGGCTTCTATCAGTTCTTCCATTCGTCTGTAAGTATTTTGTTGCCGTAGCTTATTAAACTGATAGTTCAGTAACTTTCACATCTGTCAACACGTGCTTTCTAATGGAATTTTGGTTACTCCCGAGGCCTTGTTTCAGCTTTGGTCTTGCAGTGCTCTGTCAAACTCTTCACGCAGTATCGTATCTCCCATTTCATCTTCATCTACATCCTCTTCCATTTCCATAATATTGTCGTCAAGTACATCGCCCTTGTATGGACCCTCTATATACTCCTTCCACCTTTCTGCTTTCCCTTCTTTGCTTAGAACAGGGTTTCCATCTGAGCTCTTGATGTTCACACAAGTGGTATTCTTCTCTCCAAAAGTCTCTTAAATTCTCCTGTAGGCAGTATCTATCGTACCCCTAGTGAGATATGCGTCGTGAGATGCTTAAGAGGTAAGACAGACAGACATCGATAAAGTTAAAAAATGAGCAACTTGTTTTGCACTGCCGTGATATAGCAGACACAATGTCGCGGATATGACAAGCGAGTTGAGATGGAAAAAATCAAAACAAAGGCGTTTCCCGTTGCGGTGAACACAGAGAAAAATGACCACCGGAATAAAACTGAAACATCAGAGCTCACGCTGTTAGATTTAACTGTTCGTTTTTCCCACGTGGTTTTCGAGACTGCAACAGTGGAGACATAGTTTGAAATGGCGGGTTGTATGAACCTTCTGCCACGTACTTAATTGTGGATTTCAATCATGTTAATGTAGATCCCGAACAGATGGCGCTGCCACTGAGCTTGACGCGTCATAAAACTAACATTTGCTGTCCAAGTTACCTGCTATGCGAAACATGCGAGGGCCTTTGAAAAGTCCGTGCAATAATAAAAACTACTTACATGTTTGGGGTAAACCTTTTTTTTATTTTTCGACATTGTCTCCTTTTGCACTTACACACTTCGACCAACGCTGTTCTAATTTCTTGATCCCTTCGAAATAATAGGAATTGTCCAAGTCTGCAAATTAGCTCTTAGTTGCTGCAATCACCTACACGTTTGAACAAAATCTTTGTCCTGCCAGCCATTTCTTCAAATTGAGGAACAAATAGTAGTCCGAGGGAGCCAAGTCTGGAGAATTGGGGGGATGTGAAATAAGCTAGAATCCTATTTCCATTAATTTTGCGACCGCACCTGTTGAGGTGTGTGCTGGTGCATTGTCGTGATGGAAAAGGCCTTTCTTGTCGTACAATCGCTTACATTTTTCTTGCAGCTCGGTTATCAAATGGTCCAATAACGATGAATAATATGCACCTGTAATAGTTTTGCCCTTTTCCAGATAGTCCATGAGGATTATGCCTTGCGAGTCGCAGAAGACAGTCGCTGTAACCTTCCCGGCCGAAGGAATGGTCTTCGCCCTTTTTTGGTGCAGATTCTCCCTTGGTAACCCATTGTTTAGATTGTTGTTTGGTCCCAGGAGTATAGTAATGTGTTTCATCCACAGTGACGAAACGACGCTTAAGGTCCTGCGGATTCTTCCTGAACAGCTGCAAACAATTCTTGCAACACTTCACACGATTCCGTTTTTGGTCAAGTGTGAGCAATCGCGGAACCCATCTTGGGGATAGCTTTCTCATGTCCAAATGTTTATGCACAATATTTCGTATCCGTTCATTCGAGATGCACAGCACTACCAAACTCACGCACGTTCACACTACATTCATCCGTCACCATGCCATGGACCTTATCAATGATTTCTGGAGTCGTGACCTCCACTGGGCGTCCAGAACGTACAGCGTCACCTGTGCCCATATGGCCACTCCGAAAATTTTGAAACCACTTATGAACTGAAACTTCCTGGCAGATCAAAACTGTGTGCCCGACCGAGACTCGGACTCGGGACCTTTGCCTTTCGCGGGCAAGTGCTCTACCATCTGAGCTACCGAAGCACGACTCACGCGCGGTACTCACAGCTTTACTTCTGCCAGTATAGGTTTGGAAGGTAGGAGACGAGATACTGCCTCAGCTCCACTTCGCGACCGCGATGCAGCAGCCACGAGTGCTGTACTGGAACTCAAGTCTGACGATAATTTATGGATTTGTAGTTTTAGCTTGACGATGTCCACTATGGACAAACGGTAGTTACTGTTATTCTGAAACCTACGTAAATTCTAGGGAAACGGTGCAACTGAGGCTGTTGATTACTAAAATTAAAATTAACTCATGGCCCAGTTACTTGGAGCATTTTCATCCATAAAAATTCCATAGTTGTTTGGGAACACGAAGCCCATGAATGGCTGCAAATGGTCTCCAGGTAGCTGAACATAAAGATTTCCAGTCAATGATCGCTTCAGTTGGACCAGAGGGTCCAGTCCATTCTGTGTACACACAGGTCAAACTGTGAATGAGACACCACCGGCTTGCATAGCTAACGCCTTGTTGACAACTTGGGTTCAGGGCTTCGTGAGGTCTGTGGCACACTCGAACCCTACCATCACCATCTGAAATCGGGACTCATCTGACAAAACCACGATTTTCGGACGTCTAGAGTCCAAATGCTGTTGTTGTTGTTGTCTTCAGTCCTGAGACTGGTTTGATGCAGCTCTCCATGCTACTCTATCCTGTGCAAGCTTCTTCATCTCCCAGTACCTACTGCAACCTACATCCTTCTGAATCTGCTTAGTGTACTCATCTCTCGGTCTCCCTCTACGATTTTTACCCTCCACGCTGCCCTCCAATGCTAAATTGGTGATCCCTTAATGCCTCAGAACATGTCCTACCAACCGGTCCCTTCTTCTGGTCAAGTTGTGCCACAAACTTCTCCCCAATCCTATTCAATACCTCTTCATTAGTTACGTGATCTATCCACCTTATCTTCAGTATTCTTCTGTAGCACCACATTTCGAAAGCTTCTATTCTCTTCTTGTCCAAACTAGTTATCGTCCATGTTTCACTTCCATACATGGCTGTTCTCCACACAAATACTTTCAGAAACGACTCCCTGGCACTTAAATCCGTACTCGATGTTAACAAATTTTTCTTCTTCAGAAACGGTTTTCTTGCCATTGCCAGTCTACATTTTATATCTACTTCGACCATCATCAGTTAGTTTGCTCCCCAAATAGCAAAACTCCTTTACTTCTTTAAGTGTCTCATTTCCTAATCTAATTCCCTCAGCATCACCCGATTTAATTCGACTACATTCCATTATCCTCGTTTTGCTTTTGTTGATGTTCATCTTATATCTTCCTTTCAGGACACTGTCCATTCCGTTCAACTGCTCTTCCAAGTCCTTTGCCGTCTCTGACAGAATTACAATGTCATCGACGAACCTCAAAGTTTTTACTTCTTCTCCATGAATTTTAATACCTACTCCAATTTTTTCTTTTGTTTCCTTTACTGCTTGCTCAGTCCAAATGCTACGGTTGCGAAACCAGGAGAGGCGCTACAAGCTGTCGCGCTGTTAGCTAAGGCTCTTGCTCCGGTCATCTGCTGCCATAGCCCAATAACGGGCCGGCCAGAAGGTCCGCGCGGTTCTAGGCGCTACAGTCTGAAATCGCGCGGCCGCTACGGTCACAGCTTCCAATACTGCCTCGAGCATGGATGTGTGTGATGTCTTTACGTTAGTTAGGTTTAAGTAGTTCTACGTTCTAGGGGACTCACAACCATTTGAACCATTTTTTTGTGCAGGCTAAGGGGAGAACAAGTGTTGCATATCACAAAATATACTGAATGTGACAAATGTCACCCACGTGACTGCTACGGTCGCAGGTTCGAATCCTGGCTCGGGCATGGCTATGTGTGTTGTCCTTAGGTTAGTTAGGTTTAAGTAGTTCTAAGTTCTAGGGGGCTGATGACCACAGCAGTTAAGTCCCATAGTGCTCAGAGCCATTTGAACCCAATAACGCCATATCCGCCTTACTGTCCTAACGGATACGTTCGTCATACGTCCTGCAATGATTTCTGTGGTTATTTCACACGGTATTGCTTGTCTGTTAGCACTGACAGCTCTACGCAAACGACGCTGCTCTCGGTCGTTAAGTGAAGGCCCCTGCGTTGTCTGTAGTGGGAGATGATGACCGATATGTGGTATTCTCGTCACGCTCTTGACACTGTGTACCTCAGAATTCTGAATTCCCTAACGATTTCCGAAATGCAATGTCCCACTGGTCTAGCTCCCAACTATCGCTCTGCATTCAAAGTCTGTTGATTCGCGCCATATGGCCATAATCACATCAGAAACCTTTCCACATGAATCACGTGAGCAGAAATGTCAGCTGCGGCAATGCACTGCCCTTGTGTACGCGATGCTTCTGCCATCTATATATGTGACTTTTGTTCAAAATGTTTCAAATGTCTAAAAGCACTATGGGACTTAACACCTGAGGTCATCAGTCCCCTAGACTTAGAACTACTTAAACCTAACTAACCTAAGGACAACACACACATCCACGCCAGAGGCAGGATTCGAACCTGCGACCGTAGCAGTCACATGGGTGGTTTTTGTCACCTTTAGTACATTTTGCGATTTGCGACATTTGTTCTCCCCTTAGCCTCCACAAAAAAATGGTTCAAATGGCTCTGGGCACTATGGGACTTAACGTCTGACGTCATCAGTCGCCTAGAACTTGGAACTACTTAAACCTAACTAACCTAAGGACAACACACATAGCCATGCCCGAGGCAGGATTCGAACCTGCGACCGTAGCGGTCGCGTGGTTGCGGACTACAGCGCCTAGAACCGCTCGGCCACCGCAGCCGGCTTAGCCTCCACAAATGATTACATTCATAGTAATTCTCCGCTTGGAAACAAGTCTCGCCTGAAACAGTTCGTGATGCCACCCATACGTTCAAGTTTTATTTACCGTTTGCAGTACATTCCTTTTGATAACCGCCGTGAAACTAGCAAATTTGGGCAATGATCCTGACCCCGAGGTAAGGAAAATTTAAAGATAGTATCTTTTGGACAAACTAAATTTCGACACTGGCAGCTCCAATTTTTGCTTATATACAAGTGACAATTATTGAACTATATGAAAAATCGTTAACTGGTAACAAACTACGCTGTGCGCACATTTTATTCAACATATATTCGGATTTAAGTTATGACATATTCGATACACCTGCCATCATTGACGATTATGTGGCGTAGACGAGTAGCGAAAGTCTGCATGACCCGCTGAAGTGTAGGAACGTTGCCCAGTCTTTGATACAGCCACACAAGGAGGAGTCGCATCTGTTCAGATCCAGACAATATGGCGGCCAGCCGAGACCCATGCCAGCGACCTCTGGCTACCCCAGAGCCAAAATGCGGTCCGCAAATTGTTCCTCCAGGCTATGAAACTCCGCCCTGCTTCGATGGGGTCGAGCTGCGTCTTGCATGAAGCACATCTTCTCGACATCACGCTCACTTTTCATAATGGGGATGAAATGATCTTCCAAAACGTTCCCATGCCGTTCGGTTGTCAACCGTGCCATCGAGGAATATCACACCGATTGTTCTGTGACTGGACATATCACCCACTGAGGCAGAAGACACTTACGGATTGCAAAATGTGAATTCTTAGTTCCCCAAATGGGCCAATTTTGCTTATTGACGAACCCATCCAAATGAAACTGGGCTTCGTCGCTAAACCGAACCATGAAACTTCCTGGCAGATTAAAACTGTGTGCCGGAGC
This sequence comes from Schistocerca gregaria, assembly GCF_023897955.1. NCBI lineage: Eukaryota > Metazoa > Arthropoda > Insecta > Orthoptera > Acrididae > Schistocerca > Schistocerca gregaria. The sequence continues at coordinate 58,494,216 of NC_064930.1, read as the reverse complement.
GAGACTCGAACCCGGGACCTTTGCCTTTCGCGGGCAAGTGCTCTACCAACTGAGCTACCGAAGCACGACTCACGCCCCGTCCTCACAGCTTCACTTCTGCCAGTACCTCGTCTCCTACCTTCCAAACTTTGGTGGAGGACCTGCCCTCGAAAGGCAAAGGTCCCGAGTTCGAGTTTCGGTCCGGCAGGCACACAGTTTTAATCTGCCAGGAAGTTTCATACCAGCGCAAACTCTGCTCCAGAGTGAAAATCTCATCCTGGAAACCAAACCATATTCACATCAAAGCTATATTCGTGAATTCTGTGGACATTAGTATTGCTGAAACACAATCGCTGTTCCGTGACCCTGGGGCTTGATGGCTGACGGGTTTGAATCCTATATGGCAAGAGATGCAGAGATGCAACAGTTTTTCAGTCTGTCTCGTGGCTGATTGCCACCTGTTCTGCAGCTCGTCTGATCAATTTCCTAGTGCTGGTTCGAAACACAGTGGGTGTGTTCTCGATATTTTCAGGCGTTTCCACCCTTTTTGGGCGACCGACAGTCCCAACACTACCATCACGAGCACTACACGTTGAAACGTCTCTGTGAAGTCGTTTCATAAGACGCTTGTCGAATTCGGTACAACTTATTCACTTTACTACCTGATTTAAGCTCAATTCATGAAGTCTTCCAGAAACACTGAGCACTGAAATAATTGTTATATGTGTGTTTTAATGTGGGTTTCGGGTTTGTTTTGTGGGAATCGCTGAATTGGTCACCGTCTGCTGGGAGCAGACGATGTTGCTTCTCGTTCAAAGGAGAGCACAGGACGAACTTAGGTTTCCAATACCTGAACAGAGAGGTTTACCCATGTTACTCGAACACTGTGTCGAAGGCTGTTTTTGAGTGTGAGGTTGGTTACGGAGGGCTACCCCTCTGGTGGCTTCCGCTGCACGGGCAGCTAGGTAATCTGGAAAGAGAAAGCGGCACTCTTCGGTGAACGCTTGGTGAGGTTTCAGGTGGTAGGAAGCAACTTGAGTTAGGACTCCGTTATGTTTAACTGGTGAAATACTTAAGAACTTCAGCTTAAATGCAGCGTGTGAGGAGAGTTGTTTTTTTAATGATGTTTAATCTTATATTTTGTAGAAATTGCTTTTGTCTTCGTGTGTCGATTTTGGGCCACGTGCTTGGTAATCAATGACCCTTCTGGTTCACCACGGCACCGCAATAGGCTTTATTCTAACAGTTTGCTTGTTTAATGAGCTACAATTTCTGCAAGAATATCCGTTCTTTCGTGCGCTTCCTGCAAAGAAGCACAACAGTCTGAGTCAGAATACACCACGTGCTCCAGTTCGGCAGTCTGCAAGCAGCAGACGCACGTAGTATGTTAAATAATTATCGCACAGCCTTGTGTATTGGTCAAACCTCTGTCCAGAATACTGCATGCGTAGAATCGTAATGCAAATGTCACTGAGATATTTTTATGGTATTAAGCCAAAGAAGATGACAGTATAATTGTGTCCCACCCCTGTCTTCTGTGTTTCTTCTTGCTGTAGTTAAATTGTGCTCTGTTTCATTCTCACGTAATTCTTACTTAAATATTTCGAGAGAGGCACCAGTTATGTGTAGTTAGGATGTGCAACCAAATATTTAGTTATAATAAACAATAACCAGGGACTCCTAAGATACAACTTGGCAAACAAATGGTAATGAGATGGGGAGCCATTAATATCAATGGGGGCTGCTCTGGGAAGAAGGTAGAGCTGGCAGAGGCTGCAAGTAAGATGGGGCTGGACGTTTTAGCTGTTAGTGACATTCGGGTAAGGGGTGAGAAAGAAGAGGAAGTGGGAGAATACAAGGTCTACCTGTCAGGAGTCAAAGCAGGAATAGCACAATGGGGTGTAGGGCTTTACATCAGGAAAGAAATGGAACCCAGCGTAGTAGCAGTAAGGTATGTAAGCGAACGACTGATGTGGACAGATTTGACTGTGTCTAGCAAGAAAATTAGGATTGTGTCAGTATATTCGCATTGTGAAGGGACAGATCAAGATAAGATGGATAGTTTTTATGAGGAACTCAGTGATGTAGTTGTTAGAGTAAAGCACAAGGACACTGTTGTGCTCATGGGTGACTTTAACCCCAGGATTGGAAACCGAACAGAAGGGTATGAAAAGGTTATGGGTAAATTTGGAGAGGATATGGAGGCCAACAGGAACGGGAAACAACTCTTGGATTTCTGTGCCAGTATGGGCTTAGTAATCACAAACTCCTTTTTTAAACATAAGAACATTCACCGGTATACTTGGGAAGGCAGAGGAACCAGATCTGTCATTGACTATATAATAACAGATCAGGAATTCAGGAAGGCTGTGAGGGACACACGTGTATTCAGGGGATTCTTCGATGACACTGATCATTATTTAATCTGCAGTGAAATTGGGATTGTGAGGCCGAAAGTGCAGGAGGTCAGGTCCATATGTAGGAGGTTAAGAGTGGAGAAACTTCAGGATAAGAAAATCAGGCACAAGTACATAACAGCGATCTCAGAAAGGTACCAGTTAGTTGAATGTAGTCAATTACAGTCATTGGAAAAGCAATGGACAAGGTACAGGGACACAGTACTAGAAGTGGGTAAAGAATGTCTTGGAACAGTAGTGTGTAAAGTTAGGATGAAGCAAACAGCTTGGTGGAATGACACAGTCAAGAGAGCCTGTAAAAGGAAAAAGGAGGCCTATCAAAATGGCTACATACTAGAGCTCAGGTAGACAGAGAAAGTTATGTTGATGAAAGAAACAAAGCCAAACAGATAATTGCAGCATCCAAGAAGAAATCTTGGGAAGACTTTGGAAACAGGTTGGAAACTATGGGTCAAGCTGCTGGAAAACCATTCTGGAGTGTACTTAGCAGTCTTCGAAAGGGAGGTAAGAAGGAAATGACAAGTATTTTGGACAGGTCAGGAAAACTGCTGGTGACTCCAGTGGATGCCTTGGGCAGATGGAGGGAATATTTTGAAGAGCTGCTCAATGTAGGTGAAAATACAATCAGCAATGTTTCAGATTTCGAGGTAGAATGGGATAGGAATGATGATGGAAATCTTTCGACCAACTTTGTTATTGTTGTTGTGGTCTTCAGTCCTGAGACTGGTTTGATGCAGCTCTCCATGCTACTCTATCCTGTGCAAGATTCTTCATCTCCCAGTACCTAGTGCAACCTACATCCTTCTGAATCTGCTTAGTGTATTCATCTCTTGGTCTCCCTCTACGATTTTTACCCTCCACACTGTCCTCCAATACTAAATTAGTGATCTCTTGATGCCTCAGAACATGTCCTACCAACCGATCCCTTCTTCTGGTCAAGTTGTGCCACAAACTTCTTTTCTCCCCAATTCTATTCAATACTTCCTCATTAGTTATGTGATCTACCCATCTAATCTTCAACATTTTTCTGTAGCTTCTATTCTCTTCTTGTCCAAACTATTTATCGTCCATGTTTCACTTCCATACATGGCTGTTCTCCACACAAATACTTTCAGAAACGACCCCCTGGCACTTAAATCCGTACTCGATGTTAAAAAATTTTTCTTCTTCAGAAACGGTTTTCTTGCCATTGCCAGTCTACATTTTATATCTACTTTGACCATCATTAGTTATTTTGCTCCCCAAATAGCAAATCTCCTTCACTACTTTAAGTGTCTCATTTCCTAATCTAGTTCCCTCAGCATCACCCGACTTAATTCGACTACATTCCATTATCCTCGTTTGGCTTTTGTTGATGTTCATCTTATATGCTCCTTTCAAGACACTGTCCATTCCATTCAACTGCTCTTCCAAGTCCTTTGCTGTCTCTGACAGAATAACGATGTCATCGGCCAACCTCAAAGTTTTTAGTTCTTCTCCATGGATTTTAATACCTACCCCGAATTTTTCTTTTGTTTCCTTTACTGCTTGCTCAATATACAGATTGAATAACATCGGGGAGAGGCTACAACCCTGTCTTACTCCCTTCCCAACAACTGCTTCCCTTTCATGTCCCTCGACTCTTATAACTGCCATCTGGTTTCTGTACAAATTGTAAATAGCCTTTCGCTCCCTGTATTTTACCCCTGCCACCTTTAGAATTTGAAAGAGAGTATTCCAGTCAACATTGTCAAAAGCTTTCTCTAAGTCTACGAATGCTAGAAACGTACGTTTGCCTTTCTTTAATCTTTCTTCTAAGATAAGTCGTAAGGACAGTATTGCCTCACGTGTTCCAACATTTCTACGGAATCCAAACTGATATTCCCCGATGTCGGCTTCTACTAGTTTTTCCATTCGTCTGTAAAGAATTCATGTTAGTATTTTGCAGCTGTGGGTTATTAAACTGATTATTCGGTAATTTTCACATCTGTCAATACCTGCTTTCTTTGGGATTGGAATTATTATATTCTTCTTGAAGTCAGAGGGTATTTCGCCTGTTTCATACATCTTGTTCACCAGATGGTAGAGTTTTGTCAGGACTGGCTCTCCCAAGGCCGTCGGTAGTTCTAATGGAATGTTGTCTACTCCGGGGGCCTTGTTTCGACTCAGGTCTTTCAGTGCTCTGTCAAACTCTTCACGCAGTATCGTATCTCCCATTTCATCTTCATCTATATCCTCTTCCATTTCCATAATATTGTCCTCAAGTATATCGCCCTTGTATAGACCCTCTATATACTCCTTCCACCTTTCTGCTTTCCCTTCTTTGCATAGAACTGGGTTTCCATCTGAGGTCTTGATAGTCATACAAGTGGTTCTCTTATCTCCAAAGGTCTCTTTAATTTTCCTGTAGGCTGTATCTATCTTACCCCTAGTGAGATAAGCCTCTACATCCTTACATCTGTCCTCTAGCCTTCCCTGCTTAGCCATTTTGCACTTCCTATCGATCTCATTTTTGAGACGTTTGTATTCCGTTTTGCCTGCTTCATTTACTGCATTTTTATATTTTCTCCTTTCTTCAATTAAATTCAATATTTCTTCTGTTACCCAATGATTTCTACTAGCCCTCGTCTTTTTACCTACTTGATCCTCAGCTGCCTTCACTACTTCATCCCTCAAAGCTACCCATTCTTCTTCTACTGTATTTGTTTCCACCATTCCTGTCAATTGTTCCCTTACGCTCTCCCCGAAACTCTGTACAACCTCTGGTTAAGTTAGTTTATCCAGGTGATATCTCCTTAAGTTCCCTCCTTTTTGCAGTTTCTTCAGTTTTAATAGATTGTGGTCAGAGTCCACATCTGCCCCTGGAAATGTCTTACAATTTAAAACCTGGTTCCTAAATCTCTGTCTTACCATTATATAATCTATCTGATACCTTTTAGTATCTCCAGGGTTCTTCCATGAATACAACCTTCTTTCATGATTCTTAAACCATGTATTAGCTATGATTAAGTTATGCTCTGTGCAAAATTCTACCAGGCGACTTCCTCTTTCATTTCTTAGCCCCAATCCATAATCACCTACTACGTTTCCTTCTCTCCCTTTTCCCACTGCCGAATTCCAGTTACCCATGACTATTAAATTTTCGATACCACTATCTGAATAATTTCTTTTATTTCATTATACATTTCTTCAATTTCTTCGTCATCTGCAGAGCTAGTTGGCATATAAACTTGCACTGCTGTATTAGGTTTGCGCTTCGTATCTATCTTGGCCACAATAATGCGTTCACTATGCTGTTTGTAGTAGCTTACCCGAATTCCTATTTTCCTATTCATTATTAAACATACTCCTGCATTACCCCTATTTGATTTTGTATTTATAACCCTGTATTCACCTGACCAGAAGTCTTGTTCCCCCTGCCACCGGACTTCACTAATTCCCACTATATCTAACTTTAACCTATCCATTTCCCTTTTTAAATTTTCTAACCTACCTGCCCGATTAAGGGATCTGACATTCCAAGCTCCAATCCGTAGAACGCCAGTTTTCTTTCTGCTGATAACGACATCCTCTTGAGTAGTCCCCGCCTAGAGATGTGAATGGGGGACTATTTTACCTCCGGAATATTTTACCCAAGAGGACGCCATCATCATTTAATCATACAGTAAAGCTGCATGCCCTCGGGAAAAATTACGGCCGTAGTTTCCCCTTGCTTTCAGCCGTTCGCAGTACCAGCACAGCAAGGCCGTTTTGGTTAGTGTTACAAGGTTAGATCAGTCAATCATCCAGACTGTTGACCCTGCAACTACTGAAAAGGCTGCTGCTTCTCTTCAGGAACCACACGTTTGTCTGGCCTCTCAACAGATACCCCTCCATAGTGGTTGTACCTACGATATGGCTATCTGTATCGCTGAGGCACGCATGCCTCCACACAAACGGCAAGGTCCATGGTTCATGGGGGGAGGAACTTTGTTGTATGGGAGCGAAAGCTGGGTGGATTCAGGTTACCTTATCAACAAGGTTGAGGTTACGGATATGAAAGTAGCTAGGATGATTGCAGGTAGTAGTAGATGGGAACAATGGCAGGAGGGCGTCCACAATGAGGAAATCAAAGAAAAACTGGGAATGAACTCTATAGATGTAGCAGTCTGGGCGAACATGCTCAGATGGTGGAGTCATGTTACACGCATGGGAGAAACAATATTACCCACGAGAGTCATGGGTTCCGCAGTAGAGGGTAGGAGGAGTCGGGGCAGACCAAGGAGAAGGTACCTGGATTAGATTAAGAATTATTTTTAAGTAATAGGCTTAACATCAGAAGAGGCACCAATGTTAGCACTGAATAGGGGAACATGGAGAAATTTTATACGGGGGCTATGCTCCAGACTGAAGGCTGAAAGGCATAATCAGTCTTAAATGATGATGATGGTGATGATGAATAAACAATCTACGTGAAAGATAAATTCTGTTGTGCTGATCTTACCCACTTACTCTGATTTCCATTCCTGAATTAATCAAGTTGCTTCTTGCACGACATGGAGTGCTATTTATCTGGCTGCTTCAAGAAATTTGCATACTAGTAATTAAATTATTAAAGTAATTAAACTAATAATTTTCGAGCTCTGTTTTTTTTCTATATGGTTAGAAAGGGCTTGGGCTGGTGGCGAACCTGAATTTCTGAATTTTTGTCATTATTTGTGTGAGAGAAGCAGCTAGAACTGTGAAATAACGTATCTGGCTCGATGAGCAACGTCATAAAGATAGTAATACTTTACGCCGTTCTCTCAAACTTGCGAATCAAATTGTTGATCGTTAGCACACTTGGACCGGTTGCTTTCAGCTTGATCTCGGGCGCAAACTTCCTCTGAGCTGCATTTCCGCTGTTATTGCTCGCACAGTAGGCCTTCACAAGCGCCTTACGCTCCGATACGCCGTACCGTGACATTTTCACGTGCAAATGGCCGACAACAACAAGGCACTTGCGCATGCGCATTCTATTTCCCGTCATGCCCATCGGCCAACCGTGCAATTTGAAGGTCCTAAAGCAAACAAGGGAAAGCAGAAAGGTGGAAGGAGTATATAGAGGGTGTATACAAGGGCGATGTACTTGAGGGCAATGTTATAGAAATGGAAGAGGATGTAGATGAGGATGAAATGGGAGATCTGATACTACATGAAGAGTTTGGTAGAGCACCTAAGTCGAAACAAGGCCCCGGGAGTAGATAACATTCCATTAGAACACTGACAGCCTTGGGAGAGCCAGTCCTGACAAAATTCTACCATCTGATCAGTAAAGTGTATGAGACAGGCGAAATACCCTCATACTTCAAGAAGAATATAATAATTCCAATCCCAAAGAAAGCAGGCGTTGACAAATGTGAAAATTACCGAACTATCAGTTTAATAAGCCACGGCTGCAAAATACTAACTCGAATTCTCCACAGATGAATGGAAAAACTGGGAGAAGCCGACCTCGGGGAAGATCAGTTCGAATTCCGTAGAAAAATGGGAACACGTGAGGCAATACTGACCTTACGACTTATCTTGGAAAACAGATTAAGGAAAGGCAAACCGACGTTTCTAGCATTTGTAGACTTACAGAAAGCTTTCGACAATGTTGACTGGAATACTCTCTTTCAAACTCTGAAGGTGGCAGGGGTAAAATACTGGGAGCGAAAGGCTATTTACAATTTGTACAGGAACCAGATGGCAGTTATGAGTCGAGGGGCATGAAAGGGAAGGAGAGGTTGGGAAGGGAGTGAGACAGCGTTATAGCCTCTCCCCGATGTTATTCAATCTGTATATTGAACAAGCAGTAAAGGAAACAAAAGAAAAATCCATGGGGAAGAAATAAAAACTTTGAGGTTCGCCGATGTCATTGTGATTCGGTCAGAGACAGCAAAGGACTTGAAAGAGCAGCTGAATGGAATGGGCAGTGTCTTGAAAGGAGGATATAAGATGAACATCAACAAAAGCAAAACGAGGATAATGGAACGTTGTCGAATTAAGTAGGGTGCTACTGAGGGAATTAGATTAGGAAATGAGACACTTAAAGTAGTTTTGCTATTTGGCGAGCAAAATAACTGATGATGGTCGAAGTAGATATAAAATGTAGACTGGCAATGGCAAGGAAAGCATTTCTGAAGAAGAGAAATTTGTTAACATCGAGTACGGGTTTAAGTGCCAGGAAGTCGTTTCTGAAAGTAATTGTGTGGAGAATAGCCATGTATGGAAGTGATACATGGACGATAAATAGTTTGGACAAGAAGATAATAGAAGCTTTCGAAATGTGGTGCTACAGAAGAATGCTGAAGATTAGATGGGTAGATCACATAACTAACGAGGAGGTATTGAATAGGGTTGGGGAGAAGAGACGTTTGTGGCACAACTTGACCAGAAGAAGGGATCGGTTGGTAGGACATGTTCTGAGGCACCAAGAAATCACCAATTTAGTACTGGAGCGCAGTGTGGAGGGAGACCAAGAAATGAATACACTAAGCAGATTCAGAAGGAAGTAGGCTGCAGTAGGTACTGGGAGATGAAGTAGCTTGCACAGTATAAAGTAGCATTCAGAGCTGCAGCAAACCAGTCTGCGGACTGAAGACCATAACAACAACAACAACAACAACAACAACAACGCAAACCGTTCGGACGTTATGACGATTTTATTTCATATAGTTGAATAATTGTCAACCTGTTCGATATAACCCTGTCAATACTGCGGCAGCGACGCAGAAAATGACGAGTTTTCTCAGGAATGCTCATGTATGCTCTGCACACACACACACACACACACACACACACACACACAGAGAGAGGAGGGGTGGGGATTAAAGGGACCAGACTGCTTCGGTCACCGGTCAGAGAGAGAGAGAGAGAGAGAGAGAGAGAGAGAGAGAAGCAGTTGTTCTGCGTGACAGGAAGTGGCTCTCCCCCTGTTGTGAGCCTTTTGTCCTTGGACATTAAGCAGCGTCGTGGAGCCGACTGGTGTGAGAATAGGGCCTGCGCTGACACACGGTAAAAGGCCCTCAGACGCTCAGTGTTTATTGCTTAATAGTGAGTGAGTACTGTGCAGTAATACTGAACGTCCGATGCAGTATCGAAGGTTTGCGCAATATGTTGAAAAAGAGACAGCACAGCATTAAAAGTATTGAGACTCGCTCAATATATTGTGCAAAACACAATGTTGTGACAAAAGTCATTGGATATGATACGCACACATACAGATGGCGGCCGTATGGCGTACACGAAGTATAAAAGGACAGTGTATTGGTGGAGCTGACATTTGTACCCACGTGATCCGTGTGAAAAGGCTTCTGATGTGATTGTGGCCATATGGCCGGAATCAACTGAAGTTAGACCACTGGGAGTTAGATCACTGTGACATTGCATTTTGGAAATCGTTAGGGAATTCAGTATTCTGAGGTACACAGTGTCAAGAGCATGACGAGAATACCACATTTCGGTCATCATCTCCCACCACGGACAACGCAGGGGCCTTCACTTAACGACCGAGAGCAGCTTTGTTTGCGTAGAGCTGTCAGTGCTAACAGACAAGCAACACTGCAAATCAATGTCGGACGTACGACTACAGGCGACTGATGCGAGTGTCCTTGCTAACAGCACGACGTCACCTGCAGCGCCTCTTCTGGGTTCGTGACCATATCAGTTAAACTCTAGATGACTGGAAACCCGTGGTTTGGTCATATGAGTCCCACTTGCAGATGGTAGTACACTATGTGATCAAAGGTATCCGGACACCTGGCTGAAAATGACTTAAAAGTTCGTGGCGGCATCCATCGTTTATGCTGCAATTCAATATGGTGTTGGCCCATCTTTAGCGTTAATGACAGCTTCCACTCTCGCAGGCATACGTTCAGTCAGTTACTGGAAGGTTTCTTGGGGAATGGCAGCCCATTCTCCACGGAGTGGTCCACAGAGGAGAGGTATTGACGTTGGTCGGTGAGACCTGGCACGAAATGGACGTGCCAAAACATCCCAAAGGTGTTCTGTATGTCAGGATTCTGTGCAAGCCAGTCCATTACAGGGATGTTATTGTCGTGTAACCAGTCCGCCACAGTCCGTGCATTATCAACAGTTGCCCGATCGTGTTGAAAGTTGCAATCACCATCCCTGAATTGCTCTTCAACAGTGGGAAGCAAGAAGGTGCTTAAAACATCAGTGTAGGCCTCTGCTGTGATAGTGCCACGCAAAACAACAAGGGGTTCAAGCCCCCTCCATGAGAAACACGACCACACCATAACATCACGACCTCCGAATTTCACCAGGCATTCACCATACCTACACCCTGCCATGGGTTCGCCACATTGTGTACTGTGATTCATCACTCGACCGGTAAAAAAAAATAAATCAAATGGCTCTGAGCACTATGGGACTTCTGAGGTCGTCAGTCCCCTAGAACTTAGAACTACTTAAACCTAACTAACCTAAGGACATCACACACATCCGTGCCCGAGGCAGGAGTCGAAGCTGCGAGCGTAGCGGTCGTGCGGATCCAGACTGTAGCGCCTAGAACCACTCGGCCACACCGGCTGGCCCCACTGTTCAGTCGTCCATCAGGGTACCTGTAGTGGATCCTGATGTAGTCTGGAATTCGTGTTTGATAGTCTGGATAGATATCTACGTATTACGAATTACAACCCTCTTCAACTATCGGTGGTCTCTGTTAGTCAACAGACGAGGTCGGCCTGTACGCTTTTGTGCTGTACGTGTCCCTTCACGTTTCCAGTTCACTATCGCATCAGATACAGTGGACCTATGGATGTTTAGGTGTGTGGAAATCTCGCATACAGATATGACACAAGTGACACCTAATCACGTGAGAATGTTTGAATCCATGAGTTGTGCCGAGCGCAGCATTCTGCTCTCTCACGATGTCTAATGACTACTGAGATTGCTCATATGTATGGAGTACCTGACAGTAGGTGGCAGCACGATACACCTAATATGAAAAACGTGTGTTTTTGGGGGTGTCTGGATAGTTTTGAACATATAGTTTAGGTGATGGTAGGGTTCGAGTATCGCGCAGACATCACGATGTCATGGACCCAAGGCAATATGCAAGAGGTGGTCCATACTGGCGTGGGCTGTGTTTATGTAGAATAGACTGGGTCCTATGGTCCATCATCTATTGGAAATGGTTATGTTCCGGTACTTTGAGGCCATTTGCCGCCATTCGTCGACTTCATGTTCCCGAACAACTATGGAAGTTTTGTGGATGACAATGCACCATATTACCTGGCCACAACTGTTTACGACTGGTTTGAAGAACATCCTCGACAGTTCAAAGGAATGATTTGCCCACCCACATCGCCCGACATGCAGCATAATCGAGAGGTCACTTCGTGCACAAAATGCTGCACCAGCAACACTTTCGCAATTATGGACTCATAGGTCAATATTTCTGCAAGTGACTTGTTGATTCCATGCCACGTGGTGTACTATGTCGGGCAAGAGTAGTTCCAACACAGTATTATCACTTCTGTCACCTGAGCGTATTGTATCAGGGTAGTGGGTACCATTGGTTGGATGACACCTATCACTTATTTTTTGTACAGCAGATAACTTGGACAGTATAGTGTCTGCCATCGGGTTCCCCTAAATGGCAGGCAGCACCACATAACACCCACGCTATGAGGGAAACAAACCAACAGCCAAACAGGTAAAATAGTTCCGGGGACTACTCAAGAGGAGAAAGAAAACTGGCGTACTACGGATCGAAGCGTGGAATGTCAGATCCCTTAATCGGGCAGGTAGGTAAAAAGGGAAATGGATAGGTTAAAGTTAGATATAATGAGAAATAGTGAAGTTCGGTGGCAGGAGGAACAAGACTTCTGGTCAGGTGACTACAGGGTTATAAACACAAAATCAAATAGGGGTAATGCAGGAGTAGGTTTAATAATGAATAGGAAAATAGGAGTGTGGGTAAGCTACTACGAAGAGCATAGTGAACGCATTATTGTGGCCAAAATAGACACGAAGCCCACGCCTACTACAGTAGTACAAGTTTTTATGCCAACTAGCTCTGCAGATGATGATAAAATTGATGAAATGTATGATGAGACAATAGAAATTATTCAGGTAGTGAAGGGAGACGACAATTTAATAGTCATGGGTGACTGGAATTCGGCAGTAGGAAAAGGAAGAGAAGGAAACATAGTAGATGAATATGGATTGGGGCTAAGAAATAAAAAAAGGAAGCCGCCTGGTAGAACACTTGGTTCAAGAATCATGAAAGAAGGTTGTGTACATGGAAGAAGCCTGAAGATAATAGGTTTCGGATTATATAACGGGAAGACAGAGATTTAGGAACCAGGCTTTAAATTGTAAGACATTTCCAGGGGCAGATGTGGACTCTGACCACAATCTATTGGTTATGACCTGTAGATTAAAACTGAAGAAACTGCAAAAAAGTGATAATTTAAAGAGATGGGACCTGGATAAACTGAATAAACTAGAGGTTGTACAGAGTTTCAGGGAGAGCCTAAGGCAACAACTGACAGAAATGGGGGAAAGAAATACAGTAGAAGAAGAGTGGGTAGCTTTGAGGGATGAAACAGTGAAGGCAGCGGAGGATCAAGTAGGTAAAAAGACGAGGGCTAGTAGAAATCCATGGGTAACAAAAGAGATACTGAGTTTAATTGATGAAAGGAGAAAATACAAAAATGCAGTAAATGAAGCAGGCAAAAAGGAATACAGACGTCTCAAAAATGAGATCGTCAGAAAGTGAAAAATGGCTAAGCAGGGATGGCTAGAGGACAAATGTAAGGATGTAGAGGCTTATCTCACTAGGGGTAAGATAGATACTGCCTACAGGAATATTAAAGAGACCTTTGGAGATAAGAGAACCACTTGTATGAACATCAAGAGCTCAGATGGAAACCCAGTTCTAAGCAAAGAAGGGAAAGCAGAAAGGTGGAAGGAGTATATAGAGAGTCTACGCAGGGGCGATGTACTTGACGACAATATTATGGAAATGGAAGAGGAGGTAGATGTTGATGAAATGGGAGATACGATAGTGCGTGAAGAGTTTGACAGAGCACTGAAAGACCTGAGTCGAAACAAGGCCCCGGCAGTAGACAACATTCTATTAGAACTACTGACGGCCTTGGGAGAGCCAGTCATGACAAAACTCTGCCATCTGGTGAGCAAGATGTATGAGACAGGCGAAATACCCTCCGACTTCAAGAAGGAATATAATAATTGCAATCCCAAAGAAAGCAGATGTTGACTATCAGTTTAATAAGACACAGCTGCAAAATACTAACGCGAATTCTTTACAGATGAATGGAAAAACTGGCAGAAGCCGACCTCGGGAAAGATCAGTTTGGATTCCGTAGAAATGTTGTAACAAGTGAGGCAATACTGACCCTACGAGTTATCTTAGAAGAAAGATTAAGGAAACGCAAACCTACGTTCCTAGCATTTGTAGACTTAGAGAAAGCTTTTGACAATGTTGACTGGAATACTCTGTTTCAAATTCTGAAGATGGCAGGGGTAAAATACAGAGAGCGAAACGCTATTTACAATTTGTACAGAAACCAGATGGCAGTTATAAGAGTCAAGGGACATGAAAGGGAAGCAGTGGTTGGGAAGGGAGTAAGACAGGGTTGTAGCCTCTCCCTGGTGTTATTCAATCTGTATATTGAGCAAGCAGTAAAAGAAACAAAAGAAAAATTCGGAGTAGGTATTAAAATCCATGGAGAAGAAATAAAAACTTTGAGGTTCGCCGATGACATTGTAATTCTGTCAGTTCTATCAGAGACAGCAAAGAACTTGGAAGAGCAGTTGAACAGAATGGACTGAGTCTTGAAAGGAGGGTATAAGATGAACATTAACAAAAGCAAAACGAGGCTAATGGAATGTAGTCGAGTTAAATCAGGTGATGCTGTAGGAATTAAATTAGGAAATGAGACGCTTCAAGTAGCAAATGAGTTTTGAAAAATAACTGATGATGATCAAAGTAGAGAGGATATAAAATGTAGACTGGCAATGGCAAGGAAAGCGTTTCTGAAGAAGAGAAGTTTGTTAACATCGAGTATAGATTTAAATGTCAGGAAGTCGTTTTTGAAAGTATTTGTATGGAGTGTAGCCATGTGTGGAAGTGAAACGTGGTCGATAAATAGTTTAGACAAGAAGAGAATAGCAGCTTTCGAAATGTGGTGCTACAGAAGAATGCTGAAGATTAGATGGGTAGACCACGTAACTAATGAGGAGGTATTGAATAGGATTGGGGAGGAGTTTGTGACACAACTTGAGTAGAAGAAGGGATTGGTTGGTATAACACTTTCTGAGGCATCGAGGGATTTCCAAATTAGTACTGGAGGGCAGCGTGGAGAGTAAAAATCGTAGAGGGAGACCAAGAGATGAATACACTAAGCAGATTCAGAAGGATGTAGGTTGCAGTACGTTCTGGGAAATGAAGAGGCGTGCACAGGGTAGAGTAGCATTGAGAGCTGCATCAAACCAGTCTCAGGAGTGAAAACAACAATAACAACAACAACAACAACAATGGAGTAGGTGTACTATGTCAGGCAAGCGTAGGTCCGACACAGTATTATGACTTCTGTCATCTAAGAGTGTTGTATTAGGGTATTGGGTATCATTGGTTAGATGACACCTATCACTTATTTTTTATATAGCATGTACCTTGGACAGCAACTAGGACGCTTTAAGGTCAGTAGGCGTGCGATCTGTTCGGGATGTACAGCTCACAATTAAGTACAAGGTATAGGATTCATACAACCCGTGTTTTCAGACTATTTATCGACCGTTCCAGTCTCTAAACCCACGTGGGGAAAACGAACACTGGTTTCTCAGTTGTGTTACGGTGGCCATTCCTCTTTGTGTTCGCCGCAACGAAGAGCACCTTTGTTTTAATTGTTGCGATTCCAGCTCGCTTTTCGTGTGTGTCACATTTGCGACTGTAACGCATTCTTACCACATGACTCGTACTCTGGAGCCAATGTATAGTACGACAGCTGCGACGACTGCTGAAAGAGAACGAACATTTCAATGACGGGACGGACAGTTCGTAATGTCGTGGGAAAGAAGAAAAGCACAAAGGGGCTTTCAATACGGCTCGCCCGCTTGGCAGTCGAACACCTTGAAAACTTACCCACGACTCGTTTGCTGCTTCAGCCTGCTTCAACCAGCTCTTTATTGCACTTCCTATCATTCGACCGTCACTGTTACTATTTTGCTTGTTTTCTCACAGTTCAGTACGCTTTCTTTTTGTTTTCATGCATGGTCTGTGTTCAAATTTTGGCAGGCTATCCACCGAGCCATCTTACCACTAAATCTCAGGGGAGTGCGATGGGGGAGTTTCCCTTGTCAGTACTACCGTAACATCCTATGTTAAGAGTGTCACTTTCAGTACTGCGAAAATGGTTCAAATGCCCCTAAGCACTATGGGACTTATCATCTGAGGTCATCAGTCCCCTAAACGTAGTACTACTTAAACCTAACTAACCTAAGGAAAGCCGGCCGTGGTGGTCTCGCGGTTCTAGGCGCGCAGTCCGGAACCGTGCGACTGCTACGGTCGCAGGTTCGAATCCTGCCTCGGGCATGGATGTGTGTGATGTCCTTAGGTTAGTTAGGTTTAAGTAGTTCTAAGTTCTAGGCGACTGATGACCACAGCAGTTGAGTCCCATAGTGCTCAGAGCCATTTTTGAACCTAAGGAAATCACACACAGCCATGCCCGAGGGGGGATTCGAACCTGCGACCGTAGCAGCAGCGCGGTTCCGGTCTGATGCGCCTAGAACCGCTCGGCTACAGAGGCCTGATTCAGTACTGCAGACGAATACGTGTTTTGCTTCCTACTTTACTTTGTAATGTTTATCTAGGAGGGTGAGTCAACTGAAAACCTTAAATATTTTTTAAATATTATTTATTGTGCAGAAGTGGTACAAAGCTGCATCACTTTTCAACATAATCTCTCCCACGTTCAAAGCAAGTTCTCCAGCGCTTACAAAGTGCATAAATTCCTTAGAAAAAAATTCTTTTGGTAGTCCGCGCAACCACTCATGCACCGCGTGGCGTACCTCTTCATCAGAATGGAACTTCTTTCCTCCCATTGCGTCTTTGAGTGGTCCAAACTCATGGAAATCACTTGGGGCGAGGTCTGGTGAGTATGGTGGATGAGGAAGACACTCAAAATGCAGGTCTGTGATTGTTGCCAACTGTTGCACAGGCAGTGTGAGGCCTTGCATTGCCATGTTGCAAAAGGACACCTGCTGACAGCAATCCAAGTCGCTTTGATTTGATTGCAGGCCGCAGACGATTCTTTGGGAGTTCTGTGTATGATGCACTGGTGAAAGTGGTTCCTCTAGACATGTAATGCTCCAAAATGACGCCTTTTTGGCCCAAAAAGAGAGTCCGCATAACCTTCCCTGCTGATGGCTCTGCTCGAAACTACTTTGGTTTTGGTGATGAGGAATGGCGCCATTCCTTGCTCGCTCTCTTCGTTTCCAGTTGGTAGAACTGAACCCAGGTTTCGTCTCCAGCAACGATTCTTGCAAGGAAGCCATCAATTTCTCTTTCAAAGCGCCGAAGAAGTTCTTCACGAGCATCAACACGTCGTTCTCTCATTTCAGGAGTCAGCTGCTGTGGCACCCATCTTGCAGACACTTTGTGAAACTGGAGCACATCGTGCACAGTGTGGTGTGCTGACCCGTGACTAACCTGTAAACATGCTGCAGTGTCATTCAGTGTCACTCGGCGGTTTTCCCTCACTACGGCTTCAACTGCTGCAACGTTCTGTGGAGTCACAACTCGCTGTGCCTGACCTGGACGAGGAGTATCTTCCACTGAAGTCACACCATTTGTGAACTTCCTACTCCATTTGTAGAGTTGCTACTGTGACAAACATGCATTACCGTACTGAACCTTCATTCATCGATGAATTTCAATAGGTTTCACACCTTCACTACGCAAAAACCGAATGGCAGTACGCTATTCTTCCCTGGTGCAAGTCGCAAGTGGGGCTGCCATCTTTATACTGATACTGCGACGTTATGTGTGCATCTGCACTATGCTGCCACCTACAGGCCATTCTGCAAGCCGTTTGTAGCAACGCTCACCAACTTACAGGATAACTGCGCGAAATTTCGATTTGTTATTAGAAATTTAAGGTTTTCATTTGACTTACCCTCGTATGTTTATGTAAACACTACTCTGTGTTTTTATTACGTTCTTCTTTTCACTGATTAATAAACAAATCCATGTCCCTGCTGGATTCAATTCTGACAATTGTCCACTAACTTTACACTGTTAAACATCAACTCATGTATCAGACTACAACTTAAATGTGGTAGCACATGTCGTTCATAGCTCACTCCAGTTTATGACGTCAAGTGTCTCTTATCGTATCTTCGCCCAATTGAAGTGAAAACTGGGAATAAAGCTTATGGCTCCCAGAGTCAGAGATGTTACGTTAACCGCCGCGCAGGATTAGCCGAACGGTCTGGGGCGCTGCAGTCATGGACTGTGCGCCTGGTCCCGGCGGAGGTTCGAGTCCTCCCTCGGGCATGGGTGTGTGTGTTTGTCCTTAGGATAATTCAGGTTCAGTAGTGTGTAAGCTTAGGGACTGATGACCTTAGCAGTTAAGACCCATAAGATTTCACACACACACATTTGTTACGTTAACCATCCGTTACTCGCGCGAAAATTCGTGACATCGTCACTAGCGCTTATCACTGTTGTCTTCCACAAAGCAAGCGGTCTATTTGTACACTTTCAACTGTCCTTATGAGTGATTCAATGATTTTCTTATTAAATCTAAATACAATACATCTAATATTTGTACACAGTATAATTTATTCTAACGTTTGAAACAGTTTGACCATTCGAAGAACAATATCTTCTGCTGAGTTACTGACATTACATGGTCCGTCTTACCGACGTACGGTTCTACATCTACATATCTACATCTACATACATACTCCGCAACCACCATGCGGTGCGTGGCGGAGGGTACCTCGTACCACAACTAGCATCTTCTCTCCCTGTTCCACTCCCAAACAGAACGAGGGAAAAATGACTGCCTATATGCCTCTGTTCGAGCCCTAATCTCTCTTCTCTTATCTTTGTGGTCTTTCCGCGAAATGTAAGTTGGCGGCAGTAAAATTGTACTGCAGTCAGCCTCAAATGCTAGTTCTCTAAATTTCCTCAGTAGCGATTCACGAAAAGAACGCCTCCTTTCCTCCAGAGACTCCCACCCGAGTTCCTGAAGCATTTCCGTAACACTCGCGTGGTGATCAAACCTACCAGTAACAAATCTAGCAGCCCGCCTCTGAATTGCTTCTATGTTCTCCCTCAATCTGACCCGATAGGGATCTCAAACCCTCGAGCAGTACTCAAGAATAGGTCCTTTTAGTGTTTTATCAGCGCTCTCCTTTACAGATGAACCACATCTTCCAAAATTCTACCAATGAACCGGAGACGACTCTCCGCCTTCCCCACAACTGCCATTACACGCTTGTCCCACTTCATATCGCTCTGCAATGTTACCCCCAAATATTTAATCGACGTGACTGTGTCAAGCGCTACACTACTAATGGAGTATTCAAACATTACGGGATTCTTTTTCCTAATCATCTGCATTAATTTACATTTATCTATATTTAGAGTTAGCTGCCATTCTTTACGCCAATCACAAATCCTGTCCAAGTCATCTTGTATCATCCTACAGTCACTCATCGACGTCACCTTCCCGCACACCACAGCATCATCAGCAAACAGCCGCACATTGCTATCCACCCTATCCAAAAGATCATTAATGTAGATAGAAAACAACAGCGGACCTACCACAGTTCCCTGGGGCACTCCAGTCGATAGCCTCACCTCCGATGAACACTCACCATCGAGGACAACGTACTGGGTTCTATTACTTAAGAAGTCTTCGAGCCACTCACATACTTGGGAACCAATCCCATATGCTCGTACGAGTACCTTAGTTAGGAGTCTGCAGTGGGGCACCGAGTCAAACGCTTTCCGGAAGTCAAGGAATATGGCATCCGTCTGATACCCTTCATGCACGGTTCTAAATTCAAAGTGTAATCTGTTTTTACATCGACCAAACACTTTTAACCCATACTTTGCTGCCTCGCTAGGAATATATTGCCTGAACGGGAAGTTTCCTCTAAATGCCAAAGCTGTTCGTCAACGTAAGATATTCACTAGGTGAAAAATATTTTTGGCAATTGTTCGTGAATAGTTCAAGTGCCTCTCTGATAGGAGCCAACTTGTCTGTGTCTCTGCGAACACCTGTATCACGGGTATTATCACACCTAAGACATCTCAACAGAAACCTGAATCGGTTTTCACTCATGCATAAATAATTCAAGTCCGTTTCCCTTTGAGTTATCCCACAATTTCGATATACTCTTCCTAGAACATCTCTAAGATCCACATAGATATAAGAAACCAATGAAAACTCTGATCTACATCGCATCTGTTTCTTTAGCGTCCCTTCCCCTAGACAAGTTCCAACGAACTTCACTGATGGATATATTACTGCCTGTTGCGATAATGCTTATTATTTTTTTCATCCAAGAACAAATTCAGAATTTCTATTTCTGTCTTTTTTATACGAGCTTGTTTCATGGTCCAGGCAAACGCGTAATAAAATTACAAGATCTACTTCTAAGACTGGTAGCATGTTTATTTTTCCGCCGTTTACTTATTCCATCTTTCCCTAAAAGAAACGCAGCCTCTTGAGTTACTTCTTCCTGTGATTCATATTCATCATTTTCTGACTCTCCTTGTTCTGTTTCTGAATCATGACCGCTTTCACGAACAGAAACCTCAGTCTCTGACTCAACGCTATCACTGTGAGCGTCTTCATCACAGCTCACTGAACCATTACAGTCATACGTTAGGATCTCTACTATACTCTGTCCAAAGTTTATTGCCTTTGACATTTCTTCCACAATCTGAAAATAAAGAGAATACTACGTAACACGGAAAGTAACTGCAACCAATTTCAATACGTCTAAATTTACGCACATGAAAGATAAAAAAAAATGGTTCAAATGGCTCTGAGCACTATGGGACTTAACATCAGTGGTCATCGGTCCCCTAGAACTTAGAACTACCTAAACCTAACTAACCTAAGGACATCACAGACATCCATGCCCGAGGCAGGATTCGAACCTGCGACCGTAGCAGTCCCGCGGTTCCAGACTGAAGCGCCTAGAACCAAACGGTTACAGCGGCCGGTCATGAAAGATCGATTGAATCTAGGAAAGCAATAAAGTAATACAGACTTACTTTATTTCAGATTGTGGCAGCAGAGTTTCATAAACAATGTATCTTTCGTAACTGAAAGACAACAGTGACTGGAGCTAAAAAAAAAATGGTTCAAATGGCTCTGAGCACTATGGGACTTAACATCTGAGGTCATCAGCCCCCTAGAACTTAGAACTACTTAAACCTAACTAACCTAAGGACATCATAGACATCCATGCCCGAGGCAGGATTCGAACCTGCGACCGTAGCAGTCCCGCGGTTCCAGACTGAAGCGCCTAGAACCAAACGGTTACAGCGGCCGGTCATGAAAGATCGATTGAATCTAGGGAAGCAATAAAGTAATACAGACTTACTTTATTTCAGATTGTGGCAGCAGAGTTTCATAAACAATGTATCTTTCGTAACTGAAAGACAACAGTGACTGGAGCTAAAAAAAATGGTTCAAATGGCTCTGAGCACTATGGGACTTAACATCTGAGGTCATCAGTCCGCTAGAACTTAGAACTACTTAAACCTAACTAACCTAAGGACATCACACACATCCATGCCCGAGGCAGGATTCGAACCTGCGACCGTAGCAGTCCCGCGGTTCTGGACTGAGCGCCTAGAACCGCTAGACCACCGCGGCCGGCACTGGAGCTAACAGCCGGAGAGTTAACAGAAAGGTATAGAAATGGCGCGAACTCCATCCTGCCCTGCCAGACAAAACCGAACGGAAAGTCATGTGGATGACGCGCGGGCAACGTCGTGTTAAACAAAAACATCCTTAAATAAGTGGTAGGTCGGCTGTTGTTTTCTGTCTACATAAATGATCTTTTGGATGGGGTGGATAGCAATGTGCGGCTGTTTGCTGATGATGCTGTGGTGTGCGGGAAGGTGTCGCCGTTGAGTGACTGTAGGAGGATACAAGATGACTTGGACAGGATTTGTGATTGGTGTAAAGAATGGCAGCTAACTCTAAATATAGATACAGTAAAAACTCGATTAACCGTCACTATTTAAACCGTCAGTTTGTGTTAATTGTCACTGCTGTAACAGCATAATAATACTGTCATAACAGAATGCTCTAAGGTGCAGTGACGCGTTAGCTTTGTTTATTTACTCTATTTTAGAGGGAAGTGAATGTACCCGCCCTCCATATAGTGGTACATAAAATATGACCTTCAGCTGACGTGCTAACACATCTCCCCCTTTTCTTGTCTTTGTCTCACTTGTGAGTCAACAATCACCACTGGATCGGTTTCCAGTTGAGGCGAGAAGTCTGTAATTGTCGCAGTGTATCTAGCGGGCTGTGCCGTGTTACGTGTTTCCCACTTGAATAAGCTTTATTGACTAATATTTAACACTACCGCATTTAGTGCAGGTGTGTGTGATACAGTGACTTGATAAAATGTCGGAAAAACGTAAACGTGTTGTTTTAGGACTTAATCAAAAACTTGAAATTATAAAGCGCTTAAGAAAGGACGAAACTGCGACAAGTGTAGCGCTGATTTATGGTATTGGAAGAACAACAGTTAACGATATAAAACGTTATTCTGATAAAATAGAACAACATGTGCCAACAATGCAGAGCATGGATGGAGATGTGCGAACAGGAAAGACAATGAAACCTGCAAAATATGATGAATTGGACATTGCAATGTACCGATGGTTTATACAAGCAAGAAGTCAGGGGATTCCACTTTCAGGGCCTATAATAATGGCCAAGGCTGTTGAAATGAACAACAAACTTGATGGTGACTCGTCTTTTAAAGCAAGTATCGGATGGCTCGACAAGTTTAAATTTCGTCATGACATTCGCCAACTTGGTATCAGTGGAGAAATACTTTTGTAGCTACTGTACGGATGTTTTTATCATGTAATAAATAGTTTTATTTATAGAATGAGATTTTCACTCTGCAGCGGAGTGTGCGCTGATATGAAACTTCCTGGCAGATTAAAACTGTGCGCCCGACCGACAGCAGGAGAGCTTCTGTAAAGTTTGGAAGGTAGGAGACGAGATACTGGCAGAAGTAAAGTTGTGAGAACCGGGCGTGAGTCGTGCTTGGGTAGCTCAGATGGTAGAGCACTTGCCCACGAAAGGCAAAGGCCCCGAGTTCGAGTCTCGGTCGGGCACACAGTTTTAATCTGCCAGGAAGTTTCAGTTTTATTTGTTATTGCAATCGTGATTTTTTTCGCTTCGAAAAATTATTATATTACTGTGCGAGTGATATGTGTCTATACATAAAGTAATTGATTGAGGTTATGTTTTGGAGGAACACAGTGTTTCTGTTATCCGTCTATTCGCTCAACCGTCACGATCACAGTCCCGAAGATGACGGTTAAACGAGTTTCCGCTGTAAATGTAAATTAATGCAGATGAATAGGAAAAAGAATCCCGTAATGTTTGAATACTCCATTAGTAGTGTAGCGCTTGACACAGTCACGTCGATTAAATATTTGGGCGCAACATTGCAGAGCGACACGAAGTGGGACAAGCATGTAATGGCAGTTGTGGGGAAGGCGGATAGAATGTTGGGAAGATGTGGTTCATCTGTAAAGGAGACCGCTTATAAAACACTAGTACGACCTATTCTCGAGTACTGCTCGAGCGTTTGGGATCCCTATCAGGTCGGATTGAGGGAGGACATAGAAGAAACTCAGAGGCGGGCTGCTAGATTTGTTACTGGTAGGTTTGATCATCACGCGAGTGTTACTGAAATGCTTCAGGAACTCGGGTGGGAGTCTCTGGAGGAAAGGAGGCGTTCTTTTCGTAAATCGCTACTGAGGAAATTTGGAGAACCAGCATTTGAGGCTGTCTGCAGTACAATTTTACTGTCGCCAACTTATATTTCGCGGAAATACCACAAAGATACGAGAGATTAGGGCTCGTACAGAGGCATATAGGCAGTCATTTTCCACACGTTCTGTTTGGGAGTGGAACAGGGAGAGTAGATGCTAGTTGTGGTACGAGGTACCCTCCGCCATGCACCGTATGGTGGATTGCGGAGTATGTATGTAGATGTAGATGCAGATGTAGAAGACCATCGCATTTGTTCAAGAATGATACTGTTTCTCAGTTTGAGCCTATGCGTCACCGACTCCATTTCGAAACAATATCATTGTATGATATCGATTTTCAAAACAACTTCATTGCACCTCTGTTCTGGAAATATTACTTCCCTTCAGGTAGTTTTGGTGCAATGAAACACAGCAAAACTGCAAGAAGAGAGACCTTTAAATACGTACTGCAGGGTGATTAAGAAAACGGGAAATTTTGAAAGTTGTGCTGGCAGCCGTGGCCGATTGGTAGCACTGAATAGCGTACGCCAGCCTGTCGATGACGCACTGCCATTTGGTTATCATGGTTGCTCGGATTTGTGCGCAACGTGCGTTTGCGATCAAAGCGTTTTGCAAGAAAAATGATATTTTGGAGGGGCCACGTAGAGAATCCCACTGTCATTTTAATTCCCGCCAAGACGTGACATTACATGGATACATAATTTCGAGGAAAGTGGTTCGGCGATGAAAACGAAACCACTACCACGTGTGCGAACTGTTCGTGCACCAGACAATATTCAAGCTGTTAAGGCCCCGGGTGAATGATCAAATGCCTTTGACAAAATCGCTCTTATATAGCCACGGATTTGCCAAACAAGGCCATACTCGGTCGAACAGTGTTTTTCAGTCCAACCTTACTTTCAAGCACTCAGTGTTAATGTGTATTTTGACAGTAGCGAGAACAGCACGAATGTTGACAGTCCTGCCATTGACTTCGGCACTGTGTTTGGAGAAGAATAAGAAAACATGACTCTGATCCAGGGAATGGCTTAAAATGAGCGATTAAAGCCTGGTTTACACGGCGACAGTGGGTTGCACGCAACTGCGCTACCGGCCACTGCACATGCGCACAGCGCGTTTGCGCAACTCGTCGGTGAAACCAAACCGTTTCGAGGCGTTCCAACTTTGGCGACACCAGTTGCATGAGTTTTGGGGTTATGTGTGTTCGTAGAGTGTAGACAAACTGAAATATGAGGTTGGGAACGGAGAATAATGTTCGCTTGTTGGATATCTATGGTTTGCATAGGTGTTTGTGGAATTTCACTGATGCCGGTTACAAAAATAAGCAACATATTGCTGCCGCTGAGACCGTCATGTGCGATCAAAACATAGATGGTCTGGCAATATCTGAGCTGCAGGACAAGATTTATTGATTTAGAAGCACGTATACAGCTGAATTAACAAAAATACAAACAAATGTAATTCTAGCTGTAGAAATGCTCTCGTCTGCAAGACTAAAATCTCATATTTCGAGTTACTCCACAGATCTATCTTCAAGAGGGTAGTTTGCAAAACATTCTCTTCTTAATGTGGCCCACTTCGAATAATTATTACTGTTAACGTTGATAATCATTGCTGTCAATGTTAATAATTGTTGGTGTTAATGGAATGAAATGAAATGATCGTATGGCACTGTTGTCCGGGGGAAGTACGAGCGTCATATTGCAAGTCCTTTTTAGTTGACGCCACTTCGGCGACTTGCAAGTCAATGATGATGAAATGATGATTAAAGACACACAACACCCAGTCATCACGAGATAGAGAAAATCCCTGACCCCGCTGGGAATCGAACTCGGGACCTCGTGCGTGGAAAGCTAGAATGCTACCGCAAGACCACGGGCTGCGAAAAAGCGTCGTTCCCCACTAAAACTACATCTTGTAGCATGCCGAGTGTTCTAGATTGTAATGCACACAGTATGATATGTAATATCAGCTCTGGCTACAGTGCTTCAATTACAGTACCTTTATTCCTTATCGCATAATTAACTCTATTTAGAACAAACGTTAACATTTCTGGTGACATTGTAAGATAATTAAAAGAACTTCTTGGGTCTTCCATTACAAATTATTTCAGCAAGGATGCTGAGCAACCGAGATGACGTCTTTTCTTCATCCAGTCACGAATCGAAACACGTTTCTTATTTTTTTTTTTTCCTTATGTAGCGATTCCACGCAACAGGCTTTAACTCCATCACAACTCGTGCGACGTGCAGCTGCCAAAACTTTCATTCCAGACACGACTCAGGGACCCACAAAACGACGAAACTGAAGTGTATACTGGTTTCACCGTGTCGGCAGTGCACTTGCGTGCAACTCATTTCACGCAACGAGTGGCGCAACCCAATGTCGTCGTGTAAACTAGGCTTGAATCATCAGAATCCGCCAAAGGAAACTCTACTCTCAGAACCTGATGATGATATCACCTTTCTTCGAATGGACAATGAAACTTTTCAAAACTTGTTAACGCACTCCTAAAAGGGCAAAGTTTTCTGTCAAATCGCTCTTATCTAGCTATGCTGGCGGCAAAACAAGCGTGTACACCTACTGTGAAGGCTTGTCAATGTAATCTTAGTTTTGAAGCAGACACTTTTAGTGTATGCTTTGTTTTGGCTCTAGCGGGAATGGCTACAAATGCAGATAAAACATTTCTAGCAGTATGAAGAGCTTCATCAATCCAATCTTCGGACTGAAGGCCACAAACAACTACATTGGCTGTGGCACTGCGTTTAAAGATGACGCAAATAATGCACTGGTCCAGGGAATGGTTTAAAATGAGAGAGAAATATACGACTGAAAACCTGTTAATGGAAATGTTACACTGGGAAGCTGACGTTTAACTTCTTTAGCGTTACTTCGCTCTCACATCGAAAAATAAGAGAGAAGTATGCGAACATTTATTTTGCACTTCCCATGGATTACACATCATTCCACAAACCACTTAAAGTTTGGATGGCTGACTTACAAAACTCTCTACCATTATCAGCGTGAAGAAAAATTGCGACACTGAAGTTAGTGAAAATATCCAAAAGATGGAATACTACTTCATCAACCCTTTTCCAGATTAGTCCTTGGAGGATAACAAATTTTGTTTGTAGTATACAAATATGAACTTCGACTTACTTCCTGGGTCAAGTCAATTTAGCATCATAAAATCATTTCACTGTGTGTGGTAGGTTTTACTACAACTCTACTTTTCAATTTTTTTCTGACATGGCTCACATAACCTCAAATAAGTAAAGATTGATTAAATAATGACGTTCTTGTACTTACGATTTAGTTCCGATTTCGACCACCATTGTTTGTAGCAATATGGGTCTCCCGAATTACTTTAAACAATTCATTAAAACAAAAGTAATAATAAATTTATTCTTTTCCAGCACACATACATGCTGTGATACTGATAACATAATATCTCTTCAAATGTCTATATTGTTGTTGTTGTGGTCTTCAGTCCTGAGACTGGTTTGATGCAGCTCTCCATGCTACTCTATCCTGTGCAACCTTCTTCATCTCCCAGTACCTAGTGCAACCTACATCCTTCTGAATCTACTTAGTGTATTCATCTCTTGGTCTCCTTCTACGATTTTTACCCTCCACACTGCCCTCCAATACTAAATTGGTGATCCCTCAATGTCTCAGACCATCTACTACCAACCGATCCCTTCTTCTAGTCAAGTTGTGGGACAAGCTCCTCTTCTCCCCAATTCTATTAAATACCTCATTAGTTATGTGATCTACCCATTTAATCTTCAGCATTCTTCTGTAGCACCACATTTCGAAAGCTTTAATTCTCTTCTTGTCCAAACTATTTATCGTCTACGTTTCACTTCCATACATGGCTACACTCCATACAAATACTTTCAGAAACGACTTCCTGACACTTAAATCTATACTCGATGTTAACAAATTTCTCTTCTTCAGAAACGCTTTCCTTGCCATTGCCAGTCTACATTTTATATCCCCTCTACTTCGACCATCATCAGTTATTTTTCTCCCCAAATAAGAAATATCCTTTATTACTTTAAGCGTCTCATTTCCTAAGCTAATTTCCTCAGCATCACCCGACTTAATTCGACTACATTACATTATCCTCGTTTTGCTTTTGTTGATGTTCATCTTATATCCTCCTTTCAAGACACTGTCCATTCCGTTCAACTGCTCTTCGAAGTCCTTTGCTGTCTCTGACAGAACTACAATGTCATCGGCGAAATTCAAAGTTTTTATTTCTTGTCCATGGATTTTAATACCTACTCCAAACTTTTCTTTCGTTTCCTTTATTGCTTGCTCAATATACAGATTGAATAACATCGGGGATAAGCTACAACCATGTCTCACTCTCTTCCCAACGACTGCTTCCCTTTCATACCCCTAGACTCTTACAACGGCCGTCTGGTTTCTGTACAAATTGTAAATAGCCTTTCGCTCCCTGTATTTTACCCCTGCCACCTTCAGAATTTGAAAGAGAGTATTCCAGTCAACATTGTCAAAAGCTTTCTCTAAGTCTACAAATGCTGGAAACGTAGGTTTGCCTTTCCTTAATATTTCTTCTAAGATATGTCGTAGAGTCAGTATTGCCTCACGTGTTCCAACATTTCTACGGAATCCGAACTGATCTTCCCCGAGGTGGGCTTCTACCAGTTTTTCCATTCGTCTGTAAAGAATTCGCGTTAGTCTATAACGTTATACGGTGTATAACGAACAGATATTGTTATTGAGAACGATTTTTCCATTTTCACTGCACTTAAAAGAACATTATATTGCTCAGAAGTTACATAAAATTGTGGTTCTTCTTCTATTCACTGACTTGAGTTAAAAGTCCATAAAATCTATTACGCATAACATCTTTCCCTCTATTGCAAAACTGCACAAGAAAGAACACCACTACAACGAATCGTAAAGATGCCCGTTCTAGCACACACGACACTCGACACATACTGGAGATTCGCAGCAGTGAGCGTAATGAGAAGAAAAAATTCCCGACAAAGAAACAAGTCTGAACTTGCAATGTGCAGGTGGGAGTCTTCGATCCAGCTTTCATCAGTTCACTTGGGTAAATCCTAAGATTGACCAACGTCTCTTGGTAAAAGTTCGAAAAACATTCACGTAAGAAAAATTCGGACTGTGGCGGCACCGCGACGGTAAATATTAGGTTTCACAAGTAAATTCTGGGATTTACCAATTATCTTACTTTTATAGTAACATATACAAGCAATATTCAATTTTGTGTTTCAGTTTTCCTCATTCGTCCAGTAATCGCGCAGCGTTTGAAAACTGCGAACATTTTTGCGCGGCGAAGACTTTTCCTCTACGCATCCCATCAGCAGACCCCGTTCTTTGTACTAGCTGTTACACGCATTCAGTCTACAGTATAAGCTCCCGCGCCCTTCAAAGCCATTGTCTCAACAAACAAAACGATAACGGTCCAGACTACTTGTAAATAATTTCACTAAAAAAAAAACGTATTGAAGTAGTCTGTAACAATCGGCTTCCTTGTATCTCGAATTATTCTTTATTGTTGCACAATAATAGCAAGCAGATATTTTAAAACAATTGTTGACGAATGTAGTGGGCGTATTGTAGCGCATAACGTGTAATGAAACATGAAAGCACACCAAAAAAACGTGATTCCATTCAAAGTATAGTGCGACTGTTATTTTCGGGAGAGCCTCTGACTTGGCCAGAGAAAGGCAAGAAACAGTGGACTGTGTTGCTTGGTTGCCCTTGCACAAGGAGTTCAGAAATTTTAACTTCTATCTCAGTGTTTTAATAACTCATTCAAAGATGGCTGAGCTCTATGGGACCTAACATCTGAGGTCATCAGTCCCCTAGAACTTAGAAGTACTTAAACCTAATTAACCTAAGGACACCACACACATCCATGCCCGAGGAGGCAGGATTCGAACCTGCTACCTTAGCGGTCGCGCGGTTCTAGACTGAAGCGCCTAGAATAGGGTGACCAAATTGTTTTCGATGAAAACCGGGACACATTCACCCGGCTGCCAGCGGACACCTCATTCCACATGTACCCGGGTTTCTTAATTTTAAATATTGTTTTGTTGATGCATTTTGTTAACCCGATTATTATAACTAATAAGAGGATACAAAAGATTGACATAATATAGATTATCTGTATAATTAATCACATTTAATAGACGTATACAGTAATAAAGATATGTATTACGATTTTACAAAATTTTACAGCCATTCAACTTTTAATCAATTAATATTAACATGAGCTTTAATATTACTGAGCACTTGTAGATGGAATTGACTGTCCTTGGAGAAAAGGGTACTTTTCACTCCCTCCAGCCTTCCTGATCATGTCTTCGTTATTTGAGACAAAGTCATAAAACTAGGCAGAATCCATTTTGTAGTTGTACAGGATCTGCAGAATTGCTACAAGAGAGTCCACCTTCATTCTGTTTCTTCCATCAGTCCACTGGATATTCATGAACGAAAATATTCTTTCCGCATTGGCATTATGGGCTGGGATTTCAAATAAATACGTTGCAATTATTACCAACTCGGAGAAATGCTGAAGACAGTCACAGCTTTTAAAAAAAACTCACACACTTCTCATGACATTCCAATGGTGTTTTTTTTTCATCATTCCACTTGTGAAGACTTTCTTCAACAAAAGTTGTCAGTATGCCGAACTGATCAAAGAGAATGGAATCATCGATTTCAATCACTTTACTCTTCAAATAAGAAACTGCCTCCTCAACACTTTCCCATTTCGGCACTCTCTTCAGTAACATGCAATAAAACACCGGCGATGAGGGTAAATATGAGGCGCTCCACTTGCTGAGATATTCTACACAAGTGTCATAAAACTTGTTAACTCTTTCTCTAAAACTCCTTTCCGCTGCTTCTGATACTTCTGCTCTTTTAAGGATAGATTTAACATTAAAAGAAATGAACTGCTGTTCTCTCCTCTTAGTAACAGTTTCCAGAGTATTTTTCAAAACATCATTTACCTCTATTACACTTTTCGTGCTTCCCTCAATTTCCTTGATCCCGTGCTGCAAAGTGCTAAGCTCACTGTGAATGAACCGTGAGTAGGCTTCACTTACAGGGTTACTGGAAAACTGAACCAATATGTTGGGGGCTTTGTCTTCATTTAGGAAAAAATCTCTTAACAGTTCTAACAGGCGGATTACTCTTTCAACTGCTGGAAACCGTGATAACTAACCAGTTTTCGAGTGGCACATTACTTTCATATATTAAGTTCCCACATAATCACAGAACTCCTTAAGCCTCTCTGTTCTAACAGTATATATGTAAAAGTGTGAGTATACCTTCATGACGATAGTTTCAACATCACAGCTTAAACTGTCGGCAAATGTCTGCACGCTATTGAGTAAAACATGTGCAGGGCACCCTATGGCTTCAATGTTTGCATGCAATGTTGCTTTAATTTGGTAAATGCGTTGCATTTGCCTTGTCTTTTCAAACCACCGAAGTTTGATTTGGTGTTGTCTCCACAAAATGCCACACATTTATTTTTCACAAGATGAAACATTTCGATAGTATTCATACAAAATCTTGAAATTTCGTCAGATGTTTCATTGGGTAGGGAACTCACCTTGAAAAGTTTGGTCTGAATTCCCTGATTAATATCGAAAAACTGAACAACAAACGGAAATATTTTAGTGGCCTTATGATTGCTGGCATCAGTGGATATCTCGTAGAAAGTAAGCTTTTTGTTGTATTCAAAGCTTTCCTTTACACTCTGGGGAGCAAGAACTCCTTTCACTAAGGCTGACACTTTAGTTCTTGCTGAACTAAACTTTTTTGCAATGGAAGAATCATGAAACATAATGCCGTTACGATTATTAGTACAATCACTAGATCTATAAGTCTGGTGATGTTTTACCGTGTGATAGGCTAGTGTAAGCTCGGCTGCTCGAACTTTCGTCCCTTCACTTGACTGATGTTTCACAAAATAATTTTGTAGAGTTTTACTGCAGCTCGGTGCACTGTATCTGTTAATGTGTTTCTTTGACCTGATGTGATCAACTATGTCGGAACGGCCACCATGACTTATACTAAGAAAACAAATACATACGAAACACTCTGCTTCGTAATCAAAACGACCTTTCTTAATGAAATTCCATTCCTTGGAATAACAGTCACTGAACTTGGAGCCACGTTTCGGCATTGCGTTTCACAGTATTGCAGCAATAATACCACCAATATGAGAAATAACTATTGCAGTTTCTCTGAAAAAACATCAACTACTACACTGTTCTAACAATGAGTGTGTGAGTAAGTGGCGCGACAATCGGACGGTTTCATAGCTCTGTTACAATAATACAACTTACTACTTGTTCGCCAAAGTACTGCTCAAAGTAAATTATTGTCTGAGTGTACCAATACTGATACTGTGATTACTAGTATGGGACAATGGAGGTTTTAGAGAAATAAGCTAAAATATATTAATTTCTAGTATTGTATTTCCTTTAATATAGCGAAATCCCAAAAATTTGAGAAAGTTTCACGAGATGTATTTAAAAACTGAATTCCGGAACACAGGGATGAAAACCGGGACATTACCGGTTTTCCGGGACGTTTGGTCACCCTAGCCTAGAACCGCTCGGCCACAACAGCCGGAATAGCTCGTTACTTTTTGATAAAGACTAATGAGAAATACAGCAAACGTCAAAGAAACTGGAATAAGCATGCGTATTCAAATGCAGAGATATGTAAACAGAGGTACGTACGGCACTGCGGTCCGCAAGGCCTATATTAGACAAGCGTCTGGCGCAGTTGTTAGATCGGCTACTGCTCTTACAATGGAAGGTTATCAACATTTGAGTGAGTCTGAAGGTGGTGTTGTAGTCGGCGCACGAGCGATGGTACACAGTATCTCCGATGCAGCGATGAAGTGGCGATTTTCCCGTACGACCATTTCAAGAGCGCACCGTGAATATCTGAAATCGGGTAAAACATCAAATCTCCGACATCGCTGCGGCCGGGAAAAGGACCTGCGAGAACTGGACCAACGACGGCTGAAGAGAATCGTTGAACGTGACAGAAGTGCAACCCTTCCGCAAATTGCTGCAGATTTCAATGCTCGGTCATCAGCAAGTGTCGGTGTGCGAACAGTTCAACGAAACACCATCGATATGGGCTTTCGGAGCCGAAGGCCCACTGGTGTACCCTTGATGACAGCATGACAAAGCTTTATGCCTCGCCTGGGCCCGTCAACACCGACAATGGACTGTTGATGACTGGAAACATGTCGCCTGGTCGGTCGAGTTTCTTTTCAAATTGTATCGAACGGATGGACGTGTATGGGTATGCAGACAACCTCATGAATCTATGGACCAGCGTGTCAAGAGGGGACTATTAGAGCTGGTGGAGACTCCGTAATGGTGTGGGGCGGGTGCAGTTGGAGTGATATGGAAGCCCTAATACGAATCTGACAGGTGGCACGTACGTAAGTATCCTGTCTCATCACCAGCGTTCATTCATGTCCATTCGCTTTCCGACGGACTTGGGCAATTCCAGCAGGACAATGCGACACTCCACACGTCCAGAATTGCTTCAGACTGGTTCCAGGGACACTCTTATGAGTTTAAACACTTCCGTTGGCCATCAGTCTCCCCAGACATGAACATTATTGAGCATATCTGGGATGCTGTGCAACGTGCTGTTCAGAAGCGATCTCCACTCCCTCGTACTCTTACGGATTTATGGACAGCCCTGCAGGATTCGCTCCAGCGCTACTTCTACATCTACATCCATACTCCGCAAGCCACCTGACGGCGTGTGGCGGAGGGTACCTTGAGTACCTCTATCGGTTCTCCCTTTTATTCCAGTCTCGTATTGTTTGTGGAAAGAAGGATTGTCGGTATGCTTCTGTGTGGGCTCCAATATCTCTGATTTTACCTTCATGGTCTCTTCAGACTTCAGACATTAGTCGAGTCCATGCCATACCAATTTCTTGGGGTCTCCAGTGTATTTATTTTATTTTGTTTTTATTAAACCAAAAAGTTTGCAGGTGCTCGAGCCTGGCTCTCATGGTTGAGATGTTACATCAGACCAACAATGTAACGAAAAGGCTGAGGAATGTTTGCGTAGAGAAGGAGCTCACCTACAAGTTGTAATCGACAAAGAAGAAACTATAACGTATATATTCTAAAATTGTATTATTTTCACTATTAAATGACATAAATCAATTTTTTAAAATTTGTTTTCATAGAATTATTTACTTTTCAAATTTTCCCGTTCCTTTGAACCAGCCAGTACAATAAAGAAAAACTGGACATGTGCGAATTGCACTCGCACTCAAGGTATTCCGTAGAAACTTAATTGTGTATGTAGATAGTAACACTTCCGTGTGGCGCAGCAGTTTGATGCAAGTCTTTCCACTGGACTCCATATTGGCGGCGTGTGTCCTTACTGTACTTCAGTTATCCACCAAGGGAAATGGGACCTACAGTTCAACGTAGAAATCCGGACCAAGTGTTTGTTTTTGGCGACTCCTCTCATCGTTGAGAAGTGCAGGCTGGATTGAAACGAAAACTGAAAAATCAATCCCATCGATTTTCGACCTCGCTGGGTTTATTTTTAATTAATTTATTTTTTATTTTTCCCCCTTGAACCTGCTTACCTGAATCTGTAGTCTTACTTAATAAACATTACACACCCTCTGCAATTCGTTCTTCCTTAATATAAGTAATTAAAATGAATTGTTGCTTCGTGAGTGGAAATATCACACAGCCATGGTTTGTGGTTAGGACGCAATAAAGTTATAAATATGTGACAAGCAGTTTTTTCTTTTTGTCTCAATTTCAAGACCGCTCAGGTATGAAACTATTTAATTATTTAAATGTCTAAATTTCTGTTTAGAAGTAGTGCATATGAGATAAATCTTAAGTTGTGTTCGGAGGTGCTCAATTTGTCATCTTTTCTCTGTTTGTCGATTTTATTCCATCTTTTCCTTTGTCCATCCACTAGGCCTGACAGGTTTGTAGGTAGTTCATCTATAGAGTTCTGTAATTGAGTTTTCGGGTGTCAAAATATGAGATATTTTGTATGTGTGAAGAGCAGCTGAACTGAAAGGACAGCATCTTGAAAGGAGGATATAAGATGAACATCAACAAAAGCAATACGAGGATAATGACACAGAGTCGAATTAAATTGGGTGATGCTGAGGGAATTAGTTTAAGAAATGAGACACTTAAAGTAGTAAAGGAGTTTTGCTATTTGGGCAGAAAAAGCTGATGATGGCTGTGGCAAGGAAAGCGTTTCTAAAGAAAGAAAACGACGAGTATAGATATAAGTGTCAGGATGTCGTTTCTGAAAGTATTTGTATGGAGTGTAGCCATGTATGAAAGTGAAACATGGACGATAAACAGTCTAGACAGTAAGAAGCTTTCGAAATGTGGTGCTACAGAAGAATGCTGAAGATTAGATGGGTAGATCATGTAACTAATGAGGAGTTACTGAATAGAATTGGGGTGAAGAGGAATTGGTGGCACAACTTGACTAGAGGAAGGGATCGGTTGGTAGGGCATGTTCTGAGGCATCAAGGGATCACAAATTTAGTATTGGAGGGAAGCGTGAAGGGTAAAAATCGTAGAGAGGGACCAAGAGATGAATACACTAAGCAGATTCAGAAGGATGTAGGCTGCAGTAGGTACTGGGAGATGAAGAGGCGTGCACAGGGTAGAGTAGCATGGAGAGCTGCATCAAACCAGTCTCAGGACTGAAGATCGCAACACCATTTGCAAATTAACAATTTTCGATATTTTGTCTTTATTTATACCGTGAAACCTGATTGTAAGTCAACGGGAAGTACCTTATAGGTTTTGATGAGTGAGTTTGCGAGTACCAAAATATGCGACATAAATGGCCGTATCTTTTAATGGCATCGACTTGGAAGCCTAAATTTCTCCCATCGCCAAGGTTCCCTAGGCCTTAGTACGTGATATAAATTTCAACCTGCTCCTCAGAAAAAGGGGTCTTTACAGCTGGACAGACAAACAGATGCACAATAGTTATCCTGGAAGGGTTGCGTTTTTATCAATTGAGATACGGAACCCTAAAAATTAACGCCCATTCAATACGCCATTTGCAGACGAATCGCACACGTCAGTTGGTCGAGATGTCGTTTCCAGTACAATTACGTAATTCCACCGTCTACAGCTTCTAAGGTCCTAAGGTTGCTGAGATTCGCCAGCTGTAAATGGGCCCGTCCACACGCCCGGAGCAGAACAGAAGACGCGAGATGAAGGAAAAGACCGGGCTGCAATTGTTCGGGTTCACTGGAGGTCCCACTTTTGCGTCAGCCGAGTCGGCAGTCACTTGTTTTCGGTCCCCGCCAGACCTCCAGCTGTGAGCGCATTGCGCAAGCGCAGCAGCCGCTTCGGGCCGGCAGTCACTTGTTCGTCGGGCCGATAGGCAGTTGTCTGTCGCTACGCCACGCCTCGGCTCGCCTCTGGCGACCCTGACCGCCGCCAAGGCCAGCAGCGGCCATTGTGATGCGTGTTATCTCTGGCGCGTCGAGACGGGTCTGGTCTAATGGGGCAGCTGACTGGATCCGCAGCCGCCGTGCACCGGGCAAACTGCAATTTAACGACCGTCTGTGCGGGTGCACGGCTGCTGAAGACGAAACTCGGCTGGCGAGAGCCAGAACCAGAATTGTGTAGTCTCATAACGTACATGTTGAATCATTCATTCTGTTGTGACCGGCCAGAACTGTGGGTTCTTTATTTATTTATTTAGCATCCGTGTGATCGTACAAATGATATTGGACTTGTCATACATAGAAATTAACAATATAGAATATACAAAATGAAATTCTCTACAGTTGGATTTGTCATACACAGAAATTAAAATATAGAATGTACAAAATGAAATTGCGTATAATAAATGAGAGCAAACTCACAGTTTCTTTCCACATAAATGGTTTATTGTAATTTGTTTCTTAGTACCAGTATATAACTAGTACTATAGATGGTAAAGTATAATAAAAGCTGAAACAAACGAAGATAGAAAATTTTGGAGGTTAGTTTGTAAAGTCATTTTCTTGGTCTTCAAGGTATTCATTTATTGAGTAGCAACATTTATCAATTAAAAATTTTCTGTTCCAATTTAAAATTTGTATTGTCCTTTAAATCTTTAATGTACTGAGGCAGTGCATTATAGAGCTTAATGCCCGTGTGGCTTACATGCTTTTGAGTTCGTGTTCTTCTTACTTGTTCTATGTGGAGATCATTCTTGTTCCTTGTGTTATAGTTGTGACAGTCTGCATATGCGTGGAGATTGCTAAGATTAGCTTTGGTTAAGAGTACACATTTAAGTATATAGACTGATGGCAGAGTAAATAATCCTAACTTTTTGAAAAGAGGTGTGCAGTGAGCTTGTGTTGGACTGTGGGTAATTATTCGAACAGCCCGTTTGTGTAAAATAAAAATGTCTTTCAAATTAGATTTTGAGCTGGCCCAGAACACTATTCCAAATGAGGCAACAGAATGAAAGTATACAAAGTATGCCATTCTGATGCCTTCTAGAGTTCAAACATTTGCAATAAATCTTAGTACAAAGCTGGCTGATTTAAGTCTGTGTGTAAGAAATTTTACATGGTGTTTCCAATTCATAGCTTCATCTATATGCATTCCTAACACTTTCGTAAAATGCACTCTCCCTATTAGTCTGTCATCCAGTTCTAGATTAATGTCTTCATCCTGAACCATTTTACCAAACTGTATGTAATTTGTTTTCTTTGCATTGAGTGTAAGTCTATTTGCACTGAACCAAGTCTCAATACTTTTTAGGATTTGTTAGTAGCTGACTGTAATGACTTTTTAAAGTCGCTCACTATCAGACTTGTGTCATGTGCATATAGTACAATTTTGACTGTATCATATTGTAACAGTTAATCATTGAAAAAAAAACTAGAACTTACAAGGTACTGTAGTTGGCTTTATTAAGGCCCTCGTAAATGAGCAAAGCTGTTAGTCAAATGAGCCCTTGCCTAGCCGCGGATTTGACAGACGAAGTCAGTTTAATCTCAATTCGAAGCAGTCGCTATTCCTGTTCGCGAATACTTCGACAATAGAGAAGCTGCAAATGCAGACAAAGCAGTCCTGTCACGACTTTGGTACTGTGTTTAAACAATAAGAAGAAGAAATCAAGAAGTTGGTCTAGAGAATGGCTTAAAATAAGAGAGAGATTTACATATGAAAATGTGCTAAAGGAAATATTACTCTCAGAACCTCATGACTGTCTCACCTTCTTCGAATGGGCAATGAAACTTGTTAACGCTCTCGTAAAAGAGGAAACTTGTATGTCAAATTCGCTCTTTCTATCGAAGGACGTATCAACCGAGCCCATACACGTATCGAGAAAGCTCGTCAATTTAACTTAACATCTGAAGTGGACGCTTTCCGTCTATGCTGCATTTTGGCACTTGTGCGAATGGCTACAAGGGCAGATACAGCATTTCTAACAGTGACTGTGGCACTGTGGTTAAAGTAGAAGAAAACAAGGCGCTGGTCCAGGAAATGGTTTAAAGAGAGAGGAAAATATAAAAAATTGTTCAAATGGCTCTGAGCACTATGGGACTTAACTTCAGAGGTCATCAGTCCCCTAGAACTTAGAACTTCTTAAACCTAAGTAACCTAAGGACATCACACACATCCATGCCCGAGGCAGGATTCGAGCCTGCGACCGCAGCGGTCGCGCGGTTCCAGACTGTAGCGCCTAGAACACTTCTTTTTTTTTTAGGTCTCATTTTGTTCGTTTTCGTTCGTTGTATCTGTTCTGGGCGGACGTCGCAAGACACCAGTTTCAGTTCGTTGTTGATCCATTAACTGGGAGGGCAGCTAGCTACCCCTCTGGGCGAACGCGCTGAGCCACCGTGCCGGCATAACTGTTCGGCTACACTGGTTGGCAGGAAAATACACACACGCGAATCTGTTAATGGAAATGTCACTCTCGAAACCCGATCAACTTTCTGCTGATGGAGAGTGAGAAGCTTAATAACCTGCCCACAGTTACTTCGCCCTCACACTGAAAAAGAAGATTCGTGTACGCGGAAATTCATTCTCCGCTACAGATTTGCTCCTCTAATGACAGTTCATTCAAGAACCGCAATGTAGGAACATGTAGCCCACGTGGTCCCTGAAAGAACCGAGGAACACTCCCGTTTGTAGCTTATTCGTAAATATTGATTTTGTTGATAAACTCTTCCTGCTTGATATATGGCTGGGAGAGATGCGATACATCTACCACTTTGGTAACTGTGCTATTTTCCTTATGTTCTTTATCCTAGCGTCCATGGTCGCGGAAAATGACGATGCGGAGAGATGAACTGTAATGAAACAGATTTTCACTGAACATATGTGGCGATCAACGTTTACGTCATCCTCCGCAAGCCACCTCTTAGTGTGTGGCTGGGGGCACTTTTTGTACCTCTAACTGAGCCCACCAACCATGTACCATTGGCGAATAGCGCGGGGGAAGAATGGTTGTCGGTAAGCCTCAGTATTGGCTCTAATTTCTGGAATTTTCTTCTCGTGGTCAATACGCGAGACATATACAGGGTGTTTCAAAAACGACCGGTATATTTGAAACGGCAATACAAACTAAACGAGCAGCGATAGAAATACACCGTTTGTTGCAATATGCTTGGGACAACAGTACATTTTCAGGCAGACAAACTTTCGAAATTACAGTAATTACAATTGTCAACAACAGATGGCGCTGCGGTCTGGGAAACTCTATAGTACGATATTTTCCACATATCCACCATGCGTAGCAATAATATGGCGTAGTCTCTGAATGAAATTACCTGAAACCTTTGACAACGTGTCTGGCGGAATGGCTTCACATGCAGATGAGATGTACTGCTTGAGCTGTTCAATTGTTTCTGGATTCTGGCGGTACACCTGGTCTTTCAAGTGTCCCCACAGAAAGAAGTCACAGGGGTTCATGTCTGGCGAATAGGGAGGCCAATCCACGCCGCCTGCTGTATGTTTCGGATAGCCCAAATCAATCACACGATCGTCGAAATATTCATTCAGGAAATTAAAGACGTCGGGCGTGCGATGTGGCTGGGCACCATCTTGCATAAAACACGAGGTGTTCGCAGTGTCGTCTAAGGCAGTTTGTAACGCCACAAATTCAAGAAGAATGTCCAGATAACGTGATGCAGTAATCGTTTCGGACCTGAAAAATGGGCCAATGATTCCTTTGGAAGAAATGGCGGCCCAGACCAGTACTTTTTGAGGATGCAGGGACGATGGGACTGCAACATGGGGCTTTTCGGTTCCCCATATGCGCCAGTTCTGTTTATTGACGAAGCCGTCCAGGTGAAAATAAGCTTCGTCAGTAAACCAAATGCTGCCCACATGCATATCGCCGTCATCAATCCTGTGCACTATATCGTTAACGAATGTCTCTCGTGCAGCAATGGTAGCGGCGCTGAGGGGTTGCCGCGTTTGAATTTTGTACGGATAGAGGTGTAAACTCTGGCGCATGAGACGATACGTGGACGTTGGCGTCATTTGGACCGCAGCTGCAACATGGCGAACGGAAACCAGAGGCCGCTGTTGGATCACCTACTGCACTACCTGCGCGTTGCCCTCTGTGGTTGCCGACGGCGGTCGCCCTACCTTTCTGGCACGTTCATCCGTCACGTTCCCAGTCCGTTGAAATTTTTCAAACAGATCCTTTATTGTATCGCTTTTCGGTCCTTTGGTTACATTAAACCTCCGTTGAAAACTTCGTCTTGTTGCAACAACACTGTGTTCTAGGCGGTGGAATTCCACCACCAGAAAAATCCTGTGTTCTAAGGAATAAACCATGTTGTCCACAGCACACTTGCACGTTGTGAACAGCACACGCTTACAGTAGAAAGACGACGTACAGAATGGTGGACCCACAGAATGCGTTGTCTTCTATATCTTTCACATCACTTGCAGCGCCATCTGTTGTTGAAAATTGTAACTACTGTAATTTCGAAAGTTTGTCCGCCTGAAAATGTACTGTTGTCCCAAGCATATTGCAACAAACGGTGTATTTCTATCGCTGCTCCTTTAGTTTTTATTGCCGTTTCAAATATACCGGTCATTTTTGAAACACCCTTTATAAGAAGGGGAGGGGGGAAGTAATATGTTGTCAGACTCTTCCTGGCAAGTGCGTCTCGAAATTTCAATAGTAAATCACTCCGTGATGCACAACGCCTCTCTTGCCACGTCTGCCAGTGGAGTTTGTTGAGCATCTCCGTAACGCTCTCTCGCCAGCTAAACGACCCCGTGACGAAACGCGCCGCTCTTCGTTGGATCTTCTCTACCTCCTCTATCAGTCCTGCCTGGTAAGGATCCTAGGCTAGATGTACAGTAGTGAAGAATCGGTCGAACAATTATATTATAAGTCAACAGGCTGAGATGGTCGTGAGCATCGGATGCCGGGGGCCTCACGGACATCATGAGAAGAATCGGAGCTTCTCAAACTCCCTCGAGACCAAACGCAAACACTGCATAGGCGCACTCAACGTGAACACACTGATGAAGACGGGAAAGATGAAACAGCTGACAGACACTCGAAAAATTTCAAATCAAAATATGTGCACTGCAAGAAACAGGCTTCACAGACGAAGACCATTTCAACACGGAGAATTTCAGAATGTACAAAGGAAAACCATCGAGACAAGCTAAGGCTCTTTGGCACAGGATCTGCAGTACACAGGCGCATCACGGACAGCGTAATCGACTTTTCGCCACCAAACGAAAGAATCAGCACCATCACAGTGAAATCAGCCAACAAGTCCTACACAATAATCAACGCACATGCACCGACTGATGACTGCAACAGGAGAAACCCGGACGAAATTGATGACTTCTGGACGACAATGGAAGAAAATACCAGAAAAATTCCTGCACATAGTCAAAATAATACTGGGAGACTTCAACGCTAAACTCGGAAGATATACAAACATACCACAGGAAAACATACTCCACACAACGACATCCACAGACTCTTGGAAGATATCTGGAAGACCATGAAAATTCCTGACGACTGGAAAACTGCCCTGATACACCCACTACACAAAAAAGGTGACAAGACTGGCCCGTACAACTGCAGTGGAACGTCCCTACTACCGGTCACATACAAGATCCTCTCTAAAGCTTCACTGAACAGACTAGACTGCCAGACCGTCTACTTGATTGGGGAATACCCAGCAGGCTTCCGTAAAGGGCGGTCTTGTGCAGAACAAATTTGGAACCTGAACATGATTGTACAACACAAACAGAACCTGACCATTACCTTTGTCGATTTCAAAAAGGCGTACGACTCTATCGAGCGGGAAACTCTCTTCAAAATTCTAGCAGAATACAAAGTAGACAACAAAACACGGGCTATCGTAGAGCAAACTGTAACCAACGCGACCTCCAAAGTAAAGTTCTGTGGGGAACTATCAGATCCCTTTGAAATTCGCGTTACAACTTTCACGCCCACGATTACTAGACTATCGTATCCTTATACATGATGAATTACACACCCAGTATTCTAGTCCTCTTTCTCCCTTCATCATCTACATGTGAAGTCGGCATGTACAGTGGAACCACTTTTGTTGTCTTTGTTTTGCTGTCGATTCTGAGGAGAAATGCCTTATCACTGACCCCTTCACAGTAATTCACTCTCTATTCCACTTTCCTATTCAGCAAATCATACTCTCGATTACCATTTTCTGATGTTGTTGGATAGGACTTTTTATCTTCTTTCCATTTCAGTTCACTGACTCCCATTATATCGAGACTGAGCCTTTGAATTTACCTCTCCGAATTTCTACCTTACCTACAACGTTCAAACTTCTGACATTCCACACTCCGATGCGTAGTGCTTATCCTTTCGTTGTTTATTCTGTTTCGTTCTCATGGTTACTTCACCATTGAGAGACACCTCCTTTACTACAGTAAGCAAGTTCAAAAGGTTGGAGGTTATGGTAGTTATGCACAGATGAAAAATCTTGCACAGGACAGACTAGAGTGGAGAAAACGCATTACCTATAAATGTAATCACACTTTCTTCGTACTGTACGATATACGTATA
This sequence comes from Schistocerca gregaria, assembly GCF_023897955.1. Lineage (NCBI taxonomy): Eukaryota > Metazoa > Arthropoda > Insecta > Orthoptera > Acrididae > Schistocerca > Schistocerca gregaria. The sequence goes on along the minus strand of NC_064930.1, from coordinate 58,451,682 downwards.
ATAAATAAAATTTCGTTACTTGTTATCTTTCATAGCTTTGAAGTTTTAATAGCTGGCAGTATTAGGCAGTACATCATGAGGGACTTTTCCTCCTTCACCACGAGAACACTACAGCTTTACTAATTTATAAACGCCACTCACTCTAAGAAAAAGGAAAAAGGGAACCCATCACGAAGCAATTATGCGAATGGGACGTAAATCGGTAGACGTGAGGTACATCTGTGAGAGTAACAAATGATTACAATTTCGGAAAACTTAGCTAGTGTATTAAGAGAAAGAGCTTTATAAAAGGATCGAGTCCGCCTCAGGCCCTTATGCAAGTAGTTATTCGGCTTGGCACTGACTGAAGAGTTGTTCCATGGTTTCCTGAGAGATAACATGCCAAATTCTGTCCAATTGGTGTGTTAAATCGTCAAAATCCCGAGATGGTAGTAGGACCCTGCCCATAATGCTCCAAAAGTTCTCAATTGGAGAGAGATTAGGCAACCTTTCTGGCCAAGGTAGTGTTTGTCAAACACGAAGACAAGCGTAGAAATTCACACCGTGTGCGGGCGGGCGTTATTTTGCCGAAATACAGGGTGATTTTTTCCACCGTGTACAGACTCAAGGGATTAATCGATGAGATTATAGGGAACAAAGAAGGTCTAATGAACTTATGTCCGTAAATGCCAGATTTCCATGCTAGAGACCATTTATTCAGTCAGGTGTCTGACAAGGCGATGGCCTCTCACCTCTCCTTTTCAATCTGGTGTTACATAAGGTCATAAAAGAATGTGAAACATCACAACAGAGGATAACCTTAGGAAACGTACAGATTAAATGCCTGGCCTTTGCAGTCGATTTGGCGATTGTCATGAAAGGTATAAAAGAAACAAAAGACGCTATTGAAAAACTACACGAAATCGCTTCCAAAACTGGACTACAGATCTCTTACGAAAAGACACAGTTTATGAGCACAAAGAAACTCTCATCTCTGAACACAAAGTATGGCACGATTTACAAAACGGCAAACTTCAAATACATCGGTGAAACACTACAAATGAGTGGACATAACAGAGACTCAAACGAAGAAAGAAAAACCAAACTGGACAAGGCATACAAAGTAGTGTGGAATCATTACAACAAGAAGTCTATCTCACAAAAAGCCAAATTCTGTCGCTACGACACGGTGGTGCTCCCCTAGACACTATATGCAGCAGAGACCACACTAATCCTAGGGCAGACACGTATCAGACAACTAGAAAAAGTAGAACGGAAAATACTTAGGAAAATATCGGGCGCAGGTAACAACAATGGAATATGGATGAAGAAACGTACAGTGGGACTATACAAACATACGGAGACAATCACAGAAGAGATTAGAAAACGCAGACTAAAATTCTATGGACACCTATACAGAATGCCATCAGACAGACTAACCAAACAGACCTTTGACTGGGTAACCACTAGAAGCAACAAATGGGTGGCAGAGGTAAAATACGACCTGAACCAACTCAATACAATAAACACAATAAACGATAGGATAAAATTCAGAAACATCATTAAGATAAGTAAACTACATGAGATACAATGTGACGAACGAACAGGAGTAAAATGGACCGCAGAACGCAAGCAAGATCACAGCCGGAATATGAAAGAAACATGAGCAACCAAAAAGGCAATCAAGATGAAGCCGAAGACACAAAGTCGACAAGAAGCATGGACGGAGCACCGGAAACAGAAACACAGCGAGCGAATGAGGGAAGTTTGGTCAGCAAGGAAGGCAGCAAAAGGAACTGACCTTATAGTTTAGTCCAACTGCGCTCTTTAAGGGCAAAACACCAATAATAATAATAATAATAATAATAATAATAATAATAATAATAATGATAATTATAAGCTACTCCCTTCGTGGATGAATTAGTTTTCCTTAAGATTCTTCCGATGAATCTGAGTCTGGTGTCTGCTTTTCCCACTACTTGTTTTATGTGGTCATTCCACTTAAGGTCGCTCTGGATAGTTACTACCAGATATTTCACGGCGGATACTGTTTCCATCGGTCCGCCATAAATAGTGTAGCTAGACAGTAGTGGATTTCGCTTCCTCAAATTCTTACTATCTTCTGGCGTTGCTACTTTCGTATAGGCAGCTGCATCATCTGCGAATAGCCTTAAATAGCATCCGACGCTTTCTACTATATCATTTATATATGTAGTAAATAGTAACGCCCTTATCACCCTTTCCTGTGGTACACCGGATATTACCTTTACGTCTGTCGATTTCGTTCCGTTAAGAGCGACATGTTGAGTTCTGTCTGGTACCCAGTCGCAGATCATCGACACAAACAACGTCAGCCATCTTGTCAAACTTTCCGCCAGTCATAATTTGTCGCACACACCTCAAACAGCATAGCATACCAAGCGCGTCAAACAGCATAGTACTCGGTCAAATATTTGACAAGGATAGTTAAGTTTGACAAAATGTTTGATCATTTATGGGGGCCTTTGGATGAATTTATGAAAGATTTTCCTAAATTGGACGTACTTCTTTGTCACACGATTGTCGTATAACTTACAACTGCCATTGATAAGCAAAGCCTCGCTAGATGCATTTATTAACAAACTGTTTTCTTGCAGTAGAAAATGCAACGTTTACAAAAGTGCAATTCATCAGCCACTTGAACAACGCTCACCGTGTCACACTGTGACGTTCACTGCAGTAGCGGAGATCACGTACTGGGCTCCGCTCTTGCATACCCCACACTATATTGAGGGCGTACCCGTCGCTGAGAGGAGGCGTGGTCTTCTGGAGTGCCTCCCATTGGCTGTTACGGATTGCAGCGATCCCTCGCCAATGTCTGTGGTACTACAGGCGTAGCAAAAAAAATAAAATAAAAAAGAGTAGTCATTACGTCACAAACTTGAAGCCGAAGCCCGCCATGTTAAGGTACTATTTCGCTGCAACTGCAGTGACTGCAGACAGTTCACTACGGCTCTTAGGCTAGGCGCAAATTGAGACGCATATGGCTACAAATGAAGATCGTAGTTCTGTATTACTGAATCCTGACGAAACAAACGCAGATCAATATGAGAAGACGCTTTGCCCCATTGGAAGCTCCGGAAATTTTACATTCCAGTAACTATATTTACTTGATCCATTTTGTTATCGAGACTTACCCCAACCCCCTTACAATGAACTCGTTACCTTTATCTATATATTTATTTTTGTTTGACATCGTCACTGGAAATGTGAACTAATTTACGTGTGTAAATGTCCAACTTTTGGCAGTTATTAGTTTACAGTCGATTTCAACGTAAGGAATTCTAAACAGGAAACAAAATAGCTTCATACATCGAAAATACTGCTGAGCTTAAACGTTTTTAAACATGCACATTAGAAAAGATAAATGTTCCCCTCTTGCAACTGGAAGGAGAAACTTTATAAGATAAACAAAATGTATTGGATAAAACAAGTATATCTGAAACTTCTTGGCAGATTAATACTGTGTGCCCGACCGAGACTCGAACTCGGGACCTTTGCCTTTCGCGGGCAAGTGCTCTACCATCTGAGCTACCGAAGCACGACTCTCGCCCGGTACTCACAGCTTTACTTCTGCCACTATCCGTCTCCTACCTTCCAAACTTTACAGAAGCTCTCCTGCGAACCTTGCAGAACTAGCACTCCTGAAAGAAAGGATATTGCGGAGATATGGCATAGCCACAGCGTGGGGGATGTTTCCAGAATGAGCATTCTGCAAGTACCTCTCTTTTGCCTCTTCTTCTGTCCCCCACCGCCTCCCCCAACGTGTACAATCGCAAGATATTTCATTAACATTCAGTGCTCCTCACCCCATAGTCACCTAAAGAAGAGCACCAATATGTTCACAGTTTCTTGTAAAAGCAACCCAGTACAAACGTAACTTCCCCAGATTTGCAAATAAGGTAAAGAAGCACGAATTCTGTTGCTGCTGGACTAAGAAGTTGTTTTTGAAATTGAAATAAGAACACCGTGAATTCATTGTCCCAGGAAGGAGAAACTTTATTGACACATTCCTGGGGTCAGATACATCACATGATCACACTGACAGAACCACAGGCACATAGACACAGGCAACAGAGCATGCACAATGTCGGCACTAGTACAGCGTATATCCACCTCTCGCAGCAATGCAGGCTGCTATTCTCCCATGGAGACGATCGTAGAGATGCTGGATGTAGTCCTGTGGAACGGCTTGCCATGCCATTTCCACCTGGCGCCTCAGTTGGACCAGCGTTCGTGCTGGACGTGCAGACCGCGTGAGACGACGCTTCATCCAGTCCCAAACATGCTCAATGGGGGACAGATCCAGAGATCTTGCTGGCCAGGGTAGTTGACTTACACCTTCTAGAGCACGTCGGGTGGCACGGGATACATGCGGGCATGCATTGTCCTGTTGGAACAGCAAGTTCCCTTGCCGGTCTAGGAATGGTAGAACGATGCGTTCGATGACGGTTTGGATGTACCATGCACTATTCAGTGTCCCCTCGACGATCACCAGAGGTGTACGGCCAGAAGAGGAGATCGCTCCCCACACCACGATGCCGGGTGATGGCCCTGTGTGCCTCGGTCGTATGCAGTCCTGATTGTGGCGCTCACCTGCACGGCGCCAAACACGCATACGACCATCATTGGCACCAAGGCAGAAGTGACTCTCATCGCTGAAGACGACACGTCTCCATTCGTCCCTCCATTCACGCCTGTCGCGACACCACTGGAGGCGGGCTGCACGATGTTGGGGCGTGAGCGGAAGACGGCCTAACGGTGTGCGGGACCGTAGCCCAGCTTCATGGAGGCGGTTGCGAATGGTCCTCGCCGATACCCCAGGAGCAACAGTGTCCCTAATTTGCTGGGAAGTGGCGGTGCGGTCCCCTACGGCACTGCGTAGGATCCTACGGTCTTGGCGTGTATCCGTGCGTCGCTACGGTCCGGTCCCAGGTCGACGGGCACGTGCACCTTCCGCCGACCACTGGCGACAACATCGATGTACTGTGGAGACCTCACGCCCCACGTGTTGAGCAATTCGGCGGTACGTCCACCCGGCCTCCCGCATGCCCACTATACGCCCTCGCTCAAAGTCCGTCAACTGCACATACGGTTCACGTCCACGCTGTCGCGGCATGCTACCAGTGTTAAAGACTGCGATGGAGCTCCGTATGCCACGGCAAACTGGCTGACACTGACGGCGGCGGTGCACAAACGCTGCGCAGCTAGCGCCATTCGACGGCCAACACCGCGGTTCCTGGTGTGTCCGCTGTGCCATGCGTGTAATCATTGCTTGTACAGCCCTCTCGCAGTGTCCGTAGCAAGTATGGTGGGTCTGACACACCGGTGTCAATGTGTTCTTTTTTCCATTTCCAGGAGTGTATGTCAGTCCTTAAAACAGGCGGAAATTTAAGTTCAGGAGTACACTATTTGCCCAATTAATTGATTGCAGAAATCTCTCAGCTACCGCCAATAGTTTCAGATTTTCCTGTGTCAGCGAGGGAGACACCACCATCACGAGTATGCCTGCAACAGACCTGGCGTTCGCCGTGCCTAGCTGACGTGACGTCACCAACAAGCGCCGAGGCCTTCCTCTGAGTCGGTGTTGGGCTAGGCTCAAATTGAGACGCAGCACAGCGCAGCGCGCTTTTTTGTAGCCTCACAGGTTCAAATGCGGCCGCGGCGCAAACTGCGACGCGACGCGACTGGGACGCGACTCGCGCCTGCGCCGGGTCGCGCGGCGTTGTGGTTGCGGCACAGTTTCTCGCGCGTGCGTCAGGCGTGTTTCGCTAGCACCGTGGGAAATTTTAGGCGGGGAGCGGAAAAGTAGCCCGGCCATATTCTTACACCGGAGCGGCGCATATCAGCAGTGGCAGTATTGCCAATAAGATAAATTTTGCCTTACTGTGCACTAAATTTCATTGTCTTTGGGTATTGTTTCTGTTTCCGCCATTTAAACGCTCCATCTTTCTTTGTTAGTGCTTCATAGTTTTCTGTTATTGATATCTCTATAGTTTTGTTTTCTTTTTCTTCTGTCAAGAAAAATGCGTACTTTAGTTACTGGTGAGCCATTGACCGCTGGAATCGTATCATATGCATTCGCGATGTTTTCAGATCGCAAGAAGGGACAGACGGTAGTGAATAAGGAAGCAAGGATTACTATAAAATCATGTGATTAAGAAGGAAGGCAGGGAAGCAAAACAAGGTTATCTTCTCGCAGCCTAGTATGCTGGCGTGTCTGTACGATCTGTTACAAAAATTTAGAAAGGCCTAATCTCCACAGGTGTGATCCTTTTGTGCTCTTGGTAAAAGGCGTCCAAGATCTGAAGTATAGAAGTCTCACTGTGATTACTTGGATATGGATGTAATAAAGTAATATGATACACTGTACTATGTGCATGTGAACATCACATTTTCACTGCAAGCTAGAAAATCAGTCACAAATAACAATGTTTTAATTGGTTCGCCGTGATGACAAAAAGAATTTCAATTGTTGGATGCACATTATCAGCACTAATCAACTAATTGTGAAACAGGCTACACCAATGAAGAAACTGATATTAGATATATTTAATTTGTTGAAATGTACTGCTGACAAAGGCAGATCTACTTTCACGACAATGTTTTTCTAACTCCAGCTCACAAGGCGCACATGGCTAGCTGTACATTCCTGTCGCTCGCATTATCCTCCGCTCCTGACAATACACTGACCATTGTGTTAAGCGACAGATCAATTGCTTATTTTTCTCAATAACAACTATTTTCAAATGGCTCTGAGCACTATGGGACTTTAAATAAATTGTTCAAATGGCTCTGATCACTATTTGACTTAACTGCTCTGGTCATCAGTCCCCTAGAACTTAGAACTACTTAAACCTAACTAAACTAAGTACATCACACAACACCCAGCCATCACGAGGCAGAGAAAATCCCTGACCCCGCCGGGAATCTAACTCGGGAACCAGGGCGTGGGAAGCGAGAACGCTACCGCACGACCACGAGATACGGGCACCAACTATTTTATTCGCGCTCACGCATTGTCAGTTTGGCAAGCCGTAGGTGAGTAGCCAGTATCTGGCGTGTGCTTACCATTCCGCCTGAAGGAACGCTCGTCATTATTTTAATACTGCTCAGATCAAGCGAAGGAATAAAATCCTTTGGTAAGATTCCATTCCAATCGCTCAGTGTTAAAAATACGATCGGTTACGGGGATTCTACCAACAGAATTGGCAATCTATTATTGTGTGAGTTGTTAACCTTTTCTGGATCGAAGAAGCGTCACCGTTTGTGAGTAACGGCCACATACCTCTTGGTGACTGGTTTAATTGTACTTCCTTTGTCACAGTCTAATTTGCCAAACATCTCACAGCAGCTATTGAGACAAAATTCCGAAACGGAGTGCCTCATTAAACAAGCAATTGTCAAGCACAGAGCTCAATAGCCTACGAGAAACCTCATAGTGTCGCTTTGCAGTAACATAAAAGAAGAAATTTCATGTTTATTTTCATACTAGGAAGCTCTTGTTTCGCTAGCTGTCGATAACTCTTAAACTTTACAGTCACTGGAGTGTAATAAATTAAAAAGGAATCATAAGTAATGATATATCGCCATAGATAAGAAAGTTTTGTGTGTTTCAGAATCGGCAAAACACTCTGCTCCTATCATTCGCCAAACTTTCGTTTCGATGAATCGGGCGGTTTAGGAGAGATAAGAGATGTTGTGAGTATTCCATTCTCGCGGGTGTGAGATCGGAAGTGAGCGCGCTACATAGGATCCATTTTTTCGAGATCGGAGGCAGATAGATGGTTCAGATGGCTCTGAGCACTATCGGACTTGACTTCTAAGGTCATCAGTCCCCTAGAACTTCGAACTACTGAAACCTAACTAACCTAAGAAGATCACACACATCCATGCCCGAGGCAGGATTCGAACCTGCGACCGTAGTGGTCGCGCAGTTCCAGACTGCAGCGCCTAGAACCGCTCGGCCACACCGGCCGGCGGGCAGATAGAGACCTCCTCCCAAGTGTACACAAAAATTCAACATGTTAGCTAAATTTAATACGCAGCAACATATGGTGTAATACGCACCAAACGCAAAATCACACCGACCCGTAATATTCGTTGCAAAGTTTTTGAGTTTTGCGTAGTGTCTTACTAAAATGTGCATATCGCAATAAAATTGTCATTAGCGAGATGATGGGCAATTCGGCACGAAGCGGAGACATAACGCTACACGTAAGGCAAAAATCAAATATTTTCATTTAATAGAGTCTGTAAATTCGTTTGAGAAAGATAACAGGGTTCGCGCGCTTCAGTTATGTCTGCGCAGAGCGTCGCCAAGTACGGTGAACGCGTCACAATATGCGCTGCTGTCCATTATCTTTGTCAAAGATATTTGATGGTGTAATAGGGACTTTGTCAAATGTCGTCCAATATTTGATCAAATCTAGGACCTCGATGTAGATTTGATCAAAGAAATCGCTTGTCTTCTGTTCACTGCAATGTGACACGTTACCACATGGAGCGCTAGCGTCGCTGCAGCGTTCTGTCGTCTGCAGTGTTTTTATAAACATTGCCGGTAAATGCAATTGGTGTATGCCGACAACTACAAAATTAATAGAGATGCATGAAGTTGATGAGGCGCTTTATAACGTGAGGCACACTGAATACAAAAATAGATTAAGAAGATTGGAGACCTGACCTGACCTAACCTAACATAACCTAACCTAACCCTCTCCTGTAGCAAGGAATCGGAGTGTTACATTGAGCCTGTCTTCTGAAGATGTAGCAGTTCTTACGTGAATATTGTGCTTTGTGATATGAGGATACACTTCACTGAGCACGTACACAAATGTATGCTCATCCATTCTTAAGTAATTGATGTACGACTTGATGTCTTCCACTGTTTGCTCACGTAACATGTTTTGTTGAATGCTTTTATCGTGTCGTCATAAAACCCACGGCTTCACCCAGATTAGATTAGTTTTCGTTCCATAGATCCGTGCTGAGGAGATCCTTGTGGATGTGGAACACGGAATTTTTTCAAGCTGAAATAACAATACTAATTGTTGTTGTTGTCTTCAGTCCTGAGACTGGTTTGATGCAGCTCTCCATGCTACTCTATCCTGTGCAAGCTGCTTAATCTCCCAGTACCTACTGCAACCTACATCCTTCTGAATCTGCTTAGTGTATTCATCTCTTGGCCTTCCTCTACGATTTTTACCCTCCACGCTGCCCTCCAATGCTAAATTTGTGATACGTTGATGCCTCAAAACATGTCCTACCAACCGATCCCTTCTTCTATAGTATGAATAAATAGAATACATCATTTGTTTCTATTAAAAATTTCGTCAATGGAGTAGGAGTTGCCCACTAGTAACTCTTTCAGACTGCTTTTAACTGATCTTTATTTGTAACTAAATTTTTTATGTTTGCTGGCAAATTATTGCAGATGAGTGTTCCTGAGTAGTGGACCCCTTTTTGAACTAAAGTAAGTGCTTTTAAGTCTTTGTGCAGATCATTTTTGTTCCTGGTATTGTATGTATGAACTGAGCTGTTTGTTGGAAAAAGAGATATTTTATTTAGGACAAATTTCATTAAGGAGTAAATATACTGAGAGGCAGTAGTAATTATACCCAGTCCTTTGAAGAGGTTTCTGCAGGACGGCCGTGAATTTACTCCACAAATAATACGTATTACACGCTTTTGGACTCTGAAAACTTTTGTTTGACTTGAAGAGATACCCCAAAATATTATCCCATATGACATTATGGAATGAAAGTAGGCAAAGTATGCAAGCTTTTTCATTTTTATGTTGCCTGTCTGCTAACACTCGAATTGCAAATACAGATTTGCTAAGGCGTTTCTGCCGTTATGTGGTGTGCTCCTCCCAAATGAATTTATTATCAAGTTGTAAATTTAAGACTGTCAACCTCGTATGTATGGTTCCTTTTTTTTTTTTTTGCCCCACTTGTTTTCCACATGTGCACACAATGCAATTGCGGTACGTGCAACTGCTGCGGTTGATAACAAGTTGTTGTCGTCAGCCATCTTGAAGTGTGACGAAAAATTTGATGACAGTGTAATACCCCTTCTAGTGCCACGTGAAAGACCTTTGTCAAATATCTTTGACGGAATATTTGATCACATCTTTGATCAAATCTATGACAAAGACATTTGATAGTGTAATACCGGCCTTAGGCAAAGGAACGGAACACATGTCGTTGTAACTGCTCGGCAGCTCGTGACGTCGTCGGGACACATATGCCCGGACCGTGTCGTGCCGTGACACGTCCGAGTATCGGCCGTCACCCGGACAACGAAATACGTCATCAAAACAAATGTAGCGCAGCGGGCCCCATTTGACCTGGCCGTGCAAGGAGAAAGTCAACGGGACGTGCGGGATTCGCCGTGTTTAATTTCTCACGTGACCGACACGGCCTGAAGGTAGGACTGTCTCGTGAGCTGTGCAACTGGGCGAGACTGTTATCTGTACAAAAACACGGATGTGGAACGACTAAGAAAACAAGTTCGCAAGTTTCCTGTACTTTACGATCAGGGAAGTACAAACTACAGGAATATCGAGTACAAACACAGAGTTTGGAAGACAACTGCAACAGATCTAAGAGGTGCATTCAGGTTCTAAGGCCTCCGATTTTTTTTTCTAGTTAACTACTGACCCGAAATCGATGAAACTGGCGTTACTTCTCGACGTAATCGCCCTGCAGACGTGCACATTTTGCACGACGCTGACGCCATGATTCCATGGCACCGGCGAAGGCTTCTTTAGGAGTCTGTTTTGACCACTGGAAAATCGCTGAGGCAATAGCAGCTCGGCTGGTGAATGTGCGGCCACGGTGAGTGTCTTTCATTGCTGGAAAAAGCCAAAAGTCACTAGGAGCCAGGTCAGGTGAGTAGGGAGCATGAGGAATCACTTCAAAGTTGTCATCACGGAGAAACTGTTGCGTAACGTTAGCTCGATGTGCGGGTGCGTTGTCTCGGTGAAACAGCACACGCGCAGCCCTTCCCGGGCGTTTTTGACGCAGTGCAGGAAGGAATTTGTTCTTCAAAACATTTTCGTAGGATGCACCTGTTACCGTAGTGTCCTTTGGAACGCAGTGGGTGAGGATTACGCCCTCGCTGTCCCAGAACATGGACACCATCATTTTTTCAGCGCTGGCGGTTACCCGAAATTTTTTTGGTGGCGGTGAATCTGTGTGCTTCCATTAAGCTGACTGGCGCTTTGTTTCTGGATTGAAAAATGGCATCCACGTCTCATCCAGTGTCATAAACATATCGATGTATCACAAATGAAATCAATTCTGAATGTTGTCTCAGAAATATGTTAAGTAGTGAACAGAAACACAGTAGAATATCGCTGGTATCGAGAGGTTGAGTTGAGGTGCCGTAATGGTTGCGTGCCATTACAAGCTCTCCATACTACTCCATACTGTGCAAGCTTCTTCACCTCCCAGTACCTACTGCAACCTATCTTTCTGAACCTGCTTAGTGTATTCATCTCTTGGTCTCCCTCTACGATTTTTACCCTCCACGCTGCCCTCCAATAGTAAATTGGTGATCACTTGATGCCTCAGAACATGTGCTACCAACCGGTCCCTTCTTCTTGTCAAGATGTGCCACGAACTCCTCCCCAATCCTATTCAATACCTCGTCATTAGTTATGTGATCTACCCATCTAATCTTCAGCATTCTTCTGTAGCACCACATTTCGAAAGCTTCTATTCTCTTCTTGTCCAAACTATTTATCTTCCATGTTTCACTTCCATACATGGCTACACTCCATACAAATACTTTCAGAAACAACTTCCTGACACTTAAATCTATACTCGATGTTAACAAATTTCTCTTCTTCAGAAATGCTTTCCTTGCCATTGCCAGTCATCATTTTATATCCTCTCTACTTCGACAATCATCAGTTATTTTATTCCCCAAATAGCAAAACTCCTTTACTACTTTAAGTGTCTCATTTCCCAATCTAATTCCCTCAGTATCACCAGACTTAATTCGACTACATTCCATTAACCTCGTTTTGCTTTTGTTGATGTTCATCTTATATCTTCCTTTCAAGGCACTGTCCATTCCGTTCAACTGCTCTCCCAAGTCCTTTGCTGTCTCTGACAGAATTACAATGTCATCGGCTAACCTCAAAGTTTTTATTTCTTCTCCATGGATTTTAATACCTACTCCGAATTTTTCTTTTGTTTCCTTTACTGCTATGTCTATCGCAACTAATTTACAGTTCGCATCAACCAATGCCAAAAGTACTATGGAGAAGTACCCTTTGTAATACCAGAAAAGGGAACCACTTTTTCCAGGACACCGTATCCTTAAGTTTCCCATCAATCGCACCACAGCAGTTAGGGAAACCCCAAAGAGTGTAGAATTCTTTCGCACCTTCCCTGAAAGATTCTCGAGATGGAGGAGGCAGGAAGATGGGTGCCAAGTGTTTGCACATAGCTTCTGCTGTTTAACGAACTATGATGCTCACGTATCTTTGATGATATCCGGAAATCATATTCAAGGGACACGAAACTCTCCCCTGTAGCTACAAACCTGTAACACAAACCATAATTATTATCAATACATGAAACATAAGTAATATGTCTTGTCCTAATTGCACAGCTTAACAAATATCGTTCCGTTTTAGGCAACCAGTGTAAGAAGAGATGGAAAGACAACAGAGATAACTGTTAGAAAACTGGACTGCTAATTGATGAAGATGGACAAAATCCCAATGAAACAGGGGCTGACACTCCACAAGCCGTTGCTTCCTTGTCCTCTTGTGACACACCTGCTGCCAACTCGCCCATCTCAGCTCGCAGATCGAGGAAAACACACTGGGATTCAGTCAACCAAGGGGGCAAACAACGATTGGAATTGCTGCAGCGCTTGGCTAATAATCGGGAACCGGAAGATGATGTGGGGCTGTTCATAAGAAGCATCGCAGTGTCCATTAGGAAACTACCACGTCACCTCAGTAATAAAGCAAAAACTGACATTTTAAGCTATGTTACGGAACCTGACAGTTCTTCAGGTCCAGAGTTCGAGTCTCGGTCGGGCACATGGTTTTAATCTGCCAGAACGTTTCATATCAGAACACACTCCGCTGCAGAGTGAAAATCCCATTCTGGAAACATCCCCTAGGTTGTGGCTAAGCCATGTCTCGGCAATATCCTTTCTTTCAGGAGTCCTAGTCCTTCATGGTTCGCAAGAGAGCTTCTGTGAAGTTCGGAAGGTAGGAGACGAGGTACTGGCAGAAGTGAAGCTGTGAGGTCGCGGTGTGAGTTGTGCTTGGGTAGCTCAGTTGGTAGAGCAGTTGTCCGCGAAAGGGAAAGGTCCCGAGTTCGAGTCTCGGTCGTTCGCACAGTTCTAATCTGTCAGGAAGTTTCAGAAGAATGATTAATCAACGGTGTCATAACCAAATCACGAAAGTAGATGTCAATAACGTAGAGGAAGAAGCCGTGATTAGAAAGGAGTTAGATACGGATGCCGCCTTTTCCCACATTTGTTTGACGTGTTTCTTGAGGAAGCTATTCACATCGAAGATAAGAAAAGCCAACATTGAAAGAATACGTTGAACCTAGTGCTTACAGTTAAAGGGCAGCTACTTAAAGATACGTCCAGTGTCAGCTGTAATTATCATATGGCGATAAATGCAGTAGATATTCTAATGCATTTAATGCATTAATGTGGCACCGACTTTTGCTCGAAAAAAATTAGTTCAAATTTTGGCCACCAGGTGCAAATCTGGCGCTGTGTATGCAAGGAAGACCTACAAATATTTCCATGTGCAATGGACTAGGAATAGAACTTGGGTAGAAAAGGTGAAACCAGTGAGAAAGGCATAATATTATAATCAACCACTACTTGAACAATTTGTTCAATATGAGCACGGGAGATGTTAATGAGATGCCGTATAGTGCTATATTTTCAGCTTCGGGCTGAAATTGAGACCACTGTTTTTCGAGTGTAAATCAGCTCCGCGTTAATGCATAATCATATCTACTAAGTTTCGCTGTGATACGATAATGGACCTCTGTGAGTAGGTGCACTTACAGCTGCCCAGTATTAGATTTCCTGATGACATCGCGATCACTGCAGACGCTTGAGAAGAAAAGAACAGAAAATTCAAGTCCAATCACCCACTCTTAAGCTATGGAAATTATAGGAGAAGAAAGAGAAAGCAAAAGCTGTGGTGCAACTGAAAAATATGGGAGCAGTTAAAAGGAACATAAAATTTGTGGTTCTTAGAACTGAGCAGGTGAAACAATTTTGTTGCCTCGGTAGTGTAATCACAGAGGAAAACAGATGCTTAATGGAAATGAGGGAACAGATAGCATTAGAAAAGCAGGCAGTTACACCATGTGATCAAAAGTATCCGAACATCTAAAAAACACACGTTTTTCATGTTAGGTGCATTGTGCTGCCACCTACTGCCAGACAGTCCATATCAGAGACCTCAGTAGTCATTAGACATCGTGAGAGAGCAGAATGGGGCGCTCCGCGGAACTCACGGACTTTGAACGTGGTCACGTGATTGTGTGCACTTGTGTCATACGTCTGTACCCGTAAACATCCCTAGGTGCACTGTTTCGGATGTGATGGTGAAGTGGCAACGTGAAGGCACACGTACAGCACAAAAGCGTACTGGCCGGCCTCGTCTGTTGACTGACAGTTGAAGAGGGTCGTAGTGTGTAATAGGCAGACATCTATCCAGACCATCACAAAGGAATTCCAAACTGCATCAGGACCCACTGCAAGTACTATGACAGTTACGCGGGAGGTGAGGAAAGGTGGATTTCATGGTCGAGTGGCTGCTCATAATCCACACATGTGCCGGTAAATGCCAAACGGCGCCTCAGTTGGTGTAAGGAGTGTAAACATTGGACGATTGAAGAGTGGAAAAACGTTGTGTGGAGTGACGAATCACGGTATACAATGTGGCTATCCGATGGCAGGGTGTTTGTATGGCGAAAGCCCAATGAACGTCATCTGCCAGCGTGTGTAGTGCCGACAGCAAAATTCGGAGGCTGTGGTGTTGTGGTGTGGTCGTGTTTTTCATGGAGGGGGCTTGCACCCTTTGTTTTGCGTGGCACTATCACAGCACAGGCCTACACTGATGTTTTAAGCACCTTCTTGCTTCCCACTGTTTAAGAGCAATTCGGGGATGGCTATTGCATCTTTCAATACGTTCGAGCACCTGTTCATAATGCATGGGCTGTGGCGGAGTGGTTTCACGACAGTAACATTCATGCAATGGACTGGCCTGCACAGAGTCCTGACTTGAATCCTATAGAACTGCTTTGGGATGTTTTGGAACGCCGACTTCGTGCCAGGCCTCACCGACCGACATCGATACCTCTCCTCAGTGCAGCACTAAGTGAAGAATAGGCTGCCATTCCCCAAGAAACCTTCCAGCACCTGATTGAACGTGTGGCTACGAGAGTGGAAGCTGTCATCAAGCCTAACGTTGGGCCAACACCGTATTCGATTTCAATATTACCGATGGAGGGCGCCACGAGCTTGTAAGTCATTTCCAGCCAGGTGTCCGGATACTTTTGATCACGCAGCGTATGACAAAGAGAAGCATTTTACCCAGCGAACACGTGAATACAGGTGTCAGAAAATTCTTTGCAAAATCATTTGTATGGAGTAGACTGCTCAATAGAAGTGGAAGCTGGTCTCTGGGTGGATTGGAAGGAAATCGACTTAAAGCTGCTGGAGTGGGGATGGGCGGAAAGAAAAGAAAAGCTGACGTGGAAGTCTTGAGGGAAGTCAACGAAGAGAGAAGCTCATTAAAGAATGTGGAATAAAAAGAAAATTTATTGGGCATGTCATCAGACACAACACCTTCATCATTTTTCTGAAGGGAAAGTGCTGGGAAAGAAAGGAAGAGTACGATCTAGGAAGAAGTCGTGAAGGGAATAGGACGAGACTATTAGATGGATCTGAAACGAACAGCCGGTGACAGGAGAGAGCGTTTCCATCGAGAAGCCACTAACTTTTAGGACTATTATGACATCTGCATCTACATTTATACTCCGCAAGCCAACCAACGGTGTATGGCGGAGGGCACTTTACGTGCCACTGTCATTGCCTCCCTTTCCTGTTCCAGTCGCGTACGGTTCGCGGGAAGAACGACTGTCTGAAAGCCTCCGTGCGCGCTCTAATCTCTCTAATTTTACATTCGTGATCTCCTCGGGAGGTGTAAGTAGGGGGACGCAATATATTCGATACCTCATCCAGAAACGCACCCTCTCGAAACCTGGACATCGATTCAGAGCGCCTCTCTTGCAGTTTCTGCCACTTGAGTTTGATAAACATCTCCGTAACGCTATCGCGATTACCAAGTAACCCTGTGACGAAACTCGCCGCTCTTCTTCGAACCTTCTCTATCTCCTCCGTCAACCCAATCTGGTACGGATCCCACACTGATGAGCAATACTCGAGTATAGGTCGAACGAGTGTTTTGTAAGCCACCTCCTTTGTCGATGGACTACATTTTCTAAGGACTCTCCCAATGAATCTCAACCTGGTACACGCCTCACCAACAATTAATTTTATATGATCATTCCACTTCAAATCGTTGCGCACGCATACTCCCAGATATTTTACAGAAGTAACTGCTACCAGTGTTTGTTCCGCTATCATATAATCATACAATAAAGGATGGCGACTTTGATTCTGTTTCAATGAAGACAGGCCTAAATTATTTGGATTTTAAGAGAAACAGAGGAACAAATCTCTACAATTTGGCAAACTTAGTGACAAAGATTATTCTATGTATTGCTGAAACAGAACAAAAAGAGCCGAAGAAATTTATAAGAAAGCTATAATTGTGTCTCACAAAGAAGCGCTAGGTCAGCCCATCTGTTTGATAGATGAATTTAAGAAAAAATTGTGGTAAGTTCTGTGGGACCAAACTGGTTAGGTCGTTGGTCCCGAAGCTTACACTCTACTGATCTAACTTAAGCTAACTTACGCTAAGGACAACACACACACTCCCATGCCCGAGGGAGGACTCGAACCTCCGACGAACACTCTCACTGAAGCTGAAAGACGAAATTGAATAGGCCGGTCTTATGCTGAATCTGAAGAATACGAAACTTATGGCAACTACACCTACCAATGCGTGGGATATAGCAGGAGAAACCACGCGGGTAGTGACCACATTCAGTTATCTCGGTTCCCAGATCTCTGCTGATGGCGACTGCAGCCACGAAATCCGGAGACGCCTGTTGCTCGGTAGACAGGCGATGTCAAACCTCGACAAGGTTATAAGGTCCAGAGATATAACACTAGCAACAAAGATCCGTGTTGTGAGGGCTATGGTCTTTGCAGTTGTGATGTATGGATGTGAGACCTGGGCCATTAGAAAAGGCTGAACGGCGGAGAATTGACTCCTTCGAATTGTGGTGTTGGAGGAAACTTCTCAGAGTTCCATGGACTGCAAAGAGATCCAACAGATCAATATCGGACTAAATGAAACCAGATTTCTGCCTGGAAGGTCTAATGTTAAAACAAAAGCTGACCTACTTTGGACACACAATGCGAAGGCATGCCTCGCTGGAAAAAACATTAATGCTGGGGAAGATTGAAGGGACTGGAAGAAGACGACGTCATAGGATGAGATGGACCGATGGCATCACAGAAGCAATGTGTTCCAACCTGGAAGGTCTACGGGAGAAAGTGGCGTGATTTGGTTCATGGGGCCACGAAGAGTCGGAACCGACTAAACGAATAGAGAGAGAGAGAGAGAGAGAGAGAGAGAGAGAGAGAGAGAGAGAGAGAGAGAGAGAGAGAGATACAGAGAGAGACAGCTTCGTGAAATTTTCTGTATTCTGTATACGTCACTGCGTATAAAAACTTTATTCCTACCAAAATTAAGCGGTAAAGGTTATAAAATACCACTTTCGTGAAAATAAAATGTTGGAATACCAATTTGTGTATGTTACGAAATGTGGTAACAAGGGAACCTGCCATCGCACCCCCCTCAGATTTAGTTATACGTTGGCACAGTGGATAGGCCTTGAAAAACTGAACACAGATCAATCGAGAAAACAGGAAGAAGTTGTGTGGAAGAACGAAAAAAACAAACAAAATATACAAAGTGAGTAGTTCATGAAGATAGGTAACAGCAAGGATTGGATGAGCTCAGTAGCGTCGTGGTCCCGTAGTTAGCGGGAGCAGCTGCGGAATGTGAGGTCCTTGGTTCAAGTCTTCCCTTGAGCGAAAAGTTTAATTTTTCATTTTCAGGCGATTATCAAAGTTCAGGCACTCACACATAATCAACTTCGCTCTCCAAAATTCCAGGACATGTTCAGATTTGCTTGGACGTATGCAGGATTTGACGGTCTACACGCGGAAAAATTTGAAAACGTTAAAAACATATGTTTTGACAGAGCACAGGGAAAACTGTGCGACTGTGAAACTGCTGCATTCATTTGTTGCAGTTTAGGTGGCAAACTCTTATGTTTTCATCACTTTTTTGGTAGTGATTATCACATCTACAAGAAAACCTAAATCGGGCGAGGTAGAATAATCTTTTTACCCATTCTCCAAGTGTACAAGTTAGGTGGGTCGACAACATATTCCTGTCATGTGACGCACATGCCGTCACCAGTGTCGTATAGAATATATCAGACGTGTTCTCCTGTGGAGGAATCGGTCGACCTATGACCTTGCGATCAAATGTTTTCGGTTCCCATTGGAGAGGCACGTCCTTTCGTCTACTAATCGCACGGTTTTGCGGTGCGGTCGCAAAACACAGACACTAAACTTATTACAGTGAACAGAGACGTCAATGAACGAACGGACAGATCACAACTTTGCGAAAATAAAGAATGTAAACTTTTCACTCGAGGGAAGACGTGATCTAAGGACCTCTCTTTCCACAGCTGCTCACGTTAACCACGGCACCACGGCGCTCCTGAGCTCACACTATCCTTAAGCCTTCGGCACACGGACCGTGCTGCCGAACGTGAACGTTGAGCGTGCCAAGTTCACCGTGCTGCTGAACGCTCAGGAACGATGCGACACGGTACGTGGGGCCCAACGTGGTATACGCGATCGCAACGCACTCCAGCGGCAGTTTGAGGGATGATTCTAGTTCGTAAATCACACTGTTTAGCCAACGGGCGCGCGTAAAATTCCCACGCTAGCTCTATTAAAACGCACATTTCCTCCATCGTCCTCGAAAAGGAAAGTACCACGTCCAATCGATAAGGGCACAGGCTTATAAAAGTTCCATTACAAACAGTGCGGTACACATTTGGAACACTTCTCCGCATAAGATAAACATTATTTCATCATTCCCACATTTTAGTAAAATCCCAAGGTCAGTCTCACTGTTCCTACCCAGTAGCAGAATCTTTGCAACATGTAAATTACGAAGCGTAAAAGAAGAAGGAGGAAAATATCTTTATACAAGTAGCGCAAGCTGCCCAGTAGATTAAGCCAATCGAACAGTCACCGCTAAAAACAAGGTGAACTTATATTTACATGACATCAAATATTATTGCATATACTTATATTAAACTAACAATAAAGTATCGGAAGCTAATAAAAACGCGAATGTTAGGAAAAAAATTTGTAAGCGTTGAGACGCGAATCACTGCCTCAACAAAAAATTATCGGACAGACGTTACTCATAACGCTTTTTTTCTTTTTCTTTTTTTCGTTGTTGATCGTTGTGTTTGGTCGTTGCGGACGTCACATGACAGCCGTTAAAGTTCGTTTGTTGATCCTTCCACTCAGTTTTTTTTTTATTACAGAGGCCAACCAGCCCCCTGACATAAGTCGAGAATGGTATAGTTCCGCAACAGTTAACGTTAAACCATAAACATGCTTCTTGTTCTTAATCATATTATGTATCCCCTACTGAAAATGTTAATCATAGATAATTATGTTACTAACTGAAATTTAATTATAACAAGTGGTACCAAGAACAATGTGCTTTTGGGTGGATCTTCAGTGTGTCGCTGCCTTCAAACAGCCTACTCTCACAATACGCAAGTTACAATAATTCTTTTGCCACGAATATGATGTTTCTCGTTATTTTATTGGAACGAATCACACAACAACAGGTTTTCCAATGATTGTCAATTTGCTGGTGCTCAGAAACGGCATATATACGTATAGGCTTGAAATGAATGCCAATATGGCGCCTCACAACTCTGTGCTGAAGGGAGACGGCGTGTGTGTGACGTAGGTGGCGTTGAGCCATCTCATTGGTCAACGCTCAGACGCACGCTCGGAATATCTGACATGCCAGATATCGCTCGCCCCGTTCGGAAAGATTCCTGAACGTGCTATTCCACGCTATGACGTCAGAAATTCGGTACGCTGAACGCTCAACGTTCGGATGCACGGTCCGTGTGCCGTCTGCTTAAATGTTGCCTATCTTGCCCATGGACTACTCAGTTTGTATATTTTGCTTAAGTTTTCACAGTTCCACACAACTTCTTCCTGTTTTCTCGACTGATCTGTGTTCAGTTGTTCAAGGCCTATCCACTGTGCCAACTTATAACTAAATCTGAGGGGGGTGCGATGGGGAGATTCCCTTGTAAGAGTGCTACAACATTGCTCATTTTTACGGTACCTCAGTTACAGACGCCACTACCGCTAAGCTAGAATCTGTCGCTGGAAACGGAAACTGCGTGCGGACACGCAGGAAGCGCAACTAACGCTTCGCGTTGGCAACGTTGCACTCGACGGAGAGGAAAGAATGGGTCATTAGTTTCTGGACCGAGTCACGTGTTGGCGGACTAGCCCCAGAGAACACGAGGTTCTCCTATCAGCTTCCGCGGCGAGCGTCGGCCCCTGATGACGCAACCGTCGCCGGCTGGCGTGACCGGCGAGACGCCATCGCCCCATCCGTTGCATCAGCCGACCGTCTCCCTCCCCCCCCCCCCCTTGACCTCCCCCTCCCCCCTCCAGGGAAGGCACTCCACCCCACTCAGATGGCCGTCCGCTCAGTTTTATTGCCCGCCTTCCCCCTTCATGGCCAGCACGCCCAACTGGTGTGATCCGGTACTGCCTTCCTCCCGGCCTCTCTAATCCACCACCTGTCTCCTCCACACTAGACTCGGCCACTATATTTCGATACAGTGTATCGCTACGTGGAACTGTTTCGGTGTTTCGGAACGGCTGTGGTTCTCCGTTTCGAAACAGTGGTGTTTCATTCCGCCCCTGTCTCGGATAAATGGACCAGCCAGACGCAGAAACTTTATCGTTGTTTCAAAATAAGGCTGTTTCAGTCCACCTGTGCTTGGAACCGACTAATTGTATCAAAACCTTGATGTTTAATTCCCCTCTGTGTCGGACGAGATTCGGGGTCGGTACAGGTACTGAAACACAACATACCACTTCGTGAAACACTTTCAAGAGTGTCGAAATCTTTTTGACAAGCAATAGCATGAAGCTTAAGATATCCGAAAATAAAACTTCGTTTCTAGCTGATAGTCATATTCCGAAATGGCGTAACATCTGCTTTATAAACACTAACCAAGCAATAAAACAACGCATACTATTCACATTCAAAATAATGAACATGTGAAAATCATTGAGTTTATTGCACTTTTTGATAACATACGCTTCTCTGTTCATGTACAGTAATCATATTAAGACCGAGCGAGGTGGCGAAGTGGTAGCAGCACACTAGACTCTTATTCGAGGGATGACGGTTCAATCCCGTCTCCGGCCATCCTGATTTAGGTTTTCCGCGATTTCCCTAAATCGTTTCAGACAAATGCCGGGATGGTTCCTTTGAAAGGGCACGGCCGATTTCCTTCCCAATCCTTCCCTAACCCGAGCTTGCGCTCCGTCTCTAATGACCTCGTTGTCGACGGGACGTTAAAACACTAACCGAACCTAACCTAATCATACTAAGAAACGTAAGTAAGACTACAACATTTTGAATAAAAAAGGCTTAGAGTGACAGTTATTAGACATGTACTTAAATTTGATGTACGTATAACTGCAAACAATCTGTTTGACATATCACTGATAGCGTAATGGTGAACGGCAAGGGCTGGGAAGCATGGTGAATTTTTTATAGTAACGGTTAGAAACACCTTGAAAAGCAAAATTTTTTTCTGTTATTTTTTCTTATTAATTCGAATTATTTGGCATTGTTTGTGAGTCTATAGTCACTGTGCCTATTATCCACAATGATTCCCTTTGTGTGCATGAAAATTAGCAGGATGGGTATATTAGCCATACTAACGGAATGTGGGAATCCCAGTACCACATCCGTTTTTTCTGCTGTTTGCTCCCACCTCCAATTCCGTTCGTGGTGGCTCATCTGTCTTCAGCTATGGCTGTCCTCAGCCAGTTGAAAAGTATGAAAGTCACACGACACGAAAGCAGCGCATTTGCTGCAGGAGATACGAAACTCCCAAGATGCCTAAGTGATAGTTTCATACTTTCAGCGATATGATTAGCGCTCTCGCACGTCATTTGTGTTTATGTGGACATACTTGTACAGTGGACAGTCAAGATCGTAAAATAAATGTGTAGGTTTATTAGATTTCAAAAGACAAACTGTTTCACTGTTTCGAAACAGTGTATCGAAACATTACATTTTACTGTTTCATTTGTTTCGAAACAGTTATGTGTTTCAGTCTGCCCATCTCTATTCCACACTGAGCACTCATCTTGCAGCTCCTATATGATCCACGGCTGACCATCGAAACTGCACGAAACACCGCGTCTGATAACAAGTAACGAAATTTCAGTTACAGTGCCGAAAAAAAGGACAAACTCTCGTATTGAAATGTCAGCTGACAGGCAGTTCATCATTGTATAATAACAAATTCACACGAAATGAAACACACACGTCACACTAATGGGAGTCCAAAAAGTCACATCACTATACAGCTGTGAGTCGCTACATTTCCGAAGTTTTTACCTTCGGGTGCAATCTGATACAAGCAGTACGCACCGCCTCCCACCCTGGCCCAGGGTGGGGGGGGAGGGTGGAGGTGTGGCGGGGGGGGGGGGGGGTAAGGCAACCTGGGGTATCTGCCCCAGGCGGCAATTTCAGGGGGCGCCAAATTCCTACTCTTGAAGAAAAAAAAGAAACATTGTTGTTGATAATTCTTCCAGGTTATATGGCCGTGGTCCATGGAATTCTTCTATTCCCAACGTTTCGTCCAATACTACGTTGGACATCTTCAGAGGTATGGCTGGTCCTGCTGAGTCCTCCCTTCATTGTATGATTAAAAGAAACCCCGTTTCACAAAACGCCTAGTAACCAGCGCACGTTGCTCTCCTGATTACTCATATGATTTTGGAATGCATACCTGTTGGTTTTTGAACATTTATGAAGACATCCTAAGTTGACTTCTGAACGTAATAAGTTGGTTTTTGAATGTGTGCATAGTGTACGTGATGTCTCTGCCAGGGGAATCCCCATCCCATCTGGAAATAAGAAACTTTGCCACAGACAAAAGGGGACTAGACTATACGAGCTGAGCCGGATAATCCCGAACAGGTTAATGCCAAACCCTGTTTGTTTATATGGTTGACTGCGTGTGTGGATGTTATAGTTACTAGCTAAATCCGATTCAGACCACCAGAGTGGAAAACAAAACGGCAGACGGGAATAGCAGGTAAGAAAGATTACATATTATCTTCTCGGCATATCCAACAAAATGAAATTTTGACAGAAAATTTGTGCTACATCGCTACACGCCAGTTGTATAGTCCCTGGTTAGCAGTAATAATGCCTAACTAGAGTATTCTATCGCTCTATCGCTTGCGCCTTTGTCCTGCATTGTGTGTGGGTTTTGTGTGGTTAAATCGGATGTGGTATGTTAATGTGAAGGGGTGGCCGGATGGCCTTCCTGCTGCCACCCCGTGACCCCCAGGGCGGAATCAGAATACCCCCATCTGTCTGCGTCCAGTGGAAATCATGGAAAGGTGCGGATGTGTTGCAAATGACTGCGAGTCGTGTAACTGTGTCGGGACGAGGGGACCAGCCCTGTATTCACCTAGAGGGATGTGGAAAACCGCCTAAAAACTACTGCCAGGTTGGCCGGCACACCGCCCGTCGTCGTTAATCCGGATTCGATCCGGTGCCGGCGCACCTACCCGACTCCAGGAAGCAGCGAGTTAAAGCTCTCGGCTAACCTGGCAGGTCTGAATGCCTAACCGGAGAATATACACGGGATAACAGAACCGGTGGTTCTGGCACGGTCACCTAAGTTAACCAGAGAATAAGTTTTCACAATGATAGGAATAGCTATAGAATTAGTAATGAGAAGATTGTTTCTTAGAATGAGGAAGAGAAGAAACGTTCACATTACACAAATTCCATCGAAGGTTACGGCGATTCCAAATTTATATAAAAAATTCTTAGTACTATTACTTTTTGATCTGACGTTTGAGAAACTGGATGATATGAATGAAATGTGAAACTATTGCCTAACATAAAACTTTTTGATTCTAGTAGGCTTAATAGGCATTTGATGTTGCTACTTCGTGAATAATATTCTGGTGTATAATTAATGTAAATTGGGTTAATAAGAACGACCTTTTGTGCTAAACCAGTCTCGCTTATTTGGCATGTGTTACAACTGGTGCAATACTTGAAAGGCCTATTGCGTTTTATCTAGGAGAAAGTGACAAATAGACGTAATGAAATCGAGAAACCAGAGCGGTCTTGAGTACTATTCATATTAACAGCCTTTTCAGTATTAGACAAGGACATGGCTCTGAGCACTATAGCACTTAACTTCTGAGGTCATCAGTCCCCTAGAACTTAGAACTACTTAAACCTAAGGACATCACACACATCCATGCCCGAGGCAGGATTCGAACCTGCGACCGTAGCGGTCGCGCCCTTCCAGGGCCTAGAACCGCTCGACCACTACGGGCGGCTGTTGACCTGTCATGTGGCAAAATGTTTGACGGACTTTAATGAGGCAATAGATTCTTTCGCAGAAAGGAAAGCACTCCCGCCGTGTAGAGCTGTAACAAGATTAGAGAAAAAAAATGCTGGGACCTAAGGACCGAATAAATGTGTACTGTCTTGCTTGTCTCTTATCTTTACTGGTTTTAAGTTTACTATATTTAATTTTATGTCCCATAAAAGAGAAAGATATTAGCTAATAGGCAATAAAGAGTGCAAATTTTAGAGTCGTTACTCTTCCGGTCACAAATAATGTCAGGCAGTATTAACTGTGAGGTTTCTTTTTTTTTTTTTTTTTTTTTTTTTTTTTTTTTTTTTTTTTTTGTAATGGGGAAGGAAGTAGGATATCAAAACGGATGACTGGGAGCAAGAGAGACATCACAGAACAATTTAATTTTCACTGCCTTGAATATACACTACTGGCCATTAAAATTGCTACACCACGAAGCTGACGTGCTACCGACAGTAAGAAGATGCTATGATACGCAAATGATTAGCTTTTCAGAGCATTCACACAAGGTTGGCGCCGGTGGCGACACCTACAACGTGCTGACATGACGAAAGTTTCCATCCGATTTCTCATACACAAACAGCAGTTGACCGGCATTGCCTGGTGAAACGTTGCTGCGATGCCTCGTGTAAGGAGGGGAAATGCGTACCATTACGTTTCCGACTTTGATAAAGGTCGGATTGTAGCCTATCGCGATTTCGGTTTATCGTATCGAGACATTGCTGCTCGCGTTGGTCGAAATCCAATGCCTGTTAGCAGAATATGGAATCGGTGGCTTCAGGAGGGTAATACGGAACGCCGTGCTGGATCCCAAAGGCCTAGCAGTCGAGATGACAGGCGTCTTATCCGCACGGCTGTAAGGGATCGTGCAGCCACGTCTCGATCCCTGAGTCAACAGATGGGGACGTTTGCAAGACAACAACCATCTGCACGAACAGTTCGACGACGTTTGCAGCAGCACGGACTATCAGCTCGGAGACCGTGGCTGCGGTTACACTTGACGCTGCATCACAGACAGGAGCGCCTGCGATCGTGTACTCGACGACGAACCTGGGTGCATGGATGGCAAAACGTCATTTTTTCGGATTAATTCAGGTTGTGTTTACAACATCGCGGTGGTCGCATCCGTGTTTGGCGACATCGCGGTGACCGCAAATTGGAAGCGTGTATTCGTCGTCGCCATACTGGCATATCATCCGGCGTGACGATATGGGGTGCCATCGGTTACACGTGTCGGTCACCTCTTGTTCGCATTGACGACACTTTGAACAGTGGACGTTATATTTCAGATGTGTTACGACCCGTGGCTCTACCCTTCATCCGATGCCTGCGAAACCCTACATTTCAGCAGGATAATGCACGACCGCATGTTGCAGGTCGTGTACGGGCCTTTCTGGATACAGTAAATGTTTGACTGCTGCCCTGGCCAGCACATTCTCCAGATCTCTCACCGATTGAAAACGTCTGGTCAATGGTGGCCGAGCAACGGGCTCGTCACAATACGCCAGTCACTACCCTTGATGGACTGTGGTATCGTGTTGAAGCTGCATGGGTACCTGTACACGCCATCCAAGCTCTTTTTGACTCAATGCCCAGGCGTATCAAGGCCGTTATTATGGCCAGAGGTGGTTGTTCCGGGTGCTGATTTCTCAGGATCTATGCACCCAAACTGCCTGAAAATGTATTCACATGTCAGTTTTAGTATAATATATTTGTCCAATGAATAACTGTTTATCATCTGCATTTCTTGTTGGTGTAGCAATTTTAATGGCCAGTAGTGTATATACACGAAGATAGTAACTGTTCTCGAAAGAATAGGTACCATGGATGACCGTGCAGCTCCTCTAGAATAAATAATAATCAATTGACACCCTCAGCTGCCGACAGCGCAGGTCCCGGGTTTGAGTCCTGGTCGGGTCACACATTTTCAGCTTTCCCCATCGAGATATTTCAGGAATATCTGTCGGCAGCTGAGGGTTTCGATTGATTATCATTTATTCTAGAGAAGCTGCACGGTCATCAATGGTATCTGTTCTTTCGAGAACAGTTACTATCTTCATATGTATACGTTTGAACTATGACTTGAGAGTGTATCCACAGAATTACCATAACTTTCGCCATTGTGGGGCTCTGGAGCGTCACCTGCGACCAGCTTTGCGAAAGAAGCGGCGACACTTTCTGCGCAACCCGCCCAACATTTAACACGTCGAGGGCCGGCCGGGATGGCCGAGCGATTCTAGGCGCCAAAGTCTGGAACTGCGCGACGCTACGGTCGCAGGTTCGAGTCCTGCCTCGGGCATGGATGTGTGTGATGTCCTTAGGTTAGTTAGGTTTAAGTAGTTCTAAGTCTAGGGGACTGATGACCTCAGAAGTTAAGATGCCAAAGAAAGCGTGTGCTGCAATTACACACTTCAACAAAAGTTTACCATCCCCTCGGTTCCGAGAGTCCCGGAACCTGTACAGAAAATTGCAATAGAGATCAACATAAACATCATTTCCGCCCTTTTTATTGCTCATGAAAGCCACACATTGCTTGTTGTACCACCATACAGCGAGACCTTCAGAGGTGGTGGTCCAGATTGCTGTGCACACCGGTACCTCTAATACCTAGTAGCACGTCCTCTTCCATTGATGGATGCCTGTATTCGTCGTGGCAAAATATCCACTCCCCCCTCCCCCCCCCCCCCAACATTGACCCTTGGACCTTGCCGTTGGTGGGGAGGCTTGCGTGCCTCAGCGATACAGATAGCCGTACCGTAGGTGCAACCACAACGGAGGGGTAACTGTTGAGAGGCCAGACAAACGTGTGGTTCCTGAAGAGGGGCAGCAGCCTTCTCAGTAGTTGCAGGGGCAACAGTCTAGATGATTGACTGATCTGCCCTTGTAACACTAACCAAAACGGCCTTGCTGTGCTGGTACTGCGAACGGCTGAAAACAAGGGGAAACTACGGCCGTAATTTTTCCCGAAGGCATGCAGCTTTACTGTATGACAGCGGGATTGCCCTGTTGCTGGACGCTCTGAACAACGCATGCCTTCGAGGTCTTCCTGCATCACCACGATGCCTCTTTCGACAAAGCCGCCGGTGAATTGCTGTAAACGTTCGCGGGCGCGGTTGGCGTCTTGCTGGGTGCCGTTCCTCATACAACCGTCGCGCTTCATGCGCCCTACCGTCGGCTAGTCCATAAACAAAAACCATATCTTGTTCATAGCCTTCGCGCTATGGCCATATCTAGTTGTCCTTCAAACGAATACTGTGCCGCCCTACTTACTGTGTGACTAAACCACAGGTGACGTTTGTGTGCTCCGAAGCGAAGCTTACGTGTGAATGCCTCCGACGTGAGGTGGAGGCAAACGTGAAGACACGTGTGCGTATCACATTGGGGCAGTGACGGGCAGAGGGACGTTTGTATGTGAGATCCGACAACCGCAGCGCTGCCCGTAAAGCGACGAACGGCAACGGGGTAATCCCCGACGGCCAATCGGAGCACGTGGCGCCAAGTTTCCGCAGTTTAAAAATGTTGCAGGAATGAAAAAAAAAAAAAAATCAAAGTCGACATGAAGTAACAATACGAGTCAAGATAGACGTAACGGAACTAGAATAGCGTATTTGCCTCTATTGGTTACGGTAGAGAGATCGATCTTTTGGTTCCGTCTGTATATTTATATATAATATTTGCATGAATAAAGGCTGGGCGAGTGTAGAGCTATCGTTAAAAACGCACGCCGCGCAATTTGTTACGATTTGGACGATCATAATAATAATAACATGCTCTTGAATACAAGTAAAATATAACGGCGATACTTGTTTAGTGTTATTGGAAATAATATGTAGTAAATTAATGAGTTAGGTAGCCGATCCTATAAGAAGAGATGAAATTAGGCATTTTGAGGTGTCATTTTTTAGTTTACTTTCATAAATAAACAAGTAAAGTAGTGGTAATTGTGCGTTGTGAAAAAAATATAGGGGCGAGTTTTAAATAACTAAGGTATACAATCAAAGTAAGAAAAGGACATTTAGTTACACGAAATCGCGGATAGCGAAGTGTGGTCATTAAATTGAGTACACCTACAGGGCGGTCAATTCCGGGATAAATCTATACGCACCTAACTTCTACGCGAACTCTTAATAATAGCGGATCGGAGAGGAAATGTGTAATTCTCTTACGCCTAACAAACTTTCGTGGAGGGCGGTGGCTAAACTAGAAGAGTCAATAACAAAATACTGTAGCATTATCATTGACTGATGGTGTCGAGCAACCAAAACTGTTCATCAAAGGGTCTCGATGGAACTTGGGAGTTAGGGTTGAGGCACTCGCATATACTCCACATCAGGGTGTGAATGAGTGGTGAATGCGAAATAAAACTGCGAACAAAGTTACATTAAATAAAACAGAAGAAACAAGACAGTTTGGTCGTATCTGTTACAATTCCATAAACTGTAACATTTCTTATCGTTGTACGAAGCCTTTATAGATGATCATGACAATTTGCTTCCAAGGGATCTCACCGAGCGAGGTGGCGCAGTGGTTAGACACTGGACTTGCATTCGGGAGGACGACGGTTCAATCCCACGTCCGGCCATCCTGATTTAGGTTTTCCGTCATTTCTCTAAATCACTCCAGGCAAATGCCGGGGTGGTTCCTCTGAAAGGACACGGCCGACTTCCTTCCCCATCCTTCCCTAAACCGATGAGACCGATGACTTCGCTGTCTGGTCTCCTTCCCCAAAACAACCAACCAACCAAGGGATCTCGTTACGAGTTAAGTTTAGGGGACCTGGTCAGGAGGGGGTAGTTCGTAGATCCTAACTGCAGCAGCTATTCTGGAATCAGGTGCTACCGCGACCGTTGTGTGTTCTCAATGACTTAAGGTTACCACATCTCATGCTCTAAGATCGACGCGCCTTTCCACTTGGTATTACGGTGCCTCACGGCAACAACGTCGAAGGAAGATGCGGTAGAAAGTGTTCCGGACGAGTCCGACATGTGACGAAACCCAGCGGCGGACACCTCTTATTGTGCTACTTACATGCAGTCGCCTTTGTTAGCAAAGTGGTTATCGCTTAGCGTGAGCGTGCATCGTTTTCCTTTCAGTTCCTGCTCTGGCGGAGATAAGCAGGCTGCTAGCTCGATGAACAGAATATCTAATAATAAATCAATACTTGAATACCGAGCGAGGTGACGCGATAGTTAACACAGTTGGCTGGCATTCGGGAGGACGGCGTTCAAACCAGCGTCCGGGAAACCTCTTTTAGGTTTTCCGTGATTTCCCTAAATCGCTTCGGGCGAATGCCGAGATGGTTCCTTTGGAACGTCGCAGACGACTTCCTTGCCCATCCTTCCACAGTCCGAATGGACCGCTGACCTAGCTGTTTGGTGCTCTCCCCCTCCAAACAGTCCAACGAACCAATACTTACGTATACGGCTCTGAAATGGCCAGTGTGATTACACTATCCAGCCGATACTCTTACAGGCAGCAATGTCTATGTTCTATCCGTCGATACATCAATAGGTCTTTCGACACATCTGTACGCAATAACGATGTTGCTGTTGCTGTTGTGGTCTTCAGTCCTGAAACTGGTTTGATGCAGCTCTCCATGCTACTCTATCCTGTGCAAGCTTCTTCATCTCCCAGTACCTACTGCAGCCTACATCCTTCTGAATCTGCTTAGTGTATTCATCTCGTGGTCTCCCTCTACGATTTTTATCCTCCACGCTGCCCTCCAATACTAAATTGGTGATCCCTTGATGCCTCAGAACATCTCCTACCAACCGATCCCTTCTTCTGGTCAAGTTGTGCCACAAATTCCTCTTCTCCCCAATTCTATTCAATACCTCCTCATTAGTTAACGTGATCTACCCATCTAATCTTCAGCATTCTTCTGTAGCACCACATTTCGAAAGCTTCTATTCTTTTCCTGTCCAAACTATTTATCGTCCATGTTTCACTTTCATACATGGCTACACTCCATACAAATACTTTCAGAAACAACTTCCTGAGACACTTAAATCTATACTCGATGTTAACAAACTTCTCTTCTTCAGAAACGCTTTTCTTGCCATTGCCAGTCTACATTTTATATCCTCTCTACTTCGACCATCATCAGTTATTTTGCTCCCCAAATAGCAAAACTCCTTTACTACTTTAAGTGTCTCACTTCCTAATCTAATTCCCTCAGCATCACCCGACTTAATTCGACTACATTCCATTATCCTCGTTTTGCTTTTGTTGATGTTCATCTTATATCCTCCTTTCAAGACACTATCCATTCCGTTCAACTGCTCTTCCAAGTCCTTTGCTGTCTCTCACAGAATTACAGTGTTATTAGCGACCCTCAAAGTTTTTATTTCTTCTCCATGGATTTTAATACCTACTCCGAATTTTTCTTTTGTTTGCGTCACTGCTTGCTCAATATACAGATTGAATAACATCGGAGATAGACTACAGCCCTGTCTCACTCCCTTCCCCACCACTGCCTCCCTTTCATGCCCCTCGACTCTTATAACTGCCATCTGGTTTCTGTACAAATTGTAAATAGCCTTTCGCTCCCTGTATTATTTTAAAAGTCGATATATCGGAAACGTTAGTTTTAACAATATGGCGTGTTCAAAAAGTCTCTCCGCAGTGCCCTATGTTGTTAGCCGCGCCTGCCTGGGTCACTTCCCTTCAAGTGGACTCTCCCAACATCCCACTGTCCCGTTCATCTCAGCCAGCGTCAGTAGCATCGTTGGTGTGTGTCGTCACGTGTTGACGTCAACGTTTAAGTTTAGTTCCTCTGTTCGTTTTTGTTACTATTAAAATGCTAACCATGAAGAACGTTTGTTTTATTCGAACAAGTATTCAAAGCTGGCGGTAAATACACAGTTTCAGTTCGTCAAACATTTAATTTAGTTTCTCCGGAGACAATACTCCCACATCACGATACGGCTTCGGTGACAGATGCACCGAGAAGTTTGTCTGAGGACAAACTTCTCGATATTTCCGATAAAATGTCCGCAAATCCTAACAAGTCAGTAAGAAAACTCGCCCAGGAAATCGATGTTAGTGTCAGAACGACCCACACAGCTGTAAGGAAGAAATTAGAACTTTTGCCATACAAAGTGACAGCCGTGCAAGAACTGAAAAATAATTATTTACGGCAAGAGACTGCATTGTTGTGAATGGTTCAAAAATTTCGTTCAACAACATGGAAGGGATATTCGTAATGAAACGTTTTTCACTGATGAGACGCGGTTTCATTTACCCAGGTACATGAACTCGCAAAATTCTCGTATGTGGAGTACCGCAAAGCCATTGTGTATTCATGAGTAACCACATCATTGTGTGAAAATAGGAGTTTGGATTGCAATTTCTAGACGTCGGATTGTTGGTCTCTTATTTTTCAACTAAACGATACACGCACAACGATACTGCAGTCATATTCTGTACCCATTCGTAGGAGAACTTGTGTTAAGTGAAATACTGAACGGTTATTTTCAGGAAGATGGTGCAACCACGCATACAGCTCACGTTTCAATGTCACTGCTTGCTGATGTTTTTGGTGACCGCTTAATTTTACAGCGACTTTGGCCTCCGCCATCGCCTGTCCTAACACCACCTGACTTTTTCTTCTGCGGTGCAGCGAAAACACCTGTATATAAAAACCGTCTAAAATCAATCGATGAATTGAAAACTGCAATATCCACTTTCACTGCTTCCGTTACAGAATAAATGTTACAGCTTGTGTTTGGAAACATGATTAGACGAATTGAATTGTGTATTCAACAACTGGGGGACACTTTCAACATTTAATGTGAAAATTTGTAAGTAAAAATGAATATTCAGTAAATTAATAAGTTGTATTTGAGTGAGATTCATTTCGGTATATTCACTGCCGCATATGGAACTTACGGCTATCATACGGCCCTGCGGAGAGACTTTTTGATCACCCCATATCAACAACCCTATTCCACATGCGCCCATTGCCTGCCTCTAAACCGCCGAGCGGTTCACCGTGAGTCCGGCAAGCAACACAGTGTCACATTCTACATTCAAATGCCAAAGAAGCTGACATAAGCATGCGTATTTAAATAGAGAATACGTAAACGGGCAGAATACGGCGCTGCCATCTGCAACGGCTATACAGGGTGGAGAAAAGTTGTGTCACGAAATTTAAATCCTGGATAGTTGATGCCAGTAGGAACCAAAATTACTAATGTTGTGTAAGTGGACAACGCAACATTTTTAAACTGCGGAAACTTGGCGCCAGGTGCTCCGATTGGCCGTCGGGGATTACCCCGTTGCCGTTCGTCGCTTTACGGTCAGCGCTGCGGTTGTCGGATCTCACATACAAACGTCCCTCTGCCCGTCACTGCCCCAATGTGATACGCACACGTGTCTTCACGTTTGCCTCCACCTCACGTCGGAGGCATTCACACGTAAGCTTCGCTTCGGAGCACACACACGCCACCTGTGGTTTAGTCACACAGTAAGTAGGGCGGCACAGTATTCGTTTGAAGGACAACTAGATATGGCCATAGCGCGTAGGCTATGAACAAGATATGGTTTTTGTTTATGGAATAGCCGACGGTAGGGCGCATGAAGCGCGACGGTTGTATGAGGAACGGCACCCAGCAAGACGCCAAGCGCACACGCGAACGTTTACAGCAGTTCACCGGCGGCTTGGCGAAAGAGGCTCGTTAGTGGGATATCGTGGTGGTGCAGGAAGACCTCGAAGGCATGCGTTGTTCAGAGCGTCCAGCAACAGGGCAATCCCGCTGTCATTCAGAGCGCGTGGCGCCAAGTTTCCGTAGTTTAAAAATGTTGCGTTGTCGACTTACACAACGTTAGTAATTTTGGTTCCCAGATGGCAACCCAGTTCTAAGCAAAGAAGAGAAGGCAGAAAGGTGGAAGGAGTATATAGAAGGTTTATACAAGGGCGATGTACTTGAGGACAATATTATGGAAATGGAAGAGGATGTAGATGAAGACAAAATGGGAGATAAGATACTGCGTGAAGAGTTTGACAGAGCTCTCAAAGACCTGAGTCGAAACAAGGCTCCCGGAGTAGACAACATTCCATTAGAACTACTGACGGCCTTGGGAGAGCCAGTCATGACAAAACTCTACCAGCTGGTGAGCAAGATGTATGAGACCCTCAGACTTCAAGAAGAATATAATAATTCCAATCCCAAAGAAAGCAGGTGCTGACAGATATGAAAATTACCGAACAATCAGTTTAATAAGCCACAGCTGCAAAATATTAACACGAATTCTTTATAGACGAATGGAAAAACTAGTAGAAGCTGACTTCGGGGATGATCAGTTTGGATTCCGTAGAAACACTGGAACACGTGAGGCAATACTGACCTTACGACTTATCTTAGAAGAAACATTAAGGAAAGGCAAACCTACGTTTCTAGCATTTGTAGGCTTAGAGAAAGCTTTTGACAATGTTGACTGGAATACTCTCTTTCAAATTCTGAAGGTGGCAAGCGTAAAATACAGGGAGCGAAAGACTATTTACAATTTGTACAGAAACCAGATGGCAGTCATAAGAGTCGAGGGGCATGAAAGGGAAGCAGTGGTTGGGAAAGGAGTGAG
This sequence comes from Schistocerca gregaria, assembly GCF_023897955.1. Classification (NCBI taxonomy): domain Eukaryota; kingdom Metazoa; phylum Arthropoda; class Insecta; order Orthoptera; family Acrididae; genus Schistocerca; species Schistocerca gregaria. The sequence continues at coordinate 58,417,156 of NC_064930.1, read as the reverse complement.
ACAGGGTTGTAGCCTCTCCCCGATGTTATTCAATCTGTATATTGAGCAAGCAGTAAAGGAAACAAAAGAAAAATTTGGAGTAGGTATTAAAATTCATGGAGAAGAAGTAAAAACTTTGAGGTTCGCCGATGACATTGTAATTGTGTCAGAGACGGCAAAGGACTTGGAAGAGCAGTTGAACGGAATGGACAGTGTCTTGAAAGGAGGATATAAGATGAACATCAACAAAAGCAAAATGAGGATAATGGAATGTAGTCCAATTAAATCGGGTGATGCTGAGGGAATTAGATTAGGAAATGAGACACTTAAAGTAGTAAAGGAGTTTTGCTATTTAGGAAGTAAAATAACTGATGATGGTCGAAGTAGAGAGGATATAAAATGTAGACTGGCAATGGCAAGGAAAGCGATTCTGAAGAATATAGATTTATGTATCAGGAAGTCGTTTCTGAAAGTATTTGTATGGAGTGTAGCCATGCATGGAAGTGAAACATGGACGATAACTAGTTTGGACAAGAAGAGAATAGAAGCTTTCGAAATGTGGTGCTACAGAAGAATGCTGAAGATAAGGTGGATAGATCACGTAACTAAGGAGGAGGTATTGAATAGGAGTGGGGAGAAGAGAAGTTTGTGGCACAACTTGACTAGAAGAAGGGATCGGTTGGTAGGACATATTTTAAGGCCTTAAGGGATCACAACTTTAGCATTGGAGGGCAGCGTGGAGGGTAAAAATCGTAGACGGAGACCAAGAGATGAATACACTAAGCAGATTCAGAAGGATGTAGGTTGCAGTAGGTACTGGGAGATGAAGAAGCTTGCACAGGATAGAGTAGCATGGAGAGCTGCATCAAACCAGTCTCACGACTGAAGACAACAACAACAACAACTGGCATCAACTATCCAGGATTAAAATTTCATGACACAACTTTTCGCCACCCTGTATAAGACAACAAGTGTCAGGCGCACTTGTTAGGTAGGTTATTTTATGTTACTTCAACTGGGGGCCCAAGAAACGACGGAGAGGCTCCGTCCCCGCCACAGCCGCAGTGGTCCACAACCCCACGACGACTACCGCAGTCCACTTCACCGCTCCGCCGCCGAACTCCGAACCCAAGGTTATTGTGCGGTTCGGCTCTCGGTGGATGCTCCAGGGGACGTCTCACACCAGACGAGTGTAAACCCTATGTTTGCGTGGTAGAATAATGGTGGTGTACGCGTACGTCGAGAACTTGTTTGCACAGCAATCGCCGACATAGTGTAGCTGAGGCGGAATAAGGGGAACCAGCCTGCATTCGCCGAGGCAGGTGGAAAACCACCTAAAAACCATGCACAGACTGGCTCGCTCACCGGACCTCGACACTAACCCGCCAGGCGGATTCGTGCCGGGGACCGCCCGGAAATTTTGGGTAGGTTACTGCTCCTATAATGGCAGGTTATCAAGATTTAAGGGAGTTTGAACGTAGTGTTAGTCGACGCACGAGCGATGGGACACAGCATCTCCGAGGTAGCGAAGAAATGGGGATTTTCACATATCACCATTTCACGAGTGTACCGTGAACATCAGGAATCTGGTAAAACATCAAATCCTTGACACCGCTGCGGTTGGAAAAATATCGTGCAACAACGGCACCCACGACGACGGAAGAGAATCGTTGAATGTGACGCAAGTGCAATCCTTCGGCAAATTGCTGCAGATTTCAATGGTGTGCCATCAGCAAGTGTCAGCGTGCCAACTGTTCAACGATATGCGCTTTCGGAGCCGAAGGCCCGCTCTTGTACCCTTGACGTTTCCACGACACAAAGCTTTACACCACTTGTGGGCTCATCAACACTGACATCGGACTGTTGACGACTGGAAACATGTTGGCTGGTCGGACGAGTCTCGTTCCCGGTTGTATCGAGTGGATAGATGTGTAAAGGTATGGACGCAACCTCATGAATCCATAGACCATGAGCCGGCCGGAGTGGCCGAGCGGTTCTAGGCGCTACAGTCTGGAGCCACGCGACCGCTACTGTCGCACTTTCGAATCGTGCCTCAGGCATGGATGTCCTTGTGTTAGTTAGGTTTAAGTAGTTCGAAGTTCTAGGGGACTGATGACCACAGCATTTAAGTCCTCTAGTGCTCAGAGCCATTTGATCCATGGACCCTGCATGTCAACAGCGGACGGTTCAAGGTGGTGAAGGCTCTGTAATGGTGTGGGGCGTGTGCAGTTGGAGTGTGATTGGACCCCTGATACGTCTAGATACTTATTCAAATGGCTCTTAACACTATGGGACTTAACATCTGAAGTCATCAGTCCCCTAGAACTTAGAACTACTTACACCTAACTAACCTAAGGACATCACACACATCCATGCCCGAGGCAGGATTCGAGCTACGACCATAGCAGCAACGCGATTCCAGACTGAAGTGCCTAGAGCCGCTTGGCCTCAGTGGCCAGCTACGTCTAGATACGACTCTGACAGATGACACGTACAGTCTTAGACATAAAAAACTGACCGCCGGCCGGCTGCCACAGAGACCAAGGTCATCAATAACACCGACCGCCCCTGACGACGCTAATATGGATGCGGAAGGGTCAGGAGGAAGTGGTCTCTACTTCCTAGATGTTATCGTGCCACTGCCGGCACGGGAGCTCAGCATGTTCGGTCAGAGAACCGGTTGGCCTCTGTAATAAAAAAATGAGTGGAAGCAAAAAAATGGTTCAAATGGCTCTGAGCACTATGGGACTTAACAGCTGTGGTCATCAGTCCCCTAGAACTTAGAACTACTTAAACCTAACTAACCTAAGGACATCACACACATCCATGCCTGATGCAGGATTCGAACCTGCGACTGTAGCAGTCACGCGGTGCTGGACTGAGCCCCTTAACCGCGAGACCACCGCGGCCGGCTGAGTGGAAGCATCAACCACCGAACTTGAACAGGATGTCTTGTGACTTCCGCAACGAGCAAACACACAGACCAATAACGAAAAAACAAAACAAAAAAGTGGTAATCGTCGTGTCTTCTACAGTCTCGTGTTCGCGTCCAACCGCATTTTTTATTTTTGTTTTATCATATTTCGGCCCTCGTCTAAAGTTATGAGTGTGATTAAATATCGACGATAATTCGCTTCACATTCTGCCCACCACCAACAACGATACTTCCACAAACAATTCCGCAGCTCGTGGCTGCTTACTCTCGAGCGTTTCCTCGCGCTGCAGCGGCTACCGAGCGAGGTGACGCCGTAGTTAGGGAACTGGACTCGCATTCGGGAGGACGACGGTTCAAACCCGTCTCCGGCTATCCTGATTTAAGGTTCCGTGATTTCCCTAAATCGTTCAGGGAAATGCCGGAATGGTTGGTTCCTTTGAAAGGACACTGCCGATTTCCTTCTCCGAGCTTGTGCTCCGTCTCTAACGACCTGGTTGTGGACGGCACGTTGAACACTATCTCCTCGCCCTTCACCGGCCAGACGCCACCCACCGCCTGAAATCGGGGTGCCGCCCAGGTGACGCGCCAACTCCACGAGGACACCGGGATCCTGCCTCTCCGAGATAGGTACCGCACCATCGCCAAGAAGTTTTACGAGAAGGCGGGCCACTCCCGCAACCGGCTCATCCGAGGACTGGGCCAACAACCGCACCACAGGCCAACCATCTACATCTACATGACTACTCTGCAATTCACATTTAAGTGCTTGGCAGAGGGTTCATCGAACCACAATCATACTATCTCTCTACTATTCCACTCCCGAACAGCGAGCGGGAAAAACGAACACCTAAACCTTTCTGTTCGAGCTCTGATTTCTCTTATTTTATTTTGATGATCATTCCTACCTATGTAGGTTGGGCTCAACAAAATATTTTCGCATTCGGAAGAGAAAGTTGGTGACTGAAATTTCGTAAAAAGGTCTCGCCGCGACGAAAAACGTCTATGCTGTAATGACTTCCATCCCAACTCGCTTACCATATGTGCCACACTCTCTCCCCTATAACGCGATAATACAAAACGAGCTGCCCTTCTTTGCACCCTCTCGACGTCCTCCGTCAATCCCACCTGGTAAGGATCCCACACCGCGCAGCAATATTCTAACAGAGGACGAACGAGTGTAGTGTAAGCTGTCTCTTTAGTGGACTTGTTGCATCTTCTAAGTGTCCTGCCAATGAAACGCAACCTTTGGCTCGCCTTCCCGACAATATTATCTATGTGGTCCTTCCAACTGAAGTTGTTCGTAATTTTAACACCCAGGTACTTAGTTGAATTGACAGCCTTGAGAATTGTACTATTTATCGAGTAATCGTATTCCAACGTTCTTTTGGAACTCATGTGGATCATCTCACACTTTTCGTTATTTAGCGTCAACTGCCACCTGACACACCATACAGCAATCTTTTCTAAATCGCTTTGCAGCTGATACTGGTCTTCGGATGACCTTACTAGACGGTAAATTACAGCATCATCTGCGAACAACCTAAGAGAACTGCTCAGATTGTCACCCAGGTCATTTATATAGATCAGGGACAGTAGAGGTCCCAGGACGCTTCCCTGGGGAACACTTGATATCACTTCAGTTTTACTCGATGATTTGCCGTCTATTACTACGAACTGCGACCTTCCTGACAGGAAATCACGAATCCAGTCGCACAACTGAGACGATACCCCATAGCTCCGCAGCTTGATTAGAAGTCGCTTGTGAGGAACGGTGTCAAAAGCTTTCCGGAAATCTAGAAATACGGAATCAACTTGAGATCCCCTGTCGATAGCGGCCATTACTTCGTGCGAATAAAGAGCTAGCTGCGTTGCACAAGAGCGATGTTTTCTGAAGCGATGCTGATTACGTGTCAATAGATCGTTCCCTTCGAGGTGATTCATAATGTTTGAATACAGTATATGCTCCAAAACCCTACTGCAAACCGACGTCAATGATATAGGTCTGTAGTTAAATGGATTACTCCTACTACCCTTCTTGAACACTGGTTTCATCTGAAACAAGACGTCGTCTTCCTCTTGTCCTTATCCACATGGGGGCAGTAGTTTCAATGTAGTTAGTACTCTCCATAGTATCAACAATTTCACGAACGTTCCAGGTCCTGTATGCAATAACATCACGAGGATGGAAAGACTCCAAACCAGGCAAGTTAGCAGAGATAGAGCGAACAATTGCACATGTAAACCATCCTCCACCACTCTTCTCAGAAACTGAGGGATTAAGTTTTACTAATCCCCAGCAGAGTGTGTTATTTTTCTCTTACAGGTCACACCAGCATGGAAAATTCGACAAGTGTGTTAATGTATTTTTCTTTTCCCTTGCACGGGAACCGCAGCAATGACAAATCTGTCTAGACTGCACCATTCTCGAGCCAAGGATCGGCTCGTCTTTACAGCGTCAGCGTCAGCCCGCCCAGGTGAATGCCGCGCGACGCCGTCAGTGTATGTATCGACTGTCATGTTCGAATTTGAAAGTGTAGCATCGGCAACGCAATATTTACTTTTGGTACAATAGAGGCGTGAATGCACAACAGGCAGCTCGAAAGATTTGAACTGCGTGTAGAGCGAGTGCTTTTGCGAAGAATACGCCAGAAACAGGTGTTCTTGTCCCAACTAGAAGGACTTGTTCCTGGCAGGAATGATTTTCCACATTCTGGAAGTCTCGACTACTGATACAACTGATGGATTACCGTTTAACCATCGTGCGACATTTGCATTCAACAGGCAAGTTTCAGAACTCTGCTGTAGGAGTACTGGATGCTCTAATCCGAAACAACAAAAATCAACGAAGTGATTATTATTGAACGTCATCAGCATTCCTGTGCAGTACTGTTACTAGTGACGAGTTATGACGCCTTTGTCGTTAACTTCCTAAGACGAAATAAAAGGCTGAGCCCTACCAAAAGACGTAAACTCGAGCAAAGAGTAGTGTGAACGTAATATTTTCCATCTGATAGCTCCAAAAGTGTGTCTTGCACTACGAATTCTTCCCCAAGGGTGTGTCCAATCATAGCTAGAGCTTGTTGCCAACAACTAAAACACATTCCGGTCGCTGTGTATCTGTCTAATTAATCGGCGCATGTGTTGTTCAACAGACAGCAGTCGCCACTATGAAGGGAATGAATGACTGTGTGTGTGTGTGTGAGTGTGTGTGTGTGTGTGTGTGTGTGTGTGTATGTTGTTATTCACACACAATCTGAGCAATACTGTAAGGTGTCAGGCAAATCCAACTCCTTCCATGAAAACACTGACATGATAAGCAAATCCAGTAGTATGTCACATAGCTCCGAGTAAATCGTGACATTAAATTAACCAAAGTAATACGAGTAACGAGTGAGCAAATGGAATACCACAGACTAACACAAGAATGCCTAAATGCATGTCATACCTTCCCACCGTGAGACCGACGCAGTTCCGAGGGGAGAAACGAGGACAGAAGCCGAGAGCAAATCCGTGTTAAGCTAGAAGGCCCTACGATAAGGGACGGACTGGACACTCACTTTGCCAGCCTACCGCTAAGACCACACCACCCGCAAGTTTTAGCGTCAGACTTTTTCGCGTCTCTGTTACGTCAAGGGCCACCCCCCAGCCCATGTTAAAAGCTATAGCCCTGCAGAAAAACAGTATAGATCCTACGATAACGTTAAAAGGACCACACCAGCTGCAGGTTTTAGCGTGAGACTTTTTAGCGTCTGTGTTACGTTGCAAACTTTAAAAACATTGCCCCACCACGAAAAGTATAACGTTTCTCATTGGATAGACAGAATTTTTGTAGGCGGAGCTTAAGGTTATCATTGAGACCCTGATTGGTCAGATGAAAACACAGCCAGATAGTTTTTTAAACCAACTTCGGTAAATTCTAGTAAGGAGAAGTTAGGAGAGAGTTAGTTCCGAGACGGCGGGCTGGATGGCTGCTGCGCCGGCCGCTGCCGCCCTGACGCTGCCTAAACACCGACAAGGTAATGAACGCACGCGATGCCGCATTTTTGAGCGCATAAGGCTTCACTCAGAACTGCAGAAGTCTCATCTGTTACACACCTTTTTTGCGTAATGCTAGTGTCGATCGTCAATTAAAACTCATGGTGTTCACATTTGCCACTTTAAGTAAAAATCTGAAACGCGATGATTTTTCTTTTATACAGTTATTTAGAAGCCACTTCAGCCACTGTAATTTACGACAAGTTAGATAAGTAATTAAAGATAACTGAGGGTCACTGTAGACCATTTTGATAGTTTTCTCTCTTGTGAAACTTAATTTAAAGCTAGATTATAGATGTGATATGGTATAGGTCATCCTTCGATCGATTGGAGAACTTGGAAACCCACTCAGGGAATATCCGTTCACATTTTTGTTGAACGCAGTTGGTTTTTACCATCCTGTATTAAAACATTTCCTTTTATCAATAGTGTAATTTATAAACGATGATTTGTGAGTAGAATAAAATTTCCAATGGTAAACGTAAGTACTTTTTCGACGTTATTTTACTCGCTAACTAAAAATAGGAAAGCCTTGAACCTCTTGCACTACATTTAGTTAGTATTAAGATTCTTTTAGAGGGAGTGCAGTGGAGCTGATGCTGAGATCATTAAGTATTTGGTTATATCATCGCTAGTCTCACTGAACTCTTCTGAACTCTACATGTCATGTGTGGTCTGGCGTCTCCTTACCAGCAACAGGTCCCAGGTTCAAACTAGTTAATTCCCTAAAAAACACGCTCAGAGCGTCGTTGCGCGAAAGTGGTAGGGAGACACGGTATAGTACAATCAGACACCACCATGAATGTTTAGAATACTATCAACATTAAAGAGGGTAGCAACAATGAATATTGCACCAAAAATATGTGTAAAGTATTTTAATGTAATGGCTAGTTGCTACAAACTGGATTTTTCCCCAGCCCATGTCCTGCGTGTTACGGTAAGTGAGTAAGATGTATCAACCCCATAAATATCGTTAGCAGACACAGTGTGCTCTTGCTGTCTACACTCGCGACAACTGCAGCGATTAGCAGTGCCAAATGCCGCCGCGATTTGTTTATGTTCGCTGAGCGTGGACACTGCAGCGGACACTTTGCCGCAAGCAAAAAGAAATCGCCTTGGCTCTGACTGCAGAGAGCAGACATCACGGCCTGCATGTTCTGCTGGTAACAAACGTGAGACTCTAATCTCAGGTGCCACGGGGCAATTGGAACGGGAATCATGTCATTTGTCATCAGAATATTAACCAGTGATGAAACGTCCACTCTGTTTGAATCCCAAGAAAATAGGAACCTTCTCACAAAGGAATGTGAGGTGATTTCACAACATATCCAACACACAAAAATTAACTGCACAGCTATCACGCATGCAATAATGGCACACAAGCAAATATTATGCCTTGGAAGCGTATACTTCATATTTTCCCCTCATATCAGCGCACTACTTTTTTCGTATGAAGTGAGAAAATAAACACAAAAAACTAAAGTTTCTGACAAGATTGTAAGTCACTTCCTCTTCTTATATCATAGATTTTGTTTCAACACGAAGTGAAAAAAACACTATTGGCCATGAAAATTGCTACAATAAGAAGAAATGCAGATGGTAAACGGATATTCATTGGACAAATATATTGTACTAGAACTGACATGTGATTACATTGTCACGCAATTTGGGTGCATAGATCCTGCGAAATCAGAACCCAGAACAGCCACCTCTGGCCGTAATAACGGCCTTGATACGCCTGGGCATAGAGTCAAACAGAGCTCGGATGGCGTGTACAGGAACAGCTGCCCATGCAGCTTCTACACGATACCACAGTTCATCAAGAGTAGTGGCTGCTGTATTGTGACGAGCCAGTTGCACAGCCACCACTGACCAGACGTTTTCAAATGGTGAGAGATCTGGAGAATGTGCTGACCATGGCAGCAGTCGAACGTTTTCTGTATCCAGAAAGGCCGGAACAGGTCCTGCAACATGCGGTAGTGTATTATCCTGCTGAAATGTAGGGTTTCGCAGGGATCGAATGAAGAACGTCCACTGTTAAAAGTGCTGTCAATGCGAACAAGAGGTGACCGAGACGTGTAACCGATGGCACCCCATACCATCACGCCTGGTGATACGCCAGTACGGCGATGACGTATACAGGCTTCCAATGTGTGTTCACCGCGATGTCGCCAAACTCGGATGCGACCACCATGATGCTGTAAACATAACCTGGATTCATCCGAAAAAATGACGCTTTGCCATTCGTGCACCCAGGTTCGTCGTCGGGTACACCATCACAGGTGCTCCTGTCTGTGATGCAGCGTCAAGGGTAACCGCAGCCACGGTCTCCGAGCTGATAGTCCATGCTGCTGCAAACGTCGCCGAACTGTTCATGCAGATGGTTGTTGCCTTGCAAACGTCCCCATCTGTTGACTCAGGGATCGAGACGTGGCTGCACGATCCGTTACAGCCGTGCGGATAAGATGCCTTTCATCTCGACTGCTAGTGATACGAGGCCGTTGGGATCCAGCACGGCGTTCCGAATTACCCTCCTGAACCCACCGATTCCATATTCTGCTAACAGTTATTGGATCTCGACCAACGCGAGCAGCAATGTCACGATACGATAAACCGCAATGGCGATAGGTTACAATCCGACCTTTATCAAAGTCGGAAACGTGATGGTATGCATTTCTCCTTCTTACACGAAGCATCGCAACAACGTTTCACCAGGCAACGCCGCTCAACTGCTGTTTGTGTATGAGAAATGGGTTGGAAACTTTCGTCATGTCAGCACGTTGTAGGTGTCGCCACCGGCGCCAACCTTCTGTGGATGCTCTGAAAAGCTAACCATTTGCATATCAGAGCATCTTCTTCCTGTCGGTTAAATTTCGCGTCTGTAGCACGTCATCTTCGGCGTGTGGCAATTTTAATGGTTAGTAGTGTAGTATAGACTCGAATAAAAAACAGCCCACAGTTGCACTAATTATGTTTATTGTAAACTTTCTCCATGGTGTCTCCTGTAATAATATACAGGGTGTTTAAAAACGACCGGTATATTTGAAACGGCAATACAAACTAAACGAGCAGCGATAGAAATACACCGTTTGTTGCAATATGCTTGGGACAACAGTACATTTTCAGGCAGACAAACTTTCGAAATTACAGTAGTTACAATTGTCAACAACAGATGGCGCTGCGGTCTGGGAAACTCTGTAGTACGATACTTTCCACGTATCCACCATGCGTAGCAACAATATGGCGTAGCCTCTGAATGAAATTACCCGAAACCTTTGACAACGTGTCTGGCGGAATGGCTTCACATGCAGATGAGATGTACTGCTTCAGCTGTTCAATTGTTTCTGGATTCTGGCGGTACACCTGGTCTTTCAAGTGTCCCCACAGAAAGAAGTCACAGGGGTTCATGTCTGGCGAATAGGGAGGCCAATCCACGCCGCCTCCTGTATGTTTCGGATAGCCCAAAGCAATCACACGATCATCGAAATATTCATTCAGGAAATTAAAGACGTCGGCCGTGCGATGTGGCCGGGCACCATCTTGCATAAACCACGAGGTGTTCGCAGTGTCGTCTAAGGCAGTTTGTACTGCTACACATTCACGAAGAATGTCCAGATAGCGTGATGCAGTAATCGTTTCGGATCTGGAAAATGGGCCAATGATTCCTTTGGAAGAAATGGCGGCCCAGACCAGTACTTTTTGAGGATGCAGGGACGATGGGACTGCAACATGGGGCTTTTCGGTTCTCCATATGCGCCAGTTCTGTTTATTGACGAAGCTGTTCAGGTAAAAATAAGCTTCGTCAGTAAACCAAATGCTGCCCACATGCATATCGCCGTCATCAATCCTGTGCACTATATCGTTAGCGAATGTCTCTCGTGCAGCAATGGTAGCGGCACTGAGGGGTTGCCGCGTTTGAATTTTGTACGGATAGAGGTGTAAACTCTGGTGCATGAGATGATACGTGGACGTTGGTGTCATTTGGACCGCAGCTGCAACACGGCGAACGGAAACCCGAGGCCGCTGTCGGATCACCTGCTGCACTAGCTGCGCGTTGCCCTCTGTGGTTGCCGACGGCGGTCGCCCTATCTTTCCGGCACGTTCATCCGTCACGTTCCCAGTCCGTTGAAATTTTTCAAACAGATCCTTAATTGTATCGCTTTTCGGTCCTTTGGTTACATTAAACCTCCGTTGAAAACTTCGTCTTGTTGCAACAACACTGTGCTCTAGGTGGTGGAATTCCAACACCAGAAAAATCCTCTGTTCTAAGGAATAAACCGTGTTGTCCACAGCACACTTGCACGTTGTGAACAGCACACGCTTACAGCAGAAAGACGACGTACAGAATGGCGCACCCACAGGCTGCGTTGTCTTCTATATCTTTCACATCACTTGCAGCGCCATCTGTTGTTGTTAATTGTAACTACTGTAATTTCGAAAGTTTGTCCGCCTGAAAATGTACTGTTGTCCCAAGGATGTTGCAACAAACGGTGTATTTCTATCGCTGCTCGTTTAGTTTTTGTTGCCGTTTCAAATATACCAGTCATTTTTGAAACACCCTGTACAATGCTATATTATTATAGCGGGAACCACGGTCAAGGTTTAGAATAAACGTAATTAGTGCAACTGTGAGCTGTTTTTCATTCGAGACAGTTTCGTAACGGTTGCCGGTGTTGCTGCCATGATGTAAATAATAAACAGTTTAGGGTATCAAGCACAATATCCCACCAGATTCCTATCGCAGGCCCGATCAGAAGCGCAAAAAGCAATGAGTTCTACATTCTTTTGTCTAACAGTCTATTTCCTATCATTCATAACAACCGCTCACAGATTCTTGTTTAAGGACTTGCGGGCATTAAGTTCTTCATCAGGGTAAGCCTTATTTTATTGTGCTAATTACGGTATGGAAAAAATGAAACAAAGACGTTTCCCTAGAGCAGTGAAGATATTTGCACATGGCTGTATTCAGCAATATCTGTCAGCTGTCCTAACACTTTACGGAATTGATGCGGCAGGCAACAGAACTGCGAGTGCATTTCAGACTGCATTAACATCGCTTTCCGAGTCATATTCAATCCAAAATGAGGTGTTGTTAAGGTAGCTGGGCAATGGCCTTGCCGCAGTGTATACACCGGTTCCCGTCAGATCACCAAAGTTAAGCGCTGTCGGGCGTGGCCGGCACTTGGATGGGTGACCATTCGGGCCGTCATGTGCTGGTGCCATTTTTCGGGGTGCACTCAGCCTCGCGATGCCAATTGAGGAGCTACTCGACCGAATAGTAGAGGCTCCGGTCACAGAGAAGCATCATAACGTCCAGGAGAGCGGTGTGCTGACCACATGCCCCTCCTATCCGTATCCTCCATGGGGATGACACGGCGGTCGGATGGTACCGATTTGCCACTTGTGCCCTGAAGGCGGAGTGTCTTTAAGGTAGCTGAGTGTTCTAGCAATTACACTTTGATGATTCCCATATGCGTATTCAGATAGCAAAAAGAACCCGTTAGTGTGAAACCATTGGGAACTACCTTAATATCAAACTCGAGACAGAACATGGCCTCTTCCCTCCATTGGGTAACCTCGTACTGTTATTTAGGATTCTCTCTGTCCTAGGCGTAATGCAAATGGAACTTCTCATTCATGAGGCGCTTTCTGCTATTCTTGACAAACATCAGCAACTTGTATTCACCGCGTGTATGATGATAATGGTACAGGCTGTCAGTGGATGTTGTGGTGTTATGCTGTCAAACTGCCTACAGTAGTAGCCGGCCGGGGTGGCCGACCGGTTCTAGGCGCTACAGTCTGGAACCGCGCGACCGCTACGGGCGCAGGTTCGAATCATGCCTCGGGCATGTATGTGTGTGATGTCCTTAGGTTAATTAGGTTTAAGTAGTTCTAAGTTCTAGGGGACTGATGACCTCAGAAGTTAAGTCCCATAGTGCTCTGAGCCACTTGCACCATTTTTTTTTTTTGCTTGTTGTTGTTGTTGTGGTCTTCAGTCCTGAGACTGGTTTGACGCAGCTCTCCATGCTACTCTATCCTGTGCAAGCTTCTTCATCTCCCAGTACCTACTGCAGCCTACATCCTTCTGAATCTGCTTAGTGTATTCATCTCTTGGTCTCCCTATACGATTTTTACCCTCCATGCTGCCCTCCAACGCTGAATTTGTGATCCCTTCATGCCTCAGATGTTCTACCAACCGGTCCCTTCTTCTTGTCAAGTTGTGGCACAAAATTTTCTTCTCCCGAATTCTATTCAGTACCTCCTCATTAGTTATGTAATCTACCCATCCAATCTTCAACATTCTTCTGTAGCACGACACTTCGAAAGCTTCTATCGCCTTCTTGTCCAAACTATTTATCGTCCATGTTTCACTTCCATACATGGCTACACTCCATACAAATACTTTCAGAAACGACTTCCTAATACTTAGATCAATATTCGATATTAAAAAATTTCTCTTCTTCAGAATTTCTTTCCTTGCCATTGCCAGTCTACATTTTATATCCTCTCTACTTCGACCATCATCAGTTATTTTGCTCCCCAAATAGCAAAACTCCTTTACTACTTTAAGTGTCTCATTTCCTAATCTAATTCCCTCAGCATCACCCGACTTAATTCAACTACATTCCATTATCCTCGTTTTGCTTTTGTTGATGTTCATCTTATATCCTCCTTTCAAGACACTGTCCATTCCATTCAACTGCTCTTCCAAGTCCTTTGCTGTCTCTGACAGAATTACAGTGTTATTGGCGAACCTCAAAGTTTTTATTTCTTCTCCATGGTTTTTAATACCTACTCCGAATTCTTCTTTTGTTTCCTTTACTGCTTCCTCAATACACAGATTGAATAACATCGGGGATAGGCTACAACCGTGTCTCACTCCCTTCCTAACCTCTCCTTCCCTTTCATGCCCCTCGACTCTTATAACAGCCATCTGGTTTCTGTACAGTATGACTACAGAGATCATCGTGCGGGTATTACATTAATTCTGCAGTGAATTGCTTGACAAATATTATCGTCAAGTATGCAGCTGAAATGACTCACTACACAGGTACTCAACCTTGCACGTAGTTAAGTGATCAGCTCGCTACAATTCTGCTTCTACTGTTCGTAAATACTTGTATACTGACCATTCGTTATTTGACAAAATATGCTCTACAATCTGATTAGAATACATATGACATGGGTTTGTGCCATCACAAAGCAGTGGCTAAGGAATGGATGCCGTTGAAGTCCCGCTATGTTGATGGCAAGAAGTTCCCATCTCACTTGTATCGAGTCGAAAAAACAGTAGCATCTTAAATATCGAAGGATAGACGTGCACACAGTGACAGGGCGCTGAAATACACCAACGGCTGCAAATAAAAATTTGTACTCGCCGGGGTTCGAACATGCTTACGGGGCAGACGCTCTGACCGAGCGAGGTGGCGCAGTGGTTAGCACACTGGACTCGCATTCGGGAGGACGACGCTTCGATCCCGTCTCCGGCCATCCTGATTTAGGTTTTCCGTGATTTCCCTAAATCGCTGCAGGCAAATGCCGGGATGGTTCCTTTGAAAGGGCACGGCCGATTTCCTTCCCCATCCTTCCCTCACCCGAGCTTGCGCTCCGTCTCTAATGACCTCGTTGTCGACGGGACGTTAAACACTAATCTCCTTCCCCTCTAGACGCTCTGACCATTGCACTATCAGGACACAACGGCTAATTTGCCTGCGGGTCCTACCTACACACACTCCTCATCAGATGCAAATTCCCATCTTTTCCGCGTGGCACATAAGCGGTAGCCCCGTGGCCATTATTCCACTCGCTCACACTGTATTCCTGCGAGGGTTCGGACGATGACGTGCGTCTAGCACTGAAAACTTTCGGTGACCCGTTGAGATCCGGATAATTATACAGGATGTTTCAGGAGGAATGACAAATACTGTAGGAGGTGGTAGTGTAGACAAATTGCAGAAAAAATGCGGTATAACGTGTGTGCAATTTCTACTGAGCACACGCAGTTGGTGAAACGCCCGCTAAACCCGCTGGGCAGAACAGGTGATTAAAATTGTGGAAAGTTCCAAATAAGGTGCCGATCAGGCTCACTCAAAATTGTAATTTATTGTAATTTAATAACACCTTTAAACCAAAACGGTACATAGCCGAACCTTTAGAACTACGATTTTCAAAAAAAAAAGTTATTTCACGGCTGAAGGCCTGCAAACAAGAAATCTTAAGGCAACAAGATAAGTCTCAAGTGGTAAAAACATGTAGTTAAATATGCAAATAAAGTAATTAACATAAATACACACAGCTAGGCTGAAAGTCTCAAGGCAAGGCTGAATACACAAACATAAAGAAGATGCAGTACAAATGGCTGAAGGCCCACAATAATATTTTGAAGATTTTAAAATAAATTAGCATAACCTTTCAAAGGCAGAAGGCCGCAATGTGTCTTTTTTTGTTTTAGAATGAGGATTTAAGTGGCTGAAAGCCCACAATTGATTTTCCAAAATTCAAAAATGCATAAAATGCAGTGAAATCAAGAATTTTCTGAATCATTGGCTATGATAGGTTGTAAACAGCCAGTTAAACAAAGGTGGGAAGGACAATAAAGACAACGGCACTCAGAAGCCTCCAGGGAGGTCGGTCTGCCCTCCATCACTTAGGTGAGACAGGTGGTGAGCCCAGCTACACCTGACCCGTGGGAGCCCAACCAGGGGACAGCCACGGACCGACCGACGAAACGACTTGCTTGCCACCAATCGGTACACGAGAACTCAAACACGAAAGGCTACGAACATGATTATCCACAATGGAATATGTGTCAGCTGTCACCGTGTTGGACAGCGACAACAGGTGAGGAAAGGACGCTGCCTGAAATTACATTAGTGGCCAGCGCAGGTGACCAGAACGCTAACGGACACAAGGCAGAAAATTCCACTGGTGCACGTAAATTTGAAATACGGTAAGATAGTTACTTCACCGAAAAGGAACACTGTCTGAATTTATGTCACTGGCCAGGGCAGGTAACCAACACACTAACGGCCGCAAGGTAGAAAATTCCGTTGGTGCACTTGAATTGTAGTCAGCCAATATAGTTTATTGCACCACATGGAGGCTAAATTGCACCAATACAAACACTTGGTGTTGCTCACAGGGAAACCTCCCCAACAGCGAACCACCGAAACGAATCACCAATGCATGGATGGGCGTGGCTTGGGTAGTTGAAACCACTAAACTTTGACGTCCTGGGTAGGTGACCCGCGAAGCTCGTAGCGATCCGACAGGTCCACACACGCTCCGACTTCACCGCGCCGAGGTAACTTCCCTGGTCCCCAGCAACCGACTGACTCACTCAGAACGCCGACAACATCTAGACCCGTCGTCGGTGGAAACTCTTGTACGAAGACCTGAAGAGTACCTCACCTGTGGTAGAGTGGGAGGTCGTCTCGAGGTGTGGCAGGGGGCGAAAGACATTCTGGAGGGCTGAGGGGAAGGCCTCTCCAGTTTGTCTGACGAACCGGCTTCAGGCTCTGTCTCCGGCTGATACTGATCTTCGGCCAGACATGGCTGCTTGTCCTGTTCCAGAGGTTGCCCCTCAGTCTGCCAGATCCGGGCAGTTGCAGAGGGTGGGCTTACTGGTAGTTGGGAGCTCCAACGTCAGGCGCGCAATGGTGCCCCTTAGGGATATGGCAGCAAGAGAGGGGAAGAAAACCAATGTGCACTCCGTGTGCATACTGGGGGGAGTCATTCCAGATGTGGAAAGGGCCCTTCCGGATGCCATGAAGGGTACAGGGTGCACCCATCTGCAGGTGGTCGCTCATGTCGGCACCAATGATGTGTGTCGCTATGGATCGGAGGAAAGCCTCTCTGGCTTCCGGCGGCTGTCTGATTTGGTGAAGACTGCCAGTCTCGGTAGCGGGATGAAAGCAGAGCTCACCATCTGCAGCATCGTCGACAGGACTGACTGCGGACCTTTGGTACAGAGCCGAGCGGAGGGTCTTAATTAGAGGCTGAGACGGTTCTGCGACCGTGTGGGCTGCAGATTCCTCAACTTGCGCCATAGGGTGGTGGGGTTTCGGGTTCTGTTGGATAGGTCAGAAGTCCAGTACACGCAGCAAGTGGCTACACGGGTAGCAGAGGTTGTGTGGCGTGGACTGGGCGGTTTTTTTTAGGTTAGATGGCCTCGGGCAAGTACAGAAAGGGCAACAGCCTCAAAGGGTGCGGGGCAAAGTCAGGACCTGCGGGGACCAAGCTGCAATCGGTATTGTAATTGTAAACTGTCGAAGCTGCATTGGTAAAGTACCGGAACCTCAAGCGCTGATAGAAAGCACCGAAGCTGAAATCGTTATAGGTACAGAAAGCTGGCTGCAGCCAGAGATAAATTCTGACGAAATTTTTACAAAGGCACAGACGGTGTTTAGAAAGTATAGATTCCATGCAACCAATGGTGGAGTGTTTGTCGCTGTTAGTAGTAGTTTATCCTGTAGTGAAGTAGAAGTGGATAGCTCCTGTGAAATATTATGGGTGGAGGTTACACTCAACAACCGAGCTAGGTTAATAATTGGCTCCTTTTACCGACCTCCCGACTCAGCAGCATTAGTGGCAGAACAACTGAGAGAAAATTTGGAATACATTTCACATAAATTTCCTCAGCATGTTATTGTCTTAGGTGGAGATTTCAATTTACCAGATATAGTCTGGGACACTCAGATGTTTAGGACGGGTGGTAGGGACAGAGCATCGAGTGGCATTATATTGAGTGCACTATCCGAAAATTACCTTGAGCAATTAAACAGAGACCCAACTCGTGGAGTTAACATCTTGCACCTACTGATAACAAACACACCCGAACTTTTCGACTTTGTATGTGCAGCACAGGGAATCAGTGATCATAAGGCTGTTGCAGCATCCCTGAATATGGAAGTTAATAGGAATATAAAAAAAGGGAGGAAGGTTTATCTGTTTAGCAAGAGTAATAGAAGGCACATTTCAGACTGCCTATCAAATCAAAACGAAAATTTCTGTTTCGTCACTGACAATGTTGAGTGTTTATGGAAAAAGTTCAAGGCAATCGTAAAATGCATTTTAGACAGGTACGTGCCGAGTAAAACTGTGAGGGACGGGAAAAACCCACCGTGGTACAACAACAAAGTTAGGAAACTACTACGAAAGCAAAGAGAGCTTCACTCCAAGTTTAAACGTAGCTAAAATGTCTCAGACAAACAGAAGCTAAACGATGTCAAAGTTAGCGTAAGGAGGGCTATGTGTGAAGTGTTCAGTGAATTCGAAAGTAAAATTCTATGTACCAACTAGACAAAAAATACTAGGAAGTTCTGGTCTTACGTTAAATCAGTAAATGGCTCGAAACAGGATATCCAGACACTCTGGGATGATGATGGCATTGAAACAGAGGATGACACGCGTAAAGCTGAAATACTAAACACCTTTCTCCAAAGCTGTTTCACAGAGGAAGACCGCACTGCAGTTCCTTCTCTAAATCCTCACACAAACGAAAAACTGGCTGACATGGAAATAAGTGTCCAAGGAAAAGAAAAGCAACTGGAATCGCTCAACAGAGGAAAGTACACTGGACCCTGCGGGATACCAATTCGATTCTACACAGAGTACGCGAAAGAACTTGCCCCCCTTCTACCAGCCGTGCACCGCAAGTCTCTAGAGGAACGGAAGGTTCCAAATGATTGGAAAAGAGCACAGGTAGTCCCAGTCTTCAAGAAGGGTCGTCGAGCAGATGCACAAAACTATAGACCTATATCTCTGACGTCGATCTGTTGTAGAATTTTAGAACATGTTTTTTGCTCGCGTATCATGTCGTTTCTGGAAACCCAGAATCTACTCTGTAGGAATCAACACGGATTCCGGAAACAGCGATCGTGTGAGACCCAACTCGCTTTATTTGTTCATGAGACCCACAAAATATTAGATACAGGCTCCCAGGTCGATGCCATTTTTCTTGACTTCCGGAAGGCGTTCGATACAGTTCCGCACTGCCGCCTGATAAACAAAGTAAGAGCCTACGGAATATCAGACCAGCTGTGTGGCTGGACTGAAGAGTTTTCAGCGAACAGAACACAGCATGTTGTTATCAATGGAGAGACGTCTACAGACGTTAAAGTAACCTCTGGCGTGCCACAGGGGAGTGTTATGGGACCATTGCTTTTCACAGTATATATAAATGTCCTAGTAGATAGTGTCGGAAGTTCCATGCGGCTTTTCGCGGATGATGCTGTAGTATACAGAGAAGTTGCAGCATTAGAAAATTGTAGCGAAATGCAGGAAGATCTGCAGCGGATAGGCACTTGGTGCAGGGAGTGGCAACTGACCCTTAACATAGACAAATGTAATGTATTGCGAATACATAGAAAGAAGGATCCTTTATTGTACGATTATATGCTAGCGGAACAAACACTGGTAGCGGTTACTTCTGTAAAATATCTGGGAGTATGCGTGCGGAACGATTACATAAAATTATTTGTTGGTAAGGCGGGTACCAGGTTGAAATTCATTGGGAGAGTCGTTAGAAAATGTAGTCCATCAACAAAGGAGGTGGCTTACAAAAAACTCGTTCGACCTATACTCGAGTATTGCTCATCAGTGTGGGATCCGTACCAGATCGGGTTGACGGAGGAGATAGAGAAGATCCAAAGAAGAGCGGGGCGCTTCGTCACAGGGTTATTTGGTAAGCGTGATAGCGTTACGGAGATGTTTAGCAAACTCAAGTGGCAGACTCTGCAAGAGAGACGCTCTGCATCGCGGTATAGCTTGCTCGCCAGGTTTCGAGAGGGTGTGTTTCTGGATGATGTATCGAATATATTGCTTCCCCCTACTTATACCTGCCGAGGAGATCACGAATGTAAAATTAGAGAGATTCGAGCGCGCACGGAGGCTTTCAGACAGTCGTTCTTCCCGCGAACCATACGCGACTGGAACAGAAAAGGGAGGTAATGACAGTGGCACGTAAAGTGCCCTCCGCCACACACCTGTGGGCTGCTTGCGGAGTATAAATGTAGTTGTAGATGTAGTAACTAAACACGCACGAAGACAGTGGGGAGTTGATGCACACGTGCACAACCGACTCATGAACGAGCGGCGAGCCAAGAGACGTCGTCCGGTAGGACGACCAACCGATGATCCACCAAGACTGTGGCCCAACTCAAGAGTTGCGTGGCGGCAATGGTCCGGCGATCCGTGTCCACGCAAGCCTCACTGCTGCTCCAACCAGACTGCACCAGTGCCGCATTGCAACTCCCCCACTGGGAGGTCCGGTCTGCGCTCCAAACGCGTTCCAACTGACTGGCAGCCCGAAGTCGCTACGCAAACTGCTTACGACAGACAACAACCGGGAAGCAAAGCAGAAGAGGAAAGATACTACGAGAGGGGATATATCCATACGCGCTGCTAACGCCGGTCACGGACAGGCAAAGCAGCAACTCGGAGACAGTCGTGGTGAGGTGGTAGTACGCTGAAAACAGGGTGTAAATTACGTGATGGCAGGAACATGAGCCCCGCATGGCTCAGCTGGGTTCAAGCACTTTCATTTTGTTTGTTGGTCCGTTGCTCCTTACAGAACCCCGTTGTCTACACTTCCTTGGAAATCAGCTTCCAGCTTCATTGGAAGAGGTTCCCTTGGCTACAAGAATGGGTACGTTCTTCCAGCATGACGGGGCTCCAGTAGATTCTAGTCGTCAGGTTCAAAAATGGCTCTGAGCACTATGCGACTTAACTTCTGAGGTCATGAGTCGCCTACAACTTAGAACTAATTAAAGCTAACTAACCTAAGGACATCACGCACATCCATGCCCGAGGCAGGATTCGAACCTGCGACTGCAGCGGTCACCTGGTTCCAGACTGTAGCGCGTAGAACCGCACGGCTACACCGGGCGGCAGTCGTCAGGTGACACATCATCTGTTGTGTACATAGTTCCGCGTAGACAGCGCGTACACAACATTCCCTCTAGATCACGCCCTGATAAGCACAACAGCGCAGGCACAGCGCTCGTCTCCACACTACGAGATGGCGCTGCCTTAGAGATGGACCAAATTTTGCTTCTGCTGATCCGCGTATTAATATGTAACGCAGCCAATGAGATTGCTGCAGATCACACTCGCGCAGTGATACATGAACGCGCGAGGTATTATAATGAGTGTACAGACCTCCGATTAGTCAGTCTGCATTAGTCTGCAGTCAAGTTCCTGTCTGCGCCTAATAAGATTACCATATTCCTGTACATAGCCATGAAGATAAATGTATAGACACTTTTGTCAAGTATCAGAGCTATATGTGAGAATAAGATTAACGTACCAATACCAAATGAACTTCAGACTGTCAATTACAAATAGCATCTCGAACCAAGTTAAGTTATTTTTATGCTTGTTATTATTTTAATAAATGTGTGTGAAAATTAATCAAATTCTGTTTAAAGTTGGTCACCGTCAATCTGTTACTCTAAGTGTGCAAGTGGTCTTTCTATCGTCTGTCCTAACGGCAGAAGATAAACACGCCACGATAAGACCACGAAACATATTGCTGACACCCGCCGACATCGTTAGAGCGACAAGACAAATAAGCTGATGGTGTGTGCACCGAAGGTCTTACAGTATGCACACCACAACAAGTAAAATGGAAACAACAGCAACTACACACACAATCTGACGAACACTTGCATGAACACCTGAACCATACCCCAACAGTAAGTAAACATGCGTGAAGACAATCGGGAGTCGACGCACACACACACACACACACACACACACACACACACACACACAGCTGACCCATGAACGATCGGCTCAAGTGATGCGTGGCGGCAGTGGTGGGGCGAGCCATGTCGACGCAGACCTCAGTGCTGCTTCAACCCGACTGCACTGGTGCCGCATTACAACTCCCTGGCTGGCAAGTAGGGACTGCGCTCCAGACGCGTTCCAACTGACTGGCAGCCCGAAGTCGCAACACGAACTCCCCCACGAGAGACATCGACCGGGAAGTAGCTGTAGAGCAAAGGTACTACGAGAGTCGATATATCGATAAGCGCTGCTAAACTCAGTGACAGTAGTAATTTAAATTAATATACTGAGGTGGTGGTACGTTAAAAACCGGGTGTAAATTACATGATTGCAGGAACATGAGCCACGCATCGCTCAGCTGGGTTCAAGCATTTTCATTTTGTTTATTGGTCCGTTGCTCCTTACAGAACCCCGTTGTCTACACTTCCTTGGAAATCAGCTTCCAGCTTTATTGGAAGAGGATCCCTTGGCTACAAGAATTGGTATGTTCCTCCAGCATGACGAGGTTCCTGCAGATTCTAGTCGTCAAGTGAAACATCATCCAAACCTAACATTTCCCAGAAGATGGATCAGCGGATATGGGCAATTTTCTTGGACACCAAGGTCCCCCGACGTTATCCTTTTGGATTTTTGCCTGTGGGGATGATTGAAAGGCGAAGTCTACAAAGAAAAAGTAAATCCAAGAGCCGATTTCATCGTTCGGACAGTGAACAGTGAAGCCCTCAAAAAAGAACGTAAAGACGACATCAGAAGAGCTACACATGGCGTTATCAAGAGAAGTGCATTGAAGTTGGTGAGAGAATATTAGAAAATCTACTTTGAACATCATTTGTCTTTGCTCTGAGTTTGTTAGGATTACTTACTAACAGCTGTATCTCTGTCCTCAATAAAAGTGGTCACATATATATGGAGTTTTTTATGCAGTTTGTCTATACTACCACCTGCTAAAATGTTCACTATTCTTCCTGAAACACCCTGTGCATATATGTGAGGTGTTTATTCTTTCGGACCGGAGACGTCCGAAAGAAAAGACACCACGAATCCGGGTTCGATCCTTGTCAGGCACAAATTTACATCTCCCGCCGTAACTGTATTCTAACGCTCTTTGACATCCTGGACATCTGTCCTTCAATATTTAATTCATTAACAAAGCTGTCTGTTTCGATTTGTACTGTCGCGCGAGCGCTACGGCCGCAGGCTCGAAACCTGCCTCGGACATGGATGTGTGTCATGTCCTTAGGTTAGATAGGTTTAAGTAGTTCCAAGTTACAAATTCTGAAGGTGGCACGGGTAAAATACGGGGAGCGAAATGCTATGTAGAATTTTTACAGAAACCAGATGGCAGTTATAAGAGTCGAGGGGCATGAAAGGGAAGCAGTGGTTGGGAAGGGACTGAGACAGCATTGTAGCCTCTCGCCGATGATATTCAATCTGTATATTGAGCAAGCAGAAAAGGGAACAAAAGAAAAAGTCGGAGTAGGCATTAAAATCAAGGGAGAAGAAAGAAAAACTTTGAGGTTCGCGGATGACATTGTAATTCTGTCAGAGATGGCAGAGGATGTGGAAGAGCAGTTGTACGGAATGGACAGTGTCTTGAAAGGACGGTATAAGATGAACATCAACAAAAGCAAAACGAGAATAATGGAATGTAGTCGAATTAAGTCGGGTGATGCTGCGAGAATTAGATTAGGAAATGAGACGCTTAAAGTAGTAAATGAGTTTTGCTATTTGGGGAGCAAAATAACTGATGATGGTCGAAGTAGAGAGGATATAAAATGAAGACTGGCAATGACAAGGAAAGCGTTTCTGAAGAAGAGAAATTTTTAACATCGAGTATTGATTTAAGTGTCAGGAAGTCGTTTCTGAAAGTATTTGTATGGAGTGTAGCCATGTATGGAAGTGAAATGTGGGCTATAAATAGTTTGCAAAAGAAGAGAATAGAAGCTTTCGAAATGTGGTGCTACAGAAGAATGCTGAAAATTAGAAGGGTGGATCCTCATTAATTAATGAGGAGGTATTGCACAGAATTGGGGAGAAGAGGAGTTTTGGCACAATTTGACCAGAAGAAGGGATCGTTTGGTAGGACATGTTCTGAGGCATCAAGGGATCACGAATTTGGTATTGGAGGGCAGCGTGGAGGGTAAAAATCGTAGAGGGAGACCAAGAGATGAATACACTAAGCAGATTCAGAAGGATGTAGGCTGCAGTAAGTACTGGTAGATGAAGAAGCTTGCATGGGATAGAGTAGCATGGAGAGCTGCATCAAACCAGTCTCAGGACTGAAGACCACAACAAGAACAACAAGTTCTAGGGGACTGATGACCTCGGAAGTTAAATCCGATTGTGCTCAGAGCCATTTGAATTTGAACACACACACACACACACACACAGACACACACACACACACACACACACACACACACAGACACACACACACACACACACACACTCACTTTCTATCTTAAGTGCTATTCAGAAAATGTTTGGCGACTCAGTGATAGTGACGGACTGGAGCTGCTTTAACCTACTCAGTTCACCAGATATAGTTGTAATTTTCTGAACAATTCATGTTTAATAACTGACAGCGATTTGGAAATTTACTTTTGCGAGATGGTTACCTTATGTGTTAATTACAGTCTCTCTCATCGTTTACTTTGCAAGAGACCTGTTTCTTTCTGCCTCAGCCTACACTACAGCAATGAGTGAATGCTCACATTCTTGATACCTCAATGGCCGTGCTACTGCAACTGTAGCCAAAGATCCAAACCCCGCTGGTAAAGTATATTTCAAGTCAGATTGTTTTGCTCCTCCTCTACTGTCACTGAAAACGACCACAACGAAATTCAGCATAGGAATCCTACGAAACCCTTGAGTTCATACTGCGGTGCTGTGCAGATGAAAAAAGTAGTTTTTCACAATTTGAAACGTACCATCAGAAAAATTAGGAATGATTGTGCTGATAAACTTCTATGTTATTTGATACAGAAACAGCTGAGCAAAACTCAACGTATTCAGTTTTCTCTTACTATTTTAGCGCAATGCAATCTGACTTTCAATAATCCCTACAAAAGAATGACCCTGACTTACAATAACCTATACCTTTCGAGAATCTCTTACCTCACAAAAATCTTCGTTACTCGAACTGCAATTCAGCGAGCACCAATACTGCCAGCTAAATAAAAGATTCAAATTACAGAAGGCACTAAATACTGATAGGCATAGTTAGCAAATGAAAGATTTTGATAGAGAGCAAACAATGTATTTACCTTAAAAGTGTTCAAAAGTCATAATATATATATAGCAATTCATGACATCCAGTCTCACAAATTTCAAAACTCCGCCATCTCTCTCCCCACATCCACCACTGCTGGCGGCTCACCTCCAACTGCGCAACGCTACACGCTGTTCACATCCAACTGCCCAACACTACACAAGCGAATATTCCGACAAAGAGTCCAACCAGCCACAGACTGCACACAGCACAGTCAGCGAATTTCATACACAGCACTACGTGGCGTTGCCAACATAAAAACCTAAACAGCCTACTTACAAATTATCAGATGACAGACGGAGCTCGTCAGATACCACTGATTATGACTGCATTATTAATTGTTGGTTCACAGGCGCCCTTCTGCCGCTTATTGTAACTATTTTTTGAATTTTAGAGCGGGATGAATAGAAACATCAAATTTTCACCATGTGGTATATTCGAATTCACCTTTAAGTCTTTCACGTTTCGAGAAAAGGCAGAAGATCTGTCAGACAAGCTGACAAGAAGAAGCCAGGTAATGCCTGTCTTCTGGCGCGTGTGCCAACGACAGTGATCTCAATAATAATTTTGCATAGCAAAGATATGTTGCCAACTCAACCACTGGAGGAGCTCCAAAATTGTGAATCGCGTCTGGTGAATTCCCTTTCAATGTTTCGGTCCGATTAAGACAGTAAAACACAAATAACTGTCGCAGTTATTTATTTATGACGTTTCGTTTGCATTCAGTTTATCGATGTATACAAGTAATTACACTTTTTTTTTTTTGGTCATCAGTCTACTGACTGGTTTGATGCGGCCCGCCACGAATTCCTTTCCTGTGCCAACCTCTTCATCTCAGAGTAGCACTTGCAACCTACGTCCTCAATTATTTGCTTGACGTATTCCAATCTCTGTCTTCCTCTACAGTTTTTGCCCTCTGCAGCTCCCTCTAGTACCATGGAAGTCATTCCCTTATGTCTTAGCAGATGTCCTATCATCCTGTCCCTTCTCCTTATGAGTGTTTTCCACATATTCCTTTCCTCTCCGATTGTGCATAGAACCTCCTCATTCCTTACCTTATCAGTCCACCTAATTTTCAACATTCGTCTATAGCGCCACATCTCAAATGCTTCGATTCTCTTCTGTTCCGGTTTTCCCACAGTCCATGTTTCACTACCATACAATGCTGTACTCCAGACGTACATCCTCAGAAATTTCTTCCTCAAATTAAGGCCGGTATTTGATATTAGCAGACTTCTCTTGGCCAGAAATGCCTTTTTTGCCATAGCGAGTCTGCTTTTGATGTCCTCCTTGCTCCGTCCTTGGTTATTTTACAGCCTAGGTAGCAGAATCCCTTAACTTCATTGACTTCGTGACCATAAATCCTGATGTTAAGTTTCTCGCTGTTCTCATTTCTACTACTTCTCATTACCTTCGTCTTTCTCCGATTTACTCTCAAACCATACTGTGTACTCATTAGACTGTTCATTCCGTTCAGCAGATCATTTAATTCTTCTTCACATTCACTCAGGATAGCAATGTCATCAGCGAATCGTATCATTGATATCCTTTCACCTTGTATTTTAATTCCACTCCTGAACCTTTCTTTTATTTCCATCATTGCTTCCTCGATGTACAGATTGAAGAAAGGCTACAGCCTTGTCTTACACCCTTCTAAATACGAGCACTTCGTTCTTGATCGTCCACTCTTATTATTCCCTCTTGGTTGTTGTACAACTAACTTGAGGACATCACACACATCCACGCCCGTAGCAGCAACGAGGTTCCGGAATTAAGCGCCTAGAATCGCTCGGCCACAGTGGCCGCCTTGCTAAATTCCCTTGATAGTATCCTGTCATTTCAGTTGAATAATGTGAATGATTTTCTCGGGAGTTGTGATATATTAGTTAATGCTCTTTAGTCCATGAAAATCGTTCCACACGGTATATACAACTATTCTCGTCTCTTATGTTGCGATTTATCTATCATAGGGGCTACTGGGCCAATAAATAAGACAACTACACTCCTGGAAATGGAAAAAAGAACACACTGACACCGGTGTGTCAGTCCCACCGGACACTGCGAGAGGGCTGTACAAGCACAGCGGACACACCAGGAACCGCGGTGTTGGCCGTCGAATGGCGCTAGCTGCGCAGCATTTGTGCACCGCCGCCGTCAGTGTCAGCCAGTTTGCCGTGGCATACGGAGCTCCATCGCAGTCTTTAACACTGGTAGCATGCCGCGACAGCGTGGACGTGAACCGTATGTGAAGTTGACGGACTTTGAGCGAGGGCGTATAGTGGGCATGCGGGAGGCCGGGTGGACGTACCGCCGAATTGCTCAAAACGTGGGGCGTGAGGTCTCCACAGTACATCGATGTTGTCGCCAGTGGTCGGCGGAAGGTGCACGTGCCCGTCGACCTGGGACCGGACCGCCACTTCCCAGCAAATTAGGGACACTGTTGCTCCTGGGGTATCGGCGAGGACCATTCGCAACCGTCTCCATGAAGCTGGGCTACGGTCCCGCACACCGTTAGACCGTCTTCCGCTCACGCCCCAACATCGTGCAGCCCGCCTCCAGTGGTGTCGCGACAGGCGTGAATGGAGGGACGAATGGAGACGTGTCGTCTTCAGCGATGAGAGTCGCTTCTGCCTTGGTGCCAATGATGGTCGTATGCGTGTTTGGCGCCGTGCAGGTGAGCGCCACAATCAGGACTGCATACGACCGAGGCACACAGGGCCAACACCCGGCATCATGGTGTGGGGAGCGATCTCCTACACTGGCCGTACACCTCTGGTGATCGTCGAGGGGACACTGAATAGTGCACGGTACATCCAAACCGTCATCGAACCCATCGTTCTACCATTCCTAGACCGGCAAGGGAACTTGTTGTTCCAACAGGACAATGCACGTCCGCATGTATCCCGTGCCACCCAACGTGCTCTAGAAGGTGTAAGTCAACTACCCTGGCCAGCAAGATCTCCGGATCTGTCCCCCATTGAGCATGTTTGGGACTGGATGAAGCGTCGTCTCACGCGGTCTGCACGTCCAGCACGAACGCTGGTCCAGCTGAGGCGCCAGGTGGAAATGGCATGGCAAGCCGTTCCACAGGACTACGTCCAGCATCTCTACGATCGTCTCCATGGGAGAATAGCAGCCTGCATTGCTGCGAAAGGTGGATATACACTGTACTAGTGCCGACATTGTGCATGCTCTGCTGCGTGTGTCTATGTTCCTGTGGTTCTGTCAGTATGATCATGTGACGTATCTGAACCCAGGAATGTGTCAATAAAGTTTCCCCATCCTGGGACAATGAATTCACGGTGTTCTTATTTCAATTTCCAGGAGTGTATATTTGTGCGACGAGTACCGGTTTATCATCTGCATTTCTTCTTGGTGTAGCAAGTTTAATGGCCTGTAGTGTATTATTCGGAAGCCGCCGCCCTGGAGTCCTGGAGGAGCAGCCGCCACTGATGCGCTAGCAGCACCTGCGTGGCTGCTGTTGCGCAACAGCGGCAGGCAGGCAGCGATCTGGCGGGTGCAGGGTCAGGCGGCACGGCTGAACCGGTTGTCACCGGCTAGGCGCGGCCCGGCCCGACACGTGCACACCCACGTGCAATTCCCTGCTGCTCGCTTGGCGACTCGCTTCGGCCCTGCACCTGTACACGGCGGCAGCCCAACTGCCCGAGCCTCACCGTTGCGCCGTCCCCTGCGACAGCTGTGTCGCCAAGACATTCGCGACGAAATAAATGTAAACGAAGCTTATGTGTTTCACCGACCGCGTAGACGGCGTAAAATTTCCCTGTTTTGTAGCAAATATTACAAATGGTTCAAATGGCTCTGAGCACTATGGGACTTAACTTCTGAGGTCATCAGTCCCCTAGAACGTAGAACTAATTAAACGAAAATGGTTCAAATGGCTCTGAGCACTATGGGACTTAACTTCTGAGGTCATCAGTCCCCTAGAACGTAGAACTAATTAAACGAAAATGGTTCAAATGGCTCTGAGCACTATGGGACTTAACTTCTGAGGTCATCAGTCCCCTAGAACGTAGAACTAATTAAACGAAAATGGTTCAAATGGCTCTGAGCACTATGGGACTTAACTTCTGAGGTCATCAGTCCCCTAGAACGTAGAACTAATTAAACGAAAATGGTTCAAATGGCTCTGAGCACTATGGGACTTAACTTCTGAGGTCATCAGTCCCCTAGAACGTAGAACTAATTAAACGAAAATGGTTCAAATGGCTCTGAGCACTATGGGACTTAACTTCTGAGGTCATCAGTCCCCTAGAACGTAGAACTAATTAAACGAAAATGGTTCAAATGGCTCTGAGCACTATGGGACTTAACTTCTGAGGTCATCAGTCCCCTAGAACGTAGAACTAATTAAACGAAAATGGTTCAAATGGCTCTGAGCACTATGGGACTTAACTTCTGAGGTCATCAGTCCCCTAGAACGTAGAACTAATTAAACGAAAATGGTTCAAATGGCTCTGAGCACTATGGGACTTAACTTCTGAGGTCATCAGTCCCCTAGAACGTAGAACTAATTAAACGAAAATGGTTCAAATGGCTCTGAGCACTATGGGACTTAACTTCTGAGGTCATCAGTCCCCTAGAACGTAGAACTAATTAAACGAAAATGGTTCAAATGGCTCTGAGCACTATGGGACTGAACTTCTGAGGTCATCAGTCCCCTAGAATGTAGAACTAATTAAACGAAAATGGTTCAAATGGCTCTGAGCACTATGGGACTTAACTTCTGAGGTCATCAGTCCCCTAGAACGTAGAACTAATTAAACGAAAATGGTTCAAATGGCTCTGAGCACTATGGGACTTAACTTCTGAGGTCATCAGTCCCCTAGAACGTAGAACTAATTAAACGAAAATGGTTCAAATGGCTCTGAGCACTATGGGACTTAACTTCTGAGGTCATCAGTCCCCTAGAACGTAGAACTAATTAAACGAAAGTTGTTCAAATGGCTCTGAGCACTATGGGACTTAACTTCTGAGGTCATCAGTCCCCTAGAACGTAGAACTAATTAAACGAAAATGGTTCAAATGGCTCTGAGCACTATGGGACTTAACTTCTGAGGTCATCAGTCCCCTAGAA
This sequence comes from Schistocerca gregaria, assembly GCF_023897955.1. Taxonomy (NCBI): domain Eukaryota; kingdom Metazoa; phylum Arthropoda; class Insecta; order Orthoptera; family Acrididae; genus Schistocerca; species Schistocerca gregaria. The sequence goes on along the minus strand of NC_064930.1, from coordinate 58,387,051 downwards.
CGTAGAACTAATTAAACGAAAATGGTTCAAATGGCTCTGAGCACTATGGGACTTAACTTCTGAGGTCACCAGTCCCCTAGAACGTAGAACTAATTAAACCTAACTAACCTAAGGACATCACACACATCCTGCCTGAGGCAGGATTCGAACCTGCGACCGTAGCGGTCACGTGGGTGACTTTTGCCCCCTTTAGTAGATTTTGTGGTATGCGACGTTTGTTTTCCCCTTAGCATCCACAAAAAAATGGCTCAAAATGCTCTGAGCACTATGGTACTTAACTTCTTAGGTCACCAGTCGCCTAGAACTTAGAACTAATTAAACCTATCTAACCTAAGGACATCACACACATCCATGACCGAGCCAGGATTCGAACCTGTGACCGTAGCGGTCGTTCGGCTCCAGACTGTAGCGCCTAGAACCGCACGGCCATTCGGGTCCGTGCAAATATTAAATTTAATCTTAGTATCACAGAGTAAACTCCTTTATGTAACAACTTCTGCGCAATTAATAAGCAAGAAGAACGGTCCCAGATTGTCCTCCCCCCCCCCCCCCACCACTTCCTTTGCTTCTAGTAATAGGAAGCAGACATATTGTACGACGAAAGCAATGTAAGCATTTCTACTGTTATCTTTGTTAATATATACACATCAAAAAATGCTTAGCATCACTTTGGTTCTGAGCGTACCGGAACTTGTGCAGAAAATGGGAACAGACATCAATATAAACATCATTTCCTCACTTTTTATTGCTCATGAAAACCACACTTTGGATGTTGTACCACCAGGGCTGATGGTCCAGATTGCTGTACACACCGGTACCTATAATATCGAGGAGCACGTCATCTTGTATCATTGCATGTCTGTATTCTTCGTGGCACAAGTTCGGCAAGTTCCTCAAGGCAGTCTCAGTACAGATTATCTCGCTCCTGAACGGCGATTCGGCGTGGATCCCTCAGAGCGGTTGGTGCGTCACATCGTCCATAAACAGCCCTTTTCAATCCGTCCCAGGCATGTTCGATAGCGTTCACGTCTGCAGAACATGTTGGCCACTCTAGGCGAGCAATGTCGTTATCCTGAAGGGTGTTTCAAACGGCCCTAAGAACTATGGGAATTAATATCTAATGTCATGACTCCCCTAGACTTAGAACTACTTAAACCTAACTAACCTAATGACATCACACACATCCATGCCCGAGGCAGGATTCGAACCTGCGACCGTAGCAGCAGCGTGGTTCTGGACTGAAGCGCCTTGAAGCTCTCGGTCACAGCATCCGGCCATTCAGGTACCCTGAAGATTGGCGTTCACGTATCGTACAGCCGTTACGGCGCCTTCCGTGACCACCAGTGGCGTACATCGGCCCCACATAATGCCACCCCGAAACATCAGGGAACCTCCACCTTGCTGCACTCGCTGGACAGCGTGTCTAACGCGTTGAGCCTGATCGGGTTGCCTCCAAACATGTCTCCGACAGTTGTCTGATTGAAGACACATGTGACACTCATCGGTGAAGAGAACGTGATGCCAATCCTCGGGTGTCCATTTGGCATGCCGTTGGACCCATCGGTGTCGTGCAACCACCTCGCCACGGACGTCGGGAGTGAAGTTGCGCATCCTGCAGCCTATTGCACACAGTTTGAGTCGTAACGCGATGTCCTGTGGCTGCACGAAAAGCATTACTCAACATGGTGGCGTTGCTGTCAGGATTCCTCCGAGCCATAATCCGTAGGTAGCGGTCATCCACTGCAGTAGTAGCCCTTGGACCGTCTGAGCGAAGCATCTCATCGACAGTTCCTGTCTCTCTGTATCTCCTCCATGTCCGAACAACGTCGCTTGGGTTGACTCCCTGACACCTGGACACTTCCCTTGTTGAGAATTCTTCCTGGCACAAAGTAACAATGCGGACGCAATCAAACTGCGGTATTGACCGATAAGGATGGTTGAACTACAGACAACACGAGCCGTGTACCACCTTCCCGGTGAAATGTCTGGAACTGATCGGCTGTCGGACCCCCTCTGTGTAATAGGCGATGCTCATGCATGGTTGTTTACATCTTTGGGCGGGTTTAGTGACATCTCTGAACAGTCAAAGGGTCTGTGTGTGTGTGATACAATATCCACAGTGAACGTCTATCTTCCGGAGTCCTGGGAACTGGGGTGTTGCAAAACTTTTATTGATGTTTGTAATACACAGAATTTATATGTGAGTTGTTTCGATGCACAGTGAGCCCTCTGCCATTTTCCTCGCATTGAATTAATTTTTCTTACGACGTTTACAGCGCCACAATTTTAGCGGTCGCTGCTTCAACGCACGCCATTACGTGTCGGCCTGAAAACAGAAATCATAGAGGGAGCGCAGAGATGGCCCGCTTTAACATTTAATAAACATTTTTCCGCAGCAATGAGCCGCAGCGGAGAGCACAGCTTATGCCTAAGGCCAGGATTCCAATACCACAGCCTGAATATGACAGTAAGAGGAGGCGTACTCTTCGAGTGTTGTGTGGGTCCACAATAATTTCAATATTTCAGTCCATGTTCTCAAAGTAGAAATACGCCGAGGCTAATTATAATACTTTTATATTTTCAAGTAATGTTCTTGGAAGTATATCAGTCCATTATGTTCTCCAGGCCTAAGACCCATCGAGCATGTCTGGGATGCTCTCGGCCGACGTATCGCTGCACGTCTTCAAACCCCTACGGCACTTCAGGAGCTCCGACAGACACTGGTGCAAGTATGGGAGGCTATACCCCAGCAGCTGCTCGACCACCTGATCCAGAGTATGCCAACCCGATGTGCGGCCTGTGTACGTCTGCATGGTTATCATATCCCATACTGATGTTGGGGTACATCTTCAGGAAACTGAGGCGTTTTGTAACACGGGAGCCCGCATCTCGTGGTCGTGCGGTAGCGTTCTCGCTTCCCGCGCCCGGATTCCCGGGTTCGATTCCCGGCGGGGTCAGGGATTTTCTCTGCCTCGTGATGGCTGGGTGTTGTGTGTTGTCTTTAGGTTAGTTAAATTTAAGTAGTTCTAAGTTGTAGGGGACTGATGACCATAGATGTTAAGTCCATAGTGCTCAGAGCCATTTGAACCATTTTTTTTTTTTTTTTTTTTTTTAACACGGGACAGGTTTCTCAACTTATCACCAATACAGTGGACTTGCAGATCTGTGCCGTGTGTGTTCCCTATGTGCCCATGCTATTAGCGCCATTTTTGTGTAGTGCCACGTTGTGTGGCACCAAATTCTGCAATTATCATTAATTTATGAGCATGAGGAAGATTAGATGGGTAGACCACGTAACTAATGAGGAAGTATTGAATAGGATTGGGGAGAAGAGGAGCTTGTGGCACAACTTGACCAGAAGAAGGGATCGTTTGGTAGGACATGTTCTGAGGCATCAAGGGATCACCAATTCAGTATTGGAGTGCAGCGTGGAGGGTAAAAATCGTAGAGGGAGACCAAGAGATGAATACACAAACAGATTCAGAAGGATGTAGGTTGCAGTAGATACTGGGAGATGAAGAAGCTTGCACAGGATAGAGCAGCATGGAGAGCTGCATCAAACCAGTCTCAGGACTGAAGACCACAACAACAACAACAACAACATGAGCATGAGAGTAGTTGTACAGTTACGTATCTGATTTTATGATGGCTATAGTAAGGTTCTCTAGGTAGCCAAGCAGTTTTTAGAAAAAAAATTACGTCAGGGACAGAGATTTCTACACATCTATAAGTGTGTTGCCATAATAATAGTAATTTATGATACTAAAAGGAAGAGAATTGTGAAAGTTTTGCGTCTCGCGATAAGGAATACCGTGTGACACTGTTACGTGACACTGAGTTATACCCCAGCCAGCGGACTCGCAGCAGCTGGCGAGATGCGATAGCTGGGTTTCCGGGACGGCCAGTTTTTGCCCCCGTTACGCCTCGACTCAGTCGCAAATATAGCCGCTCGCTATCATCCGGAAGTACAGGCCGTGCGCTAAATACTGGTCAACTGCACCACTGATACGAAGCGGGCGCTCACGTATCGTCCAGGCGATGTATGCCTGATAGACTTGCGTATTGCCACAGCATAGACCACTGCATTTTCTCGCCTTAAGTTCGGAACTGTGTATGGGCATGCCGTCTTGTTTGTAAATAAAGGCGCCGGCCGCTGTGGCCGAGCGGTTCTAGACGCTTCAGTCCGGAACCGAGGGAGCGCTACGGTCGCAGGTTCGAATCCTGCCTCGGGCATGGATGTGTGTGATGTCCTTAGGTTAGTTAGTTCTAGGTCTAGGGGACTGATGACTTCACATGTTAAAGTCCCATAGAGCTCAGAGCCATTTGAACCATTTGATAAACGAAGTTGTTGATTATATCTGCGAAAGTGAAATAAAAACCGAACGCCCGCCCACAACGGAACCATGGAATGGTTCTGTTCGAAAGTAATCCCTAAACGAGTTGAGAGACTTTTCTCAGAGGTAGGCGAGGCCATTAATTCCTGTGGCGAGGCCATTAATTCTTGTTTCGTAGAATGCGATCGGTCACTGACCAATACACAGCCACACACTGACTCTTGCAGCTGCTCGTGGAAATCATACCACGGAGGACGTTGCATTGTTTCCCATCCAAATTAATGTCCTATCGACAGAGTGCGTGCGGTCGTCATCTTGCAAAAGGATGATCCATTCCGACAGCGATCCTGGGGCGTTTCCACTAGGTCTGTCGATATTTTTTTTTAAACATCGGGGATCAGAGATGGACATTTAAGAAAGAATCGTTGACGATGTCGATATATCGAAACAGCTATCGAAGTACCGAAGAGAAAAATATCGACGTACTGGTGTATAAAAAATTTCTGCTGCACATTGTGAAACGTCCCCTTAGAAAAATTATTGAATTACTGTGCTGGTAAATCCGTTACGTTATTTGATTTTCAAACAGCTGAGCAGAACTGAACGTACTCAGACATTTCGCTCTTTACCTATTCTGATCAACACTAAACTGACTCACTATACTTTTAGCGCAACGCAATCTGACTTTCAATAATCCCTACAAGAGAATGGCCCTGACTAACATTAACCTATACCTTTCACAAATCACTTACCTCACAAAAATCTTGGTTACTCGAACTACTGCAATACAGCGAGCGCCACTACTGCCAGCTAACTAAAAGATTCAAACTACTGAAGGCACTAACTACTGATAGGCATAGTCAGCAAATGAAAGATTTTGATAGAGAGCAAACAATGTATTTACCTTAAAAGTGTTCAAAAGTCATAATATATATATAGCAATTCATGACATCCAGTCTCACAAATTTCACAACTCCGCCATCTCTCTCCCCACATCCACCACTGCTGGCGGCTCACCTCCAACTGCGCAACGCTACGCGCTGTTCACATCCAACTGCCCAACACTACAATGGCGAATATTACTCCAACAATGCAAACCAACCACAGCCTTCACACAGCACAGCCAGTGATTTTCATATAGAGCGCTACATGGCGTTACTAACATAAAAACCTAAACAGCCTACTTACAATTGTAAATACAGTGTAATGCTGGGTCTCAGAGCTGTGAATTTTTCATTTACTATCAGATACTCCGCGCATCAACAAGCTAGCAGCCTGAAAGCAAAACGATGCCCGTCACGTTTGGCGAGAACCGCGTTGCTAGCGATGGCAACTGCACGTCAGTGGCACAATAAAGGGTGTCTCTCGTTCGGTTTCGTCACATATCGGATTTATCCGGAATACTTCGTGTCGACTTCCTTGTTTTTCTCATTTCCGGCGACGCCAACGGCCTAGCAGTGTGGTGTCGAAACTGCCTGGTCAAGTTAAACGTTGCCGTTTCTGTAGGCAGCGCCGAGCGCCGATTACGTCAGCCATATCCTCTCACACGTCGCCATCCATCACAAAGAACAACCTTGTCATTTAGATTTTTGTACCCAATTTTCAGCAACTGTTTTGGAAAAATGTCGATGTGTAGAAATAGCACACTAGTTGCATTGGAAGCTGTATTGAATGGAAATGGTGTGCTACTTCTTCACATCGGGAATCTTGTCATTCCATTCACACCGCCATCTTTGTGCCAGCTACACTTGCTTCACACAGTCAAAGTGAAACACTGGACGTAATTAGAGCTCAAGAAACAGTGAAAGTAAAATTATCTTCTACTAAAATTTCAAATGAACGGTTACAGATATTTAGCGAAAGTTGCAAAAAATATAATGTAAAATAAAAATATCGGCGCTCGATATTGCCTTTCTATACAGATATATCGTGGAAAAAAATCGCCGACATACATCGATACTTTTGGAAAATACATTCATACACTATGTGATCAAAAGCATCCGGACACTTGGCTGAAAATTACTAAAAGGTTCGTAGCGCTCTCAGTCGGAATTGCTGGAATTCAGTATTTTGTTGGGCCACACTTAGCCTTGATGCCAGCTTCCACTCTCGCAGGCATACGTCAAATCAGGTTTTGGAAGGTTCCTTGGGGAATGGCAGCCCATTCTTCACGGAGTGCTGCAATGAGGAGAGGTATCGATGTCGGTCGGTGATGTCTGGCATGAAGTCGGCGTTCCATAACATCCGAAAGGTGTTCTGCAGGCTTCAGGTCAGGTCTGTCTGCAGGCCAGTCCATTACAGGGATGTTACTGTCGTGTCACCACTCCGCCACTGACCTTGCATTATGAACAGGTGGTCGATCGTGTTGATAGATGCAATCGCCATCCCCGAATTGCTCTTCAACAGTGAAAAGCAAGAAGGTGCTTAAAACATCAATGTAGGCCTGTACTGCGATAGTATCACGCAAAACAATGTGGGGAAGCCCCCTCCTTGAAAAACTCTACCACACCATAAAACCACCACCTTAGAATTCTACTGTTGGCACTACACACGCTGGCAGATGACGTTCACCGGGCAATCGCCATACCCACACCCTGCCATCGGATCGCCACATTGTGTACCGTGATTCGTCACTCCACACAACGTTTTTCCACTGTTCAATTGTCCAATTTATGCATTCCTTACACCAAGCGAGTCCTCGTTTTGCATTTACTGGCGTGATGTGTGGCTTACGAGCAGCCGCTCGGCCTTGAAATCCAAGTTGCCTGTTATCTCTGCTGCTAGTGATACGAGGCCGTTGGGATCCAGCACGGCGTTCCGTATTACCCTCCTGAACCCACCGATTCCATATTCTGCTGACAGTCATTGGATCTCGACCAACGCGAGCAGCAATGTCGCGACACGATAGGCTATAATCCGTCCTTTATCAAAGTCGGAAACGTGATGTTGCGCATTTCTCCTCCTTACACGAGGCATCACAACAACGTTTCACCAGACTACGGCGGTCAACTGCTGTTTGTGTATGAGAAATCGGTTGGAAACTTTCCTCATGTCAGCACGTTGTAGGTGTCGCCACCGGCGCCAACCTTGTGTGAATGCTCTGAAAAGCTAATCATTTGCATATCACAGCATCTTCTTTCTCTCGGTTTAATTTCGCGCCTGTAGCATGGCATCATCGTGGTGTAGCAATTTTAATGGCCAGTAGTGTGTGAGTACATGGATTTTGGCGTTACGAGTGCAGTGAAGATGACGAAAAAGCTAAGAAGAAGGTTGAGTGTACTGGAATACAGCGCGAAATGCTTTCGCAAGGAATTTTGTTAAGAGGCGCCATGTACACACAGGTCTGTCCCCCGGTATCGACAATTTGACAACATCGACAGTACCAGATGCTACTGCGGAAAAAAAAGGTCTGCGCTACCGTGAACCTGGAATACCGTAGAGTGGGAGATTTTGTGACGGCTGTTACATTTGTACCGGCAGGCAGCTCGTGCAACAATTCAAACCGGAAGTTATGGACGGCGTCTTCAATTTTTGCACCAGGATGCAGGAAGCACTTGTGGAACGAACACTTCGCCTCTAATCTTCAGCGACAGAGTAACCTCCCTCCCACCTACATCTACATCTACATCGACACTCTACTAATCACATTAAGTGTCTGGCAGAGGGTTCATGGGACCACCTTCACAATTCTCTGTTATTCCAATGTCGTATAGGGCGCGGAAAGAATGAACACCTGTATCTTACCGTACGGGCACGCATTTCCCTTATTTTATCGTGGTGATCGTTCCTCCCTATGTAGGTCGGTTTCAAACAAATATTTTCGCATTCGGAGGACAAGGTTGGTGATAGGAATTTCGTGAGAAGATTCCGTCGCAACGAAAAACGCCTATCTTTTAATTAATTCCGGCCCAAATCCTGTATCATTTCTGTGACACTCTCTCCCGTATTTCGCGATACTACAAAACGTGCTGCCCTTCTTTGAACTTTTTCTATGTACTCCGTCAGTCCTATCTGGTAAGGATCCCACACCGCGCAGCATTATTCTAAAAGAGGACGGACAAGCGTAGTGTAGGCAGTCTCCTTAGTAGGTCTGTTATATTTTCTTAGTGTCCTGCGATTAAAATGCAGTCTTTGGTTAGCCTTCCCCACAACATTTGAATGTGTTCCTTCCAATTTGTTGGTAATTGCAATACCTAGGTCTCTAGTTAAATTCACGGCTTTTAGAGTAGACTCATTTATCGCGTAACCGAAGTTTAACGAGTTCCTTTTAGCACTCTTGTCGATGACGTCACACTTTACGTTATTTAGGATCAACTGCCACTTTTCGCACCATTCAGATATTTTTCCTAAATCGTTGTGCAGTTTGTTTTGATCTTCTGATGACTTTATTAGTCGATAAACGACAGCGTCATCTGAAAACGACCGAACACGGCTGCTGAGATTGACTCCCAAATCGTTTATATAGATAAGGAACAGCAAAGGGCCGATAAAACTACCGCGGGTACGCTTGAATTCACTTCTGTTTTACTCGAGGACTTTCAGTCCATTACTACGAATTGTGACCTCTCTGGCAGGAAATCGCAAATCCAGTTACATAAATGATACTTCATAAACACGCAACTTCACTGGGAGCCGCTTGTGTGCTACAGTGTCAAAAGCCTTCCTTTCATATAGAAAGGTTAATCGTCACAACTTGGGAGAGTGGGGCACTGAAAACCTTCTTGAAACAGTGGCATAAGGACGAGATTCACCTAAGGTTAATGTTTTCTGTGCAGTGTCTTCTGTGAGAAGACTGTGAGGGTCCCTCCCACTTGTAAAAGTGGTTTTTTCGTATTGATTCCGAGAATTTCGTCTTCCAGTAAGGTGGAAACCCCCTCATTGGAGCACGGACGTTTGTCGACTCGCCCATCGATCTGGTATGACAAGAAACATCATTCAACTGACCTGGCATCTTCCAATAAGGTGGAAACCCCCTCATTGGAGCACCGATATTCGTCGACACGACCATCGACCTGGTATAACAAAAACATCTTTCATCTGGCCAGGCATCTTCCAACAAAGTGCAACCCCCTCACTGGAGCACAGACGTTTGCCGATACATCCATCGACCTGGTATAACAAGAAACATCAGTCATCTGGCCAGGCATCTTCCAATAAGGTGGAAACCCCCTGTTGGAGCACCGATGTTTGTCGACAAGACCATCGACCTGGTATAACAAGAAAAATCATTCATCTGACCAGGCATCTTCCAAAAAGGTGAAAACCCCCTCGTTGGAGCACCGATATTCGTCGACACGACCATCGTCCTCGTATAACAATAAACATCATACATCTGGACAGGCATCTTCCAATTAGGTGAAAACCCCCTCGTTGGAGCACCGATGTTCATCGACATGACCATCGTCCTGGTATAACAATAAACATCATTCATCTGGCCAGGCATCTTCTAATAAGGTGGAAACACCCTCGTTGGAGCACCGATATTCGTCGTCAAGACCATCGACCTGGTATAACAAAAAACATCATTCATCTGGCCAGGCATCTTCCAACAAGTTGCAAACCCCCTCATTGGAGCACTGATGTTCGTCGACACAACCATCGACCTGGTATGACAATAAACAACATACAACTGGACAGGCATCTTCCAATTAGGTGAAAACCCCCTCGTTGGAGCACCTATGTTCATCGACATGACCATCCTCCTGGTATAACAAAAAACATCATTCATCTGGCCAGGCATCTTCCAATAAGGTGGAAACCCCCTCATTGGAGCACGGACGTTTGTCGACTCGCCCATCGATCTGGTATGACAAGAAACATCATTCAACTGACCTGGCATCTTCCAATAAGGTGGAAACCCCCTCATTGGAGCACCGATATTCGTCGACACGACCATCGACCTGGTATAACAAAAACATCTTTCATCTGGCCAGGCATCTTCCAACAAAGTGCAACCCCCTCACTGGAGCACAGACGTTTGCCGATACATCCATCGACCTGGTATAACAAGAAACATCATTCATCTGGCCAGGCATCTTCCAATAAGGTGGAAATCCCCTCATTGGAGCACGGACGTTTGTCGACTCGCCCATCGATCTGGTATGACAAGAAACATCATTCAACTGACCTGGCATCTTCCAATAAGGTGGAAACCCCCTCATTGGAGCACCGATATTCGTCGACACGACCATCGACCTGGTATAACAAAAACATCTTTCATCTGGCCAGGCATCTTCCAACAAAGTGCAACCCCCTCACTGGAGCACAGACGTTTGCCGATACATCCATCGACCTGGTATAACAAGAAACATCATTCATCTGGCCAGGCATCTTCCAATAAGGTGGAAACCCCCTCATTGGAGCACGGACGTTTGTCGACTCGCCCATCGATCTGGTATGACAAGAAACATCATTCAACTGACCTGGCATCTTCCAATAAGGTGGAAACCCCCTCATTGGAGCACCGATATTCGTCGACACGACCATCGACCTGGTATAACAAAAACATCTTTCATCTGGCCAGGCATCTTCCAACAAAGTGCAACCCCCTCATTGGAGCACAGACGTTTGCCGATACATCCATCGACCTGGTATAACAAGAAACATCATTCATCTGGCCAGGCATCTTCCAATAAGGTGGAAACCCCCTGTTGGAGCACCGATGTTTGTCGACAAGACCATCGACCTGGTATAACAAGAAAAATCATTCATCTGACCAGGCATCTTCCAAAAAGGTGAAAACCCCCTCGTTGGAGCACCGATATTCGTCGACACGACCATCGTCCTGGTATAACAATAAACATCATACATCTGGACAGGCATCTTCCAATTAGGTGAAAACCCCCTCGTTGGAGCACCGATGTTCATCGACATGACCATCGTCCTGGTATAACAATAAACATCATTCATCTGGCCAGGCATCTTCCAATATGGTGGAAACCCCCTCGTTGGAGCACCGATGTTCGTCGCCATGACCATCGACCTGGTATAACAAGAAACATCATTCATCTGACCAGGCATATTCCAACAAGGTGCAAACCCCCTCATTGGAGCACGGACGTTTGTCGACTCGCCCATCGATCTGGTATGACAAGAAACATCATTCAACTAACCTGGCATCTTCCAATAAGGTGGAAACCCCCTCATTGGAGCACCGATATTCGTCGACACGACCATCGACCTTGTATAACAAAAAACATCATTCATCTGGCCAGGTATCTTCCAATAAGGTGGAAACCCCCTCATTGGCACACCGATATTCGTCGACACGACCATCGATCTGGTATAATAAGAAACATCATTCATCCGACCTGGCATCTTCCAACAAGGTGCAACCCCCTCATTGGAGCACGGACGTTTGTCGACACGCCCATCGACCTGGTATGACAAGAAACATCATTTATCTGACCTGGCATCTTCCAGTAATGTGGAAACCCCCCTCATTGGTGCACCGATATTCGTCGACACGACCATCGACTTGGTATAACAAGTAACATCATTCATGTCTCCAGGCATCTTCCAATAAGGTGGAAACCCCCTCATTGGAGAACCGATGGTCGTCAACAGGACCATCGACCTCGTATACTAGAAACATCATTCATCTCTCCAGGCATCCTCCAATAAGGTGGAAACCTCCTCATTGGAGAACCGATGGTCGTTAACAGGACCATCGACCTGGTATACTAGAAACATCATTCATCTGGCCAGGCATCTTCCAACAAGGTGCGAACCCCCTCATTGGAGGACAGACGTTTGTCGACATGCCAATCGACCTGGTATGACAAGAAACATCATTCATCTGGCCAGGCATCTTCCAATAAGGTGGAAACCCCCTAGTTGGAGCACCGATGTTCGTCGACATGACCATCGACCTGGTATAGAAGAAACATCATTCATCTGACCAGTCAGCATATCAGATTTCTATTGGTACAGCGAATGATGTCAATTATGCTGTGCTCAATACAATGGTAACAGACGATGCATAGGAACCCTGGTCGTCTGCTTTGGACCCCCAGGTCAATAATGTGCGGTAAACGGCGTGGTCCAAAACATTTGTGCCTGCACGAGGACGGTGTTCTCTCATCCGACCTGCTACGGATCGCCACCTGTCGAGCATCACAGATCGGACGTGCATCCAGTACCTTGTTCCCCACCTGTGGTTTCAGCGTTCTTCAACCACTTTCCATACATGCTCGGATGAATGACGTTTCTTGTTATACCAGGTCGATGGTCGTGTCCAAACGCGCCACCATCCAGGGGAACGGCTGTTCAAAAGATGCTCTGCACAACAGGTGATGGCCACACGGGCAGTGCTCCACTAAGCGAGACTTCCAAATGCACTTCTACGCGACCTGTGGTAGTTAGAGAAAGGACCGCAACAGCTGTGGATTACGTGAACATTGCTGCGGACCACATGCATGGCTTCATACTTGATGTCTTCGACAGACAACAATGGAATCTTTCAACAAGTTAACTGTCTGTATCACAAGGCAGAATCGTGATACAGTCATTTGAAGAGCGTCACGGTTGTCGGCTTGGTTGAACCGTGAAGTTACTTTCAAACCTTTTTGTTAAGAATTTACTTTGAATACTACCGATTCATCAAGAACACTAACACATTTAATCACACTATGTGAATGTGGAAGTATTTGCCAGTGGGTAACTGATGAAAACAAATTACATTTCTTTCAACAAATGGAGATTTTATTCCCAAAGGCTTTTTTTTAAAAAAACAGATTTAAAATTACAACCACAAAGCACCCTATGAATATTAAGTTACAATTTATTTATAGGCAGAAAGAAAAAAATTTTGACAGTATGATCTTTCGGACTGAGAACCATGCTGCTCCCCTTTGCCACGGCCGTAGTCTCGACCGCTCACTACTGCGAGACACCAGATTACATTAAACTAAAAATTTTAACAGCTCACACAAACAGATAAACTATGCACCCCGTAGGAGGGTTGGAAAATGGTACTAACATTAAAAGATTAACTTGCCACCAAAGGTGCAACTTCATTAAAAAAAAAAATAAACTCTTACAGTGGAAGGTTGGCAACTTTATAGACTAAAATGACCATTTAAATAAAAATACATGACACTGATACCTACATAAAATGCACAACACGCTCTACATTACAAATATACCGCCTCGCAAGATGATAGGCAACATAAAAACATATTTCAGGAATTCGGTCGTTACACTTCAAGCAATAAATTCGTTAACGCCGAATCCGACAAACATGACGGAGGCAGCTATTAACGTACGGCAGACAGACAGACAGACATTAACTGCCTATCAAATGCGGATGGGAGACAGCAGAGCAAGCTGCTGACGAGAGACTGACCAAGAAAAATATTAAAATTTAACAAGTAAATGAAATCACGTATCACGAATCACTTAACTTCTAATAAACTGCGATATCTGGCGAAGACCTGACGCAGCACCCGCAACGCTCTCCCGAACCGTCCGCTGCCAGCCGCTTCAACGGACGCAGGAAGGCGCGCCGATCTCCCGTCTCACGGCGTCACAGCTCGCGCCGGCCAGTCCGACGTTAGGTTGACTCCTGTTGCTGTCGTGTCGACAGCGAAGCCACTACCCCTCTACGGCGCGCCCCACTTGACTCACGTGGCGGCCTCACGTGCGCCAACGCTCAAGGCGGACAAGATATCTCGTGTCTCAGTGCGCGGCTGACCAACCGACCGATACAACCGCCAATGACCGTTGCCTGAGCAAACTGCAGCAGACTGCCGGCCCAACACATACTAGCATTCCGGACGACAGACACTGACTGCCCCACACCGACCCGGCTGACCAACTGACCGGACTCCCTCTAGCGAGCTCATTTTTTTTATGCGGCCCGTTACGAATTCCTTTCCTGTGTCAACCTCTTCATCTCAGAGTAGCACTTGCAACCTACGTCCTCAATTATTTGCGTGACGTATTCCAATCTCTGTCTTCCTCTACAGCTTTTGCCCTCTACAGCTCCCTCTAGTACCATGGAACTCATTCCCTCATGTCTCAGCAGATGTCCTATCATCCTGTCCTCCTTATCAGTGTTTTCCACATATTCCTTTCCTCTCCGATTCTGCGTAGAACCTCCTCATTCCTTACCTTATCAGTCCACCTAATTTTCAACATTCGACTATAGCACCACATCTCAAATGCTTCGATTCTCTTCTGTTCCGGTTTTCCCACAGTCCATGTTTCACTACCATACAATGCTGTACTCCAGACGTACATCCTCAGAAATTTCTTCCTCAAATTAAGGCCGGTATTTGATATTAGTAGACTTCTCTTGGCCAGAAATGCCTTTTTTGCCATAGCGCGTCTGCTTTTGATGTCCTCCTTCCTCAGTCCGTCATTGGTTATTTTACTGCCTAGGTAGCAGAATTCCTTAAGTTCAATGACTTCATGACCATCAATCCTGATGCTAAGTTTCTCGCTGTTCTCATTTCTACTACTTCTCATTACCTTCGTCTTTCTCCGATTTACTCTCAAACCATACTGTGTACTCATTAGACTGTTCATTCCGTTCAGCAGATCACTTAATTCTTCTTCACTTTCACTCAGGATAGCAATGTCATCAGCGAATCGTATCATTGATATCCTTTCACCTTGTATTTTAATTCCACTCCTGAACCTTTCTTTTATTTCCATCATTGCTTCCTCGATGTACAGATTGAAGAGTAGGGGCGAAGGGCTACAGCCTTGTCTTACACCCTTCTTAATACGAGCACTTCGTTCTTGATCGTCCACTCTTATTATTCCCTTTTGGTTGTTGTACATATTGTATATGACCCGTCTCTCCTTATAGCTTACCCCTACATTTTTCAGTATCTCGAACAGCTTGCACCATTTTATATTGTCAAACGCTTTTTCTAGGTCGACAAATCCTATGAACGTGTCTTAATTTTTCTTTACCCTTGCTTCCATTATTAGCCGTAACGTCAGAATTGCCTCTCTCGTGCCTTTACTTTTCCTAAAGCCAAACTGATCGTCACCTAGCGCATTGTCAATTTTCTTTTCCATTCTTCTGTATATTATTCTTGTAAGCAGCTTCGATGCATGAGCTGTTAAGCTGATTGTGCGATAATTCTCGCACTTGTCAGCTCTTGCCGTCTTCGGAATTGTGTGGATGATGCTTTTCCGAAAGTCAGATGGTATGTCGCCAGACTCATATACTCTACACACGAAGATTCTAATACTGGATCCCCTATCTCTTCTAAATCGACTCCTGTTTCTTCTTCTATCACATCAGACAAATCTTCACCCTCATAGAGGCTTGCAATGTATTCTTTCCACCTACCTGCTCTCTCCTCTGCATTTCACAGTAGAATTCCCGTTGCACTCTTAATGTTACCCCACCGTTGCTTTTAATGTCACCAAAGGTTGTTTTGACTTTCCTGTATGCTGAGTCTGTCCTTCCGACAATCATATCTTTTTCGATGTCTTCACATTTTTCCTGCAGCCATTTCGTCTTAGCTTCCCTGCACTTCCTATTTATTTCATTCCTCAGCGACTTGTATTTCTGTATTCCTGATTTTCCCGGAACATGTTTGTACTTCCTACTTTCATCAATCAACTGAAGTATTTCTTCTGTTACCCATGGTTTCTTCGCAGCTACCTTCTTTGTACCTATGTTTTCCTTCCCAACTTCTGTGATGGCCCTTTTTAGAGATGTCCATTCCTCTTCAACTGTACTGCCTACTGCGCTATTCCTTATTGCTGTATCTATAGAGTTAGAGAACTTCAAACGTATCTCGTCATTCCTTAGAACTTCCGTATCCCACTTCTTAGCGTATTGATTCTTCCTGACTGATGCCTTGAACTTCAGCACACTCTTCATCACTACTATATTGTGATCTGAGTCTATATCTGCTCATAGCGCCCCTTAAATTAACGTGAACAGGTAACCTTTCCCCTTTCCCACCAGGCATCTTATCCGCAAGGCTGTAACGGGTCGATACCTGAGTCAACAGATGGGGACGTTTGCAAGACAACAACCGTCTGCACGAACAGTTGGACGACGTTTGCAGCAGTACGGACTTTCAGCTCGGAGTCCGTGGCTGCGGTTATCCTTGACGCTCCATCACAGACAGGAGCGCCTGTGATGGTGTACTGGACGACGAACCTGGTTGCACGAATGGCAAAATGTCATTTTTTCGGATGAATCCAGGTTCTGTTTACAGTATCATGATGGTCGCATCCGAGTTTGGCGACATCGCGGTGAACACACATTGGAAGCCTGTTTACGTCATCGCCGTACTGGCGTATCACCAGGCGTGATGGTATGGAGTGCCATCGGTTACACGTCTCGGTCACCCCTTGTTCGCACTGACTGCACTTTGAACAGTGGACGTTACAATTCAGATGCGTTATGACCCGTGCCTCTACCCTTCATTCGATCCCTGCGAAACCCTACATTTCAGCAGGATAATGCACGACCGCATGTTGCAGGTCCTGTATGGGCCTTTCTGGCTGACTCGATGCCCAGGCGTATCGAGGCCGTTATTACGGCCAGAGGTGGTTGTTCTGGGTACTGATTTCTCAGGATGTATGCACCCAAATTGCGTGAAAATGTAATCACATGTCAGTTCGAGTATAATATATTTGTGCAATGAATACCCGTTTATCATCTGCATTTCTTCTTGACGTTGCAATTTTAATGCCCAGTAGTGTATTTCTGCATGTAATACACGCATCAAAAAAAGTTTTCCTTCTCATACAGAATCTCATAAAGATGGCGACTAGCTCAACAATACATACATATACATCCTCCTTCTTTCACGGCTAATCGGCAAGCATTGCCTCATTCTTTTCATACGAGAAAATAGATAGCAGAGAAGCTATTCCATGGAGTAAATGGACGCTCCAAGGAATAATAGGGCTTGAAACTACTTTGCATTGCTAATCATCGTATATTAAAGTTTAGTAATCGGTAAGATAAGAAGAGATATTTCCAGATATGTACTATTATAAAATGTATAAAATTTCTGAAAATATCGCGGAGAGACCGCTGCAAGAGACATTACACTGTGCAAGCGTCTTCATCTCCCAGTACCTACTGAAACCTACATTCTTCTGAATCTGTTTAATCGATTCATCTCTTGGTCTCCGTCTACGATTTTTACCCTCTACACTACCCTCCAATACTAAATTGGTGAGTCCTCGATGTCTCAGAACATGTCATACCAACCGATCCCTTCTTTTAGTCAAGTTGTCCCACAAGTATCTCTTCTCCCCAATTCTATTCAGTACCTCCACATTAGTTATGTGATCTAACCATCTAATCTTCAGCAGTCTTCTGTAGCACCACCTTTCGAAAGCTTCTATTCTATTCTTCTCTAAACTATTTATTGTGCACGTTTCACTTCCATACACGGCTACACTCCATACAAATACTTTCAGAAACGACTTCCTGACACTTAAATCTATACTCGATGTTAACAAACTTTTCTTCTTCAGAAACGCTTTCCTTGCCACAGCTAGTTACATTTTATATCGTCTCTGCTCCGACCACATCAGTTATTTTGCCCTCCAAATAGCAAAAGTCATTTACTACTTTAAGTGTCTCATTTCCTAATCTAATTCACTCAGCATAACCTGTTTTAATTCGACTACATTCTATTACCCTCATTTTTCTTTTGTTGCTGTTTATCTTATATCCTCCTTTCAAAACACTGTCCATTCCTTTCAGCTGCTTTTACAGGTCCTTTGCTGTCTCTGACAGAATTACAATGTCATCGGTGAACCTCAAAGTTTTTATTCCTTCTCCATGGATTTTAATACATACTCCGAATTTTTCTTTTGTTTCCTTTACTGGTTTCTCAATATACAGATCAAATTATATCGGGGTGGGGATACAACCCTGCCTCACTCCCTCCCCAACCACTGCTTCCCTTTCATGCCCCTCGACTCTTATAACTGCCATTTGGTCCTATCTTCGATTTCATCTAAGCGCAGTAAACTTCGTCCACTCATGGAGCACCGACTTTATCAGTATGACATGGCCACACCAGACACGAATGCTGTGACATCTGCAACAGTCCGACCTCTTGGGTTCACTGTCATCGATCATCATCCATACAGACACGATTTGGTCCCATCTCCGATTTCATCTGTTTCCAGAACTTGAGAAACAACTTCGAGGACCTCACTTTCACAGTGATGGAGTGGTGTAAGCAAAGGTGCGGTTGTGGCACCATCAACAGAACCAACCAATCTGCAGTGATGGTATCAACAAACTGGTCTCTCGTTGAAAGAAATATGTTCGTCGCCAGGGTGACCATGTAGAGAAACAAACATGTAGCCATGTAGAATAAGTTTTTTGTTGTTTTTTTTTTGGGGGGGGGGGGGGGAGGGAAGTCTTCTGCCTGTCTTGATGCGGCTAGCCACGAATTCCTCTCCTGTGCGAACCTTTTGATCGAACCTTTTGATCTCAGAGTAGCACTTGTAACCTACGTCCTCTATTACTTGCTGGATGTATTCCAATCTCTGTCTTCCTCTACACCTTTTGCCTTCTACAGCTCCCTCTAGTACCGTGGAAGTCATCCCCTCATGTGTTAACAGATGTCCTATCATCCTGTCAGATGAGTATCGGGTAATATCAACAGCAGCAGAAAATGGTATAACAGGTGTAGGATTCGTTATGAATAGGATGGTAGGGCAGAGGGTGTGTTACTGTGAACAGTTCAGTGACCGGGTTGTTCTAATCAGAATCGACAGCAGACCAACGCCGACAACGATAGTTCAGGTATACATGCCGACGTCGCAAGCTGAAGATGAACAGATAGACAAAGTGTATGAGGATATTGAAAGGGTAATGCAGTATGTAAAGGGGGACGAAAATCTAATAGTCATGGGCGACTGGAATGCAGTTGTAGGGGAAGGAGTAAAAGAAAAGGTTACAGGACAACATGGGCTTGGGACAAGGAATGAAAGAGGAGAAAGGCTAATTGAGTTCTGTAACAAGTTTCAGCTAGTAATAGTGAATACTCTGTTCAAGAATCACAAGAGGAGGAGGTATACTCGGAAAAGGCCGGGAGATACGGGAAGATTTCTATTAGATTACATCATGGTCAGACAGAGATTCCGAAATCAGATACTGGATTGTAAGGCGTACCCAGTAGCAGATATAGACTCAGATCACAATATAGTAGTGATGAAGAGTAGGCTGAAGTTCAAGACATTAGACTGGAAGAATCAATACGCAAAGAAAGGGATACGGAAGTTCTAAGGAATGACGAGATACGTTTGAAGTTCTCTAACTCTATAGATATAGCAATAAGGAATAGCGCAATAGGCAACGCAGTTGAAGAGGAATGGACATCTCTAAAAAGGGCCATCACAGAAGTTTGGAAGGAAAACATAGGTGCAAAGAAGGTAGCTGCGAAGAAACCATGGGTAACAGAAGAAATACTTCAGTTGATTGATGAAAGTAGGAAGTACAAACATGTTCCGGGAAAATCAGGAATACAGAAATACAAGCCGCTGAGGAATGAAATAAATAGAAAGTGCAGGGAAGCTAAGACGAAATGGCTGGAGGAAAAATGTGAAGACATCGAAAAAGATATGATTGTCGGAAGGACAGACTCCGCATGCAGGAAAGTCAAAACAACCTTTGGTGACATTAAAAGCAACGGTGGTAACATTAAGAGTGCAACGGGAATTCCACTGTTAAATATAGAGGAGAGACCAGATAGGTGGAAAGAATACATTGAAAGCCTCTATGAGGCTGAAAATTTGTCTGATGTGATAGAAGAAGAAACAGGAGTCGATTTAGAAGAGATAGGGGATCCAGTATTAGAATCGGAATTTAAAAGAGCTTTGGAGGACTTACGGTCAAATAAGGCAGCAAGGATGGATAACATTCCATCAGAATTTCTAAAATCATTAGGGGAAGTGGCAACAAAACGACTATTCACGTTGGTGTGTAGAATATATGAGTCTGTCGACATACCATCTGACTTTCGGAAAAGCATCATCCACACAATTCCGAAGACGGCAAGAGCTGACAAGTGCGAGAATTATCGCACAATCAGCTTAACAGCTCATGCATCGAAGCTGCTTACAAGAATAATATACAGAAGAATGGAAAAGAAAATTGACAATGCGCTAGGTGACGATCAGTTTGGCTTTAGGAAAAGTAGAGGCACGAGAGAGGCAATTCTGACGTTACGGCTAATAATAGAAGCAAGGCTAAAGAAAAATCAAGACACGTTCATAGGATTTGTCGACCTGGAAAAAGTGTTCGACAATATAAAATGGTGCAAGCTGTTCGAAATACTGAAAAAAGTAAGGGTAAGCTATAGGGTGAGACGGGTCATATACAATATGTACAACAAACAAGAGGGAATAATAAGAGTGGGTGATCAAGAACGAAGTGCTCGTATTAAGAAGGGTGTAGCCTTTCGTCCCTACTCTTCACTCTGTACATCGAGGAAGCAATGATGGAAATAAAAGAAAGGTTCAGGAGTGGAATTAAAATATAAGGTGAAAGGATATCAATGATACGATTCGCTGATGACATTGCTATCCTGAGCGGAAGTGAAGAAGAAATGAATGATCTGCTGAACGGAATGAACAGTCTAATGAGTACACAGTATGGTTTGAGAGTAAATCGGAGAAAGACGAAGGTAATGAGAAGTAGTAGAAATGAGAACAGCGAGAAACTTAACATCAGGATTGATGGTAACGAAGTACACGAAGTTAAGGAATTCTGCTACCTAGGCAGTAAAATAAACAATGACGGACGGAGCAAGGAGGACATCAAAAGCAGACTCGCTATGGCTAAGGCATTTCTGGGCAAGAGAAGTCTACTAATATCAAATACCGGCCTTAACTTGAGAAAGAAATTTCTGTGGATGTACGTTTGGAGTACAGCATTGTGTGGTAGTGAAACATGGACTTTGGGAAAACAGGAACAGAAGAGAATCGAAGCATTTGAGATGTGGTGCTATAGACGAATGTTGAAAATTAGGTGGACTGATAAGGTAAGGAATGAGGAGGTTTTACGCAGAATCGGAGAGGAAAGGAATATGTGGAAAACACTGATAAGGAGAAGGGACAGGATGATAGGACATCTGCTAAGACATGAGGGAATGACTTCCATGGTACTAGAGGGAGCTGTAGAGGGCAAAAACTGTAGAGGAAGACAGAGATTGGAATACGTCAAGCAAATAATTGAGGACGTAGGTTGCAAGTGCTACTCTGAGATGAAGAGGTTGGCACAGGAAAGGAATTCGTGGCGGGCCGCATCAAACCAGTCAGAAGACTGATGTAAAAAAAAAAAAAAAAAAAAAAAAAAAAAACTGTCCCTTCTCCTTATCAGTGTTTTCCAAAATTTCCTTTCCTCTCCGATTCTGCGCAGTACTTCCTCATTCCTTAACTTATCAGTCCACCTAATTTTCAACATTCATCTGTAGCACCACATCTCAAATGCTTCGATACTCTTCTGTTCCGGTTTTTCGACAGTCCATGTTTCACTACCATACAATGCTGTACTCCAGACGTACGAGGGTGAGTCAAATGAAGACTTTAAATATTTTTTTAAATATAATTTTTTGTGCAGAAGTGGTACAAAGCTGTATCACTTTTCAACAGAACCTTCCCCACGCTCAATGCAAGTCCTCCAGCGTTTACAAAGTGCATAAATTCTTTTAGAAAAAAAAATCTTTTGTTAGTCCACACAACCACTCATGCACCGCGTGGCGTACCTCTTCATCAGAATGGAACTTCTTTCCTCCTATTGCGTCTTTGAGTGGTCCATACGTGTGGAAATCACTTGGGGCAAGGACTGGTGAGTGTGGTGAATGAGGCAGACACTCAAAATGCAGGTCTGTGATTGTTGCAACTGTTGTACGGGCAGTGTTTGGCCTTGCATTGTCATTTTGGAAAAGGACGCCTGCTGACTGCAATCCACCTCGCTTTGATTTGATTGCAGGCCGCAGACGATTCTTTGGGAGTTCTGTGTATGATGCACTGGTGAAAGTGGTCCCTCTAGGCACGTAGTGCTCCAAAATGACGCCTTTTTCGCCCCAAAAGAGAGTCAGCATAACCTTCCCTACTGATGGTTCTGTTCGAAACTTCTTTGGTTTCGGTGATGAGGAATGTCGCCATTCCTTGCTCGCTCTCTTCGTTTCCGATTGGTGTAAGGGAACCCAGGTTTCATTCCCAGTACAGATTCTTGCAAGGAAGCCATCACCTTCTCTTTCAAAGCGGTGAAGAAGTTCTTCACAAGCATCAACACGTCGTTCTCTCATTTCTGGAGTCCGCTGCCGTGGCACCCATCTTGCAGACACTTTGTGAAACTGGAGCACATCGTGCACAGTGTGGTGTGCTGACCCGTGACTAATCTGTAAACATGTTGCAGTGTCATTCAGTGTCACTCAGCGGTTTACCTTCACTACGGCTTCAACTGCTGCAGTGTTCTGTGGAGTCACAACTCGTTGTGCCTAACCTGGACGAGGAGCATCTTCCACTGAAGTCACACCATTTGCGAACTTCCTACTCCATTCGTAAACTTGCGCTGTGACAAACATGCATAACCGTACTGAACCTTCATTCGTAAATGAATTTCAATAGGTTTCACACCTTCACTACGCAAAAACCGAATGGCAGAACGCTGTTCTTCCCTGGTGCCTACGGTCGCAGGTTCGAATCCTGCCTCGGCCATGGATGTGTGTGATGTCCTTAGGTTAGTTAGGTTTAATTAGTTCTAAGTTCTAGGCGATTGATGACCTCAGAAGTTAAGTCGCATAGTGCTCAGAGCCATTTGAATCATTTTTTTCCCTGGTGCAAGTCGCAAGTGGGGAGGCCATCTTTATACTGATACTGCGATGGTATGTGTGCGTCTGCACTATGCTGCCACGTACAGGCCATTCTGAAAGCCGTTTGTAGCACGCTTACCAACTCACAGGATAACGGCACGAAATTTCGATTTGTGGTTGCAAATTTAAGGTTTTCATTTGACTCACCCTCATACATTACCATATATTTCTCCCTCAAATTAAGGCCCGTATTTGATATAGAGCCAGGAATGCCTTTTTTGCCATTGCTAGTCTGCTTTTGATGCTCTCCTTGTTCTGTCGGTCTCTCCTTATTTTACTGGCTAGGTAGCAGAATTCCTGAACTTCATCTACTTCGTGACCATCGATCCTGATAATAAGTTTCTCGCTGTTCTCATTTCTACTACTTCTCATTACCTTCGCCTTTCTTCTATTTACTCTCAATCCATATTCTGTATTCATTTGACTGTTTATTCTGTTCACCAGATCATGTAATTCTTCTTCACTTTCACTCAGGATAGCGAATCTTACCATTGATATCCTTTCACCTTGAATTTTAATTCCACTCTTGAACCTTTCTTTTATTTCCATAATTGCTTCCTCAATGTACAGATTGAACAGCAGGGGGAAAGTCTACATGCCTGTCACACCATTTTTAATACGAGCACTTCGTTCTTGGTCGACCAATCTTGTTATTCCCTCTTGGCTGTTGTACATCTTATACATGACCCGTCTCTCGCTATAGTTTACCCCAGTTTTTCTCAGAATTTCGAATATCGTGCACCATTTTACGTTGACGAACGCTTTTTCCAGGTCGACAAATCCTATGAACATGTCTTGATTTTTCTTTAGTCTTGCCTCCACTGTTAACCTCAACGAAATATTTGCCTCTCCCCTGCCTGAAAGTTACAGAAAGTTAATAATTTTTTTTTTTAATCTTGAAGAGTTTTCAGATAAAACTTTTGGAGGCATTACTTTTGAGCACGCTCTTCTACCCACAATGACGTACGGGGGGGGGGGGGGGGGGGTTGAAAACTCCGTGCAAAAATAAAAACTACTTCCGTGTTTGGTGTAAACCTTTTATATTTTTCGACATAGTCTCCTATTAGACTAATACACATCATCCACAGCTGTTCTAATTTGTTGATCCCTTATGAATAATAGGAATTGACCAAGTATGCAAAATTCCTATTAGTTGCTGCAATCACCTATTTGTTTGAATAAAATCTTTGTCCCGCCAGCCATTTCTTCAAATTGGGGAGCAAATAGTAGTCCAACGGAGCCAAGTCTGGAGAATAGGGGGGGGGGGGGGGATGTGAAGCGAGTTGGAATCCTATTTCCATTAATTTTGCGACCACAACAGCTGAGGTGTGTGCTGGTGCATTGTCGTGATGGAAAACGACTATGTTACGGTCCAATTGCCGGCGTTTTTCTTGCAGCCCGATTTTGAAACGGTCCAATAACGATGAATAATATGCACCTGTAATAGTTTTACCCTTTTCCAGATAGCCGATGATGATTCTCCCTTTCGAATCCCAAAAGACAGTCGACATAACCTTTCCGGCCGAAGGACTGCTCTTCGCCTTTTTTGGTGCAGATTCTGACCTGGTAACCCATTGTTTACATTGTTGTTTGGTCTCAGGAGTATAGTAATATATTCATGTTTCATCCATAGTGCCGGCCGGGGTGGCCGAGCGGTTCTAGGCGCTACATTCTGGAACCACGCGACCGCTATGGTCGCAGGTTCGAATCCTGCATCGGGAATGCATGTGTGTGCTGTCCTTAGGTTAGTTAGGTTTAAGTAGTTCTAAGCTCTAGGGGACTGATGACCTCAGATGTAAGTCCCATAGTGCTCAGAGCCATTTGAACCATTTTTTTTCATCCACAATAGCGAAACGACGCTTAAAGTCCTGCGGAATCTTCCCGAACAGCCGCAAGTTTGAGCAATCGCGGAACCCATCTTGTGGATAGCTTTCTCATGTCCAAATGTTTATGCAAAATAGTATGTACCCGTTCATTCGAAATCCCCATAGTAATAGAAATCTCATGCACCTTAATTCTTCTGTTATATCACGGATTTTATCAATGGTTTCTGGAGTCGTAACCTCCACAGGGCTTCCAGAACGTTCAGCATCACTTGTGCCCATACGGCCACTCCGAAAATTTTGAAACCACTTACAAACTGTTCTGATCGTAGGTGCAGAGTCACTGTAATGTTTATCAAGATTCTCTATAGACTACTGAGGTGTTTTGCCTTTCATAAAGTAATGTTTAATCACTACACGAAATCCAATTTCGTCCATTTTTTGACAATCACTCGACTTCCTTGATTCACAGGAATGCGAAACACAAAGAAATAGACCAATATGGCTGAAAGTTGGTGTGCGTTCTTTCCAAAGATGCTACTAACTAAACGGGACTTCGATACGCGCCGGTGGTGTCATCTCTCGTACTTTGCACGGACTTTTCAAACGACCCTGATACGTCTCGTGAATTGAACACAAGGAGAAAATTCGATAAGTTATAGCTAATACGGAGGTTTACTGACAGACATTCTTCCAACTCACCATTCGCAAATGGGACAGGGCAGACGTAAACCAACAAGTATCGTTTGCCACATATCGCAAAGTCGTTTATACAGTGTTTATGTAGACTCGTAGACTTTGCAGAGCAAACGGTATATGAAGCCCAAGTGTGACAAGTGTTTGGCCGTTACGGAGAGATGGCTTTCGCAAGAAACGATCCCGTCGCGCCTGACCTTCAGAAGGGGGGCAACAGGAAAAATTTAATGCGAGGCGAGGTAAACACGTATCGGCCACCTGTTGTCCGGTAAACAGATTACGCAAGACGGTGGAGTTTGCGCCGGTGCAGTTTGTACGAGGACTTGTAACGGCAACGCTCCCTCCCGCACTGCTAAGGTCATTACCCCGGCACTGCTCAGGTCATTATCTCCCCCTCTCTCTCTCACCACCCACACACACACAAACAGACACACACTGCCTCCAAGTTGCGTGATGTGTCCGCAGACTGTCCAAGACTAAGTGGGCAGATGGCACATCAGCGTGATGGGTCTGTGATAGCTCGTAACTCCGATCCAATCTGACGAAACGTGTGTGATGGGTGACCACATAACTGGCTGGCTGCGTCCCGTTATCCAGTTATTAAGAGTGGTTGCGTAGTTTTGTTTCGTTTCGCTTTGCCCACGTCGACTAAGAACTTTAGATTAGACATTATTCGGGGAGCAAGAAACCTACTCTGAAACGTCAGATCCAATGAGGAGTTGCCACTTAGGGCGACTACAGACTACTCTGACGTGACGTGGAAACACGTAAGCTGATGTCATAACGCGCGTGATATAAAAATCCAACACTTTTCCTGCGCTTATGTTTATATTGAGCTGACGTGACGTTGGAATGCGTTGGATGATGCAATCTGGCGCTACACGCCTTATGACGCGTGGGAAGAATATCTAAAGTTCTAGACTTTCGTCGGTGGTGGGAAGGCGTCAGAAGCGTGGTTTCTCCTCTACCGTTTGCAAATAAAAAAATAAAAAATAAAAAATGTGGGTAGGATCTTAAGGGGACTAAACTGCTACGGTCATCAGTCCCTAAGCTTGCACACTACTTAACCTAAATTATCCTAAGGACAAACACATACACACACACACACATGCCCGAGGGAGGACTCGAACCTCAGCCGGGACCAGCCGCGCAGTCCATGACTGTAGCGCCTGAGACCGCTCGGCTAATCCCGCGTGGCTACTGTTTGCAGTTATAATTTGAAGATGGAGGAGATGTTGATTGAATACGTTCGGTCAGATCCGGTGCTGTATGACCCTACAAACCGGGAATATCGTAGGCAGCATTCTAGGAAAGAGGCTTGGGACTAAATAGAAGGAACCCTGGGCATTACAGGTTAGTGAAAACAGTTACTTTTTTCATATTTTTAATTTGTTTTTCTTTTTTACAATTCATAACAGTTCATCCCCCCCTCCCCCTCAAAAAAAACCATGGACCTTGCCGTTGGTGGGGAGGCTTGCGTGCCTCAGCGATACAGATGGCCGTACCGTAGGTGCAACCACAACGGAGGGGTATCTGTTGAGAGGCCGGACAAACGTGTGGTTCCTGAAGAGGGGCAGCAGCCTCTTCAGTAGTTGCAGGGGCAACAGTCTGGATGATTGACTGATCTGGCCTTGTAACAATAACCAAAACGGCCTTGCTGTGCTGGTACTGCGAACGGCTGAAAGCAAGGGGAAACTACAGCCGTAATTTTTCCCGAGGGCATGCAGCTTTACTGTATGATTAAATGATGATGGCATCCTTTTGGGTAAAACATTCCGGAGGTAAAATAGTCCCCCATTCGGATCTCCGGGCGGGGACTACTCAAGAGGGCGTTGTTATCAGGAGAAAGAAAACTGGCGTTCTACGGATCGGAGCGTGGAATGTCAGATCCCTTAATCGGGCAGGTAGGTTAGAAAATTTAAAAAGGGAAATGGAAAGGTTAAAGTTAGATATAGTGGGAATTAGTTAAGTTCGGTGGCAGGAGGAACAAGACTTTTGGTCAGGTGAATACAGGGTTACAAATACAAAATCAAATAGGGGTAGTACAGGAGTAGGTTTAATAACGAATAAAAAAAATAGGAGTGCGGCTAAGCTACTACGAACAGCATAGTGAACGCATTACTGTGGCCAAGATAGACACGAAGCCCACGCCTACTACAGTAGTACAAGTTTATATGCCAACTAGCTCTGCAGATGACGAAGTAATTGAAGAAATGTATGAGGAAATAAAAGAAATTATTCAGATAGTGAAGGGAGATGAAAATGTGATAGTCATGGGTGACTGGAATTCAGTAGTAGAAAATGGGAGAGAAGGAAACGTAGTAGGTGAATATGGATTTGGGCTAACAAATGAAAGAGGAAGCCGCCTGATAGAATTTTGCACAGAGCAAAACATAATCATAGCTAACACTTGGTTCAAGAATCATAAAAGAAGGTTGTATACATGGAAGAAGCCTGGAGATACTGACAGGTTTCAGATAGATTACATAATGGTAGGACAGAGATTTAGGAACCAGCTTTTAAATTGTAAGACATTTGCAGGGGCAGATGTGGACTCTGATCACAATCTATTGGTTATGAAATGTAGATTAAAACTGAAGAAACTGCAAAAAGGTGGGAATTTAAGGAGATGGGACCTGGATAGACTGAAAGAACCAGAGGTTGTACAGAGTTTAAGGGAGGGCATAAGGGAACAATTGAGAGGAATGGGGGAAAGAAATACAGTAGGAGAAGAATGGGTAGCTTTGAGAGATGAAGTAGTGAAGGCAGCAGAGGATCAAATTGGTAAAAAGACGAGGGCTGGTAGAAATCCTTGGGTGACAGAAAAAATACGGGATTTAATTGATGAAAGGAGAAAATATAAAATGCAGCAAATGAAAGAGGCAAAAAGGAATACAAACGTCAGAAAGAAGATCGACAGGAAGTGCAAAATTGCTAAGCAGAAATGGCTAGAGGACAAATGTAAGGATGTAGAGGCTTATCTCACTAGGGGCAAGATAGATACTGCCTACAGGAAAATTAAAGAGACCTTTCGAGAACAGAGAACCACTTGTATGAATATCAAGTGCTCAAATGGATGCCCAGTTTTAAGCAAAGAAGGGAAAGCAGAAAGGTGCAAGGAGTATATAGAGGGTCTATACAAGGGCGATATACTTGAGGACAATATTATGGAAAGGTAAGAGGATGTGGATGAAGATGAAATGGGAGATACGATAGTGCGTGAAGAGTTTGACAGAGTACTGAAAGACCTGAGTCGAAACAAGGCCCTGGGAGTAGACAACATTCCATTAGAACTACTGACAGCCTTGGGAGAGCCAGTCATGACAGAACTCTACCATCTGGTGAGCAAGATGTACGAGACACGCGAAATACCCTGAGACTTCAAGAAGAATATAATAATTCCAATCCCAAAGAAAGCAGGTGTTGACAGATGTGAAAATTACCGAACTATCTGTTTAATAAGTCACGGATGCAAAATACTAACGCGAATTTTCTACAGACGAATGAAAAAAATGGTAGAAGCCGACCTCGGGGAAGATCAGTTTGGATTCTGTAGAAATGTTGGAACACGGGAGGCAATACTGCCCCTACGACTTATCTTAGAAGCTAGATTAAGGAAACGCAAACCTACGTTTCTAGCATTTGTAGACTTAGAGAAAGCTTTTGACAATGTTGATTGGAATACTCTCTTTCAAATTCTGAAGGTGGCAGGGGTAAAATACAGGGAGCGAAAGGCTATTTACAATTTGTACAGAAACCAGATGGCAATTATAAGAGTCGAGGCGCATCAAAGGGAAGCAGTGGTTGGGAAGGGAGTGAGACAGGGTTGTAGCCTATCTCCGATGTTATTCAATCCGTATATTGAGCAAGCAGTGAAGGAAACAAAAGGAAAATCCGGAGTAGGTATTAAAATACATGGAGAAGAAATAACAACTTTGAGGTTCGCCGATGATTCTGTTAGAGACAGCAAAGGACTTGGAAGAACTGTTGAACGGAATGGACAGTGTCATGAAAGGAGGGTATAAGATGAAAATCAACAAAAGCAAAACGAGGATAACGGAATGTAGTCGAATTACGTCAGGTGATGCTGAGGGAATTAGATTAGGTAATGAGGAGTTTTGCTATTTCGGGAGCAAAATGACTGATGATGGTCGAAGTAGGTATCAAATGTAGACTGGGAATGGGATGGAAAGCGTTTCTGAAGAAGAGAAATTTGTTAACATCGAGTATAGATTTAAGTGTCAGGACGTCGTTTCTGAAAGTATTTGTATGGAGCGTAGCGATGTATGGAATTGAAACATGGATGATAACTAGCTTGGACAAGAAGAGAATAGAAGCTTTCGAAATGTGATGCAACAGAAGAATGAGGAAGTATTGAATAGGAATGGGGAGAAGAGAAGTTTGTGGCACAACTTAACTAGAAGAAGGGATCGGTTGGTAGGACATGTTCTGAGGCATCAAGGGATCACCAATTTAGTATTGGAGGGCAGCGTGAAGGGTAAAGATCGTAGTGGGAGACCAAGAGATGAATACACTGAGCAGATTCAGAAGGATGTAGGTTGCAGTAGGTACTGGGAGATGAAGA
Organism: Schistocerca gregaria; assembly: GCF_023897955.1. Lineage (NCBI taxonomy): Eukaryota > Metazoa > Arthropoda > Insecta > Orthoptera > Acrididae > Schistocerca > Schistocerca gregaria. The sequence goes on along the minus strand of NC_064930.1, from coordinate 58,356,783 downwards.
GGCTTGCACAGGATAGAGTAGCATGGAGAGCTGCATCAAACCAGTCTCAGGACTGAAGACCACAACAACAACAACAATAGTTAATTAGGCGTTATATTTTATATTGATAGTGAAAAAGTATCAATCCATAACAAGTAAAACCAGATATGATTGTTACAGATATCTATTTTATAAATTGGATTATATGAATTGTAATTAAAAATAACACCCAATTGAGCTAAAAACGGTCGGTTATAACGATTGCGCGTATTAAGTTAGTAATACTGGAGGTGTCATGGAGCAACCCTACCCTTTCAGATGGAGTTCCATTGCCAAGGACAAATTGCTGAACCATAATCATAAACGAAGTACTTTTTGACCTTATCTCTGGTGATGGCCGTTTCTCTCACGAAATTTCTACGAATGGGTTCGAGGTTAGCTACACCATGAATGTGTTCACTTTCCACCCTGATTTGTTCCTCGAAAGGGGAAATATTTGTTGATGTATTCCGAACCATGTTGTGTAGACAGGTCAAGGCTAAAACTATTAGCTCGGCAGTTTATGGTTTAGTTTCAATAGGCCTTAGAAATATTCTCGAGCGCCCGGTTAGAATTCCGAACGCATTATATGCAGTCCGTTGAGTTCTTGAATGACGGTAGTTGTATACCTTCTCTTCGTCACTTGTAATGGCTGCTTTGCTGTATGGACGCATCAAATAGGTTTAAAGAGGGAAGGCTTCATCTGCAATAATTACATAAGGAATCTCCATTGCTCTTTGTCTTTTGGAACGGCGTATTTGTTGCTTTCAAATCTTTTCCCCACCTCAGATCGCTCAAAAGTTCCTCCACCGCTACTTTTGCCATAAGCTCCAACGCCAACAAGCGTGAATTTGTAATTTGGATCTACCAGAGCCAATAAAACAACGGAATATTTTCCTTTGTAGTTGTAGCACAATGGAACAGCACCAGCTGGACATCGGATTTGAACGTACTTGCCGTCGAAAGCTCTTGTGCAGTGTGGATAATTCCACTTCTCATCATAATCCTTGGCTATCTGTTCCCATTCATCTTTGTTTGGTTCTGGCATGTAAATAGGTCGGAGAGTTTTCCAAATTACCTCACAACACTCTGTAACTATTTGTCCAATAGTTGAAAATCCAACCCGAAAAGAAAAACCAAATGTTCTGTAAGAATTGCCAGTTGCCAAGTACCTGTGAACAGTAATAATTCAATAAGCGGGCTTTTTTTCAATCTTCACGTTGTCCTTTGGCAACTAAGCGAACTTTGAGCGCCAAAGGAGAATAAATGAATAACTAATAGATAACTGTGGTGAGTTTATAATTACTGGCGACTTTTGGCGGTTCGGTATGGAGCGAGTGGAGGGGAATGTTGTTGCCATCGCGTGCCAGCAGGCGGCGATATCGCCACGCCTGAAAGGCCGCCAGGCAGAGAAACGACAATAATGAACAGAGAACGTTCTTTGGCGGCAAAGAAACAGTTGTGTTAAGACAGAATGCGGCCTGGCCGTCCGGCCTGTGGCAGGCCGCACTGTTGAACCGCTCGCTGCTGTACGGCGGGGGCCACACAGGTTGCGCCGGGTTGTCACACGTTTCAGATTCGCCGCAATCCGGAGCGGCTGCTCGCCTCTGTTGGCGCACTCAGCTGCTCTGTGATCACACTGGGAGCAGCGGCGTGAGGCGGTTTCTGTCTTGCAGCTCGTAGTGCACGCATCATGGACACAGAAAGACTTACGAAGGACGTGAGACCATACAACTTTTCGTATGGTACTCGCGATCCTGATTTGGAGGTACAATACTTTTGCCCTCGATATACTCTTCATAGAAATCTAAGTTCTCAGAAATAGCGTGGTCGCTGTGACGTCCATAACTTCCAATATCAACTACTGTAAACTCGGTAGTACGGATCAACGATCTCCAGGAGAACCAGCGAAAAGAACTGTTTGTAACAGAAGAACTGGGATCCACTGTCCTTCGGGCATTTTAACCTGATAGGCTTTCCGCCTATGCTTCCGAGGCAGTTCGGAAGCCCCCGGTTCTAGAAATCCTTCGCCAGGTTTCTTCCACATCTCTGTAGGTAAATACTTGGGCTGTAGAACAGTCAATATTGCCTGCCACACTTGTTTCACAATATTTGACTCTGTTGAACGTCCTAACCGAAAAGAAAAATCTATTTTCTGGTGACTGTCGCTTGTAGTCAAGTATCTGGAAATGATTAAAATATATTGTGTCGAGAGAAGCAATATATAAGTTAACGACCAAAGATAAGTTTGTTTAAGTTCAATGAAAATGTTATGAATACAGCGAAACAAAACAATCTATTAAGTAGAAAGTTCTCTCTAGTGGGACATATGGAACTAGATGTTACTATTGTTTCCTGTATTCGTAAACACTGCATATAAATTTATCACCCCACTCGTAACTACGTAGTGGGATAGCACTTTCTACCGTCGAACCTTTTACTATGATACAGCAAAACAGAAATGGAATAATTTATACGACTTCTGTTTGAAGCACAGAGAGGCCACAAACGGCAAAACTTACCTCAAACTAATGGCTAGTTTGTGCCTTGTATCAATTGGCTTTCTCCAGTTCGTTGTGCACTTATCGGTGCTACCGTTTTATCAGGCGATGCACTTCCTCGAAACATTCTCGCGACATACGAAAATATTTGAAGAACCTACCTTTGTCAGACTCTAGATCAATAAGCGGACGACGGTATTCTAGTAAGCTTACTCTCTTGCTGTTATTGTCGTGCACCCAACATCTCTTCTTCGTGCCATTTCATATCGCATTTCTGCACTGAAAGAAAAAAAATGAAAAAGGGAGGGTTCGCACAAATGTAACGTGTCCCTCGTGAAGCTTTCAAATCGTCTAACGCCAAGACAATGGCGCTACGCGTGCAAGCTAAATAATGGGGTTCGGCCCCTTCCACAGTGTAACAGCTGACGCATCAAGAGTCGCTGCGGAAGGGCCGGATTCTGTCTGTGTGGCGTTCCTGGCTTCTGGCCGGATTCTGTCTGGTCAGGCCTTTAGTGTTTACCTACGGCCTGGCGACAAGAGTGCCTTACACGCCGAAACGGGGCCGGGCGCGGTGGTGTAGCGGTGTTAGGCGCTCAGTCCGGAACCGCGCGACTGCTACGGTCGCAGGTTCGAATCCTGCCTCGGGCATGGATGTGTGTGATGTCCTCAGGTTAGTTAGGTTTAAGTAGTTCTAAGTTCTAGGGGACTGATGACCACCGATGTTAAGTCCCATACTGCTCAGAGCCGACACGGGGGAGGGGGGGGGGGGGGGGGGGAGGAGCCTGGCTCGCCATTGGCGTTGCCTGGGTAACGGAGTCACGTCACCTCCCACCTCCGGCAAGCCAAACGTCAAAATTCGCAACTAATTTTAAACGCACTATAAACCCTAGCCTAGAATTCTAATTTCTCTGTTCTAGGTAATGAATGTTAAGACAAATGGAATAAACTGCGCAGTGCGTAGGGCCACAAAATCAGGTCAGGCAGCAAAGAGTTTGAGCAAATGGAAATTTGAACATGAAATGGCTTCTTTGAATCCACCTCTCGTAACAAGGAAAACTCGAGGAGATGCGGAAGACAGCCCCAATAATGAAGATTATGATGGAACACGAGAAGAAACTGGCTTATGTCCGATTGATGAAACAGACTCACAAGCGGCCTCGTCAGGAAGTTCCCAATCCAATCCACCAAGAAACGACCTACTGCAGGCTGTTCCAGCACGTCGGCTCCGCTGTGAGCCGCGGAGCGCTTCCTGCTTAGGGAGCCGTGTCGCTCGCTGTGAGGAGTAAAATGGGCCGCCAGGTGGCACGGCTGGCTGAGGCAGGCGGCAGGGCAAGCGTTTTGAGGTGTCAGCTGCGTCTTACGAAATCGACAACCTCATACTCTTTGCTGCTAAGACGTGGTGACATGCTACACCAGGAAATACGATGTTCAGGAAATAAATAAGAAACAACTGTTTTGCAAGAAATTGCATACTAAATTTATTGGGCCTCTGACATTTTCTTTTCATTACAAGATCGGAAATATCAGGCGTCAAAGCGTTCGCATCGTTAATGCGGAGAATGGCCTACATTGTTGCATCCTGAAGAAACGATCGTTCCTTACTCTTACTCTTTTCATTGCTGAGAAAAGCTGCTCACAACAATATGTAGATCTAAATATGCACATGATCTGAGTCGCATTGTTGTGAAGCTTGGGAAATGTTTTTTTTTGCTGTAATGAAAGATACCATCGTGACAGATCCAACTTGTTGTAGTACCTCTCTTTCAACAAAGTTGAATTTTACAAATCAGTAATCTCCAATTGAAGAGACGAAGACAAGTCATTGGGGGAAACTGAAAATGGAGTGCTGAACACCTTAAGTTCCATTTCCAAATTAGTGAGGTCTCGGAATCGTGTTTCAAACGACGTGATGAGCTGCTTTAACTTTGCTTGGTAATCGCCCAAAGTAGTACCTTCAGGTAGTTTTAAAGAAGCAGATTGTACATCTGCCTCTCAAATAAACGTAACTTTTCCGTGAACGCTTTGATCTGGTCGAGCATGTCAACGATTAGCTGCCCTTTGCCCTGCAGTGACAGATTTAAATTATTCAGATGCATACTTATGTCAGCTAGGAACTCCAGGTCTGATATCCATTGTATATCTTTCAGGCAACGCATTTCTTCCCCTTTCATTTCGGGAAAAGGGGATATTTCCTCACGAATGCCAAAGAAAACATCAAGAACATTTTCCCGACTCAGCCGACGAACTGTACTGTGGTAAGCTATATCCCCATACTCCGCTTCCATATCTTTCAGGAATCCTTTGAATTGGCGATGATCCATACTGTGACACCGCACAAAATCCACACACTTCACGACATCTTTCATTACTCCACTTAGTCATAGCTGTCATTGAACACGGATTATTGCGTCGGTTGCAGCTGCATGTGGCCAGGGGGCAGTGAGTTCGCTTTCCCCCTCCACGAGGGCTCCGAGCTGCCGCAGTGAGCGCTCCGGCTCCCTGGAGCTCCGTTGGAACAGCCTGACCTACTGAAAAGTGCAGTCCTTACAATGGCGGAGCCCATCCACAATCCCACTGCTAATGTATCAGACTCTCCAACAACTTTTACTCAACCTTCAGCGAAGCCCGTAAGGCCTTATGCTCGAAAAAAAAAAAAAAACTTTTGTCGTCATCCGTACAATAAATGGTCAAAATAATGAAAGACAACCAACGCTTGCGCTCCCAAGTACGAGTACTTCTTCAGAGTGCACACGCTACATCGAGTGACAACGTGGACGATGAATGCGAACGTTTTTTTTCCTCAGCATGGCGAAAAATGTGAAAAAATTGCGTCCTGATGAGCAAATGAGAGTGAAGATGTAAGTGAGCAACATTGTTTTGAGTTCAGCGTTGCAAGCAGCACGTAGGAGCTCATTTCAGGTGAACCCTGGTTACTACAATACTCTTAATACAAATCCATCATCATTCTATCAATCCCCCTCAACACCATCTCCTCAACGATCTGGACTGCTCAATGGAGTCAACGTTGGACTACACTTATCAGCAACAGCAAGAAACTTTATAAAACGCTCTTTGTGAAAAGAAAATCAATAAAAATTCGAAAATTTTTTTCCCTACCTAATATACAATACGATAAAGTATTAGCACTTACATTTAGCAAACTGCAATTCGTATCTCCGCCGGAATGCTTTTCCTGAATTGAGAGCAGCGTTTTTCTATTATCGGACCAACCGAGCTCAGGAGATGGTAGAAATTAGTTTTTGTCTTTCTGTAATACCATTTAAACCACTCTTCATCTTCTATTAGTTGAGGCATTAAATTTTGGAACTCCCCGAATTCGTCTCGCCCCATATTGATAGGATGCACCCATTCTCTAGACGAGCAAATGTATGCAATGCACAGAGCAGCCATTCCTTCTTCTTCTTCTTCCTCCAGCATGCCAAAAATACGCAGTACGTTCGTGGTTGCAGGTTCAAAACAAACTGTCGGAAAATATAATGCGAACGAAGTATTTGTTTCACGCTGATATACGTGACGCCATTGTGAACACAGCTTCATGTCTCACGTGGTCCCACGGTGCCTGGCGTGACGTGGGAGCACGTCACGTCAGAGTAGTCTGTGTCCACCTTCACACTAAGCCGGGAACCTTTGATTGTGCAGTGAGCAGAAGTTTGATCCTTGTGCTGTAGCAGTACAAACTAATGGGAACTTCATAGCGCTATGCAGGGCTCCAGCTGGTGGTTTTTGAAACTCAAACAACTGGACTCATTATTAATAATTTTTAACTCCTAAACAGATTCGAATAATATAAAATGGACGTTTCGATTTAACCCTTTCAGACCTGGAAGAAGAAAATTTTTTAATTATGTGATATTGCTCTCAGGTGATCTTCGTAATGAATTTAGACGCAAGATTTGTACAAAGATATATACCAGTTTCCAGAACATACTTTGTACACCTGGATTCATTTTATGGACTGAAATAACTAATTACGAAATATTGTCTTCTTCTTCTTTGCGGATGGATCACTTAGGACCACACGTAATCAACATTTGTTAGCCTTCCTTTTCGCCCAGCATTCCATCATAAGCAACAAATGGGCTAGCTTTCGTTGCGTAGACCACATATGTCGGTTAGTTTTTCTATCTTCTTCCTCAAAACCCTGTGTGTTTGTGATTTTTCTGATTTCATTTTTGTCATGTAGATTTGGAGCCCCTTGGTTCAAATGGCTCTGAGGACTATGGGACTCAACATCTTAGGTCATCGGTCCCCTAGAACTTAGAACTACTTAAACCTAACTAACCTAAGGACATCACAAACACCCATGCCCGAGGCAGGATTCCAACCTGCGACCGTAGCAGCCCCGCGGTTCCGGACTGCAGCGCCAGAACCGCACGGCCACCGAGGCGGGCTTTTGCAGGCCCTAATCCTCTCAGGTCTTTTTCCGTCTGTTTGCACCAGTTCAGTATTGCAGTTTTGTTCTTTAAAAACGTATGGATTTGGTGTGTTAACCTGTCTAAGTCCATACTTCCTAAATGCCCCATGAATTGGATTCTTCTTATGCGCATTCTGCCTGTTGTTTTGGAGATATTTTTATATACTCTCCTGGAAATTGAAATAAGAACACCGTGAATTCATTGTCCCAGGAAGGGGAAACTTTATTGACACATTCCTGGGGTCAGATACATCACATGATCACACTGACAGAACCACAGGCACATAGACACAGGCGACAGAGCATGCACAATGTCGGCACTAGTACAGTGTATATCCACCTTTCGCAGCAATGCAGGCTGCTATTCTCCCATGGAGACGATCGTAGAGATGCTGGATGTAGTCCTGTGGAACGGCTTACCATGCCATTTCCACCTGGCGCCTCAGTTGGACCAGTGTTCGTGCTGGACGTGCAGACCGCGTGAGACGACGCTTCATCCAGTCCCAAACATGCTCAATGGGGGACAGATCCGAATATCTTGCTGGCCAGGGTAGTTGACTTACACATTCTACAGCACGTTGGGTGGCACGGGATACATGCAGACGTGCACTGTCCTGTTGGAACAGCAAGTTCCCTTGCCGGTCTAGGAATGGTAGAACGATGGGTTGGATGACGGTTTGGATGTACCGTGCACTATTCAGTGTCCCCTCGACGATCACCAGAGGTGTACGGCCAGTGTAGGAGATCGCTCCCCACACCATGATGCCGGGTGTGGGCCCTGTGTGCCTCGGTCGTATGCAGTCCTGATTGTGGCGCTCACCTGCACGGCGCCAAACACGCATACGACCATCATTGGCACCAAGGCAGAAGCGACTCTCATCGCTGAAGACGACACGTCTCCATTCGTCCCTCCATTCACGCCTGTCGCGACACCACTGGAGGCGGGCTGCACGATGTTGGGGCGTGAGCGGAAGACGGCCTAACGGTGTGCGGGACCGTAGCACAGCTTCATGGAGACGGTTGCGAATGGTCCTCGCCGATACCCCAAGAGCAACAGTGTCCCTAACTTGCTGGGAAGTGGCGGTGCGGTCCCCTACGGCACTGCGTAGAATGCTACGGTCTTGGCGTGCATCCGTGCGTCGCTGCGGTCCGGCCCCAGGTCGACGGGCACGTGCACCTTCCGCCGACCATTGGCGACAACATCGATGTACTGTGGAGACCTCACGCCCCACGTGTTGAGCAATTCGGCGGTACGTCCACCCGGCCTCCCGCATGCCCACTATACGCCCTCGCTCAAAGTCCGTCAACTGCACATACGGTTCACGTCCACGCTGTCGCGGCATGCTACCAGTGTTAAAGACTGCGATGGAGCTCCGTATGCCACGGCAAACTGGCTGACACTGACGGCGGCGGTGCACAAATGCTGCGCAGCTAGCGCCATTCGACAGCCAACACCGCGGTTCCTGGTGTGTCCGCTGTGCCGTGCGTGTGATCATTGCTTGTACAGCCCTCTCGCAGTGTCCGGAGCAAGTATGGTGGGTCTGACACACCGGTGTCAATGTGTTCTTTTTTCCATTTCCAGGAGTGTATTTCTGCATTGGGTTTTGGATAATGCACACCATCTATGGTTCTTGGTCCTAGGATTTTCCTCATTATTTTACGTTCTTTCACTTCTAATTCCCCTTTTAGTGTTCTGTGTTGAAGGTTTAGTGTCTCAGATGCGTAGAGACCTTCGGATTCAATTACTGTTGTGTAGTGTCGTATTTTGCAGTTCCACGAGAGACTCTTTTTGTGGTAAACGTTTTTTGTTAACTGAAATGCCATTTTCCGGACTCTTGATCTGATCTCTATTGTTATTATTTATTATTATTGACCTTTTATGGCCTTCATTGGACGACTCTAGCCAACTTTATACAAAGAGTTTTTCAGTTTCCTGTCAGCCCGGTACTTGATCCCTCTCTCAGATCTCTTCCCTCTTTCGTAATTGGAAATCACCCTTCCTATTGTCCTGTTTGCAGTCTGGTTTGTTTGCCTGCGAGTTTCCTGATTTTGTCAGCTTTCTCTCCTTGGTCTTCCAATGCAATCTGTAGCTCGTCCATATCTGCCCTGACTTCTGTAATCCGCTTAATGTTGCACTTACTATTCCACAATTTTTGTATTATGCTCCTGACGATCCTGTTCTCTGGTGTTCTGATTAGATGTCCGCAAAATGAAAGGCGTTTCTTCCTGTTTGTACTCAATACCGGTTCTATTTCCTGGTCGACTGTTTCATTTGTAGCTACTCTCCAGAGTCCATCCTTCTGGTACTATTTCTTGATGCACGTTCTGATGATCCTTCTCTCTATTTCGAGTATTTTGTCTATTTTTGCAGTGTTAGTTGTTTTGAAGATGGTTTGAAAAAAAATATGGTTCTGAACACTATGGGACTTAGCATCTGAGGTCATCAGTTCCCTAGAATTTAGAACTACTTAAACCTAACTAACCTAAGGACATCACACACATCCATGCCCGAGACTGGATTCGAACATGTGGCCGCAGCGGTAGCGCGGTTCCAGACTGTAGCGCCTAGAACCGCTCGGCCACACTGGCCGACGAAGATGGTTTCACTTGCGTTTGTTATTTCTTGTTGAGTGGCTGTTTTGTACTATTTTCATTTTGTTGATATTGACAGGCTCTTTTTGCTGCAGGTGTTTTTGGTGATATATTGTGCTCTAGTCAATTTGTTTATTCTGTTATACCATGTTAGCTTCTCACTCAGGTTATATGTTATGATTTCTCCCAGATATTTAAATTTATCTACAATTTTGGTTTCTTGATTTCCTATGGCAATTAGGTTTATGAGTGGTGGGTCAGTTAACATGATTGTTTTTTCAGAGGATCTTCCAAGACCAATTTCCTGTGCCATTTCCTGTAGTGAGATAAGTTCTTGTTTGGTTTCCTGAACACTGTTGGACAAGAGAGCAAGGTCATCAGGAAATCCTAGACAATTTATACTTATGTTGTCTTTGGGTCTTCCAATTTGGATGTTCTTTGGGTTAGACTTGTGTCATTCCCTCATTATGTATTCTAAAGCACCGAATCCGATGTAGCCTTCTATTGCATTCTTGGACAGGACGCTGGGACTTTTTCCTAAAAGACTTTTCCATGGTTGACTTTCGGAGGTAATTAACTTTGGGTGGAGCAAGCTCTGTGATTTACACTACTGGCCATTAAAACTGCTACACCAAGAAGAAATGCAGATTATAAACGGGTATTCATTGGACAAATATATTATACTAGAACTGACATGTGATTAGATTTTAACGCAATTTGGGCGCATAGATCCTGAGAAATCAGTACCCAGAACAACCACCTCTGGCCGTAATAACGGCCTTGATACGCCTGGGCATTGAGTCAAACAGAGCTCGGATGGCGTGTACAGGTACAGCTGCCGACGCAGCTTCAACACGATACCACAGTTCATCAAGGGTAGTGACTGGCGTATTGTGACGAGCCAGTTGCTCGGTCACCATTGACCAGATACTTTCAATTAGTGAGAGATCTCGAGAATGTGCTGGCCAGGGCAGCAGTCGAACATTTTCTGTATCCAGAAAGGCCCGTACAGGACCTGCAACATGCGGTCGTGCATTATCCTGCTGAAATGTAGGGTTTCGAAGGAATCGAATGAAGGGTAGAGCCACGGGTCGTAACACATCTGAAATGTAACGCCCATTATTGAAAGTGAATAAGAGGTGACCTAGACGTGTAACCGATGGCACCCCATACCATCAGACCGGGTGATACGCCAGTATAGCGATGACGAATACACGCATCCAATGTGCGTTCACCACAATGCCGCCAAACACGTATGCGACCATCTTGATGCTGTAAACAGAACCTGGATTCGTCCGAAAAAATGACGTTTTGCCATTCGTGCACCCAGGTTCGTCGTCGAGTACGCCATCGCAGGCGCTCCTGTCTGTGATACAGTGTCAAGGGTAACGGCAGCCACGGTCTCCGAGCTGATAGTCCATGCTGCGGCAAACGTCGTCGAACTGTTCGTGCAGATGGTTGTTGTCTCGCAAACGTCCCCATCTGTTTACTCAGGGATCGAGACGTGGCTGGACGATCCGTTACAGCCGTGCGGATAAGATGCCTGTTATCTCGACTGCTAGTGATACGAGGCCGTTGGGATCCAGCACGGCGTTCCGTATTACCCTCCTGAACCCACCGATTCCATATTCTGTTAACAGGCATTGGATCTCGACCAACGCGAGCAGCAATGTCACGATACGATATACCGCAATCGCGATAGGCTACAATCGGATCTTTATGAAAGTCGGAAACGTGATGGTACACATTTCTCCTCCTTACACGAGGCATCACAACAACGTTTCACCAGGCAACGCTGGTGAACTGCTGTTTGTGTATGAGAAATCGGTTGGAAACTTTCCTCGTGTCAGCACGCTGTAGGTGTCGCCACCGGCGCCAAGCTTGTGTGAATGCTCTGAAAAGCCAATCATTTGCATACACAGCATCTTCTTCCTGTCGGTTAAATTTCGCGTCTGTAGCACGTCATCTTCGTGGTGTAGCAATTGTAATGGACATTAGTGTACAGCTACGGTTGTTAACCGCAGAGGCACAACCCTAGATGTTCAGCGTTTCGGGTTGGCATTTCATCCCAACCCACTACGGTATGGTTTTCCTGCCAATACTTGGGTGGCTGATTACCGTGGTTTTCCTCTGGGCGATGGGGTCGCCACGTCCCTACGCCATATTCTGTATTGTAATAAATAGTAGAATGATAATGCAATAATTACCATGCAAAATAGCAAATGGTTCAAATGGCTCTGAGCACTATGGGACTCAACTGCTGTGGTCATTAGTCCCCTAGAACTTAGAGCTACTTAAACCTAACTAACCTAAGGACATCACACACATCCATGCCCGAGGCAGGATTCGAACCTGCGACCGTAGTAGTCGCGCGGTTCCGGAGTGAGCGCATAGAACCGCTAGACCACCGCAGCCGGCTGCAAAATATCAGTAACAATATTCTGTACAGTGAACTAACCATATCTGTGTATTCTGGCGGTCGCTAGCTGCTGCACGCTGCTCCCACGTTTACTTGCTGGTATTTTCATAGTGGTGTCCAGCAACTACCAGCACTTGCGCATGATTCAAATATTGAGCCTCCACAAATCTCTACCTCAGGGTTCCATCGCGAAAAAATTGCTTCTGTTGCAGCTAAGACATGGTAGAAGTTAATTTGCACAATTGTAACCGGAGGGTCTGAAATGGTTAAATGTCTGCGGTGTACCTGTTCCAGGGCTATAGTAGCACTATCACTAACACCAAAATCACCACCACCAGGGCCACCAACACCACAACTACACTCATGCTTATAAATTAACTTTTAATTTTAAAAACCAACAGCTTGAATTGCAAAGTTTACCTAGATTTAGCTAGGTTTCAGCCGGCATAACCCAACCTTCTTCGGGATGAAAGAAACTACCATTTGTCCAGCTGTCAACCTGGAACTACAAATGGCTCTGATCACTATGGGCCTTAACATCTGCGGTCATCAGTCCCCTAGAACTTAGAACTACTTAAACCTAACTAACCTACGGACATCACACACTGCAAATCCATGAATTATCGTCAGACTGTAAAAACTTACCTGCCACGAGTGCTGTACCGGAGCTGACCGTAGCGTCGTGAGGCCCGCCTAGGCGGACACAATACCTGGCGCCTGAGCATTAACTGTGGTATGGGAACTTGTTGCGACAAGACGCGAACCTAACTCCTAACCTTGAACTTACTAGTAAAGTGAAATAAAAGGTACAGCCGAGGAAAAGAGCGTATATGTTATCCTGTGCAGAACGTACTTAGATCGACTGTCTTAACATTTATGAAGTATTCGTTGCTTATAATATGAGGAAGACATCACGTGCTTACAGCGTGTGGTCTGTCAAGGAAAATTTTGTGCTCAAGCAAGAAGTTTAATCACCTAAAAAGACGTTAGTAGTGGGAAGGATAAAATAGAGCAAACATCGTCAATATTATGGCTAGTTGCACCAGAGAAGTGTTTTTTTCCTTTTGACGTGTTCAAAAATTCTCTTGTGTACCCTGTTTCCGTTCATCTGTAGCAGCTGGTTGTAAACCACCACTTAGCTACGCAGTTATCATGCACACGTCTTCATTAGTCATGTTCATGTATTCAAGGTCGAGTTTTATTGGCCCCAATATTTTTCTGGAAATGTTCATCTCTCTCTTTTCGATTTACATTTGTCGTTGTTGTTGTCGTGGCCGTTACTCGATACACGTACATAAACAACTACCACAGGTAACACAGAAATTTACGTTTCCAAGAAAAACTTGAAGACACAGTGCCATTCGAAGCAGTAGCAAGCATTGCTCGATACATCGATCGTGTGTTGGAGGTTGGAAGGGAGCGACCAATTGCCAGCGCTTTTCGCTGTCGACTGCGCTGTCGCTGTTTAAATCTTACATGTACGTGCTTAGAACTGGGTCTCCAGCCCTGCCAAAAATCTACCATCTTCTGAGCAAGATGGATGACAGAGGCGAACTATCCTCAGAATTCAAGAAGAATATAATGATTCCAATCCCAAAGAAAGCAGGTGTTGACAGATGTGAAATTACCGAACTATCAGTTTAATAAGTCACAGCTGCAAAATACTAACTCGAATTCTTTACGGACGAATGGAAAAACTGGGAGAAGCCGACCTCGGGGATGATCAGTTTGGGTTCCGTAGATATATTGGAACATGTGAGGCAATACTGACCCTACGACTTATCTTAGAAGAAAGATTAAGGAAAGGCAAACCTACGTTTCTAGCATTTGTAGACTTAGAGAAAGCTTTTGACAATGTTGACTGGAATATTCTCTTTCAAATTTTGAAGGTGGCAGGGATAAAATACAGGGAGCGAAAGGCTATTTACAATTTGTACAGAAACCAGATGGCAGTTATAAGAGTCGAGGGGCATGAAAGGGAAGCAGTTGTTGGGAAGGGAGTGAGACAGCGTAGGGTTGTAGCCTCTCCCCGATGCTATTCAATCTGTGTATTGAGCAAGCAGTAAAGGAAACAAAAGAAAAGTTCGGAGTAGGCATTAAAATCCATGGAGAAGAAAAAAAAGACTTTGAGGTTCGCCGATGACTTTGTAATTCTGTCAGAGACAGCAAAGGACTTGGAAGAGCAGTTGAACGGAATGGACAGTCCTTGAAAGGAGGATCAACAAAAGCATAACGAAGAATATGGAACGTACTCGAATTAAGTCGGGTGATGCTGAGGGAATTAGATTAGTAAATGAGACTCTGAAAGTAGTAATAGAGTTTTGCTATTTTGGGAGCAAAATAACTGATGGCGGTCGACGTAGAGCGGAAATAAAATGTAGACTGGCATTGTTAAGGTAAGTGTTTGTGAAGAAGAGAAATCTGTTAACATCGGGTATAGATTTAAGTGTCAGGTAGTCTTTTCTGAAAGTATTTGTATGGAGTGTTGGCATGAATAGAAGTGAAACGTGGACGATAAATAGTTTGGACAAGAAGAGAATAGAAGCTTTCGAAATGTGGTGCTACAGAAGAATGCTGAAGACTAGATGGGTAGATCACATAACTAATGAGAAAGTATTGAATAGGATTGGGGAGAATAGAAGTTTGTGGCTCAACCTGACTAGAAAACAGATCGGTTGGTAGAACATGTCCTGAGACATCATGGGCTCACCAATTTAGTGTTGGAGGGCAGCGTTGAAATGGTTCAAATGGCTGTGAGCACTATGGGACTTAACTGCGGTGGTCATCAGTCCCCTAGAACTTAGAACTACTTAAACCTAACTAACCTAAGGACACCACACAACAACCAGTCGTCACGAGGCAGAGAAAATCCCTGACCCCGCCGGGAATCGAACCCGGGAACCCAGGCGCGGGAAGCGAGATCGCTACCCCACGACCACGAAGTGCGGACGGAGTGCAGTGTGGAGGGTAAAAATCGTAGAGGGAGACCAAGAGATGAATACACTAAGCATAATCGGAAGGATGTAGGCTGCAGTAGGTACTGGGAGATGAAGAAGCTTGCACAGGATAGAGTAGCATAGGGAGCTCATCAAAAGAGTCTCAGTAATGAAGACCACAACAACAACAACAAAAACAACAATAGATATTAGTGTTTCAGTGATTGTGAAAGTACAGTTAGTTAAAGTGTGCAGGATCATCACTTTAATCTGTAAATATTTAACTGGTGTTAGTTCACTTATATGATTTTCTGTGCTCCAATAAAATGAGTAGGATTCAACAAGATTTCAGCAGC
This sequence comes from Schistocerca gregaria, assembly GCF_023897955.1. Lineage (NCBI taxonomy): Eukaryota > Metazoa > Arthropoda > Insecta > Orthoptera > Acrididae > Schistocerca > Schistocerca gregaria. The sequence goes on along the minus strand of NC_064930.1, from coordinate 58,341,526 downwards.
GCTCAGAAGCTGACAGCTTATCAGATGCTGAGACAACTCATCATCTCCAGCAAGTGGACGATGAAGGGGCACATGGCTGGCTTCCTTTATTTCACGAGACTGAATCAGAATGGTGAACCTGAGTCGGATGTTAATCAGGGAGGTGTGGGTGTGGCTTAATCCACTCACTCTGTTACAGCTAGAACAGGTAAAGTAACAGTAAATCCTTCAACAAGGGGAGACTGGTTGACTGAATTATTTAGAAGACTCGAATTACACGAGCAGGAGAAAAGAAAGGCAAAGAGAAAAACGTGAGGTAATTTTCTGTGGTGTATTCATATCATTGCTTTCACAATCCGAGCAGATGTGGCGAGCTTGTATGTAAATCATTACAGGAAATCCCCGTCGCGTAATCACCAACCAAGTAACATCAACACAATCATACATTCTTAAACACCGCCGGCCGCTGTGGCCGAGCGGTTCTAGGCGCTTCAGTCCGGAACCGCGCTACTGCAACGGTCGCAGGTTCGAATCCTGCCTCGGGCATGGATGTGTGTGATGTCCTTAGGTTAGTTAGGTTTAATTAGGTCTAAGTTCTAGGGGACTGATGATCTCAGATGTTGAGTCCCATAGTGCTCAGAGCCATTTGAACCATTCTTAAACACCATATACAAAATAAATTCAGATAAAGATATAAAGTAAGAAAGGGGAAGTCACTACACTGTTAAATTACAGGCCCATATAATTAACATCGTTGTTGTTGTTGTTGTTGTTGTTGTTGTTGTGGTCTGCAGTCCAGAGACTGGTTTGATGCAGCTCTCCATGCTACCCTATCCTGTGCAAGCTTCTTCATCTCTCAGTACCTACTGCAACCTACATCTTTTTGAATGTGGTTAGTGTATTCATCTCTCGGTCTCCCTCTACGATTTTTACCCTCCACGCTGCCCTCCAATACTAAATTGGTGATCCCTTAATGCCTTAGAATATGTCCTACCAACCGATCCATTCTTGTGTTCAAGTTGTGCCACAACTTTCTCTTCGCCCCAACTCTATTCAGTACCTCCTCATTAGTTATGTGGTCTACCCATCTAATCTTCAGCGTTCTTCTGTAGCACCACATTTCGAAAGCTTCTATTCTCTTCTTGTCTAAACTATTTATCGTCCATGTTTCACTTCCATATTCGGCTACACTCCACACAATTACTTTCAGAAACGACTTCCCGACATTTCTGTCTATACTCGGTGTTAACAAATTTCTTTCTTCAGAAACGCTTTCCTTGCCATGGCCAGTCTCCATTTTATATCCTCTCTACTTCGACCATAATCAGTTATTTTGCTCCCCAAATAGCAAAACTCCTTTACTACTTTAAGTGCCTCATTTCCTTATCTAATTCCCTCATCATCGCCTGATTTAATTCCACTACATTCCATTATTCTCGTTTTGCTTTTGTTGACGTTCATCTTATATCCTCCTTCCAAGACACGCTCCATTCCGTTCAACTGCTCTTCCAGGTCTTTTGCTGTCTCTGATAGAATTCCAATGTCATCGATGAACCTCAATCTTTTTATTTATCTTCCATGGATTTTAATTCTTACTTCCAATTTTTCTTTTGTTTCTTCACTGCTTGCTTAATGTACAGTTTGAATAACATCGGGGATAGGCTACAATTCTCTCTCACTGCCTTCCCGACCGCTGCTTCCCTTTAATGCCCCTCGACTCTTATACCTGCCATCTGCTTTCTGTACAAATTGTAAATAGCCTTTCGCTCCCTGTATTTTACCCCTGCCACCTTTGAATTTGAAAGAGAGTATTCCAGTCAACATTGTCAAAAGCTTTCTGTAACTCTACAAATGCTAGAAACGTAGGTTTGTCTTTTCGTAATCTGTCTTCTAACATAAATCGTAGGGTCAGTATTGCCTCACGTGTTCCAATATTTGTACGGAATCCAAACTGATCTTCTCCGAGGTCGGCTTCTGCCTGTGTTCGAACATTATGAATTACCTCGAAGAAAACGCTCAACTCACACACATTCAACATAGATTTAGAAGACAACGTTCCTGTGAAACACAGCTAGCTCTTTACTCACCTGAAATGATGAGTGCTGCAGACAGGGGATTTTAGATGGATCCCATATTTCTGGATTTCCGGAAGGCTTTTGAAACTGTACCGCACAAGCGGCTCGTAGTGAAGTTGCGTGCTTATGGAATATCGTCTCAGTTATGTGACTAGATTTGTGACTTCCTGTCAGAGAGGTCACAGTTCGAGGAAATTGACGGAAAGCCATCGAGTAAAACAGAAGTGATTTCTGGCCTTCCCTAAGGTAGTGTTATTTGCCCTCTGCTGTTCCTTACCTATACAAACGATTTTAGAAACAACCCGAGCAGCCGTCTGCGGTTGTTGTTTGCAGATGACGCTGTCGTTTATCGACTAATAAAGTCATCAGAAGATCAAAACAAATTGCAAAACGATTTAGAAGAGATATGTGTATGGTGCGAAAATTCGCGGTTGACCCTAGATAACAAAAAGTGTGAGATTGGCCACATGAGTGCTAAAAGGATTCCGTTAAACTTCGGTTACACAATAAATCAATCTAATCTAAAAAGCCGTGAATTCAACTAAATAACTAGGAATTACAATTACGGACACCTTAAATTGGAAAGAACGCACATAAAACGTTGTGGAGAAGACTGATCAAAGACTGCGTTTTATTGGCAGGACGCTTAGAAAATGTAACAGACCTACTAAGGAGATTGCCTACATTACAGTTGTCCGTCCTCTTTTTAGAATACTGCTGCACGGTGTGCGATCCTTATCAGAAAGGACTGACGGAGTACATCGAAAAAGTTTAAACAAGGGCAGCACGTTTTGTATGGTCGCGAAATAGAGAAGAGAGTGTCATAGAAATGATACAGGATTTGGCTTGGAAATCATGAAAAGAAAGGCGTTTTTCGTTGCGACGGAATCTTCTCACAAAATTCGTATCACCTCCGAACGCGAAAAAATTTAGTTGACACCGACCTACATAGGGGGAAACGATCACCATCATAAAACAAAGGAAAACAGAGATCGTGAGGAAAGATATAGGTGTTCGTTCTTTCCGCGCGTTGTACGAGATCGAAATAATAGAGAATTGTGAAGGTGGTCCGATGAACCCGTATACACGTAGATATAGACTAGTTATCACTCGCTTGTGGCTCTTCATTCCCCCACTCCTCTACCTCCGCGTCCTGTATCTGTCTCCAGTCACGCCTAGTGACTGATTGTGTTTTTTTTTCCTCCCTCATGTACTTTTAAAATACTTGTTTGTCCGCACTGCCTCCGTTATCTCGTTGTTGACATCTTACCTACCCGCTGCCATTCGCGTAACTTACGATTGCTGATGAAATACGGGAGCAATCATAACCACGAGCCAGATGTTTCTTATCGCTAACTATATAGTGAGATGCGTCCAACGTAGCTACTACCTCCCAGGTGGAGACAGCAACGCAGCATCCCCAGAGAACGCCAGCTTTCCGACACAGTGACAAAACGGTTCAAATGGCTCTGAGCACCATGGGACTTAACTTCTGAGGTCACCAGTCCCCTAGAACATAGAACTACTTAAACCTAACCAAGCTAAGGACATCACACACATCCATGCCCGAGGCAGGATTCGAACCTAGGACCGTAGCGGTCGCTCGGTTCCACACTGTAGCGCCTAGAACCACACGGCGACTCCGGCCGGGCTGCGAGGACAATCCTTAATATTGCCGTGCCCACTTTCATCACTTAACCGACTAACTGTACTGCGGTCGACAGCATCGTCTCCGTACACGTTTTTCAGCCTCTCGTGGATGTTTCCCACTGTCTCCTTTTCACAGCACAGGGATTCTATGATAGCACGTTGCTTCTGACAAACGCCAAGTGTAGCAGCCATCTTGAAGACATGCTGCGACGGCGCCACTCACGGGAACAGGTTGAACTAAGTTTGAAAACAGGCGGGATGGATGTATCTACACACTGTAAAACTTCCACACGTGCAGAATGAAAACTGTATTTTTACAAATATAGTGTGCATTTCTTTTGGAGTGACGCTCGTACATTAATAATTGGTGTAACAGCCAGAATTGTGAATGCAAGCACGCAAACGAGCATTGATTGTGTTGGGCAGGTCGCGAATGCCAGTTTGTGGGATGGAGGTCCATGCCTGTTGCACTCGGTGAATCAGTAAGGGGACAGCTAACGCTGTTCGTGGATGACGCACGAGCTGTCCTCCGATTATGTGCCACATATGTTCTGTTGGAGGTAGATCTGGCGATCGAGCAGCCCAAGTCAACATGTCGACAATCTGTACGGACTGTTTGGTTGCAACCAGTCCCTTTTTCTAAGAAAATGTTTGACGGTACTCTGACATTGGATATAATACAGCAAAAACTACTTATTACTGAAGCATTGGATACCACCTGTCTGCTTTTAGGCCATGATGTCATCAACATGTCGAACTGCAAAGAAATTGTATCGGAATCTTCAGCTGACTTTACTACAGCTCAAATGAAGCAAGCAATACCGAGAAACACCCAAAAATTACAAGATAATGCGGTATCTAACACTTCAGTTTACATCAACTCAAATGATGCATGCGATTCCCATCAGCCGCTAAACAATAACATAAAATGGTATCGTACACTTCAATTGACCGGTAATACACCTCGAATGAAACAGGTGAGTCCAATCAACCCTCCGAAATACAAAACAATACAAGGAAATATTATCGAACACACATTTTAACCTGTAAAACGCCACTCAAAGACACAATACAGCAAAATAAAACTTTATATATACACTCCTGGAAATTGAAATAAAAACACCGTGAATTCATTGTCCCAGGAAAGGGAAACTTTATTGACACATTCCTGGGGTCAGATACATCACATGATCACACTGACAGAACCACAGGCACATAGACACAGGCAACAGAGCATGCACAATGTCGACACTAGTACAGTGTATATCCACCTTTCGCAGCAATGCAGGCTGCTATTCTCCCATGGAGACGATCGTAGAGATGCTGGATGTAGTCCTGTGGAACGGCTTGCCATGCCATTTCCACCTGGCGCCTCAGTTGGACCAGCGTTCGTGCTGGACGTGCAGACCGCGTGAGACGACGCTTCATCCAGTCCCAAACATGCTCAATGGGGGACAGATCCGGAGATCTTGCTGGCCAGGGTAGTTGACTTACACCTTCTAGAGCACGTTGGGTGGCACGGGATACATGCGGACGTGCATTGTCCTGTTCGAACAGCAAGTTCCCTTGCCGGTCTAGGAATGGTAGAACGATGGGTTCGATATCGGTTTGGATGTACCGTGCACTATTCAGTGTCCCCTCGACGATCACCAGAGGTGTACGGCCAGTGTAGGAGATCGCTCCCCACACCACGATGCCGGGTGTTGGCCCTGTGTGCCTCGGTCGTATGCAGTCCTGATTGTGGCGCTCACCTGCACGGCGCCAAACACGCATACGACCATCATTGGCACCAAGGCAGAAGCGACTCTCATCGCTGAAGACGACACGTCTCCATTCGTCCCTCCATTCACGCCTGTCGCGACACCACTGGAGGCGAGCTGCACGATGTTGGGGCGTGAGCGGAAGACGGCCTAACGGTGTGCGGTACCGTAGCCCAGCTTCATGGAGACGGTTGTGAATGGTCCTCGCCGATACCCCAGGAGCAACAGTGTCCCTAATTTGCTGGGAAGTAGCGTTGCGGTCCCCTACGGCACTGCGTAGGATCCTACGGTCTCGGCGTGCATCCGTGCGTCGCTGCGGTCCGGTCCCAGGTCGACGGGCACGTGCACCTTCCGCCGACCACTGGCGACAACATCGATGTACTGTGGAGACCTCACGCCCCACGTGTTGAGCAATTCGGCGGTACGTCCACCCGGCCTCCCGCATGCCCACTATACGCCCTCGCTCAAAGTCCGTCAACTGCACATACGGTTCACGTCCACGCTGTCGCGGCATGCTACCAGTGTTAAAGACTGCGATGGAGCTCCGTATGCCTCGGCAAACTGGCTGACACTGACGGCGGCGGTGCACAAATGCTGCGCAGCTAGCGCCATTCGACGGCCAACACCGCGGTTCCTGGTGTGTCCGCTGTGCCGTGCGTGTGATCATTGCTTGTACAGCCCTCTCGCAGTGTCCGGAGCAAGTATGGTGGGTGTGACACACCGGTGTCAATGTGTTCTTTTTTCCATTTCCAGGAGTGTATATGAAGATGGTACCTGTTCTTTCCGAATCGGCAACGCGCCGCGAGTAATGAGTATAGTGGGCGGGGGCACTACGAATGTAGTGCGGGACAATACGTTGAGAATGTGGGTTTCGCGGGAGCCGTGTCAGAGATAAATCCCTGCAGCCGCGCTATCGTCTGTTTCCTCGGTGGCTCGGTGGGTGAGATGGTTAGAGTGTCTGCCATGTAAGCAGGAGATCCCGGGTTCGACTCCCGGTCGGGGCACACATTTTCATCTCTCCCCGTTGACGTATGTGAACGGGTGTAAGCAGCTAAGGGTGCTCATTTCATTGTAAATAACTCTTTGACACTCTTCCAAGTCCTCAACATTGTAAAAAAAAAAATACTTTGTTGACGAGAAAGTTCAGAGGTACGCATCCCCAGAAAAAACAGCAGTGGTTGCAACAGCGGTATGTGGGGACGCGTTATCCTGTTGGAAAACTTGCACTGGAATGGTGTTCGTGAATGGCGGCACAACAGTGGAATAACCAGGCTGACACACATATTTGCACTGAGGGTGCGTGGGATAACCACGTGACTGCTGCGGCTGTTGTACGAAATCGCAACCCGAACCATAAATCCAGGTGTTCGTTGCAGGTCCTCGACTGACCTCCTCCTAGACAAGACACGGCCATCTCTGGCACCGAGGCAGGACCAGCTGTCATCTGCAAACACAACAGACCCACAGCCTGCCCTGCAATGAGCTCTCTCTGGACACCACTGAAGTCGCAAATGGCGGTGGTTCAGGGTCAGTGGAATGCACGGTGAAGGGCCTCTGCTCGCGGCGGTCCTAGAAGTACTCGATTTGTAACCGTTGGTTGTGTCACTGTGGAACCGGCTCCTACTCAGATGGCTGCTACAGATTAGAATTGCTGATATTTTTAAAAATTTTGATACCGATATATCGATATATAAAGATCGTCGCTTTCGGCGTTTGATTGATTGTGAATTTAATCGATTTATAGACGAAAGAAAAAATCGATATACTACAATTACAAATATCGACTGCGCTTTGTAAATACACTCCTGGAAATGGAAAAAAGAACACATTGACACCGGTGTGTCAGACCCACCATACTTGCTCCGGACACTGCGAGAGGGCTGTACAAGCAATGATCACACGCACGGCACAGCGGACACACCAGGAACCGCGGTGTTGGCCGTCGAATGGCGCTAGCTGCGCAGCATTTGTGCACCGCCGCCGTCAGTGTCAGCCAGTTTGCCGTGGCATACGGAGCACCATCGCAGTCTTTAACACTGGTAGCATGCCGCGACAGCGTGGACGTGAACCGTATGTGCAGTTGACGGACTTTGAGCGAGGGCGTATAGTGGGCCTGCGGGAGGCCGGGTGGACGTACCGCCGAATTGCTCAACACGTGGGGCGTGAGGTCTCCACAGTACATCGATGTTGTCGCCAGTGGTCGGCGGAAGGTGCACGTGCCCGTCGACCTGAGACCGGACCGCAGCGACGCACGGATGCACGCCAAGACCGTAGGATCCTACACAGTGCCGTAGGGGACCGCACCGCCACTTCCCAGCAAATTAGCGACACTGTTGCTCCTGGGGTATCGGCGAGGACCATTCACAACCGTCTCCATGGAGCTGGGCTACGGTCCCGCACACCGTTAGGCCGTCTTCCGCTGACGCCCCAACATCGTGCAGCCCGCCTCCAGTGGTGTCGCGACAGGCGTGAATGGAGTGACGAATGGAGACGTGTCGTCTTCAGCGATGAGAGTCGCTTCTGCCTTGGTGCCAATGATGGTCGTATGTTTGTTTGGCGCCGTGCAGGTGAGCGCCACAATCAGGAGTGTATACGACCGAGGCACACAGGGCCAACACCCGGCATCATGGTGTGGGGAGCGATCTCCTACACCGGCCGAACACCTCTGGTGATCGTCGAGGGGACACTGAATAGTGCACGGTACATCCAAACCGTCATCGATCCCATCGTTCTACCATTCCTAGACCGGCAAGGGAACTTGCTGTTCCAACAGGACAATGCACGTCCGCATGTATCCCGTGCCACCCAACGTGCTCTAGAAGGTGTAAGTCAACTACCCTGGCCAGCAAGATCTCCGAATGTGACCCCCATTGAGAATGTTTGGGACTGGATGAAGCGTCGTCTCACGCGGTCTGCACGTCCAGCACGAACGCTGGTCCAACTGAGGCGCCAGGTGGAAATGGCATGGTAAGCCGTTCCACAGGACTACATCCAGCATCTCTACGATCGTCTCCATGGGAGAATAGCAGCCTACATTGCTGCGAAAGGTGGATATACACTGTACCACTGCCGACATTGTGCATGCTCTGTTGCCTGTGTCTATGTGCCTGTAGTTCTGTCAGTGTGATCATGTGATGCATCTGGCCCCAGGAATGTGTCAATAAAGTTTCCCCTTCCTGGGACAATGAATTCTCGGTGTTCTTATTTCAATTTCCAGGAGAGTATATTGCCGATTTTAAGGCTGTATATTTCAGTATTGATTTGTTACGAAGATGCCAACTCCTTCTCAAATAACTGCTACAGACAAGAACCGATATTTTTTACAATTTCGACCGATATATCAATATTTAAACGCTATCGCTATATGTTTTGGGACGGTTGAGTGCTAAATCGATCTACTGGCAAAAGAAATATCTATTAATCGACCAGTGTAAATATCGCCTCTACATTGTAAATATATTGCCGTTTTCAGTGCTGTATATTTCAGTATTGATCTACAGAGGGACCCCAAAAATGTATCCACTGTTTAAAAGTCCATAACTTGCAAATTAATTGACGCAGTTGTCTCATTTTTGGTGAAAGTGTAGCTTAAAGTCCAACTTAAAGATATCACTATAGGTATTCGAGATGGTCACCATTAACATCCACACACAAACGATGCCGCCGAACTGCAACACGAACTACCGACTGCAACGTGTTCAGTTGGATATTTGCACACGAATGTACGGTGGATTCTCGATGTTCATACAATGTGCGTGGCTTTTGTCGATAAACGACGTCCTTTAGTGTTCTCCAGAGGTAAAAGACCAGAGCAGTTAGGTCTGGGGAACGTGGTGGATACTCCACAGCACCTCTACGGCCCGTCCATCTTCCTGGTACATTTTTGTCGAGATACGCCCTAACACGATTTTGGTAGTGGGCTGAGGCACCATCTTGTTGAAAGTAAACTCTTCCGTGTCCATACAAGTCTCGGATGGCATGTAAAATGGATGTGTGAAGCTTGTGAAGGTACACCTCACCGGTAATTGTGCCGTCAAAGAAGAATGGCCCAAACGAGCCCCGGTAAGGCAACCCACACTACACATTTGCTCCTGGCAAATTCACGTCTTTGTCTACATGGACGTTCGGATTTTCGGCGGCCCAGTAGATGCAACTGTGGCGATTTACTGCAGCATTTAGTTTGAACTGTGCCTCATCAGACCACACAATCATCTCTGCAAACTCTTCATCGTTGCGCTCCATGTTAGTAAACCACTCGCAGTACTCCATTCTACGATCTGGGTCGCCCTCGTTCATTGCGTGAAGGAATCGTGGGATCTAGCACTTCCATTTTGCTATCTTCAAAATTCTCCGAACACTTCAGCGACTCACTCCAGTTCCACGGGCACACTGTCTCACAGACTTCTGTGGTGAGCGAGTGAACTGTTGTAACACACGACGGGGATTAGCTGGACTTGTTACTGTTACAGGTCGTCCAGATGGTTGCTTGTGTACATCTGCAACACAGCCTTCGGCTTTAAATTTGTTTCAAATTCGACGAATCGTCAAACGTGTCTGTGGCTCTGTTTGATACTCATTTCGCCATTGCCATTGAATCTCATTAGTGTTTTCGTACTTAAAATACTGACTTCCTTTCATCGAATGTAAGCCTTGCGCCAGCCATGTTTACTCGAGTAACTAGGTGCAAATAAGAACAAAACACTGACTATCTGCCGACTGTCATCTGACAAAACAAAACAAAAGAGCGCTTGTATGGCGATTGACGGAACTACAAACTACACTACCGTTCATTAAAATTGGTACATCAAGAAGATGACGTGCTACATACGCGAAATTTAACCGACAGGAAGAAGATGCTGTGATACGCAAATGATTAGCTTTTCAGAGCATTCACACAACATTGGCGCCGGTGGCGACATCTACAGCGTGCTGACATCAGGAAAGTTTCCAATCGATTTCTCATACACAAACAGCAGTTGACCGGCGTTGCCTGCTGAAACGTTGTTGTGATGCCTCGTGTAAGGAGGAGAAATGTGTACCATCACGTTTCCGACTTTGATAAAGGTCGTATTGTAGCCTATCGCGATTGCAGTTTATCGTATGGCGACATTGCTGCTCACGCTGGTCGAGATCCAATGACTGTTAGCAGAATATGGAATCGGTGGCTTCAGGAGGGTAATACGGAACGCCGTGCTGGATCCCAACAGCCTCACTAGCAGTCGAGATGACAGGCATCTTATCCGCACGGCTGTAACGGATCGTGCAGCCACGTCTCGATCCCTGAGTCAACAGATGGGGACGTTTGCAGGACAGTTCTGCACGAACAGTTCGACGTCGTTTGCAGCAGCACGGACTATCAGCTCGGAGACCGTGGCTGTGGTTACCCTTGACACAGTGCATCACAGACAGGAGCGGCTGCGGTGGTGTACTCGAAGACGAACCTGGGTGCACGAATGGCGAAACGTCATTTTTTCGGGTGAATCCAGGTTCTGTTTACAGCATCACGATGCTCGCATCCGTGTTTGGGGACATCGCTGTGAACGCACATTGGAAGCGTGTATTCGTCATCGCCGTACTGGCGTATCACCAGGCGTGATGGTATGGAGTGCCATTGGTTACACGTCTTGATCACCTCTTGTTCGCATTGACGGCACTCTGAACAGTGGACGTTACATTTCAGATGTGTTACGACACCTGGCTCTACCCCTCATTCGATCCTCGCGAAACCCCTTCATTTGAGCAGGATAATGCACGACCGCACGTTGCAGGTCCTGTACGGGCCTTTCTGGATACTGAAAATGTTTGACTGCTGCCCTGGCCAGCACATTCTCCAGATCTCTCACCAATTGGAAACATCTGGTCAATAGTGGCCGAGCAACTGGTTCGTCACAATACGCCAGTCACTACTCTTGATGAACTGTGTTATCCTGTTGAAGCTGCATGGGAAGCTGTACCTGTACACGCCATCCGAGCTGTGTTTGACTCAATGCCCAGGCGTATCGAGGCCGTTATTACGGCTAGAGGTGGTTGTTCTGGGTACTGATTTCTCAGGATCTATGCACGGAAATTGCGTGAAAATGTAATCACATGTGAGTTCTAGTATAATATATTTGTCCAATGAATACCCGTTTATCATCTGCATTTCTTGTCGGTGTAGCAATTTTGATGGCCAGTTGTGTATTACACTTTCAAGGATGAGACAACTGCATCAATTAGTTTCCAAGTTATGGAGTTTTAAACAGTGGATACATTTTTTGGACCCTCTGCATTATTAAGTAAACTGTACATCAACAAGATAGCAGCCTGCTTGCCTCCTGTAAAGCAAGAATTGAAAAGAAAACTACGCACGTTCACACTTGCCGATAACCACTCTGTTGACATTGGTAACTGCATGTGAGTGGCGCAATGAAAGGTGTCGGATGGGTCCTTCGTTCGGCTTCGTCACATATCGGGTTTTTCTGGAACACTTCATGTCGATTCTCTGTTGTGTTTTTTTTTTTTTTTTCATTTCTCCAAACGCCAGCGATCTACAGCTGTAGTGTCAAAATAGCGTGCTGAAATTAAGCGGTGGGCAGGTCGCGGTCGTGCGGTAGCGTTCTCGCTTCCCACGCCCGAGTTCCCAGGTTCGATTCCCGGCCGGGTCAGGGATTCTCTCTGCCTCGTGATGACTGGGTGTTGTGTGACGTCCTTAGGTTGGTTGGGTTTGAGTAGTTCTAAGTCTAGGGGACTGATGACCATAGCTGTTAAGTCCCATAGAGCTCAGAGCCATTTTTTTAAATTTTTTTTTATTAAACGCTGCAGTTTCTTTTGGTAGCGCCAAGTGCAGATTACATCAGCATTTCCTCTCACACTTGTCCGCCCTCTGTTTTTGAAGAATGCCAATGCGCAGAAATAGCCGACTACTTGCGTTAAGAATTGTTCCTAACGCAACTGGTGTGCTACTTCTGCACGTCGGAAATCTTGTTATTACATTCTCACTACCACCCGCCAGCGCAACCGGACTTCATCTTAGTGCCATACACTTGCTTCGCACAGTCAAAAAACCGACTGGACATGATGAAAGCTTAAAAAGTAGTAGCACTCCTTCACAAAAGAACGATTCCAAGTATTTACCGAAAGCTGCGAAAAAAATTTAATATAAAATAAATATTTCGACTTTATTTGCCATTTCGATATCGATATATCGGACGTGTAGGTGTAGATATCGATATTTTTTGGACGAAATACGATATATCGGTATTTCATCGACAGCTCTACTGCAGAGGCAGTATGATGTTTGCAAAAACAGATATAGTGTCTGATGGGATACGGCAATCGCTGATTATACAATGTTACTTATAATCCGTCTTGATTGCAAAAATGTTTATTCAGATAACCGGTTTCGGTTCCTCTAGAACTACCTTCAGATCTGAAACGGCAATGATACTAATTTACTACTTCCCAAATGCAAACCTTTTCCGTCTTATCCGATCAGCATCAAGAGTATCAGAAAGTACCTGCAATTTCGGTTGCAGAAGTAACCCGTCCAAACACAGCAAGCTTCACATGCTACGTCACATAAAATTCAGTGGCAGAATGCACGTCATTTACATTAATTATAAAACTATTACCGACATGTGGCTTTTGGTACATTTGTTACATTACATATGCACATACTGTATTAAGTAGATTTTCAGAAATGTTCAGATGTGTGTGAAATCTTATGGGACTTAACTGCTAAGGTCATGAGTCCCTAAGCTTACACACCACTTAACCTGAATTATCCTAAGGACAAACACACACACACCTATGCCCGAGTGACGACTCTAACCTCCGCGGGAAAGTACATTTTCCTGATTTACTTGTATCTATAAAAATACTTAGTTAAAATCTGTATTTGCAGTACTTTCGGAATAGAGCAACAACAAATTTACTCGTCATTTTAGGGGGCAGCTGTTTATACATGAAAAAGAAAATTATTCACAATTAATATTAATACTTCTACTGATATATGCAACATAAATCATAACAATCATACATGACGTACAACGATAAGATGATTCTATTCAAGCCACGCTTCGCCGGCCGCAGTGGCCGAGCGGTTCTAGGCGCTTCAGTCAGGAAACGTGCGACCGCTGCGGTCGCAGGTTCGAATCCTGCCTCGCGCATGGATGTGTGTGATGTCCTTAGGTTTGTTAGGTTTAAGTTGTTCTAAGTTCTAGGGGGCTGAACTAGCACTCCTGGAAGAAAGGATACTGCGGAGACATGGCTTAGCCACAGCCTGGGGGATGTTTCCAGAATGAGATTTTCACTCTGCAGCGGAGTGTGCGCTGATATGAAACTTCCTGCCAGATTAAAACTGTGTGCCCGACCGAGACTCGAACTCGGGACCTTTGCCTTTCGCGGGCAAGTGCATTACCATTTTTTCCTTTCGTTCGTTGTTGATCGTTGTGTTTGGTCGTTGCGGACGTCACATGACATCCCATCAAGTTCGCTGTTGACCCGTTCACTCAGTTTTTTTTATTACAGGGGCCAACCGGCTCTCTGACCGAACACACTGTTACCATGCCGGCATTCCATCTGAGCTACCCAAGCACGACTCACACCCCGTCCCCACAGCTTTACTTCTGCCAGTACCTCGTCGCCTACCTTCCAAATTTTTCCATGTCACCGCAATATCCTTTCTTTCAGGAGTGGTAATCGTGCAAGGTTCGCAGGAGAGCTTCTGTGAAGTTCGGAAGGTAGGAGACGAGGTACTGGCAGCTGTGAAGCTGTGAGGACGGGGTGTGAGTTGTGCGTGGGTAGCTCCGTTGGTAGAGCATTTGCCCGTGAAAGGCAAAGGTCCCGAGTTCGAGTCTCGGTCCGGCACACGGTTTTAATCTGTCAGGAAGTTTCATATCAGCGCACACTCCGCTGCAGAGTGAAAATCTCATTCGGGATGAAAAAGGGTTGCAATCATGAAATAGTAAATTAGTATCATTTTCGTTCCAGATCTGATGACGGTTCTAGAGGAACCGAAGCCGATCATGAGAATAAATATTTCTGCAATCAAGACGGATTATAAGTAACATCGCAGTACGGTGTGCCGGAGGTATACACGAAACGCTATTGTCTTCCCTGTCAGTACTGCCATCCCGAGGCCGGTCTGCTCGCTATCGAACACTCCCTTTACCGTCACTGCCAGAAGTCTTACATAGCGCCTACATTTCCGCCAAGTCTTTGTGCAATGCCGCAGACGGAACATTCAGTCTCCCGTGGCTCTATTAGACGACCTCGTTCAAACCCAGTGAGGTGCTGATAATGACGTCTTTGTCGCCTCAAAGCCATTCTTGACTAACATCAGCTCACTACGTGCACTCTCAACGGTAATTAGAGCTCAACACGGCTACAGCGCGTATTTAAAGCAAACTTGTTTTGCGTGCTCATAGTGGCCTCACTAGCGCCACTTATGCGACTGGCGCCAAATTATAACAGGCTTCATCTGTCAGGTATAGAAACACGCCTACCAACTTTCGTTTGTGTCGCACAACTCCTTCTTCGTACTGAGATATTTTTTCCGTCAGTGTATCTACACTACTGGCCATTAAAACGGCTACACCACGAAGATGGCGTGCTACAGACGCGAAATTTAACCGACAGGAAGAAGTGCTGTGATATGCAAATGATTAGCTTTTCAGAGCATTCACACAAGGTTGGCGCCGGTGGCGACATCTACAACGTGCTGACATGAGGAAAGTTTCCAACCGATTTCTCATACACAAACAGCAGTAGACCGGCGTTGCCTGGTGAAACGTTGTGATGCCTCGTGTAAGGAGGAGAAATGCGTCCCATCACGTTTCCGACGTTGATAAAGGTCGTATTGCAGCCTACCGTGATTGCGGTTTATCGTATGGCGACATTGCTGCTCGCGTTGGTCGAGATCCAATGACTGTTAGCAGAATATGGAATCGGTGGGTTCAGGAGGGTAATACGGAACGCCGTGCTGGATCCCAACAGCCTCACTAGCAGTCGAGATGACAGGCATCTTATCCGCACGGCTGTAACGGATCGTGCAGCCACGTCTCGATCCCTGAGTCAACAGATGGAGACGTTTGCAAGACAACAACCATCTGCACGAACAGTTCGACGACCTTTGCAGCAGCACGGACTGTCAGCTCGGAGACCGTGGCTGCAGTTACCCTTGACGCTGCATCAGAGACAGGAGCGCCTGTGACGCTGTACGTAAGGACGAACCTGGGTGTACGAATGGCAAAACGTCATTTTTTCGGATGAATCCAGGTTCTGTCTACAGCATCCCGATGGTCGCATCCGTGTTTGGCAACATCGCGGTGAACGCACACTGGAAGCGTGTATTCGTCATCGCCATACTGGCGTATCAGCCAGCTCGATGGTATGGAGTGCCATCGGTTACACGTCTCGGTCACCTCTTGTTCACATTGACGGCACTCTGAACAGTGTAAGTTACATTTCAGATGTGTTACGACCCGTGGCTCTACCCTTCATTCGATCCCTGCGAAACCCTACATTTCAGCAGAATAATGCACGACCGCACGTTCTAGGTCCTGTACGGGGCTTTCTGGATACAGAAAATGTTCGACTGCTGCCCTGGGCAGCACATTCTCCAGATCTCTCACCGATTGAAAACGTCTGGTCAATGGTGGCCGAGCAATTGGCTCGTCACAATACGCCAGTCACTACTCTTGATGAACTGTGGCATCGTGTTGAAGCTGCATGGGCAGCTGTACCTGTACACGCCATCCGAGCTCTGTTTGACTCAATGCCCAGGGGTATGAAGACCGTTATTACTGCCAGAGATGGTTGTTCTGGGTACTGATTTCTCAGGATCTATGCACCCGAATTGCGTGAAAATGTTATCAAATGACAGTTGTAGTATAACACATTTGTCCAATGAATAGCCGTTTATCATCTGCATTTCTTCTTGGTGTAGCAATTTTAATGGCCAGTAGTGTACAAGTATGATGATTAGGGGTTGTATCCACAGAGCCACCACCAGCTGTCAGGAGCAGAGTAATGGAAGTTGGTTTGAGATCTCGAGTTGCTATACGATGTTTATTGCTGGTACCACGCCAGAGCTGTGCAATTCTAGACTCAGTTGGTACACTGAGTGGTATCCTGTAGTGTTCAGCGATCACCCGCACTTCTACATCTACATCGGCACTCTGCAAATCACAGATAGGGGCATGGCAGAGGGTTCATCGAACCAGCTTCACAATTCTCTATTATTTCAACCTCGTATAGCGCGCGGAGAAAACGAACACCTATACCTTTCCGTACGAGCTCTGATTTCCCTTATTTCATCATGGTGATCGTTTCTCCCTCTATAGGTCGGTTTCAACAAAATATTGTCGCATTCGCAGGAGAAAGTTGGTGATTAGAATTTCGTGAGGATATTCCTCCGCTACGAAAAACACCTTTGTTTTAATAATGTGCAGGGCAAATCCTGTATCATTTCATTGACACTCTCTCCCATATTTCGAGATAATACAAAACGTGCTGCCTTTCTTTGAACTTTTTCGATGTACTCCGCCAGTCCTATGTGGTAAGGATCCCACACCGCGCAGCAGTATCCTAAAAGAGGACGGACAAGCGTAGTGTATGCAGTCTCCTTAGTAGGTCTGTTAAAGTTTCTAAGTGTCCTGCCAATAAAACGCAGACGTTGATTACCCTTCCCCACAACATTTTCTATGTGTTCTTTCGAATTTAAGTTGTTCGAAATTGTAATACCTAGGTATTTAGTTGAATTTACGGCTTTCAGACTAGACTGATTTATCGTACAACCGGTTTAACGAGTTCCTTTTAGCACTCATGTGGATGACCTCACACTTTTCGTTATTTAGGGTCAATTGTCACTTTTCGCACCATTCAGATATCTGTCCTAAATCGTTTTGATCTTCTGATGACTTCATTAGAGGATAAACGACAGCGTCATCTGTAAACAACCGAAGACGGCTACTCAGATTGTCTCCCAAATCATTTTTATAGATAAGGAACAGCAAAGGGCCTATAACACTACCTTAGGGAACGCCAGAAATCAGTTCTGTTTTACTCGATGACTTTCCGTCAGTTACTACGAACTGTGACCTCTCTGACAGGAAATCACACATCAAGTCACATAACTGAGACGATATTTCATAAGCACGCAATTTCACTACGAGCCACTTGCGCGGTACAGAGTCAAAAGTCTTTCAGAAATCCAGAAATACGGAATCGGTCTGAAATACCTTGTCAATAGCTCTCAGAACTTCATGTGAATAAAGAGCTAGCTGTGTTTCACAGGAACGATGTTTTCTAAACCCATGTTGAGTGTGTGGCAATAGACCGTTTCCTTAGAGGTAATTCGTAATGTTCGAACACAATATATGTTCTAAAATCCTGCTGCATATCGACGTTCACGATATGGGCCTGTAATTTAGTAGATTACTCCTAGTACTTTTCTTGAATATTGGAATGACCTGTGCAAACTTTCCAGTCCTTGGGTACGGAGATTTCGGCAAGCGAACGGTTATATATGATTGTCTAGTATGGAGCTAATGCATACGCATACTCCTAAAGGAACCTAATTGGTGTACAGTCGGGACGAGAAGACTTACTTTTATTAAGTGATTTAAGTTGCTTCACCACCCCGAGGATATTTACTTCTACGTTACCCATGTTGGCAGCTGCTCTTGATTCAAATTGTGGAATATTTACTTCGTCTTGTTTTGTGAAGCCATTTCGGAAGGCTGTGTTTAGTAACACAGCTTTGACAGCACTGTCTTCGATAGTATCTCCATTGCTATCGTGCACAGAAGGCACTGATTGTTTCTTGCCGCTAACATGCTTCACATACGACCAGAATCTCTTTGGATTTTCTGCCAGGTTTCGAGACACAGTTTCGCTGTGGAAACTGTTATAAGCATCCCGCATTGAAGTCATCGCTAAATTTCGAGATTCTATAAAAGATCGCCAATCTTGAGGATTTTGCGTCTTTTTGAATTTGGCATGTTTGTTTAGTTATCTCTGCAACAGTGTTCTGACACGTTTCACGTACCAAGGAGGGTCAGCTGCGTCGTTTGTTAATTTATTTGGTTCAAATCTCTCAATTGCTGCTGAAACTATGTCTTTGAATTTAAGCCGCATCTGGTCTACCTTTAAATTATTAATTTGAAATTAGTGGACATTGTCTCTCAGGAAGGCGTCATGTGAATTTTTATCTGTTTTTTTTTGAGCAGGTATATTTTTCGCGGATTTGAGGATTACAATATTCAGTCTCGCTACGACAACCCTGTGTTCATTAATCCCTGTATCGGTCTTGATGCAGGATTATTCGTTGCTAAGAGGTAAAGTGTGTTTTCACAATCGTTTACTATTCGCGTGGGTTCATGAACTAACTGCTAGAAATAATTTTCAGGGAATGCCTCTAGCACAATTTTGGATGATATTTTATGTGTACCTCCGGAATTGTGTTTTCGCCATCATATCGAGGGTAAATTAAAGTCACCACCAACTATAATCGGATGAGTTGGGTAGGTGTTTGAAATCAATTGGAATGTGTGGCTGTTAGCCCAGCCAATCATGCGGGATGAAACTCATCTCAAACAAACGTGGCGAAGGGAAGACCAGCAACGATAACGCTACGCGGAAGCGACTTGATACGACATACTTTTACAACACGCAAGTTATGAGGCGTGTTTTTTTTTTAAGTAAGTACCGTTTTGAAATTTAAAAAAGACGTTCTAAGATATCTCAATAATTTTTTTTTGCATGAAAGCCTCTACCTTAATCTACATAATTTCCGTCAATATTGAGGCACTTGTCATAAAGTTTGGACCGAGCGAGGTAGCGCAGTGGTTAGACACTGGACTCGCATTCGGCAGGACGACGGTTCAATCCCGCGTCCGGCCATCCTGATTTAGGTTTTCCGTGATTTCCCTAAATCGCTCCAGGCAAATGCCGGGATGGTTCCTCTGAAAGGGCACGGCCGACTTCCTTCCCCATCCTTCCCTAATCCGATGAGACCGATGACCTCGGTGTCTGGTCTCCTTCCCCAAAACAACCAACAGCCAATAACGTTTGAGTACCCTCCTCATAGAATTCTGCCGCCTGACTTGTTAACCACAGCGTCACCACTGATTTGACTTCGTCATCGTCTTGAAGATGTTTTGAAGGTGTTACTTCAAGTGCAGGAACAGATGGTAGTCACTGGACGCAAGATCGGGGCTGTACAGAGGATGATCTGGAGTTTCCCACCGAAAAGATGTGGTGAGATCTTTGGTCTGATTCGCCACAGGCGGACTGGCATTGTCTTGCAGCAGAACGATGCCCTTGCTCAACTTGCCACGTCTTTTGTTCTGAACTGAACGGCGCAGGTTGTGCAATGTCTTACAGTAAGCTGCTCCACTGATTGTCTCATTACGAGGCAGAAATTTCACAAGCAGTACTTCTTTTCTGTCCCAAAAAACTGTGCACATGATTTTCCGGGTGTAAATTGATTGCTTAAACTTCACTTTTCTGGGTGAATCTGAATGTCGCCATTCCATGGACTGTTGCTTCGATTCTTGTGTGACGTAGGCCACCCATGTTTCATCGCCCGTAACAGTTTGGCATAAGAAATCATCACCGTCGTTGTGGTACCGCTCAAGGAAAGTCGATGCACTGTCTAAACGTTTGGTTTTGTGCACATCCGTCAATATTTTCGGTACCCAACGCGAGCACAGTTTTCGGTAATTCAAGTGCTCGGTCGCAACGCCGTACAAAACGCTACGAGAAACGTTAGGAAAATCATCCCGCAAGGAGGAAATGGTAAAGAGTCTGCTTTCTCTCACCTTATTGTCCACTTCCTGCAGCAAACTTTCATTAACAACCGAAGGACGCCCACACCGTTGTTCATCGTGCACATGTGTGCGGCCATCTTTAAATCCTCTCACCCAATTTCTTACCATTCCATCACTCATAATGTTTTCTCCGTAAACTGCACAGATCTCACGATGAATATCGATCGCATTTAGGCCTTTAGCATTAAGAAATCTTATAACAGACGGTACTTCCCAGTCGGCGGGACTCACGATTATCGGAGGCATCTTAAACATTCAGTACCCAACGTAAACAAGGAAGAATCAGACTGTAATGGCGTCAGTGCGTAGATGAAGGTACAGGCTTTCATGTAAAAATAAAATTATTCAGATATCTTGGCAATTCTTTTTCTGCTTAAAAACACGCCTCGTACAAAATGAAAACAGGCGGATAGCAAATTTGTTTAACCGGTAATATGAAGTTTCCCGTCATTTTGTTACAACAAATTTTACCAATATCGACGCATCTTGGAGATATCCTCAGTGTGGCAGGTCGTAAGTTATAATACAAGTTCCACCAAAAGTGGGCTTCAACTCAAAATCACGAAATCTAGTATTATGCCTCTCAATTCCTGCTTATGCATAGATAGGGTTGTTGCCTTCCATTCGTTAGATATTTTGTTGCCGAACTATCGCAGAACTCATTTCTTCCCTCACTCACGGCAGAGCTTCCTCAAGGTGAAAAATAGGAACTGACGCCGCAAAACCACTGCAGTTCCACTTCCAACCAGATTTTACTTTCCCTGTGAGGCTAGCTTAAGATAGACATCAGGACAATTATTTGTTTATCTTTTCCTTCAGCCTTTTTCAAAACTCTGCCATTTTCTCAGAATGAGTTGTTTTCGTCCCATCTCATTACATTTATCGCATTACTGTGTTCGCAAACATGAAATACAGTTCTGTCTAACAGTGAGAAAGATAACTACTTAAGTGACAAACATGGACAAAGATTGTAAAATGAGCTTCAAATGTCAGAGCTCTGTTGATAACAAGCTCTTGACGCATCATAAACAGCTAGCTCCTGCAGAAATAACAGGTAGCAAACAGGAAGAAAAAAAAAATTGTAATCGAAATGGAATTTCGACTTCCGTCCACTGTTACTTTCAAATAAGTGCTTGCCTTTGTTTTATCTGCTATCTGCAGTTCGAGTTTTCTTTCACCACCTGTACACTGTCTTTTACCTGTTTCGTGTCTTTCCTCTTCTTCTTCTGAAGAAAACTATCATTTAGCTATTCTTCAATGTTATACTTTATCTCAAACGGTTCAAACTTCTCTGAGCACTATGGGACTTAACATCTGAGGTGATCAGTCCCCTAGACTTAGAACTTGTGAAGTTTACTTTCCTCCACTGCGTCGTTTTCGATTTCACAGTCCAGCTGATCCACCTCTGCGTTGCAAATGTTTTGAGTGGAATGCCCAGTCGATGCGCTGCTGTCTTCATGTCAATTCTACCAAAACTGAGAGTCATTTAGTTCTCGGGGTTTTGTAAAATTCCTGGATTCATGACTCGTCGCTGTGCAGCCTATGAAAAAGATTGCGGAAGACTCCCAAATAAATTCCAAAGCACAGTGCAGTTTTAATACCAATATATTTCCAGGACTCTGGTGTCCGAGCCTGGTGAACTGTACCGGTTACATCACATGTACACAAAAGTTGACATCAAACGACACAGAGTTCACGCCACAATAGTCAACAAACGAGTGAGCCTGCAATACACGTGATCGCAACCATAGCCAAAAAACGAGTCTCTAGAGGCGCCTGCGCGACCTCTGTTTATAGTTTTGTTAACAATTACATACAATGAAATTACGGTTTTATGTAAAATCGCAATTAGAAGTTAAAGAGAATATGAGATACACACTGCTAAAAATTTACAATCTCACTGCTGAAAAATGTGAACCTATTTTCAACTTAGTTACGAGTTAATACAACATTTTCTGACCAATTATGTTACAGGTAACAATTACCTTTCTAAATTTCTTTATAACAAATCAACTAGTGCCTGAATTTTAGTGCTAACATATTTCGGAGATTCAATTAACATGCTTCATTTATATGTTCCAATTAATTTGCTGTAGTAATTTTATAATTATAGATTTACTGGTCCATCGTGACCATGTGCTCAATTTGTTTCCATTAGTTACAGTATTAATTTCACATTTATATTGTGTTTCTCACATAAGAACAATGTTAAATGCTTATGGCACATTAAGAATACACATTGTGGCTTTTACACATATGGTTTCAGCAAAACATCGTTTTCGAATTATACGGGGTATTACAAAAAGGTATGGCCAAACTTTCTAGAAAACATTCCTCACACACAAATAAAGAAAAGATGTTATGTGGACATGTGTCCGGAAAATATTAATTTCCAATTTGAGCTCATTTTAGTTTCGTCTGTAGGTACTGTACTTACTCGATTCTGATGATCGAATTGTAAATTTTCACAGTCGGCATGTGTGGGATGACGAGAATCCGCACGCAATTGTGCAATCACGTCATCAACACAGATTTTCTGTGAACTTTTGGGCAGGCATTGTTGATGTTTCGATTGGGCTCCTTGTTCTTCCACCTACGCTCAATGGAGCACGTTATCGTGATTTCATACGGGATACTCTACCTGTGCTGCTAGAACATGTGCCTTTACAAGTACGAAACAACATGTGGTTCATGCACGATGGAGCTCCTGCACATTTCAGTCCAAGTGTTCGTACGCTTCTCAACAACAGATTCGGTGACCGACGGATTGGTAGAGGCGGACCAATTCCGTGGCCTCCACGCTCTCCTGACCTCAACCCTCTTGACTTTCATTTATGGGCACATTTGAAAGCTCTTGTCTACGCAACCCCGGTACTAAATGTAGAGACTCTTCGTGCTCGTATTGTGGACGGCTGTGATACAATACGCCATTCTCCAGGGCTGCATCAGCGCATCAGGGATTCCGTGCGACGGAGGGTGGATGCATGTATCCTCGCTAACGGAGGACATTTTGAACATTTCCTGTAACAAAGTGTTTGAAATCACGCTGGTACGTTCTGTTGCTATGTGTTTCCATTCCATGATTAATGTGATTTGAAGAGAAGTAATAAAATGAGCTCTACCATGGAAAGTAAGCGTTTCCGTACACATATTTTCTTTCTTTGTGTGTGAGGAATGTTTCCTGAAAGTTTGGTCGTACCTTTTTGTAACACCCTGTATGTATACTGAAATACACTCCTGGAAATGGAAAAAAGAACACATTGACACCGGTGTGTCAGACCCATCATACTTGCTCCGGACACTGCGAGAGGGCTGTACAAGCAATGATCACACGCACGGCACAGCGGACACACCAGCAACCGCGGTGTTGGCTGTCGAATGGCGCTAGCTGCGCAGCATTTGTGCATCGCCGCCGTCAGTGTCAGCCAGTTTGCCGTGGCATACGGAGCTCCATCGCAGTCTTTAACACTGGTAGCATGCCGCGACAGCGTGGACGTGAACCGTATGTGCAGTTGACGGACTTTGAGCGAGGGCGTATAGTGGGCATGCGGGAGGCCCGGTGGACTTACCGCCGAATTGCTCAACACGTGGGGCGTGAGGTCTCCACAGTACATCGATGTTGTCGCCAGTGGTCGGCGGAAGGTGCACGTGCCCGTCGACCTGGGACCGGACCGCAGCGACGCACGGATGCACGCCAAGACCGTAGGAACCTACGCAGTGCCGTAGGGGACCGCACCGCCACTTCCCAGCAAATTAGGGACACTGTTGCTCCTGGGGTATCGGCGAGGACCATTCGCAACCGTCTCCATGAAGCTGGGCTACGGTCGCGCACACCGTTAGGCCGTCTTCCGCTCACGCCCCAACATCGTGCAGCCCGCCTCCAGTGGTGTCGCGACAGGCGTGAATGGAGCGACGAATGGAGATGTGTCGTCTTCAGCGATGAGAGTCGCTTCTGCCTTGGTGCCAATGATGGTCGTATGCGTGTTTGGCGCCGTGCAGGTGAGCGCCACAATCAGGACTGCATACGACCGAGGCACACAGGGCCAGCACCCGGCATCATGGTGTGGGGAGCGATCTCCTACACTGAACGTACACCTCTGGTGATCGTCGAGGGGACACTGAATAGTGCACGGTACATCCAAACCGTCATCGAACCCATCGTCCTACCATTCCTAGACCGGCAAGGGAACTTGCTGTTCCAACAGGACAATGCACGTCCGCATGTATCCCGTGCCACCCAACGTGCTCTAGGAGGTGTAAGTCAACTACCCTGGCCAGCAAGATCTCCGGATCTGTCCCCCATTGAGCATGTTTGGGACTGGATGAAGCGTCGTCTCACGCTGTCTGCACGTCCAGCACGAACGCTGGTCCAACTGAGGCACCAGGTGGAAATGGCATGGCAAGCCGTTCCACAGGACTACATCCAGCATCTCTACGATCGTCTCCATGGGAGAATAGCAGCCTGCATTGCTGCGAAAGGTGGATATACACTGTACTAGTGCCGACATTGTGCATGCTCTGTTGCCTGTGTCTATGTGCCTGTGGTTCTGTCAGTGTGATCATGTGATGTATCTGACCCCAGGAATGTGTCAATAAAGTTTCCCCTTCATGGGACAATGAATTCACGGTGTTCTTATTTCAATTTCCAGGAGTGTAGATGTGATATGGCATAGGTCATCCTTCGATCCATTGTAGAACTTGGAAACCCATTCATGGAATATTCGTTCACATTTTTGTTGAACGCAGTTGGTTTTTACCATCCTGTGTTAAAACACTTCCTTTTTTTCAATATCGCAATTTATAAACGATGTTTTGTGAGCAGAATATAATTTCCAATGGTAAACTTAACTGCTTTTTCGACGTTATTTTACCAGCTAATTAAAATAGGAAAGCCTTGAACCCCTTCCACTAAGTTTAGTTAGTATTAAGATTCTTTTACAGGGAGTGCAGTGGAACTGACGCTGAGATCATTTAGTATTTGGTTATATCATCGCTAGTCTCACTGAACTCTTCTGAATTCTACATGTCATGTGTGGTCTGGCGTCTCCTTACCAGCAACAGGTCCCAGGTTCAAACTAGTCAATTCCCTAAAAAACACGCTCAGAGCGTCGTTGCGCGAAAGTGGTAGGGAGACACGATATAGAACAAACAGACACCATCATGAATGTTTAGAGTGTAACCGATGGCACCCCATATCGTCACGCCGGATGATATGCCAGTATGGCGATGACGAATACACGCTTCCAATTTGCGGTCAGCGCGATGTCGCAAAACACGGATGCGATCATCACGATGCTGTAAACAGAACCTGAATTAATCCGAAAGAATGACGTTTTGCCATTTGTGCACCCAGGTTCGTCATCGAGTACACCATTGCAGGCGCTCCTGTCTGTGATGCGGCGTCAAGGGTAACCGCAGCCACGGTCTCCGAGCTGATAGTCCGTGCTGCTGCAAACGTCGTCGAACTGTTCGTGGAGATGGTTGTTGTCTTGCAAACGTCCCCATCTGTTGACTCAGGGATCGAGACGTGGCTGCACGATCCGTTACAGCCGTGCGGATAAGATGCCTGTCATCTCGACTGCAAGTGATACGGAAGCGGTTTACATCTCGTGCAACTGAAAAATAGCGATTGTGCTGAGTAAATCAGGAACTGTAACACCTGTCTTGCAAGTGCCATATTTAACTGGGGTAGCAAATTGGCTCCAGGCCTCAATATGTAAACACGACAGCGGGAAACGGTTTCCGAAATGCGGTTTTCGTCTTTCAGAAGATGTGTCGCATGTAAACGTAGTGACAGAGAGAGTCTCTCCGGAGCTTGGCACACGGAGGAGGACGCAGTGACTAGCTTATCTTGACTTAATCACGAATCGCCTCCATTGCGGATATACACTACTGGCCATTAAAATTGCTACACCGCGAAGATGTGCTACAGACGCGAAATTTAACCGACAGGAAGAAGATGCTGTGATATGCAAATGATTAGTTTTTCAGGGCATTCACACAAGGTTGGCGCCGGAGGCGACACCTAAAATGTGCTGACATGAGGAAAGTTTGCAACCGATTTCTCATACACAAACAGCAGTTGACCGCCGTTGCCTGGTGAAGCGTTGTGTGATGCCACGTGTAAGGAGAAGAAATGTGAACCATCACGTTACCGACTTTGATAAACGTCCTATTGTAGCCTATCGCGATTGCGGTTTATCGTATCCCGACATTGCTGCTAGCATTGGTCGAAATGCAATGACTGTTAGCAGAATATAGAATCGGTGGGTTCAGGAGGGTAATACGGAACGCCGTGCTGGATCCCAACGGCCTCGTATCACTAGCAGTCGAGATGACAGGCATCTTATCCGCACGGCTGTAACGGATCGTGCAGCCACGTCTCGATCCCTGAGTCAACAGATGGGGACGTTTGCAAGACAACAACCATCTGCACGAACAGTTCGACGACGTTTGCAGCAGCACGGACTATCAGCTCGGAGACCGTGGCTGCGGTTACCCTTGACGCTGCATCACAGACAGGAGCGCCTACGATGGTGTACTGAACGACGAACCTGGGTGCACAAATGGCAATACGTCATTCTTTTTCGGATGAATCCAGGTTCTGTTTACAGCTCATGATGGTCGCATCCCTCTTTGGAGACATCGCGGTGAACGCACTTTGGAAGCGTGTATTCGTCATCGCCGTACTCGCATATCACCCGGCGAGGTGGTATGGGGTGCCATCGGTTACACGTCTCGGTCAGCTCTTGTTCGCACTGACAGCACTTTGAACAGTGGACGTTACAATTCAGATGTGTTACGACCCGTGGCTGTACCCTTCATGTTCTGAGGCATCAAGGGATCACCAATTTAGTATTGGAGGGCAACGTGGAGGGTAAAAATCGTAGAGGAGACCAAGAGACGAATACAATAAGCAGATTCAGAAGGATGTAGGCTGCAGTAGGTACTGGGAGATGACGAAGCTTGCACAGGATAGAGTAGCATGGAGAGCTGCATCAAACCAGTCTCAGGACTGAAGACCACAACAACAACAAGTAAAATTCTTAAATTGTCGTCCGACTTATTTCATATTTACCATCAAGTAATAAAATCTCCATGTTCACTCATTGTGAGTCCGTTATTATATTAAAACATTTAAATTACGTCGGATAGGCAAAACTATTTTAAATTTTATTTTTAAATTTTTTTAAATTTATAAAACACTAGAAGGCACGTGCTGGTTACATCTGTTAGTTGATATGGCTTAAATATATTTATTTTTATATTATGGTTCCCTTTATTATAACATAATAAAGTGGCAGAGGTAAAGTACAGGGAGCGAAAGGCTATTTACAGTTTGTTCAGATATCAGATGTCAGTTATAAGAGTCGATTAACATCAAAGAGAAGCAGTAGTTGGGAAGGGAAGGAGACAGGGTTTGCCGTGGCGGACACAGCCGCGCAAATGCAACGGGCGGCTACCGCTGCAGAATAATGGCCCGTTTACACCAGCAAGTTACTGCAGCAATTTACTTGGACAGAGGAAATTCCCGCGCGATTTGCGAGTGTAAACGTATCGCTAAGTTGACTTGCGACCGTATCAATTTATTGCGGAAGTGACTTGCTGCACGTTTTCCGCTTCCAGTGTGAACACCACGCAAGCAGTATCTGCAAGTAACTTGCAGCTTTTAGGATTTATTTCTATTTCCTGCAAGTAGGAGGCGCAAGTTACAATATGTCGTCTGCATAACACTCATATTTAACATTTTACTTAATGTGGTGACTTAATTTTATACAACCATCTTACGTATTATATGCAAACAAATTTCAGAAACAGAGGAGAAACGGAAATGGATGAAGCAGTTTTTTTTTTCTTTTTTTTTTTTTTTTTTTTGTTATCGGTCTACTGAGTGGTTTGATGCGGCCCGCCACAAATTTCTTTCCTGTGCTAACCTCTTCATCTCAGAGTAGCACTTGCAACTTACGTCCTCAATTATTTGCTTGACGTATTCCAATCTCTGTCTTCCTCTACAGTTTTTGTCCTCTGCAGCTCCCTCTAGTACCATGGGAGTCATGTCTTAGCAGATGTCCTATGATCCTGTCCCTTCTCCTTATCAGTGTTTTCCACATATTCCTTTCCTCTCCGATTCTGCGTAGAACCTCCTCATTCCTTACCTTATATAGAACATTTTAATGAAGCCGTGGAGAGCTACCCGAAATATGGAACGTGCATAACCGAGACTTTAATGATGGAGTGAAGAAGATGAGCGCATTAAATGAGATCTCGTCGATATTGGACACATCTGTGAAAGAAGTACAGAGAAAGGATCATAACTTGAAGACACAACCCCTTCGCCACCTGCATCCACTAGCTTGTTGTTTCAGGAGTCTAGAAAAAGACGAAGTGTAATTATTACGTATTCCATTTAATTAGTTTGTCACTTTCCATTTTATGAGCATTAGAAGGAAAAAAACATTTTTATAAGCATATCATTCTGTAAAATGCAGTTCAATTCAATAAAAATTTAATTTCATTGTTGTTTTCACATACCTTCAAATAATTTTCCCTTTTCAAGACGTCAAAAATGGCCCTACATACATCGGGTACGATCAGAGAAAATCGTGCTGACGGGAATATGAAACAAGTGCATTAGGGACTTGTATGAGTCTCCTACAAAGAAAAGATTTCAAAATTCAAACCTTTTTTGGTTCTATGTGTCACATAAACAAACGAAAAGGCCTATTTTATTAGTAGCTCACCTGCAGCTATAAATCGTAGGGTGACTAGCAAACGTTCCTTTGCTGAAATAGCTGTACGGAAGTTTGTGTCTCGTTTTGATATGATGGGCGCTATTAACGTCAACAAACACTGCAGATCATTTGAGGACATTCTGCAGAAGTTTTCAAAAGTATCCGTGCTCTCGATACTAAGTTCTTGGTAAAGGTTATTACAGGCACCATTCTGCGATCTTGTCATTATCCACTCTCTAACCCAAATACTTCTGTTTTTTCAAGTTTTTCATTACAATTACATGAGCTGCGGCATATCCCAACCGCCTACTTGTCATTTTATAGTTCCACTGACACTCGTAGTGGTTCTGAAATCATGTGTAAACAGTATCAGCAAGTTGTTGTGAAACCTTCTCGTCTCCTCTATATCTATCTTTTTTTTTTTTTACGCAATCTTCCCTTCTACAATAACCTATGAAACATTTCCTTAGGATTTCTTTCTCTTGCTTAATAATAACAGATGAAATCTTCCCTTTGAAATTTATTCTCTTTCTCAATCTTCGCATACAAATTTAATTGCTGCTTTTTAAACGTGTTTTGCTGATTATTTCGACGAAACATAGAATGTGTCGTCTTCGCGGCCCTGAGTCGTTACCTGCAGTAACCCAAAACTGTCCCTCACCTTTTTTTACTGTTACTGTATCGCCACCTGACTGCTGCATCGAACTGCGACATGAATATACTTACTCTGTTTTACTATATTCTAGTAGCTGCTGGTGGGCTCTCACAAGTGGCTGTATTTATTACCAAAGCTGATGTTATTCATTAATTAATGTGACTGAAGTTACGTAATTCATAGTTAAACTTTCTCTTGACAACAATAAAATTTTTGCAAAGTTTTATGTTGATGGTTTTTGGGATGGATTATAATCAGTAATGCAACATCGATGGCAAAAATTAATTAAATTCTGAAAACATTTCTTCAAATAGTTACTGCTGGTAATGAAATGATTTTACAAACGTTCAAATGGGACTTACTTATTACAATAATCTCACAACTAGCAGTGCGCAAGCATACCTTCAGTAGTCTTGAGTTTCTCAAAAAAATAATTCAATAATATTAGTTCCTCCTATGACAATAGTTAGCTGATGTCTCTGTACATCCGTTTACAATCTCTTGTAAGTCACAGCTGCTGGCTGGCAGGCACACCGCTCCTCTCAACCTCTCGCTTCACGCCTGCTACCGACTCGCTTCACTTCTCGCATACTGCTGACTTCCTACGAACGCTAAAGTGCCGACCCTCCTACCAGCAATGCTTTCTGGTGCAGACAATCCCTGCTACCACAATTATTTTCAACATGACAAATGTTAATCATTACTACTTATTCCTATCAATAAAATATAAACATCTTTCATAAATTGTGGTTTGACAATGTTGTTGTTGCAGTGGTCTTCAGTCCTGAGACTGGTTTGATGCAGCTCTCCATGCTACTCTATCCTGTGCAAGCTTCTTCATCTCCCAGTACCTACTGCAGCCTACATCCTTCAGAATCTGCTTAGTGTGTTCATCTCTTGGTCTCCCTCTACGATTTTTACCCTCCACGCTGCCCTCCAATGCTAAATTGGTGACCCCTTGATGCCTCAGAACATGTCCTACCAACCAATCCATTCTTGTGTTCAAGTTGTGCCACAAAATCCACCCAAATTCTATTGAATACCACTTAATTAGTTATGTGATCTACCCATCTGATATTCAGCATTCTTCTGTAGCACCATATTTCGAAATCTTCTATTCTCTTCTCGTCTAAACTAGTTATCGTCCATGTTTCACTTCCATACATGGCTACACTCCATACAAATACTTTCAGAAATGTCTTCCTGACACTTAAATCTATACTCGATGTTAACAAATTTCTCTTCTTCAGAAACGGTTTCGTTGCCATTGCCACTCTATATATTATATCCTTCCTGCTTCGACGATCATCAGTTATTTTGCTCCCCAAATAGCAAAACTCCTTTACTACCTTCAGTGTCTCATTTCCTAATCTAATTCCCTCAGCATCAGCCGACTTGAAACATTCCATTATCCTCGTTTTGCTTTTGTTGATGTTCTTCTTATATCCTCTTTTCAAGACACTGTCCATTCCGTTCAACTGCTCTTCCAAGTCCTTTACTGTCTCTGACTGAACTACAATGTCATCGGCGAACCGCAAAGTTTTTATTTCTTCTCCATGGGTTTTAATACCTACTCCGAATTTTTCTTTTTCTTCCGTTACTGCTTGCTCAATATACAGATTGAATAACATCGGGGAGAGGCTACAACCCTGTCTCACTCCCTTCCCAACCACTGCTTCCCTTTCATGTCCCTCGATTCTAATAACTGCCATCTGGTTTCTGTACAAATTGTAAATAGCCTTTCGCTCCCTGTATTTTTGTCCTGCCACCTTTAGAATTTGAATGAGAGTATTCCAGTCAACATTGTCAAAAGCTTTCTCTAAGTCTACAGATCCTAGAAACGTAGGTTTGCCTTTCCTTAATCTTTCTTCTAAGATAAGTCGTAAGATCAGTATTGCCTCACGTGTTCCAAAATTTCTACGAAATCCAAGCTGATCTTCCCCGAGGTCGGCTTATACTAGTTTTTCCATTCGTCTGTAAGGAATTCGTGTTAGTATTTTGCAGCTGTGGCTTATATAACTGATTGTTCGATAATTTTCACATTTGTCAATACCTGCTTTCTTTGGGATTGGAATTATTGTATTCCTCTTAAAGTCTGAGGGTATTTCGCCTGTCTCATACATCTTGCTCACCAGATGGTTCAGTTTTGTCACGACTGGCTCTCCCAAGGCCGTCAGTAGTTCCAATGAAATGTTGTCTACTTCGGGGGGCCTTGTTTCGACTCAGGTCTTTCAGTGCTCTGTCAAACTCTTCACGCAGTATCGTATCTCCCATTTCATCTTCATCTACATCCTCTTCCATTTCCATAATATTGTCCTCAAGTACATCGCCCTTGTAAAGACCCTCTATATACTCCTTCCACCTTTGTGCTTTCCCTTCTGTGCTTAGAACTGGGTTTCCATCAAAGCTCTTGATATTCATACAAGTGGTTCTCTTTCCTCCAAAGGTCTCTTTAATTTTCCTGTAGGCAGTATCTATCTTACCCGGGTTAAATAGCGGGCAGGAAAGCAAAGAGTCGTCTTGAATACGCCAATCTTCGACCCGGAAGGGAAGCCCGTCTAACTCGTCGGCATCCGTTGGAGACCACTACCAAGGAACCTAAAATCAGTTCAGTTATAAAAGTCAACTTTATTAATGTAGCATGTTCTTGTTTCGATGCTAAATTATTGGGCAGGAGAAAAGCCTTTTTATTTTCCAAAGAAGGTTATCTGTTGTGAAATTAAGTGGTGTCCTGGCTACACCTCATAAAGCAAAATTTATTATCACGTGATAGTTGGACAGTGTATATAACAATATCCTCGGTGTAGCAAAGCAGCTTAAATCACTTAATAAAGGCAAGGCCTCCGGTCCAGATTGTATACCAGTCAGGTTCCTCTCAGAATATGCTGATAAAATAGCCCCATATTTAGCAATTATATACAACCACTCGCTCACAGAAAGATACGTACCCAAAGACTGGAAAATTGCTCAAGTCACACCAATACTCAAAAAGGGAAGCAGGAGTAATCCGCTGAATTACAGGCCTATATCACTAACGTCGATTTGCAGCACGGTTTTGGAATATATACTGTATTCGAACATTATGAAGTACCTCGAAGAAATTCAGAAAATATCGTCTTGTGAAACACAACTAGCTCTTTATACTCATGAAGTAATAAGTGCTATGGACAAGGGATGTCAAATTGATTCCATATTTTTAGATTTCCAGAAGGCTTTCGACACCGTTCGTCAAAAAAGGTTTCAAATGGCTATGAGCGCTATTGGACTTAACTTCTGAGATCATCAGTCCCCTAGATATACTTACACCTAACTAATCTAACGACATCACACACATCCATGCTCGAGGCAGGATTCGAACCTGCGACCGTAGCGGTCGCGCGGCCCCAGACTGTAGCGCCTAGAACCGCACGGCCACCCAGGACGGCGGTCACAGTTCGCAGTAATAGACGGAAAGTCATCGACTAAAACAGAAGTAATATCCGGCGTTCCCCAAGGAAGTGTTATAGGCTCTCTATTGTTCCCGATCTATATTAACGACATAGGAGACAATCTGAGTAGCCGTCTTAGATTGTTTACAGATGATGCTGTCATTTACCGTCTCGTACAGTCATCAGATGATCAAAACGACTTGCAAAATGATTTAGATAAGATATTTGTATGGTGCGAAAAGTGTCAACTGACCCTAAATAAAGAAAGTGTGAAGTTATCCGGTAAATTTCGATTACGCGATGAGTCACATAAATCTGAATAGTGTAAATTGAGCTAAATACTTAGGGATTACAATTACGAATAACCTAAATCGGACGACCACATAGATAATATTGTGGGTAGAGCAAACCAAAGACTGCGATTCATTGGCAGAACACTTAGAAGGTGCAACAGATCTGTTAAAGAGACTGCTTACACCACGCTTGTCCGCCCTATTCTGGAGTATTGTTGTACGGTGTGGGATCCGCATCAGGTGGGACTGACGGATGACATCGAAAAAGATCAAAGAAGGGCAGCTCGTTTTGTATTATCGCGAAATAGGGGAGATAGTGTCACAGACGTGATACGTGAATTGGAGTGACAATCATTAAAACAAAGGAGTTTTTCTTTGAGGCGGGATCTTCTCATGAAATTTCAATCAGCAGTTTTCTGCTCAGATTGCGAAAACATTCTGTTGACAGCCACCTACACAGGGAGAAATGATCATCACGATAAAACCAGGGCTCGCACAGAAAAATTTAAGTGCTCGTTTTTCCCGCGTGCCGTTCGAGAGTGGAACGGTAGAGAGACAGTCTGAAGGTGGTTCATTGAACCCTCTGCCAGGCACTTTACTGTGAATAGCAGAGTAATGACGTAGATATAGATGAAGTATTCGAGCCACTCACATACTTGTGAACTTATTTCATACGCTCGTGCCTTTGTGAACAGCATGCACTGGGGCACCGAGTCGCATGCTTTTCGTAAATCTAGAAATATGCAACCTGCCTGTTGCCATTCATGCATAGTTGGCAGTATATCATGTGAGAAAACGTGAAGCTGAGTTTTGCGCAAGCGCAACCATGCTGATTCGTGCAGACAAATTCCTGACTGTCAAGACAGTTTATTATATTCGAACAGAAGTTAGGGGTTGTGGTCTGTAATTTTGCAGGTCCGTTCTTATTCCTGGAGTCACCTGCGCCTATAACAAGCGATTTCGCATGTTACGTCCTGAGGGCAATCTGACCAGCTACCGCTGTATGAGGGCGCTTTCTCAGCCTGAGGCACTGCCCTTGTTGCGAGCCTTTCCACATGCCATATTTCAGCAGGACAATGCCCGGCCTCGTGTGACGAGGAATGGGCAAATCTTCTCCGAAAAACGACGGCTACCATTACTTCCCTGGCCTGCCTCTGCACCTGACATGTTTGCACGTGCAACATGTCTGGGATGTGGTGAGTCGGCAGTCTGTTCATTCAGCTCCACCTGCGGCTGTGGTTGATGCTTCATGGACACGCCCACAAAGAACGTGGCAGAGTATTCTCCAGAAGCGAATTGAGGGTCTCTTTGATTCCATCTCACGACGTCTGGCGACACTCATTTCAGCAATTACAGTGCATGTACACGCATGTAATACTGAGCATTTGTTTTTTAGGGGCCTGTCCCTAACTGGTGGGGTACATTTCATTATCGTCACATCTCGCGGTCTTGGTTCGAATGGCTCTGAGCACTATGGGACTTAAATGCTGTGGTCATCAGTCCCCTAGAACTTAGAACTACTTAAACCTAACTAACCTAAGCACATCACACACATCCATGCTCGAGGCAGGATTCGAACCTGCGACCGTAGCGGTCGCGCGGTTCCGGACTGTAGCGCCTAGAACCTCTCGG
This sequence comes from Schistocerca gregaria, assembly GCF_023897955.1. NCBI lineage: Eukaryota > Metazoa > Arthropoda > Insecta > Orthoptera > Acrididae > Schistocerca > Schistocerca gregaria. Next base: position 58,306,509 of record NC_064930.1, on the reverse strand, counting down.
CCACACCGGCCGGCTGCGCGGTCTTGGTTTTGCACTCTTCCCTTTGTGGTTTCTGTACAATTCGCAGATAACCTTTCGCTGTTACCGATCTCTGTATGTTACACTATGTGATCAAAAGTATCCGGACACACACAAAAACATGTTTTTCGTATTAGGTGCATTGTGCTGCCACCTACTGGCAGGTCATATCACCGACCTCAGTAGCCATTAGACATCGTGAGGGAGCAGAATGGGGAGCTCTGCAGTACTCAAGGACTTCGAACGTGGTCAGGTGATTGGGTGTCACTTGTGTCATACGTCTGTGCGCGAGAGCTCCACACCTCTAACCATCCCTGGGTCCACTGTTTCCGATGTGACAGTGAAGTGGAAACGTGAAGGGACACGCACAGCACAAAAGCGTACAGGCCGACCTCGTCTGTTGACTGACAGAGACCGCCAACGGTTGAAGAGGGTTGTAATGTGTGATAGGCAGACATCTATCCATACCATCACAAAGGAATTCCAAACTGTATCAGGATACAGTACAGGTACCATGACAGTTACGTGGGAGGTGAGAAAACGTTGATTTCATGGTCAAGCGCCAGCTCATAAGCCACACATCACGTCGGTAAATGCCAAACGACTCCTCGCTTGGTGTAAGGAGCGTAAACATTGGACGATTGAACTGTGGTAAAACGTTGTGTGGAGTGACGAATGACGGTACACAGCGTGGCGATCCGATGGCAGGGTGTGGGTGTGGTGAATGCCCCGTGAACGTCATCTGCCAGTTTGAGTAGTGCAAACAGTAAAAGTCTCAGGCGGTGGTGCTATGGCGTTGTCGAGGGAGAGGCCTTGCACTCTTTGTTGTTTTGCGTGGCACTATCACAGCACAGGCCTACAGTGATGTTTCAAGCACCACTGTTGAAGAGCAATTCGAGGATGACGATTGCATCTTTCAACACGATCGAGCACCTCTTCATAATGGACGGCCTGTGGCGGTGTGGTCACAAGGCAATAACATCCCTGTAATGGACTGGTCTACACAGAGTCCTGACCTGAATCCTACAGAACACCTTTGGGATGTTTTGGAACGCCGACTTCGTGCCAGGCCTCACAGACCGACATCGATACCTCTCCTCAGTGCCGCACTCCGTCACGAATGGGCTGCCATTCCACAAGAAACCTTCCAGCCATTACTGGCTAGGAACTAAACATCTGTGGTCCACAGCACGCTAACACGACAGCACTGGCGAGCCCCTGCAACACATCTACTACTGGTAAGCCCAGATGCTCGACCCGCCGGAAAACAGGCAATCCCAGGGAAGCCGTACTGTACACAGCATGCAAACCAGACCCCCCCCCCCTCCCTACACCGTCTGTGAGCCGATCTATGACCGATCGCCCACTAATGTTTGACGACCCTGAACTGTTGCAGGGACGGAGCAAGCCCTACAACGAGCTCCAGCAACGACAAAGGTAACGACGCACAATACCTCGCACGAACACAACCACACCTTGCATGCACTGTCACAGATAGCAAGACGCTCCTGCCCGTACTACCCGTCCTACTGTCGCAGAGATCTTTTTCCCCTTGGCGCTTGCCTTGGCACTTTTTTTTCCTCTGCCCTTACAACCGCTACCTTTCGATTGCTTTCGTCCACATTCCATCTCCTCACGTTAATGAGTAATCTTGCCCAGACGCATGTATAACATCACAGCTGGCAACCTGTGACTCCTGATTCAAAAACTAACATCTTATACGGAGGTGACAGTAGAACTTCTGGTTTGGTCACCACGTTAGTGTGGGCGCGGAGGGGCCCCATCCTTTGTTGTGTGCCCTCGGTGGCTCAGATGGATAGCCGTCGCGGTAGCTCAGCGTGTTCGGTGAGAGGGTTAACAGCCCTCTGCAATAAAAAAACTGAGTTAATCGATCAACAACGAACTTAAACGGATGTCTTACGACGTGCGCCCCAAGCAGATACAACGAACGAAAGCGAACAAAAATGAGATTTAAAAAAAATAAAAAATAAAAAAAGATGGATAGAGCATTTGCCATGTAAGCAGAAGATCCCGGGTTCGAGTCCCGGTCGCGTCACACATTTTTCAACATGTCCCCGTTGATATACAGAGTGTTACAAAAAGGTACGGCCATACTTTCAGGAAACATTCCTCACACACGAAGAAAGAAAATATGTTATGTGGACATGTGTCCGGAAACGCTTACTTTCCATGTTAGAGCTCATTTTATAGCTTCTCTTCAAATTACATTAATCATGGAATGGAAACACACAGCAACATAACGTACCAGCGTTTCAAACATTTTGTTACAGGAAATGTTCAAAATGTCCTCCGTTAGCGAGGATACACGCATCCACCCTCCGTCGCATGGAATCCCTGATGCGCTGATGCGCTGATGCAGCCCTGGAGAATGGCGTATTGTATCACAGCCGTCCACAATACGAGCACGAAGAGTCGCTACATTTGCTACCGGGGTTGCGTAGACGAGAGCTTTCAAATGCCCCCATAAATGAAAGTCAAGAGGGTTGAGGTCAGGAGAGCGTGGAGGCCACGGAATTGGTCCGCCTCTACCAATCCATCGGTCACCGAATCTGTTGTTGAGAAGCGTACGAACAGTTCGACTGAAATGTGCAGGAGCTGCATCATTCATGAACCACATGTTGTGTCGTACTTGTAAAGGCACATGTTCTAGCAGCACAGGTAGAGTATCCCGTGTGAAATCATGGCCGTGAATCGAGGAAGTACAGTACATACTGACGAAACTAAAATGAGCTCTAACATGGAAATTAAGCGTTTCCGGACACATGTCAACTTAACATCTTTTCTTTATTTGTGTGTGAGGAATGTTTCTTGGACGTTTGGCCGTACCTTTTGAAACGTCCCGTTTAAACAATTATACATGACTGTGCTTAAACTGACACACAACAATTTTTAGCGCAACGCAATCTGACTTTCAAAAATCCCTACAAAAGAATGGCCCTGACTAACATTAACCTATACGTTTCACAAATCACTTACCTCACATAAATCTTCGTTACTCAAGCTACTGCAATACAGCGAGCGCCACTACTGCCAGCTAAATAAAAGATTCAAACTACTGAAGGCACTAACTACTGATAGGCATAGTTAGCAAATGAAAGATTTTAGTAGAGAACCATATCGAATTCCAACATTACCGATGGAGGGCGCCCCGAACTTGTAATTCATTTTCAGCCAGGTGTGCGGACACTTTTGATCACGCAGTTTATTTGTTCGCTGGATTTTGCTAACAGTTGGACGGCAACACATCCTAGGGTCTGAGGTTGCCTCGTCACGATTAGGCGGTGCTTGCTCTGCTATCGATACGAGGCGCGCGTTTACCGCTTAACGCGGGCAGCTGTTTTCCGCTTCTCGCTGTCAACAGCCCTGTTTGTCGTACAGATAGCGAGGCGCTCTCGCCTTATCTTGAGAGGATGAGCAGCGATCGAGTACTTCAAAACAAGATTAGCGACCGATCCCTCGTAATGTCGCCGGGACAATGAAGCTGGGTGCTCGACAGCTAGCTGTGACGTGTCTCCCGTAATGTGAAGTGGAATGAGACGCCGGGTCACTTGAGAGGGCGAACCCAAACTGACGAAACTCACAGTCTGTGGCAAACAGAACGTGGCTTTTATGTTGAGCCGTATTTCTGTAGCGTAGCGTAATGTGATGGTTGCCATTACTATTAATATTTTTCTAGGTTCTCAAAATACGAGGGTCAAAAAACCTCCAAATGTCTGTCCAGAAAATCATTTTCTACAAAGCGTTATTAGTCTCTTAGTACAGAACAGTAACTCATTTCTTCGACGCATGAGAAGCAACTGTAAAATATGACCAAGGACCTATACAGAAATCACAACATTATTGATTAATTAACAAAGTTTTCTTGAATAATATCATTGTGAAACTAACATATCGAAAATTAGCATAATTGTTTATACACTCCTGGAAATGGAAAAAAGAACACAGTGACACCGGTGTGTCAGACCCACCATACTTGCTCCGGACACTGCGAGAGGGCTGTACAAGCAATGATCACACGCACGCCACAGCGGACACACCAGGAACCGCGGTGTTGGCCGTCGAATGGCGCTAGCTGCGCAGCATTTGTGCACCGCCGCCGTCAGTGGCAGCCAATTTGCCGTGGCATACGGAGCTCCATCGCAGTCTTTAACACTGGTAGCATGCCGCGACAGCGTGGACGTGAACCGTATGTGCAGTTGACGGACTTTGAGCGAGGGCGTATAGTGGGCATGCGGGAGGCCGGGTGGACGTACCGCCGAATTGCTCAACACGTGGGGCGTGAGGTCTCCACAGTACATCGATGTTGTCGCCAGTGGTCGGCGGAAGGTGCACGTGCCCGTCGACCTGGGACCGGACCGCAGCGACGCACGGATGCACGCCAAGGCCGTAGGATCCTACGCAGTGCCGTTGGGGACCGCACCGCCACTTCCCAGCAAATTAGGGACACTGTTGCTCCTGGGGTATCGGCGAGGACCATTCGCAACCGTCTCCATGAAGCTGGTCTACGGTCCCGCACACCGTTAGGCCGTCTTTCGCTCACGCCCCAACATCGTGCAGCCCGCCTCCAGTGGTGTCGCGACAGGCGTGAATGGAGGGACGAATGGAGACGTGTCGTCTTCAGCGATGAGAGTCGCTTCTGCCTTGGTGCCAATGATGGTCGTATGCGTGTTTGGCTCCGTGCAGGTGAGCGCCACAATCAGGACTGCATACGACCGAGGCACACAGGCCCAACACCCGGCATCGTGGTGTGGGGAGCGATCTCCTACACTGGCCGTACACCTCTGGTGATCGTCGAGGGGACACTGAATAGTGCACGGTACATCCAAACCGTCATCGAACCCATCGTTCTACCATTCCTAGACCGGCAAGGGAACTTGCTGTTCCAACAGGACAATGCACGTCCGCATGTATCCCGTGCCACCCAACGTGCTCTAGAAGATGTAAGTCAACTACCCTGGCCAGCAAGATCTCCGGATCTGTCCCCCATTAAGCATGTTTGGGACTGGATGAAGCGTCGTCTCACGCGGTCTGCACGTCCAGCACGAACGCTGGTCCAACTGAGGCGCCAGGTGGAAATGGCATGGCAAGCCGTTCCACAGGACTACATCCAGCATCTCTACGATCGTCTCCATGGGAGAATAGCAGCCAGCATTGCTGCGAAAGGTGGATATACACTGTTACTAGTGCCGACATTGTGCATGCTCTGTTGCCTGTGTCTATGTGCCTGTGGTTCTGTCAGTGTCATCATGTGATGTATCTGACCCCAGGAATGTGTCAATAAAGTTTCCCCTTCTTGGGACAATGAATTCACGGTGTTCTTATTTCAATTTCCAGGAGTGTATGTCAAAGAGTTCTACTGAGCGGACCTGTTTGTAAACATTTTCGTGAAGAAAAATTTAATTATTTTTGCTATATTCAGACTTTATGCAGCTGCCCTATTTTGCTAATAGTGAAAAAGTGTTGTTCTTAATTAATTTGCAAGTTCATACCTTTCTAAAAAAATTCGGTTTGTTTTTGTAATTGTCGATGGTTGAATAGAGTAATTCAAAAAATGTTCAAATGTGAGTGAAATCTTATGGGACTTAACTGCTGAGGTCATCAGTCCCTAAGCTTACACACTACTTAACCTAAATCATCCTAAGGACAAACACACACACTCATGCCCGAGGGAGGAGTCGAACCTCCGCCGGAACCAGCCGCACAGTTCATGACTGCAACGCGTCAGACCTCTCGGCTACTAATTGTTGAAGGCTAAAGAATGGAGTTGTTAACGTCTGAATAGCATATAAATACATAAAACTGCAACCAATCACTTTCTTGAATAGTTATTTATTATTCCATGAACCGGTTTTCGAATCTTTTCAGATTCATTTTCAGATGGTATCCTAGAAAATACATCACTATTTCTAGCATGATGCTGGGTCCTTCCTGTGTGACAAAAATCGAACACGCTTCAATTTATCGACATGAGTATTGTTTATCTGTAGATATGGATGCAAAATTTTTAGTTTTATACTTACTGCGACAATATGGGCGCCTTTTTTCTGTTAGTGTCCATCTCTGTGCCTCCATTTCGATGGCCAGTTGGTACATCACTTCACACACTTTTACACAATTAGTAAACATGTACACTGTGATCGCGAAACTTTGCCAGCACTCAGCGTCTGCTATACAACTGTTGCTTGTTACAAAGATCTCGACTAAAGATATCGACTTTAATAAATGGAAACAAAAACAAATAACGTCACTGATCAAAGTAGGCCTGTGTCATTTCTTCTGTCAAGATCTTGTATGGTGATCCATGTGAAAAGGTGTCCGACATGATTGAGGCCGCACGACGTGAATTAATAGACTGAACACGAATTGATAGTTGGCGCTAGTCGCAAGGGACAATCCAATTCGGTAATCGCTAGGGGATTCAACATGTGAGACGCACAGTGTCAGGAGTGTCCCGACATCAGATTTCAGGCATTACCTCTCACCACAGACAAAGCAGTGGCCAGTGGCGTTCACTTAACGACCGAGGGCAGCGGCGGTTGCATACAGCTGTCAGTGCTGACAGACAAGCAACACTGCTTGAAATAACCGCAGAAATCAGTGTGGTACATACGAAGAATGTGGGTGTTAGGATACTGTGGCGAAATTTGGCGTTAATGGGCTATGGCAGCAGACGACCAAGCCGAGTGTCTTAGCCAGCAGCAAGGCATCGCCTCCAGCTCCTATCCTGGGCTCTTAACCATGTCGGTGGGACCCTAGTCGATTGGAAACCGTAACCTGGTCAGACGAGACCCGATATCAGTTCACGCGAGAAGAGGAGCCAAACAGGGAGACACAGTCTCACCTAAGCAATTAATCTACACTGTCAAGGATTCCTTGAACTGTGTACCTTGGGCACAAAAAAGTGTCAGCATGGAAAACGACTCAACCAACTTTTCTTAGTAGGTGAAAAAAATGGTTCAAATTTCTCAGAGCACTATGGGACTATAACCATCAGTCCCCTACAACTTAGAACTACTTAAACCCAACTATCCTAAGGACATCACACACATCCATGCCCAAAGCTGGATTCGAACATGCGGCCGTAGCAGTCACGCAGTTCCAGACTGAAGCGCCTAGAAACGCCACACTTGCCGACTTGGCAGATGACGTCATCTTTTTTTACCAGTGTTTGAAACGAAATGTCGACAGTGGTGCGAGATCTCATGATCATTCTCAGGCTGTTGGCTTCAAAACTGACCATCAAAAGACCAAAATCAAGAATCCTGTTAGTGTTAATCTCCATCGAAAACTACGCTTTTGAATTGGCGTGGACCACTAGTCCACGAACTGCAGCAGCATTGTAACATATCGAGAAGAACGGAATACATCCTCCAACAACTTCCAGAGCCCACAGTGTTGTCAAATCGTACATGTGGTTGGCCCTAGAATTTGAGGGAGGCTCGCTGGTATTGCTGACCTTTAGTGATCGAGGAACATGAAAGGGAAGCAGTGCTTGGAGAGGGAGTGAGACAGGGTTGTAGCCGCCCCCCGATGTTATTCAATGTGTATACTGAGCAATCAGTAAAGGAAAGAAAGGAAACATTCAGAGTAGGAATTACAATCCATGGAGAAGGAATGAAAACATCTAGGTTCGCCGATGACATTGTAATTCTGTCAGAGACAGCAAAGAACCTGGAAGAACAGTTGAACTGAACTGACAGTGTCTTGAAAGGAGGATATAAGATGAACATAAACAAAAGCAAAACGAGGATAATGGAATGTAGTCGAATTAAGTCGGGTGATGCTGAGGGAATTAGATTAGGAAATGAGACACTTAAAGTAGTAAAGGAGTTTTGCTATTTGGGGAGCAAAATGACCGATGATGGTCGAAGTAGAGAGGATATAAAATGTAGACTGGCAGTGGCAAGGAAAGCGTTTCTGAAGAAGAGAAATTTGTTAATATCAAGTATAAATTTAAGTGTCAGGAAATCGAAACGACTTTCTGAAAGTATTTGTATGGAGTGTAGCCATGTATGGAAGTGAAACATGGGCGATAAATAGTTTGGACAAGAAGAGAATAGCAGCTTTCGAAATGTGGTGCTACAGAAGAATGCTGAAGATTAGATAGGTAGATCACATAACTAATAAGGAGGTACTGAATGGGATTGGAGAGAAGAGGAGTTTGTGGCACAATTTGACCAGAAGAAGGGATCGGTTGGTGGGGCATATTCTGACGCATCAAGGAGTCACCAATTTAGTATTGGAGGGGAGCCTGGAGGGTAAAAATCGTAGAGGGAGACCAAGAGATGACTACACTAAGCAGGGTGCAGTAGTTACTCGGAGATGAAGAAGTTTGCACAGGATAGAGTAGGATGGAGAGCTGTATGAAACCAGTCTCTGTACCGAAGACCCTCACAACAACAACAAGAAATGGAAACGTGCTTAGAGTCTGTAGGCAGTTATGTATGTCTAGGGATGTACGTGGAATCCAGCAGCAAGTTCATTCCAGTTGAAGGCTGCAATTTTTCAGCGCTTTGTGAGAAATCGATTGGGCTGCGTCATCCATGTGATTCCTGTGACCAGTGTATTTTTCTGTAGGTCGGATTTACGACACGAAGCCCTGGACCCAAGTTGTCAACAAGACACTGTGCAAGCTGGTGGCGGTTCCGTAATGGTTTGGGCTGTGTTTACACGCAAGAGACAACACAACACTTAGTTCGTGAGCGAAGAAAATCTCCGACCCAGCCGGGAATCGAACCCGGGCCCGTACGACGGTAATCAGTCACGCTGACCACTCAGCTATCGGGGCGGACAACCATGTCACAGATTTTGCTTGAGACTCCATTTGATGCAGGGTGACAATTATTGAACTATAGGGAATGAAATGGACGGAACTGCTCAACGGTTTTCGTTAGGACCCTCAAACTGCACGGTTGGCCGCGGAGCATGACGGGAATTTGTACGCGTATGCGCAGTTGCTTTGCTGCTGTCGGCCATTTGCACGTGAAAATGTCACGTCACAGAGTTGCCTGAGCGTATAGCGCTTGTAAAGGCCAACTGTGCAGCTCGGAGAAAGTTTGCGACCGAATTCAAGCTGGACACAACCTGTTCAAGAGTGACAACAATCGAGAACTGGATTCGAAGTCTGAGGGAACGGGCAGTACAAAATTGTTGAGGCTTTCGTGGCCACTTGTTGAGAAACTGCCTACTGGCTTCTGTATCGGGTTCTTCGGCCGACGCTCATCATGACGTTTCGCCAGCACGAGTGGCTGGCATTGTCAGAGCTTCACCCCCCATTGCCGGTGGTGAACTGGAGCAGAGGTCGCGGCCGCAGACTGTATGCAGCTGGCGCGCCAACGTCCGAGGGCTTTTCCGCGGTCATCCCCGGTGCGGTTCTCCTCTCGCTACCTGCGACGGTCGTTCGCTGCGGTACGGGAAGCCAGGATCCGTTTACCTTAAGGATCTCTTCTTTCGTCTTTAAGCTGTTCCCGTATTTCTATAGCATCTCTGAAGAAGCAGGTGTGATTGTGCTTCTCTACGGCCAGAACTTCCATGTCGGTGGTATTTATTACGTGGCCGGTCTCATTCAGTGCGTGCTGTGCCACGGCCGCTTTCTCCACCTGCCCCAACCTGCAATGTCGCTTATGCTCTTTGATGCTGGTGTTGATGGATCGTCCAGTCATTCCGACATAAACTTTTCGGCAAAGTGCATGGCACACGGCATATTGCCGACATTGCAACTGAGTCCTGAGCCGTGGTGGTACTGGTGGCAGGGCTATCTTTGGTCAGGCACTATCGATGCCTTCCGGGACAAGTCTGTCTGCGGAGCCTGTGCCGGCTCAGGATGTAGCGCGCAGTACGGAATTGAGAAGGAACAACGTTGGGCACGGCACGCCGAAGCGCGCCCGTTAGCGGGGCGTTGGACCATAGAGTAAGTACCTCTGGAGTGAGCACTGCGTTCTGCGCATGCTGTCAGCTTTACACCAGGATCGTCACGTGTCTTAGGGACTTTGCTGCGCGTGTGTGCTTCCCGCAGAGTTTAAAGTTTATAATATCAAGACTTCTTGTTGTGGTTTCACCGTTTGTTGATAGCGTAATAGCTGTGGTGAATTACTCTCGTTGCTACGCATGCAAAGAAAAATATGTGAAAGGAGAGATAGTAACTTTTCATGGGTACTATGTTTAAAAATTTCGAGACGTATTATAATTAAGGCTTGTTTCTGTAGACCTATTTTTCTACGGTTTTATGACTATATAACAGATATTACGGCTCGCACAAAAGCTTCCTCTGGTAAATTTGCTAGTGGAGCAGGAAAGGGAATGGTTAGTTGTTTCAGAAAATACTATCCTCCATGTGTTTATCAGTGACTTGTCGATTATGCATATAGATTTGAAAGACGGGAGACAGATAATTTCAATAGACTGTAATTGTCTTCGTATAATATGTGTGTCCAAAACCTTTTTCTTTAGTACGAAGTTACAGTAGGAGACCATGTTAAGTGTGTCTAGAACATGGAGAATGATTATGTGTGATTTATATTTCAGTTTCCCTAAGGATGTACAACGAGTAAAGATGTGGCTCCAGAACACAAGGAGGAGTAATCTTGTCCCCACAAAATATTCCGAAGTATGTTCAAAACAGTTTGAAGAAAAATGTTTAGACAGAGAAAAATTTGGACATGTGTGGCTGAAGGTACATGCTATACCAACTATTTTTAATTTTCCACAGCACCTATTACCAATTTCTGCATTCAGCTTGGATACATTTTCTGCAGAAATCTTGAAAAAACACAACAGTGTAGCTAATCAAAGTACACATTCATCTTATTTGGTGCATTTTGCCTTCAATTTATTTTCTTCGCCATTTCATTAAGAAGCGTAAAATATTAGTAAACATGTACCCAAACTCTTTCATTTGTGTCACTTTCCACTTCCCTTAATGGTGTTATATCGGTTGACTGTTACATGACCAACTGTATTTGCTTTACAGTACATTTATTCTCTGGTCGCCTTTTTTCCCCTTCTTACTCAGTCTACTATTTATTTCATAAACTGGGAGCAAGTACGTAAAATGCGTTAAATAAACACTTCAAAGTGTCACCAGGAAGAAAAATTGTGCTTTAGGTCGCCAAAACGAGAAAATAAACACGCAGAAATAGCAGAAAAAAAGGACGAATCGCTAATGTGTGGCAAATTCGGTGTTTTTCGGACACTTGCAAAAGTACTAGCGAGCTGTCAGGTCGTTTTGCAACACTATCACTGCAAAACTGTACGTCAGGCTCTGTAATACTATAAAGTGCCGTATGATATCGAAAACTACCAAAAATCGAGTGCAACTGAACTGTGACACCTGTCACAAAGAAGCAGGATGTAATATCACTTGCCCTTGAAAGTTACGTAGCTGGTTCATTCCCGGTATCAAATGGATACTGTTAAAATGTCTGCGCAACATATGAAATAATCCACGACACGTACGAAAAGAATCCGTCTGTACTAGGGATGTAGTGTCATTGTAAATATACAGGGCGTTATACGGACAAACACACGACGTCCCGAGAACACGTGACCAGGTCGGCAATGCATGTTGACAACACAGTCTGTTCTGCGCATGTGAGTGTTCACTCCAGAGATATTTACTCTATGCGTTGGAGAGACGAGAGCGAGTACGGTGTACCTGAGTACGGGCGGCAGTTGGCGCTTGATCGTACTGGGGCAGTAACAGCGGTCCGGCGCCGTCGGTTCTTGGCAACCTCGTGAAGCTGTGCATGTGCTCGCTTCTGTGAAGGAACACGCTGTTACTATCGGAATGAGCAAAGTCTGGAGTCTTCGCCACATCGATCCAGCAGCTGGCATCAAGTTAAGTAATTCAAGTACTACCAACGACTAGTGAAATATAATAATGACTGCTCTCGATGCAGCAAGGTGTTGCAAGGGCTATGATGTGATATTTCATGCCTCTTATTAAGTGTATGCTTCGCTCCTTAATAGTTTTGTTCTTACTTTTAAGCTCGCAAGTGTCTAAAACATTGATAAGTGTGCACAGCCTTACCGAACTATCTATATTCCGTGTCTAAAGATTGCCGTGTGGTACCTTACAGCCCCGCATAAGGTGCTCCGTGTGACGCTTGGGTTTTAATGAGCCAGATCCGTTTGCATCATTCGTGTACGTGGTTATGCTTAAAGGAATGAAATCAGTTTCATTATTGTCAATTGTATCGAAGTAGGTAGTATCGAAGAAGTTTGTATACATGGAAGAACCCTGGAGATACAAAAAGGTATCAGATAGATTATATAATGGTAAGACAGAGATTTAGGAACCAGGTTTTAAATTGTAGGACATTTCCAGGGGCAGATGTGAACTCTGATCTGTAAATTAAAACTGAAGAAACTGCAAAAAGGAGGGAACTTAAGGAGATGGGACCTGGATAAACTGAAAGAACCAGAGGTTGTACAGAGTTTCAGGGAGAGCATAAGGGAACAATTGACAGGAAGGGGCGAAACAAATACAGTAGAAGAAGAATGAGTAGCTTTGAGGGATGAAGTAGTGAAGGCAGCAAGGGATCAAGTAGGTAAAAAGACGAGGGCTAGTAGAAATCCTTGGGTAACAGAATAAATACTGAATTTAATTGATGAAAGGAGAAAATATAAAAATGCAGTAAATGAAGCAGGCAAAAAGGAATACAAACGTCTCAAAAATGAGATCGACAGGAAGTGCAAAATGACTAAGCAGGGATGGCTAGAGGACAAATGTAAGGATGTAGAGGCTTTTCTCACTAGGGGTAAGATAGATACTGCCTACAGGAAAATTAAAGAGACCTTTGGAGATAAGAGAACCACTTGTACGATTATCAAGAGCTCAGACGGAAACCCAGTTCTAAGCAAAGAAGGGAAAGCAGAAAGGTGCAAGGAGTATATAGAGGGTCTATACAAGGGCGATATACTTGAGGACAATATTATGGAAAGGTAAGAGGATGTGGATGAAGATGAAATGGGAGATACCATACTGCGTGAAGAGTTTGACAGAGCACTGAAAGACCTGAGTCTAAACAAGGCCCCCGGAGTAGACAACATTCCATTAGAACTACTGATGGCCTTGGGAGAGCCAGTCCTGACTAAACTCTACCATCTGGTGAACAAGATGTATGAAACAATAGAAATATCCGCAGACTTCAAGAAGAATACAATAATTCCAATCCCAAAGAAAGCAGGTATTGACAAATGTGAAAATTATCGAACAATCAGTTATATAAGCCACAGCTGCAAAATACTAACACGAATTCTTTACAGACGAATGGAAAAACTAGTATAAGCCGACCTCGGGGAAGATCAGCTTGGATTTCGTAGAAATTTTGGAACACGTGAGGCAATACTGATCTTACGACTTATCTTAGAAGAAAGATTAAGGAAAGGCAAACCTACGTTTCTAGGATCTGTAGACTTAGAGAAAGCTTTTGACAATGTTGACTGGAATACTCTCATTCAAATTCTAAAGGTGGCAGGACAAAAATACAGGGAGCGAAAGGCTATTTACAATTTGTACAGAAAGCAGATGGCAGTTATTAGAATCGAGTGACATGAAAGGGAAGCAGTGGTTGGGAAGGGAGTGAGACAAGGTTGTAGCCTCTCCCCGATGTTATTCAATCTGTATATTGAGCAAGCAGTAACGGAAGAAAAAGAAAAATTCGGAGTAGGTATTAAAACCCATGGAGAAGAAATAAAAACTTTGAGGTTCGCCGACGACATTGTAGTTCAGTCAGAGACAGCAAAGGACTTGGAAGAGCAGTTGAATTGAATGGACAGTGTCATGAAAGGAGGGTATAAGATGAACATCAACAAAAGCAAAACGAGGATTATGGAATGTAGTCGAATTAAATCGAGTGATGCTGAGGGAATTAGATTAGGAAATGAGACACTTAAAGTAGTAAAGGAGTTTTGCTATTTGGGGAGCAAAATAACTGAAGATGGTCGAAGTAGAGAGGATATAAAATGCAAGGAAAGTGTTTCTGAAGAAGAGAAATTTGTTAACGTCGAGGATAGATTTAAGTGTCAGGAAGTCGTTTCTGAAAGTGTTTGTATGGAGTGTAGCCATGTATGGAAGTGAAACATGGACGATAAATAGTTTGGACAAGAAGCGAATAGAAGCTTTCGAAATGTGGTGCTACAGAAGAATGCTGAAGATTAGATGGGTAGACCACATAACTAATGAGGAGGTATTGAATAGAATTGGGGAGAAGAGGAGTTTGTGGCACAACTTGACCAGAAGAAGGGATCGGTTGGTAGGACATGTTGTGAGGTATCAAGGGATCATTAATTTAGCATTGGAGGGCAGGGTGGAGGGTGAAAATAGTAGAGGGAGACCAAGAGATGAATAGACTAAGCAGATTCAGAAGCATGTAGGCTGCAGCAGGTACTGGGAGATGAAGAAGCTTGCACAGGATAGAGTAGCATGGAGAGCTGCATCAAACCAGACTCAGGACTGAAGACCACAACAAACAACAATCGACGTAGTTTTTTTTATAAGCTTGAGTATTAAGGTGAAGGAAGGGTTGTTTGGTCCCTGTTGTCGCTTCTGATTTACGTTTCAGAGATCGGAAGCAGTGCAGAGCTTCCCCTTCTGAATTACTATCGAGCGTACGGGCAGTGGACTTCGCCTGAGATCGCGTGTGCCGTTTGGTTCCGATTTCGGTGTTGTGGTCGGGGTGGAAGTACAAAGGGAGTCCACATCTGAATTCGAAGGTGAGTACTCAGTCGCCTCCACCGTTTGTGGCCAATTCGTGCTCTCACAATCTGCAGTATAAGCTGCAGTTTTCTAACTTGTGATGGCTCTGCAAGGTTGCTCGGGTTTAATGTTTTAATTATTTTGAGGGATTTCTAGAAGAATGTGTCTTAATTGAAACCGTTTTCTAAAATTGCGGTGCAGTTCAGCCTTAGTGACGTATGCCAATTCGCGACCGCTACGGTCGCAGGTTCGAATCCTGCCTCGGGCATGGATGTGTGTGATGTCGTTAGGTTAGTTAGGCTGAAGTTCTAGGGGACTGATGACCTCAGCAGTTTAGTCCCATAGTACTCGGAGCCATTTTTTAGCGTATGCCAATTTTGATGTGGAAATAACTGAGTGGCGGGTTTTTAAATGTTAATTAATTTGTGGTTTTATGTAACAAGCAGTTTGTAAAGTTTGCCTTAAAGAAATTATTATGTGATTTATGATTATAAATCTCTTGATGATTTATCTATGATGCAAATAAACATGCTGAAATGAAATGGTCACTGTATGGGTCAACTCCTTCCACTCACTTTATATTAAAGATTAGGAAAATTGCAGTTCAAAGTAGAAATAACGTTCCAGGTCCCTTTTCTACTTCGCCGATCTAAGACTCTCTTTGATCGTGCTTGTCTGTTTGAAAACCGTCTTTTCGCCATGTTTGCGCAATATACAGACGATTCTGGCCATCAGTCTGGGAATGTATGGCAGAAAGGCCGTACCCGACATTTCTTTTTCTGATTCCTTACTTCGCAGAGTGTTTGGCTGTGTCAGACTTCTTAGATCGGGAAAGGAGAAAAGGGACTCGGTTGCAACGTCGGCAATATGCCGTGTGCCATGCACTTTGCGGAAAAGTTTATGTCGGAATGACTGGACGATCCATCAACACCAGGATCAAAGAGCATAAGCGACATTGCAGGTTGGGGCAGGTGGAGAAAGCGGCCGTGGCACAGCACGCACTGAATGAGACCGGCCACGTAATAAATACCACCGACATGGAAGTTCTGGCCGTAGAGAAGCACAATCACACCTGCTTCTTCAGAGATGCTATAGAAATACGGGAACAGCTTAAAGACGAAAGAAGAGATCCTTAAGGTAAACGGATCCTGGCTTCCCGTACCGCAGCGAACGACCGTCGCAGGTAGCGAGAGGAGAACCGCACCGGAGATGACCGCGGAAAAGCCCTCGGACGTTGGCGCGCCAGCTGCATACAGGCTGCGGCCGCGACCTCTGCTCCAGTTCACCACCGGAAATGGGGGGTGAAGCTCTGACAATGCCAGCCACTCGTGCTGGCGAAACGTCATGGTGAGCGTCGGCCGAAGAACCCGATACAGAAGCCAGTAGGCAGTTTCTCAACAAGTGGCCACGAAAGCCTCAACAATTTTGTACTGCCCGTTCCCTCAGACTTCGAATCCAGTTCTCGATTGTTGTCACTCTTGAACAGGTTGTGTCCAGCTCGAATTCGGTCGCAAACTTTCTCCGAGCTGCACAGTTGGCCTTTACAAGCGCTATACGCTCAGGCAACTCTGTGACGTGACATTTTCACGTGCAAATGGGCGACAGCAACAAAGCAACCGCGCATGCGCGTACAAATTCCCGTCATGCTCCGCGGCCAACCGTGCAGTTTGAGGGTCCTAACGAAAACCGTTCAGCAGTTCCGTCCATTTCATTCCCTATAGTTCAATAATTGTCACCCTGCATCAAATGGAGTCTCAAGCAAAATCTGTGACATGGTTGTCCGCCCCGATAGCTGAGTGGTCAGCGTGACTGATTGCCGTCGTACGGGCCCGGGTTCGATTCCCGGCTGGGTCGGGGATGCTCAGGGACTGGGTGCTGTGTTGTCTTCATCATAATTTCATCCCCATCCGGCCCGCAGGTCGCCCAACGTGGCGTCGAGTGTAGAAAGACCTCCACCAAGGCGGCGGGACCTGCCCCATAAGGGACCTCCCGGCCAATGACGCCAAACGCTCATTTCCATTGTGCTGTAATTAAGGGTTTCTTGCTAGCGAGAAAGCGTCATGGGCACATTCAGACGTGCGCCAGGGGCACATATTGGAATCCTTGTCGTTCATGTTATTCGTGACCTGACAGAAAATGGTGATAGTAACATCAGACTTTTGATACGTGATGCAGTTAACTATATATATAAAAAAAAAGCTTGAAATGTTCTGTCTTACTGCCCCACGGGGGCAGTGACGCTACTTCCACTGCAGCTTATCTACCCTCTCCGTCTCGCTTTCGCGATTACTGAATGATTCTATCAACCCTATCTGGTACTGATCCCACACTGGCGAACAATATTCAAGCAGGGAGTGAACAAGCGTACTGTAACCTACTTCCTTTGTTTTCGGAGTGCGTTTCCTTAGGATTCTTCCACTGAATCTCAGTTTGGCATCTGCTTTACCGACGACTAATTTTATATGGTCATTCTATTTCAAATCACTCCTACTGCCTACTCCCAGATAATTTATGGAATTAACTGCTTCCAGTTGCTCACCTTCTGTATTGTAGCTAAAAGGATCTTTCTTTCTGTCTGTATGCAGGAGATTACACTTGTCTACATTAAGATTCAAGGTCATTAATACAAAGCATGAAGAGCAGACTTCCCTGGGGTACACCTGAACATATTTCTGCATCCTTCCCACTGAGAAACCTTCAAATGGTTCAAATGGCTCTAAGCAGTATGGGACTTGACATCTGAGGTCATCAGTCCCCTAGACTTGAACTAATTAAACCTGACTAACCAAAGGACATCACACACATCCACGCCCGAGGCAGGATTCGAACCTGCGACCATAGCAGCAGCGCGGTTCCGGACTGAAGCGCCTACAACCGCTCGGTCGCAGTGACTAGCAGAAACAATCCAGTCATAAACCTCATCGCACACCCTATATGATCGTACTTCCGATAGAAAGCGCGTGTGTAATACCGAGTCAAATGCCTTTCGGAACTCAAGGTCAACAGCATCCATTTGACCGCCGTGTTCCAAGTCTTCCGCGATGTCACGTGGGAAAAGCTACGAGTTGTGAAGTAAACGACCGACCACAATCACGCGAAGATATAAAATGCTACTGCTGTTACAATAATTTAACGCCTTATTTCGCTCGCGGGGGCCGGCGAGCTAACGCACCGCGCTGCCGGCGTGGAGCTAGCAGCCGAGTGTGCCATCAATGAGCCAATCTGCCGCTCCTGCGTCAGACCCCACGAGCGCTCGCGCGAGATAACGCCAACAATCCGGCCCATGACAACAGCTTTCGCAAGCGTCCGTTCATCCCAGTCACACCACACGCCCCTCACCCCGTGCCAGTCGATTCGCGCAACAAGTGGCCGACGCTCGCGCCCCTACCGGCCGCCGCGCGAAGCTCCGGCACGCGCGCGCGGTATAAAACCCCTCGCTCCGGGCACTGCGCCGTCATTCCGGAAGCGGCAGTCGGCGAGGACGCACGTGTGGTTGAAAGTCTGCTTTTCTTCAGTGTCTCGAGTACGCGCGCTGCTAAACCGCTGACATGCCGGTGAATATCGCTTCCGTTCTGGTCGCGGACGCTGTCCACGAAAGCTGCGACCAAATCCTGCGCGAGTACGGCATCTCCGTGACTCGAAGGCTACGCATGACACCCGAGGAGCTGTTGGAGGAAGTCAAGGTAAGTGTGTGCCCTACGGCCATCCCGTGGCCAGAGAATACTTCCGGAATGAATGCGACGGAGTGTGTGTTTATCTGCATCAGTTGACAATTAAGTGCCTTGCCTCTATCGTTTCATACCGGTTCCCGTGAGATCACCGATGTTAAGCGCTGTCGGGCGTGGCCGGCACTTGGATGGGTGACCATCCAGCCGCCATGTGCTGGTGTCATTTTTCGGGGTGCACTCAGCCTCTTGATGCCAACTGAGGAGCTACTCGACCGAATAGTAGCGGCACCGGTCAAAGAAAACCATCGTAACGACCGGGAGAGCGGTGTGCTGACCACATGCCCCTCATATCCAAATCCTCACTGAGGATGACATGGCGGTCGGATGGTCCCGATGGGCCGTTTGCCTGAAGACGGAGTGCCTCTATCGTTTCACTCTCGAACAGCGCGTGGGATAAACGAACACTTACGGCGGAACAAGAGGGTGACGGACGAAAATATTGCTCAAAATCAGGATTTTTTTCTCTGTAATAGACAAATGAGGTTTGCTGCCATGAATGAAGCATATATTGAAGTTTTATTGATATTTTTTACCGGTATATATTGATATCTTCATTGTGTAATTGGGATTTTCCGAGACAGCCCTGGAAGGAGGTGCATCGAGGGTTGTCGCTATAGCTCCGTTTGTGGTTATCTGAAACATGAAATCAACGTATCACCCTGAGCCTTATAGATGTAATTTTAGTTCATCATAGTGATTTGAAAAAAAAAATGGTGAAATTATAGGTACTCGAAAAAATTACTATTTTTGGTCCCTCCTTTTTGGCCCAAAGAATACTTAATATCAATATAAAGAAATCGGCTGTGAAGAACTGAACACAATTCAATTTGCTTCAAGGAAGACCAAAAATTGGTTAAATCGGATGAAGATTTTAGTATGGGCGACGACAACCATGCCGAAAAACAAGGTTTTTGAGAAAAACGTGTTTTAAGTTTGACAAGAATTTTTCGTGTAAAAAAAGGGACAAAGGTTGAAAGTTACGGGATATCATCGATGCCTGGTCCACAGTAACTATGGCTCCCTATAGTGGATGGCCGCATTCTGCTACTTTGACCTGATAAGCCCTCATTTTCGTCCTCAAAACTCTGTCCGTCGTTGAGAGCCTTGCAGCTGGAGTCTCTGGCTTCACATAATCGGCGCGTTTTTTTCGCCGATTTTGCTTTGAAGGGCATTTGCCACGTTAATTAATCCAGTATTGCCGACACTTGAATAGACGTACGGTCAAATTTGAATCAATGTTCACAATTTCCCTTCGGCTGGATGTCACCAAATGAGACTACTGAAACTTTCATTCACATTTTGAGTAACGCTCCAGCAAATCAGGTTTGCTCAAATCGTGATGGTATCCATAACGACTGCGGCAACCTCTACGTAGGACTGCGGCACGCTCGCCTTCAAACGCTCACAGAATCGCTACTTTTTGGAGTACGCGCATAATATTTTGGGTGGTAATTCTTCAGTGTCTATACATCCGAATTCCGCAGTAAAAAAATTCCGAATTATTCGCCGTCAAAATTGCTACGCCTACTCTGATTTGCCTTATTTTATTATTCAAATGGTTCAAATGGCTCTGACCACTATGGGACTTAACGTCCGAGGTCATCAGTCCCCTAGAACGTAGAACTACTTAAATCTAACCAACCTAAGGACATCACACACATCCATGCCCGAGGCAGGATTCGAACCTGCGACCGTAGCGGTCACGGGGTTCCAGACTGAAGCGCCTAGAACCGCACGGCCACACCGGCCGGCTCCTTATTTTATTATCACGATCATTCGTTTCTACGTAAGTCGGCGAGAACCAAATACTTTCACACTCTGATGACAATGTCGGCGATCGAAATTTAATGAGAAGGTCCTGCCACAACGGAAAAGCCACTCTTGTAATCACTGCCACCCTAATTCGTGTATCATATCCGTCACCTTGTCTCCACTATTTCGCGACGATAGAAAACAGGCTGCCTTTCTTTGAACTTTTTCGGTGTTCTCCGTCAGGACTGCCTCGTGCAGGTCCCACACCGCGCAGCAGTATTCTACAAGAGGGCGGACAAGCGTTGTGTAGGCAATCTCTTTGGTAGACCTGTCGGATTTTCTAACTGTTCTGCTAATAAATCGGATTTTTTTGGTATGCTTACCCCACGAAATTATCCGTGTGATCGCTCCAAGTCAAGTTATTCGTAATTGTAACCCCTAGGTATTTTCATCAGGTTGCCCTCCATGGGGTGGGTGCACGCAACAACTCTGGATATGTTGGGTTAGACAGAGCAGCAATCAATCGTAGAATTAAGTTGCTTTAAATGGTTCAAATGGCTCTGAGCACTATGGGACTTAACACCTGAGGTCATCAGTCCCCTAGAACTTAGAACTACTTAAACCTAACTAACCTAAGGACACCACACACATCCATGCCCGAGGCAGGATTCGAACCTGCGACCGTAGCAGTCGCGCGGTTCCGGATTGAAGGGCCTAGAACCCCGAGACCACCGCGGCCGACAAGTTGCTTTAATATGACATTTATAGTCACAACGCAGATCCGATTTCGACATGTGTCAGGTCATTATCAATGCAGTGGTATTTAGCTGAATTACAGGCTTCATGTTTCAGTGTCTTATTCTGTAACCGAAATTTAACGGATTCCTTTCTGTGCTCATGTGGATGACTTCATTCTTTTCATGTTTTAGATTCAATAGCCTCTTGTCCCACCATACAGATATATTGCCTAAATCGTTTCACAATTTGCTTTACTGGTCTGATGACTTTATAAGATGGTGATGACATCACCTGCAAATAATCTTAAGAGGGCGGCTCAGATTCTCTCCTATATCGTTCTACAGAAGAATGCTGAAGATCAGATGGGTAGATCGCATAACTAACGAGGAAGTATTGAATAGGATTGGGGAGAAGAGGAGTTTGTGGCACAATTTGACCAGAAGAAGGGATCTGTTGGCAGCACATGTTCTGAGGCATCAAGGGATCACCAATTTAGTATTGGAGGGCAGCGTGGAGGGTAAAAATCGTAGAGGGAGACCGAGAGATGTATTCACGAAGCAGATTCAGAAGGATGTAGGTTGCAGTAGGTACTGGGAGATGAAGAAGCTTGCACAGGATAGAGTAGCATGGAGAGCTGCATCAAACCAGTCTCAGGACTGAAGACCACAACAACGTCGTCTGTGCAAACTGGGAACAGCATAAGGCACTTCGTTGGATAACGCCAGGCATTACGTCTCTTTTACTTGATGACATTTCGTCAGTTACTACATCCTGGCAGGAAATCACGAATACAGTCGCACAGCTCACACGGTAGTCTATAGGCACGCAATTTGACTGGAAGTCGCTTGTGAGGTACGGCGTTAAAAGCGTTTTGTAAATCTAAAAATATGGGATCAGTTTGACATCCCCTGGCGAGAATAAAGAGCTAGTGTAGTTGCAAAAGAACGATATTTTCTACAGTTTGCTACGGTCGGAGGTTCGAATCCTGCCTCGGTCGTGGATGTGTGTGAGGTCCTTAGGTTAGTTAGGTTTAAGTACTTCTAAGTTCTAGGGGACTTATGACGTCAGAAGGTAAGTCCCATAGTGCTCAGAGCCATTTGAAACATTTAAACGATATTCTCTTACTGTGTGTCAATAAATCGTTTTCTTCGAGGTAAACTGTAATATTCGAACACAACATATGCTCCAAAATCCTACGACAAATCCACGTTAGTGATATTGATCTGAAATTTAGCTGATTACTTCCATTTCCTTTCTTGGGTGTTGGTGTAACTTGTGAAACTTTCTGGTCTTTAGGTACGGATCTTTCTATAAGGGAGCCGTTGTATATTTTTGCTAAATATGGAGCTATTTTTATCAACATTCGATATATGGTATGATCAGTTTAACACTGAAACTTCCTGGCACATTAAGACTGTGTGCTGGACCGAGACTCGAACTCGGGACCTTTGCTTTTCGCGGGCAAGTGCTCTGCCAACTGAGCTACCCAAGCACGACTCACGCCCCGTCCTCACAGCTTTACTTCTGCCAGTACCTCGTCTCCTACCTTCCATACTTTACAGAAGCTCTCCTACGAACTTTGCAGAACTAGCGCTCCTGAAAGAAAGTATATTGCGGAGACATGGCTTAGCCACAGCCTGGGGAATGTTCCCAGAATGAAGTTTTCACTATGCAGCGGAGTGCTTCTGTAAAGTTTGGAAGGTAGGAGACGAGATACTGGCAGAAGTAAAGCTGTGAGTACCGGGCGTGAGTAGTGCTTGGGTAGCTCAGATGGCAGAGCACTTGCCCGCGAAAGGCAAAGGTCCCGAGTTCGAGTCTCGGTCCGGCATACAGTTTTAATCTGCCAGGAAGTTTCATATCAGCGCACACTCCGCTGCAGAGAGAAAATCTCATTCTGGAATTACACATTATTCATGATGACATCGGACTTCCCTACGGACTGAAACTTCCTGGCGGACTAAAATGGTATGCTCGACGAGGATTCGAACCTCTGACCTTTGCCTGTGGCGGGCAGGCGCTCTAGCGGCTGAGGTATCCACGCTTTCCTTCCACCAATGCCTCATCTGCTGCCTCCGAAGCTTTACAAAAGTTCTCCTGCATGCATTACGGATCTAGCATTTCTAGAAGAGAGAATATGAAGCTATGAGGGCGGTTTGCGAGAAGTGCTTGGATACCTCAGTCGGTAGAGGACATGTCAGAGGAAGGCAAAGGTCCCGGGTTCGATTCTCGGTCTGGTGCACAGTTTTAATCTGCCGGGAAGTTTCACCTCAGCACCCCACTGCAGAACGAAAATTCATTCTGGAAACACTTCCTTGCGAATTAATTAGATCCTTACATATCTTCTGGATGATGCAGAATTCAGCAACGCAGTCCAAAGACTGGTTTGATGCAGCTCTCCATGCTACTCTATCCTGTGCAAGCCTCTTCATCTCTCAGTACCTACTGCAACCTACATCCTTCTGAATCTGCTAAGTATATTGGTCTCCGATTTTCACTACTCACTCTTTCTTGCATTACCAAACAGACACCGAACGAGGAGGCGCAGTGGTTAGCACGCCGGACTCGCATTCGGGAGGACGACGGTTCAATCCCGCGTCCGGCCATCCTGATTTAGGCTTTCCGTGATTTCCCTTAATCACTCCAGGCAAATGCTGGGATGGTTCCCTTGAAAGAGCACGGCCGACTTCCTTCCCCCTCCTTCCCTAAATCGATAAGACCGATGAGCTCGCAGTTTGTTCTCTTCCCCCAAAACAACCCCAACCCAAACAGACAATTTAGTGACGCCTACGTCTACTTGTACATTTATGCTCCGCAAGCCACCCAACGGTGTGTGGCGGAGGGCACTTTACGTACCACTGTCATTAGCTCCCTTTCCTGTTCGAGTCGCGTACGGTTCGCGGGAAGAACGACTGTCTGAAAGCCTCCGTGCGCGATCGAATCTCTCTAATTCTACATTCGTGATCTCTTCTGGAGGTTCAAGTAGGGGGAAGCAATATATTCGATACCTCATCCAGAAACGCACCCTCTCGAAACCTGGACAGCAAGCTACACCGCGATGCAGAGCGCCTCTCTTGCAGTTTCTGCCACTTGAGTTTGCTAAACATCTCCGTAACGCTATCACGGTTACCAAATAACCCTGTGACGAAACGCCCCGCTCTTCTTTGGATCTTCTCTATCTCCTCTGTCAACCCGACCTGGTACGGATCCCACACTGATGAGCAATACGCAAGTATAGGTCGAACGAGTGTTTTGTAAGCCACCTCCTTTGTTGATGGACTACATTTTCTAAGGACTCTCCCAATGAATCTCAACCTGGAACCCATCTTACCAACAATTAATTTTATATGATCATTGCATTTCAAATCGTTCCGCACGCAAACTGCCAGATGTTTCACAGAAGTAACTGCTAACAGTGTTTGTTCCGCTATCATATAACCAAACAATAAAGGATGTGACCTACTGACCCATCCCTTCTTTTAGGCAGGCTTTCACCTAAATTTGCTTCATGACCACCTCATCAGTAACTTGTTACGCGCTATTCTTCGACACTGTTGTGCAGCGCCACGCATCAGAAGAGCGGCTGTAACCTCTTCTTGACTGAGCCGCTTAGCAGCCAAGTTTCACTTCCATGGAACAATAGAGACAAATGCCTTCACAAAAGAATTTGTAACACTTAAATTGATACTCGATGTAAAGAAACTGCTCTCTCTCTCTGAGAAACGCTATTCTTGCTGTGTGTGTCCGCAGCTCGTGGTCTAGTGGCTAGCACTGTTACGTCTGGATCACAGGGTCCCGGGTTCGATTCCCGGCCGGGTTGGGGATTTTCTCTACCTGGGGACTGGCTGTTTGTGTTGTCTGCCTCCTCATCATTATCATTCAAAAATGATTCATACGGCTCTGAGCCCTAGAACTTACAACTAATTAAACCTAACTAGCCTAAGGACATCACACACATCCACGCCCGAGGCAGGATTCGAACCGCGGTCGCGCGGTTCCGGACTGAGCGCCTAGAACCGCTCGGTCACAGCGGCCGGCGTCATCATCATTCGCGACAGTGCCTAGACTGCGAAAAACATTGGACTGTGTAAAAATGTGGACTTTGTATGGGCGCTGATGACCGCGGTGCTGAGCGCCCCAGAAGCCAAACATCATCATCATTTCTTGCCGTGGCCGGTCTGCATTTTGCATTACCCTTTTTATCTCGGCAAGCATGCTGCCCAAAGGGTAGAACTCACCTAATACTTTCACTGTCCCATTTTCTAAGACTTAAAAAAAGCAGAGAAAATCGTTAAAGAAGTTGCTTGTTAAAAAAAAAAGTTCAAATGTGTGTGAAATCTTATGGGACTTAAGTGCTAAGGTGATCAGTCCCTAAGCTTACACACTACTTAACCTAAATTATCCTAAGCACAAACACACACAGCCATGCCCGAGGGAGGACTCGAACTTCCGCCGGAACCGGCTCCGCAAACCAAACATCATCACTGAACTGTGGCCGAGCGTTTGTAGGCGCTTCAGTCCGGAACCGCGGTGCTGCTATGGTTGCAGGTTCGAATCCTGCCTCGGCATGGATGTGTATGATGTCCTTAGGTTAGTTACGTTTAAGTAGTTCTAAGTCTAGGGGACTGATGACCTCTGAAGTTAAGTCCCATACTGAACCATTTGTTTTCGCAATCGGAGGAGAAAACTGATCGTTCGACCTAGTGTGTCATGAAGTCGTGATGTGATGAATAGGCCGCTAAAGTAGAAGAACCTGGTGAGCATAGGCACATCTGATGCAACTTGTGCAGTTTTTTTGTGTTGTGGCGATCCACAGTGTTTTCACTGGGAAGATCAACTTAGTTTCGATGTCGTGCCCGCTAGCCCATGTTTAATCGCCTGTTTTGACGTGTTTCAGTAAATCTGCATCGTTACTGACTTCATATAACTATTCTTGCATTCATCTGTAGTTCAACAATTTTGGAACAAGTTTTCGTTCCCGAAACAGCTAAGCAATGTGCCAGCATCATCATGCACTTTCCCGTTTGCGATTTGGCTATTGTACGTCACCACTTCTTCGGCATTTCTCACAACTTCATCGGCTGATGATGTTCGCTCCGCATATTCACAGACTTCTCCAAAACGCATCTCACCACTCGTGAACCCTTGTTTCATTCACGGCAGGCTCACCAAAAGCAGTGTTAAACATTTCTGAAACTTTGCAGTACTTTGTTGTGTACTTATAACACAATTCAATATAAATTTTTTGATCATTTTTATACAGAATAAAACCCGTTGGTTTTTGGCGGCTGAAGACTAACTAAATACCCGCTGTGGCTGTCGTTTTACTCACAATGGAACCTGCCCATCGCACCCCCCTCAGATTTAGTTATAAGTTGGCACAGTGGATAGGCATTGGAAAACTGAACTCAGATCAATCGAGAAAACAGGAAGAAGTTGTGTGTAACTATGAAAAAATTAGCGAAATATACAAACTAAGTAGTCCATGCGCAAGATAGCCAACATCAAGAATAATGTGGGCTCAGGAACGCCGTGGTCACGTGGTTAGCGCGAGCAGCTGAAGTATGAAAGGTCTTTTGTTCAAGTCTTCCCTCGAGAGAAAAGTGCAATTTTTTTTATTTTCAGACAATTATTATCTGTCCGTCCGATGCCATCACTTTTTTGGTAGTGATTATCACACCCACAAGAAAACCTAAATCGGGCAAGGTAGAAGAATCTTTTTACCCATTCGCCAAGTGTACAAGTTAGGCGGGTCAACAACATATGACGTCACCAGTGTCGTATAAAATACATCATACGTGTTTTCCTGTAGAGGAATTGGTTGACCTATGACCTTGCGACCAAATGTTTTCGGTTCTCATTGGAGAGGCACGTCCTTTCATCTACTAATTGCACGGTTTAGCGGTGCGGTCGCAAAACAGAGACACTAAACTTATTACTGTGAACAGAGACGTCAATGAACGAACGGACGGATCATAACTTTGCGAAAATAAAGAAAGTAAACTTTTCACTCGAGGGAAGACTTGAACCAAGGACCTTTCGTTCCGCAGCTGCTCACGCTAACCACGGGACTTCGGCGCTCCTGAATACATACAGTCCTTGATGTTACTGATCTTGCTCATGGACTACTCATTCTTCCACACGACTTCTTCCTGTTTTCTCTATTGATCTGTGTTCAGTTTTTCATCTACATCTACATGACTACTCTGCAATTCACATTTAACTGCTTGGCACAGGGTTTATCGAACCTCAACCATACTATCTCCCTACCATTCCACTCCCGAACAGCGCGAGGGAAAAACGGACACCTAAACCTTTCTGTTCGAGTTCTGATATCTCTTATTTTATTTTTATGATCATTCCTACCTATATATGTTGGGCTCAACAAAATATTTTCGTATTCGGAAGAGAATGTTGGTGACTGAAATTTCGTAAATAGATCTCGCCGCGACGAAAAACGTCTTTGCTTTAATGACTCCCATCCCAACTCGCGTATCATATCTGCCACACTCTCTCCCCTATTACGTGATAATACGGAACGAGCTGCCCTTTTTTGCACCCTTTCGATGTCCTCCGTCAATCCCACCTGGTAAAGATCCCACACCGTGCAGCAATATTCTAACAGAGGACGAACGAGTCTAGTGTAAGCTGTCTCTTTAGTGGACTTGTTGCATCTTCTAAGTGTCCTGCCAATGAAACGCAGTCTTTGGCTCGCCTTCCCCACAATATTACCTATGTGATCTTTCCAACTGAAGTTGTTCGTAATTTTAACACCCAGGTACTTAGTTGAATTGACAGCCTTGAGAATTGTACTATTTATCGAGTAATCGAATTCCAGCGGATTTCTTTTGGAACTCGTGTGGATCACCTCACACTTTTCGTTATTTAGCGTCAACTGCCACCTGCCACACCGTACAGCAATCTTTTCTAAATCGCTTTGCAACTGATACTGGTCTTCGGATGACCTTGCTAGACGGTAAATTACAGCATCATCTGCGAACAACCTAAGAGAACTGCTCAGATTGTCACCCAGGTCATTTATATAGATCAGGAACAGCAGAGGTCCCAGGACGCTTCCCTGGGGAACATCTGATATCACTTTAGTTTTTCAAGGCCTATCCACTGTGCCAACTTATAACTAAATCTGAGGGGGGGGGGGGGGGGGGTGTCATGGTGAGGTTCCCTTATCAGTGATGTTTACAAACACAACGACGGAAAAATATCACGAATAGAATTAATACAAGCCGCGAAATTACGTAACTGCCGTGACATTCTGAACACACCTCGTAAGACGCCTATTGTAGAGGGAGTATCTGCCAGTCGCTAGTGACGTCACGCCCTTGGAAGTGACCGATTTCCGGAACAACAACTCCAAGGTCACAGCGCGCTCTTAGTAGCTGAGAACGTAAACACGAGCGCGTGGAACCGCGGTAGGTAAACAGGCTAAGCTCAGTTGCTTCTCAGAATGCCTGCGTGGTTAGCGAAACGCGAGCTGTGGCGTCGTAAGATGACGAAGCGACACACACACACTCACACACACAACCACACAGTGAATACGAGCTGTAGTAAACACACTCCCACACGGTAGAATGGCTAGTCAATGTGGCTAAGTCAACTCAAAGTCAACAAGGCACTGGACCCGTAACACGACAGCCTACTGTAAACGGAAGAAACTAGACTTGGCCACTGTTTCTATGTTTCAAAATATGGTTCAAATGGCTCTGAGCACTATGGGACTTAACATCTATGGTCATCAGTCCCCTAGAACTTAGAACTACTTAAACCTAACGACAGCACAGAACACCCAGCCATCACGAGGCAGAGAAAAACCCTGACCCCGCCGGGAATCGAACCCGGGAACCCGGGCGTGGGAAGCGAGAACGCTACCGCACGACCACGAGATGCGGGCTTCTATGTTTCGATACAGTGTATAGATACGTGGAACTGTTTCAGTGATTCGGAACGGCTACGGTTTACTGTTTCGAAACAGTGGTGTTTCATTCCGCCCCTGTCTCGGATAGCCGCACCAGATTCGATCTCGTGTCAGACACATAAACTGTCGTTGTTTCAAAATAAGGCTGTTTCAGTCCACCTGTGCTTGGAACGGACTAATTGTATCGAAGCAGTGATGTTTCATTCCGCTCTGTGTCGGACGAGATTCGGGGTCGGTACAGCTACTGAAACACAACATAACACTTCAAGAAACACTTTCAAGAGTGTCGAAATCTTTTTGACAAGCAATAGAATGAAGCTTAAGATATCCGAAAAAAAAGTTTCGTTTCTAGCTGACTGTCCTATTACGAAATGGCGTAACCTCTGCTTTATAACCACTAACCAAACAATAAAACAACGCATACTATTTACATTCAAAATAATGAATATGTGAAAATCATTCGATTAAATTACACTTTTTTTATAACATACGCTTCTCTTTTCACGTACAGTAACCGTATTAAGAAACACAAGTAAGCCTACAGCATTTTGAATAAAAAAAGGCGTAGAGTGACAGTTATTAGACGTATACATAAATTTGATCTAGGTATAATTGCAAGCAATCTGTTTGACATATCACTGATAGTGTAATGGTGAACGGGAAGCATCGTAAATTTTAGTAACGGTTCGAAACACCTTGAAACACAACATTTTTTCTGTTGTATTATGTTATTTATTCGAATTATTTGGCATTATTTGTGAGTCTATAGTCACTGTGCCTATTATCCACAGTGATTCCCTTTGTGTGTATGGACATTAGCAGGATGGGTATATTAGCCACACTAACGCAATGTGGGAATCCCAGTAGCATATCCGTTGTTTCTGCAGTTTGCTCCCACCTCCAATTCCGTTCGTGGTGGTTCTTCTGTCTTCAGCTATGGCTGTCCTCAGCCAATTGAAAAGTATGAAAGTCACACGACACGAAAGCAGCGCATTTGCTGCAGGAAATACGGAACTGCCAAGACGCCCAAGTGATAGTTTCATACTTTCTGCGAAATGATTAGCGCTCTCGCACCTCATTTGTGTTTATATGGACATACTTATACAGTAGACATTCAAGATGGTAAAATGTGTAGGTTTATTAGATTACAAAAGACAAACTGTTTCACTGTTTCGAAACAGCGTATCGAACCATTACAGTGTACTGTTTCATTTGTTTCGAAACAGTTAAGTGTTTCAGTTTTCCCATCTCTAGAAGAAACACTTTATTCAGTGACAAACACGCGATCGCGGACGCAGCTAAGGCGGCGTCCTAAGTAAGAGAACTGTTACGATACCTCTGCGCTGCAGCGACCGGGTGGAAATGTCAAACAATGGCCAACGGTCAAATTGGCCTACTTGAGCGAGCACGTGCCAGACATGTGAGGCGCGAGTTGTGGCGAAGCGCACGCGATCAAATTGTTTGATATTTCTGCGCGAAGTGGACGCTGTTTGCAGTGTCTTTCACAACTTAAAATAGCTGAAATTTTAATCAGTGCGGTTCAAGAACGGCGCGTATTGTGGGACAAGAGAGGCCGGCCCGTGTGGCCGTGCGGTTCTAGTCGTTTCAGTCTGGAACCGCGTGACCGCTACGGTCGCAGGTTCGAATGCTGCCTCGGGCATGGATGTGTGTGATGGCCTTAGGTTAGTTAGGTTTAAGTAGTTCTAAGTTCTAGGGGACTGATGACCTCAGAAGTTAAGTCCCATAGTGCTCACAGCCATTTGAACGAGAAATGAAAATTATCATAACCGATTAATGTTATACCGTGAATGGGGGGAAGTTGCGAATATAATTGGTACTACAAGTAACTACATGTGTAACATACATTTATTAAGCAGTGTTGTGTACTTTCTGTGCGCAGGATTTTGTTCAACATGCAAAAGTAGTAAAGGAGTTTAGCTATTTAGGAAGTAAAATAACTGATGATGGTCGAAGTAGAGAGGATATAAAATGTAGACTGGCAATGGCAAGGAAAGCGTTTCTGAAGAATAGAAATTTGTTAACATCGAATATAGATTTATGTATCAGGAAGTCGTTTCTGAAAGTATTTGTTTGGAGTGTAGCCATGTATGGAAGTGAAACATGGACGATAACTAGTTTGGACAAGAAGAGAGTAGAAGCTTTCGAAATGTGGTGCTACAGAAGAATACTGATGATAATGTGGGTAGATCACGTAACTAATGAGGAAGTAATGACTAGGATTGGAGAGAAGAGAAGTTTGTGGCACAACTTGACAAGAAGAAGGGACTGGTTGGTAGGACATGTTCTGAGACATCGAGGGATCGGCAATTTAGTATTGGAGGGCAGCGTGGAGGGTGAAAATAGTAGAGGGAGACCAAGAGATGACTACACTAAGCAGATTCAGAAGGATGTAGGTTGCAGTAGGTACTGGGAGATGAAGAAGCTTGCGCAGGATAGAGTAGCATGGAGAGCTGCATCAAACCAGTCTCAGGACTGAAGACCAGAACAACAACAACAATTTAAAATTTTTCTGCATTGGCAACATAAATGATACTACAAGTAAGAGGACACAACCCGTTTTTAAGCAGTGAACTCTACATTCTTTTTTTACAGGATTTTCTTCAAAATACAATTTAAAATTATCCCTCACTTGCACAGCAGCTCGTGATGATGCATTGTATCTCTTTTGTAAATTGTCTTGTGCTGAATTGGGTATATTTCGGTATAGATCTTGGAAAAATGCTACCACTAGCTCGTTTATTGATTCAAAATCACGGATGATGTTGTGTAATAAAGTTATAGCTTTAACAGTATGTGCTGCATTTCCCACATTAGGTTTATGCAAAATTCTAAAATTAGATGTTATAGAACCAAATGAACATTGCACCGCCTTTCTTGCCCGAGATAACCGATAGTTGTACATCTCTTTACCGTCACCTGCAGTCGTTGTATTTTCTGGGAAAGGCTTCTTTAAATATTCCTTCAGTGTAAATCCTGCATCGCTTAGAAAAACATGGACACTTGATTCTGCATCCTGACAAAAATTCCTCTTCCGCTGGTTTTTTCCCCTTTTCTATTGCATGTCGGAATGCGCATTCATGAAACACACCTACGTCATTGTCTTTACCGTAGGAGTCTACATTCACCATGACAAACCTTTAATTTGCGTCGGTGACGCTTAATAATCCAATGGAAAAGAAGGATTTGTAGCAGTAATACACGTAACCAGATTTACTGGGATTTTTAATGCGAATGCGTTTCGCATCTATACTTCCAAGACAGTTAGGGAATTGCCATCAGTCCCAAAAAGATTGTGCTTTTTTGTGTGTGTGTGTGTGTGTGTGTGTGTGTGTGTGTGTGTGTGTGTGTGTGTGTGTGTGTAGCCACCTTCTGTCGGTTCAGGCATGTGCTCCATTAAGAATGTTGTCCAGAAAGTTTTACAAACCTCTGCAACGATTGTGGAAAGAGCCGTTTAAGAAATTCTGAATGAAAAAGCGAGTTGGCGGAACGGTATGCCCGTGCCTAAGCAGCTGGAATGATGAAAAATCTGTGTTAATTTCTTAATTTTTTTTGAATTTGTTTAAAAGTGAGGTAGTTTCTAAATTGGACAATAGTATTTTTTCCTTTTTACGTATGTAATTCTATATATCGAACTTAACAAATAACATTATTATTTGCATAACCTGACACTTCCTGGCAGATTGAAACTGTGTGCCCGACCGAGACTCGAACTCGGGACCTTTGGCTTCCGCGGGCAAGTGCTCTACCACCTTTTTTTTTTTTTTTTTTTTTAGATCTTATTTTGTTCGCTTTTATTCGTTGAATCTGCTCGGGGCGGACGTCGTAAAACATCCGTTTAAGTTCGTTGTTGATCGATTAACTCAGTTTTTTATTACAGAGGGCAGCTAACCCTCTGACCGAACACGCTGAGCTACCGTGCCGGCGACCACCTGAGCTACCGAAGCACGACTCACGCCCGGTACTCACAGCTTTACTTCTGTCAGTATCTCGTCTCCTACTTTCCGAACTTTACAGAAGCTCTTCTGCTCTTCGCACCATTTCTTCGCAGAAGAGCTTCTGTAAAGTTTGGAAGGTAGGAGACGAGATACTGGCAGAAGTAAAGCTGTGAGTACCGGGCGTGAGTCGTGCTTCGGTAGCTCAGATGGTAGTGCACTTGCCCGCGAAAGGCAAAAGTCCCGAGTTCGAGTCTTGGTCGGGCACACAGTTTTAATCTGCCAGGAAGTTTCATATCAGTGCACACTCCGCTGCAGAGTGAATTCTCATTCTAGATTTGTATAACCTGTCGCTTTCACAACTGCTGACAACAGAATGGTGAGCTAGTTTTTGTTTACACGCTAACGACCTCGAGATTATACTCAATATAGTATTCAGAGTGATATCCTGCCATTATGTGCCTTTAACATCTATTGCAATAGATCGTCGGCCGCTGTGGCCGAGCGGTTCTAGGCGCTACAGTCCGGAACCGCGCTCCTGCTACGGTCGCAGGTTCGAATCCTGCCTAGGGCATGGATGTGTGTGATCTCCTTAGGTCAGTTAGGTAGTTATGTTTAAGTAGTTCTACGTTCTAGAGGACTGATGACCTCAGATATTCGGTCCCATAGTGCTGACGGTCATTTGAACCATTAAAAAAAATGGTTCAAATGGCTCTGAGCACTGTGGGACTTAACATCTGAGGTCATCAGTCCTCTAGAACGTAGAACTACTTAGATCTAACTGACCTAAGGACAGCACACACATCCATGCCCGAGGCAGGATTCGAACCTGCGACCGTAGCAGGAGCGCGATTCCGGACTGTAGCGCCTAGAACCGCTCGGCCACAACGGCCGGCGAACCATTATTCAATAGATCGTCAACAAGCAGTCAGTTGTTATGATATACAGCGATTCAGTCAAAAAGCAATTATAAATCAAGTAGGTCAAATTTGCCAGAAGAACACGGTTAATTGCGGAGTAAACTTCTGCACCATCTCATCGGTTATTATGTCATTAAACAATCGCATTAATTCCCTTAGCGTCTATGTATAAGGATGAGTCACTAGTATAGAGAGTTAGATACATTCGAGCATCCTCCTTGAATAGCAAAGGTTGACACTTCAAAAAATGGTTCAAATGGCTCTGAGCAGTATGGGACTTAACTTCTGAGGTCATCAGTCCCCTAGAACTTAGAACTACTTAAACCTCTCTGCCGCCAGTGGCCGGCTGCACATTTCAGTTCTTCGTAGAAATGGTGAAATTCTCCATGGATATGCGTTTCCACATATATAGTACTAGACTCACTCCTTTGTTGTAGACAATATTTCCTCAGTATTTGATAGCTGAGATACGAGTTTTCCATTATAAATATCTTCCTTCTGTCCATAATGAATGTAGTGTCTGAAAGAGCGGGTGCGCTGACAGCAGAATAACGCGTCTGCTTCCACAACTATTAAACGACTGAGATGCAGGCAACCCGCTCGGCACCTGCGCCCTCGAATAAAAATACTTCAGCATCTTTCTCCATTCTGCAGTGAGATGCTGCTTTTGTTTCAGCTTTAAAAACAATTTCGATATGTCAGCTACATTTTATACGCAGCAACATATCACCTAAAATTAACCAAACGTAAACTAGCCAGCGATCACATTTTTCACTGTAAACACTCTAAATTTGATGCGATAACTTACTATGACAGACAGCGAAAAAAAAATGATACTTCATCATCAAGCTGCGGTATGATACTGTAAGATGCGGAAAAATCCGTTCTTTGCAGCAATTAGTTTTCTTATAATCGAGTGAAAAGTATTATATTGTGAAGAAAACTCCCAAAACGGAAAAAAGCGGCTTTTAATTTTTTTAAAGGAATAGGAGAATCGCTACTGAAAAACTAACTACAGGAGTTGATGTAGCTTTGCTTCAGTAACGCGCAGTATTTTTTACTGCACGAAAATCGGGAAACACTTTTTTTCTCTTGCATTGTTATCGTTCGCCTCCCAGCGCACAGCTCACGCAGGACAGAACGACCGAACCGCATCGCTTCGCTCGCCTGTTTACGCGGTCCGGCACGCCGTTTTCCCGTTTGACCGCTCACTCAGGACTTGGTGTAATGATCGGGTCTAATCTGAGTTCACGGCTGAAATCAGCTTGACTCGCACTATGCTCCACAGATGGTGTTGTCTCTGGATTTACACCGGCCGCTAAGGTGACCGCGCGTGACCTTGAAAACCCGTCCGTTGGACAGCTCATTCCTGCTGGCCGCTTTTGCGCGCCAAGTGCAGAATTAAAGCTTACCTCAAAATTGATAAATATTGAATCACACGTGTCACTGAAGAACCAGTAGGCTCTTTCGAAGCGGAAAAGACGGACGAATACAAGTGTGAAGACGCGCCTTAGACATCCGCATTAGTTTCTAAGTTCTACAATCTACATCTACGTGATTACTCTGCTCTTCACAGTAAAGTGCCTGGAAGAGGGTTGAATGAACCACCTTCAAGCTGTCTCTCTACCGTTCCACTCTCGAACGGCACGCGGGAAAAACGAGCACTTAAATCTTTCTGTGCGAGCCCTGATTTCCATTTAAACGTGATGATCATTTCTCCCCATGTAGGTGGATGCCAACAGAATGTTTTCGCAATCGGAGGAGAAAACTGGTTATTGAAATTTCATGAGAAGATCCCGTCGCAACGAAAAACGCCTTTGTTTTATTGATTGCCACTCCAATTCACGTATCAAGTCTGTGACACTATCTCCCCTATTTCGCGATAATAAAAAACGAGCTGCCCTTCTTTGTACTTTTTCGATGTCATCCGTCACTCCCACCTGATGCGTATCCCACACCGCACAGCAGAACTCCAGAATAGGGCGGAAAAGCGTGGTGTAAGCAGTCTCTGTAGTAGACCTGTTGCACCTTCTAAGTGTTCTGCCAATGAATCGCAGCCTCCGGTTTGCTCTACCCACAATATTATCTGTGTGATCGTTCCAATTTAGGTTATTTGCAATTGTAATCCCTAAGTATTTAGCCGAATTTACAGCCGTCACATTTGTGTGACTTATCGCGTAATCGAAATTTAGCTGATTTCTTCTAGTACTCATGTGAATAACTTCACACTTTCCTTTATTCAGGGTCAATTGCCACTTTTCGCATCATACACATATCTTACCTAAATTATTTTGTTTTGATCATCCGATGGCTTTATGAGACGGTAAATCACAGCATCATCTGCAAAAAAATCTAAGACGGCTACTCAGATTGTCTCCTATGTCGTCAATATAGATCAGGCACAATAGAGGGAACGCTTCCTTGGGGAACGCCGGATGTTCCTTCTGTTTTACTCGATGACTTTCCGTCTATTACTACGAACTGCGACCTTTCTGACAGGAAATCACGAATCCAGTCGCACAACTGAGGCGATACTCCATAGGAACGCAGTTTGGTTAGACGACGCTTGTGAGGAACGGTGTCGAAAGCCTTCTGGAAATCTAAAACTATGGAATCAATTTGACATCTCCTGGTGAGAATAAAGAGCTGTCGATAGCACTTATTTCTTAATCAGTATAAAGAGCTAGTTGTGTGTGTGTGTGTGTGTGTGTATTGAAAGCTAAATATTATAAATGAGTGTGAACTGTAAAAGTGAATATCTCGGCAACGAATTATCCGATTGCAAACACGCATACACGGACACATCTCGTAGAACTGTATTGGACTGTAGATTTACTGAAAATTTTCACGCATTTAAATAAGAGGCAGAACAGAGGATTTCGCGCAATTACAGATTTTCTTACCATATAAAAAGAGAAACATTAAAAGCAGCGGCAGTATTGTAAACTTTAGGCAGATACAAATTAATTAATGTATAATTTAAATTGTTTGTTACTATTTATATTTATAGATCCGAAAATGCGGAAAAACCATCGAAATGATTGTTCCTAAGTAAACTATGGGAGATAAAAGAAAAATAATAACAAAACAATGTTTCTCAGCAAACTTCTGTGTGCGGCCGTTGTGGCCGAGCGGTTCTAGGCGGTTTAGTCCGGTATCGCGCTGCTGCTACAGTCGCAGGTTCGAATCCTGCCTCGGGCATGGATGTGTGTGATGTCTTTAGGTTAGTTAGCTTTAAGTAGTTCTAAGTTGTAGGGGTCTGATGACCTCAGATGTTAAGTGACATAGTGCTCAGAGCCATTTCAACCACTTTGTGATTTGAAGTATCACATGTGTATAAAAAGTAAAAATTTCAGCAGTTTTCACATTCAGTACTTCAACTGACTTCAGTGGTGCTTGAGCGAGGTTTCATTGGTGAACAGCGGCTTTTTGCACGGGAGTCTAGGTTCTAACGCCGTTGGTGGCGGTCAGGCTGTGTTGGTCTCGTGTCGCAAGAAAGTTTTATATCTGATGAGCGGCGAAACAGCCGCTAGTTCGCGTGTGTGAATTATTCAGAGTTCCTACTTTCGCACACAGGTATTAGGATTGCTTACAAAACACTCGTGGGACCGATTCCAAAATATTGCTCAAGTGTGTGGGACCCGTACCAGGGGATATTCAAGATATACAGAGAAGGGCTGTGCGAATGCTGACAGATTCCTAGAGTCACCGTTTAGAGCCTTGTCTTGAAACTTTGTTAGACTTTCTCAGGACAGTTTACATCTGTCCTCAAGATCCTTCCAGTTCACTTCCTTCAGTATCTCTCAGACACCCGCCCATGGATTTAACATTCCACCTTCCAAAGTTCTGTTCTTTGTATCTCCTTTGGAAGTTCCGATATGTATAAAAAGTAACATGTATTACAGGCCACTGAAGATGCTTATAAATAAGAAAAGCGTAACCCGTGTGGTAAAAAACAAACTTTCTTCAGTTAGTTGCATAGACCAGACATACCTCCATGAATTTTGGAGACAGTTACGGGACGTCGGAAAACAGAAAATAATGAAACAAAACAGTGCTTATGTGGCGATTTTCACGTATCGAAACAAAACAACGTCAACGTTCATTTGGGCCACTCTGTAATTCCCTTGTGACTGGAAACGATGGATTGTCGCTCCCGTGCACTGCAAGGGCTAAAATACACCGGCTACTCGTTAAGTGTGAGAGAGAGCTCCTGGAAGCAGGGTTTGCTTGGCGCGCCGATGCTGTTGGCTACACTGGAGAGCTGAAGGCCAGCAGGTCGTGTGTGTGCGTGTGTGTGTGCGTGTGTGTGTGTGTGCCCTTGCCAAGGTCAACGGCCGGCTCAGTTCGTGGCTCCCATTGCCAACGACACGAACTTTCTTCCCTGTCCTACACTACGCTAGCTTGCGGTGCGCGTTAGTACACCTAGCTCTTTAATCACATGAAGTGCTGAGTGCTATTGACAAGGGATTTCAGATCGATTCCGTTTGCCTGGATTTCCGGAAGGCTTTTGACACTGTACCACACAAGCTGCTTGTAGTGAAATTGCGTGCTTATGGAATATCGCCTCAGTTATGTGACTGGATTTGTGATATCTTGTCAGAGAGGCCGTTGTTCGTAGTAACTGACGGAAAGTCATCGACTAAAACAGAAGTGATTTCTGCCGTTCCCCAAGGTAGTGTTACAGGCCCTTTGCTGTTTCGTACCTATATAAACTATTTGGGAGACAATCTGGGCAGCCGTCTTCGGTTGTTTGCGGATGACGCTGTCGTTTATCGACTGATAAAGTCATCAGAAGATCGAAACAAAATGCAAAACGATTTAGAAAAGAAATCTGAATGGTGAGGAAAGTGGCAGTTGACCCTAAATAACGAAAAGTGTGACGTCATCCACATGAGTGCTAAAAGGAACTCGTTTAACTTCGGTTACACGATAAATCAGTCTAATCTAAAATCCGTAAATTCAACTAAATACCTAGGTATTACAATTTCGAACAACTTAAATTCGAAAGAACAAATAAAAAATGTTGTGGGGAAGGCTAACCAAAGGCTGCGTTTTATTGGCAGGACACTTAGAAAATGTAACAGACGTACTAAGGAGACTGCCTACACTACGCTTGCTGCGCGGTGTGGGATCCTTGCCAGATAAGATTGACGGAAAACAGCTAAAACGTTCAAAGAAGAGCAGCAGGTTTTGTATTATCGCGAAATATGGGAGAGAGTGTCAGAGAAATATACAGGACTTGGGCTGGAAATCGTTAAAAGAAAAGCGTTTTTCGTTGCGACGCAATCTTCTCACGAAATTCCAATCACCAACTTTCTCCTCCGAATGCGAAAATATTTTGTTGAAACCAACCTGCACAGGGCGTAACGATCTCCACGATAAAATAAGGGACATCGGAGCTCGTACTGAAAGATATAGGTGCTCATTGTTTCCGCGCGCTGTACGAGGTTGCAAAAATAGAGAATTGTGAAGGTGGTACGATGAACCCTCTGCCAGACACTTAAATGTTATTTGCAGGGTGTCTATGTAGATGTAGATGAATCAGGAGTCTAGCACATTATTCTGGTAACGAATACAGGTTGCTTATCGAGTTTGAGCCGAAAGAGGTGATAGGGAAGCCGTATTTGGGAAGGGAGAGAGATATGTCTGATGTTACTAATACATTGGAAGTATGAATTAACAAACGCCTTCCGTCACAACTTTTCGAATTTTATTAAGTACACGATGAATTTCGGACGCTGTGGGTCCATAATCAGGTGTAACTTGTCCTAATACATGCTTTGTTTTTCCCTTGAGTTAGGTGAAATGTATATTCCTTTCATGCATTTCACCTCATTCAAGGGGAAAAAAACAAAGCATATATTAAGACAAATTACACCTGATGATGGACCCACAGGGTCTGAAATGCATCGTGTAATTAATAAAATTCGAAAAGTAGTGACTGAAGGCGTTTGCTAATTTATACTTCCAATGTACTGAATACAGTCACGTTTGAAGCCGCGAAATGCGGATAAAATTAGATTGATGCTATTAAGTCTGTATGCTGAGGAAGTGGTAAAGGAAACAAAAGAGAAAGTTGGAGAGGGGATTGAAGTTAAGAGGTTCAAATGGGACTTAACATCTGAGGTCATCAGTCCCCTACACTTAGAACTACTTAAACCTAACTAGCCTAAGGACGTCACATACATCCATGCCCGAGGCAGGATTCGAACCTGCGACCGTAGCGGTCGCGAGGTTCCAGACAGTAGCGCCTAGAACCGCTCGGCTACCCCGGCCGGCTACAACGGTCTGTGGCGCGTTGCTTGTATAGCAGCGATCGGAAAGGACGCAGCGGTACAAACAAAACGAACAGCACCCTTTACTACGCACTTACGGACCCGGAGAAACCTACTGTAGAATACATGGGCCCAACAACATGTCGAATGGACCGGTCAGGTTTGGCATCACGTTTTCTTCACCGACGAGCGTTGCACATGCCTTCAACCAGACAATCGTCGGGCGTGTTTGGAGGCATCCCAGTCAGGCTGAACGCCTCAGACACACTGCCCAGCGAGTGCAGCAAGGTGGAGGTTCGCTGTTGTTTTGGGGTGGCATTATGTGGGGCCGACGTACGCCGCTGGTGGTCACGGAAGGCGCCGTAACGGCTGTACG
The DNA here is from genome assembly GCF_023897955.1 of Schistocerca gregaria. NCBI lineage: Eukaryota > Metazoa > Arthropoda > Insecta > Orthoptera > Acrididae > Schistocerca > Schistocerca gregaria. Next base: position 58,266,097 of record NC_064930.1, on the reverse strand, counting down.
ACACGTGAATGTCGTCCTCCGACCGATGGTGCAACCATAGTGGCAGCATGTTGGCGAGGCATTCGTCTTCGTGGACGACAATTCGAGCCTCCATCGTGCACGTCTTGGGAATGACGTCCTTCAGGATAACGACATCGCTCGGCTAGAATGACCAGCATGGTCTCCAGACATGAACCCTATCGAACTTGCCTCGGATAGACTGAAAAGGGCTGTTTATGGACGACTTGACCCAGCAACAACTGTGAGGGATCTCCGCCGAATCGCCGTTGAGGAGTGGGACAATCTGGACCAACAATAAAATGGGCGGAAATGATGTTTAAGTTGATCTCTATTCCAATTATCTGTACAGTTTCCGAAACTGTCGGAACCAAGGTGATGCAAAACTTTTTTTGATGTGTGTATTAATAATACCACTGCATGTAACTTTTTGTCAGTTGGGTTACTGAAACATTAACTTTATATCCTGACAGGAAATGGTCTAAATAGGCGACAACATATTTCTTGAAACTTCCTGGCAGATTACAACTGTGTGCCGGACCGAGACGGGAACTGGCGACCTTAGACCTTTCGCGGGCAAGTGCTCTACCATCTGAGCTAACCAAGCACTACTCACACCCCATCCGACAGTACCTCATCTCCTACCTTCCAAACTTGACGGAAGATCTCCTGCGAACCTTGCAGAACTAGCACTCCTGAGAGAAAGGATATTGCGGTGGCATGGCTTAGCCACAGCCTGGGGGATGTTTCCAGAATGAGATTTTCACTCTGCAGCGGTGTGTGCGCTGATATGAAACTTCCTGGCAGATTAAAACTGCATGCAGGACCGAGATTCGAAATCGAGACCTTTGCCTGGGTCCCGAGTTCGAGTCTCGGTCCTGCTTGCAGTTTTAATCTGCCAGGAAGTTTCATATCAGCGCACACTCCGCTGCAGAGTGAAAATATCATTCTGGAAACATATTTCTTGATTGTGACGCAGTTCACTTCTTATATACGGCTAGGACAGTCTAATGTTGGTTATAAAGAATAGAACAAGCAAAAGTGAGAAAAGGCGATTATAATTTTAAACGAAATATTTTGCAAAATCGTCGGTCGATCTTCAACTAACTGATGTGTGATCGTGAACATTTTATTTATTTACTTGTTTTTAGTGTATTATGAAAAATTGCGTCTCCGACAATGTTTGCCGATCAGCTGCAGTATCGTGTTAAGACGGTCGACGTAGAACATTACAAGTGCCACGTAATTCGCTAAAGACATTTAAAAATCGGATTAGAACAAGGAGTAAATTTAACAACAAGAAGCGATTGAAGTGAATATCTATAACTGTCTACACTAGTGGCCATCAGAATTGCTACACCACGAAGATGGTGCGAAATTTAACCAACAGGAAGAAGATGCTGTGATATGCAAATGATTAGCTTTTCAGGGCATTCAAACAAGGTTGGCGCCGGTGGCGACACCTACGACGTGCTGACTTGAGGCAAGTTTTCAACCGATTTCTCATACACAAACAGCAGTTGACCGGCGTTGCCTGGTGAAACGTTGTTGTGATACCTCGTGCAAAGAGGAGAAATGCGTACCATCACGTTTCCGACTTTGATAAAGGTCGGATTGTAGCATGTCGCGATTGCAGTTTACCGTATCGCGACATTGCTGCGCGCGTTGGTCGAGATCCGATGACTGTTAGCAGAATATGGAATCTGTGGGTTCAGGAGGGTAATAAGGAACGCCGTGCTGGATCCCGACGGCCTCGTATCACTAGCAGTCGAGATGACAGGCATCTTATTCGCATGGCTGTAACGGATCGTGCAGCCACGTCTCGATCCCTGAGTCAACAGATGGGGACGTTTGCAAGACAACAACCATCTGCACGAACAGTTCGACGACGTTTGCAGCAGCACGGACTATCAGTTCGGAGGCTGTGGCCGCGGTTACCCTTGACGCTGCATCACAGAGAGGAGCGCCTGCGATGGTGTACTCGACGACGAACCTGGGTGCACGAATGGCAAAACATTTTTTTCGGATGAATCCAGGTTCTGTTTACAGCATCACGATGGTCGCATCCGTGTTTGGCGACATGGCAGTGAACGCACATTGGAAGCGTGTATTCGTCATCGCCATACTGGAGTATCACCCGGCGTGATGGTATGGGGTGCCATTGGTTACACGTCTCGGTCACCTCTTGTTCGCATTGACGGCACTCTGAACAGTGGACGTTACGTTTCAGATGTGTTACGATCCGTGGCTTTACCCTGCATTCGATCCCTGCGAAACCCTACATTTCAGCAGGATAATGCACGACCACATGTAACAGTTGCTGTACGAGTCTTTCTGGATACAGAAAATGTTCGACTGCTGCCCTGGCCAGCACATTCTCCAGATCTCTGACCAATTGAAAACGTCTGGTCAATGGTGGCCGAGCAACTGGCTCGTCACAATACGCCAGTCACTACTCTCCATGAACTGTGGTATCGTGCTGAAGCTGCATGGGCAGCTGTACCTGCACACGCCGTCCAAGCTCTGTTTGACTCAATGCCCAGGCGTATCAAGGCAGTTATTACGGCCAGAGGTGGTTGTTCTGGGTACTGATTTCTCACGATCTGTGCACCCGAATTGCGTGAAAATGTAATCACATATGAGTTCTAGTGTAATATTTTTGTCCAATGAATACCCGTTCATCAACTGCATTTGTTCTTGGGTAACAATTTTAATGGCCAGTGGTGTAATTTAACTCAACCCCGTTGAGGAGGAACGCTACGGAGCTTCAGAGTAGACGATGGCGGGTCACTGGAAAACAGAGCACACACTCCTATACAATGTTCCTGTATCTCTGATATCGGGAGGCCGTGGAAAAGAAGTGCAGTGTTTTGTTACAGGCTGTTGCACCAGGGGTCCATAGCGACGACCCAGCTGGTCGGCTCATTCGGGCAGAGAAAGTCGTCCTGGATGCAGAGGTTGGCGTAACCGGGTTGCGAACCAGAGACCCACTTACCTCTGCAAGCCCCTCCACATGTGTACTGCTGCTGTTACCCGCACGCAGCTGCACCAGTTGTCAAGCCTACGTCTCCATAGACCTCACTATTCTCCCCAAGTACCAAACCGACAATTCGCCGATTACTCACAAGGGAACCTCCGCATCGCACCACCCTCAGATTTAGTTATGAGTTAGCACAGTGGATAGGTATTGGAAAACTGAACTCAGATCAATCGAGAAAACAGGAAGAGGTTGTGTGTAACTAAGAAAAAATTAGCGAAATATACAAACTGAGTAGTCCATGCGGAAGATAGGCAACATCAAGGATAATGTGGGCTCAGGAACGCCGTGGTCCCGTGGTTAGCGCGAGCAGCTGAAGTATGAGAGGTCCTTGGTTCAAGTCTTCCCTCAAGTGAAAAGTTCATTTTCTTTATTTTCGCAAAGTTATGATCTGTCCGTTCGTTCATTGACGTCTCTGATCACTGTAATAAGTTTAGTGTCTGTGTTTTGAGACCGCACCGCAAAACCGTGTGATTAGTAGACGAAAGGACGTGCCACCCCAATGGGAACCGAAAACATTTGATCGCAAGGTCATAGGTCAATCGGTTCCTCCACAGGAAAACACGTCTGATATATTCTATACGACACTGGTGACGGCATTTGCGTCTCAAGACAGGAATATGTTGTCGACCCACCTAACTTGTACACTTGGCGAGTGGGTAAAAAGTTTCTTCTACCTTGCCCGATTTAGGTTTTCTTGTGGATGTGATAATCACTACCAAAAAAGTGATGAAAACATAAGAGTTTGTCACGTAAACCGAAAATAAAAAATTAAACTTTTCACTCGAGGGAAGACTTGATCCAAGGACCTCTCGTTCCGCAGCTGCACACGCTAACCACGGGACCACGCCACTACTGAGCTCAGATACTCCTTGATGTTGCCTATCTTGCACATGGACTACTCAGTTTGTATATTTTGCTTATTTTTTCATAGTTTCACGCAAATTCTTTCTGTTTTCTAGATTGATCTGTATACAGTTTTTCAAGGCCTATCCACTGTACCATTTTATAACTAAATCTAAGGGGGCTGTGATGGGGAGATTCCCTTGTCAGGATGTTTCATATCAACCTATCTCTTCTTTTAGTCAAGTTGTGCCACAAATTTCTTTTCTTCCCCATTCAACTAAGTACCTCCTCGTTCTTTAGTCAATGTGCCCATCCAGTCTTGAAAATTCTTCAGTAGCAGCACATTTCAAAAGCTTCTCTTCACTTCTTATGTAGACGGTAATCTTGCGCATTTCACTTCCGTACAACGGTACAGTCCACCCAAATCCCTTCGGAAGAGACTTCCCAACACTTAAATTTATAATCGATGTTAACAAATTCCTCTTTTCCAGAAAAGCTTCTCTTGCTATTGCCAGTCGTATTCACTCCACTGCGGCCATAGTACGTTGTTATGCTCTCCAAATAGCAAAACACGTGTACCACTTTAGCTATCCCATCCGCTAAGACTTTTTTTTTAAAAAAAACTAGAAAAGTCTGCTAAGGAAGTTGACACGTTTCGACATGTTCTACACTGACAAGGAGGCCACACGCCATTCCTATTTTTGTATATTTTTTGTATTTATTGTACCTGAAGTTAATGCCTTCAAATATCAATCATTCAAATCAACCCAGTGCAAAGGTTTCGAAGCTCATTTAATACCTACATCTATGTGATTACTCTCCTGTTCACAATAAAGTGCCTGGCAGAGTGTTCAATAAACAACCCTCATGGTGTCTCTCTACTGTTCCACTCTCGAATGGCACGCGGGAAAAGCGAGCACTTAAATCTTTCTGTGCGAGCCCTGATTTCTCTTATTTTATCGTGATGATCATTTCTCCCTACGTAGGTGGGTACCAACAGAATGTTTTCGCAAATTGGAGTAGAAAACTGGTGATTCAAACTTCATGAGAAGGTCCCGTCGCAACGAAAAACGCCTTTGTTTTAATGATTGCCACTCCAATTCATGTATCACGTCTGTGACACTATCTCCCCTATTTCGCGATAATACAAAACGAGCCGCCCTTCTTTGTACTTTTTCGTTGTCATCCGTCAGTCCCATCTTTATGGGGATCCCACACCGCACAGCAGTACTCTAGAATAGGGCGGACAAGCGTGGTGTAAGCAGTCTCTTTAGTACACCTGTTGCATCTTCTAAGTGTTCTGCCAATGAATCGCAGTCTTTGTTTTGCTCTACCCACAATATTATCTGTGTGATCGTTCCAATTTAGGTTATTTGTAATTGTAATCCCTAAGTATTTAGTAGAATTTACAGCCTTCAATTTTGTAACATTTTGCGTAATCGAAATTTAGCGGTTTTCTTTTAGTACTCCTGTGAAGAAGTTCACACTTTGCCATATTCAGCGTCAATTGCCACTTTTCGCACCATACAGATATCTCATCTAAATCATGTTGCAAGTCGTTTTGATCATCTTATGACTTTACAAGACGGTAAATGACAGCATCACCTGCAGACAATCTAAGACGGCTTCTCAGATTGTCTCCTATGTCGTTAATATAGATCGGGAACAATAGAGGGCCTACAACACTTCCTTGCGGAACGCCGGATATTACTTCTGTTTTACTCGATGACTTTCCGTCTATTACTACGAACTGTGACCTTTCTGACAGGAAATGACGAATCCAGTCTCACCTTAGATGAAGTTAAGCTTTTCGGTGGTCTACGTTGTTCTGCATGTGGACACCTCGGGTTCGCTTTTCAGTCAATGCATATTTTTAAACGAAGGTGCATGTTCTCCAACCAGTGGCAAGATCTTAAAATGTATTAAGATGAAAAAATTGTAATTTATAATATGTTTTAGTTTAAACAATCTTTATTAACAATGTTCTGTAAAATATCGGCATTTAACCCTAGATCGGACAAGAAATAAAAACTTTCAGGTTTGCCGATGACTTCGTAATTCTGTCAGGGACAGCAAAAGACTTGGAAGAGCAGTTCAAAGGAATGGACATTGTCTTGGAAGGACCATACAAGATCTTTTCTTTTCTTCCTTTTGCTTGTGCCGTTTTCCCGCAATGACGCAGGGTCGGCATGGTGAATCGAATTTTGCAATGTTAGTTTAAGGGATGGCTGGATGCCCTTCCTGCCTGTATCTAATAGTTTCTGGGTCTCGTGAACAAATAAAGCGAGTCGGGTCTCACACGATCGCTGTTTCCGGAATCTATGTTGATTCCTACAGAGTACATTCTGGGTTTCCAGAAATGACACGATACGTGAGCAAAAACATGTTTTAAAATTCTACAACAGATCGACGTCAGAGATATAGGTCTATAGTTTTGCGCAGCTGCTAGACGACACTTCTTGAAGACTGGGACTACCTGTGCTCTTTTCCAATTATTTGCAACCTTCCGTTCCTCTAGAGACTTGCGGTACACGGCTGTTAGAAGGGGGGCAAGTTATTTAGCGTACTCTGTGTAGAATCGAATTGGTATCCCGTCAGGTCCAGTGGACTTTCCTCTGTTGAGTGATTCCAGTTGCTTTTCTATTCCTTGGTCACTTATTAAGATGTCAGCCATTATTTCGTTTGTGCGAGGATTTAGAGAAGGAACTGCAGTGCGGTCTTCCTCTGTGAAACAGCTTTGGAAAAAGGTAGTATTTCAGTAAGGTATCAAGTAGAATATTCTGTACTTCATTTGGTATATAATACACCACAGGAGATTAATGATTGCAATTAATTAAAGCACAACTTAAAAATTATGACGTCATTTGAATAAATTTGGAGTAGCGCAGCTTACTTTGGTTTAGTGGCAGTGTAACATTTCTCCCCCTTTTGTGTTCTAGGGTTATGAATTTGTATTTGCAACTAAAAATTGATTTTTCTCTGTGTAATCTAAAAAGAAATAAAGAGGCGTGCATATTTCTTTAAAATAACAATTATGCTTTTGTTAATTAGCGTATATTTGACGTATTTTGTATTTAAGTGACATGAGCATTGCAAGTGAACGGAAAAAGGTGGGAAAAATATTGACCAAAAGGGGACTCGAACCGGCGGTCCAGTGATTACGTCTCGAGCGCTGCCAGTTATTAGCATCTTCATGTATTTTGAGCTTCACGGAAATTAGTGCAGAATATGCTACTTTTCGTTAAAAAAATGCATTGGCCGCAAATGGGGCCTATACCACCCTCGCGTTAGGCGAGTATTATAAAGCAGTCACGTGACCCATCAGAGAGGTTACCTTGATTTAAGGTATTAACGGTGCTCAGAAAGCGTGAAAGTCGATTTTATCGAGAACGGCTTAGGCTGGTTGATGTGTGAGGTCTGAACTTCACGTACCATAAATATAAAGAATTACAAAAATCCGGTTGTCACGTGCTTTCCTTGACAGTACAGTATATCTTGTGAACTATACAACAGGCAGGTGAATTGCGAAACTCACCAACTGAGCATAAGAAAAGACTGGTTCACGAAAGGCGAAAAACTACGAAAAGCGACTGAGCAACCACGTTCTTTGTGACTTTCAACCTGCGCTTACAACGAAGGAAAAAACCACAAGCAAATACTTCCTTTAGTCTACGAGGGTAAGTCAATTATTACCCGCAATTTAGTTATATTTTTGCTTATTTTGGTAGTACTGTCGTTTTGATGACGCATGCTTTGTTTATTAGTGTTATATCTTTGCACTTTTCAAGCCGCTAGATTAGTTTCGTTATCGCTGCCGTGCTGTTAATCACGGCTGCTCCGCTGTCTACTTGCACCGAAGAAGAGCAACGTTCAGTGATCCGTTTTTTGTGGTCGGATGGCGTATCAGGGGCCGAAATTCATCGAAGACTTTCAGTACAGCACGGGAACAGTGTTTAGCCAGAACGGAGTGTCATCCACAGATGAAGGAAGCACTGAGCGTTCACGTGAAATCATTCAACTGTCGACGAAGTGGCACATCGTCTGCGAGTTAGTCACGTTTCTGCCTACGAAATCATCCACAACAGACTTGCGTTTCGTAAAGTATGTGCAAGATGAGTCCCAAAACAACTCACACAGTTGCACAAACAAACGCACTTGGGCGTCTGCAAAAAACATTTGGATCGCTATGGTAACGAAGGGGACAACTACTTAGACAGGATCATTTCTGGTGACGAAATATGGATCCGTCATTACGAGCCGGGGAGTAAACGGCAGAGTATGAAATGGAAACATCCAAATTCACTGTGCAAGAAAAAGTTCCAACAGTCCACAGGAAAACCGATGGTTGGTTCAGATGGCTCTGAGCACTATGGGGCTTAACATCTGAGGTCATCAGTCTCCTGGAACTTAGAACTACTTAAACCTAACTAACCTAGGGACATCAGACACATCCATATCCGAGCCAGGATTCGAAACTGCGACCGTAGCAAAATGGTTCAAATGGCTCTGAGCACTATGGGACTTAACATCTGACGTCATCAATCCCCTAGAACTTAGAACTACTTAAACCTAACTAACCTAAGGACAAAACACAAATCCATACCCGAGGCAGGATTCGAACCTGCGACCGTAGCAAAATGGTTCAAATGGCTCTGAGCACTATGGGACTCAACATCTGACGTCATCAGTCCCCTAGAACTTAGAACTACTTAAACCTAACTAACCCAGGGACATCAGACACATCCATATCCGAGCCAGGATTCGAACCTGCGACCGTAGCAAAATGGTTCAAATTGCTCTGAGCACTATGGGACTTAACTTCTGACGTCATCAGTCCCCTAGAACTTAGAACTACTTAAACCTAACTAACCTAGGGACATCAGACACATCCATATCCGAGCCAGGATTCGAAACTGCGACCGTAGCAAAATGGTTCAAATGGCTCTGAGCACTATGGGACTTAACATCTGACGTCATCAATCCCCTAGAGCTTAGAACTACATAAACCTAACTAACCTAAGGACAAAACACAAATCCATACCCGAGGCAGGATTCGAACCTGCGACCGTAGCAAAATGGTTCAAATGGCTCTGAGCACTATGGGACTCAACATCTGACGTCATCAGTCCCCTAGAACTTAGAACTACTTAAACCTAACTAACCTAAGGACATCACACACATCCGTGCCCGAGGGTGGATTCGAACCTACGACCGTAGCGGTCGCGGGGTTCCAGACTGAAGCGCCTAGAACCGCTCGGCCACCACGGCCGACCGAACATAGCAGCAGCGCGGTTCCGGACTGAAGCGCCTAGAACCGCTCGGCCACAACGGCCGGCGAGAAACGATCCTTACGATTTTTTCGGACGCACAAGGTCCAGTACTGGGACATTATGGGGAAAGGGGCACAACAATAAAAAGTGTACGTTACAGTGAGATGCTTACTGCCAGGCTGAAGCCTGTAATTCGAAGCAAGCGCCGAGTATTGCTGTCAGAAGGTGTCGCGTTGTTGCACGACAATGGCCGCCCGCATACTGCTGCCCACACTGCTGAAGCGCTCCAGAAACTCAAATTTGAAGTACTGGACCATCCTCCATATATGAAACCTCCTGGCAGATTAAAACTGTGTGCCCGACCGAGCTTCTGTAAAGTTTGGAAGGTAGGAGACGGATACTGGCAGAAGTAAAGCTGTGAGTACCGGGCGTGAGTCGTGCTTCGGTAGCTCAGATGGTAGAGCACTTGCCCGCGAAAGGCAAAGGTCCCGAGTTCGAGTCTCGGTCGGTGCCACAGTTTTAATCTGTCAGGAAGTTTCATATCAGCGCACACTCCGCTGCAGAGTGAAAATCTCATTCTGGATCCATCCTCCATATAGTTTTGATCTTGCCCCTTCAGACTTGTTTGGTCCACTTAAACAGTCACCAAGGCACCTCCGATTTGCCTCGGACGGAGCAGTGCAAGAAGTGGTGCACTCCTGGCTCGCAGCTCAACAGAGAACCTTTTTTTTATGAGGGCATCAGGAAGCTTGTAAAACATGGAGCAAGAGCGTTGAAACGCAAGGAGACTGTCCAAAAATGATGTTCTTGTAAGTTTCCTATTTGATTACAATAAAATTTTATACTACTTTGCAAATGACAGTTGACTCACCCTCGTAGAAGCACCAAAATGTAGGGACGTAATACGAGGGTAACTCGAAAAGAGATGCACACTATTTTTTCTTTTTTAAATCCACATTTTATTCTACATGTCTCAAAGTTTTACAGTGTGTAGATACATCCTTTAGGAACAATATTTTCATTTCTCCACATAATTTCCATCCCTCTCAACTGCCTTACGCCGTCTTGGAACCAGCACCTATATGCCCGCACGGTAAAATTCTGGACCAACCTGTTGGAGCCACTGTTTGGTAGCGTGCACAAGGGAGTCATCATCTTCAAACCTTGTTCCACCCCTCTTTCAGTTTCCCAAAGAGGTGACAGTCACATGGAACCAGGTCAGGACTGTAAGGCGGATGTGTCAGTGTTGCCAATCCGAGTTTTCTGATCGCTTCCACGGTTCTTTGACTGACACGTGGCCGTGCATTGTCGTGCAGCAGCAAAACGTCCTGCTTTTGCCGATGTGGTCGAACACGACTCAGGCGAGCTCAAAGTTTGTTCGGTGTCGTCACATATGCATCAGAATTTATGGTGGTTCCACTTGGCACGATGTCCACAAGCAAGAGTCCTTCGGAATCGAAAAACACCGTAGCCATAACTTTTCCAGCAGAAGGTGTGGTTTTGAATTTTTTTTGGGTGAATTTGCACGATGCTACTCCATTGATTGCCTCTTCGTCTCTGGTGAAATATGATGGAGCCACGTTTCATCACCTGTCACAATTCTTCCAAGAAATTCATCTCCACCGTTCTCGTACTGTTCCAAAAGTTCGCTGCATACCGTTTTTCTTGTTTCTTTCTGAGCCACTGTCAACATCCTGGGAACCCACCTGGCACAAACCTTTTTTAACGCCAACACTTTCAGTATTCTGCAAACACTTCCTTCCCCTATCCCAACGTAGCGAGACAATTCGTTCACTGTGATGCGTCTGTCAGCAGTCACCAGTTCGTTAACTCTCTGCACATTGTCTGGAGTGTGTGCAGTACGAGGCCTGCCGGTGCGAGGACAATCCTCAATATTGCCGTGCCAGCTTTCGTCACGTAACCTGCTCGCCCACCGACTAACTGTACTGCGATCGACTGCAGCATCTCCGTACACCTTTTTCAACCTTTTGCGGATGTTTCCCACCGTCTCGTTTTCACAGCACAGCAATTCCATGACAGCACGTTGCTTCTGACGAACGTCAAGTGTAGCAGCCATCTTAAAGACATGCTGTGACGGCGACACTCACGGGAACAGGTTGAACTACACTCCTGGAAATTGAAATAAGAACACCGTGAATTCATTGTCCCAGGAAGGGGAAACTTTATTGACACATTCCTGGGGTCAGATACATGATCACACTGACAGAACCACAGGCACATAGACACAGGCAACAGAGCATGCACAATGTCGGCACTAGTACAGTGTATATCCACCTTTCGCAGCAATGCAGGCTGCTATTCTCCCATGGAGACGATCGTAGAGATGCTGGATGTAGTCCTGTGGAACGGCTTGCCACGCCATTTCCACCTGGCGCCTCAGTTGGACCAGCGTTCGTGCTGGACGTGCAGACCGCGTGAAACGACGCTTCATCCAGTCCCAAACATGCTCAATGGGGGACAGATCCGGAGATCTTGCTGGCCAGGGTAGTTGACTTACACCTTCTAGAGCACGTTGGGTGGCACAGGATACATGCGGACGTGCATTGTCCTGTTGGAACAGCAAGTTCCCTTGCCGGTCTAGGAATGGTAGAACGATGGGTTAGATGACGGTTTGGATGTAACGTGCACTATTCAGTGTCCCCTCGACGATCACCAGAGGTTACGGCCAGTGTAGGAGATCGCTCCCCACACCATGATGCCGGATGTTGGCCCTGTGTGCCTCGGTCGTATGCAGTCGTGATTGTGGCGCTCGCCTGCACGGCGCCAAACACGCATACGACCATCGTTGGCACCGAGGCAGAAGCGACTCTCATCGCTGAAGACGACACGTCTCCATTCGTCCCTCCATTCACGCCTGTCGCGACACCACTGGAGGCGGGCTGCACGATGTTGGGGCGTGAGCGGAAGACGGCCTAACGGTGTGCGGGACCGTAGCCCAGCTTCATGGAGACGGTTGCACATAGTCCTCGCCGATACCCCAGGAGCAACAGTGTCCCTAATTTGCTGGGAAGTGGCGGTGCGGTCCCCTACGGCACTGCGTAGGATCCTACGGTCTTGGCGTGCATCCGTGCGTTGCTGCGGTCCGGTCCCAGGTCGACGGGCACGTGCACCTTCCGCCGACCACTGGCGACAACATCGATGTACTGTGGAGACCTCACGCCCCACGTGTTGAGCAATTCGGCGGTACGTCCACCCGGCCTCCCGCATGCCCACTATACGCCCTCGCTCAAAGTCCGTCAACTGCACATACGGTTCACGTCCACGCTGTCGCGGCATGCTACCAGTGTTAAAGACTGCGATGGAGCTCCGTATGCCACGGCAAACTGGCTGACACTGACGGCGGCGGTGCACAAATGCTGCGCAGCTAGCGCCATTCGACGGCCAACACCGCGGTTCCTGGTGTGTCCGCTGTGCCGTGCGTGTGATCATTGCTTGTACAGCCCTCTCGCAGTGTCCGGAGCAAGTATGGTGGGTCTGACACACCGGTGTCAATGTGTTCTTTTTTCCATTTCCAGGAGTGTAAGTTTGAAAACAGGCGGGAAGGATGTATCTGCACACTGTAAAACTTACGCACATACAGAACGAAAACTGTATTTTTACAAAAATAGTGCGCATTTCTTTTGGAGTGACAGTCGTATGTATGGTGTTAGCAGCGCAATGTCCCACTGGTACGTTTCTGCCAGATTACGAACGGTGCCAGCTGTGGCGTGCTGAAAGGAACAGCCAGAAGTGTGCGTCACACACAAACGCAAATGGAAACGCAAACACTGCTCCACAAAGGCGGACACACGCGCCCGAACGGTAAACATGTTTATCCCGGCTGTTCAGTGAACCCCGGTAATTCTCCGCTCAATCGCCTGGTGCTGACTGCAGGTCACCAAACTCGTTCGTTTTTACATTAAAAGTTCTCGCTTCACTTATCGCGTCAGCTTCAGACAAAATTTCAAGTTTTCCATGATAGCCTACATCGTCATCGCCAGATACTACAATCGACTTCCGTGAACTGGTTTTGTTCTCTTATTCTTTCTGCCCCCACTATCTGAGTGGTAAAACTACGCCCAACGCCGTTACGCCTGCTGAATGTTTAAACCCTGACGGTGTACCTTACCCTAAAACAAAACGAAACGCAATTAACTACCTTACAACTTAGCACCACAAGTTGATGTATACTAAAAAATACAAAGAAAGTTACGCAAATTTTTTAACTAAAACAATACTATAACCAAATAAAGTGCGTACTTTAGATTACACATCCAAGCATTTCGTATATTAGACGAATGGTTTTTGGTTAACGTTTGTACTTCACGTATCACTAGCAGTCGAGATGACAGGCATCTTATCCGCACGGCTGTAACGGATCGTGCAGCCACGTCTCGATCCCTGAGTCAACAGATGGGGACGTTTGCAAGACAACAAACATCTGCACGAACAGTTCGACGACGTTCGCAGCAGCTCGGACTATCAGCTCGGAGACCGTGGCTGCGGTTACCCTTGACGCTGCACCACAGACAGGAGCGCCTGCGATGGTGTACTCGACGAGGAACCTGGGGGCACGAATAGCAAAACATTTTTTCGCATGAATCCAGGTTATGTCACGATGGTCGCATACGTGTTTGGCGTCATCGCGGTGAACGCACATTGGAAGCGTGTATTCCTACTCTTGATGAACTGTGGTATCGTGTTGAAGCTGCATGGGCAGGTGTACCTGTAACGCCATCCGTGCTCTGTTTGACTCAATGCCCAGGCGTATCAAGGCCTTTATTACGGCCAGAGGTGGTTGTTCTGGGTACTGATTTCTCAGGATCTATGCACGCAAGTGGAGTGAAAATGTAGTCAGTTGTAGTATAATATATTTGGCCAATGAATACGCATTTATCATCTGCATTTCTTCTTTGTGTAGAAGTTTTAATGGCCAGTAGTGTGGATGTAGAAATAGCATTAGTGGAACGCGGACTAATGGAAGTCGTGAATTTATGAACTGCGACAAATCGCAGTTACTGAAAAGAGGCATTCGCAGAAATCACTGCTATCGGAAATCGGAGTTTAGTCAGTGCTGCCTGCTGAACGCCTCCAGCGTGTCGCCGGCGAGGAAGTGAAGCTGTGGCGGATGGATGTGGGGTGGGGGGAGGGGGGGGGAGAGAAGGGGCGGTGAATTAATGACTGGACGTGTCGACCTCTGGCGCGCGGGATCCGCTCCGAACCGGTTCCCCTGTGGCTGGCGTGATCCTCAAGACAAACAAGGCGCAGGCGACCGTCTGGTCACTTCTGGTTCCCGCAATCACACACGGTCACAGCTGGACTCAGCTTCTATCGCCACCAGACACCGCGGTAACGATACGAGACACCATAACACGGCCGCCTTACAAGTTTCTGTAATGACTAGGCGGTGCTATTCAGGCGTGACATTACACAAAGCCTGCTGAGTAACGTTACTTCTCTCTCCCATATCGGCCGTCTGTTGACCGTATGTCCGGAACCGTGCGACTGCTACGGTTGCAGGTTCGAATCCTGCCTCGGGCATGGATGTGTGTGGTGTCCTTAGGTTAGTTAGGTTTAAGTAGTTCTAAGTTCTAGGGGACTAATGACCACAGCAGTTGAGTCCCATAGTGCTCAGAGCCATTTTTTTTTTGTTGACCGTATGAAGTAACTTACTATTGAACTTCTCTTTGTTCCTAGTTTTCAGACTTTCCAGTATTTCTTCATTATTTCACTTTCTCCTCTTTGTCTTTCATCTCTCCGTACAGTGATCGATTTCTGACTTCTCCCTGAAAAACCTCCAAACTTCCTAGTATTGTCTACAAAAGCTGACCTGTATAGAATTTATGGTTTCCTAAAGTACACTACTGGCCATTAAAATTGCTACACCAAGGAGAAATGCAGATGATAAACGGGTATTCAATGGACAAATATATTATACTAGAACTGAGACGTGATTACATTTTCACGCAGTTTGGGTGCATAGATCCTGGGAAATCAGTACCTAGAAAAACCACCTCTGGCCGTAATAACGGCCTTGATACGCCTGGGCATTGAGTCAAACAGAGATCGGATGGCGTGTACAGGTACAGCTGCCCATGCAGCTTCAACAGGATACCACAGTTCATCGAGAGTAGTAAGTGGCGTATTGTGACGAGCCATTTGTTCGGCCACCATTGACCAGACGTTTCCAATCGGTGAGAGATCTGGAGAACGCGCTGGCGAGGGCAGCAGTCGAAGGTTTTCTGTGTGCAGAAAGGCCCGTACAGGATCTGCAATGTGCGGTCGTGCATTATCCTGCTGAAATGTAGGGTTTCGCTGGGATGGAATGAAGGGTAGAGCCACGGGTTGTAACACATCTGAAATGTAACGTCCACTGGTCAAAGTGCCGTCAATGCGAACAAGAGGCGACTGTGACGTGTAACCAATGGCACCCCATGCCATCACTCCGGGTGATACGCCAGTATGGGAATGACGAATACACGCTTTCAAGGTGCGCTCACCGCTATGACGCCAAACACCAATGCGACCATAGTGATGCTGTAAACATAACCTGGATTCATGCGAAAAAATGACGTTTTGACATTCGTGCACCCAGGTTCGTCGTCGAGTACACCATCGCAGGCGCTCCTGGAGACCTGCAAGGTGCAATACACTGACCACTCGTCACTGGAGAGCTCGTGAAAGCTGGTGTCAAGAACACGTGGTCAGTGGAACAGTGGTCCCATGTTATGTTGACGGACGAGTGCAGGTATAATCTGAACTGTGATTCTCGCCAGTTTTCCATCTGATGTGAACCAGGAACCTGTTACCAACCCCTTAATGTCGTTGAAAGGGACCTGTATGGATGTCTTGGTTTGATGGCGTGGAGTGGCATTATGATTGGTGCACGTACACCCCTGCATGTCCTTGACAGAGGAACTGTAACAGGTCATTTTGCACCAGTATGTCCGCATTTTCAGGGGTATAGTGGGTCCCACCTTCCTCCTGATGGATGATAACCGAGCAATCGTGGAGGAGTACCTTGAAAGAGAAGATATCAGGTGAATGGAGTGGCCTGCCTGTTCTCCACACCTAAACCCCATCGAGTACGTCTGGGATGCTCTCGATCGACGTATCGTTGGACGTCTTCAAACCCCTACGATAGGTACTGGTGCAAGAATGGGAGGCTATACCCCAGCAGCTGTTCGACCACCTGATCCAGAGTATGCCATCCCGTTGTGCGGCCTGTGTACGTGTGCGTGGTGATCATATCCCATACTGATGTCGGGGTACATGCGGAGGAAACAGTGGCGTTTTGTAGCACGTGTGTTTCGGGACGGTTTTCTCAACTTATCTCCAATACCGTGGGCTTAGAGGTCTGTGTCGTGTGTGTCCCCTATGTGCCTATGCTATTAGCGCCAGTTTTGTGTAGTGCCGAGTTGTGTGGCACCACATCCTGCAATTTTCCTTAATTTATGAGCGGGAGTGTATTTTATGGCAAAACAAACGCAACCTCACAGAATTTCCGTCTATTGCTTTAATTTTGGTCACCGGCGTTGTTACACCCTGCCCACCCTGCAGATGTGCAGGTTGTCGAAGTCACGGTAGCGTTTGTTCCGGTCAGTGTTGGAAGATACTGCCTGCGCTCCGCTTCTGTGCGCCGGGACTGTGCAGTAACCTCGACAGCGGCCGGCTGCCGAGAGCAAGAGTCCAGCCTGCGCGCCTCGTTCTGCCAACTGCCGCCGGCGCCAACTGGTTCGACCTCTGCCGCACCAGAGGTCGGCGCCCGTCTCAGGCTGCTAACTCAGCCCAGCCCAGCGCAGAAACTGGGCGCAACCGGCAAGGAAGCCCTCCGACGCGAGATCCAAAGCTCAGTTTTTAGCAAGCGCCTATAACTGCTCGGCGACTGCGGTCGGCTGTTGGCTGAGTATTTCGTCTTTGTTTGCTGTCTGGCTGGTACCCCTGAACCTCGCTCAGTAAATGTGCAGTCAGAATTGTGTAGCCTCCAACAGCATTCGTGTTCAGTAAGCCTGGTTACTATGTCTAAAACACTTCACAAAGTAGAGATTTTTGCATTCAGGATATGTTCAAAACACACCACTAATTTGCATCGTGAACACCAAATGAAAAATGCCAGCCCACAATAATGAGAAAGATGTGCACCATCAAATTCGAAGGATTGGCAGTTACAAAACGGTGCAGGACGCCCCATTAGGTGTTCGGAAATTCCAGTTGCGGATTTCTGGGACTTGTAGAGGGGGTATGTAATATTTTGAATAGGAACCCATATCAAGAAATATCATCCGATGACGAAACAGGGTGACAAAATTATAGGCTACGGCACCTGTACATCTGTTTCTGTAATGTTTTACAAACTTTCTAGAATGATGGAGATGAATAAATATATCGATCTGAGGCAAGGACACCTGGTTCGGAAACGAACAGGTCGAAATTTGCATGCAATAATGATTCTCATACCTAGACAGTGACTACATCCAAGATGGCGGCTCTCAAGATGGCCGATGCCGTCACCACGACATCTGTAAGTTGCCCGCTCCCTCCCACCTACAGAGACCCCAAAACAGACGCCATTGTGATTTCTCACACCATTAAAGTTTTTTAGGGGTGTATCCAGACTTTCGCCTCACCTTGTAGTAATGGGGCTGTTGGTGTGATGGTTATGATTGTTATGATTATGTTTATGTCACGGTGATGTGATTGCATTGATATTGATACGGTGGTAATGTCAGTGTGTTGCTGAGGTGAAGTTAGCGTGGCGGTGATGTGGCCGTGTTTACTTTCTCAGATGCACGACGCGCTGGAGGTTATCTGCTTGTCATTATGTCATGGTGGTGTGATTGCCTTGACTTTGATACGGTGGTGATGTCGATGTGCCACTGTTACGGTTAAGTCGGCGTGGCGGTGATGTGGCCGTGTTTACTTTTTCAGAGACACGATGTGCTGGTGGTTATCTGCTTGTCATTATGTCACGGTGGTGTGATTGCTTTGACTTTGATACGGTGGTGATGTCGATGTGCCACTGTTACGGTTAAGTCGGCGTGGCGGTGATGTGGCCGTGTTTACTTTTTCAGAGACACGATGTGCTGGTGGTTATCTGCTTGTCATTATGTCACGGTGGTGTGATTGCTTTGACTTTGATACGGTGGTGATGTCGATGTGCCACTGTTACGGTTAAGTCGGCGTGGCGGTGATGTGGCCGTGTTTACTTTTTCAGAGGCTCGACGTGCTAGTGGTTATCTGCTTATCATTATCATTATGTCACAGTGGTGTGATTGCTTTGACTTTGATACGGTGGTGATGTCGATGTGCCACTGTTACGGTTAAGTCGGCGTGGCGGTGATGTGGCCGTGTTTACTTTTTCAGAGGCTCGACGTGCTAGTGGTTATCTGCTTATCATTATCATTATGTCACGGTGGTGTGATTGCTTTGACTTTGATACGGTGGTGATGTCGATGTGCCACTGTTACGGTTAAGTCGGCGTGGCGGTGATGTGGCCGTGTTTACTTTTTCAGAGGCTCGACGTGCTAGTGGTTATCTGCTTATCATTATCATTATGTCACAGTGGTGTGATTGCTTTGACTTTGATACGGTGGTGATGTCGATGTGCCACTGTTACGGTTAAGTCGGCGTGGCGGTGATGTGGCCGTGTTTATTGTTTCAGAGGCACGACGCGCTGGTGGTGCGCTCCGAGTCTAAGGTGACGGCAGAGGTGGTGGCTGCGGGGGCGGGCGCGTCGCTGCGCGCCGTGGCCAGGGCCGGCACTGGCGTCGACAACATCGACGTCGACGCCGCCACCCGCCGCGGCGTCATCGTCCTCAAGTAAGCACACTGGGCCGCTGCGGCCGCCGCTCTGCCCCGTCCAGCGAACCTCCAGATCCGACCTGTCTCAATGGGTCCCTTTTACAACCATTAGCTGCACCGCATTCTCCTCGTCTTTCTCACCCATTCTGCACGCTATCACTGCGGCTCTGAAACTTTCTGGCAGATTAAAACTGTGTGCCGGATCTAGACTGGAACCCGGCACCTTTGCCTTTCGCGGGCAACTGCTCTACCAAATGAGCTATCAAAGCACGACTCACGCGTCCTCACAGCTTTACATCTGCCAGTACCTTCCAAACTTTACAGAAGCTCTCCTGCGAACCTTGCAGAACTAGCACTCCTGAAAGAAAGGATACTGCGGAGACACGGCTTAGCCACTGCCTGGGGGGTGTTTCCAGAATGAGATTTTCACTCTGAAGCGGAGTGTGCGCTGATGTGAAACTTCCTGGCTGATTCTGCTAGGTTCGCAGGAGAGCTTCTGTAAAGTATGGAAGGTGGGAGGCGAGGTACTGGCAGAAGTAAAGCTGTGAGGACGGGGCGTGAGTCGTGCTTGGGTAGCTCAGATGGTAGAGGACTTGCCCGCGAAAGGCAAAGGTCCCGAGTTCGAGTCTCGGTCCGGCACACAGTTTTAATCTGCCAGGAAGTAGCACATCAGCGCGCACTCCGCTGCAGAGTTAAAATCTCATACTACGACTCTGGTTAAAATAATTACTGATACCTGTTTATTTGCGGCCGCACTTCTCGAATATTTTACACAAATGATTACATCTTCTCTCACTAAACTATTCATTGACGATAGCGATTTCCCTGTTACACCTATCTCAAGTGGCAGCTCACTGTCAACCATGTCTGAGCACGGTCCCTCCTTTCAATAGGCCACTGTTGTTGTGTCAGACCGCTATTTGCGTATGTGATATGTACACTGAAGCGCCAAAGAAAGTGGTATAGGTATTCAAATACAGAGATGCGTAAACAAGCAGAATACGACGCTGCGGCCTGCAATGCCTATATAAGACAAGCGACTGGCGCAGTTGTTACTGCTACTACAGTGGCAGGTTTTCAAGATTTAAGTTGATCTCAACGTAGCATTATAGTCGGTGCTCGAGCTATGGGACACAGCATCTCCGAGGTAGTGATGAAGTGGGGATTTTCCAGTATGGCCATTTCACGAGTGTACCGTGAATAACAGGAATCCGGTAAAACATCGAATCTCCGACATCTCTGCGACTGGAAAAAGATCCTGCAAGAACGGGACCAACGACGTCTGATGAGAATTGTTCAACGTGACAGAAAGGCAACCTGAAACTTCCTGGAAGATTAAAACTGTGTGCCGCACCGAGACTCCGCTGCAGAGTGACAATCTCATTCCGGAAACATCCCCCAAGTTGTGGCTAAGCCGTGTCTCGGCAATATCCTTTCTTTCAGGAGTGTTAGTTCTGCAAGGTTCGCAGGAGAGCTTCTGTGAAGTTTGGAAAGTAGGAGGTGAGGTACAGGCAGAAGTAAAGCTGTGAGGACGGGGCGTGAGTAGTGCTTGGGTAGCTCAGTTGGTAGAGCACTTGCCCGCGAAAGGCAAAGGTCCCGAGTTCGAGTCTCGGTCGGGCACACAGTTTTAATCTGCCAGGAAGTTTCATAACAGTGCACACTCCGCTGCAAAGTGAAAATCTCATTCTGGAAAGGCAACGTTACCGCAAATGGCTTCAGATTTCAGTGCTGCGTCATAAACAAGTGTCAGCTTGCGAACCATTCGATGAAACATAATCGACGTGGGCTTTTGGAGCTGAAGGCCCACTCGTGTATACTCAATGACTGCACGACACAAGGCTTTACGCCTCGCCTGGGCCCGTCAACACTAACATTGGACTATTGATGACTGGAAACATGTTGCTTGGTCAGACGAGTCTCGTTTCAAGTTGTATCGAGTGGATGGGCGTGTACTGGTATGGAGACAACCACGTGAATCCGTGACCCCTGCATGTCAGCAGGGGACTGTGGAGGCTCTCTAATAGTGTGGGGCGTGTGATATGGGACCCCTGATACTTCTAGATACGACTAACACAGGTGGCGCAAACGTAAGCGTCCTGTCTGATCACCTGCATCCATTCTCGTCCATTGCGCATTCCGACGGACTTGTGCAATTCCAGCAGGACAACGCGGCACCCCACACGTCCAGAATTACATGTGACACGTACATAAGCATTTTGTCTGATCAGTTGCATCCATTCATGTCCATTGTGCATCGTGACGGACACGGGCATTTCCAGCAGGACAATGCGGCACCCCAGACGTCCAGAGTTGCTACAGAGTAGCTCCAGGAACATTGATCTGCGTTTAAATACTTCCGCTGTCCTCCAAACTCCCCGGACATGAACATTATTGAGCATATCTGGGATGCCTTGCAACGTGCTGTTCGTAAGAGATCTCAACCCTTTCGTATTCTCACGGATTTGTCGGCAGCGCTGCAGGATTCACGGTGTCAGTTCCCTCCAGCACTACTTCAGACATTAGTCGACTCCATGCCACTTGCGGCACTTGTGCGTGTTCACGGGGTCCCTACACGATATCAGGCAAGTGTACCAGTTTCTTTGGCTCTTCGGTGTACATACATCTAATTTTGCACTATGTTACCTCTTATTATACTGCTGCTGAACCAGCGGCTAGCCGAGCAGGCACCTTGACTATACTTCCACCATTCGACAGAATTCTTCACGTCGCCCCCCTGACCCGACTAAAAAGACTGAGCCAGCATCTCACTGCAATCAGTGAAGTGTTGAGCTCAAGGAAATGGAAACAGGTTTGAGTTATCCCTCATTGGTCCTCAGCTTAGGTTCAAAATGGTTCTGGCTCTCAGCATTATGGGACTTAACTTCTGAGGTCATCAGTCCCCTAACTAACCTCAGGACATCACACACATCCATGTCAAAGGCAGGATTGGAAGCTCTCAGCTTAGGAATACGCAGTAAGCTTCCATAAGCTATACAGTTTCCTCTAGGCTGACAGCTGTTTAGCATTAAGTGATGATAATTTGTTGTCATTCTGTACTGTCTGCTGTCTAACTAACCATTCACCGTGTTTCGCCTGTTCCAGCACTCCTGGGGGCAACTCTGTGAGCGCCTGCGAACTCACCTGCTCTCTCATCACCGTGCTCGCCAGGTCAGTAACTCCGCAAGACTCACCGCTGTCTCACACCATGTTTGTGTTCGTTCATTTGACTGCTGCTTCGATACACTATTCAGGATGTAAACACAAAATTGTACTGAAATGCAGGACGATCTGCTGCGAATTGATGCATGGTGCAGGGAATGACAATTGAATCTCAATGTAGACAAGTGTAATGTGCTGCGAATACATAGAAAGATAGATCCCGTATCATTTAGCTACAATATAGTAGGCCAGCAACTGGAAGCAGTTAATTCCATAAATTATCTGGGAGTACGCATTAGGAGTGATTTAAAATGGAATGATCATATAAAGTTGATCGTCGGTAAAGCCGATGCCAGACTGAGATTCATTGGAAGAATCCTAACGAAATGCAATCCGAAAACAAAGGAAGTAGGTTACAGTACGCTTGTTCGCCCACTGCTTGAATACTACTCAACAGTGTGGGATCCGTACCAGATAGGGTTGATAGAAAAGATAGAGAAGATCCAACGGAGAACAGCGCGCTTCGTTACAGGATCATTTAGTAATCGCGAAAGCGTTACGGAGATGATAGGTAAACTCCAGTGGAAGACTCTACAGGAGAGACGCTTAGTAGCTCGGTACGGGCTTTTGCTAAAGTTTCGAGAACATACCTTCACCGAAGAGTCAAGCAGTATATTGCTCCCTCCTACGTATATATCGCGAAGAGACCATGAGGATAAAATCAGAGAGATTAGAGCCCACACAGAAGCATACCGACAATCCTTCTTTCCACGTACAATACGAGACTGGAATAGAAGGGAGAACCGATAGAGGTACTCAGAGTACCCTCAGCCACACACCGTCAGCTGGCTTGCGGAGTATGGATGTAGATGTAGATAAAACTGCAGTCAGTCACTTTTTTGAACCAGCAGCAGCAGCACTCCGTCTTCAGTCCACGAGTGGCCTACCGGGACCATCCGACCGCCGTGTCATCCTCAGTGGAGGATGCGGAGAGGAGGGGTGTGTGGTCAGCACACCGCTCTCCCGGTCGTTATGATGGTTTTCTGTGACCGGAGCCGCTACTATTCGGTCGAGTAGCTCCTCAATTGGCATCAAGAGGCTGAGTGCACCCGAAAAATGGCAATAGTGCATGGCGGCGCGGATGGTCACCCATCCAAGTGCCGGCCACGCCCGATAGCGCTTAACTTCGGTGATCTGACGGAAACCGGTGTATCCATTGCGGCAGGGCCGTTGCCACTTTCTTCAATATTTATTTATTATTCCACTAACCGCGTTTCTAACCTTTTCAGGTTTATCTTCAGATGGTTTTCTGCAAGTTACATAACTGCTTCTAGCATAATGCTGGGGTCTAGCTCTGTGACAAAAATGGAACACGCTTTAGTGTATCGTCATGAGTATTGTTCATCTGTCGATATGGATGCAAAATTTTTCGTTTTGTACTTACTGCGACAATAACGGAGCCTTTTTTCTGTTACTGTCCATCTCTCTGCCTCCATTTCGATGGCCATTTGGTACATCACTTCACACACTTTTACACAATTTGTACACATTTACATTGTCTATTTTGTTCAGAGACACTATTTGTTTTTGTTTCGCCCTATATCGGCTTTAAAACATAAAAACAAAAACAAATAACATCACTGAGCAAAGTAGGCCTATGTCATATCGTTTGTCAAAATCTTCGTAACAAGCAACAGTTGTATAGCACACGCTGGATGCTGGCAAAGTTTCGCGATCACAGTGTAAATGTTTACAAATTGTGTGAAAGTGCGCGAATTGATGTACCAACTGGCCATCAGTATGGAGGCAGACAGATGGACACTAACAGAAAAAAAAAGCCGCCCATATTGTCGCAGTAAGTACGAAACTAAAATTTTGCGTCCATATCGACAGATGAACAAATACTCATGGCGATACATTAAACTTTAGCATGATTTAATTATTAAAGCATGTTCCATCTTTGTCACAGAGCAAATAGCAAGCATCATGCTAGAAATAGTGATGTAGCTTCCAGAAAACCATCTGAAAATGAACCTCAAAAGATTCGAAAACCGGTTAATGGAATAGTAAATAACTATTCAAGAAAGTGACGGGTTGCAGTTTTATGTATTTATATGCTATTCAGACGTAAACAACTACACTCTTCAGCTTTCAACAATTACTCTGTTCAACCATCGACAGTTACAAAAACAAACTGACCTTTTTAGAAAGGTATGAACGTGAAAATTACTTAAGAACAACACTTTTTCACTATTAACCAAATAGGGCAGCTGCATAAAGTCTGAATACAGCAACAATAATTAAATTTTTCTTCAGGAAAAATGTTTACAAACAGGTCTGCACAGTAGAACTCTTTGACATACAAACAATTATGTTAATTTCCAATATGTTAGTTTCACAATGATATCATTCAAGAAAACTTTGCTAATTAATCAATGAAGTCGTGATTTCTGTATAGGTCCTTGGTCATATTTTATAGTTGCTTCTCAGGCGTCGAAGAAATGAGTTACTGTTCTATACTAAGAGACTAATAATGTTTGTAGAAATGATTTTGTGGACTTCCTAAGATCTGCTAGGAATTGTTCGCTGTGTTGCTGGAACCTGGGACATGCGACGATTAAATGATTAACATCTCCAACAGCTGTGTTATTGCAATCAGAAATGTCTGATTTTCGTAGCCGTAGGCGATACAAATGGGAAGGGAACCTGCCACGCACGATTACACTGAAGCTGCGACAAGCATTGACGGAGGTAGGAGACTAAATGGGCCGACTTGGAGCAGGAGAGGCACCACAGGACATTTTCATTTACACTGTCTATACTTTTACAAATAAATTCATAAAACTTTGTCAGCAAGACCAGGAAGTATCCAGGATTCACACTCATAGCAGTTGCAGTTCAAAAACATAACAAAATAAATTTTTTTTACATGTGTAATTTCATAATTTTTTCACTTATTATTGGCTGCATTTGTTACTGTAGGTACACTTTTCTTCATAAGCATGGGAGATTCTTCGATGAATTCTGCACAGCATACAAACTAAACTTACATATCTATGAAACTCTAGAATTTTCCAAATCTCTTAAAAACGATCGTAAAAATTCAGATAATTAAATATCAAATTTGAGTTTTTTCTAAACAGGAAGTTTAAAATTAAACAGCTCACTCATGTTTTCATTAATTAAATCAATTCTACATTGTTCACTCACTCCATGGCTTGTAAAATGAGAGCGTGGATGTCATACCGTCATAAAAACAACTTACAGCGCAAGATTAGCACCTGGTGGACACAATTGTAGCTAATGTGGTTTTCCCGAGTAAATCGGTTTCGCATTAACGCATTAGCATATCCAACAAGTTCCATTGTCGTGCGATAGTTACAAGCCACACTAAACGCCTTGAACAGGTGCACTTTAATTATGAACACTCGATACGAAGTTGTGTACATGTGACGGACGATATTGTCATATACGTTTTCTTACTTCATAATCTCACTGGCTGAGGACGTATTGAACATTGTCCTGTAGTGAAAACAAGTTGAAATTCGATTCTGACTATTTTTCGTCCGTGAATGTAAAGGTATCTAACTACCGTTATCAGTCCCAAAATTTGCTAACTAGTGTACCAATGATTTATTGTGCGAGGTGTTTAGAGGTTATACCTCATAATCAGGCTATATGGCATTTCAGAAACAATTCCACAATAGGATCATGCAGATCTTAAACAGTCTTTTCATAAATGGTGTGGTTATCCTGAGAAAGAAGAAGAGAAGACCATGTAAGAATCGATGTCATTTTGCAAGCTGGACTGATGTTTGCATGAGAATGTTTTGTAACGGACACTCGCTTTGTTCTTATGGCGTGTTAGGAAACACCTCAGCTCATTACAGCGAGACTGTCACGCCATAAGAACAAAGTGAGTGACTGTTACAAAACATTTTCCTGCAAACATCAGCTTGCAGAGTGACATCGATTCTTACTTGGTCTTCTCTTCTTCTTCCACAGGATAATCATAGCATTTATGAAAAGATTGTTTAAGATCTGAATGATCCTATTGTGAAATTGTTTTTGTAATGCCACATAGCCTGATGGTAGGGTATACCCTCGAAACACGTTGCACAGTAAATGAATGGTACATTAGTTAAGAAATTTTGTGATTGGTAGTGGTACATCTACATCTACGTGATTACTCTTCCATTCACAAAAAAGTGCCTGACAGAGGGTTCAATGGACCACCTTCAAGCTATGTCTCTACCGTTACACTCTCTACGGCACGTGGCAAAAACGAGCATTTAAATTTTTCTGTGCGAGCCCTGATTTCTCTTATTTTATCGTGATGATCATTTCTCCCTATGTAGGTGGGTGCCAAAAGAATGTTTTCGCAATCGGTGGAGAAAACTGGTGATTGAAATTTAATGAGATGATGTCGTCGCAACGAAAAACGCCTTTGTTTTAATGATTGCCACTCCAATTCACGTATCCTGTCTGTGACACTATCTCCCCTATTTCTCGATAATACAAAACGAGCTGCCCTTCTTTGTACTTTTTCAATGTCACCTGTCAGTCCCACACCGCACAGCAGTACTCTAGAATAGGGCTGACTAGCATGGTGTAAGCAGTCTCTTTAGTAGACCTGTTTCACCTTAGGTAGTTGGAAAGAATTACATAAGTTTAAATTCAACAGATGTCACACATCCAGACTCCCGTTGCAAGTCCAAGCCAATGGGCTACGAATATTTCCAATCTCTTACAAACTTGCCTCAAACCATTGTTGGTTATTACACGTATTACTGTGACAATAAACTTTTTCATATACATGTTATCCACGATTTAACTTCCACTTCATTCGAAATTTGTCCAAAGGGAACCGTATTATGATGCCTTGTCTCTCTATGATCCGACAAAACAAACCTGGCAAATATTTGACCAATTTACACTTTCAGTACCCACGCTCGTTACTGCCGAAGAGAAGTGTAACACAGGTTGTGGATGCTCCTTCTGGCGCTGCTCAGCTATATACTAAGCGTGAATGAGATTTTAACTCTGCAGCGGAGTGTGCGCTGATATGAAACTTCCCGGCAGATTAAAACTGTGGCACCGACCGAGACTCGAACTCGGGACCTTTGCTCAGCTTGCCCGCGAAAGACAAAGGTCCCGAGTTCGTCTCTGTCGGTGCACACAGTTTAATCTACCAGGAAGTTTCATACTAAGCGTGGCTCAGAGCGGTGGATCAATAAATGTAAAAACTGCTGTAGGAAAGCTGTTGACAGGTTCCGCCGTTACGGTAGCCCCGTAGCTCCTGTCCTTTAAACGTAAGCAGCCTTATGTGCCTCTGCGGAGACCGCCTGCGCTGCAGGCAACCTGCAGCACACACCTCCTGTACAGGTTGTATCTGCATAGAAACCAAGGCGTCGCTATCGTCAACAACTTATACACAGGAACACACGAACAAGTTAAAGACTGCTCTGCTCTCTCCGATTTTATTCGTACTTACAGGAATCAGTTTCATAAAACAATGCGATACAGCTCTGGAAAATACTCGAAAAAACTTTGAAGTGTGTGTGTATCCTAGCGGTGGCAGATATAAGCGGTGATCAAAAAGTTTCCCTTCCAAGAGTCCAGAATACCATTGACGCACCATGTTGAAGATAGCCGTTTGGTAAAACGGCCTGCTGCGTGAAGAGGTCCGTAACTGCCTGCAAGCATAATCTCGGCTGTACAAGGCTTATTTAAAGGGACCTGTTGTTGTTGTGGTCTTCAGTCCAGAGACTGGTTTGATGCAGCTCTCCATGCTACTCTATCCTGTGCAAGCTTCTTCATCTCCTAGTACCTACTGCAACCTACATCCTTGTGAGTGTGTTTACTGAATTCATCTCTTGGTCACCCTCTACGAATTTTACCCTCCACACGGTCCTCCAATACTAAATTGGTGATCCCTTGGTGGTGGTGGTTAGTGTTTAACGTCCCGTCGACAACGAGGTCATTAGAGACGGAGCGCAAGCTCGGGTTACGGAAGGATTGGGAAGGAAATCGGCCGTGCCCTTTCAAAGGAACCATCCCGGCATTTGCCTGAAACGATTTAGGGAAATCACGGAAAACCTAAATCAGGATGTCCGGAGACGGGATTGAACCGTCGTCCTCCCGAATGCGAGTCCAGTGTGCTAGCCACTGCGCCACCTCGCTCGGTAGGTGATCCCTTGTTGCGTCAGAACATGTCCTACCAACCGATCCCTTCTTCTGGTCAAGTTGTGCCACAAGCTCCCCTTCTCCCCAATTCTATTCAACAGTTCCTCATTAGTTACGTGATCTACCCATCTAATCTTCAGCATTCTTCTGTAGCACCACATTTCGAAATCTTCTATTCTCTTCTTGTCTAAACTATTTATCGTCCTATGTTTCACTTCCATACATGGCTACACTCCATGCAAATACTTCCAGAAACGACTTCCTGACACTTAAATCAATACTCGATGTCAACAAATTTTTTCTTCTTCAGAAACGTTTTCCTTCCCATTCCCATTTTATATCCTCTCTACTTCGACCGTCATCAGTTATTTTGCGATATTCTCAGTAACGCTTGAGAAGTACGCGCTACTGCTTACACATTTTGCTGTCCCAATGGAGTGCTGTGGTTGTACGAAGTTAGCAGTAACTGCGCGTTCCAAACGTCGTGGCCTTGTGAGTACAAAATGGAAATGTGTAAGAATTGGCACTTTTTACGGACGCTTATGACAGCGCCCCACAGACCAGACGTGTTCGTCATCATGATGAGCGGTGTGTTGTTGCAGGAACGTGCCGGCGGCGTGCCAGTCGCTGAAGGAGGGCCGCTGGGAGCGCAGCAAGCTGGCCGGCTCGGAGCTCAGCGGCAAGACGCTGGCCGTGCTGGGGCTGGGCCGAATCGGCAGGGAGGTGGCGGCGCGCATGCGCGCCTTCGGCATGGCGGTGAGTGTGGCCCCGCCCCCTCCTCCCCACCACACAGGCCCGACCCCGCCCCCTGCCTACACTTCACTTCTAATTGGCTGTCGGGCCACTCCCATACAGCCGACACCAGTGGAGTCTACTACTGTGATGAGCCAAAACGTTACGACCACCTCCTTAATAGCCAGAATGAGATTTTCACTCTGCAGCGGAGTGTGTGCTGATACGAAACTTCCTGACAGATTAAAACCGGGACTCGATCTCGGGACCTTTGCCTTTCGCGGGCAAGTGCTCTACCATCTGAGCTACCCAAGCACGACTCACGGCCCGTCCTCACAGCTTTACTTCCACCCGAGTTCGAGTCTCGGTCCGGCACACAGTTTTAATCTGCCAGGAAGTCTCACCTCCTTAATAGCTTGTCTGTCCGTCTTTGGAACAAACTACATTCGGTACGAAATACCTCGCTCGTTCTCCTATAAGGGATGCAGTAGTTTCCAGCCGGTGTGGCCGAGTGGTTCTAGGCACTTCAGTCCAGAACCGCACTGCTGCTACGGTCGCAGGTTCGAATCCTGCGTCAGGTATCGATGTGTGCAATGTCCTTAGGTTAGGTTCAAGTAGTTCTAACAAGGGAACCTCCCCATCGCATCCCCCTCAGATTTAGTTATAAGTTGGCACAGTGGATAGGCCTTGAAACATTGAACACAGATCAATCGAGACAACAGGAAGAAGATGTGTGGAACTATGAAAAAATAAGCAAAATATACAAACTGAGTAGTCCATGCGCAAGATAGGCAGCATCAAGGACAGTGTAACCTCAGGAGCGCCGTGGTCCCGTGGTTAGCGTGAGCAGCTGTGGAATGAGAGGTCCTTCGTTCAAGTCTTCTCTCGAGTGAAGAGTTTACGTTCTTACTTTTTTCACAAAGTTATGATCTGTCCGTTCGTTCATTGACGTCTCTGTTCACTGTAATAAGTTTAGTGTCAGTGTTTTGCGACTGCACCGCAAAACCGTGCGATTAGTAGACGAAAGGACGTGCCTCTGCAATGGGAACCGAAAACATTTGATCGCAAGGTCATAGGTCAACCGATTCCTCCACAGGAAAACACGTCTGATATATTCTATACCACACTGGTGACGGCATGTGCGTCACATGACAGTAATATGTTGTCGACCCACCTAACTTGTACACTTGGCGAATGGGTAAAAAGATTCTTCTACTTTGCCCGATTTAGGTTTTCTTGTGGGCGTTATAATCACTCCCAAAAAAGTGATGAAAACATAAGAGTTTGCCACATAAACTGCAACAAATGAATGCAACAGTTTTACAGTCACACAGTTTTCCCTGTGCTCTGTCAAAACATATGTTTTTAACGTTTTCAAATTTTTCCGTGTGTAGACCGTCAAATCCTGCATATGTCCAAGCAAATCTGAACATGTCCTGGAATTTTGTAGAGCGAAGTTGATTATGTGTAAGTACCTGAACTTTCATAATTATCTGAAAATAAAAAATTAAAATTTTCACTCGAGGGAAGACTTGAACCAAGGACCTCTCTTTCCACAGCTGGTTACGCTAACCACAGGACCACTGCGGTCCTGAGCCCACATTATCCTTGATGTTGCATATCATACGCATGGATTACTCAGTTTGTATATTTTCCTTATTTTTTTCATAGTTCCACACAACTTCTTCCTATTTTCTTGATTGATCTGTGTTCATTGTTCCAAGGCCTATCCACTGTGCTAACTAAATCCGAGGGGGGTGCGATGGGGAGGTTCCCTTGTAAGTTGTAGGGGACTGATGACCTCAGATGGTAAGTCCCATAGTGCTCAGAGCCATTTGAACCCAGTCCATCACACTCTTTTAGTCCGTCAGGAAGTTTCAGTCTCTAGCGAAGTCCGATGTCATCATGAAGAATGTGAAATTCCAGAATGAAATTTTATTCTGCAGCGCAGTGTACACTGTTATGAAACTTCCCGACATATTAAAACTGTGTGCCGGACCGAGACTCGAACTCGGGATCTTTGCCTTTCGTGGGCAACTGCTCTACCATCTGAGCTACCGAAGCACGACTCACGCCCCGTCCTCACGCCTTTACTTCTGCCTGTATCTCGTCTACTACCTTCCAAACTTTTCCATGTGTCCGCAATATCTTTTCTTTCAGGAGTGCTAGTTCTGCAAGGTTCGCAGGAGAGCTTCTGTAAAGTTTGGAAGGTAGGAGACGAGGTACTGGCAGAAGTAAAGGTGTGAGGACGGGGCGTGAGTCGTGCTTCGGTAGCTCAGTTGGTAGAGCACTTGCCTGCGAAAGGCAAAGGTCCTGAGTTCGAGTCTCGGTCCGGCACACAGTTTTAATCTGCCGGAAGTTTCAATGTGAAACTGATCAAACCATATATCGAATGTTGATAAAAATAGCTCCATATTTAGCAATCATATACAATGGCTCCCTTATAGAAAGATCCGTATCTAAAGACTAGAAAGTTGCACAAGTCACACCAACACCCAAGAAAGGAAATGGGAGTCATCAGCTAAATTTCAGATCAACATCAGAAAACGATTTATTGACACACAATCAACAAGGAGTCAGAAAATATCGTTCAAATGGTTCAAATGGCTCTGAGCACTATGGGACTTAACTTGTGAGGTCATCAGTCCACTAGATCTCAGAACTACGTATACCTAACTAACCTAAGGACATCACACATACCAATTCCCGAGGCAGGGTTCGAACCTGGGATCGTAGTGGTCGCGCGGTTCCAGACTGTATAAAATATCGTTCTTGTGCAACTGAACTACCACTTTATTCTCACCAGGAGATGTCAAACTGATTCCATATTTTTAGATTTACAGAACAGAAGTCCCATAGTGCTCAGAGCCATTTCATCCGATAGTTTCTTGGTAGGTTAGTGAAGATACATTATGTATATTTTTAGATTTACAGAACAGAAGTCCCATAGTGCTCAGAGCCATTTGATGCGATAGTTTCTTGGTAGGTTAGTGAAGGTATACTATGTGAACAAAAGTATCCGGACACCCACAAAAACATACGTTTTTTATATCAGGCCACTACTGCCAGGTACTGTATATCACCGACGTCAGTAGTGAGTAGGCATCGTCAGAGAGCAGAATGGGTCGCTCCGCAGAACTCGCGGATTTCGAACGTGGTCAGGTGATTGGGTGTCACTTGTGTCATACGCGACATTTCCACACTCCTAAACATCCCTAGGTCCATGTTTCTGATGTGATAGTGAAGTGGAAACGTGAAGGGACACGTACACCACAAAAGCATACAGGTCAACCTCATCTGCTGACTGACAGAGACCGCCGACAGTTGAATTGGATCTTAATGCGCAATAGGCAGACTTGTATCCAGACAGGAATTCCAAACTGCATCAGGATCCATTGCTCCACTATGACAGGTGGGAGTTCAGAAAACTTGGATTTCGTGGTCGAGCGACTGCTCATAAGCCACACATCACGCCTGTAAATGCCAAACGACGCCTCGCTTGGTGTAACGAGCGTAAACATTGGACGATTGAACAATGGAAAAACGTTGTGTGGAGTGACGAATCACGGTACACGATGTGGCGATCCGATGGCAGGGTGTGGGTATGGCGAATGCCCCGTGAAACGCATCTGACAGTGTGTGTAGAGCGAACAGTAAAATTCAGAGGCGGTGGTGTTTCCATGGAGGGGGCTTGCACCCCTTGTTGTTTTTAGTGGCACTACCACAACAGAGGCCTACATTCATGTTTTAAGCACATTCTTGCTTCCCACTGTTGAAGGGCAATTCTGGGATGGTGATTGCATCTTTCAGCGTGATCGAGCACCTGTTCGTAAAGCTCGGTCTGTGGCGGAGTGGTTGCACAACAATAACATCCCTGTAATGGACTGGCCTGCACAGAGTCCTGACCTGAATCCTGCAGAACCCCTTTGGGATGTTTTGGAACGCCGACTTCATGCCAGGCCTCACCGACCGACATCGATAGCTTCCCTCAGTGCACCATCCGTGGATAATGGGCTGCCATTCCCCAAGAAACCTTCTAGCACCTGATTGAACGTATGCCTGCGAGAGTGGAAGCTGTCACCAAGGCTAAGGGTGTGCCAACACCATATTGAATTCCAGCATTACCGATGGAAAGAGCCACGAACTTCTAAGTCATTTTCAGCCAGGTGTTCGGATACTTTTGATCACATAGTGTGTGAGGCCATAGATGACTACGCACAGGCCACGTAATTCGCGTAAATAACGGGCCCTTGATTTTCGTACGCAGTGATGGCACCCAGTAGTGATCCAGATAAATGCTTGTTAAAAATTTTAAAATATGAAGTACATGGCTAGATTACAATATTTACGAAAGATGGACACAAAGTACCCTCACTGGTATTGCTAGCGTTAAGATAATTATCTGTAAAATTATAATACTAGTTGACTCGCACTATATTCAAGCCTTGTACAATAATAACACCAAAACTTATGCTGTTGTCCGTATACAGGGTGAGTTATCGCTGGATATATTTCTTAAACCACATCAAATACTGAAGAAACGATTCCACAGACCGAACGTGAGGAGAGGGGCTAGCGTAATTGTTTAATACAAACCATAAAAAAATGCACGGAAGTATGTTTTTTAACACAAACCTACGTTTTTTTTTCAAAATGGAACCCCGTTAGTTTTGTTAGCACATCTAGACATATAAACAAATACGTAATCAGTGTTGTCTGTTCCATTGTAAAATGTTAATTACATCCGGAGATATTGTAACATAAAGTTGACGCTTGACTACCACTCCTCCGCTGTTATATCGTGTAAATCGGAGAGCACCGAATTACGTAGGGATCCAAAGGGAACGGTGATGGACCTTAGGTACAGAAGAGACTGGAACAGCACATTACGTCCACATGCTAACACCTTTTTATTGGCCTTTTTCACTGACGCACATGTACATTACCATGAGGGGTGAGGTACACGTACACACGTGGTTTCTCTTTTCTATTACGGAGTGGAATAGAGTGTGTCCCGACATGTCAGGCCAATAGATGTTCAATGTGGTGGCCATCATTTGCTGCACACAATTGCAATCTCTGGCGTAATGAATGTCGTATACGCCGCAGTACATCTGGTGTAATGTCGCCGCAGGCTGCCACAATACGTTGTTTCATATCCTCTGGGGCTGTAGGCACATCACGGTACACATTTTTCTTTAACGTACCCCGCAGAAAGAAGTCCAGAGGTGTAAGATCAGGAGAACGGGCTTGCCAATTTATGCGTCCTCCACGTCGTATGAAACGCCCGTCCAACATCCTGTCAAGGGCCAGCCTAGTGTTAATTGCGGAATGTGCAGGTGCACCATCATGCTGATACCACATACGTCGACGCGTTTCCAGTGGGACATTTTCGAGCAACATTGGCAGATCATTCTGTAGAAACGCCATGTATGTTGCAGTGCTCTCCGATACACACGATCGAACAGCGGTAGAGTGGTACTCAAGCGTCAACTTTATGTTACAATATCTCCGGATGTAATTAACATTTTACAATGCAACAAACGGCGCTGATTACGTATTTGTTTATATATTCAGATGTGCTAACAACACTAACGGGGTTCCATTAAAGAAAACTTAGGTTTGTGTTAAAAAATACACTTCCGTGCATTTTTGTATGGTTTGTATTAACCAATTACACTAGCCCCTCACCTCACGTTTCGTCTGTGGAATCGATTCGTCAGTATTTGATGTGGCTTACGAAATATATCCAGCGGCAACGTTAGGTGATTCACCCTGTATTGTTATATCTACACTTTTTGAAAAA
This sequence comes from Schistocerca gregaria, assembly GCF_023897955.1. Lineage (NCBI taxonomy): Eukaryota > Metazoa > Arthropoda > Insecta > Orthoptera > Acrididae > Schistocerca > Schistocerca gregaria. The sequence goes on along the minus strand of NC_064930.1, from coordinate 58,231,263 downwards.
AACATAAACAGAATACCATACCTTAAACAAATGTTCATATGTGTGTGAAATCTTATGGGACTTAACTGGTAAGGTCATCAGTCCCTAAGCTTACACACTACTTAACCTAAATTATCCTAAGGACAAACACACAGACCTATGCCCGAGGGAGGACTCGAACCTCCGCTGGGACCAGCCGCACAGTTCATGACTCAGCACCTAGATCGCTCGGCTAACCCAGCGAGGCTGTAACGAATCAAAATCATCATACTTCACCGTGCCTCCCCACAGAACTCCCACTTTTTCCGTTCTCTCGCCCGTTCAGTGCAAGCCGGCCGGAGTGGCCGAGTGGTTCTAGGCGCTACAGTCTGGAACCACGCAACCGCTACGGTCGCAGGTTCGAATTCGACCTCGGGCATGGATGTGTGTGATGTCCTTAGGTTAGTTCCGTTTTAGTGGTTCTAAGCTCTAGGGGACTGATGACCTCAGAAGTTAAGTCCCTTAGTGCTCAGAGCTATTTTTCGCAGCTACAACCTTCTGATATGTTTCTACTAAACCCCTTCATTCGTTGCCCAGCACTGCGCCTCCAGTGACCAGAACTGGAATCATCCAACACGCGATTTGCGAATTTCTTATTCCATTTCAACCTCGTCAGTGCCGACCCGTATGGACTCCCGTACCTTGTGGCCAGCGCATCATTGGAAGTCCGAGTGTATTGCAATGGACTGGGTGCAGCAACACGTCAATTAATCGGGCTTATCCTTTCTTCCTCTGCTCCATTTTCAGTCTGGGCTCATGCATGTGTGGTAATGTTCCAAAACATCACTCGAGCAATTTGGCCACACCATGAAACTGGAAGCAGTGTTTCATGTTGCGAATAGCGGAAGATGGTATGTGAGCAGATGAGTGAAACTGACAGCACACATGTCTGTGTGTTGCAGACCATCGGCTTCGACCCTCTGGTGAGCGCCGAGGCGGCACAGCAGTTCGGTGTGGAGAAGCTGGAGCTGGAAGAGATCTGGCCACGCGCCGACTACATCACCGTGCACACACCACTCATTCCGCAGACCAGAAGTGAGTTTGTCACCATTGCCTCACGACTCATCACACCGTCTCCAGCACACAACACTGCCTTCTCAAATGTACCTCTACAGGTCACATGGAAACAGCTGTCATATGTATCACAAAAACATGACTCTTCTCCTGAGTAGAATTTTGTGCAACTTTTCTGCTACTGTCACACTTCACATAACAAAATTAATGTTGATCTGAGGGAATTACATTTTCCTTGAGACGGGGGTGGGAAACAGAATTCCTCCCCTCAATAATAATCAGATCCAGATTAATATTAAAAATTGTAGCTGCACTCTTTCATTTCTGATTTCCAGAAGTCATAGGCGCTTCAAGCTGAAATAACTGTTTAACATTAATAACATGACAAAAAATTGCCCCAGTAATGGTACTACCATATTGTATTCAACTAAGAACCTTTATTTGAACCATTATCATTTTAAGAATTATTATTGGGGCAAAAAATAGGAGGCTTAAATCAAATGTCTTTATGACAACTTCTAGCATACTCTTCAGTTAGACATTTAGGGTGAATAATCAGATCCATAACAGTCAGAGAAAACATCTGGGAACTATACTTTATTATTTATTCATTACTAAGACTAATGAAAGTCTTATTATTCAAGCAAATAAATTTATTCTTTCTAAATCTGATTTATTCAGCTAGAAACATAAGAACTGACATTAAATTCATAATATTTTTATCCCTACTATCTCTAGGTGGTTTACCACCATTTCTTGGATTCCTACCAAAATGTATTGTAATACAATCATTAACAGAAAACAACATAACAACCATTGTAACTATTATAGTCATACCAACTACAATTACACTTTATTATTATGCAATAATTATTAGATTCTCAGCTCTAATTATATCACATACCGAAAATTCATGATCTATAAAGATAAAGTCTCAAAAATCAAGAATTATTCTTCCTGTAACCGTAATTATTTCAACAATAGGATTGATTTCAGCATCAAACTTAATCTCATTTACTAAGGAATTAAGTTAATTAAACTAATAACTTTCAAAGTTATAATTAAAAGAATAATCTTTTAGGCCTTAGTGAAACTTTGCAGCCTAGAGCCATAATTGAATATAAGACCAAAGTATGGTAAGAGAGAAAATATCTCATAAGTAGGTTTATAGTCTACCACCTAAAATTCAGCCATATTACCGCGAAAATGACTATTCTCAACAAACCATGAGGACATTGGTACTTTATACTTTCTGTTTGGAGCGTGGGCAGGAATAGTAGGAACATCAATAAGAATACTTATTCGTGCTGAACTAGGTCAGCCAGGATCTCTAAATGGAGATGACCAAATTTATAATGTTATTATTACAGCCCACGCATTTTTAATAATTTTCTTCATAGTAATGCCCATTATAATTGGTGGACTTGGTAATTGACTGGTACCATTAATAATTGGTGCACCAGATATAGCATTTAAACGAATAAATAATATAAGTTTTTGATTACTACCACCCTCATTAACCCTTCTTCTTACATCTTCTATAGTAGATAACGGTGTTGGTACAGGATGAACAGTTGCTTTATCTTTGATAGAAGCTGAAGAAATGAATTAAAATTTCTGAAACAGCTGGGATTTGAACCCAGGTCACCTGCTTGGTAGGCAGACATGCTAGCCATTACCCCACTTTTTTTTATGATCTCATTTTGTTCGCTTTTGTTTGTTATATCTGCTCTGGGCGGACGTCGTCAGACATCCGTTTAAGTTCGTTGTTGATCCATTAGCTCAGTTTTTTTATTACAGAGGGCTGCTAACCCTCTGAGCGAACACGCTGAGCTACCGTGCTGGCTGTCCCACTGGAGCAGTGTAGTTCAGATACCTGCATGGGATACCCTAGTCCACTGCCCTTCCGACACAAACTTCAGGTCATGCCTTCAGCCTATTTTCCCCTTCTTAAATTCTCTTTATTGCCAAACTTATCTGGTATTGGAATAGCAACCCCACTTTGTACATGATGGAGAAATCCTGCCTGTGTCTCAAATGTAGGTTATCTATTGATCTGTAGAATTACATTTTCCTTGAGACATATGAGTCTCAGCTTTAGCTTCAATAAAGATAGGAGATGAAGAAATGAATTAAAATTCGTGACACAACTGCAACTTGAACCGAAGTCTCCTACCTACAAGGCAGATGTTCTAGCTGTCACACCCTTGCAGCAGTGTAGCTTATCAATCATAGATAGGTCACTTACATTTGAGCTACAGGCAGGACTTTCCCATTACATACAAGGCTGGAATGCTACTCCAATACCTGAGAGCCTCAGCAATACTGACGATTTACGAAGGGGAAAATAAACTGAAGGCACGACTGAATTGCTAGGGAGGGCATTGGAACAGGTGAGTCCCTGCAGCTTTGTCACCTACACTGTTATGGTGATGTTATAGCCAGCACATCAGCCTAGTATGGAGCAGACCTGGCTTCATGTCCCATGTGGAGTACGAATTTTAATTCATTTCTTCAGCTTTCATCATTTTCTAAAATTAATTGTGATTGTGAGGTGTAGGTCTTCATGGTGACAAAAATATCACCTTTTGAAGGACATCACTGTCAGCTGTGACTGTTTGAATAATTTCTTTATAAAACACACTGAATTTTTTTCCATTTAGCTATTTTAAAGCAGAACATAGAGAAAATTTAGTGTTTCAGACATGTCAAAAATTTAAATACATCAGTAATGTGTCATCATCACACTGTGTGAACATATGAAGTTCTTTGATGTCATTTAAGCAAAAGATGCAAACAATGTAAAACACTATGCCTATACATGAAATAAAAAGATAAAAGATATACATTTGTAGCACTTTCAAAAATTTGACATGTGCTAGACCATAGGATTTTCGCTGCACCGCCCTAGAAAAATGGCAGAATGGCCAAAAACGTGGATTTTGAAATCTATACAATTTTAGCAGCTAAATGTGACAATGATGTTTTTAAAAAAGTTTAAACTCAGCATGAACTACCACTAAGAAACACTGAAATGTGAATATAACCTGCGCAGTAGAGTTAATTTGAAATGCTAAATTTATTATGTAAGATGGACGTAAGACTTCACGACTGTCATTAATTGTGAACTACAAGTCAGAAAGTTAAAGTACACATAGTTATATTATAATTATTGTAGTCAACAGTTCCATGAAGTATCTTGATAGATAATATTTTCAAGGCTTAAAGTTACTTTTAGATACGTATATTGTGGAACATTTTTTTGTCAGTCAATACATTTGAAGTGCTGGTCCTATTACAATACAAATGTGTAAGGAGGCATCACTCACATAACTAATCCACTTTTCTGACAAAAAATATTTATATTTCTAATGTTATGTTGTGGCCTCTCCAAGTGAAATAACCTGGCTTACTATGGAATTTTAGAAATAGTTAAAGCATTAAGGTGATATAAGGATTACATTTCATATGGGATGCGTAACTGGTTGTTGTAAGTTATTATTTATTAACTCCATCAAATACTACACATTATGTTGCTGAAGTAACATTCTTTAATGCTTGCATGTTACAGATCTGATTAATGATGAAGTGCTCAGCAAATGCAAACGTGGTGTCCGCATCGTCAATGTCGCAAGAGGAGGGATCATCGATGAGAAGGCACTGCTGGTGGCTCTAAATGTAAGTAGCATACATCCACTCATATCCAACTCAATGGAAGCTGCAGAATGCAGTTCAGAACATACATGGTGAAAGTCTGTCTTTCCACTTTTTTCTCAGCTGGTATAGTCTGTTTATTGAAATTAGTGAGTTTGGTCACTTGTGTTATCTCAATGAATGCATATGGCACACATACAGAGTATACAAAGATATAGGAAAGATAGAAATCTAGAGGGTTCAAATGACTTTAAGCACTATGGGACTTAACATCTGAGGTCATCAGTTCCCTACGAACTACTTAAACCTAACTAACCTAAGGACATCACACACATCCATGCCTGAGGCAGGATTCGAACCTGTGACCGTAGCAGCAGAATGGTTCCATACTGAAGTGCCTAGAATGGCTCGGCCACAGCAGCCGGCAGTATAGAGGGCTATGTAGATAGAAATGAAGAGAAAAACAGAAATATATTGAGGTACATAGATACAGGTTAAGAAAAAGATACATTGGGTTATAAAAAAATAAAGAAATATGCAATGAAATAGTGAAAGATAAAAACATGACTAAATATAAAGAGAGTTATAGAGAGAAATATACAAAATATGGAGCAGTGTGAAACAACATTTAGAAATCTTAAGCAATGCACCAGTAGAATAGCATGAAACACTGATACACTGATAGAGATAAAGAGAAAAGTTGAAAACTGAGTGATACTCACAGAGGGATGGAGGGAAAAGTAAAAAGGAAAGAGATGTACAGGCAGAACTGAAGTGTAACTGAAAGATACTGAGAGATGGGCACTTGGAGATTGGGTGAATGATGGAAATGTAGAGAGGAAGATAGAAATGTAGAGTGATACATAAATAGAAATGAAGTGAAACACAGAGATATGGTGCTGTAGAGAGACAGAGATAAAGATGGAATTGTTGGGTGATATAGGAAATGAGGTAGAATCAGAGAGCAACAGACAGACAGAGTAAAAAAAGAAATAAAGTGATGTACAAAGTACCTTCACAATTTTATTTCACTCTACAGACAGAAATATATAGAAGAATATAGGGTGATGCACAGGTATAGGTAGGGAGATTGGGCCTTATAGGTGAGTAAAAGAAACAATGAAAATATATAATGAGCAATGGAAAAATTCTCTGTTCAGAAGCCACTCTAAGCCCTTGCCTTCATGTCAGTGCTTATATATTAGCATTGGAGTCATGCTGGGTTAGACACATGCTGCAGCAACTTACTCAAACGGTAACTTTTTGGTCGCCAATTATGTAAGTTGTACTTGTGGTCGCTCTGTGAAGTGAAAAATATGTGATCAGTGCTCATTCTCCCCTCACATCTTCCACAACAGGACTAGAGTAGTGTCACCTCCAGCTCTGTGGGAAGATGTCGGGTGGCCTCTGACTGAACCTCAGCCTCTATGTCACAGGACTCACCTTCAGTAGGAATGGGGGTTCACATCATTGTCCATTGTTCCCTGTGGGTTCCATGCGTTCACTGAAAATGAAAGTGCTGATTTGCTTCCCAGTGTGGGCTTGTAATCTGTCTCGAGTAAACTCGCCTCAAATTGACGTCGAGAACCTATTATTCTTCAAATTTTATAGGAGTGTATAGCGAGGAGCAGCAATGTCACTGGATGAGTTAATTCTACTGTAAGTATTCGAGTTGAGGAAATTAAAGAGGAGTTGGCATGTGACACTCCAGTACACTTTTTCTACGAATAAAAGATTGAGTAGTTACGTTGCCCTTGAAAATACACGAGGACAGATTCAGGCATTTACACTGTGCTGCATGGTATCAGTGGCTGTCATTCACCCAGCCAAGATTTGGCAGCCTTTTCACAGTTGGACACATTATTTCCTTAGGTCTCGCTATAAACTGCTGCAGAGAATTGTCTTAAGTAGAGTCCATACCAAAATTATGCTAGCCATCCAAGACGACAAGCCAGTTTCCGAACTTGTTGGAGCTGTGCAGCTAAGTGCTCGGTGTCACAATTTTCATTAAAGGCTTAAAAATATCGTAAGTATTTGTCGAATTAACTGCAGCATTAATGTGCTAGTCTGCTTTTTATATTGTCTTTGCTGGGTACGTCACGTATTACTTTGCTTCCCAGGTAATAGAATTCTTTCGCCTTTTCCACTTTTGGATTCCCAATTTTGATGTTAAGTTTATCAGTAATTACATTTGTGCTACTCTGCTACTTCATCTCTCCTCAGTTGACTCTCAATCCATAGTATATATTCATTAGGCTCTTTTTTTCCTTCTGCAAGTCCGCAATTCTTCCTCCTTTTCCTGAGGCTAGCAATGTTCTCACCGAATTTTATCATCGACAAAACCTTTACCCCAGAATTTTGATCCCCTCCTGCACCTTTCTTTTATTTCAGCCATCTCTGACATATAAGTTGAAAAGTAGAGGGAAAAAATATAACATAGTCTTATACCCTTTGTAGTCTGATCGCTTCATTCTGCCGCTTCCACTCTTGTTGTTCCCTCTCAGTTCTTATGCGTATTGTCTATTGAATGTCTTGCACCATTTCACATTGCCATCAAATTTTATTGGTTGACCAATCGTATGAATATGTCTCAGTTTTTCTCAGGTCTTTCTTCTATTATGAAACCTAACTCTAATTGACGTATCTATTATAAGATTTTAAACATGGCTGCAACAGCAACTGTTGAAATTCTTCATGATAAAGGATGACAGCCAAAAACAGTTGCAGGATAAAAATTTTATTAAAATTCTTGACCAAGGTTTCGGTACATATAAATGTACCTTCATCAGAAGTAAAAAATCTAAAATTACATCATGCAATGGAGATTAATATAACAATTGTGCCAAAGGCGTCGTCAATACTTAAGACATCATCTCCATTTGTACAACATAACTATGTGCACAGGGTCAAAGCGAAGTATCGATAGTTCATAGGCGAAGTAATGGTGCTAAACTGTTCGCTTTGACCCTGTGCCCATAGTCTTGTTGTACAAATGGAGATGATGTCTTAAGTATTGACGACACCTTTGGCACAATTGTTTTATTAATCTCCATTGCATGATGTAATTTTAGATTTTTTACTTCTGATGACGGTATATTTATATGTACTGAAACCTTGGTCAAGAATTTTAATAAATCTTTTTTCCTGCAACTGTTTTTGGCTGTCATCCTTTATCATGAAGTATCTATAATATCTACCTGTTTTTGTTTTAGAAGGTCGCTTGTGGAAGCACATAAAGAACACTGCATATAGTAACACTTCATGCCGGATGCCTAATAATGTGATGCTATTTTCCAGGACGGCCGCTGTGGTGGCGCTGCACTGGACGTGCTGACAGAGGAGCCGCCGCGCTCCGATTGGCTGCTGGAGCTGGTGCGTCACCCGCAGGTGGTGGCCACGCCCCACCTGGGAGCCAGCACCGCAGAGGCGCAGCGGCGCGTCGCCAGGGAGGCGGCCGAGCAGCTGGTGGCGCTCTCTGCCGCCGTGCCCGCCGCGCAGAGGGCCAGGTGAGTCGCAGCACGCCCGCCTGCTTCAGCTCTCCGTAAACCTGAGCAGACCTTCCAGTAGAACCGCAGGGGGCCTTGGAAGCAGCTGAGAATTACAACTGCACGAACTGCTGGGGGCTCTGAATGTGCCAGACACAAGCTCACGAGGCAGTACAGTAGTCACTGTGGTTGCTTTGGATTGCTGTAAGAGGTCATCATGGGACCATTCACTGCTGACTCGAGTGAAGACAATGAGGGGTGCATATTTGTGTGGGATTAGTGAAGTAATTGACAGACCACACAATGGCAGGAACAAACTGTCATGTACGGATATACTTACTGATCAGTCCAAAAAGTTTTGCGATTGAGTTACTAAATAGTTATTTAAATGAAGGCAAATTTTTACCATACTACATTTTCAAATTTCTCCTAGATACATACAGAGTCTTACCCTCATGCAGATAGTTCTGAAAATGTGTGGCTGTGAAATTTTTATAGCTATGAAAATACTTGTAAAATTTAAAGGGAAAACTTAGCTACAGATACGCTACATTCCAGTAAGGACATGAGCTTGTTAGTTAGTAACTAATGTAACAGTAAGGAGGTGAACTATTCATGTATGAATTATGCATATCTCAAATGTCCCTAGTTTTTGTTTTAAATCTTACAAGTACTTTTTAAAAAGTTCACAATCACAAATTTCCAGGACTGTCTGTATTGGGTTAGGAATCTACACAAGGCTGTGCGAAATTATTTCAAACTTTCTGATCTAATTTAGCAGGATGGTACATTTAAAATTCTTTCTCCTTTAAATAATTATATTCTCCTTTTAGTCTTGCGTGTTTGAAAATTATAATAGATTTCAAACATACTGATGAGATAATAATGGACATGGTAATTTTCGGGTTTATTTCAGTCTCTCCTCACCTGACCCAAGAAATGTAGTGCTTCCTCCTACATATATCTCATGAAAAGACATGAAACTAAAAGTTAAGGGATGTTTGTGCTCACACAGAGATTTACCAGCAATACTGCTTCCTGCAAGACATTTGTGACTGGAACAGGAAAAGGGGGAAAGGGTAGAGATACACAAAGTAGCTTCTGACATATACCAGAAAAGAAAATGAGTTAATCTAGCAGTCACCCAGTTCTGAGCTGTACTGTAAGTTTCACATATTGGAAGTTTCACCTCTCTAGCTCACTGTGAAATGAGTGTGGTAAACAAAGTATTCTCCGATACACACCAGATGATAAAGCGAGTTAATATTGCGTTGTCACCAAGCACTGAGCAGTAAAGTGAAATTTGTACCGAAGACACAGACAAATAAAAAGGAAATATCCATCTTATCTTCCCGCTGTCTCTGCTCATCCCTGCCTGTCATCTCGGATGCCGCCTGTAACATATTCTAATCCTACCCACACAACATGTTGCTGTCGCAGGACAGCCAACATGTCAGGCATCACCAAACTTTTTCAAACCTACCCTTATCCCTACCAAAAATGCTGACAAAAAAGCAGTTTAATGTTGCATTGTCATCCAGTTCTGAGTTACATTTAAAATTTCAATCCTTTAATTCAGCAGAAAGTTAACTTAAAATCAATTACAAAATTTTTACCAAGCAGATTTACAAGACATGGACTTAATAAAAACATGGCAAAAATGAAACAAATTAACATGCTTGTTTTGATGCTTCATGTGTTCTACATACCCCAGCCCTGACAGGAGTACAATATGCAGAATGTTCATACAGCTACATGAAACTGCCACCAAGATCCCATGTCAAGATGTTGTTCAACATGCAGGGCACATTCACACTTTTTTCGATCTTGATGAGCCACCTGCATTTTGTCATATTGTATTAGGCTGTGGAACTATCTCTTTAATTATTTTTATTAAACACAGGCCTACAGAATTTTCCCTGATGGAGACAACCTATTCATTTATTACCCACAATATACAAGGCCAACAGTATGTGACTACTATACATTGACAACATGACTTCCAATAATTAACACAAAACAGAGAGTCTGAATTTTAAGAAATCCTAACAATAATACAAATCGAAAAAACATGAAATTAAAGAAATAGGAAACTACCTCCAACTCTGTTAATTTCCTAAACTTATTTCAATCACGAATCCCAACAGTGCAATCCCCATTCTTTTTCATAAGTCACTTACCTCATAGAAAATCTTCATAACACATACTACAGCAATTACAGCAAGTAGCAACTACGGCTAGCTACATAAAAAGATTCTAACTACTAGAGGCTCTAACTACTAGGAGGCAGACGGTTAGCAAACGAAAGATTTTGTTGAAGAGCAAACAATGTATTTACAAAATTTTACCTTATTCATTTGACATACAGTTCCAATAAGTATATAGTTGTCAATAATTCCACTGCCCAAACAATATCAGCCAAACATCTATTCTCATACATTTCCTTGTGTATTTTCTTATAAACACTTCATTTCACCTCACTTTACAATGCATGTCCTACCAACACAGAGTCGCCACTAAAAATATTATGTCCATACAGTTTCCTATCCGCTCAGTAACTGCTAGTCCATCCAACCAGAGAATCTCTCGACGAGGGCACTGAGGGCTGTCAGCAAATATTAAAGCAGTCTGTAGCGCTGCCAACATACGAACAGGCTACTTACAGCTGGTACTGATGTCACCAAGTCTCATCATCTGTGATGATTTTCTCAAAAAAAGAGTTGTCTGCGATTTTCATTTCAATGAAGTCACAGCAGTTGTCCATTCATCATCTTTTACTGGGCTGTCGAGGTGTGCGGGAGAAAGTTTGGATGCACTTTTCTCTTCTTTGAAACTCGAGTTAGAGGCCCTTGGCTCCACTGCTGTTTGTGACACTACAGTGTTAACACCCTATGGACCCATGACTTATTGGTGTACCAGCGTGGCATGTCCTGTGGGTCTACAAGGAATGGTGTACCACCCACAGCCATGTAACAAACCACAAAAACTGTGCCCGTAAAAGGATCTCAGCTGACAGGGAGGGAGACAAGTGTCACACATTGTCAATGGTTTCAAATCCGACAGGAATTACTGTTGTCTATGACTGGAAGAAAACCTCAAGTGAGTGAACGTAGTGAAAGAGGAAGCACATAATGCACATCTGAATTGGGCACAACGCCAAAGGCCATTGGTCACAGTGGCACTTGATTCTGCCATCAACACAGAAACTAGGCAACAGCTGACTGGAGATGTGTGATGTAGTCTGAGGAGTCACGATTTTGGCTCTTTTCAGATGTTGCAACGTGTTGAGCACACTGATGGTCCAGTGAAATGTTTAAATCACAGTATAAGTAAGGTGCAACTCAGGGCAGAGCTACTGCTGTGGCGTTCCACTGGATTCCACATTAAACAATATGTCCCCTTTCTCCAGATGGATAACTGGGGCATTCAGGGTCACACAAGTCACTGTAGTGGCATCCAGTAGAAAGACTCACACTAACCCATTGAACCATGCGAGATTACTGCTCATAGGGCTGATATTTTTGCCATGACTTGGCAATACTCATTTGAGACACCATGAACACCAATTACAATGTTTGTTTCAACATTTCTGGCTTCTCCTCTTTTTTAAATCTTCTTAATGAATGTGTAGTAGACACCCTCACCTTCCAAGATAGCAACAGCCATATTGACAGGGCTGCATGCATACATTCCTGGTTTGACGTAGACCCAGGGTGTTCCATCATCTGGGCTGTCCCGCTAAATCACTTGATCTTAATCCAAAAGAAAATGGCTTGTAGTATCTGACACTGCAATTTAAATATGGCACTATCCGGTAGCCTGACAGGTGCTAATCGTCGGCTACATAAACACTTTAGTACAAATACTACTAGGTCTGTGAGAAGTGGCTGAGAACCTGCAGCAATCTAAGTTCCTTTTTATAATTTGGGGGGCCCGCACTGACAGCCACCTGATTTTGTTGCTTCCGCTGTTGCGCAGGTTCCAGCTGACAGGTGTCGTGAACGCTCCCGCGCTGTCTGCATCGCTGGACGAGGGGAACCAGCCCTGGCTCCAGCTGGCGAAGGAGCTGGGCTCACTGGCCGCCCGTCTGGTCCAGGGTTCGCTGCCCGGGACAGCCATCAACGTCACAGCCTCTGGTAAGACCATCACAACCACTGCTGAGCGGTCTCGTCTTACAGGTTGTAACAGCGCCTTGGTGATACTGAGGAGTTGTCCGTTTGCTGTACAACTTTCCTAAAATGTTATGCAACTCTGATGTATGACACTATTTTTAAAGCTGTATTGTCTATTCGTTGACTGTGAGTCACAAATACAAATACGTTTCTTCAGAGACCACTACTACTCACAATTATTTGTTGATTCACTTAATTAATTAATGAAATAACATGTTTCGATGCACAAACTTCATCTACAGGTTACAATGGCAACACAAAAAATTAAATATAAGTACACATATATACTAAATAGGCTTTCTACAGTCTTGGTTAGCGGGTTTAAAAGGGGGGGGGGGGTGGGGGGGAAGGGACTACAGTCTTGGCAAGTGGCAAGTTCATATCAAATGGCTGTCTTCTTGTGGTGAGTTCAGTTACATCTATTTCTGCAGCCTCTTGGATCTTGTTAATGACAGTTTATACACATGCAAAGGACACACAAGACACATCATCATGATCAAATACTGCACAGTTGATAGTGCTTTTCCAAGAAAATGACATAATGTGATACTGAGAGTCTGAAATCATGATGGTACGTTTACTACAATTATTTTGTCACTGATCACCATTTTTGGTTACTTCCAAAGAGGCTATAGATACCATCATAGGTATAACAAAATCCTTCACTTCTTTAGCAAATGTGTAACAACTTCTTATGTTACTTGTTTGTTTGAATATATACACAGCTTTCAGTTTTCAGTCACAATTCCTATTGATTTTGTTGTTAGAGCACAACATGTTATTCACAATTTGCCAAATTTTTTTGCTGATTTAGTTTACTTGTCAGCAAAGTCCAGGTCTTTTCAGATTCATTAGTTTCAATCTATGTTTTTCTTCTTCTGTGAACAAGAAATAACTATTGTCTATCTTTTATCTCACTTTGAAATTTGCTTGTTGGATCTCTTTCTATATTGACAGTATTACTTTCCATGAAAAATATCTGATCTTTTGCCTATGTACTCGTCATCATGTATCAGAACACCCACACTGTACTTGTGACGCATACTTACTACGACTTTTTGATTTTCAGCTTGTTTAAGTTATTGGCTTAATTCTGTTCAATACTTTTGTTTGACCACATTTTCATTGAGAGCCCTTTGAACCTTCCTTTTTTGACTGGACTACAGTCATAATTTTCTGAGACTCATTTACTATAGTGGCATCAACTTAAGAAATGGTTTTATTGAGTACATTAGTATCAATCACTGGCTGAATATTGAAATGTAAGCCTTTGTGTCATAATGTAAAGGCAATCTTGTTTGGCTGTGATGAAAGTTATTGTTTGAAATAAACAGCATGCAGAAATTAATCACTGATTCACTGCATCATACCATTCATATTATTCATCTCCAGGGTTGCGAATGGCACTAAGAAAATAAAGTCATACATTTGAATTTCTGTTGTCATGCCACAAGGAAAGAAAAACTATAGGTATTTACCTCTGGTAGAAATATTTATATTTTCTTGTGTAATTTTCATGTACACCCATACTACGTGTTTAAATAAGTGCGCTTGATGTTACACAACACACTAGTTAATATCTGTTTCATCTGGATGTATATTACTCTTCTAATTCCTCACCAAATTTCTTGCCACTTATTTTTTGGCTGTACTTCACTCAATTAGGAATAAAAAATAGCTAGTATGCTGAATGATGTGGAACTCGTGGTGAGTGAAGCCTTGTGTAATGTCGGCAGGCCCTGGTAGTGAGCGGCTGACCTTCGTTGCCACGGCAGCTGTTACTGGTTTGCTGTCTGGGCGCACACCAAATGGGTTGAACCTGGTCAATGCCCCAGCACTGGCGCGCGACATGGGTGTCACAGTGACATCTGAGAAGGCCTCTGCTGGCAGCCAGGGAGACGACACCACAGTCACTGTCAAAATCCAGCAGGCCAGCGGGGAGGTGCACGCCGTCACTGGTGAGTCTCCCTCTCCTCACTCTGCTTTACTGTCTGCTTTCTGCACAGTTTCATTCAACTGCACATCTCTTCACTTCTCCCGTGCATCACTCCTCTCTTCACTTCCATCACCTCACAACATTGTTTCTTATTTCCTCCTTTTCTCATCTTTCTTCCATATTTTCTTGTATTTTTTGGTTTCTCCTACACAACTCAAACTTCCTCTATAGTCTTTCCTACTTCCTCCACAACTGCATTGAATTCCATACCTGTTCACTTCTGCCATGCACCCTGTTTCTACTGAGTGAGTGGACTCTGCTTACATCATTATTCCTTATTTCCTCTGAATCTATCAGTGTTTGTTTTCTTCCTCAGTCCGCGAGCTCATCTTCCCACTTTCTTTGTCATTTCAGTCAACTGCACATGTGTTCACTTCTCCCATACATCCCTGCTCTCTTCTTACAAAATTTTTACTTAGTTTCTTACTTCCCACCAGTTTCTGGTTTATTTCATGCTGCCTTACCTAACTCTACTCTCCTTCGTAATTCCTTCACCATTTCATGCATCTGCATGCATCTTTACTTCTCCCATACGTGCCATCTCTCTTTATTGGGATCTGCTTAGAACATCCCACTTTACTTCCCTGAGTCTGCCACTTTTTTCTCCTACTTACTTCACCTAAATCAACTCTACTTTCTTCTTCCTTCACCATTTCATCAAACTGCACATCCATTCACTCCTCCCTTGCACTATTCTTTCTTTAGTGGGACTTCCTTTACAGATTACCCTGTCATTTCCTTTGAATGTACCTCTTTTCAGTTTTTATTGCTCCATCATTCCATCAGCATTTGTATATCCACTTACCAGTTGTTGAACACTGAATAGCATGTGGTAGACTTCGTTTCCTGTTACCCATATTTTTCATGTGTTGCACAAGGCAATCTGATCCATACAGCCAGCTCTGAAAAGTTAAAACAGTGCACAGCGAGGGAACTCAAACACATGACATTCATGGGTAGCATTCCTGAATTCACTGAAAGCTTGTAGATTCTATCAGCTTCTCACTAAAGCTTCAGAGGTCAAAAAAAATTTCTAACCATGATATAATTAACTAAACAGTTGATATGAAGGGCTGATTTCAATAGTGGTACAAGTCCATTACCTCCACTTTTCTGTCTATAATGCCTTTGACATTAATGGTCCAAACAAACAGAAAGAAAGGTTCATCTCTAGCGAGAAGCTGTATGCTTGAATATTTCTGGTATCTCAACTGCAGATTTTTCAGCGCTCATTTAACTTTAGGACTCTGTATCTCACAGTGAACAAAAATGGACTTGTACCACTACTGAAATAAGCCCTTCATATATGCAGCTGAAATGTTAACTCACAATTGAGGTATCCAACAAGATTGCACCTTCCACTTATTTGATTCAAAAGCAAATACTCAGTAGATAGTATCAAGTGATAACATTGCCACCTGTATCACAGTTATAGGTATTTTCACTTGAGTTTACTTATTGATGATGTCCTTTCTCTCCTTCTTATATGTCAGCAAATTCTCATTGTCCTTCGCTCTATCTCTTTATTCTCTGTCTTTTCTTCCATCAAAATGTTGCACTGGTTGTATTGCTACTCCTCTTTTTTATTTATATTTTCTCTCTTCTGATGCTAGACTCTTTGTTACTATAACATTCCTATTTTCATTCCACTTCTTTCTCCATTTATGTTCTACATCAGCCTCATTCATCATTCCATGGCATCCTAATTTCTCTTCAGCCTCATGTTGCCTTCTTCACTCTGCTTTGACTTATACCTTCATATCATGAATTTCTGATCCTGCTTCCTACACTGCTTACTCTTATTGAGCTCTCTCTGATTCTTCATATCTCCTAATTTTAGTTCTATTGCTCCTCCTGCTTTGTTTCTTGCATGTTCCTTCTTGAGTCTTCTCCTTTTTGTCTACAAATTCTTGTAATTGTTTTCCTCAGCCTTTGTTATCTCCTTATTCTTGAAATTAGACTTTCTCTTTCTTCTCATTTTGTCACTGTCCTTAGATTTGACATCATCAGCTTTTGCTCCTCCTCAGGTTTATTGCTCATCCTTGAATCTTCAATATTCTTCTCTAGCTTGAAGTTCCCAGATTCCTTCTCATTTCTCTTCTGCTCTTTTAAATCCTATGTCTTTCTCTGAGTTTATATAGTTTCTCTTTGTGCATGTCTTTGTTTCTCTATCCTCCTCATAAATTCCCCTCTATCATGCAATATATGTTCCTTCCTTCCTTCCTCTATAGCTCTCATTGTTTCTGCTCAGCTCCCTCTCATTCTGCAACTCTCTTCTTTTCTACACTCTTTATACCTTTTTATTTTTATCTTCTTGATGTTGAAAGTCTTGGTAAATAAAATTACCACAGCTGATAAATGTGTTCTCCATTACTTTTTATCACCACATTGAGAAGTTCACTCATGATATACAATGTAAACTCATCTGGATAAATGTAGTGGTGGATACTTTCACTGAGGTATGGCTGTAACTGTGATGCAAGAGGTTCACTCATAGTATACAACAAGAACTCATCCAGATCAGTGCAGCAGTGCACACTTTGAAACTGGTTTGGCTGTGACTGTGATACCATCACATGTGACAGCTTACACACAATTAAATATGATTCATACATAGGTTACACATTTCGAAAATTCTATGAATGTTGAAAGTTAGTAAAGGAGCCACTTGTTGTCAAAGTAGTTCTCCCTCCATCTATAATTCCTTTGCTAAGTAATTCTGTCAAAGACAGCAAAGGACTTGGAAGAGCAGTTGAACGGAATGGACAGTGTCTTGAAAGGAGGATATGAGATGAACATCAACAAAAGCAAAACGTGGATAATGGAATGTAGTCGAATTAAGTCGGTTGATGCTGAGGGAATTAGATTAGGAAATGGGACACTTAAAGAAGTAACGGAGTTCTGCTATTTGGGGAGCAAAATAACTGATGATGGCTGAAGTAGAGAGGATATAAAATGTAGACTGGCAATGGAAAGGAAAGCGTTTCTGAAGAAGAGAAATTTGCTAACATCGAGTATAGATTTAACTGTCAGGAAGTTGTTTCTGAAAATATTTGTACGGAGTGCAGCCATGTATGGAAGTGAAACATGGACGATAACTAGTATGGACAAGAAGAGAATAGAAGTTTTTGAAGTGTGGTGCTACAGAAGAATTCTGAAGATTTAGATGGGTAGACCATATAACTAATGAGGAAGTATTGAATAGGATTGGGGAGAAGAGAATTTTGTGGCACAACTGGACATGAAGAAGGGACCGGTTGGTAGGACATGTTCTGAGGCATCAAGGGATCACCAATTTAGTATTGGAGGGCAGCGTAGAGGGTAAAAATCGTAGAGGGAGACCAAGAGATGAATACACTAAGCAGATTCAGAAGGATGTAGGTTGCAGTAAGTACTGGGAGATGGAGCAGCTTGCACAGGATAGAGCAGCATGGAGAGCTGCATCAAATAAGTCTCACGACTGAAGACCACAGCAACGACAAGACAGGTACTGATGCCACTTCTACACATGACAATTGGTGCCGGTGTACTTCCAGGTACGGTCCGTGCTGACAACCGGCCCCTCTTGCTCTCTGTCGATGGCTGCGTCTTCGACGGTGGCATTGCCCTCGGTGGGGGCGCACCTCTGCGCCTGTTCCGTGCCGCCTCTGCCGCCTCAGCACTTGGAGCTGTGTTGGGGGCGCTGGCCTCTGCCTCCGCTTCCATCACCGGTGTGTCTGTAGCCGCCCCTGTCGTGGAGCCGGCCAAAGGCCAACCTGCCGACTCTCACGCCTGGATCGCTGTGCGCACCACGCAGCGCGTCGAGACCCGTGTTAACATCCCGGGTGTCGTCGACGTCTGAAGATTCACTTGTGCTGCTTTGGCCGATTTGTGAAGCTACTGTGCCCAGCAGAACTCGACTTGTGTCTTCAGCATTCATCTCACTGGTCGAAGTGTGTTTCGTAACCTTCTGGTGCTCTGAAACTGTATAAGGAATGAAATTTGGAAATGAACTGCCATCAGTCAGCTCTTAGCTGATTATCAACTGTTGCCCAGTTACTTTTTTTTTTTTTTAAGTCACCTTGTTCTTACTCCCTACCACACCAGTGGGGCACCCAGTATCCTTTGCAGGTGGCACTAATACCTCTTATTTGCTAGGTGGGTGTATCTTCAGATTGGATGTGATGTGTTGAAGTTACTCCACACACCCAAACAGTCCACATTACACATCATCCTTTTCCTTCCCTCAGCTCTCACCATGACTCCTATTGGTCAAAGGTCATCAAGACTGTCAACAATTGTTCTAATAACAGAATACTGTGGATTATGTACGATTATAGCTCACTTTCTATTATTTTTGTGTGTAACTCCTGTCCCGTCCCAGCCCATCCTAATTTTAAGTGCGATACAGGTGTCTTACCCCAGCATGGTATTTTTCCCACATAATAAACCATATTTCTACCACATTTAGTTGAAGTTGCTGGTGATGTTCCAGATTTGTGCCACCACATATGCTAGGAGAATATTACCACCATGACAGTTCTCTCCTTAGTCATATGTCTCTCACATATTGAAATATCTCCAGGCATTTCAGAAGCATGCTGAGCACCCACTTCATATATATATATATATATATATATATATATATATATATATATATATATATATATATATATATATATATATATATATTTTTTTTTTTTTGAAGTATTCACTGAGACTAGGCACCGATGTTTACCTCTCCTTGTAGTAAAACAATGAGTAAGTTTCAGTAAAAACTTGTTACCCCCTATTTTTCACCAGATTTGATAGTATAACATGCATCTAGCTGACTGGCCAAAACTTTTCATTCTTACCCAATAAAGCCTTAATGTTTCAGACAACTATTTAAAAGAAAAAGTGAACAGTACATTAATTTATTTAACTGATTGCAGATTGCAACAATAGTGCATGGTAAAAAGGAAAAGGAAGTACATTAATTTATTAAACTGATTGCAGATTGCAACAATAATGCATGGCAAAAAGAAAAAAATCATATAAATACTGGTGCATTCCAACCAATTTCAAATGAAATGTTCTCACAGTATTAGAAATAAGACTTCCTACCATATTGTGCTGTAATTTAACGTGCAATGAAATCTGATTCATAAAATTAGCTTTATGAAAACTTGAAGTTTTTAGCTTCTACTTCAATTTTTCTGTGAGCTCTAACATATATTTTCGTAATGTATTTTTAATATTTTGAATTGCAAATTTTTGTTTAAGAGAAAGCGTTTGACTGATACAATGATTTTTGTGGTGTGTTGTAATCAATGGCTGTGATATTCATGTACTGTGAAGGTAAAGACTTTGCTTGAACAATGACATTTTGTGGATCTAATTTCATCATGAAATAAAAAAAAAATAATTTAATACAGAAAAAGTTATAAGATTGGAAAATATGAACTGATAATGCCAAAGAAGCATAGTCCAACACAGGAGAAATTACCAGTTATTCTACAGGCTGAGTTCTCTGTATTTAATCATGTCTATCTTAATCATAGAAGTGAAATTCATTCTGTCTGGTGACATCACATACATTGTGCAAAAATTGTGTTTATATCAGGAAACCACACATCTTAGGATTAGAACAGAAATTTATTATCCATGTTTCTTAAAGTCCAAAATTTGATTAAATTATATTTGTTAATAAACTATACATCAAATTTTCTGTATAAAAGCTCAAAAAGAAGATGAAAAACTGACAAAAATGGTCTATTAGGAAGAAGGCCAACTTTTTGTTTATCTATTAAATGTGTCTCTAAGTATACTATCTGTCTGTCCACATCTACATACAGTGAGATTTAATGGTAATTTCTTTATATTAATGTTTAATGTACCACATACTAGTAGACTATGATTTGATCAATATTCATTTATTTTTAGCATTGCATCACCCTAAATATTGCTGTAGTTGTTACAGCAGCATATGTTAGTTCTGTGGTGAAATGCATAAAGCTTAACAGCCTATGGTTGTGGCAATATTTCTTTCAAGACTGTAGTTCACATTTTTGTCTTGATAGTCTTAATAACTGTAATTTTTTGTACCTATATCTTCCCTTATTTAAAAACAAATGCCATTGCATTCTTTCATTTTACATTATTAGAATTATAAAGAAAATAATTGAATACATCAGAAGATAGTTTTTTTACTGTAATAGTGTAATTTTTCTGTATGAGAAAAGCGCTGTGTATAAAATAAAAATGAAAGATTTTAAAAATCAGTTATTTCTCAATCCATTACCATCCTGACACAAACCCAATCTTCCCATAAATTAGTTTCAAGACTACATTACTTAGTGGTCATTGTTAAGTCAGTTAAATTTCTGGGAAATAGAAGTTCTGTTATAAAATATCAGATATTTCACTGACAATGAACATATTTAACAAATTCTCATTGGTGATGATGTGAGGGTAATTCTTTTCTATACCTTTTCTACTATATATTAATTACACTGTTTTCTAGATTTTTACAATAAAATAATATATAATACTTAATGGTATCAGAACTTTTATTAACAAATTACTTTTCAATAAATTGTTTCCATGTTTCCAGTTAGCATATAAAATCATTAATTTGTTTTACTTTTATACAGAAGAAAGATGTTTATATCAAATCACTCAGTTTCTCACTGCCAGGGAACTTGTTTTACTGGTGCCATAGATTTTGTGTGACGTACCACATGAGGCTTATGTAAGCAGACTTACTAACTGCAGGTAGATAGGAAAGTCATAAACTATCAAAAATAGACTTTATTTTAAATAAAAGACTCAGGATAGATCCTCCAGTGCAGAATCAATTTATTTTCAATCATTTCAAAGAAAGTAATCCAAATGTTAGTTAAGCAATGTAATAAAATTGGTACTTAAAACCGTGACTCAATATTTGTAATAGTTCAGTATCTCTTCATTTGAAATGGTGAATAAGGATTTCCAGAATTAAATCTGACATAAAATAGCTAAACAGAAAAAAAGAGAGAAGAATGTTCAGTCACATTCATTGCCATAGAAAGATGTATAAGTTGTCTGAAGTTTAAAATGAACTGTAAAACTATTAATTGTAGACCAGACAGTGTTGGTTTAACTCCAACTTGATTATCCATATATAAACACTTATCACTAATGCACAATAATGATAAAGGCTAGAGATACCAGCACCAACTTATCCACAATGTTAACAGTGTCTTAATTAATATAAAATCAGCAAAACATTTTCTTCATCTCACTATTGCAAAAGATTTGTCATAAATTCTCTACCTGTTCAGAAGTGATTTTCCATATCCTAATTACAGAAGTTTTAAAGCACATTTTTATTAATAATAATTATGTATGTAGCTTACATGAAAGTGTTTGTACAGAGATTTGTATATGAACATAAGATTTAAGTACATTTGAACCAAATTTTTTGAGACTGGTTCATTAGAAAAAAATGGTTTATTTTTGATACTACAGAAGTAATCCAAACTTTTCTTGTGAATATAAGTTACATCAGTCAAACACATTATGTTACAAAATGCTATATGTCTAAAAAAAATTGTGATGTTTCGCTGTTCTGCATTTCCAAAAAGATATATGATTAGTTTATAGAGAGCTATTTGTCTTCCTTCTAGAATTAATGTTCCCAAAAAAATACTTGTAGACTGGGAAAGAAAGGACAGGTCCTGATCACACATACTGCAATAATGATACTGTCAGTTGAAAATTAATATTACTATCATTCTAGTTGAGCCACAAAAATTAGTGGACTTGCCTAGCAACTCAACAAGCAGCACATTTTTTTGTGTTTAAGTCTGTGAATAGCCAGCAGTAGATTTCGCAAAATGGACAAACTTAATAACAGTGGAACAATAACAAACAATGGATTTGTTGCTGTCATTGGCCATATGCCATTCCTTGCTGAACTGTTAAATGCAGAATTTTAGTAAATCAAACCACAACAAAGTGCTACTGCCACGTGCAGATTTCAGTAAGCTGGGAAAATGAATAGAAACACGGGGGACAGTATGAGTCTGACACCAACCATAAGAAACTGCAGGAACTATTTTTCAAGTAATAAAGCGGTTAATGTGAGTGTGTGTGTACATTCGTGGCCGAGTGTATATTATTCACAATTACCAAACGATGTTACCCATTATTGGTGTTTGTATCAGTTTGACATAACGAGAACATCAGTAGCAATTTATCATTGAACACCCAGTTGCCTGCTTTGTTTTGCTTCAGGGTCTGAGCACTATGGGACTTAACATCTATGGTCATCAGTTCTAGGACTTAGAACTACTTAAACCTAGCTAACCTAAGGACATCACACAACACCCAGTCATCCCTGACCCTACCAGGAATTGAACCCGGGTGCGGGAAGTGAGAACACTACCGCACGACCACGAGCTGCGGACTTTGCTTCAGGTTCTTCTCTCACAGATACATAACGCCTCTTAGGCATTACAAGGAACTACTAAGCAGACGAAAAGCTTGGCACAAAGCCTACCTGCATTGGATGTGCATTGTACCAGCACGATTACCAACCCAAAAGACCCATTGTCTCCATCTTCATGGTGTGCTGCTGTTTTCATCAGGAGTTGCCTTCTAGTTTTCCCTTATCCACCAACTCTTTCAGTATTGCTTCCCTCTCTTGTAATTCCTTGCCTTCCCAGCGCCTCACCTTCAAATCGGCAAAGAACGTGAAACAGACATCACTTATTACGTCACGGTCTATCCCTCACACGTGACATATGTGATCATATTGGTACAGTTGTACGTGAGCTGTATTTCACAAGAAAGTCTGAACTGGCTGTAAGTGCACTGCTGGCTGCTAAAACTGCACTACCGTGACGTCAACGTACAACAAACAGCAGACTGGCATGAAGTGTACGACTTGCTTGGAGGTGCTGTTGATTAGCATTTCGGTGCAGCAACACAGGGCAGGTAAGAGTGATGTCATTCACGTTCCCTATTCAGCCTGATTCAGCTGCCCCTGACAGTGTCATTTTATGCAAACTGCAATGTTCTACCTTCCTTTCAAAAACCACATGCAAGATCTCCTATTCTCTCATTCACTATGTGAGAACTATTGGTGCTACAGAATGTAGTCAACATGACATTATTGTATGAAATTTTGTACTCAGTTGTGTTTCCGCTAGAGGCAGTACTTTTACAGTTATTTAATTACAATATTTTCAATCATACTCAAGCAATATGGTACAATTAGTAAAAACAAACTATTAAAAGTCAACACCCAGGAACATAAAGAGAGGAATTCTGCAAGGCTCAGTGCTTGGCCCTTTCCTGTTCATTGTTTACATCAATGACTTCTCAAATTATATGCCATGCAACAATGTAGTGTATGCTGATGATATGACACCAATAACAGATGGAGAGAGTCTGAAAGATGTCATAGAATACAACTGAAATGAGCAGTGACTGGTGCAGAGCCAAACTTTTATCAATAAACAAATAGAACACAAAAAATGTCAAGTTACTAGGTTTGCATATAGATCAAAAACTTACATGGGACAGACACACAGCCGGCCGGGGTGGCCGAGCGGTTCTAGGCGCTACAGACTGGAACTACGTGATTGCTGCAGTCGCAGGTTCGAATCCTGCCTCGGGCATGGATGTGTGTGATGTCCTTAGATTAGTTAGGTTTACGTAGTTCTAAGTTCTAGGGGACTGATGACCTGAGAAGTTAAGTCCCATAGTGCTCAGAGCCATTTGGACCATTTATCTATGTGACGAACTTGCTCGAACTCACTCTCTATTTCACAAGCTGAGACACGCTATCAGTAAAAATCTGCTAATCTCAACATACTTTGCTTTTCTCCATTCACAGCCGCAATATAGGGTACTTCTTTGGGGTAACTCAGTGGGTTCAAGTACCATCTTCAAGTGCCAGAAGAAAGCAGTCAGGTGCATTTTAGGACTATCACCAAGACAAAGTTGCAAAAATCATTTTATAGAACTAAAGATAATGTCGCTACCTAGTATATACATTTATAATTGCTTAATATTTGCTAAAGAGAACGTAAAGAACTGTATGATCTGAAGTACGTGTTCATAATACTCGAAATAATAGTAACATAGACCTACCATATGCAAGGCTGACATTGACACAGAAGAGCCATAAACATCAAAACATCTTAGCTTGAAATTTTATAACAAACTCTCAAAGGCTGTGAGCGAACTACCGATGAATAACTTTAAGCAAACGATAGAAGCGTGGCTCACATGTACGCCACGTTACTTACTTGATGAGTTTTTAAACAGTCACATAAAAGAGATATGCTACATGAAACAAAAACCTGCCATATGAATTATATCAATATGTTTGTGACAGTAATGTACCAACAAAGACTTTTTCAATGGATACGTAAGATGTACCATAAATATATCTTGATACTATTGTATATTTAACTGTTATGATGTATTATTATTACTCTACTGGCCATTAAAATTGCTACTCCAGGAAGAAAACGTGCTACAGACGCGAAATTTAACCGACAGGAAGAAGATGCTGTGATATGCTAATGATTAGCTCTTCAGAGCATTCACACAAGGTTGGCGCCGGTGGCGACACCTAAAATGTGCTGACATGAGGAAAGTTTCCAACCGATTTCTCATACACAAACAGCAGTTGACCAGCGATTCCTGGTGAAACATTGTTGTGATGCCTCGTGTAAGGAGGAGAAATGGGTACCATTACCTTTGCGACTTTGATAAAGGTCGGATTGTAGCCTGTCGCGATTGCGGTTTATCGTATCGCGACGTTGCTGCTCGCGTTGGTCGAGATCCAATGACTGTTAGCAGGATATGGAATCGGTGGGTTCAGGAGGGTAAAACGGAACGCCGTGCTGGATCCCAACGGCCTCGTATCACTAGCAGTCTTATCCGTACGGCTGTAACAGATCGTGCAGCCACGTCTCGATCCCTGAGTCAACAGATGGGGTCGTTTGCAAGACAACAACCATCTGCACGAACAGTTCGACGACGTTTGCAGCAGCATGGACGATCAGCTCGGAGACTGTGGCTGCGGTTACCCTTGACGCTGCATCACAGACAAGAGCGCCTGCGATGGTGTACTCGACGGCGAACCTAGGTGCACGAATGGCAAAGCGTCATTTTTTCGGATGAATCCAGGTTCTGTTTACAGCGTCATGATGGTCGCATCCGTGTTTGGCAACACTGCGGTATTTGTGTATTCGTGTATTCGTTATCGCCATACTGGCGTATCACCCAGCGTGATGGTGTGGGGTGCCATTGGTTACACGTCTCGCTCACCTCTTGTTCGCATTGACGGCACTTCGAACAGTGGACGTTACATTTCAGATGTGTTACGACCCGTGGCTCTACCCTTCATTCGATCCCTACGTAACCCCATATTTCAGCAGGATAATGCACGACCGCATGTTGCCGCTCCCGTACGGGCCTTTCTGGATACAGAAAATGTTCGGCAGCTGCCCTGGCCAGCACATTCTCCAGATCTCTCACCAACTGAAAGCGTCTGGTCAATGGTGGCCGAGCAACTGGCTCGTTACTATACGCCAGTCTCTACTCTCGATGAACTGTGGTATCGTGTTGAAGCTGCATGGGCAGCTGTACCTGTACACGCCATCCCAGCTCTGTTTGACTCAATGCCCAGGCGTATCGAGGCCGTTATTACGGCCAGTGGTGGTTGTTCTGGGTACTGATGTCTCAGGATCTATGCATCGAAATTGCGTGAAAATGTAATCACATGTCAGTTCTTGTATAATATACTTGTCCAATGAATACCCATTTATCATCTGCATTTCTTCTTGGTGTAGCAATTTTAATGGCCAGTAGTGTATTATTATTACTATTGTGAATGAGTAATTGTTGTATTATCAATATTAATTTAGTATGCGTATCTGCTTGCCCTGCACAGGCAAAATTATGTAATTAAAAAAAAAAAGTATTGAACACACTGATGATGCCAATTGTATGGAAAACGTACTGAAAGGCAAATAAAGATTCTGTTCTATTCTATTCAAGCAAAGCGTACAAAAGTGACCTTCAAATGCAGTCCCACCCTCATACCCACACAGGTCCAGATTTCTTGTGTGTTGTTCGTAGCACTCCCCTCTACCACTGTACAAAAATTTGCTACTGCACGAATTATTTCCCAAATTCGAT
The DNA here is from genome assembly GCF_023897955.1 of Schistocerca gregaria. Lineage (NCBI taxonomy): Eukaryota > Metazoa > Arthropoda > Insecta > Orthoptera > Acrididae > Schistocerca > Schistocerca gregaria. The sequence goes on along the minus strand of NC_064930.1, from coordinate 58,204,762 downwards.
CTTTCTTGCTCTTCGTTGACTCGCTTTATTACGCCATCAGCTTAATCGAGCACTTAAAAATTTGAAAACTGACTTTTGTGTAAATTTCAGCTGACAATTTTATGAATTTTCACAGCACAAAATAAATGATTACACCGTCGCACCCGTCTGTCCTTCCGATTACGACTCTGCTGTAAGGATCGAACTGTCAACATATCGGTTTTGGCGTAATGTTTACAGGTAATCTTTCGTTCATCGCCTCGAGGGGCACATTCAAATTAATAATGAAAATGAAATGACGTGTCGTCAGGGCACCGCGGTGGGTGGACCCGATTGCCTGGTGTGAGTCTTTTGAGATGGCGCCACTTCGGCGACTTGCGCGTCGATGAGGATTAAATTATGATGACGACACAAATACGCAGTCTCTGAGGGGAGAAAATCTCCAACCCAGCCGAGAATCGATCCCGGGCTCGCCGGCGTGACAAGCCGGTGCGCCATCCCCTCAGCTACGGTGGCGGACAAATTAATAATGTTAGCGAAACAGTCGACGATGCTGGTAGGGTAATAACCCAGTCGAGAAAGAGCGAAAAAGATCTAATAACGGGAAAAGTACGCGTCGCTCGGAAATTTTTGTACAGTGACAGGAGAGAGCAACACACGAGAAATCTCGATCGTTGGGGGCTGGGTGTTTGGGTGGAGTTGTGTTTGAAGCTCACTTTTGTATACTGTTGTATAATAATTCTAATGCTACGGCCCCTAGCGAAAACGTATCCCAGCACAAAATTTAACTCCGTTAAATCTGCTACAAAAAAGTGTCCTGTGGATTTTTTTTTTTTTCTGTAGCATTGATAGTGTGCTCGTAGAGAGAACGTGAAAATCTCATACGCAGTTCTTGAAGGTCAGATACACGACAGCGGTAGGAGCAGCTGAATCATGATGTAAGAGGACAGATTACGCGGCGAGATTATCAGTCAGACACAGCACTGGGATGTCAAAACTTCCTGGCAGATTAAAACTGTGTGCCAGACCGATACTCGAACTCGGGATCTTTGCCTTTCGCGGGGAAGTGCTCTACCAACTGAGCTACCCAAGCACGACTCACGCCCCGTCCTCACAGCTTTACTTCTGCCTGTATCTCGTCTCCTACCTTCCAAACTTTACAGAAGCTCTCCTGCCAACCAGGACCTTTTGAATGACATCGGAATTTCACTGAGGCTTTTTGCGGATGATGCTGTAGTATATCGAGACGTTGTAACACTGGAAAATTGTACTGAAATGCAGGAGGATCTGCAGCGAATTGACGCATGGTGCAGGGAACGGCAATTCAATCTCAATGTAGACAAGTGTAGTGTGCTGCGAATACACAGAAAGAAAGATCCCTTATCGTTTAGCTACAATATAGCAGGTCAGCGACTGGAAGCAGTTGTGTTGTTGTTGTGGTCTTCAGTCCTGAGACTGGTTTGATGGAGCTCTCCATGCTACTCTATCCTGTGCAAGCTTCTTCATCTCCCAGTACCTACTGCAACCTACATCCTTCTGAATCAGCTTAGTGTACTCATCTCTTGGTCTCCCTCTGCGATTTTTACCCTCCACGCTGTCCTCCAATACTAAATTGGTGATCCCTTGATGCCTCAGAACATGTCCTACCAACCGATCCCTTCTTCTGGTCAAGTTGTGCCACGAACTCCTCTTCTCCCCAATTCTATTCAATACCTCCTAATTAGTTATGTGATCTACCCATGTGATGATCGTATAAAGTTGATCGTCGGTAAAGCAGATACCAGACTGGGATTCATTGGAAGAATCCTAAGGAAATGCAATCCGAAAACAAAGGAAGTAGATTACAATACAGTTGTTCGCCCACTGCTTGAATACTGCTCAGCAGTGTGGGATCCGTACCAGATAGGGTTGATAGAAGAGATAGAGAAGATCAAACGGACAGCAGCGCGCTTCGTTACAGGATCATTTAGTAATCGCGAAAGCATTACGGAGATGATAGGTAAACTCCAGTGGAAGACTCTGCAGAAGAGACACTCCTTAGCTTGGTACGGGCTTTTGTTGAAGTTTCGAGAAGATACATTCAATGAGGAATCAACCAGTATATTGCTCCCACCTACGTATATCTCCAGAAGAGACCGTGAGGATAAAATGAGAGAGATTTGAGCGCACACAGAGGCATACCGACAGTTCCTCTTTCCACGAACAATACGAGACTGGAATAGAAGGGAGAACTGATAGAGGTACTCAAGGTACCCTCCGCCACACACCATCAGGTGGGTTGCGGAGTATGAATGTAGATGTAGATGTATACGTTCAACATCCTCCTTGTGCTGTCTGGTATGGATACCACACAGTTGAGCAATATCCGAATATGGGTCATGCGAGTGATTTGTAACAGTCTCGTTTTTTAGACTGATTCCGTTTCCCTAGTGCAATACTAATCAACCGAAGTCTGATTCCAACTGCTTCACTCGTACTGTGGTCATAGGATACTTTGTTTTGTGAAACGGACAGTTTAATATTTCTACACATTTAAACCAAGTTAGCTGTGTCTGCACCTCTTTGATATTTGCCTCTGCGTCACACTTCTGCCGCTACACACGCATCAGTTCAGGTGCCGACCGACCGACCGACCGACAGTCAGACAGACAGACCGACCGACCGACAAATTTCACATCAGCCTGGATTTGATTGCATTCAGTGATTACAGAGCTTTGCTGTTGTATCGTCGGGTGGCTTGCGGAGTATGGATGTAGATGTAGATGTTTATTGTCCCGGATTATACCCTGGAACCTGCTCATGTGCTGTTTGAAGTGCTGGCGCCTGGTACGCTGCCAATGTCTCCTGAAGCGGTTCCTCATTGAGATTAGGCCCAGGATCTCCTGGAGCAGGGCAGAACTGTGTTGTTGTGGTCTGCGGATCGGTATGGCGACGACCGTCTGACAGCGAGTAAGGGAGTCCAGCAGCGACGGCAGTGCGCTCTGCCGGAACACTGCTGCTCGGAATACTAAGTACCACTCACACAGCTGCTGCTGTCTTAACACTGCTGTAAAGAGTCTCATTGGAACACGTCAGGCAATACTGACATTACGACTTACCTTTGAAGAAAGAATAAGGAAAGGCAAACCTACCTTTATAGCATTTGTAGACTTCAAGAAAGCTTTTGACAATATTGACTGGAATACTCTCTTTCAAATTCTAAAGGTGGCAGAGGTAAAATACAGGGAGCGAAAGGCTATTTACAATTTGTACAGGTAACAGATGGCAGTTATAACAGTTGAGGGCATGAAGGGGAAGCAGTGGTTGGGAAGGGAGTGAGACAGGGTTGTAGCCTCTCCCTGATGTTATTCAATCTGTGTATTGAGCAAGCAGTGAAGGAAAGAAAAGAAAAATTCAGAGTAGAAATTAAAATCCGTGGAGAAGAAATAAAATCTTTCAGGTTTGCCGATGACATTGTAATTCTATCAGAGACAGCAAAGGACTTGGAAGAGCAGTTGAACGGAATGGACAGTGTCTTGAAAGGAGGATATAAGATGAACATCAGCAGAAGCAAAACGAGGATAATGGAATGTAGTCGAATTAAGTCGGGTGATGCTGAGGGAATTAGATTCGGATATGAGACACTTAAAGTAGTAAAAGAGTTTTGCTATCTGGGGAGCAAAATAACTGATGGTGGTCGAAGTAGAGAGGATATAAAATGTAGACTGGGGCAATGGCAAGGAAAGCGTTTCTAAAGAAGAGTGATTTGTTAACATCAAGTATTGACTTAAGTGTCAGGAAGCCGTTTCTGAAAGTATTTGTATGGAGCGTAGCCATGTATGGAAGTGAAACATGGATGATAAATAGTTTGGAAAAGAAGAGAATAGAGGCTTTCGAAATGTGGTGCTACAGAAGAATGCTGAAGATTAGATGGGTAGATCACATAACTAATGAGGAGGTATTGAATAGAATTGGGGAGGAGTTTGTGGCACAACTAGACTAGAAGAAGGCATCGGTTGGTTGGGAATGTTCTGAGGCATCAAGGGATCACAAATTTAGTATTGGAGGGCAGCGTGGAGAGCAAAAATCGTAGAGGGAGACTAAGAAGTGAATACACTAAGCGGATTCAGAAGGATGTAGGTTGCTGTAGGTACTGGGAGATGAGAAACCTTGTATAGGATAGAGTAGCATGGAGAGCTGCATCAAACCAGTCTCAGGACTGAAGACCACAACAACAACAACAACAAACAGTCTCAGGTCAACGCAAGTCTCCTTACCTTTTGACTTACGGTCAGTTAATAAAGACGAGAAAACGCCCTCTAATTCTGTATTACCGTTACCGAGGGCAAGGTAGGGCAGTGAAAAAACATTTTGCTATGCTTGGGCTCCATCGGATGCCGCATCCACTAGAACAGAAAAGTAATCATTACGTTTGAAAGAGTTTGGCGGTCAGTTTCTAGCTTTTTCAGTGACTTTTCTTTCTGACCACCGACTGACAGATAATGAACCATGCGTTTTCCTTCGTTGTTATAGCGAATCAACTTTTCTTAGACGCTCTTCCATAGATCGATTAAACTTGCCCAAAACTGAAAGAGGTCCTCAAAACTTCTATTTTGATGATCGCGAATAAGTTAGTATGGCCTCTCAAAGCCGGCCAGTGTGGGTGAGCGGTTCTAGGCGCTTCTGTCTGGAACTAAGGCGCATTCTTTACAGACGAATGAAAAACCTGGTAGAAGCTGACCTCGGGGAACATCAGTTGCCGGTCGGAGTGGCCGAGCGGTTCTAGGCGCTTCTGTCTGGAACTAAGGCGCATTCTTTACAGACGAATGAAAAACCTGGTAGAAGCTGACCTCGGGGAACATCAGTTGCCGGTCGGAGTGGCCGAGCGGTTCTAGGCGCTTCTGTCTGGAACTAAGGCGCATTCTTTACAGACGAATGAAAAACCTGGTAGAAGCTGACCTCGGGGAACATCAGTTGCCGGTCGGAGTGGCCGAGCGGTTCTAGGCGCTTCTGTCTGGAACTAAGGCGCATTCTTTACAGACGAATGAAAAACCTGGTAGAAGCTGACCTCGGGGAACATCAGTTGCCGGTCGGAGTGGCCGAGCGGTTCTAGGCGCTACAGTATGGAAGCACGCCACCGCTACGGTCGCAGGTTCGAAACCTTCCCCCCGCAAGGATGTGTGTGATGTCCTTAGTTTAGTTAGGTTGAAGTAGTTCTAAGTTCTAGGCGACTGATGACCTCAGATGTTAAGTCCCATAGTGCTCAGAGCCATTCGAACCAAGCAGACGAGCGCGTTTTCGAGATTCCCCAATCTTTAAGTTGCGCTTGGAAACATCTGGATGCAGAGACTGACCACGTTTTCGCTCCCACGGCCGTCTTTGGGATATTTGCTAGTGTCGTCGCCTAAGGGCTTCTTCTACGTCTAAACTGCTGAAGCGCTTTTTTTTCACTCCATATATTCATACCGAAATCTAAAAGCTTTTCATTCCCTACAGATGCAGCCATTAAACCATGTTCAGTTTATGGAATGAGTTCGTGTCGGTCACTCGTTTGCTCATTTTTTTTTGTAAAAAAAGATTCATTTTTCAAAAATATGTTCATTTCTTTCTGAAGAGTTTGATACATAAAACATAATGTTAGAGGATTTGTAAGACATGTTAATCGATCTTAAGTTTGTCAAAGTTGAAGTGGCACACCCCCCCCCTCCCCCCTGTCATCACCTGGTACTGTTTTCCTGGACTCCATTATTTGGAGCCGCCCATCTATCACCTGTCACATCCTCACATTTCGACACCATCCTATCCTGCTCCTGATCTTTATTAACACATCCCTCCTCCTCATTTTTTTCACTGGGCTTTTCTCTCCTTTTATTGTCCACCTTCATTCTTTTACCTATCTCCCATCTTTCCGTCCACCCCTTATAGTGTCATAGTTCCTAATTGTACTATTCATTCCTCTTCCTTCTCATCTATCTTTGCTTTTAACTGTGCCAGTGTCATTTCTGCAGTGAAGCTGGCAGTGCACTTTATTCCTGAGCTACTCTGACATCTCTCCCTTCATCCTTGTCTCCTCTCTTCCTCGCTGCAGGTCTGACTGCACTTGCATCTGAGTTGGCCTCTCATCTAACTTTCATATATCGCAGATCCCTCGAACAAAAGTCCTTGCTCAGTTCTTGGAAAAAAGCACAGGTCACACATGTATGTGGGAAGGGTAGTAGAAGTGTACCACAAAACTACTGTCCGATATCCCACACACTGATTTGTTGTAGAATATTAGAACATAGTCTGAGCACAAACATAATGAGGTATCTTTAACAGAATGATCGCCTCACTACCAACCACCGTGTATTCCGAAAACATCAGTCATGTGAAACCCAACTCACTCTTTACTCCCACAACCTGCTGAAAGCTTTGGATCAAGGGTGTCTGGAACATGCTGTGTTGCTTCACTTCTGAAAAGCATTTGACTCAGTAACACACCTATGCTTATTACCAAAACTATGATCTTCTAGGGTGTTGAGTGAAATCTATGACTGGATTGAGGACTTTTTGGAAGAGAAGTCACAGAATTTTATTGTCAGATGTAGAAGTATCTTCAGATGTGCGAAAATTTTGTTGGGACCTTGATTTTCCTGTTGTATATAAATGACCCTGCAGATAATATTAATAGTGCATTGTTATCAGTAGCTGTGTTTGAGCAATTAGCTACCCTAGTTTGGAAGTTGACAGTATGAATTAGCTGAATGATAGTGTTACTGACTGATAAATCCTTACTGGACAAGTTTTTAAGATAATATACATTAAAGTTATCAGAATCACTATTTATCTTTTTTTTATTGCTGTTACATAGGCCTATAGAACATCAATGTGATCTATGAACAGATTAAAATTACCCAGGGGCAATCAGTACACCCTTACCATTATAAATGATTTATTATGAAATTCTAGTTCTGTCCTGCATGCTTCCACAAGCTGCTTTAGGCAGATGACAATTCCTGATAAATGCAGCAGTTCCTTCTGTTTCCATTTCTACTCTTCACAAGCAAGAGACTAATCTAAACCCTGTTACACCTAACACTTCTGTATCAGTGGGCACATAATCTTCATAGAGGTAAATTATGTCAGATGGATTTGATGACTGTAATTCACCAAGGCAGATAAGTATTGTAGTTCATTAATTTTAGTTGTTAGTATTGAAATATATAAGGAGTCTGAAAACTGAACACGTGGAATGGTTCCATTCAAAAGTAATCACCAAAATTGTTAAGGCATTGCCAAAGACGTAAAAATCACATGGCAAAAGATTCAGATTGTATTCAGGATGTTGCAGTATTACCCAACCAAATTGTTGAGGCACAGCTTTAGTCCATCTGGCGGTGTGGGGGCAGGCATTATTGTGCAACAGGATGATTGCATTCAACAGCCAGAGGGCAAATTGTAAAACAGACAGTCGAAACATCCCACTTCTCCCCTGCCTAAGAAATCCAAGGCTGTTCACACAATTTCCAGGAAGGTCACAATAACCTCCTCCTTCAACTCCTTGGGTCTTCTGCTTGTCCAGTTTCTCAAGTGTGGAACCACAATCAATGTGCAATGCCAGGAAGACACTCTGCCAAAACTGTGCTATAACATGAAAATGTCAAGGAATGCTGTCTGATGGAATCATCCTATTGTACGATAACACCCACCCCCACACCTCCAATCAAATTAAGGCTATGGTTCACTGATCTGACTCTGTGATTTTCTCATCTTTGGTAACCTGAAGAAAGACATGTGGACACGAGTTTCAGTCAGATGAGGAAGTGCAAGAGGGTGAGGTTGTGGATCTGTCAGCAGCCGACTGTGTCCTATGAAATGTGAATTGATGATCTTTTCTGCCAATGTGATAGATGTCTTAATTTGTGAGGTGATTACTTTTGTATGGAACCATTGCATGGTCCCATTGTGGCGGGCATTCGGTTTTCATCTGTCAGCCCTTTGTAAGTGGGTGGAAATAAAATTTCTGCTGAATGCTGAAAATTTTTTACCAACAACTGTTTGTGCTGATGCAGTATATTTCTTAAACTGAAGGCCTATTTCCATCCAAACCTCTCTTAAAACTATTTCTTTCTGACTTTCCTGTCTTAAAAAGTGTTGCTGTGACACCTATAAGCACTGGTGTTTGCCACTCATGAGAGTGCCCCCCCCCCCCCCCCCTTTAAGTCCGCTGCTACTGGCCCAGCCAGTTTGCTATTGAGTTTCTATCTGAGGTGAAGGCTGTGCCTAGTATAATCCCATCTACTAACAGAATCCATTGGATCCACACCAATATGTGGCAGAGCACCTGCCATAAGCAGCTGCTCAAACTCCAAGGATGTTTATTATTTACAATATACAATCAAGATATATTGCATAATGCCAGTTGCTCTGTGAGACTGTTTTCAGATGATGCTGTTCTCTCTAAGAAGGTTGAAATGCCAGAAAGCTGTAGTAAAGTGAAAGAAGTCTTGCAATGAATCCGTTATTGGTGTACAGACTTGCAGTTGGCCCAGAATGCAAATAACAACATGCTATGTGTAAATAGCTAGAGAGATCACTTAGTGTCCAATTACACCACTGTTGACAAACCACCAGATAGTGGTGAAAGTGCCTGATATTCACAACAAACTTCACCTGTAAGTTTGATTCTGACATGCTAAGTAGGGGCATGTTGAGTGTGACAGTCGTCTGTGATTACTCTGTAAAACACATACTACGACTCTGATGCGTCTTATGAAGATCAGGAACTGTCAGTGTAGCCTTAGTAGGTCACCCTTGAGAATGAGAAAGTTGGTTGAAACTAGTTGCCAAACATATGAACAGCAGGATTTGTTAACACAGTGCCTACTCATACTTCGGGGGGAAAAATCCCTGAGAATTCAAGGTATGGGGGGAAGATGGTGCCATAAGAAGTTCATAATACATCAATGATGAGTGGGTGGGAGGGGGTGGGGCGGACACAACAATGATGTTCCTTTATTCTCAGCTAAAATATATTAGCTGTTGCTTAACTGCAGTTTTCAAACATTGATATTTTATATGGAATAATATTCATATAATTAACACATTTGAAACAACTGAGTATTTTAAAATTTGTGCTTCATAAAACTCAATAAAATTAAAATTCAGTACTGCATAAGAAAGGAAAAAAAGGAATTCCCCAACTTTTACAAAATTCCACGAAATGCCTCAAATTTTTCCCTGAGAATTCCAAGGGTTCCGGAAAAATTGCCACTTTGGTTAGTAAATACCGAATGGTAATGTACTTTATTTGTAGAAATACCTCAGTATACCATTAGGTGTCTCCATCTTGCAATAGCATTGGTGCTTTCTACCTCAAAATGAGAGAAGGGGAGAGAGAGAGAGAGAGAGAGAGAGAGAGAGAGAGAGAGAGAGAGAGAGAGAGAGAGAGAGAGAGAGAGTGTGGGTAGGGGGGGGGAGAATAAAACTGTTGTGGATCATGGAGGTTTCACTGTTGAGATTGTGAGAGTTTATTTTCCAAGAACAGCCAAGCATTGAATTACACATGCATGTTGTGAAATGACCACAGTGAGAAACTTAGAGAAATGAGAGCTCCTACAGAGGTTTATTGACAGCCATCCTTCCTTTGCACTATTTGCAAATGGAACAGGTCAAGGGACAATTGACAGTGGTCCCAGAAGTACCCCCTGCCACACACCACTGCAAGGTGGCTTATAGTGTAAAGAATTAAATGCAGCCTTGGTTCTTTCTACTTTTCTTCCTTCCAATTTCACTGGACTGACCCATTACTTTCTTGGCAGTTTCTGTTCAGTCCTTTCCATTTATATTGCTCATCTACCAAATGCATTTGCTCTGCATACTAGCTTCATAGTATTGTAGTTCCATTTTCTATGCAACCATGTAATGTGGGATGGTACACATAGTGGCCTCACATCATGTTAGACAGTAATCATTGTACCACCTCTCATAATCTATTAATGACAACATTTTCTTTACCTAACTCTACCTCGTTTACAGATTTATGAACTGGTAAATTAACAGTTACACTGAGATATCAGTTATTTAGACTAGGTCTATACAAGGTCGATGTACTTGAGAACAATATTATAGAAATGGAAGAGGATGTAGATGAAGATGAAATGGGAGATATGATACTATGTGAAGAGTTTGACAGAGCACTGAAAGACCTAAGTCAAAACAAGGCCCCGGGAGTAGACATCATTCCATTAGAACTACTGACGGCCTTGGGAGAGCCAGTCCTGACAAAACTCTACCATCTGGTGAGCAAGATGTATAAGACAGGCGAAATACCCTCAGACTTCAAGAAGAATATAATAATTCCAATCCCAAAGAAAGCAGGTGTTGACAGATGTGAAAATTACTGAACTATCAGTTTAATTATCCACGGCTGCGAAATACTGATGTGAATTCTTTACAGACGAATGGAAAAACTAGTAGAACCCGACCTAGGGGAAGATCAGTTTGGATACCGTAGAAATATTGGAACACGTGAGGCAATACTGACCCTACGACTTATCTTAGAAGCTTGATTAAGGAAAGGCAAACCTACGTTTTTAGCATTTGTAGACTTAGAGAAAGCTTTTGACAATGTTGACTGGAATACTCTCTTTCAAACTCTGAAGGTGGCAGTGGTAAAATACAGGGAGTTGAAAGGCTATTTACAAATTGTACAGAAACCAGATAGCAGTTATAAGAGTTGTGGGGTACGAAAGGGAATCAGCGGTTCGGAAGGGAGTGAGATAGGGTTGTAGCCTCTCCCTGATGTTATTTAATCTGTATATTGAGCAGGCAGTAAAGAAAACAAAAGAAAAATTTGGAGTAGGTATTAAAATCCAGGGAGAAGAAATGGAAACTTTGAGTTTTGCCGATGACATTGTAATTCTGTCAGAGACAGCAAAGGACTTGTAAGGGCAGTTGAACGGAATGGATAGTGTCTTGAAAGGATGATATAAGATGAACATCAACAAAAGCAAAACGAGGATAATGGAATGTAGTCGGATTAAGTCGGGTGATGCTGAGGGTATTAGGTTAGGAAATGAGACACTTAAAGTAGTAAAGAAGTTTTGCTATTTGGGGAGCAAAATAAGTGATGATGGTCGAAGTAGAGAGGATATATAATATAGAGTGGCAATGGCAAGAAAAGCGTTTCTGAAGAAGAGAAATTTGTTAACATTGAGTATAGATTATTATTATTATTATTATTATTATTATTGTCGGGAAGTCGTTTCTGAAAGTATTTGTATGGAGTGTAGCCACGTATGGAAGTGAAACATGGACAATAAATAGTTTGGACAAGAAGAGAATAGAAGCTTTCGAAATGTGGTGCTACAGAAGAATGTTGAAGATTAGATGGGTAGATCACATAACTAATGAGGAGGTGTTGAATAGGATTGGGGAGAAGAGAAGTTTGAGGCACAACATGACTAGAATAAGGGATCGGTTGGTAGGACATGTTCTGAGGCATCGAGGGAACACCAATTTAGTATTGGAGGGCAGCGTAGAGGGTAAAAATCGTAGAGGGAGACCAAGAGGTGAATACACCAAGCAGATTCAGAAGGATGTAGGCTGCAGTAGGCACTTTGAGATGAATAAGCTTGCACAGGATAGAGTAGCATGGAGAGCTGCATCAAACCAGTCTCAGGACTGAAGACCACAACAACAACAACAGACTAGGTGAGACCATAGGCCATCAGGATTGTCAAAAAACAGATAATCCAACCTCATTGTATGGATCTATGTAACAAAGTTGATGTCCTTACTTCACCAATGAATAAATCTACCAATGTGTTGTGTGAGTCAGGGAAAACTTTTCTAAGTATCTCACCAACACTTCTATTCATAATCATGGAGGAAGTGCCAGTTTGGAGTTATATCCACCTTGGAGAAACAAACACAAAACAGTATTGCTCATAACAAAATAAATTTAAAAACGTTACTGAAATATATCCATTAAAAAATGCAGCAAAACATTCTTCATACATAATGCAAACTACCCACGTTACCATCCCTTCGAGGATTCAGAAACGTGGATAGTTATGAAAGGAAAAACCCGTGTGTGTGTTTTTTTATTGTAGCACGTTTCCTTTCTTTTTGTGTGTGGCTGTACAGGGCAAGGTGGCGCAGTGGTTAGCACTCTGGACTTGCATTTAGAAGGACGAGTTAGGTTTTCTGTGATTTTGCTGAATCACTTCAGGAAAATGCCAGGATGATTTCTCTGACAGGGCATGGCCAACTTCCTTCCCATAATCTGATGAGACCGATGACATAACTGTTTGGTCTCTTCCCCCAAACAACCCCACCCAACCCAACTAAGCGCTTCTGCTTTTTGGTGAGTGGTCTTCTTTAATCTAAAATTATGATCACAATATAATGTTTTTACAAGAAAATCATATGCCAAGACCTACAGTGCTTGATAGTAATATGTCGTCATTCTCCTGGACTCAACTTCTCTTTCATCATCGGGGGTGTTGACTCTGTTTTTCTTGGCATACTGAGATTAGGATATGGAGACATGCAAGGGGCATACTTGTTTGTTTATGTCCTGGAGTTAGTGCAAGGGGCATAGCAGCATGTTCATGGTTCAATGCAATCACTTCTTTCTTTTTCTGAACTAAATGTATTTTCATCATGACAAAAAGAAAAAAAATGATATGAACTTGCTGCAGTTTTAAACTTGATGAAATGTGAACAGCCTTTATGGCAGATGTAACTAGGTTACTTATCATGTATTTTTGCTCATTATCCTGGAATTCTTCACAAGAACTGGATTCAGCTCTAAAGTTCATTTAGTGTGCTATGTGGATTAAATTACAGATGTCCCTTAATGCTTTTCATTACATTTTCATTGCTCAAAGTGGTGCAGGTAGTCTGTTACAGATCCTCTGATTAATAGTGCTGTCTAGTGAACTAACATGCACTCTTGACAGTTGCTTTTGAACAATTACTCCATTGTTAACAGTACAGATTTTAGATATTAAAATTAAAAATTATCACATCAAGTTATTTTGACATATGTACAAAATTGTTTCAAATACTGTTATCAATTTCAGACATATAATTCAGCCAACAAAAAGGTATCACCCCAAGTTTATGTCAAACACACAGAACAAGCAATGAATTTTATACTTCCTTTATTATTGTTATTATTACACTCCTGGAAATGGAAAAAAGAACACATTGACACCGGTGTGTCAGACCCACCATACTTGCTCCGGACACTGCGAGAGGGCTGTACAAGCAATGATCACACGCACGGCACAGCGGACACACCAGGAACCGCGGTGTTGGCCGTCGAATGGCGCTAGCTGCGCAGCATTTGTGCACCGCCTCCGTCAGTGTCAGCCAGTTTGCCGTGGCATACGGAGCTCCATCGCAGTCTTTAACACTGGTAGCATGCCGTGACAGCATGGACGTGAACCGTATGTGCAGACTTTGAGCGAGGGCGTATAGTGGGCATGCGGGAGGCCGGGTGGACGTACCGCCGAATTGCTCAACACGTGGGGCGTGAGGTCTCCACAGTACATCGATGTTGTCGCCAGTGGTCGGTGGAAGGTGCACGTGCCCGTCGACCTGGGACCGGACCGCAGCGATGCACGGATGCACGCCAAGACCGTAGGATCCTACGCAGTGCCATAGGGGACCGCACCGCCACTTCCCAGCAAATTAGGGACACTGTTGCTCCTGGGGTATCGGCGAGGACCATTCGCAACCGTCTCCATGAAGCTGGGCTACGGGCCCGCACACCGTTAGGCCGTCTTCCGCTCACGCCCCAACATCGTGCAGCCCGCCTCCAGTGGTGTCGCGACAGGCGTGAATGGAGGGACGAATGGAGACGTGTCGTCTTCAGCAATGAGAGTCGCTTCTGCCTTGGTGCCAATGATGGTCGTATGCGTGTTTAGCGCCGTGCAGGTGAGCGCCACAATCAGGACTGCATACGACCGAGGCACACAGGGCCAACACCCGGCATCATGATGTGGGGAGCGATCTCCTACACTGGCCGTACACCTCTGGTGATCGTCAAGGGGACACTGAATAGTGCACGGTACATCCAAACCGTCATCGAACCCATCGTTCTACCATTCCTAGACCGGCAAGGGAACTTGCTGTTCCAACAGGACAATGCACGTCCACATATATCCCGTGCCACCGAACGTGCTCTAGAAGGTGTAAGTCAACTACCCTGGCCAGCAAGATCTCCGGATCTGTCCCCCATTGAGCATGTTTGGGACTGGATGAAGCGTCGTCTCACGCTGTCTGCACATCCAGCACGAACGCTGGTCCAACTGAGGCGCCAGGTGGAAATGGCATGGCAAGCCGTTCCACAGGACTACATCCAGCATCTCTACGATTGTCTCCATAGGAGAATAGCACCCTGCATTGCTGCGAAAGGTGGATATACACTGTACTAGCGCCGACATTGTGTATGCTCTGTTGCCTGTGTCTATGTGCCTGTGGTTCTGTCAGTGTGATCATGTGATGTATCTGACCCCAGGAATGTGTCAATAAATTAACTCTTCCTGGGACAATGAATTTACGGTGTTCTTATTTCAATTTCCAGGAGTGTATTTTGCTAATAATCTATCTTTGAGATTCAGATTCTTTATTGGTCATTCAGTGTTATTACGTGCAATAGACTTCATCAGTTCACTTAACCTATTAATTCTACAAAATAAATTTTTACATTTTTAAGTTGATATTGGCCATTTCTAAGAATTCTTCTAATGAAACGATTAGTTAAGAAGAAGTTATGTTCATTTTCTTTAAATAATTTGTCGGGCTTGATTGATGAACTTTTAGACAATTTGTTATGTATTTTAATTTCCATATACTTATGACTATTGTTAGTTTTAGCTAATCTATTTTGTGTCAACAGCAGAGAAGTACAGGTTCTTGTATAGTAGTCGTGCCTTTGATTTGTTACACTTAAATTAGGTAGTTCAGCAAGTCTGTAGTTAATGCTGTCAAGAATATATAAATTAATAACTGTTAACATTTACTAAACAATGGTTTACAATGTGTTCTATTATCTACCTTAGCTATTACTCTGATTGCTTTCTTCTGGATCACCATAATTTCATTTATGTTTCTGCTGTTTCCCCAGAGTATTAATCCATACCTTAAAACAGATTGAAAAAAGGCAAATTACACTGTCCTTACGTACTCAAATCTCACACAACACATCAGTCTCTTCAACAAATATATAACTCTTCACAACCTAACCACTATGTGATCAACATCAGAGTTTCATGTAAGACTGTTGTCAAGTATGATGCCTAAAAACTATGCATTTTGTTTTTCTATTTTTATAGTATTTGATAGACTGAACCAAATATTCTGGGTCTTTTCCTCATTTAATAGTAGACCATTTGCATTAAATCATGATGTTGCATTTTCTTTTGCCAATTTTATATCACTTACAAGGTTATCAAGTACATGGTTTACAGACAGAAAAGTTGTGTCATCTGCATACATATGTCTTTACATCCAAATTT
This sequence comes from Schistocerca gregaria, assembly GCF_023897955.1. Taxonomy (NCBI): domain Eukaryota; kingdom Metazoa; phylum Arthropoda; class Insecta; order Orthoptera; family Acrididae; genus Schistocerca; species Schistocerca gregaria. Next base: position 58,189,292 of record NC_064930.1, on the reverse strand, counting down.
CCTGGTAAGTCATTTATGTGTACAAGGAAAGGAAGTGGTCCCAATTTAGATCCCTGTGGCACTCCATGTTGAACCTTGAATGTGTTTGACAGATGACTTCCTGCACTCACCACCTGTTTCTTTTTATTGAGGTATGATTTGATGAGTTCCAAACTTTTATCGCATATTCCATAGTACTCAAGTTTAGAGAGCAAAAGTGAGTTAACACAGTCAAAAGCTTTGCTCAGATCATATAAGGTTATCTGTGTTTGAGTTCGTTCCTCGAATGCTGCTAAAATGTCTCTAACTATGAGCTCTATGGCATGTGTAACCGACCTTCCTTTTCTGTTCCCAAACTGTGATGCACTTAACATGCCATTTAGTTCTAGGTACTCATACATGTGCTGATTATTATGCCTTCTCTTTTCCTAGTACTGGAATTAGTGAAATTGGTCTGTAGTTTGAAGGATATGAATTGATACTCTTCTTAAATACTGGAGTTACCTCAGATAGTTTGAGTGGATCAGGAAAAACCCCTTCCATGAGACACAGCTTTATAGATTATAATAATGGTGCTGCAATGTAATGTATGATTTCTTTCAATAGATTGTTTGACATATTAAAAATATCTGTACTGTATGAATTTTTCATTTCTTTGACTGTTTTAAGAACTTCATAGTGGCGTACCTCTTTGAAGTGTTTCAATGATGATCTGACCCTATTATGATTTAGGTTTGCACTCTTAAGATAATCTATACGTGTTACACTGTCTTAAGATAATCTATACGTGTTACACTGGGTTTACTGGTCAACTTTTGGATATCATCAGCACAGCATACAAAATATTTATTGAATGTATCTCCTGGTATTGCGACTGTCTTGTCAAAATTTCTGACTTCACCTTTAACAGTATTAATTACTGACCAAGCTGTTTTGCATTGGTTTTTACTATTTTTTATGAGATTTGTTTTGCATCTTTGTTTTGCCAATTGTAACTCTTTCTTATACAGTTTCCTAGTGGTTTTTTTCGAGATCCTTAATTTCATTAGAATTGTTTACTTTGGCAAGATGCTTCGACAGCAGTAGCTTATTTATTAAATTCTCCAGTTCTTTGGTGTACCACAATTTACCCTTTCTTGTTTTATGATATTGATTTTGAACAAGATGGCCTTTTAAAGTACCTGTTAAGTAATTGTGGAATGTTTCATAAACTGTTTGGGCATTGGAATCACAGTTTTGAAATAATTTGTCCCAGTTTGTTATGCTCAGCTGGTGTGTTAGTTTTATGAGATTTGTTAATATTAAGGTACTGGTTTTTGTTAACTTTTGTGCAGCCTTGTTCTCATCCCCTTTTATAAAATGTCTTAACTGGACTATTAACATGGAGTGGTCTGAGAAAACAAATTCCTTTACCTTGGTGAGTACGTATCACGAGCACAGTTGACAAAAGCATTATCAAACCATACTTTTAGTCTTGTTGGTTTTGAATTTACATGTGGAAGTTGTGCTGCTTTAGCATATTCAGTAACTTATTTACACTGGGTTTGTTACATGTTACATCAAAGCTTGAATTAAAGTCTCCCCCAATTACAGTTACATACTGTTTCCACTTTGTTATGTAGCAGAGTACACTATCTAAATTATCTAAAAAAGTTGTATCATCTGATTCAGGGGAATAGTAGATACATACTATGATAAGTTTCATTATATCACTTATTATCCTGGTAATTTCAAAGTATTTCTCTACATATGCCGAACTAAGATCTACTGCTCTACACTCTACTTCATTTGAAACATAGATAACAGTACCACCATTACGGTACTGAGATCTACAAAAACTGTTTCCATGTTTATAACCTTCTGGTACATAGTATTGTATTTGTTCTGGTTTATGCCAATGTTCTGATAGGCATAAGAAAGAATACTTATTCTGTGGCAATGACTCTTCCAGAATTTCAACTTTACCTTCAAGACCCTGAATGTTTAAAAATAGGATGTTGTTGTGACTTATCTGTGAGTTAGCAGGCTTGTTTTTCAGATTTTTATTTTCTTCTTGGCTTGAAACCATAAAAAATTATCACTGAATGACACAGATGTATTTTTCCTTTGGCTCCTCCTTAAGCATTGCTGTGTTGCTGCTCCAGTTGTTGTTGCTTCTGCTACTGCTGCTGCTGTTCTTGTTGCTGCTTCTGATGATAATGAGGGTGCTACTTCTGTCTCACTCATTTCTAGTGTTGTTCCACAACTGCTGTGCCTTTCTGTGAATTATTAAAATTTGGAGTGTTCACTTGTATTAATAAAATTTCACTTTTGTCTTGGAGAGGTGTAGGTTCACAAACAGTAGATTTCACATTTGAGTCTCCAGGTAACACACACTCACTGTCCATGAGAGGTATGACTTTTCTGTCATCACACTGCACATTTGAGATTTTATTTACTAGTTCTAAAATTTTTGTTCCTTATTACATTTTTTCCAAGAAAATTTAGATGAGAACCGTGTGTTGTGTGAAATCTTTTCCCTAAATTGATGTTCACAAATGTTACATTTTCAAACTGCTTGCAAATATTTTGTATCTCTTTTTTTTGCAGATTAATTTTCTTTATTTTCGCAGGACCATTCTATCAAGTCGTAATGGTGTGGCACTAAAAAAACAATAACATTTGTTCCTCTCAGACCATACAGTTTTCTTTTTAGCGAGATTAAGAGATGGTTTTTTTCATTCCTAGTGGCATCATTTGATCCTGTCAGGAAGATGGAAAAGTCCTTATTGCTCAATTAGGAAATTTGTTCTTGACTCAGTGATGTAGCAGCACTGAATTTTGCTCCTGGGTTTATTGTACAGTTAAAATTTCTTTCTTTTGAATTTATTCAATATCTCTCTTTCTATTTAAATTTAAAGTTTCTGCTCCACTAAGACATTCAGGTTTGAGTACAGTGCTGCAATGCCTAAATTTAATGAATTTAGAAATTGATTTTTTCTTATAAATATTTTGTGTTGTTAATCTGCAGTCAGTTGCCACTCTTTGACAGTGGTCTTTGTTTGCTGGTTTTTCCATACGGTTTCCTTGTATGATTTCCCCCAAATATTTAAACTGAGAAACCCTTTTTATTTTTCCATATTTTGTGTTCAAACACTTTGGTGCTTGTTTGTTGCATGTCAATATTCCATTTTTTTTTCAAATGATATCTGTAGTCCTTGTTCCACAATTTCTATAAGAATTTCAATTCTTTTTATTTTTTAAATTTTTTTAGCCGTGATTTATCCCTAGTTAAAATTGCCAGGTCATCTGCAAAGACTAGGCAGTCTACTTTAATATTACTTGTACCTAACTTGATTGATTGATCTATATTTTGACTTAACTTGTGCTCTGACCATTTTGTAACTACCTTTACCAAAACACAGTTAAACAGAAATGGGGAGAGTCTATCTCCCTGTCTAACACCAGTCTTTTTATCATATGGTTTAGAAGTTTCTCCCATGAATTTAACTTTAGAGCTAGTGACAGTTAATGTTTCCTCAATCAATGTTAAGAGTTTCATTATCTAGCCCTCATTCCTTTAAAATACCTTTTTTAGTTATATGAAGACGAAATTGATGACAGCTCTCCTACCGTGTTTTTGGTATACATCTGAGTAGACTTTTTTATTGGTATTAAAAGTAATGCTGTCTTTTTATTCAGAAAGTATCTTTTGATGATTTGTTTTTGTATTTCAGGTTGCATAATTCTGCAAAATGTCTTAATCACTTTGAAAATTAATGACTTTTTTATGTAGACTCCTTATACAGGTGGATAATAGCAGTTCGCATATTATTCTTCATTGTGTTTGTTGATCAAACAGTCAGGTGTACAGAGGTCTGCATAGTTCAATAGGTGCAATAATTTGGCAACTATGCATATCACCGTTATCAGATATTTTGGTCTGTCAATGCAGCTGATGCTGGCAACATGTCTGATTGCCTAAATATCATGCCTGTTAGACTCTCTGCACCAGCAGTACACTCGTGGACTATTCGAACAGTTCACATATTATTCCAACAGCTGTTTCAGATACTTTGGGTAACATATGAAAATGACTATTGTTGCACTACATGATTACATGCTAATTAGAACAGAATATGATAATTTCAGATGTTCCTGTGGACTGATGTTTCATAAACCTTTACATTTTATATAATACATAAGGTAGAGATTACTGGTAATGATATAACTACAAAGGTAATTGGAATTTCTGCAATCACTCACCCTTAAATAACTAAAAACATTGTTGTAACCACCACTACAGTTTACTTATGAAACTAATCTGGTACATATCAGGTATTGGTGATGGATATCATTGGCATGTGCACTGATGAAGTGCAGAACTATGTTATATTTCATATTATTTGGAGCAAATTGTGTGTAAATCAGAGAACATTATACAATATGGACCAATGAAAGAGGCAGTACTGTAGTTTAAATGCTGACCTCATTTTCAGGCTCTGTCTGACCATCCTGATTTAAGTTTTCTGTAGTTTTCCTAAATCATTTCTGGCAAACACCAAATAGTCAAGGCCATCACCAACCACATGAAAGTGCACTTACATATTGTGTGTGTGTGTGTGTGTGTGTGTGTGTGTGTGTGTGTGTGTGTGTGTGTGTGCGTGTGTGTGTGTGTGTGTGTGTGTGTGTGTGTGTTTTCAGCTATTTATTTTCACTGTATTCTGAAGACAAGTCCCATGTCATTGTGATATGATCCTTTGATGAATAAATCAATCAACTTAATCTCTGTGAAGAAGTTAGAATGACATTGGCAAAATGCCATAAACAAACATTTTATATTTATTTTCATGTAAGCATATGACTTACACATAACTCTAACATAAATTTTGAGGAGATATTGAAAAAAAAAGAAAAAAAAGACCTCATAGTGGGATTTGTACCCAGAAACAATAAGGAAGTTTCTTGTCAGGCAGACTATTATGTCACTTTTGTGCAGCACAATTGCATGGTGTTTTCATCAGTATTAGTTTGGCTTAACTTTTTTTCCACCTGGTGTTCCAAATAAACCATTCTTTGTCCAGCTACATTGTTCGCTATGTGTGTGGTACCATGGATCCATCAAAAACCTTAACATAGTGTAATGTACCATTACTTTCTTACTGTGTGTGTCTCATTATTTGTACACTTGCTGGTGAGAGAAACATGTCACAGGAGAAAGGATACACCACAATCCAGATAACAAAAGAAAACATGTATTGATAACAGCTGCCAAGTAGAAGCTATGACTGATAATCTTTTGTAATTGCATTTGCAGTAGCATAAGGCCATGAAGTTGTCATCAGAAAGCAGCAAGCCTTGTAACATGAAACTGTCTTATTGTTTATAATTAATGGAAAGAGTTAGTTTGGCATGGCGATAATAAACAAATCAGACTTTGTTAAAAACATAGATCACAGGTTTGACTTATAAATGTATAAATGGGATAAATGATAGCGTGCTTATGGTGTGTGATTATCGCATCATGGAACTAACTACTTCCAACTAATTTACAGGCCAAAATTACATAAAACAAACTTCATTCATATGGGATTTCAGGTTTGGAACTGTACTACCAAAGAAAAATATATTGTCTTAGAGACTATAATAATAATAATTATTATTTAACACACATTACAAATTTGGAGTACTGTGGCAGGGAGGAGCTGGTACAGAAGAAACCACAGTAATTATAAAACCATAATGGGTACCAAAAAAGACGAAGAATTGCAAGCAGCAGAAACAACAGCGTGGCTATACATCGGTAACTTAAAGAGAACCACCACAACTGCTACAGTAGTGAAATACCTTAACAAGAACGGAATACTGGGACAACCAGAATGTGAAGAACTGCGCACACTGGGCGATAAAAAAGCTTTCAAAGTAGGCATTCCGTTTGAAAAGCTACAAATCAGACAAGAACCAGAATTCTGGCCAGAAAACATAAAAGTATGTCGATTTTGTTTCCCAAGACAATCAATGGAAGAGGGAGCAGAGCTCAACTAAACTAAGAAGAAAACCAGAAGAGCAAGAAGTAAAAGCAGTCTTGTGGAATACAGAGGGAGTAAAAAGTGCTCTTAACCTAACACCAACAGACATTCTGCAAAACTCGGATCTTGCAATCCTAACAGAAACCTTCCTGATAGACAGCTGGCAACATAAATATTTCTATAATCATCACTTAATGGCAAAGAAGGGAGAAAGAGGACGACCCATGGGAGGAATATCTATCCTACTAAATAATTGCAGCCTATTTCAAACCGCACACAAATGCTGTAGAAATAATTGACAAAATAGTCACACTTATCAAACAATGAAACAGCAAACCCATCATTATTACAGGCAATCTCAACTGCAGAACAGACACAGAAAACTATAAAACAAAACTAGTCATTGCAACCCTAGAAGAAGATGGTTTCACACTACTTAACGATAGACAGATACCTGCATACATATGCCACAATGGGAAGAGCACCATTGATATCGCATTAACAAGAGGACACACAGAAGGAAGTATTCAACCAATATGGCTTGACTCCATTACTCCTACATGAAAGCACATTCCAATAAAGATAAAAATAAATATTGTCACGTCACCGCCAGCAAGAAAGACCCACCAAATCACACAAAGAAAAATTGATATAGAAAAATTAACAAACCAACAAGAACAATTAACACAAATAGAGACTTTTATAGGGGAAGTGAGACCTTGAAAAAGCAACAGACCAAATAGAAGACCTCCTAAAAAATTCAGTGATACAAATAATCCCCAAAACAAGGGCGGCCAAAAGGTGGTTCGATGCTGAATGCTACAGCAAGAGGAACACTGTTGTAAGAACCCTCCACAGACTAAGAAACCAGCATGACGTGCAAACATACAAACTGTACGCAGAAGAGAGGAGAATCTACAAAAAACTAATAGAAGAGAAGAAAAAAGAATACATATAGAGGCAAAAAGAGAAGCAGATGAAGCAGAGAGAGACCCATACATAGCAGCAAGACCAAGAAAAATGCCTCATACACCAAATATAGACTTGAAGGAATGGGAAGACCACTTCAGTGAAATACTGAACAAACGAGGACTCAAAACACCCCCAAAGAAAGAGAAACAACATCAAACTAAGGAAAAAGACAATACATGGGAACCCCTGAATGAAGATGTTGTAAAGAAATAATAAAAGCACTGAAGGACAAGAAAGCAGCAGGACCTGATAATATACATAATGAACAAATAAAAGATGCAAAAGAGGCTCCCCAGACATATGGACCAAACTGTTTACCAAATGCATTTAGTGGAGAACTGCACGCTCCCCACCTCGGAGAAACCTACCTGCACTAGGTGTTTGGGCACAATGCGTGATCCCCACCACATGGAGGGTGTGCCCTGTTTACCAGAAGGCACTGAAGTCTTCCCATCCTGCCAAAAAGAAACCAAGAACAAATCGACCTCTCCACCATGGCGGGACATGACCAACTTTCCTGTTTTGTGGGGCCAGCCTGGTGTGGTGCCCACAGGAGCTGCTCTGGTGCCAGCCACTCAGGCACTGGACGGTTTGGGGGCACCTGTGGCCCCCTTCTGCCCAGGCTCCCGCGACACTCTATGCTGCTGCAGCTCTGTCTCCTCCTCACTGTGCATCTTCCATGATGGCTTAAACTGCTCACTGGCTATAGGAGCCCCCACTCTGCTTACTACTACACCCATCCCTGCCTGTCACAGGGGCAAGCACCCTCCACTAGTGGTGCAGACTAATACGTCCTTTTGGGAGGACATGTGCAAAATCTTCCATATCATCTTCTTCATGAAACCCTATATGTGGGCTGTTATTCGTGACACTGCACACAAAATCCGTCGGTCAGAGGATGGGCTCTCCGAGGTCTTTGCCCTAGTGGAAGGGCTTAGTGAAATGTTGTAATAACAAATCGACCACCACACAACCACCAGCCCCTTTGGGATCTTGTCACCTGCGTTTTTAATGCCAATGGCATAAAATGGATGAAAATGGAGTTGAACACCTATCATGTGGATATTTTACTGGTCACAGAAGCACATCTTAAACTGGTGGACGATTTCCACTATTACAACTTCGTGTGTTACTGTTCTGACCGCCTTGGTGGATGCAAAGCAGAGGTCCTCACCAAAGCTCTTGTCCATAACGAAGAGACTCTCCAATTCAGAGGCTACAGTGGTTACTGTATCCACATGCCTGGTGCCATTTCCTTTGCAGCAGCATATTTTATCCCAAACACGCCACTGCTGGAAGCGGACTCTGCACTTTGACATCCTTCGACAGGCTCATCATTGCGGCAGATCTCAAAGCCAAGCACCCGACTTGGCATTTATGGGTCTCTAACCCCAAAGGCTGACTCCTCCTTGACCTGGAAGATATTTTAGCACTATTGGTCTATCACCCTCCACTAACCTACCCATATCCCAGGCTGTTATAACTGCCAGCCAGACGTTCTGGATGTGGACATCTTCAAAACCATCACCACTTAGTTTTCACTGGATGTTCTCCACGAACTGGCCTCTGACCATGACCCAGTACACCTGCACTTCACTGACTCTGACCTTTTATTTGATGTTCATTCCAATGTGAACCTCACCGACTGAGGCAAGTTTGCCAGGGCACTTAATAACATCGCTCGACAAAATCTCAACTTGACATGACCGGCCAATATAATATGTGCAGTAGATCACCTTACCGCCAAAATACAGAAAGCAGTGAAACTTTCCACCTTCACTGTACCTTGGGCTTTAACCCCCCTGGACGATTTGCATCCCCTGTTATGGCAGCTGAAGGTGCAGAAGAACTGCTACCACAGGTGGTGGAAGCAGTTTCATGATCTTTGTGACAAACGCCAAATAAAATGCCTCCAGCACGAATTCTGCCACTGGCTCGCCAACTGGAGGTCCGAACAATTGGAGCACAAGATGTCCCCTTTCCTCCTCCACCATAAGTCTTACTGGGCTGTCATTCGCGCCCTGCAGCGTTCTATGTCAGCAACTGCCCATCCTATTCTCATGACACCAGGCTTGTTGTATGATACTGTCCAAATTGTGAATATGCTGGCAGATTCTTTCGAGGCCCAAAACCGCCCCCTTGTCCTACACCTTCCTCTGGACGAACTACAGGAGGAACAAGATGACCTGACAGCCGTTGCTGCTTTCCGCAACCGCTAACCGCAGTTTGCCCCCTCCTGACATCCATAGCAGAAATTCAACTACGATGGAAACGTGGCCAGTCAGCACCTGGATTGGACGGAATTTTAAATGAATATCGTTGACACCTTCTCTGCGTGACTGTCATCTTGTTCACCAGGATTTTTAACTGTTGTCTCACATCTGGCCTTTTCTCCCCTCAGTGAAAACAAGCAAAGCTGATTGCGATCCCTAAGTGGTTCAATGACCCTATGGTCCCCACCAACAACAGGCCCATCAGTCTCTTAAATACTATGCCGAAGATACTTGGATTTGTGACCTTTCACTGAATTTCTCAACCTCTGGCGGTGGCTGGAATGATCTGAGCTGAACAACTTGGATTCACTTTGCACCTCTGTGCCAAACTTCAGGTCCCACAAATCATTGAACGCCTCAGCAAAGGTCTCAACGCCGAAAAGTCAACAGCTGCCGTTTTCCTGTACTTGCACAATGCCTACGACAAGATATGGCAAGACAACCTAGCACACAAGATACTAACGAAGACCCCTACACCAGATATTTGTCTCAAGATCGTGAATGACATCTTTCGTGATAGGAGTTTCCTAGTATCTCAATGGTGAATGCGTTCCGACATTTTCCAATTATCGGTGGGCATTCCACAAGGATTGGTGTTGTATCCCATCCATTTTAATATCTGTTTGAATGATATTCCAGTCATCTTCGAGTGCCACCTAGCACAATATGCTGATGACACAGCTTTATATACCATTGGCCATATTACTGACACTGTCATCGTCCGCCTCCAGTGACAGGTGGTCGTCAGCATCAAGAGTAGTGATACAAATAAAATAGAGCTCAATGTCGCCAAAACTACGGCAGTCTTTCACGAAAAAGCGCCCAGTCCACCACTGCCATATTTAGATTGCAGGTGTGCAGGTGCCCTGGTCCTCGATGAGCACCTATCTAGGGATCCAGATGGACCACAAGTTGCTATTACACTGTCATGCGGAGTATGTCGCCAACAAGGGGCAAAAACTGACCAGGGCTTTGTACCTCCTCTTCTGCAGTAGGGAACTTAACCTGCATACCAAGCTCTGCATCTACCGAGCAGTTATCCTGCCTGCCCTCATGTATGGCTCCGCTGCATGAGCCACGATTAGTGTGCAGCGCCTGCATGACAAGGTTCTCTGGTGGAGCCTGAAGACCCTACTACACACGAAAATTATGACTCACCCTCAAGATGACCATCGCAACAATGTGTGGCAACTCTATGAGAAAGTGGATACCCTGCAGGACACTGTTCATGGGTTACGCCGCATTGGGATCACACTTCCATGCCGCTGACATCGACATCCAGTTCCTCTAACCATCCTTGAGGAGTCAAATACGCATCTTGGCTAATTATAGACCTGGCATGCCCACCATGGATGCATCCTTTGGTTGAACTCGCCCCCCATTCTATGTCCACCACTTTCCCACCCTACCTGCCCATGTTGGGCTATATTTTTCTGCCTGACTGAATTACTGTCACCATTGGAGGGTAGTATGAACACATGATCTTAATATCACATACGCTATCAACTGTCATACATCTTCAATAATAAATATGTGATTCTTGAGTTTCTCCCGGCGTATTTGATAATAAAAATATCCACGGGTGTACTGCCGGTCTATAGTGTCCAACGGGCACAATATTTCGGCGATCAAACATGTCGCCATCATCAGGTGAACTGACGGACTGAGCTCCTGTGAATGTGCCGGCACGGAGATCCGTACGCTATGGCTGCTCAGGGGGAACTGGGTTCGGTCGCGGCGGCGGCTGATTTAAATACCCTCCGCCCGCGGCGCGCACCCGTGGCGCGGGGCGCGGACGGCGGAGGGAGCTCAGTCCGTCAGTTCAGCTGATGATGGCGACATGTTTGATCGCCGAAATATTGTGCCCGTTGGACACTATAGACCGGCAGTACACCCGTGGATATTATGATTAATAAATATGTGGTTTTTTTCCTTTGACTGTAATTTCATGCCCCTACTCCACATTGTCAGTGTAGGGCTGGCAGTAGCACAGTCCACTGCTCTTCAGACAAATGGCTTTAACAAAAATACAGGAGTTGGCCGGAGTGGCCGTGCGGTTCTAGGCGCTACAGTCTGGAGCTGAGCGACCGCTACGGTTGCAGGTTCAAATCCCGCCTCAGGCATGGATATGTGTGATGTCCTTAGGTTATTTAGATTTAATTAGTTCTAAGTTCTAGGCGACTGATGACCTCAGAAGTTAAGTAGCATAGTGCTCAGAGCCATATGAACAAAAAATACAAGAAAGTGGAATTCTTACATGAGAAAGGGAGGTAAAAGGGGGACGTAAAAATACAGCAAATGGAGATGTTGGAAGTTAAAATATACTCTAATATGGTGCATATGCTGGGGGACAGTTAAAAAGTCGACATAAGCTGGCAGTTCGTTGTGTACTTAAAATCACTGGAGTCCAACACAAGTTAAAAAGTGGCCACAGTATAAAAATCACACAGAGCCAGACACTTGAAAAACCACTGGAAACGACAGAACACTGATGGGGAATAAAAACCACTGGGAGAGACCTGCCGTGGGACTGGAGGCCAGGGAGGAAGGACTAAGGGGACGGGAGGGAGAGGAAAAAGGGCGGCAGGAGGCATGAGGTGGGTGGGGTGGCTTAGGAGGGGGAAAACGGCTCAGGTGAAGGGAAAGCAAGGGGAGAGGCAGCCCGGAGGAGTAGGGGGAGGAAGGTGGGGTTAGAGTTGGTAGGAGGGGAAGGTGTCAGGGCCAAGCTCATCGTCCGGGTGGGGTAGGTGCTGGAAGCTGCGGTGGGAAAAGATGCGAAGAGTTAGAGGTGGAGAGAGGGCAGGACACAACTGTAAAGGCGCGGCAACAGGCTGGGGGTGGAGAGGAAGGGAGGCACCAGGCACCAGGGGAGAGGGGGATCGAGGCAGCGGACAATATGCAGGGTGTGGATGTGTTCAAGGTGAGGGATGGGGACGAGGTCTTAGAGGATACATGTGTGGGGATGGAAGGCAGATACGGAAGGCGAGGCAGAATGCATGGCATTCTAGGATTTGGTGGGCTTTATAGGATCTCCGAGAGGTGGAAATCTAAGTGACGCTGGCATAACAAAGGATGGGGGAGATCAAGGATTTGTAGGTGTGAAGGATGGTGGAAGGATGCAATCCCCATGTCCAGCCAGACAGGAGTTTCAGGAGGCAGAGTCTGTTGTGGCTATGTTTTGGATCGTAAGGAGATGGGGAGTCCAGATGGTGTGGCAGTTAAGGGTGAGGCCAAGGTATTTGAGAGTAGTAGGAGTGAGGTGGATAGGACGACCATAAATGGTTAGATAGAAATCATGGATACAGAAGGAGCAGGTGGTGTGGCCTATGATGATTTCCAGGGTCTTGGAAGGATTGATACGAAAAACCACTGGTTGTACCAAGTGATGAACTGGTCTAGATGGGTTTGGAGGGTATGTTGGGACCAATGGAAGGTGGGATAAACGGCCAGGAAGGCAGTGTCATCAGTAAATTGGAGGAGATGAAAAACTGCAGAAGGTTTGGGCATATTAGCAGTATACAGGAGATAGAGGAGAGGGTAAAGGATGGAGCCTTGGGCCACTTCAGACTAGGGATAGCAAGTGTGGGAGTTGGATAAGTAATGTAGGAGGGGCGACGGGAGAAGAAGGATGCAACAAGACGGACGAAATTGATGTAGAGAGAATGGGTCTGGAGTTCGAAGAGGAGCCTGGGATGCCAGACACGGTCGTAGGCATTCTGGAAGTTGAGGGAAACAGAGATAGTGGAACGATGGGAGTTAAGTCGAAGGAAAGAAAACTGGTAAGGTTAAGTAGCTGGTTGTCAGCTGAAAAAGAGGGCCAGGAGGCACACTGGGTAAGAGGAAGGAGATGGTGCTGCTTAAGGCAGCGACGAATACCACTAAAGAGGATGGACTCTTAGATCTTTCTGAACATGGAGGTGAGGCAGATGGGCGATAAGAAGAGGTGTCAGAGGAGCGTTTGTTAGGCTTAGGGTACAGCAGGACACAGGAAGTCTTCCAGTAGTCAGGGTAAAAGCCAGTGGAGATGAGGACGTACAGAGTAGCACTTCTTGAGGTGATGGTAGGTAACACCATTGTGACCAGGGGCAGTGTTGCATTTGGAGTGGAGGATGAGTGTGATGTCATGTGCGGAAATTGGAGTGTTGATGTCTGAGGGAGGTAACTGAAGTAGTTGAAACTAGGGGTGAGTGGTGGGAGAGAGATATCAGTTGTGTCAAGGGCGGTGGGGAAGACCTCAGAGAGGTGGGAATCAAAATGGTTAGTCTTACTGAGGTTGTCAGGGAAGGAGTGATTGTCATGGGGAATAGGGTGATGTGGGTTGGGATGGCTACCAGTAAGGTGGTGGAAGGCTGACCAGTACTTGGAGGACATGGCAGGGAGGATGGAGGTATGTGCGTGTCTGGCGCCAGTCCTGACGTTTCTTTGCTGTGAGGGGGTTCCAGATGTGTCGCTGTAATTGCCGGTGGCAGATAAGTGTATCCTGGTTATCAGTGTGGAGGAAGGAGCGGTAAAGCCTGCAGGATTCACGAAGAAGGATGACAGCTTCTGGAGGAAGTGTAGGACAGGGGTGGGGGGTGGGGGTGGATGAGTTTGGTAGGAATGTGGGACTCCACAGCCTCAGTGATGGTCTTCTGAAGGAACGAAGAGGCATGGATGATGTCAGCAGGATGGTGAAAGGTGAAGGGGTTGCTGTCAACCCGCGAGGCAATGGATTCCCAATAAACATCCCAGTCAGTGTGGCAGTACTTGAGGATGGACTTTGGAGGGGCAACTGAGCAGTGGGCTGTGAGGGGGACCATAGGCAGAGGAGACAGTGAGTAGGACAGTGAGGTGGTCACTACCAATGGGGTCGAGAACATCTGTGGCAGTAAGACCAAGGAGGCTGCTGGAAGTAGTATAACATCTGGTGCGGATTTACTTTCAGCACAGGTGTGTTGTATGGATGGAGCAAGGTCACAATGAAGTCGAAAGGTAGGGGGGCTGCGGATATAGATGGTGCCACAGGTCATGGGTGATGGGGGGAGGGAGGGAAGAAAGATGGTGGGGGAGAAGGTGTTCAGTTGGGTCGTTGAGTGGGGGTTGTGGCTGGCTGGACAGGGAGATGCTTAAGGTGGCCAATAGTGACTCTACCTCGGGTGAGGATTGTCACTGTGGTGAAGGAGATAGGGAGAGGTGCATGGTGAGGTTGGAAGAAGGTTTCATTAATGATGAAGGAGTTGACCTGGTGCTGGGATAGAGTATGCATGAAGAGGTATTTGTTGACAAGGAGGGAGCGAATTTTGACAGAGGAGACGATACTGTTGATGCATCAGTAGGGGGGAGCAGAGAGGGACTTAAACGAGGGTGTCTAGGCAATTGAAGGTAAAGCAGGCCTGGTTGTGGGAGTAGGTGGCAGAGGTATTCAGACGGAACGGGCAGAAAGGGAAAACTGGTGGAGGGTGTGGTCAGGAACTGGATTATGTCTTCAGGCATAGGGGAAGGACGTTGGGAATTTTTGGGGAGGATGGGCTGGTCAATGGGCAAACGGGGATAGTGAGCTCAGGCCTGGTGGTAGTGTGTTTGGCTTTCCATTTGGAGGAGTAGGTGAGGTGGGGGTTCATGACAGGTTGAACCATGAATTTACTTTCAAACGGGGATAGTGAGCTCAGGCTTGGTGGTAGTGTGTTTGGCTTTCCATTTGGAGGAGTAGGTGAGGTGGGCGTTCATGACGAACCATGAATTTACTTTCAAACGGGGATAGTGAGCTCAGGCTTGGTGGTAGTGTGTTTGGCTTTCCATTTGGAGGAGTAGGTGAGGTGGGGGTTCATGACAGGTTGAACCATGAATTTACTTTCAAACGGGGATAGTGAGCTCAGGCTTGGTGGTAGTGTGTTTGGCTTTCCATTTGGAGGAGTAGGTGAGGTGGGGGTTCATGACAGGTTGAACCATGAATTTACTTTCAAACGGGGATAGTGAGCTCAGGCTTGGTGGTAGTGTGTTTGGCTTTCCATTTGGAGGAGTAGGTGAGGTGGGGGTTCATGACAGGTTGAACCATGAATTTACTTTCAAACGGGGATAGTGAGCTCAGGCTTGGTGGTAGTGTGTTTGGCTTTCCATTTGGAGGAGTAGGTGAGGTGGGGGTTCATGACAGGTTGAACCATGAATTTACTTTCAAACGGGGATAGTGAGCTCAGGCTTGGTGGTAGTGTGTTTGGCTTTCCATTTGGAGGAGTAGGTGAGGTGGGGGTTCATGACAGGTTGAACCATGAATTTACTTTCAAACGGGGATAGTGAGCTCAGGCTTGGTGGTAGTGTGTTTGGCTTTCCATTTGGAGGAGTAGGTGAGGTGGGGGTTCATGACAGGTTGAACCATGAATTTACTTTCAAACGGGGATAGTGAGCTCAGGCTTGGTGGTAGTGTGTTTGGCTTTCCATTTGGAGGAGTAGGTGAGGTGGGGGTTCATGACAGGTTGAACCATGAATTTACTTTCAAACGGGGATAGTGAGCTCAGGCTTGGTGGTAGTGTGTTTGGCTTTCCATTTGGAGGAGTAGGTGAGGTGGGGGTTCATGACAGGTTGAACCATGAATTTACTTTCAAACGGGGATAGTGAGCTCAGGCTTGGTGGTAGTGTGTTTGGCTTTCCATTTGGAGGAGTAGGTGAGGTGGGGGTTCATGACAGGTTGAACCATGAATTTACTTTCAAACGGGGATAGTGAGCTCAGGCTTGGTGGTAGTGTGTTTGGCTTTCCATTTGGAGGAGTAGGTGAGGTGGGGGTTCATGACAGGTTGAACCATGAATTTACTTTCAAACGGGGATAGTGAGCTCAGGCTTGGTGGTAGTGTGTTTGGCTTTCCATTTGGAGGAGTAGGTGAGGTGGGGGTTCATGACAGGTTGAACCATGAATTTACTTTCAAACGGGGATAGTGAGCTCAGGCTTGGTGGTAGTGTGTTTGGCTTTCCATTTGGAGGAGTAGGTGAGGTGGGGGTTCATGACAGGTTGAACCATGAATTTACTTTCAAACGGGGATAGTGAGCTCAGGCTTGGTGGTAGTGTGTTTGGCTTTCCATTTGGAGGAGTAGGTGAGGTGGGGGTTCATGACAGGTTGAACCATGAATTTACTTTCAAACGGGGATAGTGAGCTCAGGCTTGGTGGTAGTGTGTTTGGCTTTCCATTTGGAGGAGTAGGTGAGGTGGGGGTTCATGACAGGTTGAACCATGAATTTACTTTCAAACGGGGATAGTGAGCTCAGGCTTGGTGGTAGTGTGTTTGGCTTTCCATTTGGAGGAGTAGGTGAGGTGGGGGTTCATGACAGGTTGAACCATGAATTTACTTTCAAACGGGGATAGTGAGCTCAGGCTTGGTGGTAGTGTGTTTGGCTTTCCATTTGGAGGAGTAGGTGAGGTGGGGGTTCATGACAGGTTGAACCATGAATTTACTTTCAAACGGGGATAGTGAGCTCAGGCTTGGTGGTAGTGTGTTTGGCTTTCCATTTGGAGGAGTAGGTGAGGTGGGGGTTCATGACAGGTTGAACCATGAATTTACTTTCAAACGGGGATAGTGAGCTCAGGCTTGGTGGTAGTGTGTTTGGCTTTCCATTTGGAGGAGTAGGTGAGGTGGGGGTTCATGACAGGTTGAACCATGAATTTACTTTCAAACGGGGATAGTGAGCTCAGGCTTGGTGGTAGTGTGTTTGGCTTTCCATTTGGAGGAGTAGGTGAGGTGGGGGTTCATGACAGGTTGAACCATGAATTTACTTTCAAACGGGGATAGTGAGCTCAGGCTTGGTGGTAGTGTGTTTGGCTTTCCATTTGGAGGAGTAGGTGAGGTGGGGGTTCATGACAGGTTGAACCATGAATTTACTTTCAAACGGGGATAGTGAGCTCAGGCTTGGTGGTAGTGTGTTTGGCTTTCCATTTGGAGGAGTAGGTGAGGTGGGGGTTCATGACAGGTTGAACCATGAATTTACTTTCAAACGGGGATAGTGAGCTCAGGCTTGGTGGTAGTGTGTTTGGCTTTCCATTTGGAGGAGTAGGTGAGGTGGGGGTTCATGACAGGTTGAACCATGAATTTACTTTCAAACGGGGATAGTGAGCTCAGGCTTGGTGGTAGTGTGTTTGGCTTTCCATTTGGAGGAGTAGGTGAGGTGGGGGTTCATGACAGGTTGAACCATGAATTTACTTTCAAACGGGGATAGTGAGCTCAGGCTTGGTGGTAGTGTGTTTGGCTTTCCATTTGGAGGAGTAGGTGAGGTGGGGGTTCATGACAGGTTGAACCATGAATTTACTTTCAAACGGGGATAGTGAGCTCAGGCTTGGTGGTAGTGTGTTTGGCTTTCCATTTGGAGGAGTAGGTGAGGTGGGGGTTCATGACAGGTTGAACCATGAATTTACTTTCAAACGGGGATAGTGAGCTCAGGCTTGGTGGTAGTGTGTTTGGCTTTCCATTTGGAGGAGTAGGTGAGGTGGGGGTTCATGACAGGTTGAACCATGAATTTACTTTCAAACGGGGATAGTGAGCTCAGGCTTGGTGGTAGTGTGTTTGGCTTTCCATTTGGAGGAGTAGGTGAGGTGGGGGTTCATGACAGGTTGAACCATGAATTTACTTTCAAACGGGGATAGTGAGCTCAGGCTTGGTGGTAGTGTGTTTGGCTTTCCATTTGGAGGAGTAGGTGAGGTGGGGGTTCATGACAGGTTGAACCATGAATTTACTTTCAAACGGGGATAGTGAGCTCAGGCTTGGTGGTAGTGTGTTTGGCTTTCCATTTGGAGGAGTAGATGAGGTGGGGGTTCATGACAGGTTGAACCATGAATTTACTTTCAAACGGGGATAGTGAGCTCAGGCTTGGTGGTAGTGTGTTTGGCTTTCCATTTGGAGGAGTAGGTGAGGTGGGGGTTCATGACAGGTTGAACCATGAATTTACTTTCAAACGGGGATAGTGAGCTCAGGCTTGGTGGTAGTGTGTTTGGCTTTCCATTTGGAGGAGTAGGTGAGGTGGGGGTTCATGACAGGTTGAACCATGAATTTACTTTCAAACGGGGATAGTGAGCTCAGGCTTGGTGGTAGTGTGTTTGGCTTTCCATTTGGAGGAGTAGGTGAGGTGGGGGTTCATGACAGGTTGAACCATGAATTTACTTTCAAACGGGGATAGTGAGCTCAGGCTTGGTGGTAGTGTGTTTGGCTTTCCATTTGGAGGAGTAGGTGAGGTGGGGGTTCATGACAGGTTGAACCATGAATTTACTTTCAAACGGGGATAGTGAGCTCAGGCTTGGTGGTAGTGTGTTTGGCTTTCCATTTGGAGGAGTAGGTGAGGTGGGGGTTCATGACAGGTTGAACCATGAATTTACTTTCAAACGGGGATAGTGAGCTCAGGCTTGGTGGTAGTGTGTTTGGCTTTCCATTTGGAGGAGTAGGTGAGGTGGGGGTTCATGACAGGTTGAACCATGAATTTACTTTCAAACGGGGATAGTGAGCTCAGGCTTGGTGGTAGTGTGTTTGGCTTTCCATTTGGAGGAGTAGGTGAGGTGGGGGTTCATGACAGGTTGAACCATGAATTTACTTTCAAACGGGGATAGTGAGCTCAGGCTTGGTGGTAGTGTGTTTGGCTTTCCATTTGGAGGAGTAGGTGAGGTGGGGGTTCATCGCAGGTTGAACCATGAATTTACTTTCAAAACCTTTTCTTAAGAATTTACTTTATTTACTAGCGATTCATCAAGAACATTAACACATTTAATCACACTATGTGAGCGTACAAGTAGTTGCCAATGGTAACCAAAGACACAAATAAATTTTTTTTTCATCAATGGAAATTTTATTCCCAAAAGCCTTTTTTTAAACAGATCTAAAATTATAATCAAAAAGCACCCTGTAAATATCAAGTTCCAATTTAGTCTGAGGCAGAAATAACAATTTGTTTTTAATAGTATGAGCTTTCGCGCTGAGCACCTTGCCGCTCCTTTTTAACACGGCCGTATTCACAACCGCTCACAACAACCTCTGAAGGACTACACTGGCGCAAATCTGCAACACACCAGATTACTTTAAACTAAGAGTTTTAACAATTTACACAAGCACACAAACTATGCACCCGGTGAGAGGGATGGAAACGGTACAAAACACTCAATTAAGATTATTTGCCACCGAAAGTGCAACTTGTTTTTAAAAGAACTCGTACAGTGGAAGGGTGGCAAGCAGGATAACTGCTCGGTAGATGCGGAGCTTGGTATGTAAGTTAAGTGTTGAAACATTTGGTGACTTGTTCAGTGATTCGTAGGACCTCAAGGTTGGCAGAGAGGTGCGAAGTAAATTCTAACTGTTCAGGTCAGATCGTCCCAGACGCCGTCAGAGATTGGGAAAGTGGGTGTAGGACCACAGATCGACCTTTGCCATGGTATTTAAGAGGCTAACAGGTCTTTTGTTAGTGGGGACCATAGGGTCTTTCAACCACTTGGGAATCACATTCAGCTGGGCATGCTTCCACTGAGGGGGGAAAAGCCAGATGTGAGACAACCATTTAAAATCTTGATGAACAAGATGAGAGGTGTATGCAGAAGGTGGCAATGATGTTCATTGATAATTCTGTCCAATACAGGAGCTCACCGGCCACATTTCCGTCGTAGGGTCCGCTGGATTTCTGCCGTGGGCGTCACGGGGCAGACGGTTGCGGAAAGTGGCAAGAGCTATCAGGACATTGTATTGGTCTGGGGAAAGGTCGGGACAAGTGGGTGGTTTTTGAGGGGATCCAACCGACGAATGTGTGGTAAATGTCTGCTTTCTTTTTCTTTATTGTGATACTAAAACCTGTACAACAGGCAGGCTGGCAGCAGCATTCTACGCTGCTCTTCAGCCGTGGAATAGACAATGAGAAAAAATATATAAGGAATACACAAAATTTACATATGGCGGGTAATAAAAACAGTAGACACATAAATACAAAACCACGGAGCCGTTCACACTCGACGATAATCCACACTACAAACTGTTGACACGACGCACTAACACTGATGATGTCAATGGCAGATGTGAACGATGGAGTGTGACGGTGAACGCTAAACACAAAACACGACAGTACACACGAGAAACGGATGGCGATGATCTGCGGTCTGTGAATGTTCAAGTAACGTGTGTGAGTCCGGGGACCTGCCAAGAGGGGGAGAATGGTGAGAGAGACGGGAGACCACAGATGCCAATGGTAGAGGAGATGGGAGGAGGAGTAGAGGGACGGGGCTTGGGGAAGCCCGGGGGAGGAGTAGGAAGAAAGCGAGGAGGGAGGGAAGGAGGAGAGAAGGGAGGGAGGGTGCCCAAAGAAAAAAATGACAGGAAGTGAGAGGGGAGGATCTTAGTTGATAGGAGGGGTAGATGAAGGGAAGGATGGCATCATCAGGGAGGGGGATCTTGCGGAAGCCACCTTGGGAGAGGGTAAGGAGGGTGGAGAGATGGAGACTGGGTGGGACGTGGGAATACAGGCGCGGCAGCGGCCGGGGGTGGGAGAGGATGGGGGAGACAACCGGCTGAGGAGGGTCGAGTTTGCGGGAGGTGTACAGGATCCGTATCCTCTCAAGGAAAAGGAGGAGGTGGGGGAACGGAATAAGGTCGTACAGGATCCACGTGGGGGAGGGAAGACGGATGCGATAGGCGAGGCGGAGAGCGTGGCGTTCAAGGATCTGAAGGGATTGTAAATGTCTGCTGCGTAAAGTATTGTAACTCTAGTAAATTGTATTTAGGTACTGCAACTGTCAGTACTAAAAGTTTCTGTTTGTGGCCATTAGTTTTCTAAATGTTATCGACTACATAATGAAACAGGGATCAATCATGAGCTATATTTCATCCAGTCTCTTTACGATGAAAAAAGTGAACATGAATCGTGAAACACATGGAAGGATATGTCGCAAACAAAGTAGCCATAGGCTGCCTCTAGCGTCTGCCACTTCCAGGTGGGAACGTAATTCCTCCAGAAGACGCGTCACCGCAAAAAACGCTTGCCGCTGTCGTTGCTGGAAACCCGCCTTAATACATACGACGCTAGTCTATCATCTTTACCTATCGGACACGTTGAGGACCCTAATTCACAAATTCAGCTCGCTTTTTTTTTCTTCTTTTTCTAAACTAACGTTAAAAACTGCACTCCCACGATCGGACACTGCAGTAACTGCAAGAGCAGCTACCGCGCTGCCATCTGTTGGTGGCGCCAAGCAAATGCGTCGTGGCCGTTCCACCGTTCGATAATAGCCTATTGTGGCAGACGAGTTTTTTCCGCAGTTCAACGTTTCAGGGGAGAATAGTTGAACTAAAGCTCAGACCAATAGGTATATAGTTTTACTTGTTTGATTACTTTCCTATGAATAATCTTGCGCTTGAGCGAATTACGACAAAAATATTTCACACTCGTTGATGCATTCTCTGACGAATGCTATATATAATCAGTAACGGAGAACGAATGTGCAACTTTATATAATAAAATGACAATTTTTGGAGGGCTTGATTTAGATATTTGTTAATCAAGCTCATTATAAGTAGTTTTGTGTTTTAACTATATGTTACGTACGTTATGTATATGTGGTTGGTATCACTTTGTTTGCTAATGTATGGGTAGTAGTTGAACAGGTTGTGAGTACAGTACACACAACCTCCAGAATTCTGCCAAAGATAACACGGCCTGTCATCACAGATCTTACGTTGCATTTAGTTGCTAGTAGCATCTGACGGGCGCTAACAGGTGTGCTGACTAAAGATGCAAAAAACCGTCTGGTTAAGATAGATACCAGCATTTTAGTTCTGTATTACTAGTATTTTTTAGTGTTTCTTTGATCTCGGTTATAACAGGTATTTTTTACTGATAACCGATTATGAAACTGATATATCTGTTTGCCATTGGTTAAATTTTATATTTTTAAACAAACTTATTTTTTCTAAAAAAGCGAGTTTGACTTCTGAATTTCGGTATCATCTTCGAATTATACTGATGAACTCGTCTTACAGATCAACACATTTGAGAACAGGTATGTATGAACAGACAATAAATGTTGACCAGTGGATTAATTAATTATTGAAATGTTAACTACTATCATTTAAGTGTTACTACTAATTGCTGAATTTTGTCTACTATCTGAATTGTTCATTTGAATATTTTTTTTGTAAGAGCTTTTTTGGTTTTGTCAATAAAAAATCAGTTGCATTCAAATTCCGATTACAAATTAAAGCCATATCTTTGAGAAAAAATTCGTTTTTCATTCGAAATAATTATGGGAAAATTTTACACAAAGGGTTATTATATGTCATATCTATGAAATATTGAAAGAGAAAGGAAATTGCGGCAGCAGCAATAATTTTAAAACTTTGTAAATCATGAAAAGTTTACAGAAGAAATAGAGAGTCTTGATCCGCCCTCTGTGTCAATATAATATGCTTTTATCTGCTCGAAGCTCGTGGAGCTTAAAACGAAAAAGAGAGTTCTCCACGTTCAGTTTTCAGTCTTTAGTACTGACTCCAAAATATTGAATGTATGATCTTCAATTGCAACGCGATTTCTGGACAGAGATTTGTAAAAATTATAATCAGTAGGGGAAAACATGAGTTTTTGTAGTAGTCAACCGCTCCTTACTTTTGGAGAAAAGTAGCGAACGCTGGATGGACTAAGTATTCTTTTATTTACCTGTTTAATTTGATAAATTAATTATATGTACCTTGGAGCGAATAATGCAAAAGAGAGTCTTAGAATTTTACCATCTTTATTCATTGTCTACGTTTATTGCGCTAAATGGCAGCAGTAACAAACCGAAAATCATTTATTTCAGATATCGGTTCTTTCGAGCGGTTTTATCTGTCAGGTTAAACTGGAGATGAAAGGTAACGGTATACCCGACAAGCGATTGCTTTAGTCATAACCGCAATTCCTAGTGCTAACTGCTATTTCTAGCCAGGTGACTCGACTCAGTGCATCGGAAGACACATTTTGTCGCCTGTAAAGTGTGTAAACTGATTATTTCTTCGCATTGTCTTTCAACTCGTTATGTGTTTCTCAAACGGATGATAAGTGAATGTAAACTCTGCCAGCATTATGAAATTTCCACTCTTTCCTTGTTAATGTCCCGTAGCCCTAAATTTTCTGCCAAGTAATTCTTGATCAAGATTCGGTTATACATTGATCATATGCAAATGGAAAGACAGAGAAGTACAGATATTCCAGTTAAAAGCCGAACTGCGATATTTCGAGACACACTCAAATGTTTACACGCATATTGTAGTGTTGAAAGAAGTATCTGTAAGTTAAGTAGTGAACGCCCACCCCTTTGCATTTGCCTTGGTTTATGTACTGTATATGCCTGTAATGTATATCAAAATACTCGTCGGAAACTTGTCCTTATCTAATGTACATTTTCCGAATTTACCCTGCAGTTCTATTTTCTATGATGAGGAGTGCGTTGTGCGTATTTAACTATGGAGGTTAACTATGGGTCCATCTGCTACCACATCTGCATACTATGGGTCCATCTGCATTCATCGACTCTCAACCGGATCATCACTTTTCACCCTAACCCAACCCTCGAGGTATGTTACTGATCAGACTGCCCCTACAACGAAGATATCAGGGCGAACCAAGGGTGGGGCGGTGAGGGGGTAGTTCAACAGCATTCTTGTTTTTGCTCCAAGCAGGCGAGGGCCTTTTCGAAGTGTCCCCGATCTTTAAGGTGCGCTCGGACACATCTGGAGGGAGAGGTTGATCATTTTTTAGGTTCCCACAGCCGTCTTTCTGGTGTTTCCTCAGGTCGTCGCCTAAGGGCTTCTTCTACCTCTAAACTGATGAAGAGCTTTTTTTCCGTTCCACAGACCAATACCGAATTCTGAAAGCTTCTCATTTCATATCGACGTACCCATTAACCGCGTTCGTTTTCTGGAACGATTTCCTCACGGTCAGTCTATTGCTCTAAGACGGTCGTCGCTTTTGCTTTCGTTTTCTTCTCCGACTGTGCCATTATAACAAAATAGAAAACCAACGCTGTTTACAAAAAATATGTATCAACTGGTAAATCAACCTTCTTGCATTACAACTGAAATCAGGAAAAACTGTTGAATTACAAATCAGAGTAATGTTAAAGGAATTTGAAATTATATCTTGTAAGAGAAAACAAAAATGAAAAAAAAAATAGAAAAGAAATACCCGACACTAAATATGACGTAAAAGTGAAAACTGATTATCACGTGTTTGTGTTTAATGATCTGAGTTATAGTCCTACTTAAATGATCTTCTCCCGATTTTTTAGATCTGCAAAATGGCCTAATGTTATTAGAGATATCAATATATTGTTTTTTCATTTTCTAATGATGGTCCTGTCAAAGCAGATCTCGGAGACTCGTTGTAGAACGTAAGTACTCTGTTGTATTTATATCTGTGAAAATAAAATAAGTAATCGCCCAGCCTCTGCAGTGGTTGCGGGTGCTGCTGGGTACCTCAGGCTGCCTGTGTGTGCGTCACGGTAGCCTGCTGCCAGCTTTTTTTCTAGTGTTGTAGCTATGCACTTTGTTGTTATTTTTTATCTGAGATGTGTTTAATGACAAATTACATAAGTGAATATATATGTATTGCGAAGGTACTGTGAATATCCCGAGTTCCTTAAATAAATGGCTGCAAGGTGATCTTGGGTGGGCTCCACCTGTTATTCTGATTACATGCTTTCGTGCAATGAATAGTTTCTCTCTTAATGGCTAATTGCCCCAAAATATGATGCCATATGAAAGCAGTGAATGAAAATAGGCATAGTAGGCTGATTTACTGATACGTTTATCACCAAAATTTGCAATAACCCTAATAGCATAAGTAGCTGAACCTGTTTCAATAGCTCATCGATGTGTTTCCTCCAGTTCAATTTCTCATCAATGTACACACGCAGAAATTTTGAATATTCTGTCTTAGCAGCAGACTTCTGTTCATAGTCTATATTTATCAATGATGTTTATGCCATTTACTGTACAGAATTCTATAAACTGTGTTTCCTCGTAATTTAGTGAGAGTACATTTGCAGAGAATCACTTGACAATTTTCTGAAATACATTATTTGCAATTTTCTCAGCTGATTTTTGCTTGTTGGTTGTGATTACTACATTTGTATCATCAACAAAAGAACTAGATTTTCACCTTCATAAATATAGATGGCAAGTCATTAATGTATATTAAGAACAATAAGGGATGCAAGACCGAACCCTGTGGGACACCATTCTTGATATGTCCAAAGTTAGGGCAATCTGCTGATTTTTGAACACTATCTGTACTGTTAATTTTAACCGTCTGCATTCTTCCAGTTAAATATGAATTACACAATTTGTGCACTGTCCCATTCATACCACAGTACTTAAGCTTATCTAGAAGAATTTCATGATTCACACAGTCTGAAGCCTTTGAGACGTCTGAAGCTTCACTTCTGCTGCTTCCCCCAGTTTGTGAAGATACTGCTCCCAGCAGAACTTGACTTTCGTTCATTTCGTAAAAAATATGCGACACTACCTTCTGGCGCCGGCCAGGGTGGCCGAGCGGTTGTAGGCGCTAGAGCCTGGAACTGCACGACCACTACGGTCGCAGGTTCGAATCCTGCCTCGGGCATGGATGTGTGTGATGTCCTTAGATTAGTTAGGTTTAAGTAGTTCTAAGTTCTAGGGGACTGATAACCTCAGAAGTTAAGTCCCATAGTGCTCAGAGCCATTTGAACCATTTGAACTATCTTCTGGCGCTTTGAAACTATGATAATGGATGAGAAATGAAATTCCGAAACGATCTGCCAACAACTAGTTCTTAGCTGATTATTCATTGTTGCCCAGTTACATATTTTTAAGTGACCCTGTTCCTTCTTCACACCCAACCAGTAGGGCTGAAATGTTATCAGGACTGTCACCCATTAGCCAACCACCCCAGAATCCATGGTAGGTTGTACAATAATCTTCCATCACTTACACACCTCATGTAGAGATGCAAGGAGGATGGTTCTCCCAGTGCATCTCCAGATTTGGGTGTAATGTGTTGAAATTACTCCACATCCAAACTGCCCACACTACACATGTCATCCCCTTCCTTCCCTCAACTCTCACCATAACTCCTATTAGTCAAATGTCATCACGACTGTCAAGAATCGGCCTAATAACAGAATACTTTGGATTGAGACTAATATATTCGTTTTTTATTGTTTTTATGTGTTCCAGATTTGTGCCGCCACAATTGCTAGGAGTATCTTACCACCACACCAGTTCTCTCTTTAGTAATATGTCTCTCACATACTGAAATTTCTCCATGCAATCCAGAAGCGTGCTGGAACACACACTTTATATAAATAATTAAATTTCACAAGTATTCTTTGAGACTTGGTACCAATGTTTACCTCTCATCATTATAATACAATGAGTAAGTTTCAATGAAAATTTGTTACATGCTATTTTTCACCAGATTTGGTAGTGTAACATACTCCTAGCTAATTGCCCAAAACTTTTTGTTCTTATCTACTAAAGCCTCAATGTTTCAGACAACTGTTTACAAGAGAAAGTGGGCTATATGTTAATTTATTTCACTGATTGCAGATTGCAATGATAATGGATGGTAAAAAGAAAGAAAAATATCATATAAATACTGAAGCATTGCAACAAATTTCAAATATAATTGTCTCACAGTATTAGAAATAAGGCTTCCTGCCATGCTTGAATTAAACTTCCAGTCAAACCTGATCTATGAAATTAGCACTATGAAAATTGTAGGTTTTTTGCTTCTACTTCAGTTTTTCTATTGTCTCATAGCATATATTATTATAGTGCACTTTTAATATTTTGATCTACTAGTTTTTGTTTAAGAGAAAGTGTTTGACTGATACAATGAGTTTTTCGGTGTATTATAATCAATGGCTGTTGTGTTCTTGAATTGTGAAAGAAAAGACTTTGCTTGATGGAAGAGATTTTGTGGATCTAATTTCATTATACAATTTAAAAAAATGATTTAGAACAGAAAAATTTATAATATTGGAAAATATGAACTGCTAACGCCAAAGAAGCAAAGTCCAACAAAAAAGAACTTACTAGTTATTTCACAGGCTGCATTCCCTGTATTTAATCAAATCTCTATTAATCATAGCACTGAATTCTTTCTGTGTTGTGGTTGCAGGATGCATTGTGCAAAAACTGTGGTTATATTGGGGAACTATGTATTTTAGGATTAGAATATACATTTGTTACCAGTGTGTCTTAAATTGCAAAGTTTGAGTAAAGAATTTCAGTTAATAAACAACATATCATCATTTCTGCATTGCAACTCATAAACAAGATGAAAAAATGCCACCTCAAACTGATGAAACAGGTATATCAGGATGGAGGTCATTTCTCTCTTTTTTTTGTTCTATTAAATGTATCCCTAAGTATACTATATGTTTGTCCACGTCTAAATACAGTGAGAATTAACTATCATTCCTTTTTATTAGTGTCTAATGTATTACACCGTTTTCGACTTCGATATAATCAATATTCGTTTATTTTTAGCATTGCATCACCATAAATGTTGCTGTAATTGTTGCAGCAGCATGTATTAGTTCTCTGGAGAAATGCGTAAAGTTTAACAGCCTATGGTTGTGACAATATTTCTTTCAAGGCTGTAGTCAATATTTTTGTCTTGATAGCCTTAATGACTGTATTTTTTAACCTATACCTTTTCTTATGTAAAAGAATAAATGCCATAGCATTTTTTCTTTTACATTATTAGAACTATAAAGTACAAATTAATGCACAAGAGGATATTTTTTTGCACTGTAATATTGTATGAGAAAAGTGTTGTGTGTAAAATAAAAACGAAAGATTTTAAAAATTAGTTTCAAGACTGCATTGCTTGGCGGTCATTGTTAAATCAGTTAAATTTAATGGAAATAAAATATCTGATATTTCACTGATTAGTAATATACGTAAAACATTCTTGTTGGTCATGTTGTGAGGGTAATTCTTCTTTATACTAAACTTAATAGTAGCAGCTAGATAGGAAAGTCATACACAAGCAAAGATCAACTTTATTTTAAATAAAACACTTGGAGTAGATTCACCTTTGTAGAAATAATTTATTTTCATTCATTTCAGAAAAAAGTAATCCAAACTTCAGTTAGGTAATATATATAATATTGGCACATAAAAAGCATTTTGATATTTGTTACAGTTTACTATTCCCTCATTTCAAACAGTTCATAAGCATTTATCAGGAAGATATAAGGTTTTACCCAAAATTAAATCTGACATAAAAAAACTAAGCAAAATCTAAGAGAGAAGAACTGTCAGTCAAATTTGTTGTGATACAGAGCTCCAATGTTAGGCTCGTAATGGGGCCCCTTAGGGATACGGCGGCTAAGGAGGGGAAGAAATCCAGTGTGCACTCCGTGTGCATTCCGGGAGGAGTCATTCCTGATGTGGAAAGGGTCCTTCCGGATGCCATGAAGAGCACAGGGTGCAGCCAGCTGCAGGTGGTGGCACATGTCGGCACTAATGACGTGTGTCGCTTTGGATCTGAGGAAATTCTCTCTGGATTCCAGCGGCTATCTGATTTGGTGAAGGCTGCCGGTCTTGCTTACGAGATGAAGGCAGAGCTCACCATCTGCAGCATCGCTGACAGAACCGACTGCGGACCTTTGGTGCAGAGCCGGGTGGAGGGTCTGCATCAGAGGCTCAGACGGTTTTGCGACCGTATTGGCTGCAGATTCCTTGATTTGCGCCATAGGGTGGTGGGGTTTCGGGTTCCGCTGAATAGGTAAGGAGTTCACCACACTCAGCTGGCTGCTACACGGGTAGCGGAGGCTGTGTGGCGTGGACTGGGCGGTTTTTTAGGTTAGAAGGCCTCGGGAAAGTGCGGGAAGGGCTGCAATGTCAAAGGGTGCTGGGCAATTACAGGACGTGCTTGGATCAAGGAACAGTCGGAATTATAGTTGTAAATTGTTGTAGTTGCGCTGGAAAAGTCCCTGAGCTACAAGCGCTAATAGAATGCACAGAAGCTGATATCGTTATAGGTACAGAAAGCTGGCTAAAGCCTGAAATAAGTTCTGCAGAAATTTTTACGAAGTCTCAGACGGTGTTCAGGAAAGATAGATTAGGCAGAATTGGTGGTGGAGTGTTTGTGTCTGTCAGTAGTGGTTTATCTTGTAGTGAAGTCGAAGTAGATACTCCGTGCGAATTGGTGTCGGTGGAGGTTATACTTAACAGCCGAATTAAGTTAATAATTGGCTCCTTCTACCGACCCCCAGACTCCAATGATACAGTTGCGGAACAGTTCAGAGAAAGTTTGAGTCTCGTAACAAATAAATACCCCACTCATACGGTTATAGTTGGTGGGGACTTCAACCTACCCTCGGTATGTTGGCAAAAATACTTGTTCAAAACCGGTGGTAGGCAGAAAACGTCTTCCGAGATTGTCCTAAATGCTTTCTCCGAAAATTATTTCGAGCAGTTAGTCCACGAATCCACGCGAATTGTAAATGGTTGCGAAAACACACTTGACCTCTTGGCCACAAACAATCCAGAGCTGATAGAGAGCATCATGACTGATACAGGGATTAGTGATCACAAGGTCATTGTAGCTAGGCTCAATACCATTTCTTCCAAATCCATCAGAAACAAACGCAAAATAATTTTATTTAAAAAAGCGGATAAAGTGTCACTAGAAGCCTTCCTAAAAGACAATTTCCATTCCTTCCGAACTGACTATGCAAATGTAGACGAGATGTGGCTCAAATTCAAAGATAAGAGATGGAACGGATCCCCCGTGGTACACAAAAAAGGTCCGAACGCTGTTGCAGAGGCAACGGAAAAAGCATGCGATGTTCAGAAGAACGCGAAATCCTGAAGATGGGCTAAAATTTACAGACGCGCGAAATTTGGCACGTACTTCGATGCGAGATGCCTTTAATAGGTTTCACAACGAAACATTGTCTCGAAATTTGGTAGAAAATCCGAAGAAATTCTGGTCGTATGTAAAGTACACAAGCAGCAAGACGCAGTCAATACCTTCGCTGCGCAGTGCCGATGGTACTGTTATCGACGACTGTGCTGCTAAAGCGGAGTTATTGAACGCAGTTTTCCGAAATTCCTTCACCAGGGAAGACGAATGGAATATTCCATAATTTGAAACACGAACATCTGCTAGCATGAGTTTCTTAGAAGTAGGTACCTTAGGGGTTGCGAAGCTCCCTACTTAGCACTCATATACAACCGCTCGCTCACCGATAGATCTGTACCTACAGATTGGAAAATTGCGCAGGTCGCACCAGTGTTCAAGAAGGGTAGTAGGAGTAATCCATTTAACTACAGACCTATATCATTGACGTCGGTTTGCAGTAAGGTTTTGGAGCATATACTGTATTCAAACATTATGAATCACCTCGAAGGGAACAATCTATTGACACGTAATCAGCATGGCTTCAGAAAACATCGCTCTTGTGCAACGCAGCTAGCTCTTTATTCGCACGAAGTAATGGCCGCTATCGACAGGGGATCTCAAGTTGATTCCGTATTTCTAGATTTCCGGAAAGCTTTTGACACCGTTCCTCACATGCGACTTCTAATCAAGCTGCGGAGCTATGGGGTATCGTCTCAGTTGTGCGACTGGATTCGTGATTTCCTGTCAGGAAGGTCGCAGTTCGTAGTAATAGACGGCAAATCATCGAGTAAAACTGAAGTGATATCAGGTGTTCCCCAGGGAAGCGTCCTGGGACCTCTACTGTTCCTGATCTATATAAATGACCTGGGTGACAATCTGAGCAGTTCTCTTAGACTGTTCGCAGATGATGCTGTAATTTACCGTCTAGTAAGGTCATCCGAAGACCAGTATCAGCTGCAAAGCGATTTAGAAAAGATTGCTGTATGGCGTGTCAGGTGGCAGTTGACGCTAAATAACGAAAAGTGTGAGATGATCCACATGAGTTCCAAAAGAAATCCGTTGGAATTCGATTACTTGATAAATAGTACAATTCTCAAGGCTGTCAATTCAACTAAGTACCTGGGTGTTAAAATTACGAACAACTTCAGTTGGAAGGACCACATAGATAATATTGTCGGGAAGGCGAGCCAAAGGTTGCGTTTCATTGGCAGGACACTTAGAAGATGCAACAAGTCCACTAAAGAGACAGCTTACACTACACTCGTTCGTCCTCTGTTAGAATATTGCTGCGCGGTGTGGGATCCTTACCAGATGGGATTGACGGAGGACATCGAAAGGGTGCAAAAAAGGGCAGCTCGTTTTGTATTATCGCGTTATAGGGGAGAGAGTGTGGCAGATATGATACACGAGTTGGGATGGAAGTCATTACAGCATAGACGTTTTTCGTCGCGGCGAGACCTTTTTACGAAATTTCAGTCACCAACTATCTCTTCCGAATGCGAAAATATTTTGTTGAGCCCAACCTACATAGGTAGGAATGATAATCAAAATAAAATAAGAGAAATCAGAGCTCGAACAGAAAGGTTTAGGTGTTCGTTTTTCCCGCTCGCTGTTCGGGAGTGGAATAGTAGAGAGATAGTATGATTGTGGTTCAATGAACCCTCTGCCAAGCACTTAAATGTGAATTGCAGAGTAGTCATGTAGATGTAGATGTAGATGTAGAAACATTGCTTTAAGTTTAAAATGAACCGAGTTGGCTAAACACCAAATTGACTATCCACACATAAACGCTTCTTAGTAATGCACAGTAGTGGTAAAGGCTGGTGGTATCACCACAAATCTATCAACACTATTACCAGTCTCTTCATTACTATAAATTCGGTAACCCATTTTCTTCTTCTTGCTATTCAAAATAACTGTCATAAATTCTGTTCCTGTTCAGAAGAGTTTTCCACATTAGAGTTACAGTAGTTTTGAAACACTATTTTTACCAATAATAGTTATGTATGTAGTTTACATGAAAGTGTTTGCATAGAGATTCAAATGTGAACAACAGATTTCAGTACATTTGAAATGAAATTTTTGAGTTCGATTCAGTACAAAAAGATGGTTTATTTTTTATACTTAACAAGAAGTAATCCGAACTTTTGTTGTAAATTGTAAATATAATCTATACCAGTGAAACACACTGTTACAAAAAGCTCTACTTCTCAAAAATTTGTCATATCTTACTGGTCTCTCCATTAACAAAAAATGTATAAACTAATCAATTTGAAGAGAGCTATTTGCCTTTCTTCAAGAATTAATGTTCCTCCAAAAATACTTGTAGAAAAGGAAAGAATGGAGAGCAAAAATGATACTGTCAGGTTGAAAATAATATCGGTATCATTCTAGTTGAGCACAAAAGTTTGCGCAATTGCCTAGCAACTTAATAATCAGCTCATTTTTTGTGTTTAAGTCTGTGAATAGCCATCAGTAGATTCGTAAAATGTACTGGCTTAATAACACTGAAAAAATAACAGACCATGGAGTTGCTGGTGTCATGGCCATATACAGTTCCTTGGTTAACTGTTAAATGTAGAATCATAATAAATTAAACCACAGCAAGGTCCTAGTGCCATGATCAGGTTTCAGTGGACCAGGAAAATGAATATGGTCATGGGTGACAGTTTGTGTCTGACATCAACCATAAGAAACTCCAGGAAGTGTTCTCCAAGTAATAATATTGCTTCTAACGTTAACATTTATTGTAGAGTGGATATTAATTACAATTACAAAACGGTGTTCACAATTAATGGTGTTTGAAACAATTTATCATTGACCACACAGTTGTCTGATTCACTTTGCTTCAGATTCTTCTCTCACAGATACAGAACCCTTTTTTGCCATTACAAGTAATTACTAAGCAGACGAACAGCTTGGCACAAAGCCTACCTACATTGGATGTGCACTGTGCCATCAGCACGATTACTGACCCATATGACCCATTGTCTGCATCTTCGTGGTGCGCTGGCGTCTTCATCAGGACTTGCCTTCCAGTTTTTCCTTTTCCGCCAACTCTTTCAGTATTGCTTCCTTTCTCTCGTAATTTCTTGCCTTCCCAGTGCCTCACCTTCAAATCGGCAAAGAACCTGAAACAGACATCACTCACTATGACTCCACCATTTACTCGAACGTGACACGTATGATAATATTGGTACACTTGTATATGTGCCGCATCTCAAAAGAAAGCCCCAGCTGGCTGTAAGCACACGGCTGGTTGTTAGTACTGCAGATGTACAACAAACACCAGGCTGACATGAAGTCCACTGCATGCTTGGAGTTGCAATTGATTAGCAGTTTTGTGCAGCAACACAGGGCAGGTAAGAGTGATGCGATCCACGTTCTCCGAAAAGATTGATTTAGCTGCCCCTACCGATGTCATTTTATGCAACCTGCAATGTTCTACCTACCCTTCAAAAACCAGGTGCGATTTTTCATACACTATAGTCCTCTATGATGTGTGAACTATTACTGCTACAGAAAGAAATGAACAAGACATTTTTGAGGGAAATTGAATGTAGTTAATTTTTGTGCTGGGTTATGTTTTCGCTAGAGGCAGTTGTTTCAGGACTATTGAGGAGAAACACACTGTACAAAAACTTCCGACTACACGAACTATTCCCAATATTCGACCGTTTCCAATGCAGGGACTTACAGATACACGGAGAGAGATAGACAGGTGGACAGCAAAGCGATTCTGTCGGGGTTCCATTTCTACAGACTGAGGCATGGAACCCTGAAAGCAATAATTTTACCTCCTGCTGTGTACATTCATGCAAAAATGTTTGATGTGAAGGATTTGGTAAAGTGTACAGCCAACGGAAATATGCTCTTGGGTGATCAAGTAGTACGGCAGTAGTTGTTTGAACCGTACGAGTATTTACGCGTGGGTGGGAAAATTCAAAAGAGGCCTTCAACGTGTGACCAACTCCACAGCTCCAGGCGTGTGACACCAGCGTCAGACTCAGCGCTGTCAGCTCTTACTGATTGACCGACAACTCACAGTTAAACAGTCAGCTGAAAAACGCGAGTTAGTGTTGGCACAGCTCACTGCACCACTGTCCGTCCCCAGTAGCTGTGTGGTTAGCGAAACAGAATGTCAATCCTAAGGGCTCGGGTTCGATTCCCGTCTGGGTCGGAGATTTTCCCCGCTCAGAGACTGGGTGTTGTGTCTCCATCATCATCATTTCATCCCCATCGACATGCAAGTCGCCGAATTAGCCTCAAATCGAAAGACTTGCACCCGGCGAACGGTCTACCCGACGGGAGGCCCTAGTCACACGACATTATTTATATACTACACCACACGGAAGAAGAAAACTTTTGCACGCTGGGTTCCCAGAGAGCTTACCATTCATCACAAGGGACACAAACTTTGCCTCTGAGACAAGTTCGGAAATCCTTTGCAGTAGCTAAGGTGATTGCACTATTGAACAGAATTTTCACCTGCTACAAAAACTTGATGCATCATTCTAAGCCACCAGCTAAGCGTCAAAGCATGGAATCGAAACACCCTGAATTACAAACGCAGCCATCGGCTATTACGTCATGTTTCATGTTGATAATCTTCTGGAGTGAACTTTTTTTTTTTCACTAACACATCATCAACAGCCTTTCATACTGAGCTGCAACTAAGTAAAAAGTCAAGCCCATGACGAAGGGAGGAAATGTCCAGGACTGCAAAGGAAAGGTGTCCTGTTTCTTCTACAGGACTATGCTCAAACTCGTACAGGCGAACCGTGGCTTGAAGGTCAGAGCAGGTTGTAGCTCCTACATCATCCTACTTACAGCCCTGACGTTGTTTCTTCGGATTTTTGTCTGTTTGGCTCAATGAAAGAAACTTCGCGCAGCATCATGCCCAATGACTACGAAGAGGTAAAGAAAAAAGTACAACTTTAGCTTTTTTGTTTGTTTTTTCTTTATTGTGATTTCATTCCCATGCCCCATAGGGGCAGGGACGACTGTCAGCGGCACAATCTGTCGCTCTTCAGCCAAGTGACATGACAGCTAATACAAGAATAAAATGTTATATATAAGGCGATAAAAAAGGGGGACATAAGACAGAGTAAGGGGAGATAATGGAGGTAAAAATACACTGGACATGGAGACGTTCATGGAGAGACAATTAAAAATGTAGACATAAAGTTAAAAAAAGCACAGTTGGGGATTCTTAAAACACAAAGAAGACACTGAAGGCGCACACACACGTTAAAAGTCGGCCACAGTAGTAAAAACACTCCAGGACAACACACTTAAAATCCACTTGGAGCACACACGATGAAGAATAAAACTGCCAGGTGGGACCTGCCGAGGGAAAGGTCAGAAAGGATGGGAGAGGAGGGGAGAGCAAGGTGCAGCAGGGGAAGCGGCGGGATGAAGAGAGGAGGGGCGTCAGTGCGTACACAAAGAGGCAGGTGACACTTGGGGGTGGGAGAGGAAGAGGGAAGACAGGGCAGGAGGGAGTGCAGAGACACAGAAAGGCGACACAAGAGAGGGAGGGGGGAAGCCGCTCAGGAGAAGGGAGGGGGAGGGAAGGGAACCCTGAGGAGGAGACAGGAAGATTGGGTTGGAGTTGGTAGGAAGGGTAGATGTCAGGGCGAAGCTCATCATACGGGACGGGTAGACGGTGGAAGTTGCGTAGGGAAAGGAGATGGAGAGAGGGTGGGACACAACGGTAAAGGCGCAGCAACTGGTTGGGAGTGGAGAGGAAGGGAGACACCAGGGGGTGAGGGGGATCAAGGTGGCAGACAATATAGAGTGTGCGGATGTGTTCAAGGAAAAGGAGAAGGTGGGGGAAGCGGACGAGGTCGTAGAGGATGTGCATGGGGGACGGAAGGTGGCCACGGAAGGCGAGGCGGAGCAGCTGGCGTTCGAGGATTTGGAGGGCTTTATAGGACCCGGGAGGGGCGGAAATCCAAGCTACGCTGGCATAACAGAGGTTGGGGTGGATCAAGGATTTGTAGGTGTGAAGGATGGTGGAAGGATGCAGACCCCATGTCTGGCCAGACAGGAGTTTCAGGAGGGAGAGGCGGTTGTGATCTTTGTTTTGGATGGTAAGGAGATGGGGAGTGCAGGTGAGGTGGTGGTCAAAGGTGAGGCCAAGGTATTTGAGGGTAGGAGTGAGGTAGACAGGACAGCCATAAATGGTGAGGCAGAAATCATGGAGGCGGTAGGAGCGGGTGGTGCGGCCTATGATGATAGCGTGCATTTTTGTTGTACAACAATTTGTCTGTTTGATTACTGAAAGACACTCACAAAGTGAGTACAATAAATAAAATATGATGTATCACATTTTCGGAAAATCAAAAAGTCTGTAAATGCAACAGTTAATCAGTTGCTAAATCACTCAATTACAGCGTCTATCAACAAGAACCATTCGATTTTTTAAAAAAAGAATTATAACTGTTATGTTATTTCATATATACAGGTGAACATCATACATTTGGAACGGGTAATCTCTCTAGCTTTA
Organism: Schistocerca gregaria; assembly: GCF_023897955.1. Classification (NCBI taxonomy): domain Eukaryota; kingdom Metazoa; phylum Arthropoda; class Insecta; order Orthoptera; family Acrididae; genus Schistocerca; species Schistocerca gregaria. The sequence goes on along the minus strand of NC_064930.1, from coordinate 58,152,696 downwards.
CACGATTCCCGCTAGGTAGCAGCACTGTGCGCCCCGTTTAGTTTTAATAAATATGGTGTCCCTATAACAGAAAGCGTTTTGTGTTCTACGTTTTGCACAGTGCAGGCCAGTAACGACTGTTCAGCACGATTTTCGTACTAGCTATGGCGTGGATCCTCCTACAGCACAGAGCATTAGACGGGAAAACAAGGCTGTTTGTGTAAAGGCAAATGGCCGGGCTGTGCTCGAGTGTCTGACACAGGCGTCGAATGTATCCGCCGTAGTTTCACAAGGAGTCCGCAGAAATCCATTCGCCTTGCAGCGCTGGAGTGCAACATGACGCCGATGTCCGTCTGGCGTGTGTTCCGTCGACGTTTACACGTGAAACCGTAGAAAATTCAGCTGCAGCTTTCTCTACGTGAAGGTCACAAACGACAACATGTGGAGTTCTATAATTTAGTTCTTGGGAAGATGAAGGATGACAGTTTCCTTCCATGCTTAGTGTTTAATGAAGAGGCAATATTTCATTTAAATGGAATGGCAAACCGTCATAATGTGAGAATATGGGGTGTGGAACAACCATATGAATTTGAACAACATGAGAAGGACTCTCCAAAATTTAATGTGTTTTGGGCATTTTCATGGGGAAAGGTGTATGGTCCATTTTTCTTTGCTGAGAACGCTATTATAGGAAGCACAATTTTGAAATGCGTGAGAAATTTCTTTTCACACAGTTGGGTAGTTGTGGAGACTGATTCGAACGACTTCATTTGCCAGCAGGATGCGGCACCGCCACACTGGGATCTGGAAGTGTGAGAATTTTTAAATCAAAGGATTACTGAACGATGGATCGTTCGCATTGGAGGAAATGATTTAGCCTTACATTACTGGCCTCCAATTTCGCCGGATATGACAGTATATCCTTATTTCTTGTGGAGGTTTATAAAAGGTTCTGTTTATCTGCCACAGTTACCAGCGACAATGAATGAACTGAGACATTGCATAACAACAGCTGTGGAAGCTGTTACTGAAGCCATGCTCGCTGCAGTGTGGGAACAATTTGAATACCACATTGACATATGCCGTGCACCTCAAGGAGGTCATAGCAAGCACCTTTGAAAAGGTATGAAAACAACTTCTTGAGTTTCCTGTTGAGCAAAAAAACAAAATTCATAGTGTATGTTTATTAGTGCCAGAAATACAGACGTGCTAAATTGGATGATTCTTTTTGATACACCCTTTACTTTGACGTGTGCTCAACTTTGGCAGACGTGAAGATCTAAAGTAGCGGTTCATAGGGAGAGTTCTTAGCAAATGGAAATAACTGATATGGGAACTGGAGAATAGTCAGCAACGCATTACGCACAACATTTGCAGCACTGATAGATAAAATAAATTAATGTGAAAAGGCATACAAAGGAAGTTAATTTTTGCAAGACTAATGTCCAGAGAATCATTTAGATCAGGCTGTTCGCACCGAGCTCCAGGGAGCCGGAGCGCTCACTGCGGCAGCTCGGAGCCCTCGTGGAGGGGGAAAGCGAACTCACTGCCCCCTGGCCGCATTCAGCTGCAACTGACGCAATAATCCGTGTTCAATGACAGCTATGACTAAGTGGAGTAATAAAAGATGTCGTGAAGTGTGTGGATTTTGTGCGGTGTCACAGTATGGATCATCGCCAATTCAAAGGATTCCTCAAAGATATGGAAGCGGAGTATGGGGATATACCTCCCCGCAGTACAGTTCGTCGGCTGAGTCGGGAAAATGTTCTTGATGTTTTCTTTGCCATTCGTGAGGAAATATCCCCTTTTCCCGAAATGAAAGGGGAAGAAATGCGTTCTCTGAAAGATATACAATGGATATCAGACCTGGAGTTCCTAGCTGACATAAGTATGCATCTGAATAATTTAAATCTGTCACTGCAGGGCAAAGGGCAGCTAATCGTTGACATGCTCGACCAGATCAAAGCGTTCATGGAAAAGGTACGTTTATTTGAGAGGCAGATGAGTAATGGACATTCAACGTTCTTCAATCGTCTTGCTTCTTTAAAACTACCTGAAGGTACTACTTTCGGCTATTGCCAAGCAAAGTTAAAGCAGCTCATCACGTCGTTTGAAACACGATTCTGAGACCTCGCCAGTTTGGAAATATAACTTAAGATGTTCAGCATTCTGTTTTCAGTTTCCTCTGATGACTTGTCATCCTCACTTCAATTGGAGAGTATCGATCTGCAAAATTGAACTTTGTTGAAAGACAGGTACTACAACCCGTTGGATTTGCCACGGTGGTATCGTTCATTACAGCAAAAAACATTTCCCAGGCTTCAGAGCAATGCCGATCAGATCACGTGCATGTTTGGTGGATCTACGTATTGTTGTGAGCAGGTTTTCTCAGCAATGAAAATAGTAAAAGTAACTAACGATCGTTTCTTCAGGATGCAACAATGTAGGCCATCCTCCGCATTAACGCTGCAAACAGTTTGACGCCTGATATTTCCGATCTTGTAATGAAAAGAAACTGTCAAGCTACAGAGGCCCAATAAATTTAGTATGCAATTTCTTGTAACACGGTTGTTTATTTATTTCCTGAACATCGTATTTCCTGATGTAGCATGTCACCACGTCTTAGCAGCAAAGAGTACGAGGTTGTCGATTTCGTAAGACCCAGCTGGCACATCAAAACGATTGCCCTGCCGCCTGCCTCAGCCAGCCGTGCCACGTGGCGGCCCACTTGACTGGTCACAGCGAGCGACACGGCTCCCTGGAGCAGGGAGCGCTCCGTGGCTCACAGCGGAGCCGACGAGCTGGAACAGCCTGATTTAGAGAAAGGGTCACAGGAGAAGACTATAACAGTTCACAAAGAAAGTAGATCATTGTACAAAATAACGAAAGCTAAGAGGTTTACATTTTTGTTCAAAGTCGCACTTTTTATTTGTTCACAATTTTTTTTTTTCATAACGTACTTAATCAGGTGTCAGCTGAGAGATAGTGCCAAATGAATTAATAAGAGACGGTACGGTACACAAAAAAGGTGAGTACACTGTTGTGCTAGCAACTAAAAAAGCGTGCCAGATTGAAAAGGACGCAAAATCTCCACGATTGGCGATGTTTTACCGAAGCCGACTTCAATGCCAGATGCTTTTAATAGTTTCCACAACGAAATCTGGCAGTAAACCCAAAGAGATTCTGGTCATATGTTAAGTTCACCAGGAGCAGCGCACAGTCAATACATACCGCGACAGCGGTGGTACTGTTACCGATGATAGTGATACTAAAACGGAGATGCTAGACAGGGCTTTTCGAAATTCCTTCACCGAAGAACACAAAGTAAATACTCCAGAAATCGAATCAAAAATAGCTGATAAGTTGAGTAAGATGGAAGTATATATTCTCGGTGTAAAAAAGCAGTTTAAATCACTTAACAAAGTCAGGTTCACCTGTCCAGATAGTATACCAGTCGGGTTCCTTTCAGGGTATGCTGATGCAGTCGCCCTATACTTAGTAAACATATACAACTTCTCGCTCTTCAAAATATCCGTACGTAAATACTATTAAGTTACTCATATTAGTCAAGGATGGAAATAGGCGAAATCTGCTGAATTGCAGACACACACCACTAACATGGAACTGCAGTAGGACTTTAAAATATATCGCAACCTGGCAAGAAAAGAGAATTCTTTAAGTGAATATTTGGGAAAACTCGACTTAAAGAGTGAAGGCTATTAACCTTAAAGCAGGATAGCCTTCCTTTAAATTTCATGCATGTATTGTAGGCAGTAAATTCCATTATATTTTTAACGTACGTTGGGCCGTCTCACAGGTATTTTTCAAGTGACATGAACTAAAGATGCCACTTTCGACATGTGTCGCTTTTCTTACTGGGATGCGATGTACTGTCTTCAAACATTGTGAATTACCTCGAAGAAAACGACAAATAGCCTGGATTCAGAAAATATCGTTCTTGAGAAACACAACAAGGGATCACAAATAGATTCCACAATTCCAGATTTTCAGAATGCTTTTGAGACCGTTGCTTAAAGCGTCTTCTAATCAGATTGCGTGCCTATGGAGTATCGCCTCAGCCGTACGGCTGGTTTCGTGATTTCCTGTCAGAAAAACCGCAGTTCGTATTAACTGACCGAAAGTAATCGAGTAAAACAGAAGTAACATCTGTCGTTCTCCCAAGAAGGTGGTATAGGACCCCTGGTGTTCATCTACATCTACATGGATACTGTGCAAATCACATTCAGAATTCCCTACTATTCCAGTCTCGTATAGCGCGCGGAAAAAATGAACACCTATATCTTTCCGTGGTGAACATTCCTCCCTATGTAGGTCGGTGTAAACAAAATATTTTCGCATTCGGAGGAGAAAGTTGGTGACTGGAATTCGCGAGAATATTCCGTCGCAACGAAAAACGCCTTTCTTTTAATGATGTCCAGCCCAAATCCTGTATCATTTCTGTGACACTCTCTCCCATATTTCGCGATAGTACAAAACGTGCTGATCTTCTTTGAACTTTTTCGATGTACTCCGTCAGTCCTATCTGGTAGGGATCCCACACCGCGCAGCAGTATTCTAAAAGAGGACGGACAAGCGTATTGTAGGCAGTCTCCTTAGTAGGTCTGTTACATTTTCTAAGTGTCCTGCCAATAAAACGCAGCCTTTGGTTAGCCTTCCCCATAACATTTTCTATGTGTTCCTTCCAATTTAAGTTCTTCATAATTGTAATAACTAGGTATTTAATTGAATTTACGACTTTTACATTAGACTGATTCATCGTGTAACCGAAGTTTAACGAGTTCCTTTTAGCACTCATGTGGATGACCTCACACTTTTCGTTATTTAGGTTCAATTTCCACTTTTCGCACCGTTCAGATATCTGTCCTAAATCGTTTTGATCTTCTGATGACTTTATTAGAGGATAAACGACAGCGTCATCTGTAAACAACCGAAGACGGCTGCTCAGATTGTCCCCCAAATCGTTTATATAGATGAGAACAGCAAAGGGCCTATAATACTGCCTTGGGGAACGCCAGAAATCACTTCAGTTTTACTCGATGAGTTTCCGTCAATTACTACGATCTGTGACCTCTCTGACAGGAAATCTCAGATCAAGTCACATAACTGAGACGATATTTCATAAGCACGCAATTTCACTACGAGCCACTTGCGTGGTACAGAGTCAAAAGGCTTCCAGAAATACGAAATCGGTCTGAAATCCCTTGTCAATAGCTCTCAGAACTTCATGTTAATAAAGAGCTAGCTGTGTTTCACAGGAACGATGTTTTCTAAACCCATGTTCAGTGTGGGGCAATAGCCTGTTTCCTTCGAGGTAATTCGTAATGTTCGAACACAATATATGTTCTAAAATCCTGCTACATATCGACGTTCACGATATGGGCCTGTAATTTAGTAGATTACTCCTACTACATTTCTTGAATATTGGAGTGACCTGTTCAACTTTCCAGTCTTTGGGTACGGATCTTTTGTCGAGTGAACGGTTGTATATGATTGTTAAGTATGGAGCTAATACTCGAAAAGGAACCTAATTGGTGTACAGTCTAGACCAGAAGACTTGCTTTTATTACGTAATTTGAGTTGCTTGACTACTCCGAGGATATTTACTTCTACGTTACTCATGTTGGCAGCTGTTCTCGATTCGAATTCTGGAATACACTCCTGGAAATGGAAAAAAGAACACATTGACACCGGTGTGTCAGACCCACCATACTTGCTCCGGACACTGCGAGAGGGCTGTACAAGCAATGATCACACGCACGGCACAGCGGACACACCAGGAACCGCGGTGTTGGCCGTCGAATGGCGCTAGCTGCGCAGCATTTGTGCACCGACTCCGTCAGTGTCAGCCAGTTTGCCGTGGCATACGGAGCTCCATCGCAGTCTTTAACACTGGTAGCATGCCGCGACGGCGTGGACGTGAGCCGTATGTGCAGTTGACGGACTTTGAGCGAGGACGTATAGTGGGCATGCGGGAGGCAGGGTGGACGTACCGCCGAATTGCTCAACACGTGGGGCGTGAGGTCTCCACAGTACATCGATGTTGTCGCCAGTGGTCGGCGGAAGGTGCACGTGACCGTCGACCTGGGACCGGACCGCAGCGACGCACGGATGCACGCCAAGACCGTAGGATCCTACGCACTGCCGTAGGGGACCGCACCGCCACTTCCCAGCAAATTAGGGACACTGTTGCTCCTGGGGTATCGGCGAGGACCATTCGCAACCGTCTCCATGAAGCTGGGCTACGGTCCCGCACACCGTTAGGCCGTCTTCCGCTCACGCCCCAACATCGTGCAGCCTGCCTCCAGTGGTGTCGCGACAGGCGTGAATGGAGGGACGAATGGAGACGTGTCGTCTTCAGCGATGAGAGTCGCTTCTGCCTCGGTGCCAATGATGGTCGTATGCGTGTTTGGCGCCGTGCAGGTGAGCGCCACAATCAGGACTGCATACGACCGAGGCACACAGGGCCAACACCCGGCATCATGGTGTGGGGAGCGATCTCCTACACTGGCCGTACACCTCTGGTGATCGTCGAGGGGACACTGAATAGTGCACGGTAAATCCAAACCGTCAGCGAACCCATCGTTCTACCATTCCTAGACCGGCAAGGAAACTTGCTGTTCCAACAGGACAATGCACGTCCGCATGTATCCCGTGGCACCCAACGTGCTCTAGAAGGTGTAAGTCAACTACCCTGGCCAGCAAGATCTCCGGATCTGTCCCCCATTGAGCATGTTTGGGACTGGATGAAGCGTCGTCTCACGCGGTCTGCACGTCCAGCACGAACGCTGGTCCAACTGAGGCGCCAGGTGGAAATGGCATGGCAAGCCGTTCCACAGGACTACATCCAGCATCTCTACGATCGTCTCCAAGGGAGAATAGCAGGCTGCATTGCTGCGAAACGTGGTTATACACTGTACTAGTGCCGACATTGTGCATGCTCTGTTGCCTGTGTCTATGTGCCTGTGGTTCTGTCAGTGTGATCATGTTATGTATCTGACCCCAGGAATGTGTCAATAAAGTTTCCCTTTCCTGGGACAATGAATTCACGGTCTCCTTATTTCAATTTCCAGGAGTGTATTTACTTCGCCTTCTTTTGTGAAGGCATTTCGGAAGGCTCTGTTTAGTTACTCTGCTTTGGCAGCACTGTCTTCGATAGCATCTCCATTGTTATCGCGCAGAGAAGCCACTGATTGTGTCTTGCCGCTAACACACTTCACATACGATCAGAATCTCTTTGGATCTTCTGCCAGGTATCGGGACAAAATTTCGCTGTGGGAACTGTTATAGGCATCTCACATTGAACTCCGCGCTGAGTTTCGAGCTTCTGTAAAGGATCGCCAATCCTGTGGAATTTGTGTGTGTTTAAATTTGGTATGTTTGTTTCGTTGTTTCTGCCACAGTGTTCCAACCCGTTTTGTGTACCAAGGAGGAGCAGCTCCGTCGTTTGTTAGTTTATTTGGTACAAACCTCTCAATTGCCGACGCTAGTATTTCTTTGAATTTAAGCCACATCAGGTCTACACTTACATTATTAATTTGAAATGAGTGGAGATTGTCTCTCAGGAAGGCGTCACGTGAATTTCTATCTGCTTTTTTGAAGAGGTATATTTTTCGAGGATTTGAGGAGTACAATATTGAGTCTCGCTACGAGAACCCTGTGTTCACTAATCCCTGAAGCGGTTTTGGTGTTCGTTATTAACTCAGGATTGCCGGCCGTTGGTGGCCGAGCGGTTCTAGGCGCTTCAGTCTGGAACCGCGCGGCCGCTACGTTCGCACGTTCGAATCCTGCCTCGGGCATGGATGTGTGTGATGTCCTTAGGTTAGTTAGGTTTAAGTTGTTCTATGGGACTGATGACCTGAGATGTTAAGTCCAATAGTGCTCAGAGCCCTTTTTAACTCAGGATTTGTTGCTAAGAGGTCAGGTGTGTTTCCTTAATCTATACAGGGTGAAAAGTATTTAAACCGACAAACTCTGGAATGTTGTAGGGGACATGAAACCAAATATTTTTCCCTATGAGGATTATTAAACCGGTGGAGACCGTATTACGCTCTTCACTTGTTAGAGGCCGCATTACGATCTTCAGTTGTTAGAGACCGTATTACGATCTTCAGTTGTAGCGCACCACAACGGACGAGCTGCACAGATGGTTCATCAACAACTATATCCTAATCGCCGTATCCAGCATCATGCGACCTTTGCTGCTTTGTACCAACGTCATCGTGAGACCGGATCATTTAGTAGATTACTTGGACAGGGACACCGTGGCAAGGTAAGAGCGTTGCAATTTGAGGGAGCTGTCTTGCAGCATGTGGAGCGGGAACCTTCAATCAGCATTCATGCAAAGAGCAGTCCTTCGAGAGCAAGTGTTACGTCGGTTTCACTTCCAGCGTGTCCACAACCTGGAACCAGTTGATTATCCACCCAGAGCACAGTTTTCGCAGTGGTACCTCGGATACTGTGAAATGCATCCTACGTTTCCATCCTCTGTGTTGTTTACCGATGAAGCAACGTTCGAGTGTGACGGAGTCTTCAACATGTACAGTTCGCATGTTTGGAGAGAGGATAACCTATATGTCACAGTTACTAGAGCTCATCAAGTGCGGTTCTTCGTTAATGTGTGGGTCGGTGTTGTTGGGGAATGTTTAATTGGGCCGTATCTGCTACTATGGCCATGAAATGGCAGGCGCTATTACAATTTTCTCGCCAATTGCCAGAATTGCTGGAAGATGTCCCGCCCCCTACAAGACAACGCATGTGGTTCTAACATGACGGGGCGCCGGAACATTTTAGTCGCCGTGTGCGTAGATTCCTGGACCGACGGTTCCCAGGAACGTGGATTGGCAGAGGTGGTCCTGTACCGTGGCCTGCTCGATCCCCAGATATGTCCCCTCTGGACTTTTTTGTTGGTTTACTTAATTTGTCGCCAGAGAAATCTTCCTCTACCGGTTTAAATACTCCTCATAGGAAAAAATGACATCAGGGAACAATATTTGTGTTGATGTCCACTACAACCTCCCAGAGTTTACCGGTTTAAATACTTTTCACCCTGTATAAACGATTTAGGAGACAATCTGAGCAGCCTTCTTAGGTTGTTCGCTGATTATACTGCCGTTTACCGTCTAGTAAAGTAGTCACACGACGAAAACCAACTGCAGATTTTTGCACATTCGAATTCACTTAGCTGCGGCGTAATGCACCCACAGCTACACATAACAGTGTTCTGACATCTTAGATTGTTTGCAGATTATACTACCATTTACCGTCTAGTAAAGTAGTCACACGACGAAAACCAACTGCAGATTTTCGCACATTCGAATTCACTTAGCTGCGGCGTAATGCACCCACAGCTACACATAACAGTGTTCTGACATCTTAGATTGTTTGCAGATTATACTACCATTTACCGTCTAGTAAAGTAGTCACACGACGAAAACCAACTGCAGATTTTCGCACATTCGAATTCACTTAGCTGCGGCGTAATGCACCCACAGCTACACATAACAGTGTTCTGACATCTTAGATTGTTTGCAGATTATACTACCATTTACCGTCTAGTAAAGTAGTCACACGACGAAAACCAACTGCAGATTTTTGCACATTCGAATTCACTTAGCTGCGGCGTAATGCACCCACAGCTACACATAACAGTGTTCTGACGTCTTAGATTGTTTGCAGATTATACTACCATTTACCGTCTAGTAAAGTAGTCACACGACGAAAACCAACTGCAGATTTTCGCACATTCGAATTCACTTAGCTGCGGCGTAACGCACCCACAGCTACACATAACAGTGTTCTGACATCTTAGATTGTTTGCAGATTATACTACCATTTACCGTCTAGTAAAGTAGTCACACGACGAAAACCAACTGCAGATTTTCGCACATTCGAATTCACTTAGCTGCGGCGTAACGCACCCACAGCTACACATAACAGTGTTCTGACATCTTAGATTGTTTGCAGATTATACTACCATTTACCGTCTAGTAAAGTAGTCACACGACGAAAACCAACTGCAGATTTTCGCACATTCGAATTCACTTAGCTGCGGCGTAATGCACCCACAGCTACACATAACAGTGTTCTGACATCGACTGACAGTTGCGACGTGTTGGGGACACTGAGCAGGTGCCGTCCTTAAGCGAATACAACAGCCCGACCTGCAGGTCTCACCGTAATCTGTATTTCAGTTCACGCACACATTTCTTGAGGCCTGTTAAAACGGATCCGTTGTGAGTTTGTTATTTGCTCTTCTGGAATGTGAACGTACTTTGGATGTCTCGAACGCTGGGCGACAGTTTACACATAAGAGCCAAAGAAATCTGCCTAATAGCGTGTAGGGCCCCCGCGAGCACGCAGAAGTGCCGCAACAACACGACGTGGCGTGGACTAGACTGACGTCTGAGGTAGTGCTGTAGTGCTGGGGGGAACAGACACCACGGATCCTGCAGCGTTGTCTATAAATCAGTAAGAGTACGAGGGGGTGGAGATCTCTTCTGAACAGAATGTTGCAAGGCATCCAAGGTATCATCAATGATGTTCATGACCGGGGAGTTTGGTGGCCAGCGGAAGCCACAGTGAGTGTTCCTGGAGCCTCTCTACAGAAATTCTGGACGGTTTCGCATTGTCCTGCTGGAAATTCCCAAGCCCGTCGTAATGCACAATGGACGTGAATGGATGCAGGTGATCTTCCATCGTGTCTTCCTTCGTCGTCGGGCACCGTTATACCAAGTGGAAAGGCGCGTCGATCTTAGAGCATGAGATGTGGTAACCTTAAGTCATTGACAACACACAACGGTCGCGGTAGCACCTGATTCCAGAATAGCTGCTGTAGTTAGAATCTACGAACTACCCCCTCCTGACCAGGTCCCCTAAACTTAACTCGTAACGAGATCCCTTGGAAGCAAATTGTCATGATCATAAAGGTTTCGTACAACGATAAGAAATGTTACAGTTTATGGAATAATAACAGATACGACCAAACTGTCTTGTTTCTTCTGTTTTATTTAACGTAACTTTGTTCACAGTTCTATTTCGCATTCACCACTCATTCACTCCCTGATGTGGAGTATATGCGAGTGCCTGAACCGTAAGTTCCATCGAAACCCTTTGATCAACAGTTTTGGTTGCTCGACACCATCAGTCAATGATAATGCTACAGTATTTTGTTATTGACTCTTCTAGTTTAGCCACCGCCCTCCACGAATGTTTGTTAGGCGTAAGACAATTACACACTTTTCTCCCCGATCCGCTATTTTTAAGAGTTCGCGCAAAAGTTAACGTTTTTCTCCTTTTCATAAATTGGAGCCCGCTCTTCACGATATACCGCGTCCCTCGTAAGATGCGTATAGATTTAGCCAGGAATTGACCGCCCTGTAGGTGTACTTAATTTAATGACCACACTTCGCTATCCGCGATTTCGTGTAACTAATTGTCCTTTTGTTACTCTCATCGTATACCGTAGTTATTTAAAACTCACCCGTATGTTTTTTCACAACGCACAATTAGCACTTATTTACTTGTTTATTTCTAAGAGTAAACGCAAAAATGACGCCGTATCACCGGCATCGTCGATATAAAGCAAAACACCTCAAATGCCCAATTTTACCTCTTCTTACAGGATCGGCTACCTTACTCATTAATTTGCTCCATACACTCCGGTGTCAGACCCACCATACTTGCTCCGGACAATGCGAGAGGGCTGTACAAGCAATGATCACACGCACGGCACAGCGGACACACCAGGAACCGCGGTGTTGCACGTCGAATGGCGCTAGCTGCGCAGCATTTGTGCACCGCCGCCGTCAGTGTCAGCCAGTTTGCCGTGGCGTACGGAGCTCCATCGCAGTCTTTAACACTGGTAGCATGCCGCGACGGCGTGGACGTGAGCCGTATGTGCAGTTGACGGACTTTGAGCGAGGACGTATAGTGGGCATGCGGGAGGCAGGGTGGACGTACCGCCGAATTGCTCAACACGTGGGGCGTGAGGTCTCCACAGTACATCGATGTTGTCGCCAGTGGTCGGCGGAAGGTGCACGTGACCGTCGACCTGGGACCGGACCGCAGCGACGCACGGATGCACGCCAAGACCGTAGGATCCTACGCAGTGCTGTAGGGGACTGCACCGCCACTTCCCAGCAAATTAGGGACACTGTTGCTCCTGGGGTATCGGCGAGGACCATTCGCAACCGTCTCCATGAAGCTGGGCTACGGTCCCGCACACCGTTAGGCCTTCTTCCGCTCACACCCCAACATTGTACAGCCCGCCTCCAGTGGTGTCGCGACAGGCGTGAATGGAGGGACGAATGGAGATGTGTCGTCTTCAGCGATGAGAGTCGCTTCTGCCTTGGTGCCAATGATGGTCGTATGCGTGTTTGGCGCCGTGCAGGTGAGCGCCACAATCAGGACTGCATACGACCAAGGCACACAGGGCCAACACCCGGCATCATGGTGTGGGGAGCGATCTCCTACACCGGCCGTACACCTCTGGTGATCGTCGAGGGGACACTGAATAGTGCACGGTACATCCAAACCGTCATCGAACCCATCGTTCTACCATTCCTAGACCGGCAAGGGAACTTGCTATTCCAACAGGACAATGCACGTCCATATGCATCCCGTGCCACCCAACGTGCTCTAGAAGGTGTAGGTCAACTACCCTGGCCAGCAAGATCTCCGGATCTGTCCCCCATTGAGAATGTTTGGGACTGGATGAAGCGTCGTCTCACACGGTCTGCACGTCCAGCACGAACGCTGGTCCAACTGAGGAGCCAGGTGGAAATGGCATGGCAAGCCGTTCCACAGGACTATATCCAGCATCTCTAAGATCGTCTCCATGGGAGAATAGCAGCCTGCATTGCTGCGAATGGTGGATATACACTGTACTAGAGCCGACATTGTGCATGCTCTGTTGCCTGTGTCTATGTGCCTGTGGTTCTGTCAGTGTGATCATGTGATGTATCTGACACCAGGAATGTGTCAATAAAGTTTCCCCTTCCTGGGACAATGAATTCACGGTGTTCTTATTTCAATTTCCAGGAGTGTATATTATGACGGAAATCAATGGGATTTCTCATTCATTGTTTATTAGAAGATATTGTTTTGACTTGTCGAAAAGGATAAGCATCTTCCAGCACAGATTGACCAATTGAGACTGTTTGTGGCCGATTTCCAACATTATTGATTGCGTTTGTTGGTGTCTCCCGCGACTGTCATGTGAATATGGAATCCATAAGTTCAGGATGACCACAGTCAATATGTGAGGAATCACAAATACTCGATGCATCTAGCTCCCAAGACAATATAAATATTGTTCTCTTGGCTGTGTGAAGTCGTGTAACCACGTCATGCACCGGCAAGTTCCCTTGCCGGTCTAGGAATGGTAGAACGATGGGTTCGATGACGGTTTGGATGTACCGTGCACTATTCAGTGTCCCCTCGACGATCACCAGAGGTGTACGGCCAGTGTAGGAGATCGTTCCCCACACCACGATGCTGGGTGTTGGCCCTGTGTGCCTCGGTCATATGCAGTCCTGATTGTGGCGCTCACCTGCACGGCGCCAAACACGCATACGACCATCATTGGCACCAAGGCAGAAGCGACTCTCATCGCTGAAGACGACTTGTCTCCATTTGTCCCTCCATTCACGCCTGTCGCGACACCACTGGAGGCGGGCTGCACGATTTTGGGGCATGAGCGGAAGACGGCCTAACGGTGTGCGGGACCGTAGCCCAGCTTCATGGAGACGGTTGCGAATGGTCCTCGCCGATACCCCAGGAGCAACAGTGTCCCTAATTTGCTGGGAAGTGGCGGTGCGGTCCCCTACGGCACTGCGTAGGATCCTACGGTCTTGGAGTGCATCCGTGCGTCGCTGCGGTCCGGTCCCAGGTCGACGGGCACGTGCACCTTCCGCCGACCACTGGCGACAACATCGATGTACTGTGGAGACCTCACGCCCCACGTGTTGAGCAATTCGGCGGTACGTCCACCCGGCCTCCCGCATGCCCACTATACGCCCTCGCTCAAAGTCCCTCAACTGCACATACAGTTCACGTCCACGCTGTCGCGGCATGCTACCAGTGTTAAAGACTGCGATGGAGCTCCGTAAGCCACGGCAAACTGGCTGACACTGACGGCGGCGGTGCACAAATGCTGCGCAGCTAGCGCCATTCGACGGCCAACACCGCGGTTCCTGGTGTGTCCGCTGTGCCGTGCGTGTGATCATTGCTTGTACAGCCCTCTCGCAGTGTCCGGAGCAAGTATGATGGGTCTGACACACCGGTGTCAATGTGTTGTTTTTTCCATTTCCAGGAGTGTACATATGCACACTTCGTTTTTCATTTCCTTGACATGCTTTCATATCCATCATATTATGTATTAAAATGGCAGTTCCAGATTCACTTGAAAATGCCCTGACTGTAAACACCAAAACAGGTTGTGGAATAAACAAAGTGCATATCAGGAACTAGGATGTCCTGTCATTTATTGGGATAGTGTGATAACGAATGCAGTTGGCATTAAATCACCCAGTGGCTTTATAAATGCAGACAGAGTTTTTTGTTTACCTTTTGTGGACTCTCACTCTATACCTGGTCAAACAACGGAGAATCCGGTTAGTGCTACTTACTGCCCTGTTGTACATTAATGTTTTACTCTCTACAACAGCTGGCATTGGCTATTTTTGTTCATGTTATGGTGCCGGTTGTTTACCATGTCTTTCTGCATGTGCTGTCTTTCGTTTTCTGGGTGTTGGCCCTGCCACTGAGGTTTTAAATTCCCTTGCATAGCTCTCTCTCTCTCGCTTTATTTCTCCCTTGAAAATGACTCGCTGCTCACATGTTGGAATATTGGCTGCTATTGAAGCCACTTCCAGGCCATATTTCCATAAGTTGTTTGAACAAGTGGTCACATCACATTCAGTAGTACTCGCTTGATGGAAGAACAGTAATGGCACAAATAGCCCAGATACCATGCACCTAAAACTCAAATCCAGCCATCTGCCCATACATCCATCCATCTACTCACATATCCACCAACTCACACAACTATGCATCCACCATCCATACATGCAGCCATACATCCGCCAATCCACCCACACACCCATCGATCCATCTATCGATCTGTCCATCCATCCATCCCATGGATACACACAACCATCAACCAACCCGTCTATGCCCATACACCCACCCACCCATCCACCCAACCATTCATCCATCCATTCATCTGGTAACATGTATGAGTCGTACAGAAAGGTCGCTCACCTGCAAAATGTCGACATAGTCCAACTGCAACAGCTTGAGGCTCTTCTCGATGCTCTGCCTGGTCTTGCTCGCTGAAAAGTCGAACGTATGGCGAGGATCCAGTTCATAGTCCCTATGTAGTAAGCCTGGCGGGGAAATTCCTTCAGGGCCTGGAAAGGCACACCGCTGCAGTAAGAGAGAGAGCAAAAATGCAAAATACCGCACAGAAATGATGCAAAACTTAACAGCATAATATGAAACTTCTGAATCTACATCTATACCCATGTCTGTATCTACATCTACATCTACATCTGCCCCTGGCCCTGTACCTACATCTACATTTACATTCACATCTACATCTACATGAAAATAACGACGTCTATATCTTTGTGCGCATCAGTATCTATGTGGCAAAGAGAGGCATGTGCAACATATATTAGACACGAAAAATACTTTCAGTCTTAAAGATGAATGTCAGAAATCTAATTCCACAGCAGCTTCTGATGGGTGTGTATATTACGAGCCAATCTGAGAAACTGTAAACTACTGGCACGAATAATTTACAGAAGAACGGTGAAATGCAGAAATCGACCACAGGGAAGATTGGTTTGGGTTACAGAGAAATACAGGAACGTGCAAGGCAGTACTGACCCTACAACTCATCTTAGAAGAACTTTCATAAAATTTGCACACTTTGAGAAGGTCTTTGAAAATATAAGATGAGCACAATGTTTGAAATTCTGAAGGTAAGAGATATGCAGTAAGATATGGAATACAGGGAATGAAAGGCTATCTACAACTTCTACAGAAATCATATGGTTGTTATTGGTGTAGAAGGACATGTAAGGGGAGTAATAGTTGAGAAACGTGCAAGACAAAGTTGTAGCCTACTCCTGGAGTTACTCAGTCTGTACGCTGAGTAAGCTGTGAAGGAGGCCATAGAAAAATTTGGAGAAGCGATTAAAAATTGAGGGAGAAGAAAAAAAACTTTGAGGTTACCGATGACATTAGAGTTATGACAAAGACGGTAAAGGATTTGGAAGAGGAGTTTGCCAAAACGATTAGTGTTTTGAAAATGAGTTATAAGATGAACGTCAGCAAAATAAAAACAAGGGTAATGGAGTATAAGAAAATTAAGCGATACTGAGAGTGTTAGATTAGAAAATGAGACATTAAAACTAGTAAACTACTTTCGCTTGTTGGGGAGCTGAATAGTTCATGATGGCTGAAGTGAAGAGGACATTATGTGCAGACTTGCAATAGCAAGAAGAAAGGGTTTCGCGATAAGAGAAATTTGTTTTTGTTGTTATGGTTCAAATGGCTCTGAGCACTATGGGACTCAACTGCTGTGGTCATTAGTCCCCTAGAACTTAGAACTACTTAAACCTAACTAACCTAAGGACATCACACACATCCATGCCCGAGGCAGGATTCGAACCTGCGACCGTAGCAGTCCCACGGTTCCGGACTGCGCGCCTAGAACCGCGAGACCACCGCGGCCGGCTGTTGTTATGGTCTTCAGTCCAAAGACTTCTTTGCTGTTGCTCTGCGCGCTACTTTATCCTGTGCAAGTGTCTTCATCTCTAAATACCTACTGCAACCCACATTCTTTTGAAGCGTCTCCTGGTCTCCCTCTACAACTTTTGTCCCCCAAACTTCCCCTCAAGACTACTATAAAGTTGTAATCACTTGACATCTCAGAGTGTGTCCTATCAACTGACCTATATTTTTAGTCAAGTTTCGCTTCAAATTTCCTTTTCCTCCATATCTGTTCAGCGTCTGCTCATTAGTTACTCTGTCTACCTATCTCGTCTTGAATATTCTTCTGTACAATACATTTCGAAAGCTTCTATTTTCTTTTAGTGTGAACTGTTTACTGTTCATGCGTCTCTTCCATACAAGGCTACACTGTAGAGGAATATGTTCAGAAAGGACATCATAAGACTTAAATTTATATTCGATGTTAACAAATTTGTCTTCTTCAGAAACGGCTTTTCCTGCTGTTGTCATTCTACATATTATATCCTCCCTACTTCGGCCATACTCAGTTACTTTACTGCCTAAGTAGCAGAAATCATCTACCACTTTTAATGTGTCATTTCCTAATCTAATTCCCTCAGTATCGGCTGATTTATTTCGACTAGTTTCCACTACCTTTGTTTTGCTTTTGTTGATGTACATCTTTTATTCTCTTTTCAAGACACTATCTAGTCCTGTGGAGGTACGCAACTAAATGAAGGCAGTTTGTTTGATGCCATACGCGTTTCGCTTCATTTATTTGGGAAGCATCATCAGTGGCCTGAAATACATGTTTCTTTTTATACACACAATAAACCTATTATGTGATAGATATCATATGCTGATACATTAGAGTTTGTCGTGTTTTTCTCTTGCTTTGTAGGTTAGAAGCAACTTGTGTAGCACTAATTCCGTATTATGAATGTATCGTTCGGTGTTACTTACGATTTCCAGCGAAGTTACCACATGTGTGTGGTGCTGGAGGTGTATTTGGTCTTCATACTCCAGCTGGCCGATTTCTGGCGTTGTTTCATACACATTTGAAGCATCGCTTGTTTCACTTTCACTCCCATTTGGTGGTCAACATATATGTGTTTTCAGTGTGTAGTGGTGCCAACTGTTGTTGTGTTTGTCTGTCTTTTGTTTCTGTCGTGTTTGATGTTTTTCATTTGTTGTGTGTGTGTGTGTGTGTGTGTGTGTGTGTGTGTGTGTGTGTTTGTGCACATGCACATGGTGTATTTTGCTTTGTGCAAATTTTTGAAAAATAAATATGAGTTGATGTTTCTGTGTGTGGAGGGGGGGAGAGGGAGAGAGAGAGAGATAGAGAGAGAGAGAGAGAGAGAGAGAGAGAGAGAGATGAGGGGAAGTAGATTCATTAATTATTTATCCTGGTTATATTTCGGGTTGTTAATGTTTTGATGGCTGGCATGTCAGGGAGTTATTGTTTATATGGATTTCGTCATTGAGTACCTTCTTTACCATCACAATGGCTCTTTGTATATGAAAGTTTTCTTGCATTGTCAGGAGCTTTTTTGTGATTATTCACTCTGATAACTGTCGTGTCACATTCTATGTTGGATGATTCATATCCATGTTTTTTCGGGTGTCCGTTGAAATTAGAATGACTGCTTCATATTTCCAGTTTCTTATATGTTCTTTATATCTAGTTTTAAAGATACTGCTTGTCATCCACAGAGATACTGATTTTCATCCTTGGCACTCTAGCTGGTATATACTTGCTCCTTTGGTAATTATCTGGTTTTTTGATCTTTGTATATGTGATTGCAGTGTGTTGCTTGTTCTCTAAGCTATTTGAAATCTCTGTTGCTATACCGTATGTGCTTTGTGTTTGTTTGTAAGAATGTACAAGGAAAAAAGCAGAATACACACACGTGTGCGCGTGCCTGCACACACACAAACACACACACACACACACACACACACACACATTAGTGTTGCCAACTATTGTTATGTGTTTGTCTATCTTTTGTTTCTGTTGTGTTTGATGTTTTTCATTTGTTGTGTATGTATGTTGAGCACCAAATAGAAGTGAAATTGAAACAAGCGATGTGACAAATGTGTGTGAAACAACGCCAGAAATCGGCCAGCTGGAGTATGAAGACCAACAAATACACCTCCAGGACCACACACATGTGTTAACAGCGCTGGAAATCGTAAGTAACACCGAACGATACATTCACAATACAGAACTTGTACTACTCGAATTTAGAGCAAGTAAGGCAAAGACAGACAAAGATGAAAATGAGTATCTATTCGATTCAAAACTGTTTTTCATGTCGTTTGCAGACTCAAAAATGGTTCAAATGAGTCTAAGCACTGTGGGACTCAACATCTGAGGTCATCAGTCCCCTAGCCTTAGAACTACTTAAACCTGACTAACCTACAGATACCACACACATCTATGCCCGAGGCAGGATTCGAACCTGCGACTGTAGCAGCAGCGCGGTTCCGGACTGAAGCGCCTAGAACCGCTCAGTCACAACGGCCGGCTCTAAAGACTCTGATGGAATTAGAGCGTCACTGGAAAACTTTCTCTCTGAAGTCTAATTCCTTCACCAAAAACGTCTTTGGTCCCTTTACTGCTTGCTCAAGATACAGATTGAATTCCATCAGGGCTAGCATAGAAACCTGCCTCACTTCCTTGTCAACCATTGCTCCCCTTTCAAGGTCCATGACTCTTATGTCTGTAGCCTGGACCCTGCAAAATCGCATATAATTTTCCTCTCCCTGTATTTTGCTCCTGCTATCTTCGTAATTCCAGAGTATTCCAGTCAACAAGATTAGATTAGATGAGATTAGATTCATACTTGTTCCATAGATCATGAATACGACACTTCGTAATGAAGGGGAACGTGTCAGGTTAATAAAAAATGTCTGTACAAGATATTATGTTACACAAAATATTGCATGGCACTAATGTTAAGTTGGTTTTTTTCCCCTCCCTTAATTTGTATCTATAAATTCAGCCAATGAGTAGAAGGAGTTGTCATCTAGAAATTCTTTTAATTTATTTTTAAATGTTGGTTGGCTATCTGTCAGGCTTTTGATGCTGTTTGGTAGGTGACCAAAGACTTTTGTGGCAGCATAATTTACCCCCTTCTGTGCCAAAGTCAGATTTAACCCTGCATAGTGAAGATCATCCTTTCTCCTGGTGTTATAGATATGCACACTGCTATTACTTTTGAACTGGGCTGGATTATTAACAACAAATTTCATAAGTGAATATATATACTGTGAGGATCCCTAGATCCTTAAGTAGATGTCTGCAGGGTGACAGTTGGTGGGCTCCAGCAATTATTCTGATTACATGTTTTTGAGCAATGAATACTTTTCTACTCAACGATGAATTACCCCAGAATATGACGTCATACGAAAGCAGTGAATGAAAGTAGGAATAGTAGGCTAAGTTACTGAGATTCTTATCACCAAAATTTGCAATAACCCTAATAGCATACGTAGCTGAACTAAGACGTTTCAGCAGACCATCAATGTGTTGCTTCCAGTTTAATCTCTCATCAATGGACACACCTAAAAATTTTGAAAATTCTACTTTAGTTACAGTTTTCTGTTCAAAGTCTATATTTATTACTGGAGTTGTGCCATTTACTGTACGGTACTGTATATACTGTGTTATATCAAAATATAAAAAAGAATCCGTTTGCTGAGAACCACTTAAGAATTTTGTGAAAAACATCATTTACAATTACATCACTTAGTTCTTGGTTTTTGGATGTTATTACTACACTTGTATCATCAGCAAAAAGAACTAACTTTGCGTCTTCATCAATGTGGAATGGTAAGTCATTAATGTATACCAAGAACAGTAAAGAATCTAAGACCGAACCCTGTGGGACCCCATACCTGATTAGCCCCCCCCCCCCCCGCGTTTGAGGAATCAGCTGTTGTTTTAACATTACATGAACCACTTATTTCAACTTTCTGCATTCTTCCAGTTAAGTATGAATTAAACCATTTGTGCGCTGCCCCCCCTCAAACCATAATGATTTAGCTTATCTAAAAGAATTCCATGTATTACACAATCAAAGGCCTTTCAGAGATCACAAAAAATACCAATGGGTGATGTCCAGTTATTCAGAGCACTTAATATTTGATCAGTGAAAGCGTATATAGCATTTTCTGTTGAAAAGCCTTTCTGAAAACCAAACTGACATTTTGTTAGCACTTTCTCCAAATCTACAAAAACTATAGATGTAGGTTTCGCTTTCCTTAGCCTACCTTCTAACTTGAGTCGTAGGGTCAGTATTGCTTCAGGTATTCCTACATCTAAACTGATCTCCTCTGAGGTCGACTTCTACGACTTTCTCCATCGTACTGCAAAAATCGGTGTTAGTATTTTGCAGCAATGTGTTATTATTTTATTTATTTATTTATTTATGCATTTATTTTTTACTAAACAGATAGCACAGTAATATTCACTCTTACGAGCACCTGCTTCCTTTGCAACTGGAGTTATCCTATTAAGTCTGAAGGTATTTTGCCTGTCTCATACGTCTTCAACACTAGGTGAAATAATTTTGTCAGGGCTGCCTCTCCCATGGATATCGGTAAAACTCCACGGGCCTTATTTGGAGTTAGGTCCCTGCGAAACTGTTCTCACGGTATACAGGGTGGCCCACTTAAACATTTCGGCGCAGATACATCGGGAACAACTATAGGTATAGAGAAAGACTTCCACAGGTGTGAATGTAAGGCAAGGGTTCGTGAAAGTAAATACTATATGATCTTCTAAGATGCAATCAAATATTATTTTCAACACAAACTTATGTTTTTTTCTGAAACGAATACCTGTATTATTTGTCGTGCAATCAATATCATGAAAAATCACAAAAATAATGACATTCGTTGCACCGCAGTACGTTAATTACATTTCTAGAATTAGCTGACGCTCGAAATAAATGAAACACGCCGCTATTGGACACCCCGAGATCCAAACATGACGCCGACGTTGCTGTAATAGGGATGTGACGGAGTACTACGATGCAACAAACGCAGTACATAACGTTATTTACTACACTCCTGGAAATTGAAATAAGTACACCGTGAATTCATTGTCCCAGGAAGGGGAAACTTTATTGACACATTCCTGGGGTCAGATACATCACATGATCACACTGACAGAACCACAGGCACATAGACACAGGCAACAGAGCATGCGCAATGTCGGCACTAGTACAGTGTATATCCACCTTTCGCAGCAATACAGGCTGCTATTCTCCCATGGAGACAATTGTAGAGATGCTGGATGTAGTCCTGTGGAACGGCTTGCCATGCCATTTCCACCTGGCGCCTCAGTTGGACCAGCGTTCGTGCTGGACGTGCAGACCGCGTGAGACGACGCTTCATCCAGTCCCAAACATGCTCAATGGGGGACAGATCCGGAGATCTTGCTAGCCAGGGTAGTTGACTTACTCCTTCTAGAGCACGTTGGGTGGCACGGGATACGTGCGGACATGCATTGTCCTGTTGGAACAGCAAGTTCCCTTGCCGGTGTAGGAATGGTAGAACGATGGGTTCGATGACGGTTTGGATGTACCGTGCACTATTCAGTGTCCCCTCGACGATCACCAGAGGTGTACGGCCAGTGTAGGAGATCGCTCCCCACACCATGATGCCGGGTGTTGGCCCTGTGTGCCTCAGTCGTATGCAGTCCTGATTGTGGCGCTCACCTGCACGGCGCCAAACACTCATACGACCATCATTGGCACCGAGGCAGAAGCGACTCTCATCGCTGAAGACGACATGTCTCCATTCGTCCCTCCATTCACGCCTGTCGCGACACCACTGGAGGCGGGCTGCACGATGTTGGGGCGTGAGCGGAAGACGGCCTAACGGTGTGCGGGACCGTAGCCCAGCTTCATGGAGACGGTTGCGAA
Organism: Schistocerca gregaria; assembly: GCF_023897955.1. NCBI lineage: Eukaryota > Metazoa > Arthropoda > Insecta > Orthoptera > Acrididae > Schistocerca > Schistocerca gregaria. The sequence continues at coordinate 58,130,023 of NC_064930.1, read as the reverse complement.
TGGTCCTCGCCGATACCCCAGGAGCAACAGTGTCCCTAATTTGCTGGGAAGTGGCGGTGCAGTCCCCTACGGCACTGCGTAGGATCCTACGGTCTTGGCGTGCATCCGTGCGTCGCTGCGGTCCGGTCCCAGGTCGACGGGCACATGCACCTTCCGCCGACCACTGGCGACAACATCGATGTACTGTGGAGACTCACGCCCCACGTGTTGAGCAATTCGGCGGTACGTCCACCCGGCCTCCCGCATGCCCACTATACGCCCTCGCTCAAAGTCCGTCAACTGCACATACGGTTCACGTCCACGCTGTCGCGGCATGCTACCAGTGTTAAAGACTGCGATGGAGCTCCGTATGCCACGGCAAACTGGCTGACACTGACGGCGGCAGTGCACAAATGCTGCGCAGCTAGCGCCATTCGACGGCCAACACCGCGGTTCCTGGTGTGTCTGCTGTGCCGTGCGTGTGATCATTGCTTGTACAGCCCTCTCGCAGTGTCCGGAGCAAGTATGGTGGGTCTGACACACCAGTGTCAATGTGTTTGTTCTTTTTTCCATTTCCAGGAGTGTATATTATTAAGTAGACTGAAAATAGTAGAGATGTCAAGCCACATACACTAAAAAATAAGAAAAGGGTTTATTCGTTCGTGTTTTATTGACCTTTACTAAAGTACTACTATGGACATGACAGTAACAAACAAACGAATATCATGCCCCAGAGTAAACATAATTAATGGCTGACCAAGGGCCTAACAGAGTGGTAGATGCTGGTAGTACATACACTACTGGCCATTAAAATTGCTACACCAAAAAGAAATGCAGATGGTAAACGGGTATTCCTTGGACAAATATATTGTACTAGAACTGTCATGTGATTACATTTTGACGCAATTTGGGTGCATAGATCCTGACAAATCAGTACCCAGAAGAACCACCTCTTTCTGTAATAATGGCCTTGTTACACCTAGGGCATTGAGTCGAACAGAGCTTGGATGGCTTGCACAGGTACAGCTGCCCGTGCAGCTTCAACACGATACCACAGTTCATCAAGAGTAGTGACTGGCGTATTGTGACGAGCCAGTTGCTCGGCCACCATTGACCAGTCGTTTTGAGTTGGTGAGAGGTCTAAAGAATGTTCTGGCCAGGTCAGCAGTCGAACATTTTCTGTGTCCAGAAAGGCCCGTACAGGACCTGCAACATGCAGTCGTGCATTATCCTGCTGAAATGTAAGGTTTCGCAGGAATCAAATGAAGGGTAGAGCCACGGGTCGTTAACACAACTGAAATGTAACGTCCACTGTTCAAAGTGCTGTCAGTGCGAACAAGAGGTGAGTGAGACGTGTAACCGATGGCACCCCATACCATCATGCTGGGTGACACGCCTGTATGGCGATGACGAATACATGCTTCCCATGTGTGTTCACCGCTATGTCACCAAACATGGTGCGACCATCATGATGCTGTAAGCAGAACCTGGATTCATCCGAAAAAATGGCATTTTACCATTCGTGCAACCAGGTTCATCGTCGAGTACACCATCACAGGCACTCCTGTCTGTGGAGCAGCGTCAAGGGTAACTGCAGCCACAGTCTCCGAGCTGATAGTCCGTGCTGCTGCAAATATGTCGTCGAACTGTTTGGGCAGATGGTTGTTGTCTTGTAAACGTCCCCTTCTGTTGACTCAGGGATCTAGACGTGGCTGCATGATCCATTACAGACGTGCAGATAAGATGGCTGTCATCTCGACTGCTAATGATACGAGGCTGTTGGGATCCAGTACGGCGTTCCGTATTACCCTCCTGAACCCACCGATTCCATATTTTGCTAACAGTCATTCGATCTCGACCAATGTAAGCAGCAATGTAGCGATACGATAAACCGCAATCGCGATAGGCTACAATCCGACCTTTATCAAAGTTTGAAACGTGATGGTACGCATTTCTCCTCCTTACACGAGGCATTGCAACAAAGTTTCACCAGGCTGTTTGCTGCTGAGAAATCGGTTTGAAAACTTGGATCATGTCAGAATGTTGTAGGTCTCGCCACCGGCTCCAACCTTGTGTGAATGCTCTGAAAAGCTAATCATATGCTTATGTCAGCATCTTCTTCCCGTCGGTTAAATTTCGCCTCTGTAGCACGACATCTTCGTGATGTAGCAATTTTAATGGCCAGTAGTGTACTCCCCAGTCGTCGTCTGTTGTAAGCGAGTTCGAGTGGCGATTTTGTGTGGCGAGTCAGTTGGAACGTGTCTAGAGCGCAGTCTGGACTTGCAAAGCGGCACTGGTGCAGTCAGGTTGGAGCTGTGGGGTCTGCTTCGACGTGGCTCGCCCGACCATTGCAGCCACGCATCACATGAGCCGGGCCACGGTCTCAGTGGATCCTCGGTCGGTCTTCCGACCGGACGACGCGTTTTGGCTCGCACACCGTTCATGAGTCGGCTGCGTGTGTGTGTGTATGCATTGACTCCCGAATTATCTACGTGCGTTCTTAGTTGCTATGTCGTTGGCATTCTGAGAGAAGTCAGTTGGTTGCTGCGGACCAGGGATTTATCTCCGCGTGGTGCAGTCGGGTGGGTCCAATGGCCGGTTTGGTTTAAATGTGTTTTAAATTACAATACATTACAAATTTGAGTGCACCTGACAGATACCTTATTTGGCACTTTCCACAACCCTAAACACCTGTTGTGTGCAGTTTATTTAGCGGGCGTGTCACTGTAGTTGCTTATCTTTCAGTACATATGGAAGAAATGTTGTAAGAAACTGCTCCGCTGTTTGCAGGAGCATCACGGAGGAGGAGTGCATCGCCACGATCAGAGAGGCCATCCGCCAGGGGGTCAACTACATCGACATGGCCCCCTGGTATGGACAGGGCCGCTCCAAAGACGTTCTGGGTAAGGTAAGCTACCAGCCAACAGTCCAGGCCAGCCCAGGCCAGCTAAAAAGGAATAAAACATACTAACCCAATAACTAACAGGGAGCATCACAGAAGAGCAGTGTATCGCCACCATCTGAGAGGCCATCCGCCAGGGGGTCAACTACATCGACATGGCCCCCTGGTATGGACAGGGCCGCTCCAAAGAATATCCTGGGTAAGGTCAGCCACCAGCCAACAGTCCAGGCCAGCCCAGGCCAGCTAAAAAGGAACAAAACATACTAACCCAATAACTAACAAGGAGCATCACAGAAGAGGAGTGTATCGCCACCATCTGAGAGGCCATCCGCCAGGGTGTCAACTACATCGACACGGCCGCCTGGTACGGACAGGGCCGCTCCGAAGACATCCTGGGTAAGGTAAGCCACCAGCCAGCAGTCCCGGCTGGCCCAGCCTAGCTATAAAAGAACAAAACATTCTAACCCAACAACTAACATAACGGAAGATTAGTGCATCGCCACCATCAGAGAGGTAATCTGCCAGGGGGTCCACTACATCGACATAGCCCTCTGGTACGGACAGGGCCGCTCCGAAGACATCCTGGGTAAGGTAAGCCACCAGCCAGCAGTCCCGGCTGGCCCAGCCTAGCTATAAAAGAACAAAACATTCTAACCCAACAACTAACATAACGGAAGATTAGTGCATCGCCACCATCAGAGAGGTAATCTGCCAGGGGGTCCACTACATCGACATAGCCCTCTGGTACGGACAGGGCCGCTCCGAAGACATCCTGGGTAAGGTAAGCCACCAGCCAGCAGTCCCGGCTGGCCCAGCCTAGCTATAAAAGAACAAAACATTCTAACCCAACAACTAACATAACGGAAGATTAGTGCATCGCCACCATCAGAGAGGTAATCTGCCAGGGGGTCAACTACATCGACATAGCCCTCTGGTACGGACAGGGCCGCCCCGAAGACATCCTCGATAAGGTAAGCCACCAGCCAACAGACCAGGTCAGCCCAGCCGACCTAAAAAAGAACAAAACATACTAACCCAACAACTAACATCACAGAGAATTATTGCATCGCCACCATCAGAGAGGCCATCCGCCCGGGGGGTCAACTACATTGACACCACCCCCTGGTATGGACAGGGGCGCTCCGAAGGCATCCTCGGTAAGGTAAGGCACCAGCCAACAGACCAGGCCAGCCCAGCTGACCTAAAAAAGAACAGAACATACTAACCCAACAACTAACAAGGAGCATCACAGAGGAGCAGTGTATCGCCACCATCTGAGGGGCTACCCTCCAGGGCGTCAACTTCATCGACACGGCCCCCTGGTACAGACGGGGCCACTCTGAAGACATCCTGGGTAAGGTAAGCCGCCAGGCAACGGTACAGGCCGGCGCAGCCTAGCTAAAAAAGAACAAAAGGTACTAACCCAACAAGTAACAAGGAGCATCACAGAGGAGGAGTGTATCGACACCATCAGAGAGGCCATCTGCCAGGGGGTCAACTACATCGACATGGCCCCCTGGTACGGACAGGGCCGCTCCGAAGACATCCTGGGTAAGGTAACCCACCAGCCAACAGTCCAGGCCGGCCCAGCCTAGCTAAAAAAGAACAAAACATACTAACCCAACAACTAACATCACAGAGGAGGAGTGCATCGCCAACATCAGTGAGCCCATCCGCCAGGGAGTCATCTACATCGAGACGGCCCCCTGGTACAAACAGGGCCGCTCCAAAGACATCCTGGGTAAGGTAAGCCACCTGTCAACAGTCCAGGCCGGCCCAGCCTAGTTAAAAAAGAACAAAAGGTACTAACCCAACAACTAACAAGTAGCACCACAGAGGAGGAGTGTATCGACGCCATCAGAGAGGCCATCCACCAGGGGGTCAACTACATCGACACGGCCCCCTGGTATGGACAGAGCTGCTCCGTATACATCGTGGGTTAGGTAAGACACCAGCCAACAGTCCAGGCTGGCCCAGACTTGCTAAAAAAGGGCAAAACATACTAACCCAATAACTAGTATCACAGAGGAGGAGTGCATTGCCATCATCAGAGAGGCTATCGCCAGGGGGTCAACTACATCGACATGCCCCCCTGGTATGGACAGGGCAGATCCGAAGACATCCTGGGAAAGGTAAGCTACCTGCCAACAGTCCAGACCAGCCCAACCTAGCAAAAAGAGAACAAAACATACTAACACAAGAAGTAACATCACAGAGGAGGAGTGCATCGCCATAATCAGAGAGGCCATCTGCCAGGCGGTCAACTACATCTACATAGCACCCTAGTATGGACAGGGCTGCTCCGAAGGCATCGTGGGTAAGGTAAGCCCCCTGTTGACAGCCCAGGCCGACCCAGCTTAGCTAAAAAAATACTAACCCAACAAGTTGTTGTTTGCAGAAGGTTGTCTGTGGAAGGCAACATTACATAGACTGCCACGGTGAATTCTATATTCAAACCTAACACATAGTCCCCAAACCACCTTACAGTGCACGGTGGATAATACCACAGAGCACCACTAGTCTTTTGCTGTTCCACTCACAAATGATGTGGGGGAAAGACGCCAGTCTGTAAGCCTCTGTATTTTTTGTTTGTTTGAGGTCATCAGTCTTCTGACTGGTTGGATCTGGCCCACCACGACTTCCTCTCCTGTGCCAACCTCTTCATCTCAGAGTAGCACTTGCAGGTTACGCTCCCAATTACTTGCTGAATGTATTCCAGTCTCTGTCCCCCTCTAACTACCAACTGAAATCGGGGCTCACCTAACGAGGCTACAGTTTTCCAGTGATCTAGGGTGCAACGCTGTGGCCTCGAGCCCAGGAGATGCTCTGCAGGAGACGTCGCGTCGGTCGTCTGCTACCACAGCCACATTTCGCCGCACTGTGCTGCTGCTCGCGTTGGTCGAGATCCAGTGACTGTCAGCAGAATATGGAATCGGTGGGTTCAGGAGGGTAATACGGAACGCCTTGCTGGATCCCAACGGCCTCGTATCACTAGCAGTCGAGATGACAGGCATCTTATCCGCACGGCTGTAACGGATCGTGCAGCCACGTGTCGATCCCAGAGCCAAACACATGGGGACGTTTGCAACACAACACCCATCTGCACGAACAGTTCGACGACGTTTGCAGCAGCATGGACTATCAGCTAGGAGACCATTGCTGCGGTTACCCTTGACGATGCATCACAGACAGGAGCGCCTGTGATGGTGTACTCGACGACGAACCTGGGTGCACGAATCGCAAAACGTCATTTTTTCGCATGAATCCAAGTTCTGTTTACAGCATCGTGATGGTCGCATCCGTGTTTGGCGACATCGCGGTGAACGCACATTGGAAGCGTGTATTTCTCATCGCCATAGTGGCGTATCACCCGGCATGATGGTATGCGGTGCCATCGGTTACACGTCTCAGTCACCTGTTGTTCATTGACGGCATTTTGAACAGCGGACGTTACATTTGATCCCTACTAAACCCTACATTTCAGCAGGATAATGCACGACCGCACGTTGTAGATCGTTTAAGGGCATTTCTGGATACAGAAAATGTTCGACTACTGCCGTGGCCAGCACATTCTCCAGATCTCTTACCATCTGAAAACGTCTGGTCAATGGTGGCCGAGCAACTGGCCCGTCACAATACGCCAGCCACTACTCTTGAAGAACTGTGGTATCATGTTGAAGCTCCATGGGCAGTACCTGTACACGCCATCCAAGCGCTGTTTGACTCAATGCCCAGGCGTATCAAGGCCTTTATTACGGGCAGAGATGGTTGTTCTGAGTACTGATTTCTCAGGATCTGTGCACCTAAATTGCGTGAAAATGTAATCACATGTCAGTTCTAGTATAACATATTTGTCCAATGAATACTCCTTTCTCATCTTCATTTCTTCTTGGTGTAGCAAATTTAATGGCCAGTTGTGTAATAGCAGTCAAGCAAAGATACTACGAGAGGGGACATATCGGTACGCGCTGGTAGCGCCGCTCACGGCCAGGCAAAGCAGCAAATCAGTGACAGTAGTAATTTAAATTAACGTAGTGAGGTGGAGGTACGTCAAAAACAGGCTGTAAAACACACGATGGCGGGAACACGAGCAACGCACGCCTCCTACACGAGTGGAAAATCAAGAGAGAGGCAGTCTTAGTACAAAGGGCAAAAGATGTAGGATAGCCTCGAGTGTGAAATAGTTCAGTGACAGGCGTAAATGTGCAAGTTAATAAACGGCTAGTCTGGGAGGGTGAGATTAGTCGGCGACAGCACCGTGCGAGGTGGTGCACTGATTAGCACGCTGGACTCGCATTTGTGAAGATGGCCGTTCAAACGCGCGCCCATCCCTTCAGATTTACGTTGAGAACGGAGTCTTTTGTGACGACACTGGTATGTAAAGCGTCAATTCGGGATAAAAGGAGATAATGCGCTCTGTTAAGGACACTCAGCCTCAGGGTCCCTCGAATTTATAGTACCCCGTGTGAGTGTGGAAGCAATTATATACGTCAGACCATTCGTATCATTTGCGACCGCTGTGCAGAACTCCAGTGGCACATTAAAAATAAAGAACTGGAGAAATCGGCAATTGTGGAGCACAGCCTCAAACATAAAATACTGTTTGATGAAACAGAAATTTTGTCCCATGCTTCCATATACTGGGATTGTTAAGGAGGCTGTTGAAATACGAATGAGCAACAAGAACTTTAACCGTGATAGCGGATATTTTCTTTCACGGAAATGGTTATTCTTTTAATTTGTGCTCTAACATTAGCCACGTGGCATATTTATGAATGACGGGGCCAGATTTAAAGATCGTGTTGATTTAAAGTTTCCGTTGGGTACATTAGCACTGGCAGATTTTGTACCCAATCATCTCGGAACTCCACAGTTGGGAGGTAGAAAAGGACTTGTGAAAATCCCGCTTATACGAAACACACACAATAAAGGAGAGGAGCCATGTTAGATGATTAAGAACATGTTGATGGGTATCATATACACTCATGGAAATTGAAATAAGAACACCGTGAATTCATTGTCCCAGGAAGGGGAAACTTTATTGTCACATTCCTGGGGTCAGATACATCACATGATCACACTGACAGAACCACAGGCACATAGACACAGGCAACAGAGCATGCACAATGTCGGCACTAGTACAGTGTATATCCACCTTTCGCAGCAATGCAGGTTGCTATTCTCCCATGGAGACGATCATAGAGATGCTGGATGTAGTCCTGTGGAACGGCTTGCCATGCCATTTCCACCTGGCGCCTCAGTTGGACCAGCGTTCGTGCTGGACGGGCAGACCGTGTGAGACGACGCTTCATCCAGTCCCAAACATGCTCAATGGGGGACAGATCCGGAGATCTTGCTGGCCAGGGTAGTTGACTTACACCTTCTAGAGCACGTTGGGTGGCACGGGATACATGCGGACGTGCATTGTCCTGTTGGAACAGCAAGTTCCCTTACCGGTCTAGGAATGGTAGAATGATGGGTTCGATGACGGTTTGGATGTACCGTGCACTGTTCAGTGTCCCCTCGACGATCACCAGAGGTGTACGGCCAGTGTAGGAGATCGCTCCCCACACCATGATGCCGGGTGTTGGCCCTGTGTGCCTCGGTCGTATGCAGTCCTGATTGTGGCGCTCACCTGCACGGCGCCAAACACGCATACGACCATCATTGGCACCAAGGCAGAAGCGACTCTCATCGCTGAAGACGACATGTCTCCATTCGTCCCTCCATTCACGCCTGTCGCGACACCACTGGAGGCGGGCTGCACGATGTTGGGGCGTGAGCGGAAGACGGCCTAACGGTGTGCGGGACCGTAGCCCAGCTTCATGGAGACGGTTGCGAATGGTCCTCGCCGATACCCCAGGAGCAACAGTGTCCCTAATTTGCTGGGAAATGGCGGTGCGGTCCCCTACGGCACTGCGTAGGATCCTACGGTCTTGGCGTGCATCCGTGCGTCGCTGCGGTCCGGTCCCAGGTCGACGGGCACGTGCACCTTCCGCCGACCACTGGTGACAGCATCGATGTACTGTGGAGACCTCACGCCCCACGTGTTGAGCAATTCGGCGGTACGTCCACCCGGCCTCCCGCATGCCCACTATACGCCCTCGCTCAAAGTCCCTCAACTGCACATACGGTTCACGTCCACGCTGTCACGGCATGCTACCAGTGTTAAAGACTGCGATGGAGCTCCGTATGCCACGGCAAACTGGCTGACACTGACGGCGGCGGTGCACAAATGCTGCGCAGCTAGCGCCATTCGACGGCCAACACCGCGGTTCCTGGTGTGTCCACTGTGCCGTGCGTGTGATCATTGCTTGAACAGCCCTCTCGCAGTGTCCGGAGCAAGATGGTGGGTCTGACACACCGGTGTCAATGTGTTCTTTTTTTCCATTTCCAGCAGTGTATTACAATATCTTGTTGTTGTTGTGGTCTTCAGGCTGGTTTGATGCAGCTCTCCATGCTACTCCATCCTATGCAAGCCCCTTCATCTCCGAGTAACTAGCACAACCTACATCCTTCTGAATCTGTTTAATGTATTCATGCCATGGTCTCCCTCTACGATTTTTACCCACCACGCTGCCCTCCAGTATTAAATTGGTGATCGTTTGATGCATCAGAACATGTCCTACCAACCGATCCCTTCTTCTATTCAACTTGAGCCATAAATTTCTCTTTTCCCCAATTCTATTCATTACCTCCTCATTAGTTATGTGATCTACCCATCTAATCTTCAGCATTTTTCTGTAACACCACATCTCAGAAACCCTTATTGTCTTCTTGTCTACATTGTTTCACTTCCATATATAGCGCCACTCCACACAAATGCTTTCAGAAACGACTTCCTGACAATTAAATCTATACTCGATGTTAACAAATTTCTCTTCTTCAGAAACCGTTTCGTTGTCATTGCCACTCTACATTTTATATCCTTCCTGCTTCGACCATCATCAGTTATTTTGCTCCCCAAATAGCAAAACTGCTTTACTACTTTAAGTATGTCATTTCCTTATCTAATTCCCTCAACATTGGCCGACTTAATTGGACTACATTCCATTATCCTCGTCTTGCTTTTGTTGATGATCACCTTATATCCTCCTTTCAAGACACTGTCCAATCCGTTCAACTGCTGTTCCACGTCCTTTCCTGTCTCTTACAGAATTACAATCTCATCGGCAAACCTCAAAGTTTTTATTTCTTCTCCACGGATTTTAATACCTATTCCGAATTTTTGTTTTGTTTCCTTTACTGCTTGCTCAATATACATATTGAATAACATCAGGGAGAGGCTACAACCCTGTCTCACTCCCTTCCCAACCACTGTTTCCCTTACCTGTCCCTTCACTCTTACAACTGCTATCTGGTTTCTGTACAAATTGTAAATAGCCTTTCGCTCCCTGTGTTTTATCCTTGCCACCTTTAGAGTTTGAAAGAGTGTATTCCAGTTAACATTGTCAAAATCTTTCTTTAAGTCTACAAATGTTATAAATGTAGGATTATCTCTCCATAACTTCTATGAGAAGTCATAGGGTCTGTCTTGCCTCACGTGTGCCAACATTTCTCCAGATTCCAAATTGATACTCCCCGAGGTCAACTTCTACCAGTTTTTCCATTCTTCCGTAAAGGATCCGTGTTAGTCTTTTGCAAACATAACTTATTAAACTGATAGTTCGGTAATTTTCACATCTGTCAACACCTGCTTCCTTTGGAATCAGAATTACGATATTCTTCTTAAAGTTTGCGGGTATTTCAATTGTCTCATACATCTTGCTAACCAGATGGAACCTCTCCCAAGGCTATCAGTAGTTCTGATGGAATGTTGTCTACTCCTTGGGCCTTGTTCTGACTTAAGTCTTTAAGTGGTTTGTCAAATTCTTCACACAGTATCATATGTTCCTTCCCATCTTCCTCTACGTTCTCTTGCATTTCCATAATATTGTCCTCAAGTTCATCGCACTTGTATAAACCGTCTATAGACTCCTTCCACCTTCGTGCGCTCCCTTCTTTGCTTAGAACTGGTTTTCCATCTGAGCTCTTGATATTCATACAGGTGGCTCTCGTTTGTTCAAAGGTCTTTTTAATTTTCCTGTATGCAGCATAAGAAAAAGATTGAATAATCAACGAAAGGATAATGTTCTACGAGTTGGGGCATGGAATGTCAGAAGCTTGAACGTGGTAGGGAAACTAGAAAATCTGAAAAGGGAAATGCAAAAGCTCAATCTAGATATAGTAGGGGTCAGTGAAGTGAAGTGGAAGGAAGACAAGGATTTCTGGTCAGATGAGTATCGGGTAATACCAACAGCAGCAGAAAATGGTATAACAGATGTAGGATTCGTTATGAAAAGGAAGGTAGGGCAGAGGGTGTGTTACTGTGAACAGTTCAGTGACCGGGTTGTTCTAATCAGAATCGACAGTAGACCAACACCGACAACGATAGTTCAGATATACATGCCGACGTCGCAAGCTGAAGATGAACAGATAGAGAAAGTGTATGAGGATATTGAAAGGGTAATGCAGTATGTAAAGGGGGACGAAAATCTAATAGTCATGGGCGACTGGAATGCAGTTGTAGGAGAAGGAGTAGAAGAAAAGGTTACAGGAGAATATGGGCTTGGGACAAGAAATGAAAGAGGAGAAAGACTAATTGAGTTCTGTAAGAAGTTTCAGCTAGTAATAGCGAATACCCTGTTCAAGAATCACAAGAGGAGGAGGTATACTTGGAAAAGGCCGGGAGATACGGGAAGATTTCAATTAGATTACATCATGGTCAGACAGAGATTCCGAAATCAGATACTGGATTGTAAGACGTACCCAGGAGCAGATATAAACTTAGACCACAATATAGTAGTGATGAAGAGTAGGCTCAAGTTCAAGACATTAGTCAGGAAGAATCAATACGCTAAGAAGTGGGATACGGAATTTCTAAGGAATGACGAGATACGTTTGAAGTTCTCTATACAGCAATAAGGAATAGCACAGTAGGCAACACAGTTGAAGAGGAATGGACGTCTCTAAAAAGGGCCATCACAGAAGTTGGGAAGTAAAACATAGGTACAAAGAAGGTAGCTGTGAAGAAACCATGGGTAACAGAAGAAATACTTCAGTTCATTGATGAAAGGAGGAAATACAAACATGTTCCGGGAAAATCAGGAATACATAAATACAAGTCGCTGAGGAATGAAATAAACAGGAAGTGCAAGGAAGCTAAGACGAAACGGTTGCAGGAAAAATGTGAAGACATCGAAAAAGATATGATTGTTGGAAGGACAGACTCAGCATACAGGAAAGTCAAAACAACCTTTGGTGACATTAAAAGCAACGGGAATTCCACTGTTAAGTGCAGAGGAGAGAGCAGATAGGTGGAAAGAATACATTGAAAGCCTCTATGAGGGTGAAGATTTGTCTGATGTGATAGAAGATGAAACAGGAGTCGATTTAGAAGAGATAGGGGATCCAGTATTAGAATCGGAATTTAAAAGAGCTTTGGAGGACTTACGGTCAAATAAGGCAAAAGGGGATAGATAACATTCCATCAGAATCTCTAAAATCATTAGGGGAAGCAGCAACAAAACGACTATTCACGTTGGTGTGTAGAATATATGAGTCTGGCGACATACCATCTGACTTTCGGAAAAGCATCATCCACACAATTCCGAAGACGGCAAGAGCTGACAAGTGCGAGAATTATCACACAATCGGCTTAACAGCTCATGCATCGAAGATGCTTACAAGAATAATATACAGAAGAATGGAAAAGAAAATTGAGAATGCGCTAGGTGACGATCAGACGATCAGTTTGCCTTTAGGAAAAGTAAAGGCACGAGAGAGGCAATTCTGACGTTACGGCTAATACTGGAAGCAAGGCTAAAGAAAAATCAAGACACGTTCATAGGATTTGTCGACCTGGAAAAAGCGTTCGACAATATAAAATGATGCAAGCTGTTCAAGATTCTGAAAAAAGTAGGGGTAAGCTATAGGGAGAGACGGGTCATATGCAATATGTACAACAACCAAGAGGGAATAATAAGAGTGGACGATCAAGAACGAAGTGCTTGTATTAAGAAGGGAGTAAGACAAGGCTGTAGCCTTTCGCCCCTACTCTTCAATCTGTACATCGAGGAAGCAATGATGGAAATAAAAGAAAGGTTCAGGAGTGGAATTAAAATACAAGGTGAAAGGATATCAATGATACGATTCGCTGATGACATTGCTATCCTGAGTGAAAGTGAAGAAGAATTAAATGATCTGCTGAACGGAATGAACAGTCTAATGAGTACACAGTATGGTTTGAGAGTAAATCGGAGAAAGACGAAGGTAATGAGAAGTAGTAGAAATGAGAACAGCGAGAAACTTAACATCAGGATTGATGGTCACGAAGTCAATGAAGTTAAGGAATTCTGCTACCTAGGCAGTAAAATAACCAATGACGGACGGAGCAAGGAGGACATCAAAAGCAGACTCGCTATGGCAAAAAAGGCATTTCTGGCCAAGAGAAGTCTACTAATATCAAATACCGGCCTTAATTTGAGGAAGAAATTTCTGAGAATGTACGTCTGGAGTACAGCATTGTATGGTAGTGAAACATGGACTGTGGGAAAACCGGAACAGAAGAGAATCGAAGCATTTGAGATGTGGTGCTATAGACGAATGTTGAAAATTAGGTGGACTGATAAGGTAAGGAATGAGGAGGTTCTACGCAGAATCGGAGAGGAAAGGAATATGTGTAAAACACTGATAAGGAGAAGAGACAGGATGATAGGACATCTGCTAAGACATGAGGGAATGACTTCCATGGTACTAGAGGGAGCTGTAGAGGGCAAAAACTGTAGAGGAAGACAGTGATTGGAATACGTCAAGTAAATAATTGAGGACGTAGGTTGCAAGTGCTACTCTGAGGTGAAGAGGTTAGCACAGGAAAGGAATTCGTGGCGGGCCGCATCAAACCAGTCAGTAGACCGAGGACAAAAAAAAAAATGCAGCACCTATCTTACCACCAGCGATATATGCTGATACATCATTACATTTGTCCTGCAGCCATTCCTGCTTACCCATTTTGCACATTCTGTCGATCTCGTGTTTTAGTCCTGTTTATTCCCTTCCATCTTCCTGTTTATTGCATTTTTATACTTTCTGCTTTGATCGATTAAATTCAGTATCTCTTGTGTTATCAAAGGATTTGTACCAGCCCTCGTCTTTTTACCTACTTGGTCCTCTGCTGCCTTCATTATTTCGTCTCTCAAGGCTACCCATTCTTTTCTACTGTTTCTCTTTCCCCTGTTCTTGTAATTCGTTCCCTAACGCTCCCTCTGAAACTCTTTACAACCTATGGTTCTTTCAATTTATCCAGGTCCCATCTCCTTAAATTCCCATCTTTTTGCAATTTCTTCAGTTTTAATCTACAATTCATAAACAATGAATTGTCGACAGATTCAATATCTGCCCCTGGAAATGTTGTACAATTTAAAACCTGGTTCCAAAGTCTCTGTTTTAGCATTATATAACCAATCTGAAACCTTCCGGCGTCTCTAGGTCTCTTCCACATACAACAACCTTCTCTCATTGTCTTAAAAGTAAGTGTTAGTTGTGATTAACGTACGCTCTGTGCAAAATTCTACTGGGTGGCTTCCTCTTTCATTCCTTTTCCCCAGTCCATTTCACCTACTACTTTTCCCTCACTTCTTTTTCCTACAATCGTATTCCAGTCGCCCATGACTACTAAATTTTCATCTCCCTTAACTGTCAGAATAATTTCTTTTATCTCATAATACATTTCCTCAATCTCCTCCTCATCGGCAGACCTAGTTGGCATATAAACTTGTACTACATTGGTGGTGTGGGCTTCGTGTCTATCATGGCTGCAATAATGTGTTCACTATGCTGTTCACAGTACCTTATGACTGTTAAATATGAAGTGACACAAGGATCAGTAATGGGTCCTGTTCTCTTCTTACTCTATGTAAATGCCCCAAACATTAGCAACGACAGCAGTAAAATATTTGAATTTGCTGATGATATGAGTGTTCTAATGACAAGAAACTCAGAAGAAACTCTTGTAAAAAACATAAAAGAAGCCAATGACAAGCTAACATGTTACTTTGATGACAATGACTTAATAAACAACACTGAAAAAACTGTAGCTATGGATATACACACAGCACAAACAAATAATCTGATATCACCCAATCTAGAGCTATATGGACAAACAATTGCCAAAACACCCTGTACCAATTTTTTTTGGACTTCATCTACAAGACAACTTCAAATGGAAAAACGTATTGAGCAAATGAACAAAACATTAAGTACTTCTTGTTTTGTGTTACATACATTAAAAAATTGTACCAGCTACAACACCCTTCAGTGTGTATATTATGCAGTTGTACACTCTCACCTCCAGATGGGATAATGTTCTGCGGGAAATTCTGGAGAAGCCATCAAAACATTCAAAATTTTAAATAAAATTTTAAGAAAAATGGAAGGGGTAGATAATCTCAAATCATGTAGACCACTTCCTTGTATCTATATGCTTGAAAATATAATGTATTTAAGGCAAAATACAAAAATACAAAAAGACCACTCATCACTCAAAATCACAAAATAGATAACTATGACACAAGACAAAAACTGGATGTACATGTTCAGAGCGCCAACACAAAGTTATTTCAAAATAGCCTTATCCATCCCAGTATCAAACTATACAATGCCTTACCAGATACCATTAAAGATATACAAAACATTGGTCACATCAAATCTAAACTGAAGTCGTACTTGGACGATCACTGCTTTTATACAGTAAATAAATACCTACAAAACTAAATTTTTCTGTGTTAGCCCATTGTAGTCCCATCCAGAAGAACATTTGTATTTTATGTCTCTGTATATACCGTAACAACATTTATTTAAGTATTCATCATTAATTGATATATTAATGTGTGTTATTATGTACAAAGGTATATTATATGTCAAACTGTTAATACACTCCTGGAAATGGAAAAAAGAACACATTGACACCGGCGTGTCAGACTCACCATACTTGCTCCGGACACTGCGAGAGGGCTGTACAAGCAATGATCACACGCACAGCACAGCGGACACACCAGGAACCGCGGTGTTGGCCGTCGAATGGCGCTAGCTGCGCAGCATTTGTGCACCGCCGCCGTCAGTGTCAGCCAGTTTGCCGTGGCATACGGAGCTCCATCCCAGTCTTTAACACTGGTAGCATGCCGCGACAGCGTGGACGTGAACCGTATGTGCAGTTGACAGACTTTGAGCGAGGGCGTATAGTGGGCATGCGGGAGGCTGGGTGGACGTACCGCCGAATTGCTCAACACGTGGGGCGTGAGGTCTCCACAGTACATCGATGTTGTCGCCAGTGGTCGGCGGAAGGTGCACGTGCCCGTCGACCTGGGACCGGACCGCAGCGACACACAGATGCACGCCAAGACCGTAGGATCCTACGCAGTGCCGTAGGGGACCGCACCGCCACTTCCCAGCAAATCAGGGACACTGTTGCTCCTGGGGTATCGGCGAGGACCATTCGCAACCATCTCCAGGAAGCAGGGCTACGGTCCCGCACACCGTTAGGCCGTCTTCCGCTCACGCCCCAACATCGTGCAGCCTGCCTCCAGTGGTGTCGCGACAGGCGTGAATGGAGGGACGAATGGAGACGTGTCGTCTTCAGCGATGAGAGTCGCTTCTGCCTTGCTGCCAATGATGGTCGTATGCGTGTTTGGCGCCGTGCAGGTGACCGCCACAATCAGGACTGCATACGACCGAGGCACACAGGGCCAACACCTGGCATCATGGTGTGGGGAACGATCTCCTACACTGGCCGTACTCCTCTGGTGATCGTCGAGGGGACACTGAATAGTGCACGGTACATCCAAACCGTCATCGAACCCATCGTTCTACCATTCCTAGTCCGGCAAGGGAACTTGCTGTTCCAACAGGACAATGCACGTCCGCATGTATCCCGTGCCACCCAACGTGCTCTAGAAGGCGTAAGTCAACTACCCTGGCCAGCAAGATCTCCGGATCTGTCCTCCATTGAGCATGTTTGGGACTGGATGAAGCGTCGTCTCACGCGGTCTGCCCGTCCAGCACGAACGCTGGTCCAACTGAGGTGCCAGGTGGAAATGGCATGGCAAGCCGTTCCACAGGACTACATCCAGCATCTCTACGATCGTCTCCATGGGAGAATAGCAGCCTGCATTGCTGCGAAAGGTGGATATACACTGTACTAGTTCCGACATTGTGCATGCTCTGTTGCCTGTGTCTATGTGCCTGTGGTTCTGTCAGTGTGATCATGTGATGTATCTGACCCCAGGAATGTGTCAATAAAGTTTCCCCTTCCTGGGACAATGAATTCACGGTGCTCTTATTTCAATTTCCAGGAGTGTATTAACATAAAAATCCAAATATATCTTGTACATTTTGCAGCTGTACATGAAGATGGATCAATAAATCAATAAATCATATTCCTATTTTGTTATTCATTACTAAGCATACTCCTGAATTACCCCTATTTGATATCTTATTTACAGCCCTGTATTTACCTGATGACAAGTCCCATTCCTCATATCACCGAACATCACTAATTCGCATTACATCTAACGTTAAGCTATCCATTTTGCATTTAAATTTTCGAAACTGCCTGCCCGATTAAGGGATATGACATTACACACTCTGCTCTGTAGAATGCTAATTTTGTTTCTCCTAGTAACGATATCCTCCTGAGTAGTTCCCGCCCGGAGATCCAAATGGGGGATTATTTTACCTCCACAGTATCTTAAGGTTTCATTTAGCACAGCATAGTAATAAGGCGTAGAATACGTAAGTAAGACGTACTTTCAAGAGTGTAACAACACCAGTATACATGTGCTACTGCTGCTGCCCAGTCATTGTGTTTGTGTTTGTTCACATCTGACTTATTCTTATAATGAACAATGGCGGTCAGGGTGTCAGGTAGGACATACCCATATAGGCTGCTGAGGACGCCACCGCCACAGCCGAGGTGAGACACGTGCAGGCCGGTCTCGCCCAGTGGGTTGTAGAGCATGGCGTGCACCACCGCCTCGTCGTGGAAGCCAGGCACGAAGGTGGGGGGGTAGGCCAGTGTGGGGCGAGATAGGGGGCGACATGCCTGCCTGCAGCTGATGCTCTGCCTGCTGTCAGCTGCTGAGCTGCTGCTGAGCCAGAGGGCAGCGAGGTGTGCAGGGGGGGGGGGGGGGGGGGGGATGGGGTTGTGCGTCACGGTCAGTCTGCAGCAGAGAGCTACGCACTGTCCTGGAAGCATTGGCACAAATGCAGTTGCTACAACATGGGATACCTCCGCTTGTTACAGTTCTGTCCCTGAAGTACATATATTTTTCTCTCTTCACATACAGTATAGCTAGACTACTACACTATATGATCAAAAGTATCCAGACAGTTGTTACAGTTTCGCTCCTAAAGTACATATATTTCTTCACACTCCACACAAGGCATAGCTACACTGCTACACTATAGGATCAAAAGTATCCAGGCACCCCTAAAATCGTACGTTTTTCATATTAGGTGAATTGTGATGCCATCTGTTGCCAGGCGCTCCACATCTGCGACCTCAGTAATCATTAGACATCATGACAGAGCAACTCTGTGCAACTCACAGACTTCGAGCTTGGTCAGGTGATTGGGTGTCACTTGTGTCATACGTATGTACACATGATTTCCACACTCCTAAACATCTCTAGGTCCACTGTTTCCGATGTGATAGTGAAGTGGAAACGTGAAGGGACACGCTGACCCTGTCGGCAGTTGAAGAGGGTCGTAATGTGTTATAGACAGACATCTATCCAGACCATCACACAGGAATTGCAAACTGCATCAGGATCCACTGCCAGTACGGGAGGTGCATTCAAGTTCTAAGGCCTTCTCGACGTAATCGCCCTGCAGGCGTACACATTTTTCACAACGCCGACGCCATGATTCCATGGCAGCGGCGAAGGCTTCTTTTGAACACTGGAAAGTCGCTGAGGCAAAAGCAGCACGGCTGGTGAATGTGCGGCCACGGAGAGTGTCTTTCATTGTTGGAAAAAGCCAAAAGTCACTAGGAGCCAGGTCAGGTGAGTAGGGAGCATGAGGAATCACTTCAAAGTTGTTATCACGAAGAAACTGTTGTGTAATGTTAGCTCGATGTCCAGGTGCATTGCCTTGGTGAAGCACCACACGCGCAACGATTCCTGTTGCAGTGCAGGAAGGAATTTGTTCTTCAAAACATTTTCGTAGGATGCACCTGTTGCCGTAGTGCCCTTTGGAACGCAATGGGTAAGGATTACACCCTCGCTGTCCTGGAACATGGACACCATCATTTTTTCAGCACTGCCGGTTACCCGAAATTTTTTTGGTGGTGGTGAATCTGTGTGCTTCCATTGAGCTGACTGGCGCTTTGTTTCTGGATTGAAAAATGGAATCCACGTCTCATCCATTGTCACAACCGACGAAAAGAAAGTCCCATTCGTGCTGTCGTTGCGCGTCAACATTGCTCGGCAACATGCCACACGGGCTCCCATGTGGTCGTCCGTCGGCATTCGTGGCACCCACCTGGATGACACTTTTCGCATTTTCAGGTCGTCGTGCAGGATTGTGTGCACAGAACCCACAGAAATGCCAACTCTGGAGGCGATCTGTTCGACAGTCATTCGGCGATCCCCCAAAACAATTCTCTCCACTTTCTCGATCGTGTCGTCAGACCGGCTTGTGCGAGCCCGAGGTTGCTTCGGTTTGTTGTCACACGATGTTCTGCCTTCATTAAACTGTCGCACCCACGAACGCACTTTCGACACATCTGTAACTCCATAACCACATGTCTCCTTCAACTGTCGATGAATTTCTATTGGTTTCACACCACGCAAATTCAGAAAACGAATGATTGCACGCTGTTCGAGTAAGGAAAATGTCGCCATTTTAAGTATTTAAAACAGTTCTCATTCTCGCCGCTGGCGGTAAAATTCCATCTGTCGTACGGTGCTGCCATCTCTGGGACGTATTAACAATGAACGCGGCCTCATTTTAAAACAAAGCGCATGTTTCTATCTCTTTCCAGACCAGAGAAAAAAAATCGGAGGCCTCAGAACTTGAATGCACCTCGTATTATGGCAGCGAGGCTGGAGGTGGGAATACTTAGAGTTCACAGTCGAGTGGCTGCTCATAAGCTACACATCACGCCAATAAATGACAAACATCGCCTCGCTTGGTGTAAGGAGTGTAAACATTGAACAACTGAACAGTGGAGAAACGTTGTGTCGAGTTACGGTACACAATGTGGCGATCCGATGGCAGGATGTGGGTGTGCCTGGTGAACGTCGTCTGCCAGCATGTGTAGTGCCAACAGTAAAATTCGGAGGCCGTGGTGTTATGGTGTGATCGTGTTTTTCATGGAGGGGGCTTGCACCACTTGTTGTTTTGATTGGCACTATCACAACAGAGGCCTACATTGATGCTTTAAGCACCTTCTTGCTTCCCACTGTTGAAGAGCAATTCGAGAATCTCGATTGCATCTTTCAACAAGATTGAGTATCTGTTCATAATGCATCGCCTGTGGCTGAATAGTTACACGACAGTAACACTCCTGTAATGGAGTGGCCTGCACAGAGTCCTGACCTGAAACCTACAGAAGACGTTTGGCATATTTTGTAATGGCGACTTCGTGCCAGGCCTCACCGACCAACATCGATACCTCTCCTCAGTGCAGCACTCCGTGAAGAATGGGCTACCAGTGCCCAAGAAATCTTCTAGCACCTGATTGAGAATAGAAGCTGTGGTCAAGGCTAAGGGTGGGCCAACACCATATTGAATTCCAGCATTACCAATGGAGGGCGCCACAAAGTCATTTTAGCCATGTCTCCGGATACTTTTGATCACATAGTGTACATAAGAAGTTATTGTTTAATGTTGTAACAAAAATCTCGAAAAGTATTTTGATCTATTTACTTCCAATTTTTACACAATACTCCAGTGAACATCCGATTGGAGATAGACTATAGATTTTCTAATATAATTATATATCTGATATATTTTGTTACCAAAAATCTCAAAAACTTGTTCACAGATATATCTCCAAGTCTTACTTGTCAGTCTAATAAAACTGCTTAGACAGACATAGGACATACATTTCGTGTAATATATAAAGGGTGTTACAAAAAGGTACGGCCAAACTTTAAGGAAAAATTCCTCACACACAAAGAAAGAAAATATGTTATGTGGACATGTGTCCGGAAACGCTTACTTTCCATGTTAGAGCTCACTTTATTACTTCTCTTCAAATCACATTAATCATGGAATGGAAACACACTTCAACAGAATGTATGAGCGTGACTTCAAACAATTTGTTACAGGAAATGTTCAAAATGTCCTCTGTTAGCGAGGATACATACATCCACCCTCCGTCGCATGGAATCCCTGATGCGCTGATGCAGCCCTGGAGACTGGCGTATTGTATCACAGCCGTCCACAATAAAAGCACGAAGAGTCTCTACATTTGGTACCGGGGTTGCGTAGACAAGAGCTTTCAAATGCCCCATAAATGAAAGTCAAGAGGGTTGAGGTCAGGAGAGCGTGGAGGCCACGGAATTGGTCCGCCTCTACCAATCCATCGGTCACCGAATCTGTTGTTGAGAAGCGTACGAACACTTCGACTGAAATGTGCAGGAGCTCCATCGTGCACGAACCACATGTTGTAAAGGCACACGTTCTAGCAGCACAGGTAGAGTATCGCGTATGAAATCATTGAGCGTAGGTGGAAGAACATGGGGCCCAATCGAGACATCACCAACAGTGCCTGCCCAAACGTTCACAGAAAATCTGTGTTGATGACGTGATTTCACAATTGCGTACGGATTCTCGTCAGCCTACACATGATGATTGTGAAAATTTACAATTTGATCACGTTGGAATGAAGCATCATCAGTAAAGAGAACATTTGCACTGAAATGAGGATTGACACATTGTTGGATGAACCATTCGCAGAAGTGTACCCGTGGAGGCCAATCAGCTGCTGATAATGCCTGCACACGCTGTACACGGTACGGAAACAACTGGTTCTCCCGTAGCACTCTCCATACAGTGACGTGGTCGACATTACCTTGTACAGCAGCAACTTCTCTGATGCTGACATTAGGGTTATCGTCAACTGCACGAAGAACTGCCTTGTCCATTGCAGGTGTCCTCGTCGTTCTAGGTCTTCCCCAGTCGCGAGTCATAGGCTGGAATGTTCCGTGGTCCCTAAGACGCCAATCAATTGCTTCGAACGTCTTCCTGTCGGGACACCTTCGTTCTGGAAATCTGTCTCGATTCAAACGTACCACGCCACGGCTATTGCCCCATGCTAATCCATACATCAAATGGGCATCTGCCAACTCCGCATTTGTAAACATTGCACTGACAACAAAACCACGTTCGTGATGAACACTAACCTGTTGATGCTACGTACTGATGTGCTCGATGCTAGTACTGTAGAGCAATGAGTCGCATGTCAACACAAGCACCGAAGTCAACATTACCTTCATTCAATTGGGCCAACTGGCGGTGAATCGAGGAAGTACAGTACATACTGACGAAACTAAAATGAGCTCTAACATGGAAATTAAGCGTTTCCGGACACATGTCCACATAACATCTTTTCTTTATTTGTGTGTGAGGAATGTTTCCTGCAAGTTTGACTGTACCTTTTGGTAACACCATATATATGTTTCAAAAATGACCGGTATATTTGAAACGGCAATAAAAACTAAAAAAGCAGCGATAGAAATACACCGTTTGTTGCAATATGCTTGGGACAACAGTACATTTCAGGCGGACAAACTTTCGAAATTACAGTAGTTACAATTTTCAACAACAGATGGCGCTGCAAGTGATGTGAAAGATATAGAAGACAACGCAGTCTGTGGGTGCACCATTCTGTACGTCGTCTTTCTGCTGTAAGCGTGTGCTGTTCACAACGTGCAAGTGTGCTGTGGACAACATGGTTTATTCCTTAGAACAGAGGATTTTTCAGCTGTTGGAATTCCACCGCCTAGAACACAGTGTTGTTGCAACAAGACGAAGTTTTCAACGGAGGTTTAATGTAACCAAAGGACCGAAAAGCGATACAATAAAGGATCTGTTTGAAAAATTCAACGGACTGGGAACGTGACGGATGAACGTGCCGGAAAGGTAGGGCGACCGCGTACGGCAACCACAGAGGGCAACGTGCAGCTAGTGCAGCAGGTGATCCAACAGCGGCCTCGGGTTTCCGTTCGCCGTGTTGCAGCTGCGGTCCAAATGACGCCAACGTCCACGTATCCTCTCATGCGCCAGAGTTTACACCTCTATCCATACAAAATTCGAACGCGGCAACCCCTCAGCGCCGCTACCATTGCTGCACGAGAGACATTCGCTAACGATATAGTGCACAGGATTGATGACGGCGATATGCATGTGGGCAGCATTTGGTTTACTGACGAAGCTTATTTTTACCTGGACGGCTTCGTCAATAAACAGAGCTGGCGCATATGGGGAACCGAAAAGCCCCTTGTTGCAGTCCCATCGTCCCTGCATCCTCAAAAAGTACTGGTCTGGGCCGCCATTTCTTCCAAAGGAATCATTGGCCCATTTTTCAGATCCGAAACGATTACTGCATCACGCTATCTGGACATTTTTCGTGAATTTGTGGCGGTACAAACTGCCTTAGACGACACTGCGAACACCTCGTGGTTTATGCAAGATGTTGCCCGGCCACATCGCACGGCCGACGTCTTTAATTTCCTGAATGAATATTTCGATGATCGTGTGATTGCTTTGGGCTATCCGAAACATACAGGAGGCGGCGTGGATTGGCCTCCCTATTCGCCAGACATGAACCCCTGTGACTTCTTTCTGTGGGGACACTTGAAAGACCAGGTGTACCGCCAGAATCCAGAAACAATTGAACAGCTGAAGCAGTACATCTCATCTGCATGTGAAGCCATTCCGCCAGACACGTTGTCAAAGGTTTCGGGTAATTTCATTTAGAGACTACGCCATATTATTGCTACGCATGGTCGATATGTGGAAAAGATCGTACTATAGAGTTTCCCAGACCGCAGCGCCATCTGTTGTTGACAATTTTAACTACTGTAATTTCGAAAGTTTGTCTGCCTGAAAATGTACTGTTGTCCCAAGCATATTGCAACAAACGGTGTATTTCTATCGCTGCTCGTTTGTATTGCCGTTTCAAATATACCGGTCATTTTTGAAACACAATGACTAGATATAGAACGGTCGTATTCACAGGACATGTACATTAGCATATTCTGCAGCAATGATTACCATTTGAACATAGTCCTCCCGTGAGTGCAAATTCAAGACCAATATCACTGCACAACACTACCTACCAGTAAAATGTGCCTACAGCTCTCGTTGACGCTATAAACTGCAGGTAATGAAGGATCAGTGTGACAACAGCGGAAGTGGAGGATGCCTGACAGATGTATGCACGAACTGTATCATCAAATCTTAGAGTTTGGAAGGGGACGTATTATTGGCATGAGAGAATTTGATGCATCCATCTGAGGAATTGCTGATCATGTGAGACAAAGTGTTTTTGTTATGCAACAGGAGTGCGCATAATGGTTCGTGAAAGGCTGAAGAACAGAACAGGATGGGTCAAGTTGCACCAAACGGATCACCGCCAATAAGATCGACACCTCATCCTAATGGCATTCCAGGATGGACCAGCGTCCTCCTCGGCTCTGGCGCAACAGTGGAACAGTGGAAGGCACTGTACACTACCAGGAGTGACAGTCTGTCGTAGGTAATTACGGCAAGGATTACGTATGTGTCGCTCACTTCTCCACCTACCTTTGACGAATATGCAGTAACATGGTAGATGGCAATAGTGTTTGGATCGACATCACTGCAGACAGGAATGCCATTAGACAGTGTTTTCGGATGAATCCCTATTCTGTTTGTTTGAAAATGGTGACCGCATTTTGGTTCGCCGCAGACATGGGGAGCGGCATACAGCTCCAAGTTGAGCCCTTATGGTCTCAGATGCTACGGGGTACAACTACAAATCACAGTTGGTTTGTGTCCAGGGGAGTATCAGCATTGTGACCTACGCGAATGACATCCTATGACCAGGCGCCACACCCTTTCAGTACACCAGCCCAGACGCCATTTTTCAGCAAGACAATGCATGACCACATGTTGCTGCACAACCACATGCCTTCCTGGTACCACAGGGTGTCGGCCATTTGGCCTGGCCCGCCAATCGAAAATGTGTGGCGTATGGTGAAACGACGGGTGCAGTGCTGTGATTTAGTGCCAACCACCGCAGACGAGCTTTGCAACCAGGTGCATACAGCACCGATGCCGTTTGTGCCTTATACGCGTCGATGCCATCATGCATGGTACAAGTTATCAGGCCCGATGGAATACGCTGTGCCTATAGGCAGCAGGACATGCGATGAACTGAGGTGACTGAAATAGTAATCATTTCTGCAGAACATACCAATATATCTGTTCTGTGAGTATGAACGTCCTATATCTAGTCATTCAAGGTGTTCTGTTTTTTTCTAAACATTAGTGTATTATAATATACACAGTCCGACAGGTGTAAGTGCAGACATTTCTGTTGCTGAATGAGGACAGTGTACTGAACAACGTTTCATTAATATTTACATCATGTGAAGACCAATAATTGTAGTTATTACAAGTCATACATTTTCGGGTCCGTTAGTACATCCATGGGCATGTGGCAGAGCAAGCCATTAATGCTTATTTTACCACGGAGAGTCGCTCAGCTGTTGAGTTGTGGATGCATTGACATAAAAGGTAAAACGGTCAGTCTATACTTACTGATGTAGTCCACTTTAGTGGTGCAGTTATGGTTGTGCTGAAAACATCAGGTCATGATGTTTTTGAGGTGTTTGTGGGAAGACTGTTCGACCCAGGAGAAATAGCGAACACATTGATGTGCATACATATTAAGGTACCACAGATAAAAATATCTGCACTGATACCCCTTATGTGTAATATACCTGTATAACAGAAAAACAAGTTCTTCACAGCTTTACTTGAAATTATTACACAATCATCTAATAAACATACAGAAATCCATAGAGAATATATATTTTTAAACAAAAAGTTGCAGGTTTCCTGTCAGAACCAACTGCATGAAAGAAAATGCTGTGTTGTGCTCTGCTATGAATCTGTGCAGTTTTGTTTCCTTCCTTGCAGTTCGGTTTCACAGAAAAATGGAAAGTAGTATTTATGGTTATAGGTTTATAATTGTAAGTGTATTATGAAGGTTGAATTTTCAATGACAATAAATAAGGCTCAAGGTTAGAGAGAAGGGGAAAAAGGGGTGGACAGAGAGAGTTGTGAAGATTAGATGGAGAGAGCTGGGGGACAGGAGGAGATGGAAAACTAAGAGGGAGGAGAAGATGAGAGAGTCAGGGGATAGAGAGTGGGACATATAGACGATTAAAAATATACAATCTCTCATTTAAGCAAGTTACTCTCTCACCTATTTTTTGCATACAGAAAGCTATTCAAATGGTTCAAATGGCTCTGAGCACTGTAGGACTTAACATCTGAGGTCATCAGTCGCCTAGAACATAGAACTACTTAAACCTAACTAAACTAATGACATCACACACATCCATGCCTAAGGAAGGATTCGAACCTGCAACCATAGCAGTTGCGCGGTTCCGGACTGAAACAGAAAGTTATTAAACATTTTATTATAACCTGGCGCGCCTTGAGTGAGACTGTAGAAACTTGATGATCTGAGCAGACGTTGTGAAGCCTGGTAGGGCACTGAAAGCATGTGGTATTTTTACGATTGTTAGCTCGTAGAAGTGGCTTGTTGGGACTTGAAAGCAATTGGCGATGAGCGCATCCCTCAGTAAATCATGCCGGACAGACCCACAGCCATACAGGGCAGACAGGGCAGCCCCTCATTGGGACAGGTCTCCAGCAGAACACTGCCGCGATACCTGTTGCGGTGCCAGCAGAAGCCTGGGCTGGGGTGACAGTCAGAAGTGACGTATCTACACAGTGGAGTTGTAAACTGGGCATTCTGTGCAGAGCCATGTGTAACAAAAATTCACGTTTTCGTGTTCGCTGATAGTGAAAATAGACCAGTGATCCACTTCTGTTGGATGCCTCGGTTGTGTAAGAAAACTCCGGTGTCTGAGAAACGTTTAGGGACAGAATCTTTATTGCACCTCATAGCTAAGACTAACAAGCTACAAGGCATAGGCGATTTAGATCAAGATCTTTGAGATTGTATCTGTTTGCTTGTTGCTGTGGGAAGTGACGCGACTTCAGAGAATCATCTCTGCCCCCTCTGCGAAAATTTAAAGAAGCCTGAAATTGGCAGTTTGTTTTATTTTTTTCAGAGTCACACATTTGTTAACTTTTGCCCTGGTTCGACATGAGTTTGTGCTGCAAGTGTCCAGTAAGGACTTCTGGTCGAAGCTCTGGCATGTGTGGTTGGTAGTTGGGACCTGTCCTGAGACTGACTTCACTTGCCAGTAGTTTAGACTGGGGAGCCAGTGGTAAAGTTCTCACTGTACCGACAGTGTGATTTCAAACGTCTCTGACTACTCGTTTGCCGAGGGCACACTTATTGGTTTTTGGTTTACCAGTCTTGACGTTTGATATCCTTGTGTGCTCTGTCGTGTGAGTGAGCCAAATTGGTCCTTGGATACCAGTGAATGGGTGTGCCACACACTGAAATCTACCATGATTGCAGGGCTCTACTAGAGAGGAAATTGCGATCCATCTGCCTGATCGCTTGACCGTGAGATTTTTGCACTTCCTTTTCTGTGGCCTTCTCCAGCCAGACATCAGGGCGCCTAGAGTATCAGCAACCAAACTGACAGCCTGCAGCTGCGGGTTGCCTGCCTCGCAGGCACACTAAAGCACTACACAACCGACAGGCAATATTGATGATCTGCAACAACCACAACAACAACAACACCGCAAAGACACCAGTGGCCACCAGGGGCCACTACCATCCTACATAAACATAAGGAAGAGGTCGCTGCAGACCCCGGAACTATTTTCACACGTCAAACCACGTGATGGAAAATAGTTCTGAGGTACTTATCCGCCGAAGCGCTATAAAGGTCGGCGCTCGGCCGCACATCGGGACTCTCTCCGGCGGTATTCCGCAAGGTTACTGCCCTTCCGTTGTGCCATTCCAGCACTAATCGAAGCGCTAGTTTTGCAGGTGCCAGCCAGCCAGCCAGCGGTACAGCCGAGCAGCAGCAGCAGCAGCAGCGGTCCCGACCAGCATCAGCGGTCCAGCCTGTAGCAGCCGGCCACCCCTCCTGCAGCAGCGGTCCAGCCAGCCAGCCAGCCAGCCAGCCAGCCAGCCCGCCCTCCAGCGGCGGAAGCAGCAGCAGCAGCAGCAGCAGCTGCTGCAGCAGCAGCCCCGTCCACGGCAGCGGCGCCAGCTGCGGCATTCCTGCCAGTCGGCGTCAGCTTCAGCTTCCGCGCCAGCAGCGTCGGACTCTGGTCGTCGTCCGTCTTCGTCGTCTGTCTTCGTCGTCCATCTTCGTCTTCGTCTGTCTTCGTCATCGTCCATCTTCGTCTGTCGCCAGTTTTCTTCTTCTTCTTCCCCTTTCCTTTTTGTCCTGTGTCTTTTTGTTTATCCTTGTCGTCATGTCAGCCCCCACCACCACTATGACCACTACTACCACAGCCATAGTCTACACGTCCCCCTCTGCCGCCACCACCACCATTACATGGTGTGCCCAGTCACACGCCCCTCTTTCCATCCCTCCTCTTCTCACTCTCCCTTCGCCTTCGCTCTTTGTCACCCCCGCTCCAGCTTCTTCCTCCTCTCCCTCTGATCCTTTCCCCCCACTCCACCAGCCTGTCACTGCAGCTCCAGCTAGGGTGGTGGCCCGTCGGGCCACTGACCACGCCCAATTCTCCCCATCGCCTTCGCCATCACCGCCACCGCCACCGACATCACCTTCACCGTCACCATCTCCGGCGCCGTCTGCTGTGTCCACGCCGGGAGCTGCCCGTTCCCGCCACCTCCCTATAGCTCCTATCCCTCATGTCACCACCCACCCTTCTGCCGCCGTTAAACACCCTAGTGGCACCGCCACCTCCTCTGCTCCCAAAAAGGCCCCGCCCTGTCCTCCTTCCCCCTCCCAGGATGCCATGGATGTCTCCCCACCTGCCCCTGCTCCCTCCGCTTCCTCCTCCTCCTCCCCCCTCCTTTATACAAATACCTCCTCTCCCGTGCGGATCCTTCCCTTCTCGAGGCCCGGAATCTCTCCCTCCTCCTCCGTGAACACATCCGTGGTGCCCCGTCTCTCTCCTCACTCCCAGACGGGATTCTGTTCCCATCTCCTCCCCCAGCCCTACCCTCCATACTGACATCCTCTCCCGCCTCCCCATCACCCGTTTTGGCCCCAACACTTCCCTCACCCCTGCTCCTTCTCCATCTCCAACCCGCCAACCCGCGCATCACCCGCCGACCCTCACTGCTGTGATCACTCGACTCAGTCTGACGATCGCGGAAGAGGAGGTGTTGGCGGAGCTCAAGGCGCATTCCACACTGGAGGTGCGGGCGGTCCAACGCGTTTTCGACTCGTCCGGCCTCACCCGCCTTATGCGGGTTTTCTCCAAGGACGCCCCCTCCATTGACCGTCTATTGAAGGAGGGTGCCCTCCTCTTCCACCGGCGCTATAAGGTTGACCCCTCCCATTCCCCTCCTCAATCCCTGCGGTGCCAAAGGTGTCTGCGCTATAATGCACACCCAACAGCTGAGTGCCGCGAGGCCCCCACCTGCCCACATTGTAAACAAACGCACTTCCTCCGGCAGTGCCATAACCTACAATCCCCTCCCTCTTGCAATACCTGCAATCTCCCCCATCCCACCTACTCCCAAAAGTGTAAAGCCCGACCCCCTCCGACCACTCCTGAACTCACTGTACCTGTCCGTCCACTGGACTCTCCCACCCCTCCTGGCAATTCCCTTCGTTCCCACCCCCCACCGCTGAGAACATCATCAGGTTCCTCACCATTGTCTTACAAAACGTCCACCCTTTCCAGCGCCCTCACACCCTTCAACAGGTCTCCCTCGCCGCCCGTTCCATTTTCCACTTGAAAATGTATGCCACCTATTCCAACAACCAGGCCCATTTCACCTTCTCCCGTCTTGACACCTTTGTCTAAATCCCTGTCATGGCGCGACAGCACCATATCCTTTTCAACAACATCCGCTCCCTTCCCGCCAACAAGAACCTCGTCCTGCACACCCTTCCCACCCTCCGCGTGGATGCCTTCCTCCTCAATGAAACTTTCCTCCAACCCCACCACACCATCCACACGTCGCCCTACCTCCTTCACCGCTCCGATAATCCCCTCCCGATTGCGCGTGGCGGAGTTGCCATTGGTCACCACCGCCAGATCCCAGTACAGCTCCAACCTCTCCTTCCCGACCCCACCGAACACCTGATCCTTAGTCTCTTCTTCCCCGGCCTTACCGTCACCTGCGCCACCATCTATGCCCGCCCTAACGTCCCCATTCCCTACAACTTCCTCTCCCACATTGACCGTACCTTCTCCTCCTACGTGATCGCTGCCGACCTCAACATCCATAGTCGTTCCGCCGCCCAGTTACGGCGGTGGCATCGGTTCCTCTCCTCCCTTCAAGGCGACCTCACCCCATCCCCCAGCACACCCGTCCCAAATCCAACTCCACTCCCGCTGTTATCCTTTCCTCCCCTAACTCCCTTGGCCGCATAACGATGGATGTCCTGGAGCCTATTGGTAAGCGACAATCTCTCTGTCCTCCTCACCGTTTCCGGCGGTCGTCGCCTCTGCCCCGAGCCTCGTAATGACCCTCCCCCGAAGTATATCAATGACTATTCCTGTGCCAACTGGAATGCCTACCGGGATACCCTCTCCACGCAGGTCGATAGCCACCCCTTCACCTACCGCCACCCTGACGATGTAACCCATGCCGCCTCCTTTCTCCAGCAGACCTTGTCTGAGGCTGTGGAGGCCCACGTCCCTACTGGCGCCATCCACCCCCACTGTCCTACCTTACCCCCACAGGCCGTCCTCCTCCTCTGTGAATCCCGTCTTCTCTACCGTGCCTTCCTCCACACACGTGACCCAGACACACTCCGAAGCCACTGGCAACTCCAGCGACACATTCGTAATTTGCTCGCGGCCAAGAAACGCCGGGACTGGCGACAGACATGCACCCATTTGAATGCCACCCTACCTATCAACTCGTCCAACTTCTGGTCAGCCTTCCGTCGCATTACCGGAACTAAACCCTCCCCCTACTATCCTCTCCTCGATAATGATCACCCATTCCTTGACACCATTAGTAAGGCCAATTACTTTGCCTCCTACCTCTCCGATGTATTTTCCATCCCCGATGATCCCCAGTTCGATTACTCCCTCTTCCCGGATGTCCGCGATCGAACTGACACCTCTGTCCCTCCCCTAGCGCCTGGCTTCCAGTACTTGGACAACATTGCACACACAGAACTCAATGCCCCTATCACTACACAGGATCTCATTGCTACACTCTGCACCAAACGCAACACCGCACCTGGTCACGATCGTGTCACCTACCGTCACCTTCGTGAAGCTCCTGTCTCTTTCCTCTCTACCCTGGCCAGGTTCTACAATGTAGTCCTGTCCACCGGTTACTACCCTGACCTGTGGAAAACCTCACGTATCCTGATGTTCCTTAAACCTGGTAAACCGCCATCCGTCGTCTCCTCCTACCGTCCCATCAGCCTTACCTCGGTCTTCAGCAAGGTCCTGGAATCTATCCTCACCCGCCACATCCACCAGCATCTCCGCCAGCACCACCTCCTTCCCATCACCCAGTGTGGCTTTCGGCCATCCTTCTCTTCCAACGACCTTCTCCTTCACCTCACTCATCTCCTTTCCGACCAGCTTAATTCCCGTCGCTCCGCTATCTTCCTCTCCTTGGACCTCGAACGAGCTTATGACCGTGTATGGCATTCCGGTCTCCTCTTCAAGCTCCAAACCTTCGCCCTTCACATTAACTACGTCCGTCTGATCGGCTCCTTTCTCTGCCGCCGTCCTTCCTACGTCACCATCCATAACACAGATTCCTGCACCTTTTTCCCCCCGCCGGTGTGCCCCAAGGCTCCGTCCTCTCCCCCCTTCTGTACCTTTTGTATACGGTGGACATGCCGCCGCCGTCACCCCCCGTCCACCTTCTCCAGTTTGCCGATGACACCGCCTTCCTTGCCCTTGCCCCCACCCTGCAGCGCTCCCAACAACTTCTCCAATCCCATCTTGACTAGTTCACTGCTTGGTGCAACCAGTGGTTGCTCAAGGTCAATCCCTCCAAAACCCAGGCGATCATTGTAGGCAAAACCACCCCTTCCTTCCGCCTCCTTGATTTGTATCTCACCATCTATGGCTGTCCTATCGCCCTCACCCCCACCCTCAAGTACCTTGGCGTCACCCTCGTCCGTCGACTCTCCTGGAACCCACATCTCCGGACAATCCAAGACAAGGCACGCTCCCGTCTCCATCTCCTCAAGCTCCTTTCCGGTCGTACGTGGGGTCTGGACCCCTCCACCATACTCCACACCTATAAATCCCTCATCCGCTCTATCCTTTGTTACGCCCATCCAGCCTGGATCTCCGCCCCCGCTACCTTTTACAAATCCCTCCAAATCCTTGAACGCCATGCTCTCCGCCTCGCCTATCGCATCCGTCTCCCCTCCCCCATGCGGATCCTGTACGATCTCATCCCATTCCCCCGCCTCCTCCTTTTCCTTGAGAGGATATGGATCCTGTACACCTCCCGCAAACTCGATCCTCCTCACCTGCTTGTCTCGCCCATCCTCTTCCGCCCCCCGCCCACTGCCACGCCTGTATTCCCACGTCCTACCTGGTCTCCATCTCTCTACCCTCCTTACCCTCTCCCAAGGTGGCTTCCGCCAGCTCCCCCTCCCTGATTATGTCCTCCTTCCCTCCATATACCCCTCCTACCAACTTTGATCCTCCTTCCCTCTTCCTGTCTCTGTTCCTTTGGGCACCCTCCCTCCCTCATCCCTTTCTCCACACTCCTCCCCCGGGCTTCCCCTCTACTCCTCCTCCCAGGTCCCCGGACTCGCACACGCTACGTGGACTTTCGCGCGCCGGAGATCATCGCCATCAGTGTCTCGTGTGTGCCGTCGTGTTTAGTGTTCAGTGTTCACCGTCGCACTCCATCGTTCACCTCTGCCATCGCTGTCTTCCGTGTTTGTGCGTCGTGTCAACAGTTTCTCGTGTGGACTATCATCGAGTGTGAATGGCTCCGTGTTTGTCTTTCTGTGTCAACTGTTTTCTCGCCCACCGTTCTGTAACCTATGTGTAATCTTTCTGGTTTTTTCTCATTTTGTATCCTATGGCTGAAGAGCAGCATAGAACGCTGCTGACAGCCTGCCTGTTGTACAGGTTTCAAAATTACAATAAAGAAAAAAAACCGCACATCGGCAGTTCACCGACCGCCAGCAGACTTGGGTAGCTGCCGCCCCGGCACCCCAGCTTGGATCTTCTCGCTGATCTCTGGCTTAGGATTGGTATATCGGAGAAGTCTCTGGCGGAGGCTAGTAGGAAATTATTTCAATTGTTTTCTATTTTATTCTTGTATGCAGTTGTAATTCGAATACGGATGTTTGTTTTGTGTTGGTGTTATACCTGGAAAATTTGTTTTGGTTAATTGAATAGTCCAATAAATTGTTTCGGACTTCGATCGTTAGTTTCTCCTGCTTACGCAAACATATCATCCTTCATGGCCGCGATTCGTTCACAGGTGTCGCCTCCACGTCTCACCTCTCGCCATCTGCTAGTCACGTCGCTGCACGAAGTAAACAGGGTAACGTACTGTCGCTCTGTTGTTGTCAGCACATACAGATCTACATCTACATCCACACTCCGCTGGCGGAGGGTACCTTGAGTACCTCTGCCGGTTCTCCCTGCTATTCCAGTCTCGTATTGTTCCTGGAAAGAAAGATTGTTGGTATGCCTCTGTGTGGGCTCTAATCACTGATTTTATCCTCATGATCTCTTTGCGAGATATACGTAGGAGGGAGCAATATACTGCTTGGCTCCTTGGTGAAGGTATGTTCTCGAACCTTCAACAAAAGCCCGTACCAAGGTACTGAGCATCTCTCCTGCAGAGTCTTCCACTGGAGTTTATCTGTCATCTCCGTAATGCTTTCGCGATTACTAAATGATCATGTAACGAAGCGCACTCCTCTCTGTTGGATCTTCTCTATCTCTTCTGTCAACCCTATCTGGTAAGGATCCCACACTGCTGACCAGTAGTCAAGCAGTGGGCGAACAAGCGTACTGTAACCTACTTCCTCTCATTTCGGATTGTATTTCCTTAGGATTCTTCCAATGAATCTCAGTCTGGCATCTGCTTTACCGACAATCAACTTTATATGATCATTCCATTTTATATCACTCCTAATGCCTCCGCCCAGATAATTTATGGAATTAACTGCTTCCAGTTGCTGACCTGCTATATTGTAGCTAAATAAGACATCTTTCTTTCTATGTATTCGCAGCACATTACACTTATCTACATTGAGATTCAGTTACAATTCCCTGCACCATCCGTCAATTCGTTGCAGATGTTCCTGCATTTCTCTGGTGTCCGTACTATAAGACCTTTGGTACACACACCATCAGATTATTTGACTTGTCGCTCTAACGAAGTAGGCGAGTGTCAGCAGTATGTCTCGTGGTCTTATCATGGCGTGTTTATCTTCTGCTGTTAGGTCAGATGATAGAAATGCCACTTGCATGCTTAGAGTAGCAGATTGACGGTGACCAACTTTAAACAGAACTTGATTAATTTTCACACACATTTATTAAAATAATAACAAACATGAAAATTACTTACTTGGTTCTGCATGCTATTTACAATTGACAATCTGAAGTTCTTTGGTCTTGATACATTAATCTTATTTTCACATATCTCTGATACTTGACTGCTTGGAGCAAAAACAAGAATGGTGTTGAACTACCCCCTCACCGCCCCACCCTTGGTTCGCCCTGATATCTTCGTTGTGGGGGCAGTCTGATCAGTAACATACCTCGAGGGCTAGGTTAGGGTGAAAAGTGATGATCCGGTTGAGAGTCGATGAATGCAGATGGACCCATAGTATGCAGATGTGGTAGCAGATGGACCCATAGTTAACCTCCATAGTTAAATACGCACAACGCACTCCTCATCATAGAAAATAGAACTGCAGGGTAAATTCGGAAAATGTACATTAGATAAGGACAAGTTTCCGACGAGTATTTTGATATACATTACAGGCATATACAGTACATAAACCAAGGCAAATGCAAAGGGGTGGGCGTTCACTACTTAACTTACAGATACTTCTTTCAACACTACAATATGCGTGTAAACATTTGAGTGTGTCTCGAAAAATCGCAGTTCGGCTTTTAACTGGAATATCTGTACTTCTCTGTCTTTCCA
This sequence comes from Schistocerca gregaria, assembly GCF_023897955.1. NCBI lineage: Eukaryota > Metazoa > Arthropoda > Insecta > Orthoptera > Acrididae > Schistocerca > Schistocerca gregaria. Next base: position 58,094,639 of record NC_064930.1, on the reverse strand, counting down.
TTTGCATATGATCAATGTATAACCGAATCTTGATCAAGAATTACTTGGCAGAAAATTTAGGGCTACGGGACATTAACAAGGAAAGAGTGGAAATTTCATAATGCTGGCAGAGTTTACATTCACTTATCATCCGTTTGAGAAACGCGTAACGAGTTGAAAGACAATGCGAAGAAATAATCAGTTTGCACACTTTACAGGCGACAAAATGTGACTTCCGATGCACTGAGTCGAGTCACCTGGCTAGAAATAGCAGTTAGCACTAGGAATTGCGGTTATGACTAAAGCAATCGCTTGTCGGGTATACCGTTACCTTTCATCTCCAGTTTAACCTGACAGATAAAACCGCTCAAAAGAACCGATATCTGAAATAAATGATTTTCGGTTTGTTACTGCTGCCATTTCGCGCAATAAACGTAGACAATGAATAAAGATGGTAAAATTCTAAGACTCTCTTTTGCATTATTCGCTCCAAGGTACATATAATTAATTTATCAAATTAAACAGGTAAATAAAAGAATACTTAGTCCATCCAGCGTTCGCTACTTTTCTCCAAAAGTAAGGAGCGGTTGACTACTACTAAAAACTCATGTTTTCCCCTACTGATTATAATTTTTACAAATCTCTGTCCAGAAATCGCGTTGCAATTGAAGATCATACATTCAATATTTTGGAGTCAGTGCTAAAGACTGAAAACTGAACGTGGAGAACTCTCTTTTTCGTTTTAAGTTATGGCTCCACGAGCTTCGAGCAGATAAAAGCATATTATATTGACACAGAGGGCGGATCAAGACTCTCTATTTCTTCTGTAAGCTTTTCATGATTTGCAAAGTTTTAAAGTTATTGCTTTTGCCGCAACTTCCTTTCTCTTTCATTATTTCATAGATATGACATATAATAACCCTTTGTGTAAAATTTTCCCATAATTATTTCGAATGAAAAACGAATTTTTTCTCAAATATATGGCTTTATTTTGTAATCGGAATTTGAATGCAACTGATTTTTTATTGACAAAACCAAAAAAGCTCTTACAAAAAAAATATTCAAATGAACAATTCAGATAGTAGACAAAATTCAGCAATTAGTAGTAACACTTAAATGATAGTAGTTAACATTTCAATAATTAATTAATCCACTGGTCAACATTTATTGTCTGTTCATACATACCTGTTCTCAAATGTGTTGATCTGTAAGACGAGTTCATCAGTATAATTCGAAGATGATACCGAAATTCAGAAGTCAAACTCGCTTTTTTAGAAAAAATAAGTTTGTTTAAAAATATAAAATTTAACCAATGGCAAACAGATATATCAGTTTCATAATCGGTTATCAGTAACAAATACCTGTTATAACCGAGATCAAAGAAATACTAAAAAATACTAGTAATACAGAACTAAAATGCTGGTATCTATCTTAACCAGACGGTTTTTTGCATCTTTAGTCAGCACACCTGTTAGCGCCCGTCAGATGCTACTAGCAACTAAATACAACGTAAGATCTGTGATGACAGGCCGTGTTATCTTTGGCAGAATTCTGGAGGTTGTGTGTACTGTACTCACAACCTGTGCAACTAGTACCAATACATTAGCAAATGAAGTGATACCAACCACATATACATAACGTACGTAATATGTAGTTAAAACCTAACATTACTTATAACAATGAGCTTGATTTACAAATTTCTAAATCAAGCCCTCCAACCACATATACATAACGTACGTAACATGTAGTTAAAACATAGCATTACTTATAGCAATGAGCTTGATTGACAAATTTCTAAATCAAGCCCTCCAAAAATTGTCATTTTAGTATATAAAGTTGCACATTTGCTCTCCGTTACTGATTGTATATAGCACTCGTCAGAGAATGCATCAACGAGTGTGAAATATTTTTGTCGTAATTCGCTCAAGCGCAAGATTATTCATAGGAAAGTAATCAAACAATTAAAACTATATACCTATTGGTCTGAGCTTTAGTTCAACTATTCTCCCCTGAAACGTTGAACTGCGGAAAAAACTCGTCTGCCACAATAGGCTATTATCGAACGGTGGAACGGCCACGACGCATTTGCTTGGCGCCACCAACAGATGGCAGCGCGGTAGCTGCTCTTGCAGTTACTGCAGTGTCCGATCGTGGGAGTGCAGTTTTTAACGTTAGTTTAGAAAAAGAAGAAAAAAAAGCGAGCTGAATTTGTGAATTAGGGTCCTCAACGTCTCCGATAGGTAAAGATGATAGACTAGCGTCGTATGTATTAAGGCGGGTTTCCAGCAACGACAGCGGCAAGCGTTTTTTGCGGTGACGCGTCTTCTGGAGGAATTACGTTCCCACCTGGAAGTGGCAGACGCTAGAGGCAGCCTATGGCTACTTTGTTTGCGACATATCCTTCCATGTGTTTCACGATTCATGTTCACTTTTTTCATCGTAAAGAGACTGGATGAAATATAGCTCATGATTGATCCCTGTTTCATTATGTAGTCGATAACATTTAGAAAACTAATGGCCACAAACAGAAACTTTTAGTACTGACAGTTGCAGTACCTAAATACAATTTACTAGAGTTACAATACTTTACGCAGCAGACATTTACAATCCCTTCAGATCCTTGAACGCCATGCTCTCCGCCTCGCCTATTGCATCCATCTTCCCTCCCCCACGTGGATCCCGTATGTCCTTGTTCCGTTCCCACACATCTTCCTCTTCCTTGAACGGATATGGATCCTGTAAACCTCCCGCAAACTCGACCCTCCTCACCCGCTTGTCTCGCCCATCCTCTCCCAACCCCGCCTGCTGCCGGGCCTGTATTCCCACGTCCCACCCAGTCTCCATCTCTCCACCCTCCTTACGCTCTCCCAAGGTGGCTTCCGCCAGATCCCCCTCCCTGATGATGCCATCCTCCCCTTCATCTACCCCTCCTATCAACTAAGATCCTCCCCTCCCACTCCCTGTGATTTTTTTCTTTGGGCACCCTCCCTCCCTTCTCTCCTCCTTCCCTCCCTCCTCGCTTTCTTCCGACTCCTCCCCCAAGCTTCCCCTAGCCCCATCCCTCTACTCCTCCTCCCATCTCCTCTACCATTGGCATGTGTGCTCTCCCGTCTCTCTCACCATTCTCCCCCTCTTCGCAGGTCCCCGGACTCACACACATTGCTTGAACACTCACAGACCGCAGATCATCGCCATCCGTTTCTCGTGTGTGCTGTCGTGTTTTGTGTTTAGCGTTCACCGTCACACTCCATCGTTCACATCTGCCATTGACATCATCAGTGTTAGTGCGTCGTGTCAACAGTTTGTAGTGAGGATTATCGTCGAGTGTGAACGGCTCCGTGGTTTTGTATTTATGTGTCTACTGTTTTTATTACCTGCCATATGTAAATTTTGTGTATTTCTTATATATTTTTTCTCATTGTCTATTCCACGGCTGAAGAGCAGCGTAGAATGCTGCTGCCAGCCTGCCTGTTGTACAGGTTTTAGTATCACAATAAAGAAAAAGAAAGCAGACATTTACCACACATTCGATGGTTGGATCCCCTCAAAAACCACCCACTTGTCCCGACCTTTCCCCAGACCAATACAATGTCCTGATAGCTCTTGCCACTTTCCGCAACCGTCTGCCCCCTGACGCCCACGGCAGAAATCCATCGGATCCTACGACGGAAATGTGGCTGGTGAGCTCCTGTATTGGACGGAATTTTCAATAAACGTCATTGACACCTTCTGCATACACCTCTCATCTTGTTCATCAAGATTTTAAATGGTTTTCTCACATCTGGCTTTTTCCCCCCTCAGTGGAAGCATGCCCAGCTGAATGTGATTCCCAAGTGGTTGAAAGACCCTATGGTCCCCACTGTTAGCCTCTTAAATACCATGGCAAACGTCGATCTGTGGTCCTACACCCACTTTCCCAATCTCTGACGGCGTCTGGGACGATCTGACCTGAACAGTTAGAATTTACTTCGCACCACTCTGCCGAACTTCAGGTCCTACGAATCACTGAAGAAGCCACCAAATGTTTCAACACTTAACTTACATACCAAGCTCCGCATCTACCGAGCAGTTATCCTGCTTGCCCACACGTATCGCTCTGCTGTAGCTGCAGCACCTGTAGAACAAGGTTCTCAGGTGCAGCCTGCACACCTCACCACTCAAGAGAATTGTGACTCTCCATGAGGAAGCAGATAATGTCCCCATCAAGACAACCATATGCAACAATGCACAGTAACTCTATGAGAAAGTGAATGCTCTGCGGTACGCTGTCCATGGGCTATGCCATGTTGGGACCACACTTATGCATCACTGGCATCGATATCTGGTTCCTCTACCCATCCTTGAGGAATCGGATACCGATCTTGGCTAACGATAGACCTGGCACGCCCATTGCAGCTACATCCTTTGGCTGGCCAAGCCCCAAATTCTACGTCCAATACTTTCCCACCCTACCCACCAATGTGGGGTAGTACTGTCACTATTGGAGCGTGATATGGGACTCCAAGTCCCACCATCACACCTCCAAAGTGTATTGCAGTGATGCAGCATCACTGCCCTGTGGATAAATTTACTGCCTCACCAACACAGACCTCGAAAGACCAATGATGCCGTATTGTAATATATCACATATGAAGAAAAAGTCCCCTACAGGATAGGAGGGTTGGGTCCCCACAGTTGCAGAGAGTAGAATTACGCTGTCTGGACTACAGTCAGGGCTTCTGAAGGGCCCCTGCCATTGCAGGCCAGTGCTATCCGTCCATCAGCTCACCATCGCTGCTACCCATCACCTGCCACCTGACGCTTGCCACCACCCTGTGTTCGCCACTGTTGGCCGCTGTTTTAGTTCTTTTCCCCCTTCGGCGACTCCTGTCGCCAGTGGACACTGCCTTCAATCATGGCCACCATCAGCTGCACTTCCCCTTTCCCTGCACCCACTGTAACCTCGTGGAGTGCCTCCTCTGGGCAAAAAAAAACTCCAGCTCCCCTCTTCAGTCTCCTCCTCTCTCCTGTATCACCATCGCTATGTTCCTCCTGCTTCCCCCCCCCCCCCCCCCGTCCCACTGTTATCGCCCACCGAAACGACTTCCTGCCCCCCACCTGCCGTGCTACAACTACTCATGCTTCCCCCACCTGAGTCACCACCTGCGGCTCCATCTCCATTCCCAGTGCTGTCACATCACAGGGGGGGGGGGGGGGGCTGCCTCCCACCACCCCATCCACCGATTCCCTCACCTCTCCTTCCAGGCCATGCCCAGCGAAACACCTCCCAAGCACCTAAATGGCGATCATCTCCACCCTCTCCTCCAAAAAACCACTGCCCACCCCACTTCCCTCTGATCTGTTCATGGATGCCACCCCTCCTCCTGACTCCCGAGCCTCCACCTTGTATACCTTCATCCTTCCCAACTCTGATCCAAAATTCGTAGATGCCCGCACCCTCTGAAATCTGAAAATACATCCCCAGTGCCCCCATTACCTAACTTATCCCACACAGAAACTGTTCTCATCAAATTCTCCTCTCCCTCTTTCCATACTGATCTCCTCTGGCACCTTCCCCGTATCACCTTTGCCCCAATACATCAGTCACCTCATTCCTTATATCCTCCTCTTCTCGTCACCCCAACCCCCTCGTCATCCGCCAACCCTCACCACTGTGATCACAAAACTGAGTCCTGTGATCACCGAGGGGGAGGTATTGGTGGAACTAAAGACCCATCGCGCCCTGGAAATCCACTCAGCCCGTCGTATTAACAACTTCTCTGGCACTACCTTTCATAGGCGTATCTGTACTGAGTCCGCCTCCTCCATCAATCACCTCATCAGCACAGGGAACCAAGCTTTTCATCACCACCACCCCTACTGACCTGTCCCGTTCCCCTCCTCAATCCTACTGCTGCCAACGCTGTCTCCTGTACAATGACCACCTCACCAAAAACTGCAAGAACGCCCAACCCCACCTGCCCCCATTGTAAGGCCTCTCACCTCCTTAAACAGTACCTCAGACTCGCCTCTCCTACTTCCTATAACACCTGTGAGCCGTGGTAACATTTGCTGCTTTGAAGAGCGCGCCGCAGCATGTAGTGTAAAGCAGTCACCCTCCGTTTTGGCAGTGGCGCCGCTGTGGCAATCGCAGCTTTCATGTCTCCCTCTAGTGGGAAAGGTTGCCTGTTCACATGCGTTTAAGGGGCGCTATAAGCTTGGCAGTGTGTCAGTCTCAGGAGTATGGAGTTGGTCAGCCGGGTCAGCGTGGGGCAGTCAGTGTCTGTCTGTCGTCGGAGTGCTAGTATGGCTCCAGTTTGGATCAAACTTTAAAGCCAGAAAATGAGAGTCTTGCCACTCCGCCAGTAACAGAACTTAGCTAGTGGTCGCCCGGGCAGGGCTGTGTTCCTGCATCTGAGTCTGCACGTTAGGAACCCAGTGTGCTCAAGTCACTTGGGCATTGGTTATTGGCAGTTGGATCAGTCGGTTGGCCAGTCGCACACTGAGACACAAGATGACTAGTCCGCCTTGAGCACCAGCACATGTGAGGACCCCATGTGAGTACAGTGGGCCGCGCCATATAGAAAGGGGTAGTGGCTTCGTGGTCAACACGAGAGCAACAGGAGTCAAACCGGGACATCGGGCTGGCCGGAACAAGCTGCAACACTGTGAGACGGGAGATTGGCGTGCCTCCCTGTGTCCGTTGAAGCGGCTGGCAGCGGACGATTTGGGAGAGTGTTGGGGTTGCTGCGCCAGTTCTTCGCCAGAAATAGCAGTTTATTACAAGTGATTAGAGATATGTTGTTTCATTTTCTTGTAAAATTCTACTTGTTTTCTTGGTGAGGTCACCAGCCGCTTTGTTTTGGAGTTGTCCCACCATTCTTCTCCATTTGCCTACCTGCGGGAAGGTGGTTATTTATGAATTGGGTGGTCAGTTTTCCCTTATGGAGTTGGGGTGAGTTAGAGCAAGCTGCGGTTCGGGTTGTTCAGTAATCTCCCTGTCAATCTTCCATGGGTTAATAGCTGCCTCTGTCATGTTTGTCGGATTTGGTGTTAATGAATTTATAGAATTAAGGTGTAAAGGCCGAATTCCTTAAATATGTTTTTATCTTGCCTATCATCTTGGGAGGTGGAATATGTGTAATGTAGAGCATGTTGGTACATTTTATGTAAAACGGAATTTCATGGATTTTATTTAAGTGGTCATTTTAGTATATAAAGTTGCCACCCTTCCACCGTAAGAGTTCTTTTAAAAACAAGTTGCACTTTCGGCGGCAAACAATCTTAATTGAGTGTTTTGTAACATTTCCATCCCTCTCACCGGGTGCATAGTTTATGTGTTTGTGTGAGTTGTTAAAATTTTTAGTTTAAAGTAATCTGGTGTGTTGCAGATTTGTACCAGTGTAGTCTTTCAGAGGTTGTTGTGAGCGGTCGTGACTACAGCCGTGTTAAAAGGGAGCGGCAAGGTGCTCAGCCCGAAAGCTCATACTTTAAAAACAAATTGTTATTTCTGCCTCAGACTAAATTGGAACTTGATATTTACAGGGTGCTTTTTGATTATAATTTTAGATCTGTTTAAAAAAAGGCTTTTGGGAATAACATTTCCATTGACGAAAAAAAATTTAATTTGTGTCTTTGGTTACCATTGGCAACTACTTCTACGCTCACATAGTGTGATTAAATGTGTTAATGTTCTTGATGAATCGCTAGTAAATAAAGTAAATTCTTAAGAAAAGGTTTTGAAAGTAAATTCATGGTTCAACCTGCGATGAACCCCCACCCCACCTACTCCTCCAAATGGAAAGCCAAACACACTACCACCAAGCCTGACCTCTCTATCCCCGTTTGCCCATTGACCAGCCCATCCTCCCCAAAAATTCCCAACGTCCTTCCCCTATGCCTGAAGACATAATCCAGTTCCTGACCACACCCTCCAGCAGTTTTCCCTTTCTGCCCGTTCTGTCTTCCATCTGAATACCTCTGCCACCTACTCCCACAACCAGGCCTGCTTTACCTTCAATTGCCTAGACACCCTCGTTTAAGTCCCTCTCTGCTCCCCCCTACTGATGCATCAACAGTATCGTCTCCTCTGTCAAAATTCGCTCCCTCCTTGTGAACAAATACCTCTTCATGCATACTCTATCCCAGCACCAGGTCGACTCCTTCATCATTAATGAAACCTTCTTCCAACCTCACCATGCACCTCTCCCTATCTCCTTCACCACAGTGACAATCCTCACCCGAGGTGGAGTCACTATTGGCCACCTTAAGCATCTCCCTGTCCAGCCAGCCACAACCCCCACTCAACGACCCAACTGAACACCTTCTCCCCCACCATCTTTCTTCCCTCCCTCCCCCCATCACCCATGACCTGTGGCACCATCTATATCCGCAGCCCCCCTACCTTTCGACTTCATTTCCCATGTTGATCATGTGAGTGCTGCTGATTTCAACATCCACAGCTGTGATCCTGCCACCCTTCGACACTGGCACCAGTTCCTTGCCACCCTCCATTGTGACCTTGCTCCATCCATACAACACACCTGTCCTGAAAGTAAATCCGCACCAGATGTTATACTACTTCCTGCAACCTCCTTGGTCTTACTGCCACAGATGTTCTCGACCCCATTGGTAGTGACCACCTCACTGTCCTACTCACTGTCTCCTCTGCCTATGGTCCCCCTCACAGCCCACTGCTCAGTTGCCCCTCTAAAGTCCATCCTCAAGTGCTGGGATGTCTATTGGGAATCCATTGCCTCGCGGGTTGACAGCAACCCCTTCACCTTTCACCATCCCGCTGACATCATCCATGCCTCTTCCTTCCTTCAGAAGACCATCACTGAGGCTGTGGAGTCCCACATTCCTACTAAACTCACCCCCACCCCCCACCCCTGTCCTACACTTCCTCCAGAAGCTGTCATCCTTCTTCGTGAATCCTGCAGGGTCTACCGCTCCTTCCTCCACACTGATAACCAGGATACACTTATCTGCCACTGGCAATTAGAGCGACACATCTGGAACCCACTCACAGCAAAGAAACGTCAGGACTGGCGCCAGACACGCACATACCTCCATCCTCCCTGCCATGTCCTCCAAGTACTGGTCAGCCTTCCACCACCTTACTGGTAGCCATCCCAACCCACATTACCCTATTCCCCATGACAATCACTCCTTCCCTGACATCCTCAGTAAGACTAAGCATTTTGATTCCCACCTCTCTGAGGTCTTCCCCACCGCCCTTGACACAACTGATATCTCTCTCCCACCACTCACACCTAGTTTCAAGTACTTCAGTTACCTCCCTCAGACATCAACACTCCAATTTCCGCACATGACATCGCACTCATCCTCCACTCCAAATGCAACACTGCCCCTGGTCACAATGGTGTTACCTACCATCACCTCAAGGAGTGCTACTCTGTACGTCCTCATCTCCACTGGCTTTTACCCTGACTACTGGAAGACTTCCTGTGTCCTGCTGTACCCTAAGCCTAACAAACGCTCCTCTGACACCTCTTCTTATCGCCCATCTGCCTCACCTCCATGTTCAGAAAGATCTAAGAGTCCATCCTCTTTAGTGGTATTCATCGCTGCCTTAAGCAGCACCATCTCCTTCCTCTTACCCAGTGTGCCTCCTGGCCCTCTTTTTCAGCTGACAACCAGCTACTTAACCTTAGCAGTTTTCTTTCCTTCGACTTAACTCCCATCGTTCCACTATCTCTGTTTCCCTCAACTTCCAGAATGCCTACGACCGTGTCTGGCATCCCAGGCTCCTCTTCGAACTCCAGACCCATTCTCTCTATGTCAATTTCGTCTGTCTTGTTGCATCCTTCTTCTCCTATCGCCCCTCCTACATTACTATCCAACTCCCACACTTGCTATCCCTAGTCTGACGTGGCCCCAGGCTCCATCCTTTACCCTCTCCTCTATCTCATGTATACTGCTAATATGCCCAAACCTTCTGCAGTTTTTCATCTCCTCCAATTTACTGATGACACTGCCTTCCTGGCCGTTTATCCCACCTTCCATTGGTCCCAACATACCCTCCAAACCCATCTAGACCAGTTCATCACTTGGTACAACCAGTGGTTTTTCGTATCAATCCTTCCAAGACCCTGGAAATCATCATAGGCCACACCACCTGCTCCTTCTGTATCCATGATTTCTATCTAACCATTTATGGTCGTCCTATCCACCTCACTCCTACTCTCAAATACCTTGGCCTCACCCTTAACTGCCACACCACCTGGACTCTCCATCTCCTTACGATCCAAAACATAGCCACAACAGACTCTGCCTCCTGAAACTCCTGTCTGGCTGGACATCGGGATTGCATCCTTCCACCATCCTTGACACCTACAAATCCTTGATCTCCCCCATCCTTTGTTATGCCAGCGTCACTTAGATTTCCACCTCTCGGAGATCCTATAAAGCCCACCAAATCCTAGAATGCCATGCATTCTGCCTCGCCTTCCGTATCTGCCTTCCGTCCCCACACATGTATCCTCTAAGACCTCGTCCCCTTCCCTCACCTTGAACACATCCACACCCTGCATATTGTCCGCTGCCTCGATCCCCCTCCCCTGGTGCCTGGTGCCTCCCTTCCTCTCCACCCCCAGCCTGTTCCCGCGCCTTTACAGTTGTGTCCTGCCCTCTCTCCACCTCTAACTCTTCGCATCTTTTCCCACCGCAGCTTCCAGCACCTACCCCACCCGGACGATGAGCTTGGCCCTGACACCTTCCCCTCCTACCAACTCTAACCCCACCTTCCTCCACCTACTCCTCCGGGCTGCCTCTCACCTTACTTTCCCTTCACCTGAGCCGTTTTCCCCCTCCTAAGCCACCCCACCCATATCATGCCTCCTGCCGCCCTTTTTCCTCTCCCTCCCGTCCCCTTAGTCCTTCCTCCCTGGCCTCCAGTCCCACGGCAGGTCTCTCCCAGTGGTTTTTATTCCCCATCAGTGTTCTGTCGTTTCCAGTGGTTTTTCAAGTGTCTGGCTCTGTGTGATTTTTATACTGTGGCCACTTTTTAACTTGTGTTGGACGCCAGTGATTTTAAGTACACAACGAACTGCCAGCTTATGTCGACTTTTTAACTGTCCCCCAGCATATGCACCATATTAGAGTATATTTTAACTTCCAACATCTCCATTTTCTGTATTTTTACGTCCCCCTTTTACCCCCCTTTCTCATGTAAGAGTTCCACTTACCTGTATTTTTTGTTCATATGGCTCTGAGCACTACGCTACTTAACTTCTGAGGTCATCAGTCGCCTAGAACTTAGAACTAATTAAACCTAAATAACATAAGGACATCACACACATCCATGCCTGAGGCGGGATTTGAAGCTGCGACTGTAGCGGTCGCTCGGCTCCAGACTGTAGCGCCTAGAACCGCACGGTCACTCCAGCCAACTCTTGTATTTTTGTTAAAGACATTTGTCTGAAGAGCAGTGGACTGCGCTACTACCAGCCCTCCATTGCCAATATGGAGTAGGGGATGAAATTACAGTCAAAGGAAAAAAACCACATATTTATTATTGAAGATGTATGACAGTTGATAGCGTATGTGATATTAAGATCATGTATTCTTACTACCCTCCAATGGTGACAGTAATTCAGTCAGGCAGAAAAATATAGCCCAACATGGGTAGGTAGGGTGGGAAAGTAGTGGACATAGAATGGGGGGCGAGTCCAACCAAAGGATGCATCCATGGTGGGCATGCCACGTCTATCATTAGCCAAGATGCGTATTTGATTCCTCAAGGATGGTTAGAGGAACTGGATGTCGATGCCAGCGGCATGGAAGTGTGATCCCAATGCGGCGTAACCCATGGACAGTGTCCTGCAGGGTATCCACTTTCTCATAGAGTTGCCACACATTGTTGCGATGGTCATCTTGAGGCTGAGTCATAATTTTCGTGTGTAGTGGGGTGTTCAGACTCCACCAGAGAACCTTGTCATGCAGGCGCTGCACACTAATCGTGGCCCATGCAGCGGAGCCATACATGAGGGCAGGCAGGATAACTGCTCGGTAGATGCAGAGCTTGGTATGAAGTTCCCTACTGCGGAAGAGGAGGTACAAAGCCCTGGTCAGTTTTTGCCCCTTGTTGGCGACATACTCCGCATGACAGTGTAATAGCAACTTGTGGTCCATCTGGATACCTAGATAGGTGCTCATCGAGGACCAGGGCACCTGCACACCTGCAATCCAAATATTGCAGTGGTGGACTGGGCGCTTTTTCGTGAAAGACTGCCGTAGTTTTGGCGGCATTGAGCTCTATTTTATTTGTATCACTACTCTTGATGCTGAGGACCACCTGTCACTGGAGGCGGACGATGACAGTGTCAGTAATATGGCCAATGGTATATAAAGCTGTGTCATCAGCATATTGTGCTAGGTGGCACTCGGAGATGACTGAAATATCATTCACACAGATATTAAAATGGATGGGATACAACACCAATCCTTGTGGAGTGCCCACCGATAATTGGAAAATGTCAGAACGCATTCACCGTTGAGACACTAGGAAATTCCTATCACGAAAGATGTCATTCACGATCTTGACACAAATATCTGGTGTAGGGGTCTGCATCAGTATCTTGTGTACTAGGTTGTCTTGCCATATCTTGTCGTAGGCATTCTGCAAGTACAGGAAAACGGCAGCTGTTGACTTGTCGGCGTTGAAACCTTTGCTGAGGTGTTCAATGATTTGTGGGACCTGACGTTTGGCACAGAGGTGTAAAGTGAATCCAAATTGTTCAGCTCAGATCATCCCAGCCACCGCCAGAGGTTGAGAAATTCGGTGAAAGGTCACAAATCCAAGTATCTTCGGCATAGTATTTAACAGGGGAGGCAAATCGTCCAGGGGGGTTAAAGTCCAAGGTACAGTGGAGGTGGAAAGTTTCACTGCTTTCTGTATTTTGGCGGTAAGGTGATCTACTGCACAGATTATATTGGCCGGTGCTGTCAAGTTGAGATTGTGTCGAGCGGTGTTATTAAGTACCCTGGCAAACTTGCATAAGTCAGTGAGGCTCACATTGGAATGAACATCAAATAAAAGGTCAGAGTCAGTGAAGTGCAGGTGTACTGGGTCATGGTCAGAGGCCAGTTCGTGGAGAACATCCAGTGAAAACTAAGCGGTGATGTTTTTGAAGATGGCCACATCCAGAACGTCTGGCTGGCAGTTATAACAGCCTGGGATATGAATAGGTTAGTGGAGGGTCATAGACCAATAGTGCTAAAATATCCTCCAGGTCAAGGAGGAGTCAGCCTTTGGGGTTTGAGACGCACGAATGCCAAATCGGGTGCTTGGCATTGAGATCTGCCGCAATGATGAGCCCGTCGAAGGACGTCAATGTGCAGAGTCCACTTCCAGCAGTGGCATGTTTGGGATCAAATATGTTGCTGCAAGGGAAATGGCACCAAGCGTATGGAGACAGTAACCACTGTAGCCTCTGAATTGGAGAGTCTCTTGGTTATAGACAAGAGCTTTGGTGAAGACCTCTGCCTAGCATCCACCAAAGCGGTTGAGGCGGTCAGAACAGTAACACACCATGTTCTGATGGTGGAAATCGTCCACCAGTTTAAGATGTGCTTCTGTGACCAGTAAAACATCGACATGATAGTCATGTAGGAAGGTGTTCAACCCCATCTTCATCCATTTTATGCCATTGGCATTAAAAATGCAGGTGACAATATCCCAAAGGGGCTGGTAGTGGTGTGGTGGTCGATTTGTCAATACAACAATATTTCACTAAGCCCTTCCACTAGGGCGAAGACCTAGGAGATCCCATCCTCCGATGGATTTTGTGTGCATGTAGTGTTTCATGAAGAAGATGATATGGAGGATTTTGCACATGTCCTCCCAAAAGGACGTATTAGTCTGCACCACTAGTGGAGGGTGCTTGCCCCTCTGGCAGGCAGGGACGGGTGTAGTAGTAAGCAGAGTGGGTGGCCAGGCCAAGGGCCAGGACGTAGACACAGATGAACTGGATAGAGCTGCAGTTGGCTCCTATAGCCAGTGAGCAGTTGAAGCCATCATGGAAGATGCACAATAAGGAGGATGGTTCAAATGGCTCTGAGCAGTATGGGACTCAACTGCCGTGGATATCAGTCCCCTAGAACTTAGAACTACTTAAACCTAACTAACCTAAGGACATCACACACATCCATGCCCGAGGCAGGATTCGAACCTGTGACCGTAGCAGTCGCACAGTTCCGGACTGCGCGCCTAGAACCGCGAGACCACCGCGGCCGGCAATAAGGAGGAGACAGAGCTGCAGCAGCATATGATGTCGCGGGAGTCTGGGCAGAAGGGGGCCACAGGTGCCCCAGAACCGTCCAGTGCCTGAGTGGCTGGCACCAGAGCAGCTTCTGAGGGTACCACACCAGGCTGGCCCCACAAAAGAGGAAAGTTGGTCGTGTCCCGTCATGGAGGGGAGGTCGATTTATTCTTGGTTTCTCTTTGGCAGGGTGGGAAGACGTCAGTGCCTTCTGGTAAACAGCGCACACCCTCCATGTGGTGGGGATCGTGCATCGTGCCCAAACACCTAGTGCAGGTAGGTTTCTCCGAGGTGGGGAGCGTGCAGTTCTCCACTAAATTTGGGCCGGCACTCTCAACGCACCACAATGGCGGGGAGCAGTAATTCCCAGAACGTTGTAACTGTTGGCATTTGGGACAGATGACTGGCACGTTGCGGCTCTCATACAATTCAGTCTGGACATTCACGTACAGAGGGTACTGGATTTGGTAAATCTGCGCTGTGTCTCAGGATCCCTCTTGCTATACTCGTGGACCAAAGGGTCCTCTAAACAGAGCCAATGCAGTTCCTCCCTGACCTCCTCTGCTGTAACCTCTAGCGGCAAGTCCTTGATGACGATTTTGCTTTGGCGATTACCTGACATCTGGTGGGTGAAGAGGGCATCACCTTTGATTTGGCAAAGTCGAGAATGGTAAGATGGTCATCCCTACGGTCGAGCAGGTATTTCACTTGTTGATAAACAGCTCGCAATTGGACGAAAATGAGCCGCTGGAGGTTAGTGTTCAGTTTTGCATAATTAGTGACATTATATATATCACAATACCCCTATTGTGATGTATAATGTCACATACAACAAGCCTGCTGTCGTGTGAATAGGATGGGCAGTTGCTAGCATAGAACGCTGCAAGGCGTGAATGACAGCCCAGTAAGACTTATGGTGGACGAGGAAAGTGAACATCTTGTCCTCCAATTGTGCCGGCCATTGTGGCCGAGCGGTTCTAGGTGCTTCAGTCTGGAACTGCGCTGCTGCTACGGTCGCAGGTTCGAATCCTGTCTCAGGCATGGATGTGTGTGATGTACTTAGCTTAGTTAGGTTTAAGTAGGTCTAAGTCTAGGGGACTGATGACCTCAGATGTTAAGTCCCATAGTGCTCAGAGCCATTTGAACCATTTTTTTTCCTCCAATTGTACAGACCTCCAACTGGCGAGCCAGTGGCAGAATTCGTGCTGGAGTCATCTCATTTGGCGTCTGTCACAAGGATCGTGAAACTGTTTCCACCACCAGTGGTAGCAGTTGCCATATCAGGGAAGGCAAATCGTCCAGGGGGGTTAAATCCCGAGGTACAGTATCTTCTCTTTCTTCAGAGGGCTCGACGGGGTCTCTTGAGAAGGAGGGTCAGGAGCCGGAGCCATTTCCTCATCCACAGGACCAGCCTGTGCGGCGTCCCCCGGGCGGGAGGTATTGGAGCACGATCTGCTGTCACCCCGAATCACATGGCTGGAGGAGCATCTGGAGCGATGGACAGCGGAGTTTCCAATTGGGTCAGGGTGCCTAGAAGACTCGCCACAGTGACGGGACAACGTAGGAAGAGGTGCATACAGGTGAATACAGGGTTATAAACACAAAATCAAATAGGGGTAATGCAGGAGTACGTTTAATAATGAATAGGAAAATAGGAATGCGGGTAAGATACTACAAACAGCATAGTGAACGCATTATTGTGGCGAAGATAGATAGAAAGACCACGCCTACCACAGTAGTACAAGTTTATATGCCAACTAGCTCCACAGATGACAAAGAGATTGATGATACGTATGATGGGATAAAAGAAATTATTCACATAGTGAAGGAAGACAAAAATTTAATAGTCATGAGTAACTGGAACTCGATAGTAGGAAAAGGAAGAGAAGGAAACATAGTAGATGAATATGGAATGGGAGTCAGGAATGAAAGAGGAAGCTGCCTGGTAGAATTTTGCACAAAGCATAACTTAATCATAGCTAAGACTTGGTTCAGGAATCATAAAAGGAGGTTGTATATATGGAAGAAGCCTGGATATACTGGAAGGTCTTGGATAGATCATATAATGGTAAGACAGAGATTCAGGAACCAGGTTTTAAGCTGTAAGACTTGGTTATGAACTGTAGATTAAAACTGAAGAAACTGCAAAAAGGTGAGAATTTGAAGAGATGGGACCTGGATAAACTGAAAGAACCAGGGGTTGTAGAGAGCTTCGGGGAGAGCATTAGGGAACAATTGACAAGAATGGGGAAAAGAAACACAGTAGAAGAAGAAGAATGGGTAGCTTCGAGGAATGAAATAGTGAAGTTTGCAGAGGATCAAGTAGGTAAAAATATGAGGGCTAATAGAAATCCTTGGGTAACAGAAGAGATATTGAATTTAACTGATGAAAGGAGAAAATATATAAATGCAGTAAATGAAGCAGGCAAAAAGGAATACAAACGTCTCAAAAATGAGATCAACAGGAAATGCAAAATAGCTAAGCAGGGATGGCTAGAGGACAAATGTAAGGATGTAGAGTCTTATCTCACTTGGTGTAAGATAGATACTGCCTACAGGAAAATTAAAGAGACCTTTGAAGAAAAGAGAACCACTTCTATGAATATCAAGAGCTGAGATGGGACCCCAGTTCTAAGCAAAATGGAGAGAGCAGAAAGTTGGAAGGAGTAAGGGCAGTATTATAGAAATGGAAGAGAATGTAGATGAAGATGAAATGGGAGATATGATACTGCGTGAAGAGTTTCATACAGCACTGAATGACCTAAGTCGAAACAAGGCGCCTGGAGTAGACAACATTCCGTTAGAACTACTCGCGCCCTTGGGAGAGCCAGCCCTGACAAAACTTTACCATCTGGTGAGCAAGATGTATGAGACAAGCAAAATATCCTCAGACTTCAAGAAGAATATAATAATTCCAAACCGAAAGAAAGTAGGTGTTGACAGATGTGAAAATCACCAAACTATCAGTTTAATAAGCCACAACTGCAAAATATTAAAGCGAATTCGTTACAGACGAATGGAAAAACTGATAGCTGACCTCAGGGGAGATCAGTTTGGAGTCCGTAGGAATGTTGGCCACGTGAGGCAAATACGGACCCTACGACTTATCTTAGAAGAAAGATTAAGGAAAGGCAAACTTACGTTTCTAGCATTTGCAGACTTAGAGAAAGCTTTTGACAATGATGACTGGAATACTCTCTTTCAAATTCTGAAGGTGGCAGAGGTAAAATATGGGGAGCAAAAGGCTATTTACAATTTGTACAGAAACCAGATGGCAGTAATAAGAGTCGAGGGGCATGAAAGGGAAGCAGTGGTTGGGAAGGGAGTGAGACAGGGTTGTAGCCTCTCCCTATTGTTATTCTACCTGTATATTGAGTAAGCGGCAAAAAAAAAAAAAAAAAAAAAAAAAAAAAA
The DNA here is from genome assembly GCF_023897955.1 of Schistocerca gregaria. Classification (NCBI taxonomy): domain Eukaryota; kingdom Metazoa; phylum Arthropoda; class Insecta; order Orthoptera; family Acrididae; genus Schistocerca; species Schistocerca gregaria. The sequence goes on along the minus strand of NC_064930.1, from coordinate 58,076,982 downwards.
AAAAAAAAAAAAAAAAAAGGAGTAGGAATTAAATTTCATGGAGAAGAAATAAAACCTTGTAATTCTGTTAGAGACAGCAAAGGACCTGGAAGAGCAGCTGAACGGAATGGACATGGTCTTGAAAGGAGGATGTAAGATTAACATCAACAAGCAAAACGAGAATAATGGAATGTAGTCGAATTAAATCAGCTGATGCTGCAGGAATTTGATTAGGAAATGAGATGCTTAAAGTAGTAAATGAGTATTGCTATTTGGGGAGCAAAATAACTGATAATAGTTCAAGTAGAGAGGATATAAAACGTAGACTGGCAATGGCAAGGAAAGCATTTCTGAAGAAGAGACATTTGTTAACATCGAGTATAGATTTAAATGTCAGGAAGTCATTCTGAAAGCATTTGTATGGAGTGTAGCCATGTATGGAAGTGAAACATGGGCGATAAACAGTTTAGACAAGAAGAGGATAGAAGCTTTCGAAATGTGGTGTTATAGAAGAATGCTGAAGATTAGACGGGTGGATCACATAACTAATGAGGAGGTATTGAATAGTTGGAGAGAAGAGAAATTTGTGGCACAACTCGACTCGAAGAAGGGATCGGTTGGTAGGACATGTTCTGAGATATCAAGGGATCACCATTTAGTATTGGAGGGCAATGTGGAGGGTATAAATCACAGGGGAAGACAAAGAGATGAATACACTAATCAGATTCAGAAGGATGTAGGCTGCAGTAGGTACTGGGAGATGAAGAAGCTTGCACAGGAGAGAGTAGCATGGAGAGCTGCATCAAACCAGTCTCAGGACTGAAGACCACAACAACAACAGTTGAATTTCTTGTAAGTGACCCTTATTAATCTGTGTCATTTGGATATTTTTATCTTTTTTAGGACATGACTGTACAGTACTCAACACTGTGTAAGTAATAATATCAACAATACATGATATAAATCATTAAATTTAAATTCAGCCAGTTGCCATACTTGGATGTTGGCAGTGTCTGCTGTCACCATTTGTTGTGAGTATAAAGTGGTATAAGAGACAAAGAAGGTAGTAATGCTTGTGGACAATACAATGTACTGCATATGATGCAGCTGAATTTGGTTTTCGAATTTGATGTCAGTTTGGAAGAATAATCCATGCCCAACCATTTATGAGTCCATGAACAAAATTTGAATACTGAATAAAGTATCAGTAACAATATTGACCCATTGGAGTTCATTGAAGTATTTGTAAACATTCCAGGATGCTCATACATAGGTGTGAACTACATAAATGACTGAGAAATGACAGTACTGGCTGTTGTAAGAAAAAATCTTATTTCAAGCAGCCACTCTGTCTGAATGTGATGTCTCAATATTAGAGACACGATTATGTTTCAGAAATTAACTTGATATTTGTGTACATTACATCTTTGGAATCGACTGTTGATCATTCTTAGTTAAAAAAATAAAGTGTCATTCCCTTCCTTCCTCCCATATCTTCTGTGAGCTATTATGGTATAAGCGTGTATCATTCCTTCAATTTTATTTAAAAAATTGCAGCCAAATAGCCATATACAGTTACGTTGCTTAACATTTTACATTTTTGCATATTCATTTATCAATTTCACTCTTTTACTGCACAGTTCTATGTGATATCATTCAAAGGCTTCATTACACAGTTCACATACACATGTTGCAGTTGGCTTGTGATAAGTTTTGTTTTTTGCAGATTAGATGATGAAAGCCGTGAATAGAAAGTCTAGTTACGCCATGTCGCTGTTCGAAGTTTGGTGCTGTCCATGAGCGGTTCACCATTGCTTCGGTGCCATAAAAATCTGGCCATATTTTTTCTCATTTGTCCTCCATGATCTTCAGTTGCTTCCTGGAAGCCCTGGTGTGTGGCATCTTATTTCGAAGTCTGATGTCTTCAGTTAGGAATGTCTTTCTCGCTAGCAGGTACACTAGTCTAGATCTTGTTGTCTTTGAGAGACTTAGCGCTGTTTTTAGATAGGTCAATTTTACCTTTTCTAGTGTTTCTAGATTTTTTTATGTCAGGTGGTCCCATATAACCTCCATCCCATAGGCCAGGATTGGCAAGATTTTTGTGTTGAATAATTTCATGGGTGTTCCCATACTGAGTAGGCGGATGTTTTTGATGTCCTGTATTGCTATTACTGCTTGGGCTGCACATTCTGTTGTATGTTTTGTGAAGCATTTGGCTGTTGGTTGCAATGTCACTCCTAGGTATTTAAAGTCTGATGAGATTTTTATTTTTTGTCCTCTGATACTTATTTCCGCATTCTTGGGTGTTTTGCCTCCTTTTCTGAAAATTACCATTTCTGTCTTTGTTATGTTTATGTGTAGTTTATGTTCACTGCACCATCTGTCTATTTTCTCAATGATTCCCTGCAGCTTCTGTATATCTGTTGAACCTACAGCTATGTCGTCAGCGTATGCATATACATACACATCTTCTTCATTTTCTCCAATTTGGAGTACTTCTTCAGTGGCAAGAATGTACAGAAAAGGCCTCATTGGGTCACCCTATAAGACTGTTCAATTGCAGAAGGGGGTTCGAAAAAGAGACGTTGTCTGATATTATAATTAAGTTGTATTCGAGGATTGACTTGATTATTCTTGCCCATACGCTATCTTCTCCCATTGTGTTTTCCAGTTTTCGGACTATGAGCTCTCTTTCCAATAGGTCAAAGGCTTTGGTAAAGTCTATGAACACAGTGTAGAACATTTGTTTATTTTGTAGCGCATCATCGATGTTGTTTAGAAGAAGCCTGACTGCCGTAGGTGTTGATCTTCCAGATCTGAAACCCATTTGTCGTTCTGGGAGATGCCTGTCCACAGAGGCTTGGATTTTTTGTGTTATTATCTTTGAAAACATCTTGAATTGAGTATTTTTCAGGGCTATGCCTCTGTACTTGTTTGGGTCCATTGGGTCTCCTTCACCTTTGCAGAGAACTTTTATTGTCGAGTGTCTCCATTGTGTTGGAATTCTTCCAAGTTTCAGGCATTTGTTAAACAGTTTGGTCCATATGTCTGGGGAGCCTCTTTTGCATCTTTTATTTGTTCATTATATATATTATCAGGTCCTGCTGCTTTCTTGTCCTTCAGTGCTTTTATTATTTCTTTACAACATCTTCATTCAGGGGTTCCCATGTATTGTCTTTTTCCTTAGTTTGATGTTGTTTCTCTTTCTTTGGGGTTGTTTTGAGTCCTCGTTTGTTCAGTATTTCACTGAAGTGGTCTTCCCATTCCTTCAAGTCTATATTTGGTGTATGAGGCATTTTTCTTGGTCTTGCTGCTATGTATGGGTCTCTCTCTGCTTCATCTGCTTCTCTTTTTGCCTCTCTTTCTATGTATTCTTTTTTCTTCTATTAGTTTTTTGTAGATTCTCCTCTCTTTTGCGTACAGTTTGTATGTTTGCACGTCATGCTGGTTTCTTAGTCTGTGGAGGGTTCTTAGAACAGTGTTCCTTTTGCTGTAGCATTCAGCATCGAACCATCTTTTGGCCGCCCTTGTTTTGGGGATTATTTGTATCACTGAATTTTTTAGGAGGTCTTCTATTTGGTCTGTTGCTTTTTCAAGGTCTCACTTCCCCTATAAAAGTTTCTATTTGTGTTAATTGTTCTTGCTGGTTTGTTAATTTTTCTATATCAATTTTTCTTTGTGTGATTTGGTGGGTCTTTCTTGCTGGCGGTGACGTGACAATATTTATTTTTATCTTTATTGGAATGTGCTTTCATGTAGGAGTAATGGAGTCAAGCCATATTGGTTGAATACTTCCTTCTATGTGTCCTCTTGTTAATGCGATATCAATGGTGCTCTTCCCATTGTGGCATATGTATGTAGGTATCTGTCTATCGTTAAGTAGGGTGAAACCATCTTCTTCTAGGGTTTCAATGACTAGTTTTGTTTTATAGTTTTCTGTGTCTATTCTGCAGTTGAGATCGCATGTAATAATGATGGGTTTGCTGTTTCATTGTTTGATAAGTGTGACTATTTTGTCAATTATTTCTACAGCATTTGTGTGCGGTTTGAAATAGGCTGCAATTATTTAGTAGGATAGATATTCCTCCCATGGGTCGTCCTCTTTCTCCCTTCTTTGCCATTAAGTGATGATTATAGAAATATTTATGTTGCCAGCTGTCTATCAGGAAGGTTTCTGTTAGGACTGCAAGATCCGAGTTTTGCAGAATGTCTGTTGGTGTTAGGTTAAGAGCACTTTTTACTCCCTCTGTATTCCACAAGACTGCTTTTACTTCTTGCTCTTCTGGTTTTCTTCTTAGTTCAGTTGAGCTCTGCTCCGTCTTCCATTGATTTTCTTGGGAAACAAAATCGACGTACTTTTATGTTTTCTGGCCAGAATTCTGGTTCTTGTGTGATTTGTAGCTTTTCAAATGGAATGCCTACTTTGAAAGCTTTTATATCGCCCAGTGTGCGCAGTTCTTCACATTCTAGTTGTCCCAGTATTCCGTTCTTGTTAAGGTATTTCACTACTGTAGCAGTTGTGGTGGTTCTCTTTAAGTTACCAATGTATAGCCATGCTGTGTTTCTGCTGCTTGCATTTCTTCGTCTTTTTTGGTACCCATTATGGTTTTATAATTACTGTGGTTTCTTCTGTACCAGCTGCTCCCTGCCACAGTACTCCAAATTTGTAATGTGTGTTAAATAATAATAATTATTATTATAGTCTCTAAGTCAATATATTTTTCTTTGGTAGTACAGTTCCAAACCTCAAATCCCATACGAATGAAGTTTGTTTTATGTAATTTTGGCCTGTAAATTAGTTGGAAGTAGTTAGTTCCATGATGCGATAATCACACACCATAAGCACGCTATCATTTATCCCATTTAAACATTTATAAGTCAAACCTGTGATCTATGTTTTTAACAAAGTCTGATTTGTTTATTATCGCCATGCCAAACTAACTCTTTCCATTAATTATAAACAATAAGACAGTTTCATGTTACAAGGCTTGCTTCTTTCTGATGACAACTTCATGGCCTTATGCTACTGCAAATGCAATAAGAAAAGATTATCAGCCATAGTTTCTACTTGGCAGCTGTTATCAATACATGTTTTCTTTTGTTATCTGGATTGTGGTGTATCCTATCTCCAGTGACATGTTTCTCCCACCAGCAAGTGTACAAATAATGAGACACACACAGTAAGAAAGTAATGGTACATTACACTATGTTATGGTTTTTCCTGGAGCCATTGTACCACACAAATAGCGAACAATGTAGCTGAACAAAGAATGGTTTATTTGGAACACCAGGTGGAAAAAAGTTAAGCCAAACTAATACTGGTGAAAACACCGTGCAATTGTGCTGCACAAAAGTGACATAATAGTCTTCCTGAGAAGAAACTTCCTTATTATTTCTGGGTACAAATCCCACTATGAGGTTTTTTTCTTTTTTTTTCTCAATATCTCCTCAAAATTTATGTTAGAGTTATGTGTAAGTCATATGTTTACATGAAAATAAATATAAAATGTTTGTTTATGGCATTTTGCCAATGTCATTCTAATTTCTTCACAGAGATTAAGTTGGTTGATTTATTCATCAAAGGATCATCTCACAATGACATGGGACTTGTCATCAGAATACAGTGAAAATAAATAGCTCAAAACACACACACACACACACACACACACACACACACACACACACACACACACACACACAATATATGTAAGTGCGGTGGTTGGTGATGGCCTTGACTATTTGCTGTTTGCCAGAAATGATTTAGGAAAACTACAGAAAACTTAAATCAGGATGGTCAGACAGAGCCTGAAAATGAGGTCTGCATTTAAACAACAGTACTTCCTCTTTCGTTGGTCCATATTGTATAATGTTCTCTGATTTACGCACAATTTGCTCCAAATAATATGAAATATAACATAGTTCTGCACTTCATCAGTGCACATGCCGATGATATCCATCACCAATACCTGATATGTACCAGATTAGTTTAATAAGTAAACTGTAGTGGTGGTTACAACAATGTTTTTAGTTATTTAAGGGTGAGTGATTGCAGAAATTCCAATTACCTTTGTAGTTATATCATTACCAGTAATCTCTACCTTATGGATTATATAAAATGTAAAGGTTTATGAAACATCAGTCCACAGGAACATCTGAAATTATCATATTCTGTTCTAATTAGCATGTAATCGTGTAGTGCAACAATAGTCATTTTCATATGATAGCCAAAGTATCTGAAACAGCTGTTGGAATAACATGTGAACTGTTCGAATAGTCCACGAGTGTACTGCTGGCTCAGAGAGTCCAACAGGCATGATATTTTGGCAATCAGACATGTTGCCAGTATCAGCTGCATTGACAGACCAAAATATCTGATAACGGTGATATGCATAGTTGCCAAATTATTGCACCTGTTGGACTATGCAACCTGAAATACAAAAACAAATCATCAAAAGATACTTTCTGAATAAAAAGGCAGCATTACTTTTAATACCAATAAAAAAAGTCTACTCAGATGTATACCAAAAACACGCTAGGAGAGCTGTCATCAATTTCGTCTTCATATAACTAAAAAAAGTATTTTAAAGGAATGAGGGCTAGATAATGAAACTCTTAACATTGATTGAGGAAACATTAACTGTCACTAACTCTAAAGTTAAATTCATGGGAGAAACTTCTGAACCATTTGATAAAAAGACTGGTGTTAGACAGGGAGATAGACTCTCCCCATTTCTGTTTAACTGTGTTTTGGTAAAGGTAGTTACAAAATGGTCAGAGCACAAGTTAAGTCAAAATATAGATCAATCAATCAAGTTAGGTACAAGTAATATTAAAGTAGACTGCCTCGTCTTTGCAGATGACCTGGCAATTTTAACTAGGGATAAATCACAGCTAAAAAAATTTAAAAAATAAAAAGAATTGAAATTCTTATAGAAATTGTGGAACAAGGACTACAGATATCATTTGAAAAAAAAAAATGGAATATTGACATGCAACAAACAAGCACCGAAGTGTTTGAACACAAAATATGGAAAAATAAAAAGGGTTTCTCAGTTTAAATATTTGGGGGAAATCATACAAGGAAACCGTATGGAAAAAGCAGCAAACAAAGACCACTGTCAAAGAGTGGCAACTGACTGCAGATTAACAACACAAAATATTTATAAGAAAAAATCAATTTCTAAATTCATTAAATTTAGGCATTGCAGCACTGTACTCAAATCTGAATGTCTTAGTGGAGCAGAAACTTTAAATTTATATAGAAAGAGAGATATTGAATAAATTCAAAAGAAAGAAATTTTAACTGTACAATAAACCCAGGAGCAAAATTCAGTGCTGCTACATCACTGAGTCAAGAACAAATTTCCTAATTGAGCAATAAGGACTTTTCCATTTTCCTGGCGGGACCAAATGATGCCACTAGGAATGAAAAAAACCATCTCTTAATCTCGCTAAAAAGGAAACTGTATGGTCTGAGAGGAACAAATGTTATTGTTTTTTTAGTGCCACACCATTACGACTTGATAGAATGGTCCTGCGAAAATAAAGAAAATTAATCTGCAAAAAAAAGAGATACAAAATATTTGCAAGCAGTTTGAAAATGTAACATTTGTGAACATCAATTTAGGGAAAAGATTTCACACAACACACGGTTCTCATCTAAATGTTCTTGGAAAAAATGTAATAAGGAACAAAAATTTTAGAACTAGTAAATAAAATCTCAAATGTGCAGTGTGATGACAGAAAAGTCATACCTCTCATGGACAGTGAGTGTGTGTTACCTGGAGACTCAAATGTGAAATCTACTGTTTGTGAACCTACACCTCTCCAAGACAAAAGTGAAATTTTATTAATACAAGTGAACACTCCAAATTTTAATAATTCACAGAAAGGCACAGCAGTTGTGGAACAACACTAGAAATGAGTGAGACAGAAGTAGCACCCTCATTATCATCAGAAGCAGCAACAAGAACAGCAGCAGCAGTAGCAGAAGCAACAACAACTGGAGCAGCAACACAGCAATGCTTAAGGAGGAGCCAAAGGAAAAATACATCTGTGTCATTCAGTGATAATTTTTTATGGTTTCAAGCCAAGAAGAAAATAAAAATCTGAAAAACTAGCCTGCTAACTCACAGATAAGTCACAACAACATCCTATTTTTAAACATTCAGGGTCTTGAAGGTAAAGTTGAAATTCTGGAAGAGTCATTGCCACAGAATAAGTATTCTTTCTTATGCCTATCAGAACATTGGCATAAACCAGAACAAATACAATACTATGTACCAGAAGGTTATAAACATGGAAACAGTTTTTGTAGATCTCAGTACCGTAATGGTGGTACTGTTATCTATGTTTCAAATGAAGTAGAGTGTAGAGCAGTAGATCTTAGTTCGGCATATGTAGAGAAATACTTTGAAATTACCAGGATAATAAGTGATATAATGAAACTTATCATAGTATGTATCTACTATTCCCCTGACTCAGATGATACAACTTTTTTAGATAATTTAGATAGTGTACTCTGCTACAGTGTGTAACTGTAATTGGGGGAGACTGTAATTCAAGCTTTGATGTAACATGTAACAAACCCAGTGTAAATAAGTTACTGAATATGCTAAAGCAGCACAACTTCCACATGTAAATTCAAAACCAACAAGACTAAAAGCATGCTTGGATAATGCTTTTGTCAACTGTGCTCGTGATACGTACTCACCAAGGTAAAGGAATTTGTTTTCTCAGACCACTCCATGTTAATAGTCCAGTTAAGACATTTTATAAAAGGGGATGAGAACAAGGCCGCACAAAAGTTAACAAAAACCAGTACCTTAATATTAACAAATCTCATAAAACTAACACACCAGCTGAGCATAACAAACTGGGACAAATTATTTCAAAACTGTGATTCCAATGCCCAAACAGTTTATGAAACATTCCACAATTACTTAACAGGTACTTTAAAAGGCCATCTTGTTCAAAATCAATATCATAAAACAAGAAAGGGTAAATTGTGGTACACCAAAGAACTGGAGAATTTAATAAATAAGCTACTGCTGTCGAAGCATCTTGCCAAAGTAAACAATTCTAATGAAATTAAGGATCTCGAAAAAAACCACTAGGAAACTGTATAAGATAGAGTTACAATTGGCGAAACAAAGATGCAAAACAAATCTCATAAAAAATAGTAAAAACCAATGCAAAACAGCTTGGTCAGTAATTAATACTGTTAAAGGTGAAGTCAGAAACTTTGACAAGACAGTCGCAATACCAGGAGATACATTCAATAAATATTTTGTATGCTGTGCTGATGATATCCAAAAGTTGACCAGTAAACCCAGTGTAACACGTATAGATTATCTTAAGACAGTGTAACACGTATAGATTATCTTAAGAGTGCAAACCTAAATCATAATAGGGTCAGATCATCATTGAAACACTTCAAAGAGGTACGCCACCATGAAGTTCTTAAAACGGTCAAAGAAATGAAAAATTCATACAGTACCGATATTTTTAATATGTCAAACAATCTATTGAAAGAAATCATACATTACATTGCAGCACCATTATTATAATCGATAAACCTGTGTCTCATGGAAGGGGTTTTTCCTGATCCACTCAAACTATCCGAGGTAACTCCAGTATTTAAGAAGGGTATCAAATCATATCCTTCAAACTACAGACCAATTTCACTAATTCCAGTACTAGGAAAAGAGAAGGCATAATATATCAGCAAATGTATGAGTACCTAGAACTAAATGGCATGTTAAGTGCATCACAGTTTGGGAACAGAAAAGGAAGGTCGGTTACACATGCCACAGAGCTCATAGTTAGAGACATTTTAGCAGCATTCGAGGAACAACCTCACACACAGATAACCTTATATGATCTGAGCAAAGCTTTTGACTGTGTTAACTCACTTTTGCTCTCTAAACTTGAGTACTATGGAATATGCGATAAAAGTTTGGAACTCATCAAATCATACCTCAATAAAAAGAAACAGGTGGTGAGTGCAGGAAGTCATCTGTCAAACACATTCAAGGTTCAACATGGAGTGCCACAGGGATCTAAATTGGGACCACTTCCTTTCCTTGTACACATAAATGACTTACCAGGAAATTTGGATGTAAAGACATATGTATGCAGATGACACAACTTTTCTATCTGTAAACCATGTACTTGATAACCTTGTAAGTGATATAAAATTGGCAAAAGAAAATGCAACATCATGGTTTAATGCAAATGGTCTACTATTAAATGAGGAAAAGACCCAGAATATTTGGTTCAGTCTATCAAATACTATAAAAATAGAAAAACAAAATGCATAGTTTTTAGGCATCATACTTGACAACAGTCTTACATGAAACTCTGATGTTGATCACATAGTGGTTAGGTTGTGAAGAGTTATATATTTGTTGAAGAGACTGATGTGTTGTGTGAGATTTGAGTACGTAAGGACAGTGTAATTTGCCTTTTTTCAATCTGTTTTAAGGTATGGATTAATACTCTGGGGAAACAGCAGAAACATAAATGAAATTATGGTGATCCAGAAGAAAGCAATCAGAGTAATAGCTAAGGTAGATAATAGAACACATTGTAAACCATTGTTTAGTAAATGTTAACAGTTATTAATTTATATATTCTTGACAGCATTAACTACAGACTTGCTGAACTACCTAATTTAAGTGTAACAAATCAAAGGCACGACTACTATACAAGAACCTGTACTTCTCTGCTGTTGACACAAAATAGATTAGCTAAAACTAACAATAGTCATAAGTATATGGAAATTAAAATACATAACAAATTGTCTAAAAGTGCATCAATCAAGCCCGACAAATTATTTAAAGAAAATGTACATAACTTCTTCTTAACTAATCGTTTCATTAGAAGAATTCTTAGAAATGGCCAATATCAACTTAAAAATGTAAAAATTTATTTTGTAGAATTAATAGGTTAAGTGAACTGATGAAGTCTATTGCACATAATAACACTGAATGACCAATAAAGAATCTGAATCTCAAAGATAGATTATTAGCAAAATACACTCCTGGAAATTGAAATAAGAACACCGTGAATTCATTGTCCCAGGAAGGGGAAACTTTACTGACACATTCCTGGGGTCAGATACATCACATGATCACACTGACAGAACCACAGGCACATAGACACAGGCAACAGAGCATGCACAATGTCGGCACTAGTACAGTGTATATCCACCTTTCGCAGCAATGCAGGGTGCTATTCTCCCATGGAGACAATCGTAGAGATGCTGGATGTAGTCCTGTGGAACGGCTTGCCATGCCATTTCCACCTGGCGCCTCAGTTGGACCAGCGTTCGTGCTGGACGTGCAGACAGCGTGAGACGACACTTCATCCAGTCCCATACATGCTCAATTGGGGACAGATCCGGAGATCTTGCTGGCCAGGGTAGTTGACTTACACCTTCTAGACCAAGTTGGGTGGCACGGGATATATGTGGACGTGCATTGTCCTGTTGGAACAGCAAGTTCCCTTGCCGGTCTAGGAATGGTAGAACGATGGGTTCGATGACGGTTTGGATGTACCGTGCACTATTCAGTGTCCCCTCGACGATCACCAGAGGTGTACGGCCAGTGTAGGAGATCGCTCCCCACATCATGATGCCGGGTGTTGGCCCTGTGTGCCTCGGTCGTATGCAGTCCTGATTGTGGCGCTCACCTTCACGGCGACAAACACACATTCGACCATCATTGGCACCAAGTCAGAAGCGACTCTCATCACTGAAGACGACACGTCTCCATTCGTCCCTCCATTCACGCCTGTCGCGACACCACTGGAGACGGGCTGCACGATGTTGGGGCGTGAGCGGAAGACGGCCTAACGGTGTGCGGGACCGTAGCCCAGCTTCTTGGAGACGGTTGCCAATGGTCCTCGCCGATACCCCAGGAGCAACAGTGTCCCTAATTTGCTGGGAAGTGGCGGTGCGGTCCCCTACGGCACTGCGTAGGATCCTACGGTCTTGGCGTGCATCCGTGCGTCGCTGCGGTCCGTCCCAGGTCGACGGGCACGTGCACCTTCCGCCGACCACTGGCGACAACATCGATGTGCTGTGGAGACCTCACACCCCACGTGTTGAGCAATTCGGCGGTACGTCCACCCGGCCTCCCGCATGCCCACTATACGCCCTCGCTCAAAGTCCGTCAACTGCACATACGGTTCACGGCCACGCTGTCGCGGCATGCTACCAGTGTTAAAGACTGCGGTGGAGCTCCGTATGCCACGGCAAACTGGCTGACACTGACGGCGGCGGTGCACAAACGCTGCGCAGCTAGCGCCATTCGACGGCCAACACCGCAGTTCCTGGTGTGTCCGCTGTGCCGTGCGTGTGATCATTGCTTGTACAGCCCTCTCGCAGTGTCCGGAGCAAGTATGGTAGGTCTGACACACCGGTGTCAATGTGTTCTTTTTTCCATTTCCAGGAGTGTAATAATAACAATAATAAAGGAAGTATAAAATTCATTGCTTGTTCTGTGTGTTTGACATAAACTTGGGGTGATACCTTTTTGTTGGCTGAATTATATGTCTGAAATTGATAACAGTATTTGAAACAATTTTGTACATATGTCAAAATAACTTGATGTGATAATTTTTAATTTTAATATCTAAAATCTGTACTGTTAACAATGGAGTAATTGTTCAAAAGCAACTGTCAAGAGTGCATGTTAGTTCACTAGACAGCACTATTAATCAGAGGATCTGTAACAGACTACCTGCACCACTTTGAGCAATGAAAATGTAATGAAAAGCATAAAGGGACATCTGTAATTTAATCCACATAGCACACTAAATGAACTTTAGAGCTGAATCCAGTTCTTGTGAAGAATTCCAGGATAATGAGCAAAAATACAAGATAAGTAACCTAGTTACATCTGCCATAAAGGCTGTTCACATTTCATCAAGTTTAAAACTGCAGCAAGTTCATATCATTTTTTTTCTTTTTGTCAAGATGAAAATACATTTAGTTCAGAAAAAGAAAGAAGTGACTGCATTGAACCATGAACATGCTGCTATGCCCCTTGCACTAACTCCAGGACATAAACAAACAAGTATGCCCCTTGCATGTCTTCATATCCTAATCTCAGTATGCCAAGAAAAACAGAGTCAACACCCCCGATGATGAAAGAGAAGTTGAGTCCAGGAGAATGACAACATATTACTATCAAGCACTGTAGGTCTTGGCATATGATTTTCTTGTAAAAACATTATATTGTGATCATAATTTTAGATTAAAGAAGACCACTCACCAAAAAGCAGAAGCGCTTAGTTGGGTTGGGTGGGGTTGTTTGGGGGAAGAGACCAAACAGTTATGTCATCGGTCTCATCAGATTATGGGAAGGAAGTTGGCCATGCCCTGTCAGAGAAATCATCCTGGCATTTTCCTGGAGTGATTCAGCGAAATCACAGAAAACCTAACTCGTCCTTCTAAATGCAAGTCCAGACTGCTAACCACTGCGCCACCTTGCCCTGTACAGCCACACACAAAAAGAAAGGAAATGTGCTACAATAAAAAAACACACACACGGGTTTTTCCTTTCATAACTATCCACGTTTCTGATTCCTTGAAGGGATGGTAACGTGGGTAGTTTGCATTGTGTATGAAGAATGTTTTGCTGCATTTTTAATGGATATATTTCAGTAACATTTTTTAAATTTATTTTGTTATGAGCAATACAGTTTTGTGTTTGTTTCTCCAAGGTGGATATAAGTCCAAACTGGCACTTCCTCCATGATTATGAATAGAAGTGTTGGTGAGATACTTAGAAAAACTCACACAACACATTGGTAGATTTATTCATTGGTGAAGTAAGAACATCAACTTTGTTACATAGATCCATACAATGAGGTTGGATTATCTGTTTTTTTGACAATCCTGATGGCCTATGGTCTCACCTAGTCTGTTGTTGTTGTTGTTGTTGTGGTCTTCAGTCCTGAGACTGGTTTGATGCAGCTCTCCATGCTACTCTATCCTGTGCAAGCTTATTCATCTCAAAGTGCCTACTGCAGCCTACATCCTTCTGAATCTGCTTGGTGTATTCATCTCTTGGTCTCCCTCTACGATTTTTACCCTCTACGCTGCCCTCCAATACTAAATTGGTGTTCCCTCGATGCCTCAGAACATGTCCTACCAACCGATCCCTTATTCTAGTCATGTTGTGCCTCAAACTTCTCTTCTCCCCAATCCTATTCAACACCTCCTCATTAGTTATGTGATCTACCCATCTAATCTTCAACATTCTTCTGTAGCACCACACTTCGAAAGCTTCTATTCTCTTCTTGTCCAAACTATTTATTGTCCATGTTTCACTTCCATACGTGGCTACACTCCATACAAATACTTTCAGAAACGACTTCCTGACAATAATAATAATAATAATAATAATAATAATAATAATAATAATAATAATAATCTATACTCAATGTTAACAAATTTCTCTTCTTCAGAAACGCTTTTCTTGCCATTGCCACTCTATATTATATATCCTCTCTACTTCGACCATCATCACTTATTTTGCTCCCCAAATAGCACAACTTCTTTACTACTTTAAGTGTCTCATTTCCTAACCTAATACCCTCAGCATCACCCGACTTAATCCGACTACATTCCATTATCCTCGTTTTGCTTTTGTTGATGTTCATCTTATATCATCCTTTCAAGACACTATCCATTCCGTTCAACTGCCCTTACAAGTCCTTTGCTGTCTCTGACAGAATTACAATGTCATCGGCAAAACTCCAAGTTTCCATTTCTTCTCCCTGGATTTTAATACCTACTCCAAATTTTTCTTTTGTTTTCTTTACTGCCTGCTCAATATACAGATTAAATAACATCAGGGAGAGGCTACAACCCTATCTCACTCCCTTCCCAACCGCTGATTCCCTTTCATACCCCTCAACTCTTATAACTGCTATCTGGTTTCTGTACAATTTGTAAATAGCCTTTCAACTCCCTGTATTTTACCACTGCCACCTTCAGAGTTTGAAAGAGAGTATTCCAGTCAACATTGTCAAAAGCTTTCTCTAAGTCTACAAATGCTAGAAACGTAGGTTTGCCTTTCCTTAATCTAGCTTCTAAGATAAGTCGTAGGGTCAGTATTGCCTCCATGTTCCAATATTTCTACGGTATCCAAACTGATCTTCCCCTAGGTCGGGTTCTACTAGTTTTTCCATTCGTCTGTAAAGAATTCACATCAGTATTTCGCAGCCATGGATAATTAAACTGATAGTTCAGTAATTTTCACATCTGTCAACACCTGCTTTCTTTGGGATTGGAATTATTATATTCTTCTTGAAGTCTGAGGGTATTTCGCCTGTCTTATACATCTTGCTCACCAGATGGTAGAGTTTTGTCAGGACTGGCTCTCCCAAGGCCGTCAGTAGTTCTAATGGAATGTTGTCTACTCCCGGGGCCTTGTTTTGACTTAGGTCTTTCAGTGCTCTGTCAAACTCTTCACATAGTATCATATCTCCCATTTCATCTTCATCTACATCCTCTTCCATTTCTATAATATTGTTCTCAAGTACATCGACCTTGTATAGACCTAGTCTAAATAACTGATATCTCACTGTAACTGTTAATTTACCAGTTCATAAATCTGTAAACGAGGTAGAGTTAGGTAAAGAAAATGTTGTCATTAATAGATTATGAGAGGTGGTACAATGATTACTGTCTAACATGATGTGAGGCCACTATGTGTACCATCCCACATTACATGGTTGCATAGAAAATGGAACTACAATACTATGAAGCTAGTATGCAGAGCAAATGCATTTGGTAGATGAGCAATATAAATGGAAAGGACTGAACAGAAACTGCCAAGAAAGTAATGGGTCAGTCCAGTGAAATTGGAAGGAATAAAAGTAGAAAGAACCAAGGCTGCATTTAATTCTTTACACTATAAGCCACCTTGCAGTGGTGTGTGGCAGGGGGTACTTCTGGGACCACTGTCAATTGTCCCTTCACCTGTTCCATTTGCAAATAGTGCAAAGGAAGGATGGCTGTCAATAAACCTCTGTAGGAGCTCTCATTTCTCTAAGTTTCTCACTGTGGTCATTTCACAACATGCATGTGTAATTCAATGCTTGGCTGTTCTTGGAAAATAAACTCTTACAATCTCAACAGTGAAACCTCCATGATCCACAACAGTTTTATTCTCCCCCCCCCCCCTACCCACACTCTCCCTCTCTCTCTCTCTCTCTCTCTCTCTCTCTCTCTCTCTCTCTCCTCTCTCTCTCTCCTCTCTCTCTCTCTCTCTCTCTCCCCCCCCCCCCCCCTTCTCTCATTTTGAGGTAGAAAGCACCAATGCTATTTCAAGATGGAGACACCTAATGGTATACTGAGGTACTTCTACAAATAAAGTGCATTACCATTCGGTATTTACTAACCGAAGTGGCAATTCTTCCGGAACCCTTGGAATTCTCAGGGAAAAATTTGAGGCATTTCATGGAATTTTGTAAAAGTTGGGGAATTCCTTTTTTTCCTTTCTTATGCAGTACTGAATTTTAATTTTATTGAGTTTTATGAAGCACAAATTTTAAAATACTCAGTTGTTTCAAATGTGTTAATTATATGAATATTATTCCATATAAAATATCAATGTTTGAAAACTGCAGTTAAGCAACAGCTAATATATTTTAGCTGAGAATAAAGGAACATCATTGTTGTGTCCGCCCCACCCCCTCCCACCCACTCATCATTGATGTATTATGAACTTCTTATGGCACCATCTTCCCCCCATACCTTGAATTCTCAGGGATTTTTTCCCCCGAAGTATGAGTAGGCACTGTGTTAACAAATCCTGCTGTTCATATGTTTGGCAACTAGTTTCAACCAACTTTCTCATTCTCAAGGGTGACCTACTAAGGCTACACTGACAGTTCCTGATCTTCATAAGACACATCAGAGTCGTAGTATGTGCTTTACAGAGTAATCACAGACGACTGTCACACTCAACATGCCCCTACTTAGCATGTCAGAATCAAACTTACAGGTGAAGTTTGTTGTGAATATCAGGCACTTTCACCACTATCTGGTGGTTTGTCAACAGTGGTGTAATTGGACACTAAGTGATCTCTCTAGCTATTTACACATAGCATGTTGTTATTTGCATTCTGGGCCAACTGCAAGTCTGTACACCAATAACGGATTCATTGCAAGACTTCTTTCACTTTACTACAGCTTTCTGGCATTTCAACCTTCTTAGAGAGAACAGCATCATCTGAAAACAGTCTCACAGAGCAACTGGCATTATGCAATATATCTTGATTGTATATTGTAAATAATAAACATCCTTGGAGTTTGAGCAGCTGCTTATGGCAGGTGCTCTGCCACATATTGGTGTGGATCCAATGGATTCTGTTAGTAGATGGGATTATACTAGGCACAGCCTTCACCTCAGATAGAAACTCAATAGTAAACTGGCTGGGCCAGTAGCAGCGGACTTAAAGGGGGGGGGGGGGGGGGGAGGGAGGTACTCTCATGAGTGGCAAACACCAGTGCTTATAGGTGTCACAGCAACACTTTTTCTTTTTAAGGCAGGAAAGTCAGAAAGAAATAGTTTTAAGAGAGGTTTGGATGGAAATAGGCCTTCAGTTTAAGAAATATACTGCATCAGCACAAACAGTTGTTGGTAAAAAATTTTCAGCAATCAGCAGAAATTTTATTTCCACCCACTTGCAAAGGGCTGACAGATGAAAACCGAATGCCCGCCACAATGGGACCATGCAATGGTTCCATACAAAAGTAATCACCTCACAAATTAAGACATCTATCACATTGGCAGAAAAGATCATCAATTCACATTTCATAGGACACAGTCAGCTGCTGACAGATCCAAAACCTCACCCTCTTGCACTTCCTCATCTGACTGAAACTCATGTCCACATGTCTTTCTTCAGGTTACCAAAGATTAGAAAATCACAGAGTCAAATCAGTGAACCATAGCCTTAATTTGATTGGAGGTGTGGGGGTGGGTGTTATCGTACAATAGGATGATTCCATCAGACAGCATTCCTTGACATTTTCATGTTATAGCACAGTTTTGGCAGAGTGTCTTCCTGGCATTGCACATTGATTGTGGTTCCACACTTGAGAAACTGGACAAGCAGAAGACCCAAGGAGTTGAAGGAGGAGGTTATTGTGACCTTCCTGGAAATTGTGTGAACAGCCTTGGATTTCTTAGGCAGGGGAGAAGTGGGATGTTTCGACTGTCTGTTTTACAATTTGCCCTCTGGCTGTTGAATGCAATCATCCTGTTGCACAATAATGCCTGCCCCCACACTGCCAGATGGACTAAAGCTGTGCCTCAACAATTTGGTTGGGTAATACTGCAACATCCTGAATACAATCTGAATTTTTGCCATGTGATTTTTACGTCTTTGGCAATGCCTTAACAATTTTGGTGATTACTTTTGAATGGAACCATTCCACGTGTTCAGTTTTCAGACTCCTTATATATTTCAATACTAACAACTAAAATTAATGAACTACAATACTTATCTGCCTTGGTGAATTACAGTCATCAAATCCATCTGACATAATTTACCTCTATGAAGATTATGTGCCCACTGATACAGAAGTGTTAGGTGTAACAGGGTTTAGATTAGTCTCTTGCTTCTGAAGAGTAGAAATGGAAACAGAAGGAACTGCTGCATTTATCAGGAATTGTCATCTGCCTAAAGCAGCTTGTGGAAGCATGCAGGACAGAACTAGAATTTCATAATAAATCATTTATAATGGTAAGGGTGTACTGATTGCCCCTGGGTAATTTTAATCTGTTCATAGATAACATTGATGTTCTATAGGCCTATGTAACAGCAATAAAAAAAAGATAAATAGTGATTCTGATAACTTTAATGTATATTATCTTAAAAACTTGTCCAGTAAGGATTTATCAGTCAGTAACACTATCATTCAGCTAATTCATACTGTCAACTTCCAAACTAGGGTAGCTAATTGCTCAAACACAGCTACTGATAACAATGCACTATTAATATTATCTGCAGGGTCATTTATATACAACAGGAAAATCAAGGTCCCAACAAAATTTTCGCACATCTGAAGATACTTCTACATCTGACAATAAAATTCTGTGACTTCTCTTCCAAAAAGTCCTCAATCCAGTCATAGATTTCACTCAACACCCTAGAAGATCATAGTTTTGGTAATAAGCATAGGTGTGTTACTGAGTCAAATGCTTTTCAGAAGTGAAGCAACACAGCATGTTCCAGACACCCTTGATCCAAAGCTTTCAGCAGGTTGTGGGAGTAAAGAGTGAGTTGGGTTTCACATGACTGATGTTTTCGGAATACACGGTGGTTGGTAGTGAGGCGATCATTCTGTTAAAGATACCTCATTATGTTTGTGCTCAGACTATGTTCTAATATTCTACAACAAATCAGTGTGTGGGATATCGGACAGTAGTTTTGTGGTACACTTCTACTACCCTTCCCACATACATGTGTGACCTGTGCTTTTTTCCAAGAACTGAGCAAGGACTTTTGTTCGAGGGATCTGCGATATATGAAAGTTAGATGAGAGGCCAACTCAGATGCAAGTGCAGTCAGACCTGCAGCGAGGGAGAGAGGAGACAAGGATGAAGGGAGAGATGTCAGAGAGAGTAGCTCAGGGATAAAGTGCAATGCCAGCTTCACTGCAGAAATGACACTGGCACAGTTAAAAGCAAAGATAGATTAGAAGGAAGAGGAATGAATAGTACAATTAGGAACTATGACACTATAAGGGGTGGACGGAAAGAGGGGAGGTAGGTAAAAGAATGAAGGTGGACAATAAAAGGAGAGAAAAGCCCAGTGAAAAAAATGAGGAGGAGGGATGTGTTAATAAAGATCAGGAGCAGGATAGGATGGTGTCGAAATGTGAGGATGTGACAGGTGATAGATGGGCGGCTCCAAATAATGGAGTCCAGGAAAACAGTACCAGGTGATGACAGGGGGAGGGGGGGGGGGGATCCAAATGGCCTGTGTTGTGTAGCACCCTCAAATCATGTGGTGGAGTATATTGAGCAACTGGGTACTGGAAGTCCCCGAAGGCAGACAGTTATTACATTTGTGTGATCCGCCAGTTTAGTGATGGTCAGGTATGTATATAACACGGTACAGTGTAAGATGACCTCAACCCACAGGAAAAATAATTATCTAAATCTGAACTGTAAAGTCATCAAAAATTCTAGTTGGAAAACCACACTCTTTGTTATACTTATCAATTTGTCACAGTCCCACTTTGTTTATGAACTGAAAACTCTAATATTCACGAGCAACTGCTCTGAAATTAACCTGAACCGGCAAAATTGTGTATATATTCGCTGAAACTTCAAAGACATGTAAGACAATATACGAAAGGAATTAGAAAAAGTGACAAAATTTCGTGAATCACACACAATACTGTTATTAATTGCATGAACACTGGGAGGGGGGGGGGGGGGGGGGGGTTGAGTATAGCCAGTGTCTCTTAATACTACGACTCGTAGCAATACAATATCAGAAACTTTTATTACTGGGTAAACAGTCCCTACGTGATTTGACAGCTGACCGTTATAATTCACGCTCACGTCAGGAAATGCACAAATACGGGAATAGCAGCTTTCACGTTATTGGTCAGAACGCAAGCAATTATGGCGGTCACCGTAATTTTCGCGTGATGCCATATTTCGCGACAAAATACTCTTATTAGTCACTATCATATATCTAGTCTCATAACAATACATAAAACTACATAAAATAACTACAATAATTTTGACATGCAATGAGAATTAGTACTAATGAGAGTAAGAAGTTTATATTTACTGGTCTTTCAACAATGACTACCAGGCAACTTTTAATTCACTGAGAGTCTGTAATTGTTATACTTTTAATAGAGAAAGAAAGTTTCTAGGTAAGGGGATAGCGTTCGGCGAAATCTCTTTTTGTTGCATATGAAGCGTTGCGTTGGGCAGAATGATGTCGACGGGTTACGATGATGAGAGCAGGATACAGGCAGTTCCGCTGGCTAATCTTCTCCTGCGAAATGCAAATAAAGTTCTGGCATAGCTGTATCATTAACACCGTGATGATTAACAAACCACAAGATGTCAGTATGCGACAGTTGTTGACAAGTACTCTCTTTCAAAGTACATTTATATTGCACAGTTCATGAAAGTCTTCACTTTCAAGGCTTGGTAGAATGTGATAGACAACAGTTCCACCACCTAAAACCAATACCAGCAAAGTTCATTCGCATAAAATACCAGTTAAGTTCATTCGCATAAATCACAGTTCATGTCGGGCTCAACAAAGTATTTTAGCTGCACTTTCACAGTCCGGTTTATTTGCTCGTAAAGTTAGCTGACGATGGCATTACATACCGCAGTGGTAAAGAGAATTAACAATCTGATAGTTCGGTATCACTGTCCATACAATTACGTATGCTTCTCATGAAACACAGTACTATTTTTCTGCGCACGCTTCACAGGCACACCATCCACCATCCCCTCTACTACACAACATCCTTTTGGCTATCGATATCACTATCGCTGTCCCCTGTCTGTAGATGTTATATCGTTATCGTAAATTACATACATATTTCTAAATGTTATTGACTGCATTTCTCACAATTAATAATATTCCAAAAGAGAACTTAACAAACTTTACCACAGGTACAAAGCAAGAAACATACTTATCCACTGGCAAAGGAAATAATCACAATTACATCTTTACATTTAAAAACCACAGTAAAATGTTACATAATCGCAAGTAGAAATGCCCATATGAACAAAAGAAAAAGAATAGAAATCTAAAGAAAATCATGAAAACAAATTTATATGCATAATTAGCAATGCCTTCGCAAGTGGACACAAGTTAATTGATAAACAACATGCATGATCTTGCAAGTTGATCTGCCTTTGATATTGTAGGATTTACTAATGGTCGAACTGGAGTAGGATGTGGTTGGTTGGTGCACGAGGAAGGATTTACACTATGACAATCGCAAGGGCAGGAACACTGGGGTAGGGGTAACGGTTTGGGAATGTCATATAGTCTGACTAGGATGGTACGGAGATGAGGAGGGCATTACAAGGTGACACTGGGTGGTGCGAGAAAGATATAAGGGAGAGAGGATCCCATTTCAGGGCTCAACTTGAAAAAGTTGTAGCTGTGGCCTCATAAAGTAATACCCGATATTTGAGGCTGACTGCTGAATGAATCCACTGCTGCCAAAGTACATTTTCCACAAGGTTCACGACAATAAGATGTGAAATATTAGGGCTTGTATTGACGCTTTTAGGCAGTTCTTTCCTCACTCTATTTGAGAGTGGATTAGTACAGGAAATTACTAGTTTGGTAAAAATTACCCTCTATCGTGCTCTGTTCAGTGATTTAAGCAGTGTGTATGTAGATGTAGGGAGTGTAGAAGCATTTGAGGCCTGTGTGGTCCTGGGCATGAAGAGGGGTCCGTCGTCACTCTTTTGTAAGTGAGAACTGCACTAATGAGAGGGAGATTGTATAAAATTGCTCAGGAGATTTGTTTGTGAATAAAATCTGTGAGGTAGCTATAGTTGAGGACAGTCTGAGAGGGATTGTCAGTGTCAGTGTATATGTTGAGGGATTTTATGGTGGAGCAGATAGTTTTGCTGCAGGTGTGAGTGTTTATCAGAGATGAGAGTATTGTCACAAGTTCCCCAGGGAAGTGTAACCAGACTGCTGTTGTTTTCTATATACATAAATGATTTGGTGGCCAGGAGGGGCATCAATCTGCTGTTGTCTGCTGATGATGCTGTGGTGTATAGTAAGGTGTAAAAGCTGAATGACTGCGTGAAGGTACAAGATGACTTGGACAAAATTTCTATTTGGTGTGATGAATGGCAGCTAGCTCTAAATGTGGAAAAATGTAAGTTAATGAGGGTGAGTAGGAAGAACAAACATGTGATGTTCAGACACAGTATTACTAGTGAGCAGTTTGATACACTCCAGTCAGTTAAATATCTGGTCATAATGTTGCAAAGCGATATGAAATGGAATGAGCATATAAGGTTTGTTGTAGAGAAGGCAAATGGTTGACTTCAGTTTATTGGGAAAATTTTAGGAAAGAGTGATTCACCTGTGAAGGAGACTGCATACAGGATGCTGGTGTGACCTATTCTTGAGTACTGTTCAAGTGTTTGGGATCTGTACCAGGTCATATTGAAGTAAGGCATTGAAGAAATTCAGAGATGGTCTCGTGGATATGTTACTGGTAGGTTAGAACAACACGTTAGTGCTGTGGTGATGCTTTGGGAACTCAAATGGGAATCTCTGGAGGGAAGGTGGCACTCTTTTCGAAAAAACACTACTACGAAAATATAGAGAACTTGCATTTGAGACTGAATGCCGAATGGTTCTACTGCCAGCAACATACATTGCGTGTAAGGACCACAGAGATAAGATGTGAGAAATTAGGGCTCATACAAAGGCATACAGACAGTCGTTTTTCCCTTGCTCTATTTGCGAGTGGAACAGGAAACAAAGTGATTAGCAGTGGTACACTGTACCCTCCACCATGCACCATATGTTGGCTTGTGGAGTATCTCTCTAGATGTAGATGCAGATGCCTAGGTTGTAGGGAAGGGAGCATTTGATGTAGAAGGGGTGGCAGCTTTCATAAAGTGTAAGTATTGTTGATAATTTGTTGGTTTTATAGGGACTGAGGTTTGGATGTGAGCTTCGTCCAAAGTCAGCATGAAAGGAATTTGCTTTGGGTTTGGAAAAAGGCCAGGGGAATTTGATTTGGGAAAATTAGTTAAGTTTTTGTGGGAAGAGGAGGAGAAATTGTTCTTCACCACGAGTCCAGAACAGAAAGATGTTGTCGGTGAATCTGTATAAAACCAAGGGGAGGGGTGGGGTGAAGGGGGGGAAGGAGGGGAGGGTACCTTATAGGTCTTGGGGAATGCCTCTTTCATGCACCCATGAAAAGGTCCCCATGGCTTTGCTTCTGATTTGTTTGCAGGTCTTGTCCTCAAATGTGAAGTAGTTATGGGTAGGGCCGGAGTTGGCTTGTGTGACAATAAAGGAAGTTTTAGAAAGACTTTCAGGCAACGGTTGGAAGAGGTGGTGTTCTAGGACAGAGAGACCATGTGTATGTGGGTATTTGTGTAAAGCAAAGTTGTGTTGATGGTATATAACAAGGATAGCACCCTGTCGGAGAGCATTGGAAATAAATTGGACACATTCCAGGTGGTGATTGGTGTAGGAGTTGTAGGAGGTGCTTGAGCAATTGGCTACACAGATTCATAAGACAGTGAGAGGTTTTGTTCAAGTTTATGGCTGGCTTCAAGGAGAAAGGCACTGAGTGTGCTAGCACATTAAGGAGCTCAGAGGCAGGATTTTCAAGAGGGAAAGCAGTTGTCGGGAATGGCAGTTTGCAGAGGCAGTTTATTTGTCAAGGGCAAGGTGGGTAAAGAGTACGGATTTTTCAGTCTGGAATTTAAGGAGGGAATGGTAGAATAAATGGTCACATCCAAAGTTGCGTCTTGTCCTTTGGGAACAGAAACAAAGGTTAAGCACAACAAGGAAAAGCATGTGGGTGGTACTGTTGTTTGGAGGTGAACATGGAAAAAATGGGGGGGGGGAGGCTGTACAAGGACAAATGGGATCCTGAAAGAATGTTCTGGCAGAAATGGTGACACTTACAAATAGTTGATCAACAAATTGAGCTGCAATCAGTGCACCCAGTCATAAACAACCAAATACAGTCGAGTTGGATTTACTTGTGCAGACGCTGACAGACATTAATTTGGAGATTGTGGAATTATATATGATGGTAGTATGTGTTTCCAAAAGAACGGTTACCGCAGATGATCATGCAGCTTTGCTAGAATGAAATGATAATTAAATGGACACCCTAGCTGCAACCAGGCATTGATTTACTTTATTGGGGACATGTTGAAAATGTGTGCCCCAACCGGGACTCGAACCTGGGATTTCCTGCATACATGGCAGATGCTCTACCCATCTGAGCCATGTAAGCAGGAGATCCCAGGTTTGAGTCCCGGTCGGGGCAGACATTTTGAACATGTCCCCAATGAAGTATATCAACACTTGGTTGCAGCTAGGGTTTCCATTTAATTATCATTTGATTGTGGAATTAATCAGGCCCTAAGAAGGAGTAATTTTGCTATAGTGTTTACAGAACAGTTTTGAAATCTTTTGCTGAGTTTGATAGCATTATCTTTATGAACAATCACTAAATCACTCAGAGCATATTTCCTGACAGACTGAAATATGCTGTCGGACCCATCCAGAAACTGGACAAATATAGAAAATCACTTCTAATTACAGAACTATATCACTCCTTCCAGGCTTTTCAAAAGTGATTGAGAAAGTGGCATGTGATAGAATACTGACTCAATTAACTGAAGAGAACTTCTTAACTGCCTCCCAGTTTGGCATTTATAAGGGATTATCCATACACAAAATACAAGGCCTCAGAAATTAAGTGTTAGCTAGTGGAGCTACACAAGAAAAAAATCTTATTGTCATGTACTGTGACCTAACCAAACTCTTTGATTGTGTGGAACACAAAATTATTCTTTGCTAAATAAAGCATTACAGCATTAATGGTATCTCTCTTGCATGGATGGGACCTTACCTTTATGACAGAAAACAAAGGGTATCATTAACAGACTGTACCTCACGCTTGAAATTTACTTCAGAATGGAGGAACGTAACACATGGAGTGCCACAATGATTGTTTCTAACCTACGTTCACTGATCAGCCAGACTATTATGATCACCTGCCGAATGGCTGGTTGGCACCACATCTGCACACACAAGTCACCTAATTCCTGTAAATTCCAGGAAGGGGGTGATGAGCTCTGATGCCACTTTCAATCACATCCGAGATGGGTTTGATCGGGTTCACATCTCGAGAGTTGGGGGCCCAGCACATCAATTGGAACTCGCCACTGTGTTCCATGAAACACTGGATAACACTCTTTGCCTTATGACATGGTGCATTTCCTTGCTGAAAAATGCCACTGCCATCAGGAAACATGAACATCATGAACTATGTGGTCTGCGACAAGTGTACAATACACCTTGGCCGTCATGGTGTCTTCCACAAGCTCCACTGGACCCATGGATGTTTACATGAAAGTTCCCCAGAGCACAATGGAGTTGCCGCCAGCTAGTATCCATCCTGAAGTATGGGTGTCATGGAGCTGTTCCCTGAAAGACTGGGATTCATCAGACTTCCACTACCCCAACATCCAGTGCCAATGGTCTGAGTCCATTTCAGTCGTAGTTGCCGACATTATAATGTGAACATTGGCGCTTGCAAGGGTCGTCAGCTGCAGAGGCCCGTCGTTAGGAGTGTTCGGTCTACTGTGTGTTCAGACACACTTGTACTCTGCTCAGATTAAAGTCTGATGGCACAGGTTGCTACCTGTCCTGTTTTACCAGTCTACTCTGCCTACAGCGCCCAACATCTGTAATGAGGGGTGGCCACCCAACCCTCTGACATCTGGACGTGGTTCCACCTCGGTTTCGTGACGTGTCGAAGACACCCGTCACAGCACTCCTCGAACACTTGACAAGTCGCGCTGTTTCCGAAATGCTCGTGCCGAGCCTCCGGGCCGTTGCAGTCTGCCCTCGGCCTAACTCAGATAGATCATGTACGTTCCCCATTGAACACACAGACAGCAGGCTCACCGATACAGCATACACAGTGCATGCGTTGGACTACGTCATTCCTCGGCAGCTGACGCTGCTATCGCCCGGATGGATTTATATTTATAGTAGGTCAGCTGTCATAATGTTTTGCCTAATCAGTGTAAATAATCTTACGATAATTTTAAAAGGGGATCCAGAAACTATTATGTGTGCTGGTGACAGGAGGGTACCAATTGAGGGCCCAAACACGACCACGGCCCACACAGACCCAATGATAGATGGACAGGCTTGCAAGTGATTCACAGCCAACAGCAGTCTTAATCTGCAAAAGACTCTTATGGTGCAATTTCAAACAAGTGTAAAGGATAAAGCTATAATGGAAGTCTGAGCCTACAATGGAGCACCAGAACAGAAGCGAGGCTCAGACAACGTCGGTCGGCGCTTACCAGTGGACTGCACGGTCAGCAGCTTAGCGTCAGCAGACCGCACGTGCTGATGCTGGGCCAGCCTTCAGAGAGGTAATATTGCCACATCATGATAACTGGGTCGTTGACCCGGCGCAGAACATTCGGCATGATCCACAAACACTGCCTTTGCTGTGAATTCAGCAGGAGACAGCTATATTTAAGTGAAAATGAAATAGCTCGAGATCATCGAACTGCCGGACTGCTGTGTGACATCGAGCTCAAGCTGTACCAGCTCTGCGGCAGTACGGCAGACACGTCTGCCTCTGCTGCGACACGAAATGGTACCTGCCGCCTAAGCCTTTACCTGGTACCTTGATCGTGGACAGTTTTGTTTGGAATAAAAAACATTGAGAGTTTTGTTTTGATTAAAAAAGTTTTATTCAGGTTCATTTCCGTCTGGAACAGCATTCTTCATGACCGTAGCAACAGATTCGTGGTAGAAGGAAAGATGTCATTGGCCATACATTCTTAATCTATTTAATATTTCCAAGAAATGATTACTCACAAATGTAATAGCGCATCGTAACACTTGACATTATAGATAACAAACATCAGTTAAACTCGTTGCCTTCGCCCACATTTGTCATGACCCAGAAACGTTGCGTTTACCATGAAACCAGCAAGGAGCAGCAGTATTTAAATGCAACTATACCAGCTTATGATTGTCAAACAACTAGGCAGTTATGTGACGTCCAGCCCACGCTGTCAGTGTAACTGATGTTTGTTACCTGTCACGTCAAGTGGTACCATATGCTATTATATTTACAAATTATAGCAATCACTCACCCTTTTTTCTGCCGGTTTTATTACACAAATCCAGATTTCGACTAGTGCCTAGCCATTATCAGTGCACTATTTTGTAAACTCAATGCATATCAGTTCCCTGTTGATCAGGAGTCAGTCACAGTAGTGTTTAGGAAATAGTGCACCGATAATGGCTAGGCACTAGCCGAAATCTGGATTTGCGTAATAAATCCTGCAAAAAAGGAAATACTGATTCCTGTGCTCTATAATTTTGCACCCATTTTCGTAATGGAAGATAACCTGGTATTATATTTACAACAAGTTAGCACGACTTGGATATAATATTTTGGACTGATGTACACATCCCCAGAAAATGATGGTGGTCCTGAGTAATGAATGTAGATGAGAAAAGTATACAACCCGAACTATTTTTGACACTAGTATTTTTTCAATAATTCTTACTACAGAACTCATTTTCGCTAGTTTTGAATTTAAGGATGTGATATGAGAAATCCATTTATGATTTTCTTGAATATGAATGCCCAGATATTTAGCTTTGGAAACAGCACTAATGTTCTGGTTATCCATACACATTATTGGTTGTGTCCCACCTTTATTTTGATCTGCATGCAAATTCATGGATACTATTTTCTGGGGATTTATTATTAGACTGTTTCTGGTAGGCTACTTGGACACATCTTTTGTCTACATCTACATCTACATCTACATCTACATCTACATCCATACTCCGCAAGCCACCTGACGGTGTGTGGCGGAGGGTACCGTGAGTACCTCTATCGGTTCTCCCTTCAATTCCAGTCTCGTATTGTTCGTGGAAAGAGGGATTGTCCACATGCTTCTGTGTGGGCTCTAATCTCTCTGATTTTATCCTCATGGTCTCTTCGCGAGATATACATACTAGGGAGCAATATACTGCTTGACTCCTCGGTGAAGGTATGTTCTCGAAACTTCAACAAAAGCTTGTACGGAGCTACTGAGCGTCTCTCCTGCAGAGTCTTCCACTGGAGTTGATCTATCATCTCTGTAACGCTTTCGCAATTACTAAATGATCCTGTAACGAAGCGCGCTGCTCTCCATTGGATCTTCTCTATCTCTTCTATCAACCCTATCTGGTACGGATCCCACACTGCTGAGCAGTATTCAAGCAGTGGGCGAACAAGCTACTGTAACCTACTTCCTTTGTTTTCAGATTGCATTTCCTTAGGATTCTTCCAATGACCCTCAGTCTGGCATCTGCTTTACCAACGATCCACTGTATATGATCATTCCATTTTAAATCACTCCTAATGCCTACTCCCAGATAATTTATGGAGTTAACTGCTTCCAGTTGCTCACTTGCTATTTTGTAGCTAAATGATACGGGATCTATCTATCTATGTATTCGCAGCACATTACACTTGTCTACATTGAGATTCAATTGCCATACCCTGCACCATGCGTCAATTCGCTGCAGAACCTCCTGCATTTCAGTACAATTTTCCATTGTTACAACCTCTCGATACACCACAGCATCATCTGCAAAAAGCCTCAGTGAACTTCCGATGTCATCTTCCAGGTCATTTATGTATATTGTGAATAGCAACGGTCCTATGACACTCCCCTGCGGCACACCTGAAATTACTCTCACTTCCGAAGACTTCTCTCCATTGAGAATGACATGCTGCATTCTGTTATATAGGAACTCTTCAATCCAATCACACAATTGGTCTGATGGTCCATATGCTCTTACTTTCTTCATTAAACGACTGTGGGGAACTGTATAAAATGCCTTGTGGTAGTCGAGAAACACGACATCTACCTGTGAACCCGTGTCTATGGCCCTCTGAGTCTCGTGGACGAATAGCGCGAGCTGGGTTTCACACGATTGTCTTTTTCGAAACCCATGCTGATTCCTACAGAGTAGATTTCTAGTCTCCAGAAAAGTCATCATACTCGAACATAATACGTGTTCCAAAATTCTACAACTGATCGACGTTAGAGGTATAGGTCTATAGTTCCTTCTTGAAAACGGGGATGACTTGTGCCCTTTTCCAGTCCTTTGGAACACTACACTGTTCTAGAGACCTACGGTACACCGCTGCAAGAAGGGGGGCAAGTTCCTTCGCGTACTCTGTGTAAAATCGAACTGGTATTCCATCAGGTCCAGCTGCCTTTCCTCTTTTGAGCGATTTTAATTGTTTCTCTATTCCTCTGTCATCTATTTCTATATCTACCATTTTGTCATCTGTGCGACAATCTAGAGAAGGAACTACAGTGCAGTCTTCCTCTGTGAAACAAATTTGGAAAAAGACATTTAGTATTTCGGCCTTTAGTCTGTCATCCTCTGTTTCAGTACCATTTTGGTCACAGAGTGTCTGGACATTTTGTTTTGATCCACCTACTGCTTTGACATAAGACCAAAATTTCTTAGGATTTTCTGCCAAGTCAGTACATAGAACTTTACTTCCGAATTCATTGAACGCCTCTCGCATAGCCCTCCTCACACTACATTTCACTTCACATAATTTTTGTTTGTCTGCAAGACTTTGGCTATGTTTATGTTTGCTGTGAAGTTCCCTTTGCTTCTGGAGTAGTTTTCTAACTCAGTTGTTGTACCACGGTGGCTCTTTTCCATCTCTTACTATCTTGCTTGGCACATACTCATCTAACACATATTGTACGATGGTTTTGAACTTTGTCCACCGATCCTCAACACTATCTGTACTTGAGACAAAACTTTTGTGTTGAGCTGTCAGGTACTCTGTAATCAGAAAAATCTTCCTACCTTTTTTTAAATATTTCTATTTACGGCTGAAATAATCGGCGCTATAACCGCTTTATGATTGCTGATTCCCTGTTCAGCGTTAACTGTTTCAAATAGTTTGTGTCTGTTTGTCACCAGAAGGTCTAATATGTTATCGCCACGAGTCGGTTCTCTGTTTAACTGCTCAAGGTAGTTTTCATATAAAGCACTTAAAAAAATTTTACTGGATTTTTTGTCCCTGCCACTCATTATGAAGGCTTGAGTCTCCCAGTCTATATCTGGCAAATTAAACTGTCCACCCAGAACTATAACATGGTGGTGAAATCTGCTCAAAATATTTTCCAAATTATCCTTCAGGTGCTCAGCCACAACAGCTACTGAGCCCGGGGGCCTATAGAGACATCCAATTACCATGTCTGAGCCTGCTTTAACCGTGACCTTCATCCAAATCATTTCACATTTCGGATCTCCGTCAATTTCCTTCGATAGATGGATGTGATATTTTCTGCAAATGCAACGAGATCTTCTTTGTTATTTCCACTGATCATTAGGCAGGTATCATTTCCAAACTGTAGTGTGTCTCAATCGCTAATGTGTAATGGGCAGTCATTTATGTATAATAATTAAAAACAAAGGATCTCAAATTGAGCAATGTGAAACACCATGACTTAGTCACACGTCGTTCTGGAACTTTAGTTTAGAGTTCATTTCATTCTGTGTACTGTATTTCTATTGCCTGAAAGCGATATTCCGAACACAATTTAATCTACTGGTAGTTATTTAGCAAGCCTCTTACATAATATCTTTCAAGTTTTCTGAAGAGCACAGAATGACCAATCACATTAAATGTGTTTGTTAAGTCACACACCAAGAATAATCCTGACATTTTTTCGTGATGTTCCACTGCTTTTAATACATTGCTTATCAGGTTGAAAGTAACTGTTAGCTGTGAAAGGGACACTTTTTTAATTTGTACGTTTTAAAAATCCTTACAGTAGTGACACAGGCCTATAGTTACTCATACAATTTTTATATAGGGGCTCTACTTTTGCTGTTTTTAGCTGCTTTGGGAACATGCTACTTAATAAAGATAAATTGCAGATATCTACCTAAGAAGTGAGTACTCATCTCGCTGATACTTTTATAACGTAATTCGGCTTGTCATTGATACTCACTGTATATTTACTCTTCATTGAATTAAAGGTATTTAGATCAGCTGTCCGCCTTCATAGCTGAGTGGTCAGTGCAGCTGGCTACCATGCGGAGGAACTGGGTTCAGTTCCTGGTACAGCCATGGATGTCCCTTGGTGGGAGGATTGGAAGGGGGTGCACTCAGGCTCGTGGTGAGCAGCTTGACTGAACAGCAACAGTCCCCAGGTAAAGCGACCTGACAACAACCTGGAGTGTGGTGTGCTGCACCGAAGATGCCACTGGCATTGGATCACGCAGCACTCAGTAGGGTCCATTTGGGGCCAGAACGCTTAGCTTCACCTAGTAGTTCAGTAGGGGCTACTGTACTGAGTAACATTGCTAGATTATTTATTTCAGTACATAAAAAGTTCTTTCAACATTGTATAGGTTGGATTTCCAGTTTTTCCCTTCACTAATTCATCTGCAACCGTTGAATAGTAAGAACTGAAATTGTTTAACTGCCCTACAATCAGTGACACTTTTTCCATCTATACAGCTGCATCTATACTCTGCAAAACCAAAATGAGGTGTATGACAAAGGGTATATCCCATTATACCAGTTATTAGGATTTCTTCCTGTTCCATTCAGCATGGGAAGAATGAATGAATGTGTGTGTGTGTGTGTATGTCCTATCTTCATGATCCTTCTGTGAGCGATACATAGGAGGTTTTATTATATTTCTAGAGTAATCATTTAAAGCCACAAAACTTTGTTATTAGACTTTATTGGGATATTTTATGTCTGTCTTCAAAAGTCTTCCAGTTCAGTTCCTTCACTATCTCTGTGACACTCTCCCACACATTAAAGAAATCTGTGACAATTCGTGTTGCCCTTCCCTGTATATGTTCATTATTCCTCATTAGTCCTTTCTGGTACGTGTCCCATACACTTGAGCAGTATTGCAGAACCACTCGCATGAGTGATTTGTAAGCAATCTGATTGCGCTTCGGCAGCATTCTACTAACAAACTGAAGTCTGCCATCTACTTTACCTGCAACTGAGCCTATGAGATAACTCCATTTCATATCCCTACAAGGTGTTACACCCAGGTATTTGTATGAGTTGGCCGATTCCAATAATGAGTCACTGATTTTATAGTCATAGGATAATACGTTTTTTTGTTTTATCAGGAGCACAATTTTACATTTCTGAAAATCTAGAGCAAGTCGCCAATACCTGCACCATGTTAAATTAAATAAAAGCTACATTTAGCGACTGCAGGAAATGCTATATGCACTTTTCTACGTTTACACATACCTGGTCAAGGAGAATGGCAATAGATTTTGGCTATATGTGTTATAGAAATAACAGTCATGCACAGATCATAGGTATTTTGTCGCGTCTGCAGCAGAATGAAGTAAGTGCGAACTGTGTTGCGCAATTGGGACGTTAACGACAATGGGTTGGTTATAAATTACTGTCAACCTTTATATCGGAGATGAGAGGGAGAAATCTCCTTGGTTTGAAGCAAATAAGTTTCCTGAAAATGGGTTACAGAACTACAATAGGCAGAAAATATTTGTTAGTTTCTGTCAAGTTTATTCTCACATATACTCATGTGAGCTGTTGGACCACAAACAGCTTAGTAACATTGAGTCTATTTATTCAGACTTGCTACTTCAAAGCTAATTGCCAATACATATAAGAAACAAGTACAAAGCAATCACTTGTTCTTGGTTAGCACTGAAATCTCTCAAAGTAATTGAGACAAAGACTGACAGCCTCTGTTCAACACTGTTCCAATGAAACTCTAAAAATCCTACTTGACCCGCAGTTCCTGAGTGTCCACCGGAGTCTATCACCGTCTTCTCATAGTTGAAGTCTTTATCAGCTGTATCGGCTGCTACGGGTCTACTCGGCCCCGCTGGCGTCTCACTGCAGAATCTCCAAACTGCCAGCACTGGCTCTGAATCTGCACCTGAATCTCTGCCTCTAGCAATTCCACTGCCTGGCCTTTCATTTCGTTTCTCGTGTACTTGGGTGCACACGAGTTGATTTGTTTCACACGACCCTTTCATTTCTAAGTGATCGGATTGCACAAGAATGCCTATGGTACCACACAACACTCTCATTTCTAATTGTTTAGCTTGCGTAACAATGCCTTCAGTTCCACACAACACTTTTGTTTCTAGCTGCACGCAACTTCATTTGGTTCCACACGAGTTTTTTTCTGCACGTGACTGACTCTCTCTGTTGCTTTATTATCGCCCTGGTGTTTGCGTCTTCCGTTGCGCAAGTTTGATTCATACTGCTTCCTCTGGCAGGAAGTCAAACACTAAGTTATTTGATCAAGAGGCCGTACTTGCCAGCCTCTGCCACTTATCTTGTCCCTACGTCCTGGTGCACTATTTCTTAATGTCGGCTGGCTGTTTGCCTATGGAGCCTGGACTCTTATTATGGTCACAAAAGCAAGAATATAGATAAAAATTTTCTATGGCCACAACAATTTGACGTACCAGTATTGAAGAAATTCTCTCTCTGTGAGCGCTTTGGCTCAGAAAATCAGTGTTAAAATCTCTGCAGAGTACCATTGTTTTCCAAATTACCTTGGGTTTGCCTAAAGCAAGGTCCAGTTCTTTGGAAAAAAACCACCCTTATCCTAAATTCTCTTGACAAAACCTCATAACCTCATATGCATATAGAGGCTACTCTTATACTCTGAACTTCAATTACATGAATACAGGTTTGTTCATGTTTTGATTCTATTCTGTAAACCCAGCCAATGTCAAAAAAAAACTTCAATTCATTGCTTCTAAGAAGTATATTTATATCAGCAACTTCATTTGTAAATAGCAGCACATTCTGGTGCACAATTCCAGTGTGTGTCCATATAGTTTAGTTCTGCATCACTTTTTTTATGATACAATCGACACCCCCGAAAATATTGTTCAACCTTTTAGTAAGAGTTCAAAGCTTTCTTAATGACCCAATAGTCCAAAATACTTTGAGCTGCTTTCATGCTATGCCTCTAACCCATGTTAACTAAGTGACAGACTTCTGTTTGTCGACAACTATTTACCGTTGTAACTTACATTAAAGCGATGGCTGGTATGCAAGGATCTATCTAACATGATTACATCTTTCAAGTTCACCTATATTAGTTTTCTGTGCACTTCATTCATCCCGCTGTTCACTTTTTCCTATGAATTTATTTATGCATGACCAAGTGGACAGACAGACAGAAAAAGTGGATTGCTGGTCACAGTGCTATCGACGCAACTTGAACTAAAAATCTCACCTTCTGAAAATGTTGTTTCTACTGCAAGCAATTCTGTCACAGTACATATATACACCTGGAAATTGAAATAAGAACAACGTGAATTCATTGTCCCAGGAAGGGGAAATTTTATTGACACATTCCTGGGGTCAGATACATCACATGATCACACTGACAGAACCACAGGCACATAGACACAGGCAACAGAGCATGCACAATGTCGGCACTAGTGCAGTGTATATCCACCTTTCGCAGCAATGCACGCTGCTATTCTCCCATGGAGACGATCGTAGAGATGCTGGATGTAGTCCTGTGGAACGGCTTGCCATGCCATTTCCACCTGGCGCCTCAGTTGGACCAGCGTTCGTGCTGGACGTGCAGACCGCGTGAGACGACGCTTCATCCAGTCCCAAACATGCTCAATGGGGGACAGATCCGGAGATCTTGCTGGCCAGGGTAGTTGACTTACACCTTCTAGAGCACGTTGGGTGGCACGGGATACATGCGGACGTGCATTGTCCTGTTGGAACAGCAAGTTCCCTTGCCGGTCTAGGAATGGTAGAACGATGGGTTCGATGACGGTTTGGATGTACCGTGCACTATTCAGTGTCCCCTCGACGATCACCAGAGGTGTACGGCCAAGGTAGGAGATCGCTCCCCACACCATGATGCCGGGTGTTGGCCCTGTGTGCCTCGGTCATATGCAGTCCTGATTGTGGCGCTCACCTGCACGGCGCCAAACACGCATACGACCATCATTGGCACCAAGGCAGAAGCGACTCTCATAGCTGAAGACGACACGTCTCCATGCATCCCTCCATTCACGCCTGTCGCGACACCACTGGAGGCGGGCTGCACGATGTTGGGGCGTGAGCGGAAGACGGCCTAACGGTGTGCGGGACCGTAGCCCAGCTTCATGGAGACGGTTGCGAATGGTCCTCGCCGATACCCCAGGGGCAACAGTGTCCCTAATTTGCTGGGAAGTTGCGGTGCGGTCCCCTACGGCACTGCGTAGGATCCTACAGTCTTGGCGTGCATCCGTGCGTTTCAACTTTGATGCTTCTCATCAGATGGTCGTGCATGAGACATAACTCATGAGCGTTTCAAGTACACAGAGACCAGACCAGTGTTGAATAAATTCTCTGTGATGCAGTCTGCAAACCATTGTAAAAGTGTGAAATGCATGGCACACATACACAGGAAGTGATTCTAGCTATGACTGACGCAACAAATGGGCGATCTAAAGAATTTGAAAAAGCAGTCTAAGTATAAAAAAAATTCTCATTTCTATGTCAGTGAGAGAGTGCTGTTGGATGAAGTAAAGTGAAGATACAACAGGTTCACATAATTGAAACGCCATTAGAATTACCATTAATGTTTGAATGAACATAAAAAAAGAAATTTGTGGTATTGAGGAGAGAGTAGTGACATTTTCTCGATTTTGATCTGCCTGCAGCTGTTGGGTAAAATGCAATAATTTTGTTTTTGTCACCATAGCTACAGTGGTAGCCTTGGTGGACTTGATCTCTTTTCGTTTGTTTTGGAGTTATTCCGTGGTAATATGTGGAGCGACATGTTTGTTACTGGTTACAAACAAATTAATAATAATAGTGTGTTAACGGGATTACTGTGCTCAGTCATGCAGGATTTGAATTCAGAAAACGTTACCGAAGATCCTATAAAGGTGCATGATTTTTTATTCTTTATTGTTATTTTAACACCTTACATAAAAAGGTGGGCCAGCAGCGGCAATAGTATGCCGCTCTTAGGCCACAGACAGTACAAATAGAATCAAGGAAGACATAGAAACACAAAACAGAATGGTGGACAAAAACAGCAGACATATGAGCAAAAAAAACATGAAGCCGTTCACAGGCGTAGAAAAAGAAAAAACTGTCAGCACTATACACAAACACTGGTGATTGTGATGACACATGTGAACGATGGAGTGTGGGTGGCGAAAACACTGAAGCTCTAACACGACAACACACACGCAGAACCAATGGCGACGATCTCTGGTGCGCGAATGGTCACTTGACGTGTGCGAGTCCAGGGACCTGCCAAAAGGGGAAAGTTGGGTGAGGAGGGAGTGGGGAGAGTTGTGATGCCAGTGGCAGAGGAGAAGGGGGGGTGTAGGTGAAGCCCGGGGGGAGGAGGGAGGGGGGAGGAAGGGAGAAGGGAGAGAGGGTGCCCTAAGGAAAAAAAACACAGGATGTTGAAGAGG
This sequence comes from Schistocerca gregaria, assembly GCF_023897955.1. Taxonomy (NCBI): domain Eukaryota; kingdom Metazoa; phylum Arthropoda; class Insecta; order Orthoptera; family Acrididae; genus Schistocerca; species Schistocerca gregaria. The sequence continues at coordinate 58,039,722 of NC_064930.1, read as the reverse complement.
AGGATCAAAGTCGGTATGAGGGGTAGATGGAGGGGATGAGGGCTTCATCAGGGAGGGGGAGTTGGTGGAAGCCACCTTGGGCGAGGGTACGGAGAGTGAAGAGATGGAGAGCAGGTGGGACGTGGGAATGCAGGTGCGGCAGCAGACGGAGGTGGGAGAGGATGGGATAGACAAGCGGGTGAAGGGGATCAAGTTTACGAGAGGTGTAGAGAGTCCATATCCGTTCAAGGAAGAGGAAGAGGTGTGGGAACGGAACAAGGACATACGGGATCCGCATGGGTGAGGGGAGACAGATGCAATAGGTGAGGCAGAGAACATGGCATTATACGATTTAAAGGGATTTGTGAAAGGTAGGAGAGGCGGAGATCCATGGAGGGTGGGCGTAGCAGAGGATAGGGCGAATGAGGGATTTATATGTATGGAGGATGGTGGAGGGGTCCAGACCCCATGTGCAGCCAGAAAGGAGCTTGAGGAGACGGAGTCGGGAGTCTGCCTTGGCTTGGAGTGTCCAGAGATGGGGGGTAAAACAGTGTATGCAGTTTAATACATTTCAATACGTGGCTGTCAGTGATTGTACAACAGTAGTGTACACTTTTGCTGTTGTACAGGCCTGTGAACACATAGTACAGTAACTTGAAGAATGAGCATGTAACGCGATACAAGTATTTATCATCCTTGTTATTTGTTTATTTTTAAAATTAATTTAGGTACGTCACTTTACATTGAAAAATGCGTAAGTGTTGCAGAGACATTACAGATGCTTTCAGTTTTGCCGTAATTGAAGCTCATAATATACATTTGAACTTCATCTCACTCGTACCACTTCTCCAACACTTCTTCCACTGCATTAAGTCTGTACCCGGCATAGTCTATATCAGATCAGACAAATTTGGTTAAGTTGTGGACCTTGATGTCTCAGGCCTTTCACAATGCCAGACTGTTTTTTCTTTTTTTCCTTTGAAATCGTGAGAAACTGCATGATTTTCCAACCCTTTTGAGAAATAATTCTGCATATAGCTCTAAAACTATTGAAGCTAGATAGATGACCCTCGTCCGTTGAAAGCTCTTGAACTACGCGTTAATTACTGTGAGATTAAATTTTCCTTGCAAAAGCTTTTTGAAAATCTCAAAAACACCCTTTTTATTTTTCTCAGAAGAATGTGTGTATTGTAGCCATATTTGTTTGCCTTCGATAAAATTTGAAGGTGGAAAGCGGACGAGTAGAAAGGGAAATTGATTTTTAAATATCAAAGTCTACTGCACCATTTAGATTTTTCTTTAATTACCAGGGATCATCAATAATGAGGAGTGGAATTTTTGGTGTAGCTTCTGTTCTACTGTTAGATGATAATTATGCTGTTATGTTACTGGAAATATTTTTTGGAAATTTGTGGTAAGGTCTTATGGGACCAAACTGCTGAGGTCATCAGTCCCTAATGCTATTAACGGGCAATCAGTTTTCTTATGATACAAGATAACTCTCAAGTTCTCATAACCTATAATTTTGATGAAAATTAGTAATTTGTGCTTTGATGTATGAAATTCAGTCTTATCGCTGGACCATCGGCCAATACACAATGCATCGTTCGGTTGCATACTGCAATGAGGATAATACTGAAATAGGATACATGTATTACACATAAACATTTCAGAATGCGTAAAATGCAACACAATGATATTTAATGTTGTTTCATGACTATTTACACTTAAAAGCGTTAATTCTATAGGACCTAAAAAAGCCTATTTCAACGTTAGTGCCTATATTTGCCTATTTCGGCTTTAATATCCTAAAAAGTGCCTATTTCATCATATAAGACAGTGGCTCCAAGTTTTTCCACACTATACGACAGATGGAAAAAATATTTTCTGCCCAGCGTGAAGCTAGGTGGCTAGTTGATATGCGCTCATGCTTCGTATTTGCCTAACACTTTAGTCCTTTTTATTTTTGTATATCGCTATCCCTGTTAATAGCAAATACTCTTTATAGGTGTTTTATTATCCATATGTAAAAAATAGATCACGGATCTTTAGGTTAAAACCTTTTTCTTTCCTAGGCTCCAATTTGCATATAAGTTGGACCTTATGCGTTTCATGACTAACTGAACTGAATTCCGTTAGTTCTATAGGACCTAAAATTATGTATTTCGTCGTTGACGCCTAATTTTGCCTATTTCTGCATCAAATTCCTAAAAAGTACCTATTTCGTTAATCTGACATAGAGTTGTTGTGTTTTCAAAAGATTAGAAAAAAGGAAGTAAACTTAGAGCTTTACGTCTCGTCGAAGGCGAAGGTCGTTAGAGACTGTTTACAATTCCTTTGCTTGCCTTACTACCAACAGCACTCTGCACGATTGAATGGTCATCCATCCAAATACGCGCCAAGCGCGACAGGTTTTAACTTTGGTGAGCGAATGGGAAGCGGTCAAAGATTTGAGTTACACATTAGAACCGAATGTGGGAGTACTAAATGTTATATTTGAAAATATTTCGTTCATAGGATTCTAGCCAGCTGTGTATTTTCGCAAAGAAACGGTTTCATAGGCCTTAAGCTGAGTACGGATTAAAAAATCACAATGTTAATCGTAGACACCCTCTACAGCTAAATTACTGCCCTTCGCGCATTTGCTCGCTGCTGTCTACAGGCAGTCCTGTTAAAAACTGCTCTGTTTCGTGACTGGTATTATACGTGAATTTTCCGGTTCGAAAAATAATTTGCCGGTAGTGAGACGTTTTCGTCTGAAGCACCGCTGGATTCCATTCGCTTGTTCAGAAGGGGGCGGCCATCTGTCGGGTGCCATCTGTCCAGCAACGAGTAAGGTACTTCCCCTACCGATCCCATGTACCGCAGTACAAGGAAAAAAAAATAAAAATTAAAAAAAAACTGGTCATCGTTCACTTTTTTTCCAGCGAAAACAAATCAGTGTAGCGACCGACGTGTGAAGTGTTACTGACGTTCTACGTGCAAAATAAATTCTAGCTTCTGTGTGAGAACACTGCGCCATGCCGAAAACAGCTAGTTCAAAGTCTACTCATATAAGGCAGCGGCTGCAAGATTTTCCGCATTATACAACAAACGGGAAAATTATTTTCTGCCAAGCGTGCAACAAGGACCTTAGCTGATGTTTCTCTTAGACTTATTATTTTCCTGTCACTTATGATTCTTTTTTATCGCTAATCTTTAGTAATACGAAATACTCTTTATATGCGATTCTAAACTGCATTTACATTTTCTCTCGTATTAGGTTTCGAGTGTTAAGAAATCTCACTTAACTCAGCATGCAGATGGAATCACACATAAAGCTAATGTTGAACGAAAGTCAAAATTTAAGCAAACTCTTTTAACCAATAAACCTGGTGAATCCTCCGAAAAAAAAACAAGTTCTGCAGTGTCATGCACTTGTGGCAGCGTTACATTGCAAACTTGATAATTGGCAAGCTAGATCCATATGCTCCATCCAGGGCTCATTTCATTTGCTCAAAATAGCTAGCAAAAACTAACCATCAAATAATAGCACAGCTTGTAAACGATGGGCTTAAGGTGCTATACCCAAACAGAGTGGATGAGAATAAGGTGCTTCTGACCGTCACTGATGCTGCTGCAGAGATGATAGCAGCGTTTCAACTATTAAACCTATTCTACCCACTGATGCTGCACGTAACTTGTGTAGTGCATGGGATCAACCGCATAGCAGAGCAACTAAGGCTACAATTTCCTAACGTAAATAAAGTAATATCTATGGTGAAGAACATTGTTGTTAAGGCACCATCAAGAACACAGGCATTCAAAGAACAGCTTCCAGATGTACCATTGCCGACAGAGCCTGTTGTCACCCGCTGGGGCACGTGGCTGATAGCACCAGAATACTATAGTACGCATCTCCCAGCTCTCCAGAAGGTGGTTGAAAATATACCGGAGGATGCTGCACACGTAGCAGCAACAATGGAGTTACTCAAAGATTCTTCTTTAAAACGGGACGTATCTTACATAAGGGCCCACTACACATTTATGGCAAGAATAATTTCATAATTACGAGACTCAGTGAGACCTATCTACGACAATATTTCTTTGATTGAACAAGTCAGAATGAAAATTAATGAAGCGCCAGGTGAAGTGGGGGGAAAAGGACGGGCAAAAATGCAAACGGTTTTGCAGAAGAACACTGGCCTGATGGACTCGCATTCGGGAGGACGACGGTTCAATCCCGCCTCCGGACATCCTGATTTAGGTTTTCCGTGATTTCCCTAAATCGTTTCAGGCAAATGCCGGGATGGTTCCTTTGAAAGGGCACGGCCGATTTCCTTCCCAATCCTTCCCTAACCCGAGCTTCTGCTCCGTCTCTAATGACCTCGTTGTCGACGGGACGTTAAACACTAACCACCACCACTGGCCTGAAGGAGTTGTGTGCAGCTGCCGACATACTTAGTGGAAAATCCAGCACTCCTGACTGCAGCATTCCTGTCCAAAATGTGCCGAAAATGAAGTACGCCCCTGTCACATCTGATGATGTAGAACGTTCTTTTTCAGCGTATAAATTGATTCTGACTGACAAGCGCCACAGTTTTTCACTAGAAAACCTAGAAAAGATTTTGGTTATTTATTTTGAAGACAACTATGGTCAGAATATGTGAAACTACGGAGGTATTAATTAAACCATTGCCACATCTTCTTTACGGAGATCTTTATCTTACAGGAACTCAAAAATATTTGAAGTTATGTTCAGCATTAATGTTATATATTGCTGTGCTCTGTAACTGTGTAAATATTCATTCTCCTTGTTTTAATGACTAATATGATGTTCATACTGTCAATACTGTGTATTTTAATTTATTTTCTCTGCATCATTTTTATTAGAGCCTATTTTAGGTTTTATATGGCCTAAATGAACTACTGAAGGAGCCTATTTTAGGTGCCTAAAACACACTTATTTATGACCTAAAAATCCGTGGTCTACTGATCATGTATTGCCTTCACACTGCAACTGGACAGCTGAAGATAGTGATGCTACGGATTTACCGACACTCAGTTCAACGCATTAAGCATTCTAATATCACCTTCACATTATATACATTTACTAACATTTCCTGACATAAATAAACCATCACAATTTCAAAAGAATAGAAATTTATTCTACTCATTCATCATATTCTGTACATCCCACCAAGAAGGTGAACAAGAATACAAATTTCTTCTACTCTGCCGCCACGGAGGTGAACCTACAGGGAGCAAGCGAAGGTAAACATTAACAAAAGACAACCAAACTTTGCTTAAGCTGTACACTATATTAACAAGAAACTATCACAATACTGCTTAATGCTAGTTCTTTTTATGCCAGTTAAATGCGTTCTAGTGAATTACAAAGAAAGCTGCTGCTACTTCAGTTATATTAGGTACCTGCAGGATGTCTTATAAGAAACTTGATATTTACTTCATTAATCAAGTATTTTTTCAAAGAAAACAGTAACCTACATATGTAATTACATAGGACAGTTTACAACACACTACCTGCCATCCATTTAAAGAAGGAATCAAACCCTTGCACTAAGATAATCAGTGGAAGCAGTCACTACTGATGTATTTTTTAAATTTTCCTTTGAATTTGCTGAGATAAATAATTTCTTGTTGTATGTTAGACGGGAGTTTCTCAAATATCTTCATACCATAATACATAACTTTGTTAAATCCTAGTTAAGGGTGCAAAGTTTACACAAAAGTTATATTTCTGTCTTGTATTGATAGTGCAGATCAAATTTCAGCATGAACTGATTTTTTCACAACCACACTACACCTTGATTAAAGTAACTGTGATTGTTGCAGTGACTAAGAGAGAGCCAACTGCTGTTCTTTCTTGACACCTGTGTGCCCACTATAATGACTGATTTTTAGCCAACACACAGCTTTCTCAGCTGCAGTACGATGCACAGGAAGGCGAGAGCCAACTGTTGCTCTATCCACCATCCCCACTGATGTACTTCCCACTGCTGCTGACAATGACGACAATAAAAGTAATCTGAATGTATGTTTTGCTCTATTTGCATTGCATGTGCAGCTCTTCCTCATTCTACGTGGAATGATGTATATAATGAATGACCCTGCACCACCATAGCTGTCTGCCAGCCATGATGTTATTGTAATCAAAGTTTAGAAGAAAACATAACAATTGTTTATCACTAAGTCTGCCAAAGCTTCATAAAAGCGTTCAACAATAACCACAAAAGTTTTCTTATATAATTCACTAATATAATATCAGAGGGGCCGACAGAAGTGCACGATCCCACACGTCAGCTTTGGCCCGTGACGTACGGGCGTTGTTGTGTGTGACGTCATGACAGGGCGGAGTTTGCCTTGTGAGTGTGGCGTGTTTGTAGATGTCGTCGTGTTGTGGTTTGTTGTGATCTCTGGTGCTATGTTCAGGGTTTTCGTTTGTGTGGTGTAATGGGCTCAGTTTGCTTTTGCTCATTATCCAGAATTGTTCGAGTGTCGGCTGTGTTTGTAGTGGAATTCATTTCAGTGAGTTAACGATTTTGTGTGAAGGTTAATTTAGTGTTGTTCGCTGTAGATCGTGTGGTAATTTTATTAAAGTTAATCGGTTGTTGTTTTTTTTCAGGAGTGGATATGACGGATAAAAGTAACACTGCGCAGGTCAAGGGAAGTGTTCGATCCCAATATGTGGCTGTGTATGTTGATATTGGTATCGGGAGATGTTTTTGTGCTATATAGGCCAAGGGAAGTGTTTGATCCTAATTTATGGGACGGTAGCTGCTGTTGAGCTATATAGGTCAAGGGAAGTGTCCTATTCCAGATGATATTGTGTTTAGTGGTATTTGGGGAGTTTTGTGATGCCGGTTTTTCTCGTCGTTTTGTGTGGTTTTGTACGGGAATAGGTGTCTAAATTTGTTTATATTTAGTTTTCCCCCACCCAAAAACACCCGATTTTCCGCGCTTGTCCCGTTAGTGACATAGGCTTTTTTGTGGAAACTTTGTGTGTTTGTTTTTCGATGCATTTTCGTCCTCATAATGTGTACGTACCGACTTTATATGCGCCATATTGGAATCGTGGTTTATGGTCGTTTCCGCCATATTTGTGACGTCATGGGTCAAAGCAGACGGGCGGTATCGGACGCTTCCGTATTTCCTCTGAGAGGTGCTAAACAAAATTTTGAAACTTTCCTGAAATTACTGTCAGCCACCATTTGTATTTTTTTTCAATTTTTATTTACCAAACCAGTTTTGAATCACTATCAGCAGATGGTACACATTTATTGCTTGTTTGCAGCTTTGTTGAAGTTGTGCAGCTGCGGCCAGGCGAGAACTGTATATACTTCTAACCACATTTGGTGCGTGTATGTTTCATTCTCTTGCCATAACTACATGAGCCACAAGAATGCTGCAAATATTTAATAAATATGTACCATCTGATGATAAATAGCTTGTTAATTTAAAACCAGTCATGGTAAATAGAAACTGAAGAACAAAATCAAAGGCAACTGGCTGCTGTAAACCTTTACAAAAATTTAAATTTGAACTGAAATTGCTTCTTCTAGCAACTTCTGCTTTAAAGAGGGATATTTAACAAAACCCTTGTGGTATAAACAGACTACAATGATTACTTGTGCTATTTAGAAGTAGATGTAAACATTCTGTAACAGTAACATGAGCAGCGACAGAGGCCAATATGTTCATTATCATTACTTTTCAGCCAATAAGTTATCTGGTAATCTGTAAATAGCCAGTATGTAGACATAAACAAAGACACAGAGTGTAAATCCAAAGTAATCTACGCCATTTTGATAGAAACAGACCAATGATCTTTGGAACACAGCATTATTTTTAACTAATCAAAATACACACAAACTATATCTGAAAAACAAAATCAGTTTGTATAACGTGATCTACTTCTCAATTATAAAAGGTAGATTGGTATAAAGTCATGACTCCGCCTGCCTGTTTTGACCAGTATTGCCCTCAACAAGGTGTACGCTATTTCAAACAAATACAATATGGTAACCACGACATCACTCATTACACCTGCAAACAAACATAAAGAGCATGTGAAATATTTAACTCCAGCAATAGAATGAAACTAATACAACAACCAAATGAAGAGGGCAAACTAAATACACGACAGTAAGAGTAATGACATCACTGTAAAACAAATATTCATCCAAAAATCAAGCACACAAAAATGTCATAACATAAAAAAATTACAAAAATGAAAACTATTGGTGTTGTAAATTTCATGTGACCCATACATCTCAAATGAAGACCTCAACACCAGTAACCCATACAGAACTCGAAAACTCAACACAATTTTCACTCGAGCTACACAGCTCCAACAAAGCCCTCAATACCAGGAACCGACATCTCTAAAACATTGTGTTGCAAATTTCACTTCACCTGCAAACCTCAAGCAAAGCCCCAGATACAAAACTTGCACGTACTCTATCTAAACCAAAGTTCTCAGTACAACAAACCAAACCATGTTCACATGACTAAAGTCAGAAATGTATCCTAAACTACCATGGTACATCAGTACCCATGATACCTACTAATAACATTCCAACAATTACTGAAGACTAACATGGTAATCCCGAAAATTCATGAAAACTTTCACCACTACCAATTTTAATATACGCAAACAGCTTCACCCATTGCAACAAGCAATGAGCTACTCTTAAATATCTGTATTTTCTTCATAGCAGAAGAAAAAAGAAAAATATTAAGTCTCCTCCCACAAAAATGAATCTATAAGTCAAAATATGCAAAGTCAAAGTAACTCACCAGAAAGCCAGCACAAATTCTTTCAATACCAACATGAAACATTCAATTCATGTCTAACTACAAACATCGACTCTCACCATGACATTACGGGTCAAAGCAGCTGGGTGTAGCATCAGCACCTGATCTTGTGCGAATGCAATGACTGACAACTGGCAAGAAAACAGGACTAAATTATCAAAAAAGAAACTTAATTACTGTTGGAACATTTGTCCTGAGTTTGGATCTTTTAGGTACAACCCAAAAAGGCCAGTACTGCCTGCTTTGCACTCAGGAGATCTTTCTCACTGTACTGACCCACAAACAGAATACTTTTATTCAATCTGCTCTACAGCATTTTCTTTCTAAGCAGCGCAGCTAAGATCTAAAAATTGTCCATTCTAACATTGAAATTCTAATACTTACATCCTAAAGCATTTACTCTGTAATGATCCTTATGACCAATAATGAAGAGTGAATTCACTATACACTGATTTGATTTTAGAATTATCTGAATGTGAGGCGGGGCATTCACATGAACCCTTACCTGCTCTATCAGCATATTTAGCAAATGCGAATTTCCCTCACTATCTCCAGTTTTGTTGCATTTCTCTTCCTGTTTTTAGCGAGTTCCATCGCTATATATTTCAGTGACTAAAAATAAAGTCCAACAACTCCATTAATTAACATCTCAACAGGTTTCAAGGAGAGTTACCTTTGAAGAAGCCTTTCAACAGCCACTACAACAGTAGTAAGTTGCGTACAACATAGCTATGAAACTAAATCTGCCGTTTATAACGTTCATGAGTACAACACTATACGTGCAGCTTTAGTACATATGTCACAGTATTAAATAAATCCAATACATTTATATTCTATGGGAAAATACGATACTCTAGCCACAATTATTTTAACTGACCAACCTGTTTGCATCCCAGAATCCGAATGTACATTACATTTCCTGTTTTCTCTCCAACAATTTTATGTTCCGCTTTTCGTCTCTTAGAACTCACAATACCACAAAGCCCATTACTAACTAGAATCTACTTGCCTTGATTTCCAAAGCTGAGCGCCGGCGACGAAAGAAAAGCCTACTGTCATTTCAATACTTGAGTGAGGGAATGCGAAAGTACGTATGGTATTTCATACAAAAAAACTAAACTATCATGCAACCATTAAATTGATGAAAGTTACAGATTGGGCAGAGAAGTAGGATAAACACGAAAATAAAAGTAAGGTGGGTGCTTTACGGTAAACTCGAAATAGGTTTAAAACTAAGTTTCCGACTTCTTTGAAAGTCGAAGTTTGGAAATACTACCAGTCTACCAGATTTTACCTTAGCTTGAGGAGTTGCTTGTTGGGAATTACTGGGGGAGACGGGGATGTATACAAATACGTCAGACCCCATAACGCACTAGCAGACCTAATTGCAGTTGTAAAGAGAAATGTTGGAAGTAGGAGATACATTTAACATATAGGAAAGCAGTGTAAAGATACCGATACAGAAATTAAACTTATTATGTAGGGACGGAATATACAATCCGAACATTTCAAAAATTATTCTTTGTGGTATAGTATATGTTGCAAAAGATACAACGCGAAAGTTGCCATATGTAAATAATACCTTACCAAGAAATTTTGTGGATATGAAATATATTCTTCAGAGACAAACCAAGGGCGAAGGTGGTTATTGCTATTTTACTAGCAGTATAGAAATAAAATACTTGATACAACTTCGGAAATGTTTGTTACTCTTAATATTTTCGTGCTGAACTTGTAAAGTAAAATAAGCAGCGCTTCAATACTGCAGTGTTGCTCGGCGCTGCCAACAGATGTCAATGCGAGACGCCACCTGAGAAAATATGGCGATCATTTTAGCCCCGCCTGCAATTAGAGACCGGTGACTGGCCGAAAACGAGTCGCATTGGAGCAACTACACCTAGAAACAAAGCTTGCGCACACAATTCTGTGGGAGCTGTGACGTTAGCGTTCTGCGGTTGAGCAGTGCTATCTGTGGTTGAAGCGGTGTTTGGAAGCGTGGTCACGGCGTGGGTTTGTTTTCGTAGCAGTGTCTGAAAGCATGGCTTTGTTTTCGTAACATTTGTGGCGGAAATCTTGTTCTCACTGTTATATACGATTCGGATTGTCATTGAGCATTTGCTCAAAATGCCACGCAAGTGCTGTATGCCCTATTGTAGGGCAAACTACGACAACCGTTTAAAAGTTAGCGTCGTTTCATTCCCGTCTGATGAAGCCTTAAGTTTGAAATGGATCGCTGCAGTTAATAGGAAAGACTGGGAACCCAGTAAACAGTTCGTTGTAAGTATCTGTAATTTCACTTTATTTCTATATTCTTACTCTTTTTAATACTGGTATGTTACAGAACTGAAAATTCAAATCAATAGCCTATCTATAACGAAGCATTATACTTTTAAGCTCACTTTATGCAGGACTCAGTTAGATTTCATTTGTCAGTTTACATTCTGTCTTTACGTTAACAGTAAATTATATGCTTCTTTTCAGATATGTGAACTGCATATCACTGCAGACGACATTGAGAAAATTACCAGTGCTTACGACCCAAAACTGGCAAACTCTTTACAGCACCTTTGGACTGTTCACGTTCAAAGAAACGTTCGTGAAAATTTATCGTAAACGATACTTGTAATCAGTTTACAGATTAATGTGCAGGCTCCTTAATTTTCTTACGATATTGTTAAATATCTAAGATAATGAAAAATTGCTATACGAATCCCATGTTTATCTCTCTCTATTTGCAGATGCTGTACCATCAAAGTTGCCAGGATGGCGCCGCACGGTAAAACGTAACTGATGACGTCTCCGATAAATGTGACTATAAAAGTGTTAACAATTGTAAGATATGCGACAAAAAAGTGATGAAAGGTATTCGGTGTAAAGGCTGCCACTGCTGGTTCCACGAGAAGTGCGCTAAATTAAGCATAAAATTTGTAAATGAGGACCACATGTGGACTTGTTCCACGCGTGTCAGTGATGCTGTGTAAAACAAATTTAGAATCGCCATCATGGAAAAAGACGAAAAAATCAGAGTACTTCAAAGTGATTTACTTACTCTAAACAACAAATACGCTACTCTGAAGAATAAATGTACATGTGGTACACAGGTACATCTTCAATACAAGGAACCAAGTGTAAACAAACCAGACTCCTTCTCGGTAAGAGAAGACGATTTCTCGTCTAAGGAGGATTATGGACACAAAGAAACAACGAAAGTAGTCTTCTCAGCGTCGTGTAGAAACGATTCTACGAAGAAGACACAAGAGAAGAAGACGGTGAAAATATTCGGCGACAGTCACGGTCGCAACATTCGGGAACTCTTGACAAACAGTGTAAATAACGGTGTTCAAATCTCAGGTATTATAAAGCCTGGTGCCAGTTTTGACAATGTGGTTAAAAGTGTTAACGAAGTTTGCTCAAAACCCACAAAACAGACAGTGTGGTGATAATAGGAGGTGCATACAACGTTTACAGAAATGAAGCCACGGTCTTTGTTAAGAAGCTGATGAAAGTGCTGCGGTTCCTGCATTTTACAAACGTAATTGTAACAACACTCCCACAAAGGTATGATCTTCAGGACTGGTCGTGTGTTAACAAAGAAATTCGACCAACGAATTATAAGTCAAAAAGTTTTTGTGCCAAATTTGTAAACGTAAAGCTCATGGATATTGATACTTACGAAAGAAACTGTTTTACACACCATGGAATGCATCAAGACAAACATGGTAGGGAAAGATTAGTTGCGAATATTAACGATGTACTTGAACTGATATCTCATGATAACGAAAACAGACCTGTTATTGCAATGGAAGCTCCTTCACCAGGGAAACTAATACGGCGGACCAATTCCTATGGAATTAGGTCCGAAAGAACTAACAAAGCGAGGGACCGTAAATTCGCAGTAAAAACTCACATCGGTGTAAGCTTTGCCGACAGTTTAATAGATACCATAAATTCTTTAGTCAGTAAAAATAGATTCATAATGCACTTAAACATAGGTCTTGTGTCAGGAGAAATGATGAACAAACTATATGACTTATAAATACTCTTAGGGCAAATTGACTCTGTAAAAGTCATATGTTTGAATGAACATTGGCTTAAATGGGACAATGTCAAGCTACTAAATTCACTCTCAGGATACAAGTTAGCATCGAGTTTTTGTAGAAAAAAGGGATATGGGGGATCATGTAAATTAGTTGAACAGACACACAACTTCGTAGCCAAAACGACATTCGATTGTTTAAATGAGGAACAGGTATTTGAAAGCTGTTGCATTGAGAGGTCTGAATACGGTTTACTAATCATAAGCATATATCCTGTCCCGGAATATTGGGCTACCAGGGCATTTCTAGAGAAATTTGAATCTCTGCTAAGTAGGTTGCCGGTAGGGAAACCATATAAAAAGATTGTAATTTGTTCTGATTTTAATATAGATATAACAGACGAAAACAGATTTGTTACCACCCTGAAGAATTAACACTAAATTTGACTGAGTACACCATGGTAACAGCCACTTCTACCACAAGCATTGATAATATAGCGAGCAGCAAAAATTATGGGAATACACAAAACCATGTATTAGACTTAGGAATATCTGATCACTCAGCACTTTTTATGTCATTGCCATACATAGACAAAACATATAGGCCCACAGTGAAATTGGTCAGAAATTTCAGCCAGCCAAATATAAACACATTTATCTTGAAATTAAAGGAAACCCATTGGACCTTCAGCAATAATTACAACACTTTCATATTTGAATTCAGGAACATTTTCAATGAATGCTTTCCCCTCATATCAACAAATGATAAATACAAAAAAGTAAGACATGGATTACAGAAGGTATCAGGATCCTTAGCATTAGAAAGAGGGAAACGCATAAGGAAGTGAAAACCAACCGTGATGCTGAATTTATTAGGTACAAAATCAAATACAAAAAAATATTTGATTGGGTAGTTAAACAAGCAAAACGATTGGCAAACAATATATATCTATCTAATGCCTCAAATAAATCAAAGGCAGTATGACAGGTTGTCAAGAAAGAAACAGGTACTGAAGAAACAAAACATTTTAATTACAAACTAGAAATTGGTGGGAATACTGTTTCTAACACTCGGCACATATGTGAAGAATTTAATAAGTACTTCATAACCACAAACAAAATTCATAACTTTATACTTCCACAAATAAGACCTGATGCAGTACTGCAGGCATCAAGAGAGTTCAAATTTACTGCAGTATCATGTCATGAAGCAGCTAACATCATACAATCCCTAAAAAATCTTAAATCTGTGGGCTGGGATGAAATTTCAACAAATATAAAGGCAGGAAGTGACAGCATTGCACCTCAACTCTGTAAAATATTAAACCAATCATTTGATGAGGGCTGCTTTACAGACAGACTGAAATATGCTGAAGTCTGTCCAGTCTACAAAAAGGGAAAACAAGATGATTTAGTAAATTTCCTCCCAGTGTCTATACGCCCAGTTTTCTCTAAAATAGTTGAATGAATAGTATGTAACCAATTAGAAAAGTACAATAAGGAAGGTAATATTATTCTCAATAACCAATATGGGTTTCAGAAGGGACGAAACACTTAACAAGCTGTAAATGAACTAATCTCCATAGTAAGTAAATGCATTGACAACAAATAAAGTGTATCTGGTATTTTTGGTGACCTCTCAAATGCGTTTGACACAGTAAACCATAAGCTACTGCTCCAAAAATTGGGTACCTATGGCTTCCATGGAAAATCTATGACATGGTTTTCATCTTATCTCAACACCAGATACCAAAGGATGGTGATACATCAAAAGGGAGAGAAAACGTGCTCTAGCTGGAAAGAAATTCAAGCAGGCGTGCCTCAGGGCTCGATATCAGGACCACTTCTGTTCTTATATCACATAAATGACATGCCTAGCAAAGTAAATACAGATACAATACTTTACGCAGATGACTCAAGTGCTGTAGTCTGTTGCAAAAACACCGACGAATTAGTAAGGACCACAAAACAAACTCTACAAGAACTTCAACAATGGATAAAAGATAATGCTATGAAATTAAATCTTGAAAAAACCCAAATCATACACTTTAGGACCAAACAAACTACTGAATATATGTCACAAATAGAATATTCAGGTAAAGAACTGACCACAGTTGATTCTGTAAAATTTCTTGGGATAACTTCAAAAAAAACTTGCAATGGACCGACCATGTGGACAGTTTACTGAAGAGATTAAATAGTTTAGTTTATGCAATGAGGGTACTACACGAAGTAATGGATTTAACAGTGAAGAAAACTGTACCCACTCGTATTTCATAACACTTATAAGATATGGAATAATATTTCGGGGTGTTGAAAAGAGAAACCTCCTCCGAATCTTCAAACTACAAAAAAAAAAAAAAAAAAAATAATCAGAGCAATGACAGGAACCAATAGTAGACATTCATGCAAACCACTATTCAAAAGCGTGGACTTCATGACAATCCCTTCCATCTTCATATATGAAATACTTCTCTTTGAACAGAAAAACTCACATCTGTTTGAAGGAAATACATTCACACATGCCTATGAAACTAGACATAAATTGAAATACATGCTACCTTGTCATGGACTCGCAGTATATGAAAACACTCCATATTACATGGCTCTGAAGATCAGAAATAAGATAAGGTCAATATTTGGTGAATGCACATTGGGGACCATTGGCACATACCTAAAAAGCAAATGTTATTACAGTCTAGAAGAATTTCTAAATGAATAAAAAGCAATATTTAGAAGAATTTATAAATAGGAATAGGGAGTAAAGATGCAAGTACAAATGGTATACTTTTGAAGCCATTTAGATACAAAGTATACATGTTCACTTTATATTCATGTGTATATATAGAATTATATGGCGGTTTCTATCCCATTCAGTACATCCATACTTCATATAGGTGTGTGAAGGCTATAGTAATGATTCAATGAGTTACGAAAAGATTTAAAATATAATGTTGTATTTTTATTATAATAAGCAATGTATGTATGACGTATTTCCTGTAGTATATAAAATACTGTAACAACTTAGGTTAAAGACTGACGAGTCACCAATGTTCTCAATCGAATGATTGTATAAAAACATGTTATGTGACAATAAAGTATTTTATCTTATCAAGATGCTCTACATATTTATCTTCAAAACAAGCACCAGCTCCAGAAGATCCAGAGAGTCGCGAACATTTGGAGAACCAAGCACTTGAGAAAGTCATTGAGCAGTGTGTGGAATCACACAAAAAATGATGGAGAAGATTTCTTTTGCTACTTTAGAAGATTTTAAATCAAAATTATCTGATTGTGAATAGCACAGTGACAGGGTTACGGTAACCAAATCAAATAATTTCTGTCTTGTGTTAAAGGATGCTCCTTATCTAAGTGTTGTGTGTCATGTCGTTATAAATAGTGATTTAGTGTTAAGTGCAATTTGTGAAAGAAGCTGAGCTAAAGTGTGCTGGTAAGATTAAATTACCAAATCAAGTAAGTGATACTGGTACATTTAGAAATATTTTGAAAGAGTTGTATGTGATGTTTCATATAAATGATGCTCCATTTGAGGCACATTTGCCTTGCATTGAAGACATTTTGGACAACCTGTTAGAAAAAAAATTACCAGAAAGTGAGTATAAAATTAAACATTAGGACTTGAATATACCGTCTATCATTGAAGTGCTCTGAGCTATGTCAAATACAATTTTTGTGTGTGGCATACACAAACAGCATTTATTTGCTAAAACACTGATCAACGGACACAAACGTTGAATATTATGTTACCGGAGCACAAAACTACGAAAGGCGACTTGGAAATGGAGGGGACAAAATACTCTCCACTGAAAATGCTTCAAAAGAGAGAAAAGCGTCTGGTCTAAATAAATCGCTTATTACAGTTGCAGAAGAGGAATATATTCAAATACCATTGGTAAAACTGCGACTGTGGAACAAAAACAAGAAAGATAGCATGAGTACCATTGTGTATGTGCCATACCTTTCATCGATTGAAGTGCTTTAAAATAAAGCCAAACGTGCCCGATGTAAATAAAACTTTTATTACAGTCGCGAAACACGGAATATTTCTCAATATTACATGCGGCACCTATGTGGTACTTCAATCAAATGAGATATAGTTATACAGTAAATTTTATATGAAATTTAGGTATCTTGTCCACATTTCATTCTCAACATTGTGGCAACTAAAATCGACCATACGGAAAGTATACTCTATGGACTTTTACCTCTGCAAACTCTTCAAAATTTAGTGCAATGGTTTACTATATTTAATGCTGCATAATAACTGGGTTGAACATCGAAACAAAATTAATTCATTTATGGGGTGAAGGTATCAGTCAAGAAGATGTGTAAAAATCTAATTTTTGGGCCAAATAGTTTTTGTGAAATCGAATGGTAAGAGTATGAAAGCAGTCGGAACACCATGTGTCAGCACAGGCGAGCAGTGCAGTGATGGCAAAATTGCGCACAGCGTGGAATGCGGGGAGCATGTGTCTGCAGCAGCGAAAGGGTTAATGAAGAGACGAAGCACTAGAAATTTCAAAAAATTGCATTCAAACGAATATAATTCGTGAAGTAAGACACTTCGACATTGTTTTTAAATAAAGAAAATGTTAAGCACCGCACAAGGCTTGACCTCTTCACCTTTCACTTACGAACTCAACGCCATAACTGTTACGCTAACGCAGCTCGTCCTACAATGTAAACCCATGACGAGTCTAAGACGTCACGCAAAATACAGATAAACACTGTTGGTCTAACTATGAATTACTCACGTTTCGTCGAAGTACAATAGGAAATAAACAATTACCACTGTTCTTCATTGCGAAAAAGCGGTTCGTGAGATTGATACAAACACCTTTCCTTGCTATCGCCTGAATTAGGAGGCTTACTGCTTGTTTGGTTTAATTAATTAATAGAATATGATGCAACTGGTATACAGAATACTTTTTCCAAACTTTCTATAAAAGAAAGTCTGCTATCAAGACATTCATTTTGTTCAATTACTTTGTTTATGACCGAACGTTTCTAGAACTGAAGACACTCGTCCATGCTCTACACTGCAGTCGAGCTGTGGCAACGTCGTTCTCTGTTCATTGGCTGACTGTGTTTTGTGACGTCAGATGCGCAGAAGGAAATTAAACTCGGCCGCCAACATAAATGACGCGCGCTTTAGTAATTTTTCCATTCCAAGTCCCAGTACTTTGTCAAAACTTTACAGTAAACTTCCAACTAACCCAATCATTGAGCAGCAGAGTGAGCAGTTTCTCAAATACATATCAAAAAAAGTTGGTGCTTTATCTGTGAATGATAAAACTGTCCTGTTGATGGATGACATTTATTTAAAGTCACAACTTGACTATAAAGGTGGCAATGTTGTAGGTGGTGCTTTTAACGCAGGTGTTGTTTTGTGTGTAACTAGAGCTTATGTTTTTATGATCCAGAGTATGGATTCAGTGTACAGAGATGTGATACATATTCTCCCAGTTCACACAATTCAATTAAACCAAAATCAGTGGGATTTCAGGTAATAGGAGTAGCTGACAATAATGCTAGTAATAAGAAAGCTATTTCATACTTCCCCCCCCCCCCCCCCCTCCCTCCTAGTGTACAGATAAAAAATGTTAATCCTGAGCAGACTTCTGCAGAATGCCCACTTTACTATTTTGTGAATACTGTACACATTTTAAAATGTAAACGGAACAGCTGGGGTAACGAAAAGGGCCAAATTATGTGCTTTCCTTCTTTTAGTGATAGCTTGAAGGGAGGTCTTGCTTCTGTTACAGCACTGAAGGAACTACATTTACTAGAAAAAGGTGAACTGTTGCAGTATGGCAGCACTTTAACACTTAAGTCACTATATCCAGATTCTTTTGAACGGCAAAATGTGAAATTAGCATTGCGTATTTTTAATAACATGACTGTTGTTGCAATGCAAGAAAGAAATTGAAAACTGGGAGAGTACTGCCATATTTGTAAAAATAATAAGTCAGTGGTTTGATATTAAATGTTGAAACGCTGCTGAAGGGTAAAAGGCTAAGAAATGTTTACCAAGAACAGGTTACTCTCAGTTCAAAACATATTCATGACTTTTTGAGAAACTTTCTCTCGTGGTTGTGTTCATGGGAAGATTGCAATGGAGGAAAGAAATTGACCAGAGAAACACACTTTGCTCTCAAACATACTATTTTAGTGAATACTGGCTGCGTGAGAAGAAGAGAACATATTTGCTCTGAGGGAAAATACAGACACAGTTTGAAGGACAGGTTTGGGAAATACCGCCAACTTAATGGGGGAAGTTACCATGTATCGCAAAGGCAGGTATTTGAAACTGAAAGAAAATTAAGGGCCCAGAATATGTTTTCTCTTGTATTAAAGTACAAAGTGTTTGGTGATGTTGTTGTAAGACCTAATGATGTTGACAACCCAGAGCTATTAAATGTAGTAGTTGATGATAGTGATGTTGATGAAATAGAGGAAAACACTTGGCCATTACTCCATAATATTGCTCACACCAAGTGCATCTAAAATAAATTGTCCATATTGTGAAGAAATTGTAACATCTGAAGAAACAAGACAAGAAGACGATTTGATAATGGCAAATGATAGAGGAGGGTTAACATACCCTAGTAGTGATGTAGTACTTAACACTACAAAAAAATCTTAAAGAAAAGGAAAAATTTGTTCCTGCAACAAGTAAATCAAAGAAATGTGCTTGTGAAAGAAGCAGCCATTAATTTGCCAAAAGACTTACTTCTTGGTTTCCATTGTTTAAAAGGGTCACACTCTTGAATCTATCATACATCGTATATTGACTTGCAGTGGAAATACTTTACTAAACAACTTTGTAAAACGCATAAATGATGTGTGCGTGACAAAAGATGTAAGTATTTATAAAAGAATGAAAAAGTCTTGACATCTGACTCCTTGTCACAAAAAATTGTGAAGTAAATGTTTTCTGGAAATTTACTTATTAAAGTGTAGCTTGTTAAGTATCACATGTTCCATTTTCCTAAGTTATTAAATGAAAAAACTTTTAATAAATGGTTTACATTATTTGCGGTGAATTTTTAAGGTCCTAGTGTAATTTTATTAACAATCAAGGAAAATCATTATTACTTATGTAGTCTAAACGATGATGTGGAAGATTACCTAATTATAAAATCGAATCTGCAGCAAGGCAATGCTGTAAGTGCTTAAAATTTTACGTCGCATAAAAAGTAGGTATTGGTGACTGAAAAAATAGGATAAATGGTTTATATTACCTGTAGACGAATTTTGAAGGTAGTAGTGTCTTTTTTTTTGTATTCAAGGAAAATCATTATTCCTTAGGTAGTCGAAATTGTAAGATCTAATGAGCAGCAAGGTGACGCTATAATTGCTTAAAATTCTTAAAAGTAGGTAGTGGTGACTACCTGCTTTGAAGATACAGGATTTTTCACTCTGTCGTGTTACGCCACAATTCATCATTTACGAGCTAGGTGATACAGTATGCAGTACTCTCTTAGTTGTAGGTTTCATTGTTTTCGTTACTTCTACCATTAGTTAAATAGCAATGTCTCCTGTAGAATGACCACCTCACTCAAACCTTCTAGACCCTTGCATTCCCTTGTGCTACTTCAGTGCTAGTTTCTAAACTCAGTCGCAGAGCTGTGATGTCACAGCAGGCGTTGTGAGGCTTTGTTTCTTGGTGGTGTTGATTGGAGAAGTACGATTAGGTTTGTTGAAACAGTCGCGGCGGTCTCACACGCATGCGTTTTGCGAACAGAAAACGTACCGCCGCCATATGTTTTAAATTTTGCCTGTGTACTTTCTGTATGTCTTCATTAGCGTCATCAACCCCATATTTTCTCTGTTTTAACTTCTGCAACTTTTCCGCCATTTTGCCGTTTTTAACATAGTCACCGTATTATTGCATTTTTATACCGTTTGTTTTCTTCCCATAATTTTTTTTTGGTTAACACATCTATCGACAGGGGGGATTGATATTCAGTAAGGGGAAAAAAATTAACATCTCGAGGGTTGGATTCCCTCGCTTCCAAATCGGAGGATTATGTCACCCGGGCTACTCTCGAGGTGCCTTGGCCGTCTGTCTGCCGGGCGCCGCAGCTGCCGCTTGGTGCTCCCCACCACCATCACCACCGCCCTGTCCTCGTCACAGCCACCCTCCATGTTTGTTCTATTTTCCCATTTCAGCGACTCCCGTTGCCAGTGGACAACGCATTCCATCATGGACACCTCCACTAGCACCATCATTTACACCTCTACTTCTCCTGCATCCACCATTACCTCATGGAGTGCTTCCTCTCGGCTCAGCCCCTCTACTCCACCTCCACTCCTCACAGTCTCCTCCCCTTCTAACTCCTTTCCGTCCCTGTATCTCCATCTGTACGTTGCTCCTGCTCTGGCCCCTGTTCTTGGTCTGCCCCTACCCCCTCCCACTGCCATCACCAACCGAGAACACTTCCCCCTCCCCACCCACCCTGCTACAGCCTATCCTGCTTCCCCCAGCAGACTCACTGCCCGTCACACCAGAGTTGCCACCACAGAGTCCCCCACCTCCATTCCCAGTGCCGCTGCCTCACGAGAGCAGCTTGCTTTCCGCCATCTCCTAATCAATCCAATCCCTCACCCCTCCTCATGGATGTCTTTAGTGAGTCTGGATCCACCACAGATCACCTCCTCACTCAGGGAGCCTTGACGTTTAACTGCTACCATTGTGTTGACCCATCCCATTCTCCCCCTCAATCCTACTGCTTGCAGCGATGTCTCCTGTAGAATGACCACCTCACTCAAAAATGCTAGACCCCCCACCTGTGCCCATTGTAAAGCCTCCCACTACTTTAAACAATGTCCTAACCTTGGCACTCCTCCTTCCTGCAACACCTGCTACGAATTCCACCTTACCTACTCCTCCAAATACAAAGCCAAACCCCCTCCCACCAATCCTGAGCTCACTGTCCCTGTTCACCACACTGACCAGCCCATCCACCCCATCAATTCCCTCCACCCTCCCCTTACAGCTGAAGACATCTGGTTCCTGACCATTGTTCTGCAGAATATCCACCCACTGCAACATCCGCACACCCTCCAGCAGATCTCCCTTGCTGCTGCTCCGTCTTCCATTTCAATATCTACGCCACTTACTCTCACAACCAGGCCCACTTTATCTTCATATGCCTAGACACTTGTTTAAGCTCCTCTCTGCTCTTCCCCTCCCACTCTGCTGAGCTACTGACAGACAAAACAACGAAACTATCGTCTGAAGAACACGTGTCTGATTTCTGCCAACCACATACAGGCCCATTCTGAGTGCTGCGCAGATTGTCAAAAGACTACGTGACAGATTGGAACGGAAAGCTGGGTTTTTCTTAGTACGAAAACACACAGCAATCACAGACAATTCTAGCAACTTAATCCATGGCAGCAAATTGATAAATGTATGTACAGTGTTGCTGGGAGTGGAATGACAAATCGACATGTTTGGGCTGAGCGCCCTTTATTTGACAAAATAATACTAATCTGGAATCTAGTTTTCTAATTTTTATGATGGTTTATATGTACTGAGGCGCCAAAGAAACTGATATAGGCATTCAGAGCCATAGATACCGTGCACCACATCAACCAGCTCTGTGCTGCATTGTGCAGCTACCTACTGCCAGGTACTCCGTATCAATGACATCATGAGAGAGCAGAATGGGACGCTCTGCGGAATTCACGGACTTTGAACATGGTCAAGCGATTGGGTGTCACCCATGTCATATGTCTGTATGCGAAATTTGCACACTCCTAAACATACCTAGGTGCACTGTTTCCGATGTGATAGTGAAGTGGAAACGGGAAGTAACATATACAGCACAAAAGTGTACAGACTGACCTCGTCTGTTGGCTCGCAGAGACCTCCGTCAATTGGAGAGGATCCTTATGTGTATTAGGCAGACATCTATCCAGACCATCACACAGGAATTCAAAACTGCATGAGGATCCACTGCAAGTACTATGAGAGTCAGGCAGCAAGTAAGAAAACTTGGATTTCATGGTCGAACAGCTGTTCATAAGCCATACATCACGCCGGTAAATGCCAAACGACGCCCCGCTCGGTCTAAGGAAACATTGGACGATTGAACAGTGGAAAAACGTTATGTGGTGTGACGAATCACGGTACACAGTGTGGCAATCCGATGGACAGGGTGCAGGTATGGCGAATGTCCAGTGAACATCATCTGCCAGCGTGTGTGGTGCCAACAGTAAACTTTGGAGGAGGTGGTGTTATGGAGTGGTCGTGTTTTTCATGGAGGAGTCTTGCACCTCTTGTTGTTTTGTGTTGCACTATCACAGCACTACATTGATGTTTTAACTATCTTCTTGCTCCCACTGTTGAAGATCAATTTGGGGGTGGCGATTGCACCTTTCAACACGATCGAGCACCTATTCGTAATGCACGGCCTGTGGTGGAGTGGTTACACGACAGTAACATCCCTGTAAAGGACTGGCCTGCAGAGAGTCCTACCCTGAAACCTACAGAACACCTTTGGGATATTTTGGAATGCAAACTTCGTGCCAGGCCTCACCGACTGACATCAATACCTCTCCTCAGTGCAGCACACCGTGAAGAATGGGCTGTCATTCCCGAAGAAACCTTCCAGCACCTGATTGAACATGTGCCTGCAATAGTGGAAGCTGTGATCAAGGCTAAAGGTGGGCCAACACTGTACTGAAGTCCACCATTACCGATGGAGGGAGCCACGAACTTGTAAGTTATTTTCAGCCGGGTTTCCAGATACTTTGATCACATAGTGTATTTTTCGTAGGGGGCAAACTGCTGTTAATTTTCAAGCTTTTACCTGAATATACTCTGCGCAGCCTTTTGCAAGTGAGAAGATATCGTGAAGTACGATTGGGAAAGGCTGTAAATTAACCATCTATGTCCCTTTATTGAGTCTAGATGTGTGAGAACTGGTTGAACAGAGAGTGTCAAATACGCCGACAGAAGAAAAAATCATACCTACAAATAATAATTACTGTGGAGTAATGAAATTTCTTGGCTAAACTTGCTGTGGTAACGTAATTCAGTGATTAACACTGATTAATACTGCATGATCATAGGCTAATTTAAGTGCAAGACAAGCCGTTGCAAATATGAAGGGATAGTACACTAATAACCTGTGTAAGTTCCAAAATGTTGACTGAAACGAGGAAACCATGAAAACGTGCATGCATTGTGTTGTGCAGGACTCGGGTGTCAGTTTGTGGGGCGGGGGGGGGGGGGGGGGGGGGGTCAGGGATTTTCTCTGCCTTGTGATGACTGGGTGTTGTGTGCTATCCTTAGGTTAGTTAGGTTTAAGTAGTTCTAAGTTCTAGGGGACTGATGACCATAGATGTTAAGTCCCATAGTGCTCAGAGCCATTTGAGCCATTTAGTTTGTGGGGTGGAGTTCCGTGTCTGTTGCACTTGGTCGGTCAATAACGGTATGGTTAATGCTGGCTGTGGATAGCACTGGATCTGTCGTCCGATATTGTCTCATACGTGCTCGATCAGAGACACAGATCGGTGATGGAGCACGCTAAAGCAACGTGTCGATTCTCTGAAGAGCGTACTGAGCTACAATAGCTGTATGCGGTCGAGTGTTATCCTGTTGTAAAACACCCACTGGAATGTTGTTCATGAATGGCACCACAACAGATCGAATCACCGGACGACTGACATACAAATTTGCGGCCGGAATGCGTGGGATAACCACGAGAGTGCTCCTGCTGAGATACGAAATCTCACTCCAGACAATAGCTCCAAGTATAGGTGTATTGTGCCTACCACACAGACAGGTTGGTTGCAGGTCTTCAGCTGGCCGAGTCCTAAACAACACACGGCCATCACTGGCACCGACCGACACAAGAAGCTCTCATGAGGAAACACAGCAGACTGCACCCTGCCGTCCCATGAGCTCTCGCTTGACACTAATTAAGTCGCAAATGGCGATGGTTTGGGTTCAGTGGAGTGCACATTGCAAGGCACCTGGCTCGGAGCTGTTCTTGAGGCAACTGGTTTCTAACAGTTCGCTGTGTCACTACAGTGCCAACTGCTGCTTGGACTCCTGGGACAGAGGCAATAAGTTGCGCCATAACCATACGCCAAACACGATGGTCGTCCTTCTTGAAAGTGCCAATGTGCCTCTCCAGAGCTCATTTTTCTTGTGACTGTACATTTTCGTGACCACTGCTGACAGCAATAATGTACAGTGAGTACTTCCCAGCTTAGTCTTTTTGCAGTATCACAGATGGAACATCTAGCTTCGGGTAGCCCTATCATACAGCCTCATTGAAACTCAGTGAGACATTCATAATGGCATCTTTGTCTCCTTAAAGGAATTGTTGCTGGCCGCTGTGGCCGAGCGGTTCCAGGCGCTGCAGTCCGGAACCGCGCTGCTGCTATAGTCGCAGGTTCGAATCCTGCCTCGGGAATGGATGTGTGTGATGTCCTTAGGTTAGTTAGGTTTAAGTAGTTCTGAGTCTAGGGGACTGGTGACCTCAGATGTTAAGGCCCTAGTGCTTACAGGCATTTGAACAATTTTTTAACGGCGTTCATGACTAACATCAATTCAGCACAACCAATAGCAGAGGTAACTGAAGCTACTAGCACCACCCATATGCGACTGTGACGCAATCTGAATCCTTAAGACGTAGAAACACACCTGACGTCTTTCGTTTATGATGCATAACACCTTCTTGGTGTTGGTATTTTCTTTCCTGTCTGCGTATTGGTGATCCTTCTACTTCACTATATATCTGCTTTCCATATACAGAAACATACGAGCTAACATGCACCAAATGCAAACTCGTAGCTACTCCAAGTTTTCAATGTAAATTTTTGGAAATTCTTGCAGTAGGTTAGTTAATTCTGAACTAGCAGAATAACTACGACCATAAGTGAAATCAACAATTATACTCTGCAAACGACCGTGAGATGCATGGCAGGGGTATGTCCCATTGTACCTGTTATTAGGGCTTTTTCCTGCTCGATTCGCACATGGGGTGCAGGAAGCAAGATTGTTTGAATGTGTGCAGCAATTATTCTAATCTTATCCTCACTATGCCCCAGTGAGCAATACGTAGCGAGCTGTATTATTTCCCTACAGTAATCATTTAAAGCCGGTCTCCCATCTCAACATCCTAGTTTCAACCTCACCATGTCGTGGCAGCATCGTATCTTGTTCAGTAACATCCATTCTCTAGCTACCAACAATCATCTCCTCATGCACACGCTTCTCACTCCAGACAATAGCTCCAAGCATATGTCTATTGCGCCAACCACACAGACAGGTTGGTTGCAGGTCTCCAGCTGGCCGAGTCCTAAACAACACACGGCCATCACTGGCACTGACCGACACAAGAAGCTCTCATGAGGAAACCTACTCAATAAAACTTTTCTCCAGCTCCCGCATATCATAAGTACTTCGCCCTACCTCATTCACTTGTCTGATAATCCCTTCCTGATTGCACGTGGCAGAGTTGCCATCAGCCACCTACGCCAGGTCCCTGTTTGGCTCCAAACCCTCCTTCGTGACCCCACTGAACATCTTATCCTCAGCCTCTTCTTCCCTGGCCTCACCATAACCTGTGCCACCATCTACATCAGTGCCACTGGCCTCATCCCATTTAACATCCTTTCCCACATTGACTGCACCTTCTCCTCCTATATGATTGATGCCAACCTAAACATCCACAGTCGTACCACCACCGAGCTAGGATGGTGCCATTAGTTCCTCGCCTCACTGCAAGGTGATTTCCAATACCAATACCAACGTAGTCCTGGCCTCCTCCAGCTTCCTTGGACTCATTACAGCGGACGTTCTCGACCCTACTGGTAGCGTCCATCTCCCTGTCCTCCTTACCGTGACAGATGGATGAAACCCACACCTCACTCCATGCACCGACCCTCCCCAAAAGTTCGTCCATGACTACTCCCATGCTAACTAGAATGCCTACCAAGTGACCCTAGATACTCGGTTTGATGACCACCCTCTGGCCTTCCAGCGTCCTGATGATGTCACCCCTGCCACCTGCTTTCTCCACCAAACCCTGTCTGAGGCTGTTGAGGCTCATTTCC
The DNA here is from genome assembly GCF_023897955.1 of Schistocerca gregaria. Classification (NCBI taxonomy): domain Eukaryota; kingdom Metazoa; phylum Arthropoda; class Insecta; order Orthoptera; family Acrididae; genus Schistocerca; species Schistocerca gregaria. Next base: position 58,012,787 of record NC_064930.1, on the reverse strand, counting down.
CCACTACCGTCATTCACCTGCACTGCCCCACTCAACCCCCAGCCGGCCATCCTTCTCTTTCATGAATCGTGCCATCTCTACCAATGCCTTTCTCCACACATAGGACTGTGACACACTCCATCGCCACCGTCAACTCCACAGAGGGATCTGAAATTTGCTTGCTGCCAAAAATGCTGGGACTGGCCCCAGCACCCACCTAAGTGATACTCTCCTTGTCTTCTCATCCATGTACTGGTCAGCCTTCCATCGCCTTACTGGATCTAATCCCTCCCCGCATTATCCCCTCCTCCATGATGATCAACCTTTTCCTGACAACCACAGTAAGGCCAATCATTTTGCTTCCTACCTGTCCAATATCCTTACCATTCCTGATGATCCCATGTTTGATTGCTCCCTCTTCCCAGATGTCCGTGGTTGTACTCACACCTCTGGTCCCCCGCATGCCCTTAGCTTCCAGTACTTGGACCACATCCCACACACACCTCTTAACATTCCCATCCCCACACAAGACACCATAGCCACACTTCACACTAAATGTTACACCATTCCTGGTCATGACCCTGTCACCTACCACTATCTCTGTGAGGCACCCGTATCTTTCCTCACCATCCTGGCTGTGCTCTATAATGTGGTCCTCACGACCGGCTACTACTGTGACCTGTGGAAAACCTCGCAGATCCTGATGTTCCTCAATCTTACCAAACCACCGACTGATGGCTCCTCCTACCATCCCCTCACTCTTCAGCAATGTCTTGGAGTCCATCTTCACCTGAAGAATTCACCAGCACTTCCACCTGCACTGTCTCCTTCCCTCTATCCAATGTGGCTTCCAACCCTCCTTCTCTGTTGATGACCTCCTCCTCCATCTCACCCATCTCCTCTCTGGCCAACTAAATTCCCATCACTCCACCATCTTCATGCCCCTTGACCTCAAACGTGTGTTCAACCGTGTCTGGCACTCACACCTCCTCTCCAGCCAACTAAATTCCCATCGCTCCAGCATCTTCATGTCCCTTGACCTAAAACTTGTGTACTACCGTGTCTGGCATTCCGGGCTCCTTTTCAAATTCCAAACCTTTGCCCTTCCCATCAGTTATGCCTGTCTGGTCGCCTCCTTCCTCACCCATCACCCTCCTAAGTTACCATCCACAATACTGACTCCTATATCTTCTACCCCTTCGCCAGTGTGACCCAGGACTCCATCATCTCCCCTCTTCTTTACCTCCTCTATAAGGTGAACACGCCATCACCCAAACCCAACCAACTACTCCAATTTGCTGATGAGACTGCCTTCCTTGCCCTCGGCCTCAATGCTCCCAATGCCTTCTTCAATCTCACCTTCACCAATTCACTGCTTGATACAACCAGTGGTTGCTCATGATCAATCCTTTCAAAACCTAGGCAATCATGGTAGGGAACACCATCCCTATCTTCCTTCTCCTAGATTTTTTACCTAACCACATATTGCCACCTCATCAACTTCACCCCCCCACTCTCAAGTACCTTGGTGTCACCCTTAACTGCCACCTTTCTTGGACCCCCATCTCTGGGTGGCCCAAGCTGAGGCCTGTACCTGCCTCTGTCTCCTTAAACTCTTCTCTGGCCAAACATGGGGTTTCGACTTCTCCACTCTCTTCCACACTTATCAATGCCTCATCTGCCCTATCCTCTGCTATGCCTATCCCACCTGGGTTTCCGCCCCTCCCACATACTATAAATCCATCCAAATCCTTGAATGCCATGTGCTCTGGCATGCCTATTGCATCCGCCTCCCATCCTCTATGACTTGATTCCCTTCCCGCACCTTCTCCTTTTCCTCAAACAAATTCTTTACACCTACTGCACACTCGATCCTTCACACCCACTTGTCTCTAGCATCTGCGCCCATCCTGGCCCACTGCCACGCCTGTATTCTTGCGTCCCGCCTGCTCTCCATCTTCACACTCTCCATACTCTCGCCCAAGGTGATTTCTGCCGACTCCCCCTCCCTGTAATGTCCTTGTTCCCCCATATACCCCTCCTACCAACTCTAACTCCCTCTCCCTCTCCCCTTTCTTCCTCCTGGTCTCCCTCTCTTCTCCCCACCTTCCTTTCTCCCCTCTCCCTTGTCTCCCTATTCCTCCACTTCTCCTCCCCGGGCTTCCAACACCTACCCTCTCCCTTCACCCCACCCTTCTTTCTCCCACTGGCTCTTTCCCCTTCTCCTTCCCTCATGCCTTTTCCTTACACTCAGTAGCAGCCCCCCCCCCCTCTCTTCTTCAGTGTGTTGGTTACCTTTTCACTGATGATCGTCACCACAGTGGTTCAGTGCACCACTGTTTCTTAAACAGTGTTTTTCGGTGTCCTTCTACGTTTGTGTCTCCAACTGATTGTCTACATTTCTTTTAACTGTTGACCTCATTTGTGTATACCAAGCCTACAGTCGAACGACTTCATTTCTATCGTGTTACGTATTGTCACCATGTTGTTCCCTACATATATTTTCTATTGTTTTCTATTGTATCTAATGTTGTACCATTTGGCTGAAGAGCCACATATGTAGGCCGCTGCAGACGCACCTCGTGTGAGGAATGAAATAAGAATAAAGGAACAAAAAAGGAAAAAAGTTATTGATTGGTAATGAAAGTTTTGGATATGACCTCATCCTCTTCTCCCACCTCCTCCTACTCCTCCAACATTTACACATCCTATAAACTGTCCACAGGCTTGTTCCTTCTCACCCTCTGGTTTCCTCCATCCTCTGCACCCCTCGCTCATTGCCGCGACTTTATGGCTATATCCCTCCCTCTCTTAACCACCACATCCTCCTTCATCAGGGCAATTCCTAGCATCTCCCCCTCCCAGATATTGAACTTTGCTGTTATATCTACGCTTCCTGCCAATTGTAACACCCATGTCCTCCCTCACTCCCTTCTCTGCTCTCTTTTCCCCTTCCTCCCTTCTTCTTCTCTCCTTCCTCATATGTATGCCCCTGGCAGATGCTCTCTGTCATTGTCATCAGTGTACTACATCAGTGTTGTGTTTGCTGCTGTTCTCCTGTAGGTCAAGAGCTGTGATTTTGATTGTGTGCTGGACTTGCACATAGTGTTATTGTCAGTGATTGTTATGTGCTACGCTGTCCATCGATACATTTATGATGCAGCGTGTTGTTTTGTTTTCTGTGCGCTAATTTGTTATGGTTTTTATCTCCATTTTTCAGTCGCCCCCCTTTCGTCTGTTCTCTTCCATGATGTTCCCCCTTATTATATGTATGTACGCCATATTCTCTCCTTTATGTTATTTTAAATGTCTTCTGTTGTATGATTAATGTCTTTCGGCTGAAGAGCGGCGCAAACGCTGCTGCCCGCCCACCCCAGATGGGGCATTGAAATACAATAAAGAAAAAAAATAGTTTTGGACGGCTCAGTTTGTAATTTTGTGGTCTGGGCCTATTGGTGCAGAGAAGAACTTGGTACGCATGAGCAAATAGAAACTGGTGAATCGCCACTGGAAGAAACGCAGTTCACGAATTCACAGGTTGCATCCTTCAACACTGTAATAACGCTATTATGAGATCCGTTACATTAAATATTACACTTTAATTAATTGCAAGTAGCAACTAACAGGTGCTGGCAGCTATGTGTGCTACCCGGTGCTTCTTCCCAGGTGACCTGTCTCAGTCCAACAGAAACACCATGTTGCCGCCCATAAAATGTGCAAACTGATCGTTTCATCGCTGAGTCTTTCAAGTCGTTACTCGTTTTTCAAAGGATTGATAAGTAAATGTAAAGCAAACTGAAAGCCGGTAATGAAAAGTCTATTGTCCCTTTGTCAAATCCGGCATGTTGTTGATAAAGATTCGGTTAAGTGTTTTAGGGTTGATAATAGGGAAACGAAAACAGTGGGATGTACAGGTATACTAGTTAAAAGCTGACATCGGTATTCTTTAAGTGCGGTACCTCGAGACACACACAAACAGCTTACCTTACATCATAGTCTTGAAAAAAATGTCCATAAGTTACGTAGTCAACAATTCTTCCATCCATGACCAATATACAGGGTGTTACAAAAAGGTCCGGCCAAACTTTCAGGAAACATTCCTCACACACAAATAAAGAAAAGATGTTATGTGGACATGTGTCCGGAAACGCTTAATTTCCATGTTAGAGCTCATTTTATTACTTCTCTTCAAATCAAAGAGTATCCCGTATGAAATCATGATAACGTGCTCCATTGAGCGTGGGTGGAAGAACATGGGGCCCAATCAAGACATCACCAACAATGCCTGCCCAAACGTTCACAGAAAATCTGCTTTGATGACGTGATTGCACAATTGCGTGCCGATTCTCGTCAGCCCATACATGTTGATTGTGAAAATTTACAATTTGATCACGTTGGAATGAAGCCTTATCCGTAAAGAGAACATTTGCACTGAAATGAGGATTGACATGTTGTTGGATGAGCCATTCGGAGAAGTGTACCTGTGGAGGCCAATCAGCTGCTGATAGTGCCTGCACACGCTGTACACGGTACGGAAACAACTGGTTCTCCCGTAGCACTCTCCATACAGTGACGTGGTCAACGTTACCTTGTACAGCAGCAACTTCTCTGGCGCTGACATTAGGGTTATCGTCAGCTGGACGAAGAATTGCATCGTCATTCTAGGTCTTCCCCAGTCGCGAGTCATAGGCTGGAATGTTCCGTGCTCCCTAAGACGCCGATCAATTCCTTCGAACGTCTTCCTGTCGGAACACCTTCGCTCTGGAAATCTGTCTCGATACAAACGTACCGCGCCACGGTTATTGCCCAGTGCTAATCAAATGGGAATCTGCCAACTCCGCATTTGCAAACATTGCACTGACTGCAAAACCACGTTCGTGATGAACACTAACCTGTTGATGCTACGTACTGATGTGCTCGATGCTAGTACTGTAGAGCAATGAGTCTCATGTCAACATTACCTTCCTTCAATTGGGCCAACTGGCGGTGAATGGAGGAAGTACAGTACATACTGACGAAACTAAAATGAGCTCTAACATGGAAATTAAGCGTTTCCGAACACATGTCCACATAACATGTTTTATTTATTTGTGTGTGAGGAATGTTTCCTGAAAGTTTGGCCGTACCTTTTTGTAACACCCTGTATGTGAGAGTAATACACATCAAAATTCTCGTCGGAAACTTGTCCATTATTTAATATACATTTTGTAAATTTTCTTTGCACTTTTACTTCTTATGATGGAAAATGTGTTGTGTATAATTAAATATGTCATGAACGTTAACATAAGGTTAACTATAGGTCCATATGTTACCACCACATTTATTAAGCATTCGTAAACTCACCGAATTATCACCTTTCACCCTAGTCCATACCTTAAGATACGTTACTGATCAGTATGTCGTCACAACCAAGATTATAAGGGGGTGGGGTGAGGGGAGGGTGTCTGATATCAGTCTCCCCAACGGTTGTACAGCGCTAAGTAGCTTCGTCTACGCACTTGACAGTGGTTCGGAAAATAAGCACATCTGTGTCTACGTGAATACTCTGCAGTTCACATTTATGAGCGTGGCGGAGGATTGATCGAACCACTTTCACACTATTTGTCTACCGTTCCATTCCCGAAAAGCTCGCGGGAAAAACGAACACTTAAATCTATGTGTGCGAGCATTGGTTTATCTTATTTTACTAAGATGATAATTACCTGCTAACAAAATAATTTCCGGTTCAGAGGAGAAAGGTGGCGTTTGGATTTCAATGAAAACATCTCGTCGGAAAGGAAAACCACTTGCTTTTAATAACTGTCACCTCATCTCGCGTATCATACCGATGACACTTTGTCCCTCATTCCGCGATAATAGAATAGGAGCTACCCGTCTTTGAACTTGTTCGATGTCCTCTGTCAAACCTATCTCGTAAGTATCCCAAATAGCACAGCAATATAACCAGAGGAGAACCAACAAGCGTAATGTAGTCTATACACGTTGTAAAACTATGGAAAGTGTATCACATCGTTTCCTTGTTTTAGGACCCAGGAATCTGGCTAAAACCTCAGAGATGGAATTTTGAATGACTATAAAAAGTTTAGTGAACAAAATTATATTTCTGAAGATCGTATCCTCGCAGAAATTTGCCACATGAGAAGATTTCTGCAATCTGGCTAAGTTCAGACAGAAGAATCCATTCTTGGACGTCTTTAAGGTTCTTATAGTTCGTTTTTGAATACGGATTTTTCCCATCCTCATTTTGGTACTAAAGTTTTTTTCTGAACTTGGTGTGTTTCAGTAGTGTCACATCAAAGGAGTTATTTAAAATTCGAACTAATCAATATTATCTTTGGTCTACCATGAGTCAAGCACGACAAAAGTCATTCACATATCCAGATGCTGATAGTATCGCGTACACACGGCATAAAAGGGCAGTGCGTGGGCAGAGCTGTCATTTGTAAACACGTGATTCATGTGAAAAGGTTTCCGACATGATTATGGCCGCGCGACCAGTAGTAACAGGCTTTGAACGCTGAACGGTTGTTGGAGCTAGACGCATGGGGCATTCCAGTTCGGAAATGGTTAGGGAATCCAGTGTTCTGACTTCCGCAATTTCAAGATTGTGCCGAGAATACCGAGTTTCAGGCGTTCTCCTCATCACTCACAATGCAGTGGCCGACGGCCTTCACTTAACGACCGGGAGCAGCGGCGTTTGTGTAGAGCTGTCAGTGCTAACAGACAAGCAACACTGCGTGAAATAACGACTGAAATCAACGTGGGACATACGACGAACGGATCGGTTACGACAGTGCCGCGAAATCGCGTATCTATGGCTATGGCAACAGAAGACCAAGAAGAGTACATTTCCTAACAGGATGTCTCTCCTCCAGCACCTCTCCTGGGCTCGTGACCACATCGGTTGGCCCATACACTGGTCAGATGAATCCAGATTTCAGTAGGTAAGAGCTGGTGGTAAGGTTCGAGTGTGGTGCAGACCCCACGAAGCCATGGACTCAAGTTGTCAACACGGCTCTGTACAAGGTGATGATGCCTCCTTAATGGCATGGGCTGTGTCGATATGGAATGGACTGTATCCTCTGGTTCAACTGAACCGATCATTAACTGGAATTGGCTATGTCCGGCTACTTGGAGACCGTTTGCCGTCATCCGTGGACTTTGTTACTACCAAAAATATCACTGGGCCAGAACTGTTCGAGATTGGTTTGAAGAACATTCTGAACTATGCCAGCAAATGATTTGGTCACCAAGACCACCGGACGTTATTCCCACCGAACATCTATGGCACATAATTCGGAGGTCAGTTCGTGTGCAAAATCTTACTCCAGCAACACTTTCACTATTACGGATGGCTGTAGAGGCAGCAGGGCTCAGTATTTCTGCAGGGGACTTCCTGAGTCCATCTCTCGTCGTGTTGTTGCACAACGTCCTGTAATCGGAGATCCGATACGACATTATGGGGTATCCCATGACTTTTGTCACCATAGTGTAGTATGACAATTTTGTCGATCGAAAATAGTGGTGCTAAAGATATCGATTCTGATGGAGCAATAAAAAATTTGCGACATAAGTTACAAAAACTCTAAATTACATATTAAACTTACCCACCAATAAGAAGATCACTTCTTATTCGTACTGATTCATTAATAACTAATTAAAACTATGTTGTTTACAAGAATGAGTTTTACATATTTCTATTCATTCATAAAAACTGTTTACAAAATCACTATATTTTCTTTACTTAAACACTTGTTCCGAAAAATTTGTCCCTACCTCTCCCAGAAGTACTTGTTTAGTTTTTTGGGGGTTGGCGAAGGGGGGGGGGGGGCGAGAGGACAGATTGTGTCTGACAAGTTAAAACACCGTGCTAGCTGCCGAGCTCCGTAACTACGCCATTGCCTCAAGCATGAAATATAGTTTCTTAACACCATCTCCCAGCTTCATCTCAAGCTGATCAGGTGTAAACGTATGCTACGATATGAAACTACGTATTAAAATATAATGTGATTTAGAATTTAAAACCCTTACACAACTCTATTACGAATAACATAACCTTCACAAGACAGCAGTATTAATCGGAGACAGGAGGAAGAAAAAAAATTTTTTTTTTGCACTCAGTGTGGATTAGTTTTGTGAAATTTACATCTGAAATCCATCACGTTGCTAGATCCACTACAAAAGAACACTTGCTTCTCCTCCCAAATAATTTTACATACCATTTCTATGTTAAGTAATCCACTATGAGGGAAATATATATTTACTTCATGTAGTCTAGCAGACTCGTTTGAAAAATGTATCTTTCGTTCCAATTCGATGTAGCCATATTTTCCATAATTCCGAATTTGTATCACTTTTTTGTAATTAAGAGAAACGTACTACTGCTCTCTGCCCTCGAATAGCATTTTGCTGTAGAACACTGTCTCGTTATTCACCACAGAACAGTTGACACTTTTTTGTTTGCTCTTAATTTACTGTACACTCTGAGACAAAAACAACGACATACCACGAAGGAATTAGCATGGGACGGAAATCGGTGGATGTGATGTACATATAGCAGACAAACAAATGATTACAATTTCAGGAAAAGTAGATGATTTATTCAAGAGAAAGAGCTCTGTAAACTGATCAAGCCAATGATTCGACGGTCCACCTCTGCCCCTTATGCAAGCAGTTATTCGCCTTGTCATTGGTTGATTGAGTTGTTGGATGTCTTACTGAAGGATAACTTGCCAAATTCTGTGCAACTGGCGTGCTAGATCATCAATACACCATACCGACAGAAGGGGCTTGCTAATAATGCTCGAAACGTTGACAGAGCTCTGGCGATCTTGCTGGTCAAGGTGGGGCATGGCAAGCAGTAGAAACTCTCGTCGTTTACCGTCAGGCGTTATCCTGCTGAAAAGTATGACCAGGCCATGGTGGGGCAACAAAACGGGGCATAGAATATCGTCGACTTACCGCTGCGCTGTAAGTGTTCCACAGAAGTCAACTAAAGAGGTCTTTCTGGGAAATGTAGTAGCACCCCAGACAGTAACACCTGATTGTCCTCCCGTATGGCGGGACTGTCTGTTTGATATCCCACCACTGTCTGCAGCATCTCCAGACAAGTGTTCGTTGGTATTCGGGGCTCATTTCGAAGTGGGACTCATCACTGAAGTCAATTCTACTCGACTCAATGAGATTGCAGGCCGAATGTGCCCGACACCACTGAATACGAGCTTGATGCTGTACAGGGGCGACGTGAACACAGGCCCTTTCTGTGAGCCGCCTGTTAATGGTCCCTGCAGTAAATGAAGTCAGCTCGACAATAATGATGTATCCGGCGCTCTGAGTGTCTCTCTGATGACTGCTCCGACCTCACGTTCTGTCATCTCCCGAGGTCAAGCACTTCCTTCTTGATGCTATGTTTGGCCACTGTTTACACATTCCTGCTAACATCGGAAAATAGTGGCATCACTCCCCCTCAGATGCCGAGCGACTCGTCTATTACTCCAACTGCCTTCTTTCAGCCCAACAAGTCTCCCAAATGATGACACCTGCAGGTAGTGTCCACGTACCTGTCTGCCACGCATAGTTGCTGTCCAGAAGAGTACACAGAATGAAATTCGTAAAGACTGTATTTTTTCCTGTCGACATGTCCCTCGTTTACTAACTTTGCCAGTTCGGCGTTGACATTGCTCTGCAGCGTCACACATTCAATTATCGGCCACCAAAGTTTACAATTTCGCATTTTCTGTCGATATCTGCATTCATTTCAATTTTTGACCAATCTGCACAAGTTGTTTGTGGTGCACCTTTTTCTTCTTTTTCCCCTGTCACAGTGTAAAATGTATCTGCATGTTTCACACCACTCTATATAATAAAGTAACTACTAATTAGATTAATTCTCCCATTTACACAAATGAAGTGCTTGGGCAGCCTTTTACCAACTGCCCAATTTTTTTAAATAATGATATGGAAATGAAGAAATAGACAGGATTTCGTCGTTCTTCTGACTTGGTAAGTAACAAAATTCCTAAGTTGAAGATAAATAGCGGACTGAATTGAACCATCATGAGAAAAAAGTCTTCCGCGACGGCACTTACATGTAAAACATTCTCGGTTTTCTTGCCGCATCAATTCGGGATAAAATCGCGACATTTCGACGCTAGCCCCCATCGTCATCGTCAGGGTGACATATTAATTTAAGCATATATATATATATATATATATATATATATATATATATATATATATATATATATATATAATGTTTGATTTTTTTCTATTTTTAATCCATGTGCTTGTTTCTCCTGTGCTGCCCACGTCTACAACTAGTCTCGCACCTATATCACCCACATCAACAGGCTATAGCATTGTACGGAATTATTCTATAGCGTGTGCTTTCACGCTGTGTCGGTTATGCGTTAAGTGGCGCAATGGAGAGTACTTGCGCGGATTCCATGGTCATGATATGCAGCATGTTGCCAAATGTTTTCCGATGACTGTCATCCCGCGCCAACCGAAAATATTCCCCTTCAACGTAGGACAGACATTCGAAGGATGTAGCATCGCTGTTCTCAACAATGCAGGTGGCTGTGTGTCCGAACATCCACAGTGCCACATTTTTTTTTCATAACTGGCTATCACATGCGGTCACGTCGCATCCCTTCACGAACGTTCAGATAGCGTGCTGAAAAGTTACGTTATAAATGTATGAAGAAGTAGCCCTAGTTTTAATTATCGCCTGAAAATATCGTAAATAATTTTGCATATAAAAATAAATTTGTATATAATTGAAAGGAACGATGTACTAATGAGATGATGTATTTCTAGTTATTTATGGATTATTTTGTAAAAGAAATATCTTTGAGTTAAAATGTTGAAACAAAATGTAGTAGGTAAGCTCGTTTGTCTAACGATATAAAAGAAAGCGGAAGGCGACTTGTTTTCCCTCTCTCCCTTTTGTCCTGCGGTACTGACATAAGCTGTGTAGTGTCCCATGTCTACTTTTGTGAAATAATTATGTCAATTTCATCTTAAGTAGCCGTGTTTCATTTGAAGATCCCTTTCTTTGCTGTTCACGATACACATGAGTTTAGTATGGATTTCTTAGTGCAGTTTCGGGCTGTATCAGAGAGAAGTTGTTTACGGGATTGTTTGGGGGGTCATGGCCGAATACTGTTAGCGGCCATTCGCAGTTTACTCAATCACATTTTAATTCCTACGTGCCTGAGATTATTTTTATCTATGTTTTTTCTCTCAAAACCGGGTCAATGTTATAACGCGAACCGTGTGGTATTCAGATCGGTCGGTCGTTTGCCTCCAAAGAATTCCGTCTATCAATGCACTCGCCGGTCTGATATGTTGACGATGCTGGAAGACAGCACAGCGTAATTATAATCTGTTCATAATAAGAGTAAAACTGATGTAACCTTTACGCCATGTAATCTTGCACGTTTGCTTGAATCTAATTGGAGCTTGTTTCACGTCGAGCGGAAACCAATCTGAGACCAGTACAGTCCAGCACGATCGTAAGGATACGTTATGTGCTGTGTTACACAGCACACAGAGTGAGCGACAATGCGGTACAACAGCTATACCGGAGCATCAAACTTGGGCAGCACTGGCCAGCCAGCGGACCAACTTAGCTGCAATGGTGTGAACAGTTGCAGTTCAGATGTAAAAAGAGACGAGGAAAGAAGGAAGATAGCTTCGAATGTCATTTAATTTTTAAAGGGAATGAAACTATATTTGGTCGTGGCCGAGCGGTTCTAGGCTCTACAGTATGGAACCACGCCACCGCTACGGTCGCAGGTTCGAATCCTGCCTCGGGCATGTACGTGTGTGATGTCCTTAGGTTAGTTAGGTTTAAGTAGTTGTAAGTTCTAGGGGACTGAGGACGTCAGGTGTTAAGTCCCATAGTGCTCAGAGCCATTGGAACCACTTTTTAAACTATATTTGGACAAACTCCACCACTACCGCGCACTTCTTCAGTGACCAGACGGAAAGCATGAGATGCAATCGTTGTCACCTGACATGGTGTTCTAATTACAAACGAGAGTGGTGAAAATTTCCAACTTAAACATAGCGAGCTGTGTGCAATGTAAAAGCATACTGCAGGGATTTATTTATTACATGTATTTATTACAGTCAGTCATCTGGCGATCTTTTAACTCCTGCATTATCGGAGTTCGAGAAATACATTTCAGTTTTGGAAGTGTCAGCTGCTACGTTGATAACGACCCTATCGACATCAGAATACACGAAGCCAACCAGCCGCCCCATTTCCTCTTCTCCTTTTTTGACGAGCCGTTCTCTATCCCGCCAGCGTTCGGCGTGACGTGTCAAAAAGCTGCGTGCGTTTGTACCAGTAGTCTACGTCTGACAGTTGGCAAGTCTTGTTATTTCTTGGGCCAGATCCCTTAATTTGGCAGCACATTAGTTCTGTTGAGTTCGTATTGTAATGGTACAGTTGCAAATGTAAAAATTCTGAATTTGTATGCCATGCTTGATGCTGTGAAAAGAATTGTTTTTCATGTTTCTACGAGGCTTATCTACATCCGTGGTATAAAACGATGAAGATGGTTCAAATAAAAAGTGTTTGGTTTTTCATTTTTGTCTTAAAAATTATATTGTTATGTTTTCTTAATTTAAGCAACTTTTGTTAACTGTCATTCATAAAATATCGATAATTCAGGACTTATATATCATATGAAACTGGAATTTTGCATGCGATATGTAATTAGAAACAATAATTTGTACATTATTCATAAAAAGTTATGATGAATTCTACAATTACGATAACCGCGCGACTGCTACGGTCGCAGTTTCGAATCCTGCGTTGGGCATGGATGTTTGTGATGTCCTTAGGTTGGTTAGGTGTAAGTAGTTCTAACTTCTAGGGGACTGATGACCACAGATGTTAAGTCCCATAGTGCTCAGAGCCATTTGAACCATTTTGAACAATTACTATATGTAGCTATTTCAAATTGAATGAGAAAAAAAATGACTATGGGGAAATTGTAACCAGGCAACCGCCGCCCACAGCAGGCTACCGATTCAGCGAAACCTGCAGTTTAGATGCGTGACTGCACTGTGTCAATACAGTCCGTCAGAAAAGTTCAAAGCCGATTACCTCTGTAAATTTATGAAAAACATTAAGAACAATCTATTTTTCGGCCCTTTTTGTTATCCTGTTTTGTTGCGGAACAGACTGCAGCCTCAGCTATTTTCATTCCGCGTATTAACAGCGCGACAATCAGAGTTCAACAATAAAGAGGCTGTGACTGTAGAGCATTTTTTAAATTAAATTAAAATACGTAGCGAAAGCGTTATTAAGAAAAAGGTTGGTGGCTCTTAATAGATTTGAACATCATAAAGTTTTATTTAATGTAGGACTTACTTCCAAGAACGTAATAACACCAGTGTACCTCTGCTAGTGCTTCTGACCTATCATCGCGATTGTGTTTTTTTACTCCATAACGCCATGTCTACCGCTAGCGTCTGTCACTTCGATTTCTTTCTTTTTTTTTTACTTTATTGTACTTCGATTCCCCCCTAAGGGGGCGGGCTGGCAGCAGCTTAGTACGCTGCTCTGCAGCCTACAGACTTTTTAAGACGTAAGAATAAGTTAAGAAACAATAAAAGCAGGGGATAAAACAGGGACTTAAATTGTAAAACGGCGGAAAATTGTGGAAAGCTAAAACATAAAGCAAACGGTTGGCAAAGCTAATAAAATACACAGAAAGCAGACAGGTAACATAGTAGACAGACAGTTAAAAATCATGGCGACAGTCTGCTTTCTGTTCGTAAGAGATATAAAAATCACATCCATCTACAGTATGATGTCTGGTCGCAACACTTCGGAAAAGACAAACACTCACTGTAAAAAGTGCACTAAAATGTCAGCACAAAGATGACACACCATAACCAAGGGCAGATGGGAAAGGGTGGGCTGGAAAGATGGGGGGGGGGGGGGGGGTAAAGCAAGGAGGGTGGAGTGGAAAAACGAAACTGTGGAGTCACCAAAGGAGGGAGAGGATTCATAAGGGGGGGGGGGGTGGACAGGGCAAACACGAGAGGGAATGGGAAAAGGCAGAGGAGGGAAATGCTAAAGGACTCAGGGGAGAGAAGGGGAGCAGAGAGATGGTAGGTGGGTAGAAAAGAGGATTGAAGGGGGAAGAGGTAGCCCAGGAAACAGACGGAGGAAAGGAGGGGGATGAGGATCAGAGTTGATAGGAGGGATAAATGGAGGGACAGAGGGCATCATCAGGAGGGCTAGTTGATGGAAGCCACCTTGGAAAAGGAGATGAAGGGTGCAGAGATGGAGGGTAGGGGGACACAACAGTGAAGACATGGCAGGGATAGGAGAGGAGCAACCAGGGGGTGAGAGGGATCGAGTCGGTGGGAGGTGTGGAGTATACGGATACGTTCGAGGAATAGGAGCAGATGGGGGAAAGGAATGAGATCATAGAGGATCGACGTGGGGGATGGGAGGCGTATACGGAAGGGCGAGGCAGAGTGCATGATGCTCAAGGATCTGGAGGTAAAATATAGAATTTGGGGGGAGCAGATATGCAGGCGGGACTAGCATAACAGATGATGGGACGGATTAAGGATTTGTAGGTGTGGAGGATGGTAGAGGGGTGCAACCCCCATGTCCGGCCAGAGGGTAGTTTGAGGAGTGAGTGGCGGTTGTGGGCTTTGGATTGGATGGAGCGGAGTTGAGGAATCCAGGTGAGGTGACGGTCAATGGTGAGGCCAAGGTAGGTGAGGGTGGGGGTAAGGCAAACAGGACGGGCACAGATGGTAAGGAGAAATCCAGGAGCCGAAAGGAGCAAAGGGTACGACCTATGATGATTGCTTGGGTCTCGGAAGGATTGATTTTCAGGAGTCACTAGTAACACCATGTGGCAAAAAGGACAAGGTGATTCTGGAGAAAGCATTGGGACCGTTGGAGGATAGGAGCGAGGGCGCGGCATATTGCAAGAGGTGTACTGGAGGTGGGGTTGGGGCATATCTGCCGTGTACAAGAGGTAGAGGAGAGGGGAGAGGACAGAGCCCTGGGGAACACTGGCAGAGGGGTAGAAGGTGCAGGAATTGGGATTATGGATGCTAACATAGGAGGGACGGCGGGAGAGGAAGGAGGCCATCAGACGGATGTAGTTGACAGGACGGGAGTAGGTATGGAGTTTAAACAGGAGACCGGGATGCCAGACACGGTCATAGGCGTTTTCGAGGTTGATGGAGACAAAAATGGTGGAGTGACATGAGTTAAACTGGAGGGAGAAGAGATGAGTGAGGTGGAGGACTTGGTGCTCGGCGTAGAAGGAAGGTCGAAAGCCACATTGGGTGCCCGGAGGAGGTGATTTTGGTAGAGGTGGTGATGGATGCGCCGGGTAAGGATGGATTCCAAGAGCTTGCTGAACACGGATGTGAGACAGATAGGATGGTTGGAAGAGGCATCAGATGGAGGCTTATTCGGTTTGGAGAACACCAGGATACAGGAGGTTGGCACTTCCAGGTGACAACACCATTTCCTCAAGCAGGTGCATCACAGCGGAAAGTGTTTGTCATGCAATTGCTGGGAACTGCCTTAATACATATGGCGGTAGTCTGTTATCTTTATCTGGCGAACACATTCAGACCCTAATTAAAACATTCAACTCGCTCTTCCTTCTAAACTGGTGTCAAAACGGAAGGGAGAATGAATCGGCACTGCAGCAATTGCAAGAGTGGCTACTGTGCTGCCATCTGTTGATGACGCCAGGAGCGGGGCTGTTCTTCGATACCTGCCTAACGTAAAAGTCGGGTTTACGGCCCCTGTTCGGATATTCGTGGACGATTAGTTTAAGGAAAGATCACCCTATAAAAAAAATATATTTATTCTTCAATGATAATAACGTTAGTGATAATTAGACTGATTGGTTCCTGATGACGGCTTCATACTCGCTTCTACTACTTACGGCAAATGGTATATGTATAAATTCAATCATATGTTGGGATTTAATGTTATTGGTCTTTTTTCAAGCAGTAAATTTTTGAGTGGCCTTGATTGCGATGTTGCGGTCTGGGCCCGTTCGAGACTTGAGAGTATGTAAAGTTAAATGAACAAATTGTGCTGGTTAGTAATGGGTCAAACGGTTATTCTGGAGTAACCATTATCACAGTTCCAGTTAGTCTTTGATAACCGCTATTTTTAACTGCTATTAATAACTGTCAAGTTATTTTTCGCTAGCGAATACCGAATACTCCGACGGGGCTACAGTTAAATAACGACATAGTTGGAATCCATCAGTTTTGTTATCAGTATAATTGCGAGTAGTATGAAATGGCAGGAATGTCGTATGAATCGTGTCATAACCTTAGCTAATTAACTCTGGGTACATTTTAGTTGATGTTAGAACGATTATTAGTGTTTCACATTATATGTGTGTAGGTTATCGGTCTCTATTAGAAGTATTATCTTCGCAGCTGCAACAGACAGAAAGCGGAACTTCGCCACACCACTGTTTAAGTAAAATGTTAACAACGTGCGTTTTTAAGTATGAAGTGATATGTAAACTGAGTACTGTAGGTTAAATTCGAAGCTTAACTTCTTGTGCTGCCTTGTAATACAACAAAAACTATATACGTAATGTGTCAGATTCGTTTACTCCTGTCCTGTACAAGATAGTCCTATTGGGGAAAGTGTGAGTGCGCCAATCCAAGTTTTATGTGAGATTTGGAAACTGCTCGATTTCTCCAGCTACAGCATCTCTACAACATATGAAGACATGCAGATCAGAAAGGTTGGCAGTGTTACATTTCTGGGACTACAACTCGATAATAAATTCAGTTGGGAAGGGCGTACCACAGGATTGATGAGGCGCCTAAGCAAGTCTGTATTTATAGTGAGAATGATGTTAGATGTTGGAGGCATAGATACAGAAAAGCTTATATATTTTCATTCTATTATTTCATAAGGGATCATATTCTGTGGTAACTCATCAAACAGAGCAAAAGTTTTTCGCATGTAAAAGTGTGTGATAAAGATCGTTTGTGGTATAAATTCAAGAACAACATGCAGGAACCTGTTCAAGGAACTTTGTATTCTAACCACTGGTTCCTAATATATTTATTACTTAATGAAATTTATTACAAATATTTCCAACCAATAGCTCAATACATAATATCAGTACTTGAAATAGGAACAGCAATCTACATAAAGACCTAAAATCACTTACCTTGATCCAAAAGGGGTCCAATACTCAGGAACATGAATTTTCAATAAACTCTCAACAAGTCAGCAACCATTAAAAATTTGGTTTTAGATAAACCACTGTTTACAGAGTGTTTGAAAGGGTTTTTGATACATCAATACGCCTGAAATGGCTATTTTAAGTGTTTCTATGACGTCACAACATGCACATGGCAACAAACACGAAGATACATATAAATAATACAATAACATCTTCCACCAAAAATACAATCAAACCAGCGGGACAACTGCAGCAAGTTGGGGGTTTTAGGGAAAGGACAAAGTAGTAAAAAAAATAAAAATAAAAAAAACACCATTATCCAAAAACACAAAATGAAGAACATAAAGAAAAAATTACAGCATTCCGCTATACTAACAAAATCTGCAGTAATCGGACAATTCTCTTTAACAAAATAGGTCAACCATAGGTGACCATACCAAAACACCAATACCCATAACTAAAAGTACGAAAATTGGAATCAGACATTTCCCTTGACCTACATAGGTCAACCTCAGATGACGATACCAAAACATCAACAACTACAATTATAAAAATGGGAATTGGTCATTTCCGGTGACCTATATACGTCCACCACAAGCACTGATTCCAAAAAAACCAACACCTACAACTGCGAAAAATAAAACCAAAACCACAACCCCAGAAATCCACAAATCAAACATCCCTACATAAATTAAAACATATTCAATACTCCATAAATACACAAAACATCACAACTAGAAAAAAATTAATTATCACTAGCAAATCCCGGCACTGCAAACTAGATCAGCCAGCCTCTCTCCTTCCCTCCCGCCCCCCCCCCCACACACACACAAACCAACACATAAACACCATGTCATAATGACATTCACACACCACAACATCTTTACGTCAAAGCAGACAGGTGGAAGCAGACGCTTCCATTGACCTTTCCTTCTACTCTGTAGATCAATATTTTAACAGAGACAGATAGACCTGCTTAAGTAAAAATTCTGCTATATTTCAGTTTTGACAGCACTTGCTCGCAACAGTCAAGATCGGGTATTCTGTGTATGATAGATTTATTAAAAATGCGTAACTGTGTTTTATTCTGACAGTGTATCAATTCTGTAAATATTAGCAGTTACTCACAAGCAGTAAATATCAGCAGATATTCACATATTTTGAAAATATCCAGACAAATTATGAGGATAATAATTATTATATTCTAATCTATTATGTTATACTTTCTGAACCTACCGGTGTGGCTGTGAGGTTCTAGGCACTTCAGTCTGGAACCGCGTGACCGCTACAGCCACAGGCTCAAACCCTGCCTCGGGTATGGATGTGTGTGATGTCCTTAGGTTAGTTAGGTTTACGAAGTTCTAAGTTCTAGGGGACTGATGACCACAGATGTTAAGTACCATAGTGCTCAGAGCCATTTCAACCATTTATACTTTCTGACATGTTATTTGTCGTTCGCGATGGCCAGTGGCTCTTTACGAAGAAGTACGAAAATATTTGTTTGCTCCAATAACTATCCTTTCTGGAAATATCACCGGGGTCCAAGAGTGGAGTCACTGTGTCAGGAACACAGACACACAGTTATTCCATTACCAACTTCCAGGTTACCTTTAGTGGTAGCCTGATGACTGCCAGAGAACGAGAACTGTGACCCAATAAGGATCACCAGAGGAAATTATTTTTTTTCTTTATTGTTATTTCACACCTTACACAAGGTGGGCTGGCAGCGGCAACAGTACGCCGCTCTTCAGCCACGGATATTACAAGAGAAAAATACATTGTGGACACAGAAAAACATAGCATAACGGTGGACAAAAAACAGTAGACACAGTAACGAAAAACATGAACCCATTCACACGCGAAGAAAACCAAAGAAACTGTTAGCAGTGAACATGGACACTGATGATGGAGATGAAACACGTGAATGATAGAGTGTTCACGGCGAAAACACTGAAGCACAAACACTACGTCACACACACAAAACCGATGGAGATGATCTCCGGTGCGTTAATGTTCACATGATGTGTACGAGTCTGGGGACCAGCCAAAAGGGGAAAAAGATGGGGGAGGAGGGCGGAGATGCCAGTGGCAGAGGAGATGGGGGAAGGAAAGAAGTTATGGGGGTAGGGGAAGCCCGAGGGGGGTGAAAGGGTGGAGGGGACAGAAGGGAGGGAGGGTGCCCTGAGGAACAAACACAGGAAGTGGAAGAGGAGGATCAAAGTTGATAGGAGGGTATAACATTTCAGCTCCTCAA
Source organism: Schistocerca gregaria (assembly GCF_023897955.1). Lineage (NCBI taxonomy): Eukaryota > Metazoa > Arthropoda > Insecta > Orthoptera > Acrididae > Schistocerca > Schistocerca gregaria. The sequence goes on along the minus strand of NC_064930.1, from coordinate 57,993,329 downwards.
CACCAAATTAAAACGTTGCATTAGGAGGTGTGTGCTTCGTGCAAAAGGTCTTGAGTTCATATTGACGACAACAAGTAATTCTTCATTACAGACGTTTATTTACAAACAGAACTGCCAGACTTCACAGACTCAACAACTGACTCTCAGAGCTAACCGCACTGCATATCCGAACTGGCAACTGACAACTCCCAGGTGTATTAATATCTTTCCAAACAATGAGAGTCTTTGACAATGTTTTGTTTACAATACGATAGCAATTCACGACTTAAAACTAAATTAGACATTACAGAATTTTAGTACAGATTAAAGTAAGTAAAAGGATCAGTACATATAAATTCTTACAAGCATAATTTCCAAATAGATTTTATAACATTTTTCTACCAGCTTCTGGATAACCTTCACCAGATTTGTACCGATGTTTCCAGAAATATCTTGACATTTGATTCTGGATATTCCTTGAGTGATTTAGAACAACTATTTATATGTAAAATGATTTAAATCGTGTTTCAAAACGTAAATAAATCTTTTTAGCAATATTTCTTGATACAAATCGTCTTTCGAAATTAGGTTATGAAACAGTTTTCACAAGTTTTCGTATTTTTGCGATCATAATATAGAATTTCTCCATAGAAAGTTCCAGAAGTGTGCATTAAACGTTCATTTACAGACTTTCTCTTTAGCTAGTGAGTTTTTAAAAGTATCTTGTCCATATTATACGAAATAATTTAGCTCAAAACTGATAATTTATACAATTAATCAGAGCTACAGCAAACAGTGAGTCCCTCTCTTACAAAATGAAACATAATTACAAAATTGAACGAAAATAGGTTACTAACACTAATATATATTTACATTAATTCTATTTTTGTTCTTTCTGTGCAAAATGTCCTAATATTGACACAGTACAATATTTAAACATCACCAAAGTTTCCCTTTACATTTTGCATATCTGTATCGACATCCCCTAAAAGTCTACAGTATCGAATACTTCAATATGTCCTGTAATGTTACAAGGGGTAGATGGAGTGATGGAGGGCATCATCTGGGAAGGGGAGCTGGTGGAAGCCACCTTCGGAGAGGGCAAGGAGAGTGGAGAGATGGAGAGGAGGTGGGACGTGGGAATACAGGCGCAGCAGCAGATAGGTGTGGGAGAGGATGGGAGAAACAAGTTGGTGAGGGGGATCTTGTTAAGAGGAAGTGTAGAGGATCCGTATCCATTCGAGGAAAAGGAGGAGGTGTGGGAATGGATTAAGGTCGTACAGAATCCATGTGGGGGAGGGGAAACAGATGCGATTAGCGAGGTGCAGAGCATGGCGTTCGAGGATTTGAAGAGATTTGTAAAAGGTAGAAGGGGCAGAGATTCAAGCAGGGTGGGCGTAGCAGCAGATAGGGCGGATGAGGGATTTATAGGTGTGGAGGGTGGTGGAGGAGTCCAGACCCGAAGTGCGACCATAAAGGAACTTCAGAAGACGGAGTCGTGATCATGCTTTGGCTTGCATTGTCTGGAGATGCGTCCAGGAGAGGCAACAGTCAAGGGTGATGCAAAGGTACTTAAGGGTGGCGGTGAGAGCGATAGGATGGCCATAGATAGTGACATAGAAGTCGAGGAGGTGGCAGGAAGAGGTGGTTTTGCCTACAATGATCATATGGGTCTTGGAAAAATTGACCTTGAGCAACCACTGATAGCACCAAGTGGTGAATCGCTCAAGATGGGATTGGAGAAGGTGCTGGGGACGCTGCAAGGTGCAGGTGAGGGCGAGGAATGCGGTGCCATCGGCGTATTTGAGAAGGTGACGGCATGAACGCCGTATACAAAAGGTACACAAGAGGTGAGAGGACGGAACCTTCGGGCACACCAGTGGAGGGGAAAAAGGTGTAGGAATCCGTGATACGGATGGTGGCCTAGGTAGGACGTTCGGAAAGAAAGGACCTGATCAGATGGACATAGTTAAGAGGAAGGGCAAAGGTTTGGAGAGGAGATAAGTCAGGTGAAGGTAAAGGTCATCGGTAGAGAAGGACGGCCTAAAGCCACAGTGGCTAACAAGAAGTAGGCAGTGCTGGTGGAGAAGCTGGTGGATGTGTCGGGTAAGGATGGATTCCAGGACCTTGCTGAAGACCTAAGTAAGGCTGATGGGACTGTAAGAGGAGACAGTGGACTGCCCTTTGTCGGGTTTAAGGAACATCAGGATGTGGGAGGTTTTACACAGGTCGGGGTTGTAGCCGGTTGACAGGACTACATTGTAGAGCCTGGCCAGAGTGGAGAGGAATGAGGCAGAAGCTTCACGAAGGTGGCGATAGGTGACATGATCGTGACCAGGAGCGGTGTTACGTTTCGTGCGGAATGTAGCGATGACATCCTGAGTAGTGATGGGGTCATTGAGTTTGATGTGTGCAAAGTTGTCCAAGTACTGGAAACCAGGGGCTAGGGGAGGGACAGAGGTGTCAGTTCGATCATGGACATCTGGGAAGAGGGAGTAATGGATCTTGGAGATCATCTGGGATAGTAAAGACATCGGAGAGGTAGGAGGCAAAGTGAAGGAAGGCACAGTAGAGATGGCAGCATTCACGGAGAAGGAGGACGGCCTGTGGGGGTAAAGTCGGACGATGGGGGTGGATGGCTACAGACGTTACGTGGGCCTCCACAGCCTTAGATAAGATCTGCAGGAGAAAGGACGGGGCACAGGCAATATCATCAGGTGGTGGTAGGTGAGAGGGTATCGCGGTAGGTATTCCAGTCGGCCTTGAGGAAATTATTATAGTTTTTATACCTGTTACAGGTAGGCCAACAGTGGCATAGTACACCACTCTTCGGCCAACGAGAAAACGAAAGATACAAATGGACAATCATAGAAATAAACATGGTGGATATATAGACGGAGACATACATTTTTAAAAATACATGGGCGATGAGTCCAAGATATAATTGTTCAGGCACGTCGACACACACAAAGACGATAATTCTCACACGTGAACCTTGGAGCACAAAAGAAATAGTACTGGAACACTTGAGCACGAACGAGGTCACATACAGAAACACAATGCGATGATCTCCAGCGCGCAAAGGTCCACTGAGCATGTACGAGTCCGGGGACCTGCCAAGAGAGGAGAAGGGCGGTGGGAGAGGGAGAGGGGAGAGCAGAGATGCCAAGGGCAGGGGAGATAGGGGGAGGAAGGAAGGGAGGAGGGGGTAGGGGAAGCCCCGGGGAAGGAGGGTGGAGGAAGGGGGAATGGAGGGAAAAGGAGAGAGAAGAAAGGGAGTGTGCCGAAAGGGAAAAACACAGGAAGGGGGAGGGGAGGAGCAAAGTTGGTAAGAGGGGTAGATGGAGGGGAGGAGGGCAACACAGGGAGGGGAAGCTGATGGAAGACACCTTGGGAGAGGTAAGGAGGGTGGAGAGACAGAGAGCAGGTGGGACATTGATATACAGATGCAGCAGTGGGTAGGGGTGGGAGAGGATGGGTGAGACAAGTGGGTGAGGAGGATCGAGTTTACAGGAGGTGTAGAGGATCCGAATCCATTCGAGGAAAAGGAGGAGGTGGGGGAACGGAATTAGGTCATACAGGATGCACATGGGGGAGGGGAGACGGATGCGATAGGCAAGGCGGTGAGCATGGCGTTCAAAGATCTGAAGGGATTTGTAAAAGGTAGGGGGGGCGGAGATGAAGACAGGATGGGCATAACAGAGAATACCGCAGATGAGTGATTTATAGGTGTGGAGGATGGTGGAGGGGTCCAGACCTCACGTACGGCTGGAAAGGAGCTTAAGGAGACTGAGTCGGGAGTGCGCCTTGGCTTGTATTGTCCGGAAATGGGGGTTCCAGGAGAGGCGACAGTCGAGGTTGACGCCAAGGTACTTAAGGGCGGGGGTGAGGGCCATAGGATGGCCATTGACGGTAAGATAGAAATCGAGGAGGCAGAAGGGTGGTTTTGCCTACAATGATCGTTTGAGTTTTGGAGTGATTGACCTTAAGCAACCACTGGTTGCGCCAAGCACTGAACCGGTCAACATGGGATTGGAGGTGTTGTTGGGAAAGCTGCAGGATGAAGGAAAGGGCAAGGAAGGTGGTGTCATTGGCAAACTGGAGAAGGTGGACAGGGGGGTGGGTTGGCAGCGGCATGTAGGTACAGAAGGTGGGAGAAGACGGAGGCTTGGGGCACACCGGAGGAGGAAAAAAAGGTGTAGGAATCGGTGTTATGGATGGTGACGTAGGAAGGACGTTGGGAGAGAAAGGAGCAGATCAGACGGACGTAGTTAATGGGAAGGGCGAAGGTTTGGAGCTTGTAGAGGAGACCGGAATGCCATATGCGGTCAAAGGTTCATTCGAGGTTCAGGGAGGGGAAGATAGTGGAGCAACAGGAATGAAATTGTTCGGAAAAGAGTTAAGTGAGGTGAAAGAGAAGGTCATTGGAAGAGAAGGATGGCCTAAAGCCACACCGGGTAACGGGAAGGAGGCGGTGCTGGTGGAGTTGCTGGTGGATGCGGCAGGTAAGGATGGATTCCAGGACCTTGCTGGAGACCGAGGTAAGGCCAATGGGACGGTAGGAGGAGACGGCGGACGGCGGTTTACAGGGTTTGAGGAACATCAGGATACGGGAGGTTTTTCACAGGTCGGGGTAGTAGCCAGTGGACAGGATTACATTGTAGAGCCTGGCCAGGGTGGAGAGGAAAGAGACAGGAGCTTCACGAAGGTGGCAGTAGGTTACACAATCGTGACAAGGAGCAGTGTTGCGTTTCGTGCGGAGTGTAGCAATGAGATCCTGTTTACTGATTGGGGCATTGAGTTCCGTGTGTGCCATGTTGTCCAAGTACTGGAAACCAGGTGCGAGGGGGGGAACCAGACGTGTCAGTTCAATTGCAGATATCCGGGAAGATGGAGTAATGGAACTGGAGATCGTCAGGGATGGAAAACACATCAGAGAAGTAGGAGGCAAAGTGATTGGCCTTACTGTCAGGGAAGGGGTGATCATCATGGAGAAGAGGATAGTAGGGGGAGGGTTTAATTCCGGTAAGGCGATGGAAGGCTAACAAGACGAGTTTATAGGTAGGGTAGCATTTAAATGGGTGCATGTCTTCCGCCTACCCCGGCGTTTCTTAGCTGCGAGCAGATGTGTCGGAGTTGCCAGTGGCATCGTAGTGTGTCCGGGTCACACATGTGGAGGAAGGGACGGTAGAGATGGCAGGATTCATGGAGTAGGAGGACAGCCGGTGGGGGTAAGGTAGGAGGGTGGGGGTGGATGGCGACAGTAGGGACGTAGGCCTGCACGGCCTCAGACGAGGTCTGCTGGAGAAAGGAGGCGGCATGGGTAATATCATCAGGGTGGTTGTAGGTGAAGAGGTGGCTGTTTACCTAGGTGGAGAGGGTATCCCAGTAGGCATTCCAGTCGGCACGGGAGTAATCATGGACATACTTACTTGGAGGGTCATTACGAGGGTCAGGGCGGAAGCGATGACCGCTGAAATGGTGAGGAGGACAGGGAGACGGTCGCTACCAATGGGGTCCAGGACATCCACCGCTATGTGGGCAAGGAGGTTAGTGGATGACATCGGGAGTGGAGTTGGATTCGGGGCAGGTGTGCTGGGGAATGGGGATGAGGTCACCTTGGAGGGAGGAGAGGAACCGATGCCATCAGTGTAACTGGGTGGTGGAACGACTATGGATGTTGAGGTCGGTGGCAATCACATAGGAGGAGAAGGTACGGTCAATGTGGGAGAAGAAGTCGAAATGAATAGGGGCGTTAGGGCGGACATAGATGATGGCACGGGCAACGGTAAGGCCGGGGAAGAAGGGACTAAGAATCAGGTGTTCGGTGGGGTCAGGAAGGAGAGGTTGGAGCTCAACCGGGATCTGGTGGTGGGGACCAATGGCAACTTCGCCACGCGCTATCGGGATGGGATTATTGGAGTGGTGAAGGAGGTAGGGCGACTTGTAGATGGTGTGGTGGGGTTGGAGGAAGGTTTTATTTAGGAGGAAGGCATCCACGCAGTGGGTAGCAAGGGTGTGCAGGAAGAGGTTCTTCTTGGCAGGAAGGGAGTGGATGTTATTGAACAGGATACAGTGTTGTCGCATGATGACAAGGATTGAAACAAGGGTGTAGAGACGGGAAAAGGTAAAATGGGCCTGGTTGTGGGAGTAGGTGGCATACATTTTAAGGTGGAAGATGGAACGAGTGGCGAGGGATATCTGCTGGAGGGTGTGGGGGAGCTGGAAAGGGTGGACATTTTGGATTACAATGGTAAGGAATCTGATGATGTTCTCAGTGGTAGGGGGGTGAAGGGAATTGCCAGGAGGGGTGTGGGTGTCCAGAGGGCGGACAGGGACAGTGAGTTAAGGAGTGGTAGGAGGGGTTCAGGCCTTACATTTTTGGGAATAGGTAGGATGAGGGAGGTTACAGGTGTAACAGGAGGGAGGGGACTGTAGGTTGGGGCACCACCGGAGGAAGTGTGCTTGCTTACAGTGCGGACATGTGGAGGCCTTGCGGCATTCAGATGTTGGGTGTGCTTTATACCGCAAATGCCTCTGGCAGCACAAGGATTGAGGAGGGGAATGGGAGGGGTCGACCTTGTAACGTTGGTTAAAGAGGAGGGCACCCTCCTTCAGGAGAAGTTCTATGGGGGGGGGGGCATGTTCGGAAAAAACCAGCATAAGGCGGGTGGGGTCGGTGGAGTTGTGAATGTGGCGAACTGCACGCACCTCCGGATAGGGATGCACCTTGGGCTCTGCCCACACCTCCTCCTCCGTGATCGTCAGACTAAGCAGAGTGATCAAGGTGGTGAGGGTCGGCGGGTGATGCGGGGGTTGGTGTTGGTGGGAGGGAGGTGGGGAAGGGGCAGGAGTGAGGGACGCATTAGGGCCAAAGTGGGTGACGGGGATGTGGGAAAGGATATCGGTGTGAAGGGTAGGGCTGCTGGAGAAGATGAGGACTGAGTCATTAAAGGAATGAGATGGGAGCACCAGGAAAATGCTGGCGAATGGTGAGATTCTGGATCTCAAGAAGGGAGGGATGAGGACGGGAGTGAAGGTAGCAGTAGGAGGAGGAGGAGGAGGAGGAGAAGGCAGGGACAGGCAGGGAGACATTCATGGGATCCTCGTCAGAGGGACGAGACGGAGCCTTTTAAGTTGCAGAAGAGGCAGGGGTGCCACAGGGGCGTTTGACAGCGACGGAGGAGGTGTGGGGGATGGGAGCAACTGGAAGGTGGCGTGGAGTGACAGGTCCCGGTGCTGGAGTCGGAGATGGTGAGGGCGAAGGCGATGGCGATGGCAATTTTGTAGACGATGAAGAGGGCGAAGGTGAAAGTGGAGCGTGGGCCACCACCCTAAACTGGGCCACAGAAACAGAAGGAGCAGAGGGAGGGAGTGGAGGGAAGGGATCAGAGGAGGCATGGGAGGGAGGAGCCAGGGATGGGGCGACAAAAAGTGAGGAAGATGGAAGAGTGAAGAGTGGGGGATGGACTGAGGGGGGAACGATGCGACACACCATCTGATAGTGGTGGCGGCGGCGGAGGGAGATGTGTATATGATGGCAGTGGTGGTGGCAGTAATGGTGGTGGTGGGGGTCGACATTACGAGAAGGGGAAAAGCACAGGACAGGACAAAGAAGCAAACGAGGGACGGACAAGGGGACGAGAAACACAGAGTAAAAGGGACGGAGAAACTGAAGGAGACTGGGGCCGAAATTCCACTCTGCTGCTGCTGGTGGGGGAGGCGACTTGGCTGGCTGGCCGGTGCTGATGCTATTGCTGCCGCTGCTGCTGGCTGCTGGCTGGGACCACTGTTGGCTGCTGGCAGGACCGCTGCTGGATCCTACCGCTGCTGACTGCTGGCTGGCTCTCACCTGCAAAACCTATCGCTTCGATTCACAATCGAATTACCGCTGGAGATATTGAGGAAATTATTATTATTTTTTTCTTTATTGTGATTTTGAAACCCGTAGAACAGGTAGGCTGGCAGCAGGACAATACGCCGCTCTTAAGCCAAAGGTAGTACAATGAGAAAGGCAGGGAAGACACATGAGTTGGAATGAAAAGGCGGGGACAAAACTGTAGACACATGAACATAAAAACCATGAAGCCGTTCACACTCGATGACTATCCACACTACAAACTGTTGACACAAAGCACAAACACTGAAGATGTCGATGGCACTGGTGAACGATGGAGTGTGACGGTGAAAACTAAACACTATACACGACGGCACACACGAGACACTGATGGCGATGATCTCCGGCGAGTGAATGTCCACTTAGCATGTGTGAGTCCGGGGACCTGCCAAGAGGGGAATAAGGGTGAGGTGGGGGAGAGGAGAGAACAAAGATACCAATGGCTGAGGTGATGGGGGGAGGAGGAGAGGGACAGGGGAGGGGAAGCCCGGGGGAGGAGCGAGGAGAAATGGAGAAGGGAGGGAAGAGGGAGAGAAGGAAGGGAGGGTGCCCAAAGGAGCAAACAAAGGAAGAGGGTGGGAGGATCGAAGTTGGTAGGAGGGGTAGATGGAAGGGAGGAGGGCATCATCAGGGAGAGGGAGCTGGCGGAAGCCACCTTGGGAGAGGGTAAGGAGAGTGGAGAGATGGAGACCGGGTGGGCCATGGGAATACAGGCGCAGCAGCGGGCGGGGGCGGGAGAGGGTGGGCGAGACAAGCGGGTGAGGAGGGTCGAGCTTGCGGGAGGTGTACAGGATTCGTATCCTTTCAAGGAAAAGGAGGAGGTGGGGGAACGGAATAAGGTCGTACAGGATCCACGTGGGGGAGGGAAGACAGATGCGATAGGTGAGGCGGAGAGCATGGCGTTCAAGGATTTGAAGGGATTTATAAAAGGTAGGGGGGCAGAGATCCAGGCCGGATGGGCGTAACAAAGGATAGGACGGATGAGGGATTTATATTTGAGAAAATATGGATCGCTGACAGATATTTCCATAGTAGCTCGAATTCCTTATGGTAACTATCTTTATACTACCCGTCAACACTAAATTGACATATAAGGTGGTGGCTCAAGGGAACAACCGTACTTGTTAATGCCTGCACTGCAGCTCCTATCAGCCACCGCTTGGACATTAACTTTATTTAATTGTTTGTGCTAAAAGTAATGAAGGCACACGAAATAGTACACAGTTCTTGTCAACAGATGGCGCGCAGTCTCACAGTTATTCCCATGGCCTACAGAACGCCTTCCAAATGGTCTATCTCTGTCCTTTGTTCGTAGCCTGATCTCCGATGAGTTGACGAGAAAGCATAGCATGATCTGCGGTCAACAGATGGCGCAAGGCACTGTTGACACTAGACGGTTATTGAAATAACTGCCTGTATCAGAGGAACAGTTATAGCAGTAACCGTTACTTCTCAGTAACCGGTTATTTCTATCAGTTACGTTATTTTTTGCCACCTCTAGTGCTGGTACTGGGAACGGCTGAAAGCAAGGGGAAACTACAGGCATAATTTTTCCCGAGGGCTTGTGGTTTCGCTGTATGGTAAAATGATAATGGCGTAAAGTAGCCCCCATTCGGATCTCTAGGCAGGGACTACTGAGGAGGGCGTCGTAACCAGGAGAAAAAAATGGCGTTCTATGTATGGGAGAGTGGAGTGTCAGATCCCTTAATCAGGCAGGCAGGTCAGAAAATTTAAAAAGCGAAATGGATAGGTTAAAGTTATGTATAGTGGGAATTAGTCAAGTTCAGTGGCAGGAGGTACAACATTTCTGGTCAGTTTAATACAGGGTTATAAATAAAAAATCAAATAGAGTAATGCAGGAGAAGGTCTAATAATGAATAAAAATAGGAGTGCGGGTGAGCTACCGTGAACAGCATAGTTAACACATTATTGTAACGAAGATAGACACGAAGCCTACACCTACCACCATAGAACAAGTTTATTTGCCAACTAGCTCCGCACATGGACTCTGAACACAATCTATTGGTTATGAACTGTAGATCAAAACTGAAGAAACTGCAAAAAGGTGGGAAATTTAACAACTTGGGACTTGGCTAAACTGAAAGAACGAGAGGTTGTAGAGAGTTTCAGGGAGACCATTAGGGAACGATTGACGAGAATGGGGGAAATAAATGCTGTAGAAGAAGAATCGGTAGCTTTGAGACATGGAATAGTGAAGGCAGCAGAGGATCAAGTAGGTAAAAAGATGAGGGCTATTAGAAATTCTTGGGTAACAGAAGAAATATTGAATTTAATTGATGAAATGAGAAAATTTAGAAATGCAGTAAATGAAGCACGCAAAAAAGAATACAAAGTCCTAAAAATGAGATCCACAGGAAGTGCAAAATGGCTAAGCGGGGATGGCTAGAGGACAAAAGAAAGGAGGTACAGACATATATCAACAGGGGTGAAAAGAGAACCACTTGTTTGAATATCAAGAGCGCAGGTGGAAACCCAGTGCAGTGCCCTCAGAGACACTGTAGCGAGAAGGAAGCGACTCTGCCTTACTTCTCTGGTTTATGTATCACTAACCTGGTGTCTTGCTGCTTTGGTAGTCCCTCGTCTCAAGTATTAGCACTCAGGCACCAGCTTCAATGTAGGGGCGATCTTGCCGAAGTGGAGTGTTTCTGGATGCCAGTAGTTAAATGTCAACAACGCTCTGTACTATACTCATTTTAATAAAGAAAATACTTTGAAACACACTTCACCGAATTTCCAATATGGCGGCTCTTGGCCACGCCGTTATTCAACCCTTTACAACTCGTTAACACTTTTCTGATTTTCCATAATCCTATTACACACTACCCACGACACGTGGCGTTCACTGATAACTAACTTTCACTATCTCATGTTTAACAGCTGAAATATTTACTTGTCACTGTTCTTTTGGAGCCACCCCCAGTTACTCGAACGTGCTTTTTGAGTGGCGCCTCGCTACTAATTCGCCCTCTCTTTCCGACGGACAAGAGAAGCCCCACCTTTCTCTCTCAGCCAGTAAGGACACTTCGCTCATTTCCTACACACACTTATATATCCAAACTTTCAGCCAATGGGCGTTCAGATCGCTGTCGCTAGGCGGATCTGACGTCATGTTTGCGGAAGTTGTGACGGAAGTTTGTCTCGTAACACTGTCTCAGATTGTAAGATCCTACTCCCTAATAGACGGATATTGTGCTTACTAAGGTTGCACAACACTGCCTCCTATGATCTCATCACTAATGCTCCTTGTTGGCGCTTGATTGCCAAATGAACATGTAGCCTGGCTGCTACTGAGCATTCCTGATCGCTTAAATGTGCTTAAACAGGTGAAGGGATTGCACGTGCATTGCACATTCTCCCCCTCTTCTTTTATTTTCAGAATTCAATTTGCTCGAAGACCTTGTTTAATTTTGAAATATTATCGGTGGGGTGTCTCTTGCCCTCGGTTAACATCTTTAATCATTGGTATTACTTAATCTTACACATACTCTGCAATCATTGGTTACACTACCCTTAACATGATACAGATATATGTCCCATTAAAGTGAGTATGTATTCTATCTTTAAGATTACTTCTGATCATTATCTGATGCAATCTTTACCTGATGCCTTGAGAGTGGCACCATTTTAGCTTTTAAATCATTTCTGAATATACCATGAACACTATATAATACATACCTTAATTAAAATTGAATACTTATTCTGATGCACTTTTGTTTTATCTGAGATGGAACATCTACTCATATGCCCCTTCCTTTTAGCTCATCGAAACATTTACATATTAATTATTTCTATATCCAATACAGAACAAGCTAATCAAAAATTTATAAAACTGCCATTTGGCTAATCTCACTTTATAATGCCCATTTTCTACTACATACAAGAACATGTCCCATAATCATCGGCTATGTAAGTGCCGTCCTTTTAGTCACTGGTTCACTACTTTTTCTTTCTTTTTCGCCACCGAATACCGTCCTTCTCACTCTTGTAACTATAAAGCATTCCCTCTAACTTCTTTCAATACTTCTTATCTTTACTCAAGGTACCTCTACATCTACATCTACATGACTACTCTGCAATTCACATTTAAGTGCTTGGCATAGGGTTCATCGAACCACAATCATACTATCTCTCTACTATTCCACTCCCGAACAGCGCGCGGGAAAAACGAACACCTAAACCTTTCTGTTCGAGCTCTGATTTCTCTTATTTTATTTTGATGATCATTCCTACCTATGTAGGTTGGGCTCAACAAAATATTTTCGCATTCGGAAGAGAAAGTTGGTGACTGAAATTTCGTAAAAAGGTCTCGTCGCGACGAAAAACGTCTATGCTGTAATGACTTCCATCCCAACTCGTGTATCATATCTGCCACACTCTCTCCCCTATAACGCGATAATACAAAACGAGCTGCCCTTTTCTGCACCCTTTCGATGTCCTCCATCAATCCCACCTGGTAAGGATCCCACACCGTGCAGCAATATTCTAACAGAGGACGAACGAGTGTAGTGTAAGCTGTCTCTTTAGTGGACTTGTTGCATCTTCTAAGTGTCCTGCCAATGAAACGCAACCTTTGGCTCGCCTTCCCGACAATATTATCTATGTGGTCCTTCCAACTGAAGTTGTTCGTAATTTTAACACCCAGGTACTTAGTTGAATTGACAGCCTTGAGAATTGTACTGTTTATCGAGTAATCGAATTCCAACTGATTTCTTTTGGAACTCGTGTGGATCATCTCACACTTTTCGTTATTTAGCGTCAACTGCCACCTGACACACCATACAGCAATCTTTTCTAAATCGCTTTGCAGCTGATACTGGTCTTCGGATGACCTTACTAGACGGTAAATTACAGCATCATCTGCGAACAGTCTAAGAGAACTGCTCAGATTGTCACCCAGGTCATTTATATACATCAGGAACAGTAGAGGTCCCAGGACGCTTCCCTGGGGAACACCTGATATCACTTCAGTTTTACTCGATGATTTGCCATCTATTACTACGAACTGCGACCTTCCTGACAGGAAATCACGAATCCAGTCGCACAACTGAGACGATACCCCATAGCTCCGCAGCTTGATTAGAAGTCGCTTGTGAGAAACGGTGTCAAAAGCTTTCCGGAAATCTAGAAATACGGAATCAACTTGAGATCCCCTGTCGATAGCGGCCATTACCTCTCGGGTTACAATTACCCATTATTGGCTGTGGGGACACCTTTGTCAGACCCTCATCATCTTTATACTTCATAACTTATAGGGATACCGTCCTCGGCCACTCATTAACTTATACCTTTTCTTTCTTTTATTCTATTGGGTTTGGACCCAGTTCCCATACTTACATAACTTCAATTCTTCATCTTATTCTGCTGCACTTACCTCTTTATCCTTTGGTCACGATTTACCTTGTCAGTTGGCTAAACATATGTTTCGCATTTTGTTACCATTCGATCTCGTTACTGTTCACTTATCTAAGCACAATTGCAGAATGATACCCATTGAAATCTATTTTTCCTGTTTTTGCTAAGTTGTTTGTTCACTGTCTCCATGGTGTCTTTTCAGAATTTGTTAAATTTGTTTTCAACAGAATAATATTCTATGTCTCTCTATACCTTATTTACTCTAATCATAGCTTTTTCCTTGTTCTACTGACAGTCATTTAGGGTCGTTACATGTTATAATCACATAATTTAAGAATTTGCTAAATATTTTCCAACAGGATAACACAATTTTATAGATAGCTTTACCTTTTTTGTACCGTCTCTTTTTCTCACTTACCAGTGTTACTCGCTATTCCCATGTTCCTATAATCGAAGATGAAGCAGGGACTGACGATAGAGTATCGTTTTGACAGAAACAAAGGAATATTGCCAATATGAGGAGAATTGGAGTAATTTGCCAATGCCTGAGCAGCTGGTGTGTGTCACGCACCTTACCTTGCAAAGCAGTTGTATACTCTGAAGTTGGATAGCGAAGAATTAAAGATGATAATAAATAGTTCTGACTGAAACAAGAGGAAGATTGACAATATGAAGGGGAACTGAAATAATATTCTCTACAGTCGCAGGTTCAAATACTGCCTCGGGCATGGATGTGTGTGATGTCCTCAGGTTAGTTAGGTTTAAGTAGTTCTAAGTTCTAAGGGACTGATGACCACAGATGCTAAGTCCCATAGTGCTCAGAGCCATTTGAACCATTTTTTAAAATAATATTGTCAATAATTTGAGTGCCAGGTGTTTGTCAAGCACCTTGTGTTGTACAGAACACAACGCCCTCTGAGGTTAAAAAACATGGGACTCACTTCTGAGGTCATCAGTCCCCTAGAACACAGAACTGCTTAAACCTAACTAACCTAAGGACATCACACACATCCAAGCCCGAAGCAGGATTCGAACCTGCGAGCGTAGCGGTCGCTCGGTTCCAGACTGTAGCGCCTAGAACTGGTCGGCCACCACAGCCGGCTGAGGTTTTCAGTTGATCCTTTAACCGGTTGTGTGTGTCCTGTCTATCATTGTCTCCTGCTGATTTATTCCATTACCTGTGTGTTGAGGATATTGTATCTGTCTGTTTGTCAGTTCTCCTTGTATCCTATCTTCAATAGGTCCGTTATTTCCCCAGGGGTTCCTTCTCCAATCTTCAAGATGCTGATTGTTCCCTGAAAATGAATCCAACTGGTCCAGCGCTTGCACAATTGCGTTTACATCTGACTTATATATTCCTATCAATTTTCCTTGTACCCTCAGAGGTAACTTGATCAAAATGATTGATATTAAATCCGTTTCTTTCAGGGGATCATCTAAATACAAGTAATTTTCCACATACGTCTGGAAGAACGCTTTGTAACTCCTGCAACCACAATTACTTAAGTTTCGACAGTGGTTTCGTATCACTAACCTGGTGTCCTGCTGCTTTGGTAGTCCCTCGTTGCACAGTAGTGGCGCTCAGGTACCAGGTTCCATGTAGGTGCGGTGCTGGCAGTCGCTTCTGAATACAGACATGTGCAAATATCTTCACTGCTCTAGGAGAACTCGTCTTTGTTGCATTTTTTCGCGCCGTAATTAGCAAAATAACATAAGGCTCATTCTGGTTAAGAACTTGATGCCCCCAAATCCTTAAATAAGAATCTGCGAGCGGTAGTTATGCATGAAAGGAAACAAACTGTTGGACAAAAGACTGGAGAGTTCCCTGCTTCCGCGTTTCCGATAGATCGTACGACAAGAATCTGGTGTCACATTATCCTTCAGAACCCTAAACTGTTTATTATTTTTACTTCATACGAAAACAAAACCTATAACATGAGAAGAGGAGATGACTTACGTGCCTCTCAGAAACTTCAGTTTTTTTGTGTTTATTTCCTCACTTCATACTAAAACAAGGGCGTTGGTGTGAGAGGAGGAAATGAAGTATACGCTTCCAAGACATAATATTTCCTTGTGTGCAACTACTGCGTGTATGAAAGCTCTGCAGTTAACTTTAGTGTGTTGGAGAAATTTTGATATCATCACTCATTACTTTGTGAGAAGGTTCCGACTTTTGGGATTCAAATAGCGTGGAAATTTCATCACTGGTTAATATTCTGATGACTAATGACATGATACCCGTTGCAATTGCTCCATGGCACCTGTGAGTAGAGTCTCACGTTGGTTACTATGAGAACACGCAGGCAGTGATATCCACTCACTGCAGTCAGAGCCTAGGTGATTTCTTTCTATTTATGGAGAAGCGTCTGAAGCAGCGTCCACGCTCGGCCAACATAAACAAATCGTGGCGACTACAAGAGCGCACTGTCTCTGGTATCGATATAATGGAGTTTATACATCTTACTTGCTTAACGTAATATGCAGGACATGGGTTCGGTAAATATTCAATTTGTAGTAACTAGCCATTACATTACAATGGTTAATAGTTATATTTGATGCAATATTTATTGTTGCTTGTCTTTCTTATCTTGTTCATTGTGTTGATTCAGGTCGGGCACGAACATGAAAACACACACACACACACACACACACACACACACACACACACACACAGTCACTGATTCCAAACAATGAGAGTGACGTCTGCTGTCTGTTGAACAACACACGCACCAATCAATTGCGCAGAGACACTGCGACCGAATGGTGTCTCAATTCTTGGCAACAAATTCCAGCTGAAGTAGTAGTAGTAGTGCAAAACACACTGTTGGAGCTGTCAGATGGAAAATATTATGTTCACACTACTCTTTGCTCGAGTTTACGCCTTTTGGTTGGAGTCAGCCTTTCATTTCTTCTTAGAAAGTTAACGATAGAAGCATCGTAACACGTCACCAGTAACAGAATTGCATACGAATGCTCAATGAGCGACATGATGACGTTCAATCCAAACTGCAATAATAATCATTCCATTGATTTTTGTTGTTTCGAATTAGAGCACTCAGTACTCCTACACCAGACCTCTGAACCTTGTCTGTTGAATGCAAATGTCGCATGACGGTTAAATGGTAATCCATCACTTATGTCGGTAGTCGAGACTTCCTTAACGTGGAAAATCATTAATGCCAGAACGATCTTTGGTGAACCAAGAATATCTTTTTCTGGCGCATTTTTAACGAAAGCACTCGCTCCAGACACAGTTCAAATTTTTCGAGTTGCCTCCTCTGCATTCAGCCCTCTATTATACAAAAAGTAAATATTGTGTTGCTGATGTCATACCTTTTTCCACTTGCGACCCAATTTTACAACGCTTAACCGTAGTTCATGATTTTCAAGTATGCAAAATCCAATGCGTAACTGCAGGATATAACTAGAACTTCAAATTCGAAAATGACGTTTGATACATACACGACAGTATCGCACCTCGTTCTCCTGGGCGGCGCCGGATTTCATGCAGCGGGCGGCGTCTGGGCGCCTATTCTGTATCTTTCCGCCATTGTGCCGATCGTTTCGGTACTCCATAGCACCGAACGGTCTAGTACTCGAATTAGAGTCCCTGCATTAAACAGTCTGCATTTCGGTAGCGATACCGTTCGGGTATGGAGAACCGAAACGCTGTTGTCGGTTCACGTTGTGCAAGCCAATCGAAAACAAGCAGCCGCAGATCCGCGCATGCGCACTGCAGCGCACACAGCACCAAGGACACAAAGTTGGTAGCACATGACACAGGCGCGCCATTCTTCCAAGTACCGAAAATTGTGCCTATGTTGCCATACCACATGACGCCGCATTCCACCGAGCTGATGTGCCTGCCTTCATCGGTATTGCCTCCTCCTTAACAGTATCAGGGGCAGTTTATCCATTTCCATGATCTTCAGCTGAAATGCATAGAAATTTTTCATTCTATTATTTCATAAGGGATCATATTCTGTGGTAACTCATCAAACAGAGCAAAAGTTTTTCGCATGTAAAAGCTTGTGATAAAGATCGTTTGTGGTATAAATTCAAGAACAACATGCAGGAACCTGTTCAAGGAACTTTGTACTCTAACCACTGCTTCCTAATATATTTATTACTTAACGAAATTTATTACAAGTATTTCCAACCAATAGCTCAATACATAATATCAGCACTTGAAATAGGAACAGCAATCTACATAAGGACCTAAAATCACTAACCTTGGTCCAATAGGGGTCCAATATTCAGGAACATGAATTTTCAATAAACTGCCAACAAGTCAGCAACCATTAAAAACTTGGTTTTAGATAAACCACTGTTTACAGAGTGTTTGAAAGGATTTTGATACATCAATATGCCTGAAGTGGCTATTTTAAGTGTTTCTATGACGTCACAACATACACATGGCAACAAACACGAAGATACATATAAATAATACAATAACATCTCCCACCAAAAATACAATCAAACCAGCAGGACAACTGCAGCAAGTTGGGGGTTTTAGGGAGAGGACAAAGTAGTAAAAAAAATAAAAGTAAAAAAACACCATTATCCAAAAACACAAAATGAAGATCATAAAGAAAAAATACAGCATTCCGCTACACTAACAAAATCTGCAGGAATCGGACAATTCTCTTTAACAGAATAGGTCAACCATAGGTGACCATACCAAAACACCAATACCCACAACTGAAAGTACGAAAATTGGAATCAGACATTTCCCTTGACCTGCATAGGTCAACCTCAGATGACGATACCAAAACATCAACACCTACAATTATAAAAATGGGAATTGGTCATTTCCGGTGACCTATATACGTCCACCACAACCACTTATTCCCAAAAAACCAACACCTACAACTGCGAAAAATAAAACCAAAACCACAACCCCAGAAATCCACAAATCAAACATCCCTACATAAATTAAAACATATTCAATACTCCATAAATACACAAAACATCACAACTAGAAAAAAAATTAATTATCACTAGCAAATCCCGGCACTGCAAACTAGATCAGCCAGCCCCTCTCCTTCCCTCCCGCCCCCCCCCCCCCCCACGCAAACCAACACATAAACACTGTGTCATAATGACATTCACACACCACAACATCTTTACGTCAAAGCAGACAGGTGGAAGCAGACGCTTCCATTGACCTTTCCTTCTACTCTGTAGATGAATATTTTAACAGAGACAGATAGACCTGCTTAAGTAAAAATTTTGCTATATTTCAGTTTTGACAGCACTTGCTCGCAACAGTCAAGATCGGGTATTCTGTGTATGATAGATTTATTAAAAATGTGTAACTGTGTTTTATTCTGACAGTATCAATTCTGTAAGTATTAGCAGTTACTCACAAGCAGTAAATATCAGCAGATGTTCACATATTTTGAAAATCTCCAGACAAATTATGAGGATAATAATTATTATATTCAAATCTATTATGTTATACTTTCTGAACCTGCCTGTGTGGCTGTGAGGTTCTAGGCACTTCAGTCTGGAACCGCGTGACCGCTACGGCCACAGGCTCAAACCCTGCCTCGGGTATGGATGTGTGTGATGTCCTTAGGTTAGTTAGCTTTAAGAAGTTCTAAGTTCTAGGGGACTGATGACCACAGATGTTAACTACCATAGTGCTCAGAGCCATTTGAACCATTTATACTTTCTGACATGTTATTTGTCGTTCGCGATGGCCAGTGGCTCTTTACGAAGAAGTACGAAAATATTTGTTCGCTCCAGTAACTATCCTTTCTGGAAATATCACCGGGGTCCAGGAGTGGAGTCACTGTGTCAGGAACACAGACACACAGTTATTCCATTACCAACTTCCGGTAGCTTCGTCTACGCACTTGACAGTGGTTCGGAAAATAAGCACATCTGTGTCTACGTGAATACTCTGCAGTTCACATTTATGAGCGTGGCGGAGGATTGATCGAACCGGTTCATATCAGCGCACACTCCGCTGCAGAGTGAAAATCTCATTCTGGAAACATCCCCCAGGCTGTGGCTAAGCCATGTCTCCGCTATATCCTTTCTTTCAGGAGTGCTAGTTCTGCAAGGTTCGCAGAAGAGCTTCTGTAAGGTTTGGAAGGTAGGAGACGAGGTACTGGCAGAAGTGAAGCTGTGAGTACCGGGCGTGAGTCGTGCTTCGGTAGCTCAGATGGTAGAGCACTTGCCCGCGAAAGGCAAAGGTCCCGAGTTCGAGTCTCGGTCGGGCACACAGTTTTAATCTGCCAGGAAGTTTCATATCAGCGCACACTCCGCTGCAGAGTGAAAATCTCATTCTGGCCACTTTCACACTATTTGCCTACCGTTCCATTCTCGAAAAGCTGGTGGGAAAAACGAACACTTAAATCTATGTGTGCGGGCACTGGTTTATCTTATTTTACTAAGATGATAATTACCTGCTAACAAAATAATTTCCGGTTCAGAGGAGAAAGGTGGCGTTTGGATTTCAGTGAAAACATCTCGTCGGAAAGGAAAACCACTTGCTTTTAATAACTGTCACCTCATCTCGCGTATCATATCATGGAATAACTGCTGACTGCCAGAGAACGAGAACTGTGAGCCAATAAGGATCACCAGAGGAAATTTTTTTTTTCTTTATTGTTATTTCACACCTTACAGAAGGTAGGCTGGCAGCGGCAACAGTACGCCGCTCTTCAGCCATGGGTATTACAAGAGAAAAATACATTGGGGACACAGAAAAACATAGCATAACGGGGGACAAAAAACAGTAGACACAGTAACGAAAAACATGAACCCATTCACACACGAAGAAAACCAAAGAAACTGTTAGCACTGAACACGGACACTGATGATGGAGATGAAACACGTGAATGATGGAGTGTTCACGGCGAAAACACTGACGCCCAAACACTACGGCACACACACAAAACCGATGGAGATGATCTCCAGTGCGTTAATGTTCACATGATGTTTACGAGTCTGGGGACCAGCCAAAAGGGGAAAAAGATGGGGGAGGAGGGAAAGGGAGGGCGGAGATGCCAGTGGCAGAGGAGATGGGGGAAGGAAAGAAGTTATGGGGGTAGGGGAAGCCCGAGGGGGGGGGAGGAGGGACACAAGGGAGGGAGGGTTCCCTGAGGAACAAACACAGGAAGTGGAAGAGGAGGATCAAAGTTGATAGGAGGGGTAGATGGAGTGATGGAGGGCATCATCAGGGAAGGGGAGCTGATGGAAGCCACCTTGGGAGAGGGCAAGGAGAGTGGAGAGATGGAAAGGAGGTGGGACGTGGGAATACAGGTTCAGCAGCAGATAGGGGTGGGAGAGGATGGGAGAGACACGTGGGTGAGGGGGATCTTGTTTAGAGGAAGGGTAGAGGATCCGTATCCATTCGAGGAAAAGGAGGAGGTGAAGGAATGGATTAAGGTCGTACAGAATCCATGTGAGGGAGGGGAAACAGATGCGATTATCGAGGTGCAGAGCATGGCGTTCGAGGATTTGAAGAGATTTGTAAAAGGTAGAAGGGGCAGAGATTCAAGCAGGATGGGCGTAGCAGCAGATAGGGCGGATGAGGGATTTATAGGTGTGGAGGGTGGTGGACGAGTCCAGACCCCAAGTGCGACCATAAAGGAGCTTCAGAAGACGGAGTCGTGATCATGCCTTGGCTTGGATTGTCTGGAGATGCGTCCAGGAGAGGCAACAGTCAAAGGTGATGCCAAGGTACTTAAGGGTGGCGGTGAGAGCGATAGGACGGCCATAGATGGTGACATAGAAGTCGAGGAGGTGGAAGGAAGGGGTGGTTTTGCCTACAATGATCACCTGGGTCCACCACTGATAGCACCAAGTAGTGAATCGGCCGGGATTGGAGAAGGTGTTGGGAAAGCTGCAAGGTGCAGGTGGGGGCCAGGAATGCGGTGTCATCGGCGTATTTGAGAAGGTGGAGGGGGGGTCAAGGTGACGGCATGACTGCCGTATACAAAAGGTACAGAAGAGGCGAGAGGACGGAACCTTGGGGCACACCAGTGGAGGGGAACAAGGTTTAGGAATCCGTGATATGGATGGTGACCTAGGTAGGACGTTGGGAAAGAAAGGACCTGATCAGATGGACATACACTCCTGGAAATTGAAATAAGAACACCGTGAATTCATTGTCCCAGGAAGGGGAAACTTTATTGACACATTCCTGGGGTCAGATACATCACATGATCACACTGACAGAACCACAGGCACATAGACACAGGCAACAGAGCATGCACAATGTCGGCACTAGTACAGTGTATATCCACCTTTCGCAGCAATGCAGGCTGCTATTCTCCCATGGAGACGATCTTAGAGATGCTGGATGTAGTCCTGTGGAACGGCTTGCCATGCCATTTCCACCTGGCGCCTCAGTTGGACCAGCGTTCGTGCTGGACGTGCAGACTGCGTGAGACGACGCTTCATCCAGTCCCAAACATGCTCAATGGGGGACAGTTCCGGAGATCTTGCTGGCCAGGGTAGTTGACTTACACCTTCTAGAGCACGTTGGGTGGCACGGGATACATGTGGACGTGCATTGTCCTGTTGGAACAGCAAGTTCCTTGCCGGTCTAGGAATGGTAGAACGATGGGTTCGATGACGGTTTGGATGTACCGTGCACTATTCAGTGTCCCCTCGACGATCACCAGAGGTGTACGGCCAGTGTAGGAGATCGCTCCCCACACCATGATGCTGGGTGTTGGCCCTGTGTGCCTCGGTCGTATGCAGTCCTGATTGTGGCGCTCACCTGCACGGCGCCAAACACGTATACGACCATCATTGGCACCAAGGCAGAAGCAACTCTCATCGCTGAAGACGACACGTCTCCAATCATCCCTCCATTCACGCCTGTCGCGACACCACTGGAGGCGGGCTGCACGATGTTGGGGCGTGAGCGGAAGATGGCCTAACGATGTGCGGGACCGTAGCCCAGCTTCATGGAGACGGTTGCGAATGGTCCTCGCCGATACCCCAGGAGCAACAGTGTCCCTAATTTGCTGGGAAGTGGCGGTGTGGTCCCCTACAGCACTGCGTAGGATCCTACGGAATTGGCGTGCATCCGTGTGTTGCTGCGATCTGGTCCCAGGTCGACGGGCACGTGCACCTTCCGCCGACCACTGGCGACAACATCGATGTACTGTGGAGACCTCACGCCCCACGTGTTGAGCAATTCGGCGGTACGTCCACCCGGCCTCCCGCATGCCCACTATACGCCCTCGCTCAAAGTCCGTCAACTGCACATACGGTTCACGTCCACGCTGTCGCGGCATGCTACCAGTGTTAAAGACTGCGATGGATAGAAAGGAGGCATGAGCTTCACGAAGGTGGCGATAGGTGACATGATCATGACCAGAAGCGGTGTTACGTTTCGTGTGGAGTGTAGCGATGATATCCTGAGTAGTGATGGGGTCATTGAGTTTGATGTGTGCAAAGTTGTCCAAGTACTGGAAACCAGGGGCTAGGGGAGGGACAGAGGTGTCAGTTCGATCATGTACATCTGGGAAGAGGGAGTAATGGAACTTGGAGATCATCTGGGATGGTAAAGACATCGGAGAGGTAGGAGGCAAAGTGAAGGAAGGCACAGTAGAGATGGCAGCATTCACGGAGAAGGAGGACGGCCTGTGGGGGTAAAGTCGGACGGTGAGGGTGCATGGCGACGGACGTTATGTGGGCCTCTACGGCCTCAGACAAGGTCTGCAGGA
Organism: Schistocerca gregaria; assembly: GCF_023897955.1. Lineage (NCBI taxonomy): Eukaryota > Metazoa > Arthropoda > Insecta > Orthoptera > Acrididae > Schistocerca > Schistocerca gregaria. The sequence goes on along the minus strand of NC_064930.1, from coordinate 57,970,385 downwards.
GAAAGGAAGGGGCACAGATAATATCATGAGGGTGGTGGTAGGTGAGAGGGTATTGCGGTAGGTATTCCAGTCGGCCTTGAGGAAATTATTATTATTTTTATACCTGTTACAGGTAGGCCAACAGCGGCATAGTACACCACTCTCCAGCCAACGAGAAAACGAAAGATACAAACGAAGACAATCATAGAAATAAACATGGTGGATATATAGACGGAGACATACACAGAACCGTTCACGGGCGAAGAGTCCAAGATATAATTGTTCATGTACGTCGACTCACACAAAGACGACAATTCTCGCACATGAACCTTGGAACACAAAACGAATAGCACTGGAGCACTTGAGCACGAACGACTTCACACACAGAAATACAAGGCGATGATCTCCAGCGCACGAAAGTCCACTGAGCATGTACCAGTCCGGGGACCTGCCAAGAGAGGAGAAGGGGGGTGGGAGACAGAGAGGCGAGAGCAGAGATGCCAAGGGCAGAGGAGATAGGGGGAGGAAGGAAGGGAGGAGGGTGGGTAGGGGAAGCCCCGGGGAAGAGGGGTGGAGGAAGGGGGGATGGAGGGAAAAGGAGAGAGAAGAAAGGGAGTGTGCCGAAAGAGAAAAACACAGGAAGGGGTAGGGGAGGAGCAAAGTTGGTAGGAGGGGTAGATGGTGGGGAGGAGGGCAACACAGGGAGGGGAAGCTGATGGAAGACACCTTGGGAGAGGTAAGGAGGGTGGAGAGATGGATATACAGATGCGGCAGTGGGTGGGGGTGGGAGAGGATGGGTGAGACAAGAGGGTGAGGAGGATCGAGTTTACAGGAGGTTTAGAGGATCCGTATCCATTCGAGGAAAAGGTGGGGGAACGGAATTAGGTCATACAGGATCTGCGTGGGGGAGGGGAGACAGATGCAATAGGCAAGGCGGAGAGCATGGCGTTCAAAAATCTGAAGGGATTTGTAAAAGGTAGGGGGGGGGGGCGGAGATCAAGGCAGGATGGGCGTAACAGAGGATACGGTGGATGAGGGATTTATAGGTGTGGAGGATGGTGGAGGGGTCCAGACCCCACGTACGGCTGGAAAGGAACTTGAGGAGACAGAGTCGGGAGTGTGCCTTGGCTTGTATTGTGCGGAAATGGGGGGTCCAGGAGAGGCGACAGTCTAGGGCGACGCCAAGGTACTTAAGGGTGGGGGTGAGGGCCATAGGACGGCCATTGATGGTTAGATAGAAATGTAGGAGCCAGAAGGAAGGGGTGGTTTTGCCTACAATGATCGCTTGGGTTTTGGAGTGACTGACCTTAAGCAACCATTGGTTGCACCAAGCACTGAACCGGTCAAGATGGGATTGGAGAAGTTGTTGGGAACGCTGCAGGGTGAAGGCAAGGCTAAGGAAGACGGTGTCATCGGCAAACTGGAGAAGGTAGAGGGTGGGGGGGGGGGGTGTTGGCAGCGGCACGTTGGTACAGAAGGGGGGAGAGAACGGAGCCTTGGGGCACACCGGAGGAGGGAAAAAGGGTGTAGGAATCCGTGTTATCGATGGTGACGTAGGAATGACGTTGGGAGAGAAAGGAGCGGATCAGATGGACGTAGTTAATGGGAAGGGCGAAGGTTTGGAACTTGAAGAGGAGACCGGAATGCCATATGTGGTCATAGGTTCGTTCGAGGTCCAGGGAGAGGAAGATAGTGGAGCAACGGGCATGAAGTTGTTCGGAAAGGAGTTTAGTGAGGTGAAAGAGAAGGTCATTGGAAGAGAAGGATGGGCGAAAGCCACCCCGGGTAACGGGAAGGAGGCGGTGCTGGTGGAGTTGCTGGTGGATGCGGCAGGTAAGGATGGATTCCAGGACCTTGCTGAAGACCGAGGTAAGGCTAATGGGACAGTAGGAGGAGACGGCAGATGGCGGTTTACCGGGTTTGAGGAACATCAGGATACGGGAGGTTTTTCACAGGTCAGGGTAGTAGCCAGTGGACAGGATTACATTGTAGAGCCTGGCCAGGGTGGAGAGGAAAGAGACAGGAGCTCCACGAAGGTAGCAGTAGGTGACATGATCGTGACAAGGAGCGATGTTACGTTTCCTGCGGAGTGTAGCAATGAGATCCTGTTTAGAGATTGGGGCATTGAGTTCCATGTGTGCCATGTTGTCCAAGTACTGGAAACCAGGTGCGAGGGGGGGGGGGGGGCGACAAAGGTGTCAGTTCAATTGCAGATATCCGGGAAGATGGAATAATGGAACTGGGGATCGTCAGGGATGGAAAACACATCAGAGAAGTAGGAGGCAAAGTGATTGGCCATACTAAGGGTGTCAGGGAAAGGGTGATCATCATGGAGAAGAGGATAGTAGGGGGAGGGTTTAGTTCAAATGGTTCAAATGGCTCTGAGCACTATGGGACTCAACTGCTGTGGTCATTAGTCCCCTAGAACTTAGAACTACTTAAACCTAACTAACCTAAGGACATCACACACATCCATGCCCAAGGCAGGATTCAAACCTGCGACCGTAGCAGTTGCACGGTTCCGGACCGCGCCTAGAACCGCGAGACCACCGCGGCCGCCGAGGGTTTAGTTCCGGTAAGGCGATGGAAGGCTGACAAGACGAGTTTGTAGGTAGGGTAGCATTTAAACGGGTGCATGTCTGTCGCCAGCCCCGGCGTTTCTTAGCCGCAAGCAAGTTTCAGATGTGTCGATGGAGTTGCCGGTGGCATCATAGTGTGTCTGGATCACACGTGTGGAGGAAGGCATGGTAGCGATGGCAGGATTCAGGGAGTAGGAGGACAGCCGGTGGGGGTAAGGTAGGAGGGTGGGGGTGGATGGCGACAGTAGGGATGTAATGGGCATCCATGGCCTCAGACAAGGTCTGCTGGAGAAAGGAGGCGGCACGGGTAATATCATCAGGGTGGTTGTAGGTGAAGACGTGGCTATTGACCTAGGTGGAGAGGGTATCCCAGTAGGCATTCCAGTCGGCACGGGAGTAATCATGGACATACTTAGGGGGAGGGTCATTACGAGGATCAGGGTGGAGGTGACGACCGCTGAAATGGTGCGGAGGACAGGGATACGGTCGCTACCAATGGGGTTCAGGACATCCACCACTATGCAGCCAAGGAGGTTAGGGGAAGAGAGGATGACATCGGGAGTGGAGTTGGATTTGGGGTAGGTGTGCTGGGGAATGAGGAAGAGGTAGCCTTAGAGGGAGGAGAGGAACCGATGCCATCAGCGTAACTGGGTGGCGGAACGACTATGGATGTTGAGGTCGGTGGCGAACACATAGGAGGAGAAGGTACGGTCAATGTGGGAGAAGAAGTCGAAAGGAATAGGGGCGTTAGGGCGTACATATATGGTGGCACAGGCAACGGTAAGGCCGGGGAAGAAGGGACTAAGGATCAGGTGTTCGGTGGGGTCGGGATCTGGCGGTGGTGACCAATGGCTACTTCGCCATGCGCTATCGGGAGGGCATTATTGGAGTGGTGAAGGAGATAGGGCGACATGTAGATGGTGTGGTGGGGTTGGAGGAAGGTTTCATTTAGGAAGAAGGCATCCACGCAGTGAGTAGCAAGGGTGTGCAGGAAGAGGTTCTTGTTGGCAGGAAGGGAGTGGATGTTATTGAACAGGATACAGTGCTGTCACATTATGACAATGATTTAAACAAGAGTGTCGAGATGGGAAAAGGTAAAATGGGCCTGGTTGTGGGAGTAGATGGCATACATTTTAAGGTGGAAGATGGAACAGGCGGCGAGGGATATCTGCTGGAGGGTGTGGGGGAGCTGGAAAGGGTGGACATTTTGGATTACAATTGTAAGGAATCTGATGATGTTCTTAGTGGTAGGGGGGTGAAGGGAATTGCCAGTAGGGGTGGGGATGTCCAGAGGGCAGACAGGGGCGGTGAGTTCAGGAGTGGTAGGAGGGGTTCGGGCCTTACATTTTTGGGAGTACGTAGGATGAGGGAGGTTACAGGTGTAACAGGAGGGAGGGGACTGTAGGTTGGGGCACTGCTGGAGGAAGTGTGTTTGCTTACAGTGTGAGCATGTGGGGGTCTCGTGGCACTCAGATGTTGGGTGTGCATTGTACTGCAAACGCCTCTGGCAACAGAGGGATTGAGGAGGGGAACAGGAGGGGTCGACCTTGTAACGTTGGTTAAAGAGGAGGGCACCCTCCCTCAGGAGAAGGTCTATGGGGGGGGGGGTGTTCGGAAAAAACCAGCATAAGGCGGGTGTGGTCGGCAGAGTTGTGAATGTGGCGAACTGCACGCACCTCCAGATAGGGATGCACCTTGGGCTCCTCCAACACCTCCTCCTCCGTGATCGTCGGACTAAGCCGAGTGATCAAGGTGGTGAGGGTCGGCGGGTGATGGGGGGGTTGGTGTTGGCGGGAGCGAGGTGGGGAAGGGCCTGGGGTGAGGGGTGCATTAGGGCCAAAGTGGGTGATGGGGTTGTGGGAAAGGATATCGGCATGAAGGGTAGGGCTGGTGGAGGAGATGAGGACTGAGTCATTGCGAGGAATGAGGAGGGAGATGGGAGCACCAGCAAAATGCTGGCGAATGAAGAGGGTGAGATTCCGGATCTCAAGACTGGAAAGGAGGTAGCGGTAGGAGGAGGAGGAGGAGGAGGGGGCAGGGACAGGCGGGGAGACATCCATGGGATCCTGGTCAGGGGAAGGGGGACGTGGCGGAGCCTTTTTAGGTGCGGAAGAGGCAGGGGTGCCACTGGGGCATTTGACGGCGACGGACGAGGTGTGGGGGATGGGAGCAACTGGAAGGTGGCAAGGTGGCGTGGAGTGGCAGGTTCCGGTGCTGGAGTCGGAGATGGTGATGGCGAAGGCGATTGCGATTATGTAGACGATGAAGAGGGCGAAGGTGAAAGTGGAGCGTGGGCCCTGGCCCTCCGGGCCACCACCCTAAACTGGGCGACAGAAACGGAAGGAGCAGAGGGAGGGAGTGGAGGGAAGGGATCAGAGGAGGCATGGGAGGGAGGAGACAGGGATGGGGCGACAAATAGGGAGGGAGATGGGAGAGTGAGGAGTGGGGGATGGACTGAGGGGGGAGCGATGCGTCACACCATGTGATAGTGGTGGTGGCGGCGGCGGAGGGAGACGTGTATATGATGGCAGTGGTGGTGGCAGTAATGTTGGTGGTGGGGGGCGACATTACAAGAACGGGAAAAGCACAGGACAGGACAAAGAAGCAAACAGGGGACGGACAAGGGGACGAGAAACACAGAGTAAAAGGGATGGAGAAACTGAAGGTCACTGGGGTCGAAGCCCAACTCTGCTGCTGCTGGCAGGGGAGGCGACTTGGCTGGCCAGCCGGTGGTGATGCTATTGCTGCTGCTGTTGCTGCTGCTGCTGCTGGCTGCTGGCCGGGACCACTGTTGGTTGCTGGCAGGACCGCTGCTGGATCTGAACGCTACTGACTGCTGGCTGGCTGGCACCTGCAAAACCTATCGCTTTGATTCACAATCGAATTACCGCCGGAGATATTGAGGAAATTATTATCATTTTTTCTTTATTGTGATTTTAAAACCCGTAGAACAGGTAGGCTGGCAGCAGCACAATACGCTGCTCTTCAGCCAAAGGTAGTACAATCAGAAAGACAGGGAAGACACATGCGTTGGAACAAATGGCAGGGACAAAACTGTAGACACATGAACATAAAAAACATGAAGCCATCCACACTCGATGACAATCCACACTACAAGCTGTTGACACGAAGCACAAACACTGAAAATGTCGATGACACTGGTGAACGATGGAGTGTGACGGTGAACACTAAGCACTAAACACGACGGCACACACGAGACACTGATGGCGATGATCTCTGGCGCGCGAATGTCCACTTAGCATGTGCGAGTCCGGGGACCTGCCAAGAGAAGAGGAGGGGGGAGGGGTGGGAGAGGGGAGAACAAGGCTGCCAATGGGGGCAGGAGCAGAGGGACAGGGGAGGGGAAGCCTGGGGGAGGAGTGGGGAGAAATGGAGAAGGGAGGGAAGAGGGAGAGAAGGAAGGGAGGGTGCCCAAAGAGAAAACACAGGAAGAGGGTGGGAGGTTCAAAGTTGGTAGGAGGGGTAGATGGAGGGGAGGAGGGCATCATCAGAGAGAGTGAGCTGGCGGAAGCCACCTTGGGAGAAGGTAAGGAGGGTGGAGAGATGGAGACCGGGTGGGATGTGGGAACACAGGCGCGACAGTGGGCGGGGGTGGTAGAGGATGGGTGAGACAAGCGAGTGAGGAGGGTTGAGTTTGTGGGAGGTGTACAGGATCCGTATCCTTTCAAGGAAAAGGAGGAGGTGGGGGAACGGAATGAGATCATACAGGATCCGCGTGGGGGAGGGGAGACGGATAAGATAGGCGAGGTGGAAAGCATGGCGTTCAAGGATTTGAAGGGATTTATAAAAGGTAGAGGGTGCGGAGATCCAGGCCGGATGGGCGTAACAAAGGATAGGGCGGATAAGAGATTTATATTTGAGGAAAATACGGATCGCTGACAGATATTTCCATAGTCGCTCGAATTCCTTATCGTAACTATCTTTATACTACCCGTCAACACTAAATTGACATATAAAGTGGTGGTTCAAGGGAACAACCGTACTTGTTAATGCCTGTACTGCAGCTCCTATCAGCCACCGCTTGGACATTAACTTTATTTAATTGTTTGTGCTAAAAGTAATGAAGGCACACGAAATAGTACACAGTTCTTGTCAATAGATGGCGCGCAGTCTCACAGTTATTCCCATGGCCTATAGAACGCCTTCCAAATGCTTTATATCTGTCTTTCTGCAGAGCCTGACCTCCGATGAGTTGACGGGAAAGCATAGCATGATCTGCGGTCAACAGATGGCGCGAGGCATTGTTGACACTAGATAGTTATTGAAATAATTGCCTGTATCAGTGGAACGGTTATAGCAGTAACTGTTACTTGTTAGTAACCGGTTATTTATATCAGTTAGGTTATTTTTTGCCACCTCTAATGCTGGTACTGGGAACAGCTGAAAGCAAGGGGAAGCCACAGGCATAATTTTTCCCGAGGGCTTGTGGTTTCGCTGTATGGTAAAATGATGATGGTGTCTTCTAGGGTAAAATATTCCAAAGGTAAAGTAGCCCCCATTCGGATCTCTGGGCAGGGACTAGTGAGGAGGTCGTCGTAATCAGGAGAAAAAAATGGCGTTCTATGTATGGGAGCGTGGAGTGTCAGATCCCTTAATCAGGCAGGCAGGTCAGAAAATTTACAAAGGGAAATGGATAGGTTAAAGTTACGTATAGTGGGAATTAGTCAAGTTCAGTGGCAGGAGATACAAGATTTCTGGTCAGTTTAATACAGGGTTATAAATGAAAAATCAAATAGAGTAATCCAGGAGAAGGTCTAATAATGAATAAAAATATGAGTGCGGGTGAGCTACTGTGAACAGCATAGTTAACACCTTATTGTAACAAAGATAGACACGAAGCCTACACCTACCACAATAGAACAAGTTTATTTACCAACTAGCTCCGCACATGGACTCTGACCACATTCTATTGGTTATGAACTGTAGATCAAAACTGAAGAAACTGCAACAAGGTGGGAAATTTAACAACTTGGGACTTGGATAAACTGAAAGAACGAGAGGTTGTAGAGAGTTTCAGGGAGACCATTAGGGAACGATTGACAAGAATGGGGGAAATAAATGCTGTAGAAGAAGAATCGGTAGCTTTGAGACATGGAATAGTGAAGGCAGCAGAGGATCAAGTAGGTAAAAAGATTAGGGCTATTAGAAATCCTTGGGTAACAGAAGAAATGTTGAATTTAATTGATTAAAGGAGAAAATTTAGAAATGCAGTAAATGAAGAACGCAGAAAGGAATACAAACGTCCCAAAAATGAGATCCACAGGAAAATGGCTAAGCGGGGATGGCTAGAGGACAAAAGAAAGGAGGTACACACATATATCACCAGGGGTGAAAAGAGAACCACTTGTTTGAATATCAAGAGCGCAGGTGGAAACCCAGTGCAGTGCCCTCAGAGACACTGTAGCGAGAAGGAAGCGACTCTGCCTTACTTCTCTGGTTTATGTAGCACTCATCTGGTGTCTTGCTGCTTCGGTAGTCCCTCGTCCCAAGTATTAGCACTCAGGCACCAGCTTCAATGTAGGGGCGATCTTGCTGAAGTGAAGTGTTTCTGGATGCCAGTAGTTAAATGTCAACAACGCTCTGTACTATACTCATTTTAATAAAGAAAATACTTTGAAACACACTTCACCGAATTTCCAATATGGCGGCTCTTGGCCACGCCGTTATTCAACCCTTTACAACTCGTTAACACTTTTCTGATTTTCCATAATCCTATTACACACTACCCACGACACGTGGCGTTCACTGATAACTAACTTTCACTATCTCATGTTTAACAGCTGAAATATTTACTTGTCACTGTTCTTTTGGAGCCACCCCCAGTTACTCGAACGTGCTTTTTGAGTGGCGCCTCGCTACTAATTCGCCCTCTCTTTCCGACGGACAAGAGAAGCCCCACCTTTCTCTCTCAGCCAGTAAGGACACTTCGCTCATTTCCTACACACACTTATATATCCAAACTTTCAGCCAATGGGCGTTCAGATCGCTGTCGCTAGGCGGATCTGACATCATGTTTGCGGAAGTTGTGACGGAAGTTTGTCTCGTAACACTGTCTCAGATTGTAAGATCCTACTCCCTAATAGACGGTAATTGTGCCTAATAAGGTTGCACAACACTGCCTCCTATGATCTCATCAATAATGCTCCTTGTTGGCGCTTGATTGCCAAATGAACATGTAGCCTGGCTGCTACTGAGCATTTCTGATCGCTTAAATGTGCTTAAACAGGTGAAGGGATTGCACGTGCATTGCACATTCTTCCCCTCTTCTTTTATTTTCAGAATTCAATTTGCTCGAAGACCTTGTTTAATTTTGAAATATTATCGGTGGGGTGTCTCTTGCCCTCGGTTAACATCTTTAATCATTGGTATTACTTAATCTTACACATACTCTGCAATCATTGGTTACACTACCCTTAACATGATACAGATATATGTCCCATTAAAGTGAGTATGTATTCTATCTTTAAGATTACTTCTTATCATTATCTGATGGAATCTTTACCTGATGCCTTGAGAGTGGCACCATTTTAGTTTTTAAATCATTTCTGAATATACCATGAACACTATATAATACATACCTTAATTAAAATTGAATACTTATTCTGATGCACTTTTGTTTTATCTGAGATGGAACATCTACTCATATGCCCCTTCCTTTTAGCTCATCGAAACATTTACATATTAATTATTTCTATATCCAATACGGAACAAGCTAATCAAAAATTTATAAAACTGCCATTTGGCTAATCTTACTTTATAATGCCCATTTTCTACTACATACAAGAACATGTCCCATAATCATCTGCTATGTAAGTGCCGTCCTTTTAGTCACTGGTTCACTACTTTTTCTTTCTTTTTCGCCACAGAATACCGTCCTTCTCACTCTTATAACTATAAAGCATTCCCTCTAACTTCTTTCAATACTTCTTATCTTTACTCAAGGTACCTCTACATCTACATCTACATGACTACTCTGCAATTCACATTTAAGTGCTTGGCAGAGGGTTCATCGAACCACAATCATACTATCTCTCTACTATTCCACTCCCGAAGAGCGCGCGGGAAAAACGAACACCTAAACCTTTCTGTTCGAGCTCTGATTTCTCTTATTTTATTTTGATGATCATTCCTACCTATGTAGGTTGGGCTCAACAAAATATTTTCGCATTCGGAAGAGAAAGTTGGTGACTGAAATTTCGTAAAAAGGTCTCGCCGCGACGAAAAACGTCTATGCTGTAATGACTTCCATCCCAACTCGTGTATCATATCTGCCACACTCTCTCCCCTATAACGCGATAATACAAAACGAGCTGCCCTTTTCTGCACCCTTTCGATGTCCTCCGTCAATCCCACCTGGTAAGGATCCCACACCGCGCAGCAATATTCTAACAGAGGATGAACGAGTGTAGTGTAAGCTGTCTCTTTAGTGGACTTGTTGCATCTTCTAAGTGTCCTGCCAATGAAACGCAACCTTTGGCTCGCCTTCCCGACAATATTATCTATGTGGTCCTTCCAACTGAAGTTGTTCGTAATTTTAACACCCAGGTACTTAGTTGAATTGACAGCCTTGAGAATTGTACTATTTATCGAGTAATCGAATTCCAACTGATTTCTTTTGGAACTCGTGTGGATCATCTCACACTTTTCGTTATTTAGCGTCAACTGCCACCTGACACACCATACAGCAATCTTTTCTAAATCGCTTTGCAGCTGATACTGGTCTTCGGATGACCTTACTAGACGGTAAATTACAGCATCATCTGCGAACAACCTAAGAGAACTGCTCAGATTGTCACCCAGGTCATTTATATAGATCAGGAACAGTAGAGGTCCCAGGACGCTTCCCTGGGGAACACCTGATATCACTTCAGTTTTACTCGATGATTTGCCGTCTATTACTACGAACTGCGACCTTCCTGACAGGAAATCACGAATCCAGTCGCACAACTGAGACGATACCCCATAGCTCCGCAGCTTGATTAGAAGTCGCTTGTGAGGAACGGTGTCAAAAGCTTTCCGGAAATCTAGAAATACGGAATCAACTTGAGATCCCCTGTCGATAGCGGCCATTACCTCTCGGGTTACCATTACCCATTATTGGATATGGGGACACCTTTGTCAGACCCTCATCATCTTTATACTTCATAACTTATAGGGATACCGTCCTCGGCCACTCATTAACTTATACCTTTTCTTTCTTTTATTCTATTGGGTTTGGACCCAGTTCCCATACTTACATAACTTCAATTCTTCATCTTATTCTGCTACACTTACCTCTTTATCCTTTGGTCACGATTTACCTTGTCAGTTGGCTAAACATATGTTTCGCATTTTGTTACCATTCGATCTCGTTACTGTTTACTTATCTAAGCACAATTGCAGAATGATACCCATTGAAATCTATTTTTCCTGTTTTTGCTAAGTTGTTTGTTCACTGTCTCCATGGTGTCTTTTCAGAATTTGTTAAATTTGTTTTCAACAGAATAATATTCTATGTCTCTCTATACCTTATTTACTCTAATCATAGCTTTTTCCTTGTTCTACTGACAGTCATTTAGGGTCGTTACATGTTATAATCACATAATTTAAGAATTTGCTAAATATTTTCCAACAGGATAACACAATTTTATAGATAGCTTTACCTTTTTTGTACCGTCTCTTTTTCTCACTTACCAGTGTTACTCGCTATTCCCATGTTCCTATATTCGAAGATGAAGCAGGGACTGACGATAGAGTATCGTTTTGACAGAAACAAAGGAATATTGCCAATATGAGGAGAATTGGAATAATTTGCCAATGCCTGAGCACCTGGTGTGTGTCACGCACCTTACCTTGCAAAGCAGTTGTATACTCTGAAGTTGGATAGCGAAGAATTAAAGATGATAATAAATGGTTCTGACTGAAACAAGAGGAAGATTGACAACATGAAGGGGAACTGAAATAATATTCTCTACAGTCGCAGGTTCAAATACTGCCTCGGGCATGGATGTGTGTGATGTCCTCAGGTTAGTTAGGTTTAAGTAGTTCTAAGTTCTAAGGGACTGATGACCACAGATGTTAAGTCCCATAGTGCTCAGAGCCATTTGAACCATTTTTTAAAATAATATTGTCAATAATTTGAGTGCCAGGTGTTTGTCAAGCACCTTGTGTTGTACAGAACACAACGCCCTCTGAGGTTAAAAAACATGGGACTCACTTCTGAGGTCATCAGTCCCCTAGAACACAGAACTGCTTAAACCTAACTAACCTAAGGACATCACACACATCCAAGCCCGAGGCAGGATTCGAACCTGCGAGCGTAGCGGTCGCTCGGTTCCAGACTGTAGCGCCTAGAACTGGTCGGCCACCACAGCCGGCTGAGGTTTTCAGTTGATCCTTTAACCGGTTGTGTGTGTCCTGTCTATCATTGTCTCCTGCTGATTTATTCCATTACCTGTGTGTTGAGGATATTGTATCTGTCTGTTTGTCAGTTCTCCTTGTATCCTATCTTCAATAGGTCCGTTATTTCCCCAGGGGTTGCTTCTCCAATCTTCAAGATTCTGATTGTTCCCTGAAAATGAATCCAACTGGTCCAGCGCTTGCACAATTGCGTTTACATCTGACTTATATATTCCTATCAATTTTCCTTGTACCCTAAGAGGTAACTTGATCAAAATGATTGATATTAAATCCGTTTCTTTCAGGGGATCATCTAAATACAAGTAATTTTCCACATACGTCTGGAAGAACGCTTTGTAACTCCTGCAACCACAATTACTTAAGTTTCGACAGTGTCATTGTAGTGAGAGGGAAGCAACTCAGCCTTACTTCTCTGGTTTAGTATCACTAACCTGGTGTCCTGCTGCTTTGGTAGTCCCTCGTTGCACAGTAGTGACGCTCAGGTACCAGGTTCCATGTAGGTGCGGTCCTGGCAGTCGCTTCTGAATACAGACATGTGCAAATATCTTCACTGCTCTAGGAGAACTCGTCTTTGTTGCATTTTTTCGCGCCGTAATTAGCAAAATAACATAAGGCTCATTCTGCATAAGAACTTGATGCCCCCAAATCCTTAAATAAGAATCTGCGAGCGGTAGTTATGCATGAAAGGAAACAAACTGTTGGACAAAAGACTGGAGAGTTCCCTGCTTCCGCGTTTCCGATAGATCGTACGACAAGAATCTGGTGTCACATTATACTTCAGAACCTTAAACTGTTTATTATTTTTACTTCATACGAAAACAAAACCTATAACATGAGAAGAGGAGATGGCTTACGTGCCTCTCAGAAACTTCAGTTTTTTTGTGTTTATTTCCTCACTTCATACTAAAACAAGGGCGTTGATGTGAGAGGAGGAAATGAAGTATACGCTTGTAAGACATAATATTTCCTTGTGTGCAACTGCTGCATGTATGAAAGCTCTGCAGTTAACTTTAGTATGTTGGATAAATTTTGATATCATCACTCATTACTTTGTGAGAAGGTTCCGACTTTTGGGATTCAAATAGCGTCGAAATTTCATCACTGGTTAATATTCTGATGACTAATGACATGATACCCGTTGCAATGGCTACATGGCACCTGTGAGTAGAGTCTCACGTTGGTTATTATGAGAACACGCAGGCAGTGATATCTGCTCACTGCAGTCAGAGCCTAGGTGATTTCTTTCTATTTATGGAGAAGCGTCTGAAGCAGCGTCCACGCTCAGCCAACATAAACAAATCGTGGCGACAACAAGAGCGCACTGTCTCTGGTATCGATATAATGGAGTTTATACATTTTACTTGCTCAACGTAATATGCAGGACATGGGTTCGGTAAATATTCAATTTGTAGTAACTGGCCATTGCATTACAATGGTTAATAGTTATATTTGATGCAATATTTATTGTTGCTTGTCTTCTTATGTTGTTCATTGTGTTGATTCAGGTCGGGCACGAACATGAAAACACACACACACACACACACACACACACACAGTCACTGATTCCAATGAGAGTGACGTCTGCTGTCTGTTGAACAACACACGCACCAATCAATAGCGCAGAGACACTGCGACCGAATGGTGTCTCAATTCTTGGCAACAAATTCCAGCTGAAGTAGTAGTAGTAGTGCAAAACACACTGTTGGAGCTGTCAGATGGAAAATATTATGTTCACACTACTCTTTGCTCGAGTTTACGCCTTTTGGTAGGACTCAGCCTTTCATTTCTTCTTAGAAAGTTAACGATAGAAGCATCGTAACACGTCACCAGTAACAGAATTGCATACGAATGCTCAATGAGCCACCTGATGACGTTCAATCCAAACTGCAATAATACTCATTCCATTGATTTTTGTTGTTTGAATTAGAGCACTCAGTACTCCTACACCAGACCTCTGAACCTTGCCTGTTGAATGCAAATGTCTCATGACGGTTAAATGGTAATCCATCACTTATGTCAGTAGTCGAGACTTCCTTAACGTGGAAAATCATTAATGCCAGAACGATCTTTGGTGAACCAAGAATATCTTTTTCTGGCGCATTTTTAACGAAAGCACTCGCTCCTGACACAGTTCAAATTTTTCGAGTTGCCTCCTCTGCTTTCAGTCCTCTAGTATACAAAAAGTAAATATTGTGTTGCTGATGTCATACCTTTTTCCACTTGCGACCCAATTTTACAACGCTTAACTGTAGTTCATGATTTTCAAGTATGCAAAATCCAATGCTTAACTGCAGGATATAACTAGAACTTCAGGTTCGAAAATGACGTTTGATACATACACGACAGTATCGCACCTCGTTCTCCTGGGCGGCGCCGGATTTCATGCAGCGGGCGGCGTCTGGGCGCCTATTCTGTATCTTTCCGCCATTGTGCCGATCGTTTCGGTACTCCAGAGCACCGAACGGTCTAGTACTCGAATTAGAGTCCCTGCATTAAACAGTCTGCATTTCGGTAGCGATACCGTTCGGGTATGGAGAACCGAAACGCTGTTGTCGGTTCACGTTGTGCAAGCCAATCGAAAGCAAGCGGCCGCAGATCCGCGCATGCACACTGCAGCGAGCACAGCACCATGGACACAAAGTTGGTAGCACATGACACAGGCGCGCCATTCTTCCAAGTACCGAAAATTGTGTCTACGTTGCCATACCGCACGACGCCACATTCCACCGAGCTGATGTGCCTGCCTTCATCGGTATTGCCTCCTCCTTAACAGTATCAGGGGCAGTTTATCCATTTCCATGATCCTCAGCTGAAATGCATAGAAATTTTTACAGTTTTCCTGACAGCATGTTTCCATGCATGCATAATAACGATAGCGTATTTGACTGCATTCTGCAGATTGTCGTAAGGGCCATCTTATTCTCATTTACACTGACATCGGGTTATGGTGGAGTTTACGTTTCGGAAAATTAGTTAGGAATAGTGTGCAGTACCACATTGTACTAATATACCTATAAAACACCAGAAAAATTGATTCTGACAGTTTCAAAGAACAAGAAGATAACAGAATGTGGTTATAACTCGCTCCTATACATTCAAATGATTAAGTAGCCCACTTACCTATATGATACGTCAACGATTTGGGCCTTAAAAACAAAACTGAAAAAACGCATTTTGGGAAGCTCCTTCAGTTCGTCGAAGTTTATGATATGCATCTTATGAATGAAAATGTTCCGTATATGGTGCTACGGTCTAAAAATATTACGGTGGAGACCTTTCATCACTGTCTACTGTTGCTGAGGAGTCGATCACAGATAAACAGTTGTGACAAGCAAGATTATGAATATGACTGCTGCTAGTTACACTCCCAGTAATTTAAGTTGTGCTCTTAGATTCCCATCTAACTGGAACTAGGAAATCGCTACATATTCGGAAAAAATGAAAAATTATACCTGACAAGAAAAAATATAAAGGGCACTGTCGGTTGTTTCACTCACAGCAATTTCATCTGCAGCAATTTCTTATTTCGCTTTTTAAAACACACACAAATCACGAAATCATTAGTGAGGAAGTGCGCCCTTACGTGTAAGTAATAACGAATATTGCAGAAAAATCTTAACTTACACGAATAAAAATGTTTCAGAACTTGTTGTGTGTCAGGTAAATCCAACACCTTCCATGAAAACCCTGACATAATAAGCAAATTTACTAGTATGTCACATAGCTCTGAATAAATCGTGACATTAAATTAACCAAAGTAGTACAAGTAACGAGTGAGCAAATGGAATACCACAGAGTAACACAAGAATGCCTAAATGCATGTCGTACCTTCCCACCGAGAGGCAGACGCAGTTCCGAGGGGAGAAACGAGGACAGAAGCCGAGAGCAGAACCGTGTTAAGCTAGAAGGCCCTACGATAAGGGACGGACTGGACACCCACGTCGGCAGCTAACCACTAGAGCCACACAACCCACACGTTTTAGCGTGAGGCTTTTTCGCGTCTCTGTTACGTCCAGGACCACCCCCCAGCCCTTCTTAAAAGCTAGAGCCCTCCAGAAAAACTGTATAGATCTTACGATAACACAAAAAGGGCCACTACCACCCGCAAGTTTTAACGTGAGACTTTTTCGCGTCTCAGGTACGTCAAGGACCACCTCCCAGCCCATGTTAAAAGATATAGCCCTCCAAAAGAACAGTATAGTTCTTACGATAACGCTAAAAGGACCACACCAGCTGCAGGTTTTAGCGTGAGACTTTTTAGCGTCTCTGTTACGTTGCAAACTTTAAAAACATTGCCCCACCACGAAAAGTATAACGTTTCTCATTGGATAGACAGAATTTTTGTAGGCGGAGCTTAAGGTTATCATTGAGACCCTGATTGGGCAGATGAAAACACAGCCAGATAGTTTTTTAAACCAACTTCGGTAAATTGTAGTAAGGAGAAGTTAGGAGAGAGTTAGTTCCGAGACGGCGAGCTGGATGGCTGGTGCGCTGGCCACTGTCGCCCTGACGCTGCCTAAACACCGACAAGGTAATGAACGCACGCGATGCCGCATTTTTGAGCGCATAAGGCTTCACTCAGAACTGCAGAAGACTCATCTGTTACACCTCTTTTTTGCGTAATACTAGTGTCGATCGTTAATTAAAACTCATGGTGGTCACATTTTTGTTGAACGCAGTTGGTTTTTACCATCCTATATTAAAACATTTCCTTTTATCATTAGTGCAATTTATAAACGATGTTTTGTGAGTAGAATAAAATTCCCAATGGTAAACTTAACTGCTTTTTCGACGTTATTTTACCAGTTAACTAAAAATAGGAAAGCCTTGAACCCTTTGCACTAAATTTAGTTAGTATTAAGATTCTTTTACAGGGAGTGCAGTGGAGCTGACTCTGAGATCATTTAGTATTTGGTTATATCATCACTAGTCTCACTGAACTCTTCTGAATTCTGCATGTCATGTGTGGTCTGGCGTCTCCTTACCAGCAACAGGTCCCAGGTTCAAACTAGTTAATTCCCTAAAAAACACGCTCAGAGCGTCGGTGCGCGAAAGTGGTAGGGAGACACGATATAGAACAAACAGACACCACCATGAATGCTTAGAAAGTGGCGACCCTGCCAGGATGGTAAAATACCATGATTGAAGGTCGACCACATGCCTAACTAATTCAGAAAAATACCTGCTGAAAAATTTTCGTAGTAAAAAAATTTTTTTTTCCTGAACTTATACATAGTCGAAAACAGGAGCTGCAGCGATAGATAGTAATAAAGTATTCAACAAATAGTGAAACATTGTAGCAGTGGCAATAGCATAATTAAGTTATGAATTTTGAAAATTGTTAGAATTAAGTTTTCTCTCCAATGCAAGCGCACAGGTGGCGGATCCATCGTTGACAAGTTGGCTCTGCCCCAACAAGTAAGTGAATGGATTGTCAGTCTTGGTAGTGTCAAGTCGTGTGAACGAAAACTTTATGAAATTCGTGAGATCGTATGAGCGCCGTGTGAACAAAAAATTTATGAAACGCGTGAGATCGTATGAGCGCATGTTGACGCGAAGTAGGGCGCCTGAATTGCTTTTAAAACAGAAAATAAGGGATTCGGAAAGATTAGCAATGGCAGATCGAGACCTTGACCGAAGTGAGGTAGAGACCCAGCATGAAAATGGACAGAGAATAGAGGACAATGCAACAGACGATGCGGTATCGCGAGAAATAGGACAGATAACGCACCATATCGAGGATAATGTACGTCGAGGCACAGAAAACCTAGGTCAGCATACGACAGAGGAGCGGGAAAGTAGTGAGAAAGTCGATGAGGATTCTAACTTGCGTCTTGAATACGTAGAACCCATAGTACAAGTAATCAGAACTTCCTCACCACAGAGTACAAGGAATGCGGGCAGAAACGTGTCACAGCAGAGGTCAATGCAATCGGTAGCGAACCAACACTTGGGCGAAAACACAGAGCGTAGGACGTCGGAACAAAACGTAATAGGACCCACCAATCTCGCAGAATTATTACAACAAATTACGGAAACTATGACAAGGCAGAATAAAGAAATTGCGAACCAAATTAAAATTCAGAATGTAGAAACCACGAGACAAATGCGTGAGATTAAAGAACAAAACAAAAAAATTCAGTTACACCTAAGTTATATTGAAGACGAGGCAAAAGAATCTCGAGAAGTGATAGGACAGGTAATAACAGGTCACAATCAATTGAGAACAGACATTGACAAGGTATAAGCGGACGTACAAACATTGCGTAATGACACTCGAGACGAGATCAAAACATTACGTAACAACACCCACGGAGAAGTCAAGAAACTAGAGAAACAGATAAACGAAATTACTAGACAAGCAGCAGGTACAGCGCGTGAAATTGTTGAAAAAAGTGTGTTGCACAAACGTATCACAAGATATGATAACCGCATAGTCAAAATAGAAGCGCAAACGAATCGACAATTTCAGAAATTGCGAACAGAGTTGTTGCAAACCATTGAAGAGCGTTGTGAGCAGGATCGAACAAGCACAGAGTCTGCAACGACATCAGTATCTGTAACAGCACCGGAAAAACAAGCAATTAACGAAGATATTACGCATTTGCGATTCCAATCACAGGCGGGAAGTAACATACGTGACAATGGAAAGCCAGGACGCGGAGAGTACAGTGCAATGCATTCAGCTACACGTTCACAACCAATGGAAGAAAATTATTGCGTACCACTCCAACGATACTACGCAAGGGTAGGCGAAAGTTACAGTGGACAATATCCAATGGATCTACCACAACCGGAAATAACGACGGGAGAAATGATCAGAAACAAAACTGGCGATGAATCGCGAATTTCATATGGAACTATGACGAAGTACGACAACGATCATTTCCTCACAGTCAGAAAATTTCAACACTTTCGAGAAGAAAACTCATTACATTATGAACTTTTATTGATCAATTCCGAGTAGGATTACCGGAACACTGGACGCTAGCACACAAATTAGACTTTATATGTGCACACATGTCAGGAACAGTCGCAGAAACCATGCAGAATGTTGCAGCGACATGCCGATCGTACGAAGATTTCAGAGAGAAGTTTCTCTCACGATATTGGTCCAGCGAAGCACAGAACAGAGTGAAGTCCGAGTTATTACAGAATCCATATTTTGAAAATTCAGGAGGGAAGAGTCCCGTGAAATTTTTCGAAGTAATGGCAAAGAAAATTCAATGCTTAGATGTACCATACAGTGACGGAGAGTTGACTAAGTTATGCGCGACGAAGCTACCATTGAAATACCAGCAATCATTAGTAGGTCGCGGAGGCAATGACGTCGAAGCATTTAAAGGTATTCTAAGGGAACTAGAGTTCATATTTTTGGAAGATGACGCAAGAAAAAGACGAAGCGCACGTGAAAACGAAAGCAAAAAGCAGTGGAATCCACAAGACACAGTAGGAAGAAACAATAATTACGAACCACGTGATAACTTCGCGCCAAGAAACGACAACAGATTTCAACAAAGAACCGGTTATGGATTTAGAAGAGAATATGGCAATAACTACAATTCACCCAGGAACGGCTACAACTATTACAGAGGGAATAACGACAACCGGAACGGGTACTGGAGAACCAATAGACCGACAAATTATCAACAAAGAAACAACTATCAACAAGCTGAACAAGAAAAGAGAATACCGATAGAAGAGGTGGAGGTAAGGTCACCAAAGCCCGATAAACGTTCGGATTGACAACTAAGCGCCCATGCCAAAGAGAATGATGCACCGACCCAGGACGATTGCAGCACCTTGAATAGAGAAGTAAAAATCTTATCACGTGAAGAGAAGAAGGAAGAAACAAATCCACAGGGACCAGATGAAAACGAAGACAAGAAAATAAGAATATCATGTTGGGACGAAGTTAATTGGGAGAATACTGACGAGGAAGATGAATTACCAGAGGCATGCACAACGAATGTAGGAGGAAAGGACGAAGTAATGAGTACTGCAGAGCTATTTGAGATGAAAACCAGGGAAAGCGAATTCAATGAGGATAATGCGCAGTCGACGGAAGTTGAAAATAAGTTACGAGTGGGCACACAACCCAACGTATATAATGAAGGAAGTTATGAAGCGATAATTAGAGCATTTAGATGCGATTATGTGGAAGTAGCGACGAAGAAGGAGAAGATAGACGAGGATGAGGAAAAAGTAGAAGATGTTGAAGAAAGCGTAAATGATGGAAGAAATAGACACTTCCGCATCTTACAATGTTGCCAGATTGTGCCGAGGGACGGACTTGGCGTTGCCAGGGGTGGTCGGTTTTATTGGGCACCTTAAGTGAACAACTCAGGCTTGGTCTGTGTGGCGGCCGGCCGGCGGTGAGGTTTTATGTCTAAGACTGTCCATGTAGCCTGGCAGCTACTGAACATTCCCGATCGCTTAAATGTGTGTAATACTTGGCTTAAACACGTGAAAGGAATGCACGTGCATTACACCAGTCCAAAGCCAAGAGCGTAGAGCAGAAAGGTGGAAGGAGTGTATGAAAGGTCTGTATATGGGCGACGTACTTGAAGACAATGTTATGGAAATGGAAGATCAAATGGGAGATATGATACTGCGTGCAGAGTTTGACAGAGCACTGAAAGACCTAAGTCGAAACAAGACCCTTGAAGTAGACAACATTCCGTTAGAACTACTGATAGCCTTGGGAGAGCCAGCCCTGGTGCTTACCATCTGGTAAGCAAGATGTATGGGACAGGTGAAATACCCTCAGACTTCAAGAAGAATATGATAATCCCAATCTCAAAGAAAGGAGATGATGACAAATATGAAAATTACTGAACTATTAGTTTAATTAGTCATGGCTGTAAAATACTAACACGAATTCTTTAAAGGAGAATGGAAAATCTGGTAGAAGACGACCTCGCGGAAGTTCAGTTTGGATTCCACAGTAACACTGGAACAAGTGAGGGAATACTGACCCTACGACTTATCTTAGCAGATAGGTTAACGAAAGGCAAACATATGTTTCTAGCAGTTGTAGACTTAGAGAAAACTTTTGACAGTGTTGACTGGAATACTCACTTTCAAATTCTGAAGGTGGTAGGGTTCAAATACAGCGTGCTAAAGGCTGTTCCCAATTTGTACAGAAACCAGATGGCAGTTTTAACAGTCGGGGACATGGAAGGGAAGCAGTGGTTGAGAAGGGAGAGAGACAGGGTTGGAGCCTATCCCTGATGTTATTCAATATTGAGCAAGCAGTAAGGAAACAAAAGAAAAAATCGGAGTAAGAATTGAAATCCATGGAGAAGAAGTAGTAAATTTGAGGTTCGCCGATAAGATTGTAATTGTGTCAGAGACAGCAAAGGGCTTGGAAGAGCAGTTGAACGGAATGGACAGTGTCTTGAAAGGAGGATATAAGATGAAAGTCAACAAAAGTAAAACAAGGATAACGGACTGCAGTCGAATTAAATCCCTCTAGTGCATCCCTAATCCGGCTAGCCTACACATGTGGTGAAAATGAAGCAAGTTTTCCAGATATGTTTAAGCACTCTGTGACAGTGCAAATATGTGTTTGCTTATGAATTATAAATGAAAAAGCATTTCAATTGTTTAAATATTCTATACATCACCTTCTATCCCATAAATTACATAAATAAACAACTATATAAATAAAGAATTATATAAACAAACAGTATTGTACGCATTACATACATTGCAATCCATTTCCCACTAAAATCTATACATAAACAAATAAACTAAATTTCATACAGAGATTGATATCAAATAAATTGCTTAAATTAACAGTATTCCACACATTGTCTAAATTCTTCACATAATATTCCATGAACCACCATAAATTTCACACCGAATTCTTTAAATAAATAAACTATTTTTCCTAAACTGTTTAAACAATGTTCCATACTCTGCAATCGATTTCCCAACAAATTCCGTAAATAAATAAACAAATAAATGAATGAACGATTTTCATACAGAGTCATCTATCCTGTTGTTGTTGTGGTCTTCAGCCCTGAGACTGGTTTGATGCAGCTCTCCATGCTACTCTATCCTGTGCAAGCTCCTTCGTCTCCCAGTACCTACTGCAACCTACATCCTTCTGAATCTACTTAGTGTATTCATCTCTTGGTCTCCCTCTACGATTTTTACCCTCCACACTGCCCTCCAATACTAAATTGGTGATCCCTTGATGCCTCAGAACATGTCCTACCAACCGATCCCTTCTTCTGGTCAAGTTGTGCCATAAGCTTCTCTTCTCCCCAATCCTATTCAACACTTCCTCATTAGTTATATGATCTACCCATCTAATCTTCAGCATTCTTCTGTAGCACCACATTTCGAAACCTTCTATTCTCTTCTTGTCCAAACTATTTATCGTCCATGTTTCACTTCCATACATGGCTACACTCCATACAAATACTTTCAGAAACGACTTCCTGACACTTACATCTATACTCGATGTTAACAAATTTTTCTTCTTCAGAAACGCTTTCCTTGCCATTGCCAGTCTATATTTTATATCCCCTCTACTTCGACCATCATCAGTTATTTTGCTCCCCAAATAGCAAAACTCCTTTTCTACTTTAAGTGTCTCATTTCCTAATCTACTTCCCTCAGCATCACCCGACTTAATTCGACTACATTCCATTATCCTCGTTTTGCTTTTGTTGATGTTCATCCTATATCCTCTTTGCAAGACCCTATCCATTCTGTTCAACTCCTCTTCCAAGTCCTTTGCTGTCTCTGACAGAATTACAATGTCATCGTCGAACCTCAAAGTTTTTATTTCTTCTCCATCGATTTTATTTATTTATTTATTTATTTAACCTGATCAGATTAGGGCCATCAGGCCTTCTCTTACATCAGACCAGTGTTCCACACATGCAGCATTTCACACATCAGAGTTACATCATGAAAATAGTTTAAATGAGAAAATTAGCTTACTCTAGTGACAATATGAATGAAGAATAGTGAGTGAGACCTAATAAAGTAAATGTGGCAGTATTTTTACAAAAGGTGCTATACATACAGATTATGATAAAAGCAATAATAATACCAGTAAAAAAATATAATGATAAACATGACTAATACCTAATAAAGTAAATGCTGGCAGTATCTATACATATAGATTATGATAAAAGCAATAATAATAACAGTAAAAAATCAAATAATAATGACAAACATGAAAAGGATTGGCAATAGTAATGAAGGTTTGTGCAGATGTACATAATATCTTGGTGTTTAAAGTAGATGTTTACTAGTATACCGTGTTTTGGGAAATGGAGATTTAAGGAGGGGGAAAGAGGGAACTAATGAGGTGAAGTGCATTCATGTACAAAGGAAGGCATTACTGTTGCTTAAGTAGATACGTCATTAACTGCTTTTTGAAGCTGGACATGTTTTTAAGTTCTCTAACATAACGAGGGAGGTTATTCCAGAGTCGGGTTCCCGCTTCTGTCAAGGAGTTAGAGAAGGTGACTGAGCGATGCAGTGGAACGGAGAGGATTTTATTATAATAAGAACGTGTGTTTCTGTCATGTTGTTCCGACATGAGCGTTAGGGACGATGAGACGTATGAGGGGCAGTGTACATTTATAAGGCAGTAGATGAGACAGAGTGTATGGAAATCTCTGCGTTTGTCTGCACGCAGCAGGGAAAGTTTTGCATATGCTGGTGAAATGTGATCAAAAAGTCACAGATATATCGGACGCAGGCATTCATGACCAGTTCTAGACGTCGGGAATTTTCATGAGAGAGGCCTTGTAGGATAATACCGCTGTAGTCAAAGATTGGGAGTATAAGAGTTTGTACTAATTTCTTTTTCAGATCGAAAGGTAAGAGTTTTTTATATTTTTGTAGGACATGAATGGATGCTGATGCTTTTTTGCACACTGCAGCTACGTGCTTTGTTCAATTTAGATCTTCATCTATTATTACTCCCAACCTCTTTGCTGAGGAGAAAAGTTAATATTTGTTCCATTTAGGATTAGAGGTGGTACGGATTCCCGATGTTTTGGGCTCATGAACTTAGAGTGACCAACAAGTACCTCTTGGGTTTTAAAAGGGTTTAGTTTTAGACCTATGTCCTGTGCCCATTTTGACAGTGCATTGAGGTCAGTATTGAAATTTTCAATAGCTTTCTTGAGATTGCTTGGTTTCACACTTACGTACAACTGAAGGTCATCAACATACATATGGTATCTGCAATAGGTCAGAACCGATGACACATCATTGATATACAGAGAGAAGAGCATAGGACCTAATACTGAGCCTTGGAGAACGCCTGACACTACCTGCCGCCATTGTGATTTTATATTCCCAGATAGGACGTGTTGCTGACGAGACGTCATGTATGAGCGAAACCATTGCACTGCACTTGGTGAGAAATTTAGACCGCTAAGTTTGGCTAGTAAGATGTCGAAGTCGACAGTATCAAATGCTTTGCTGAAATTTAAGAAGCAAATGATAGTCGCTTCTTGTCTGTCCATGGCAAGTTTCAGGTCATCTGTCACCTTTATCAGAGCAGATATTGTGCTTCGATGTTTACGGAAACCTGATTGGTATTCGTCTAGTAGGCTGTTAGTAGTTAGGTAGGTGGTGAGCTGGTCATGAACTATATATTCTAAGGCCTTTGATAGTGCAGGAAGAAGGCAGATGGGGCGGTGGTCAGAGGGTGCTGTGGGGATGTCCTTTTAAGGCAGTGGCTTAATTTGTCCCAGTTTCCTGGCCTCAGGGAAAACACTTGTGATTAATGAATCGTTGAAAATGTCTGTTATAGAGGGCAGTAGTTGGTCAATAATAAGTTTTACCATCTGGATAGTGATACCATCATGTCCAGTAGATGCTGATATAATCCGCATTATGGCTTTCTTGACAGTACTGCAAGTGACGTGCTGTAGATAAAATTTTTCTTTGCTACAGTCGTTCGACCCCATGACGTAATCAATGATTTTCTATTTTTTTGTGGTTCAATTTTGGTTGTATGTAATGTGAAGAATCGGTTTAGTTCTCCAGCTGGGACTATGTGATTTTCTGCAACTTTTATTTTGCCTACCCCGAGACTACGAAGATTTTTCCACAGGATAGCCGGTCTACATCTATTGTCAGCTAATGTATGGGCATGTCTGAGCTTACCGTTTCTCACCGCTTGACTGACTTTGTTTCGTTTCTGCTTGTATACAGCATGATTTTCAGGTGTAGGGCGTATCTTGTATGCTCGATGTGTAGCATCTCTGAGATTCATGAGCTGTTTTAGTTCACCAGTCAGCCAGGGTGCAGGTTGCCTTTTTACTTTTCTGGTCTTTATTGGAGTATATTTGTCATATAGTTGATTAATTTTGTAAGTGAAATCCTGGAGTTTAATACCCACTCCGAATTTTTCTTTTGTTTCCTTTACTGCTTGCTCAATATACAGATTGAATAACATCGGGGAGAGGCTACAACCCTGTCTCACTCCCTTCCCAACCACTGCTTCCCTTTCATGCCCCTCGACTCTTATAACTGCCATCTGGTTTCTGTACAAATCGTAAATAGCCTTTCGCTCCCTGTATTTTACCCCTGAAACCTTCAGAATTTGAAAGAGAGTATTCCAGTCAACATTGTCAAAAGCTTTCTCTAAGTCTAGAAATGCTAGAAACGTAGATTTGCCCTTCCTTAATCTATTTTCTAAGATAAGTCGTAGGGTCAGTATTGCCTCACGTGTTCCAATATTTCTACTTAATCCAAACTGATCTTCCCCTAGGTCGGCTTCTACTAGTTTTTCCATTCGTCTGTAAAGAATTCGTGTTAGTATTTTGCAGCTGTGACTTATTAAACTGATAGTTCGGTAATTTTCACATCTGTCAACACCTGCTTCCTTTGGGATTGTAATTATTATATTCTTCTTGAAGTCTGAGGGTATGTCGCCCGTTTCATACATCTTGCTCACCAGATGGTAGAGTTTTGTCAGGACTGGCTCTCCCAAGGCCGTCAGTAGTTCCAATGGAATGTTGTCTACTCCGGGGGCCTTGTTTCGACTCATGTCTTTCACTGCTCTGTCAAACTCTTCACGCAATTTCGTATCTCCCATTTCATCTTCATCTACATCCTCTTCCATTTCCATAATATTGTCCTCAAGCACATCGCCCTTGTATAGACCCTCTATATATTCCTTCCACCTTTCTGCTCTCCCTTCTTTGCTCAGAACTGGGTTTCCATCTGAGCTCTTGATGTTCATACAAGTGGTTCTCTTATCTCCAAAGTTCTCTTTAATTTTCCTGTAGACAGTATGTATCTTACCCCTAGTGAGATAAGCCTCTACATACTTACATTTGTCCTCTAGCCATCCCTGATTAGCCATTTTGCTCTTCCTGTCGATCTCATTTTTGAGACGTTTGTATTCCTGTTTGCCTGCTGCATTTACTGCATTTCTATATATTCGAATTTCATCAATTAAATTCAATATTTCTTCTGTTACCCAAGGACTTCTACTAGCCCTCGTCTTTTTACCTACTTGATCGTCTGCTGCCTTCACTACTTCATCCCTCAAAGCTATCCATTCTTCTTCTACTGTATTTCTTTCCCCCATTCCTGTCAATTGGTCCCTTATGCTCTCCCTGAAACTCTGTACAACCTCTGGTTCTTTCAGTTTATCCAGGTCCGATCTGCTTAAATTCCCACCTTTTTGCATTTCTTCAGTTTTAATCTACAGGTCATAACCAATAGATTGTGGTCAGAGCCTACATCTGCCCCTGGAAATGCCTTACAATTTTAAACCTGGTTCCTAAATCTCTGTCTTACCACTACATAATCTATCTGAAACCTGTCAGTATCTTCAGGCTTCTTCCATGTATACAGCCTTCTTTTATGATTCTGAAACTAAGTGTTAGCTATGATTATGTTGTGCTCTGTGCAAAATTCTACCAGGCGGCTTCCTCTTTCATTTCTTAGCCTCAATCCATATTCTCCTACTACGCTTCCTTCTCTACCTTTCCCTACTCTCGAATTCCAATCACCCTTGACTATTAAATTTTCGTCACCCTTCACTATCTGAATACTTTCTTTTATTTCATCATACATTTCTTCAATTTCTTCGTCATCTGCAGAGCTAGTTAGCATATAAACTTGTACTACTGTAGTATGTGTGGGCTTGGTATCTATCTTGGCCACAATAATGCGTTCACTATGCTGTTTGTAGTAGCTTACCTGCATTCCTATTATCCCATTCATTATTAAACCTACTCCTGCATTACCCCTATTTGATTTTGTGTTTCTAACCCTGTATTCATCTGGCCAACAGTCTTGTTCCTCCTGCCACCGAATATATCTAACTTCAAACTATCCATTTCCCTTTTAAAATTTTCTCACCTACCTGCCCGATTAAGGGATCTGTCATTCCACGCTCCAATCCGTAGAACACCAGTTTTATTTCTCCTGATAACGACATCCTCTTTAGTAGTCCCCGCCCAGAGACCGAATGGGGTATTATTTTACCTCCGGAATATTTTACCCAAGAGGACGCCATCATCATTTAATCATACAGTAAAGCTGCATGCCCTCGGGAAAAATTACGGCCGTAGTTTCCCCTTGCTTTCAGCCGTTCGCAGTACCACAACAGCAAGGCCGTTTTGCTTAGTGTTACAAGACCAGATCAGTCAATCATGCAGACTGTTGCCCCTGCAACTACTGAAAAGGCTGCTGCCCCTTTTCAAGAACCACACGTTTGCCTGGCCTCTCAACAGATACCCCTCTGTTGTGGTTGCACCTACAGTACGGCTATCTGTATCGCTGAGCCATGCAAGCCTCCCCACAAATGGCAAGGTCCATGATTCATTGGCGGGGGGTGGGGGGGGGGGGGGTGGAGGGGGGCTGCTGTTTTTGGAAGTAGGTTCTACTAATACATTAGCTATATTATTATTACTAAGTTACCTTAACTAAAACTTTAAAATGTTCAAATATACACTATTGGCCATTAAAATTGCTACGACAATAAGAAATGCAGATGATAAACAGGTAATCATTGGAAAAATATATTATACTGGAACTGACATTTGATTACATTTTCACGTAATTTGGGTGCATAGATCCTGAGAAATCAGTACCCGGAACTACCACCTCTGGCCGTAATAACGGCCTTGAAACGCCTTGGCATTGAGTCAAACAGAGCTGGGATGGCGTGTACAGGTACAGCTGCCCATGGAGCTTCGACATGATACCACAGTTCATCAAGAGTAGTGACTGGCGTATTGTTACGAGCCAGTTGCTCGGCCACCATTGACAAGACGTTTTCAATGGGTGAGAGATCTGGAGAATGTGCTGGCCAGGGCATCAGTCGAACATTTTCTGTACCCAGAAAGGCCCGTACAGGACGTGCAACATGCGGTCGTGCATTATCCTGCTGAAATATAGGGTTTTGCGGCGATCGAATGAATGGTAGAGCCACTGGTCGTGACACATCTGAAATGTAACGTCCACTGTTCAAAGTGCCGTCAATGCGAACATGAGGTGACCGAGACGTGTAACTGATGGCAACCCATACCATCACGCCTGGTGAAACGCCAGTATGGCGATGACGAATACACGCTTCCAATGTGCGTTCACCGCGATGTCGGCAAACACGGATGCGACCTTCATGATGCTATAAACAGAACCTGGATTCATCCGAAAAAATGACGTTTTGCCATTCGTGCACCCAGGTTCGTCGTTGAGTACACCATCGCAGGCGCTCCTGTCTGTGATGCGGCGTCAAGGGTAACCGCAGCCACGGTCTCCGAGCTGATAGTCCGTGCTGCTGCAAACGTCGCCGAACTGTTCGTGCAGATGGTTGTTGTCTTGCAAACGTCCCCATCTGTTGACTCAGGGATCGAGACGTGGCTGCACGATCCGTTACAGCCGTGCGGATAAGATGCCTGTCATCTCGACTGCTAGTGATACGAGGCCGTTGGGATCCAGCATGGCGTTCCGTATTACCCTCCTGAACCCACCGATTCCATATTCTGCCAATAGTCATTGGATGTGGACCAATGGGAGCAACAATGTCGGGATACGATAAACTGCATTCGCGATAGGCTACAATCTTACCTTTATCAAAGTCGGAAACGTGATGGTACGCATTTCTCCTCCTTACACGAGGCATCACAACAACGTTTCACCAGGCAACGCCGGTCAGCTGCTGTTTGTGTATGAGAAATCGGTGGGAAACTTTCCTCATGTCAGCACGTTGTAGGTGTCGCCACCGGCGCCAACCTCGTGTGAATGCTCTGAAAAGCTAATCATTTGCGTATCACAGCATCTTCTTCCTGTCGGTTAAATTTCGCGCCTGTAGCACGGCATCTTCGTGGTGTAGCAATTTTAATGGCACCCATCAACCTTTTTCTTAATAACGCTTTCGCTACGTATTTTAATTTAATTTAAAAAATGCTCTGCAGTCACAGCCTCTTTATTGTTGAGCTCTGATTGTCGCGCTGTTAATACGCGGAATCAAAATAGCTGAGGCTGCAGTCTGTTCCGCAATAAAACAGGATAACAAAAAGGGCCGAAAAATAGATTGTTCTTAATGTTTTTCATAAATTTACAGAGGTAATCGGCTTTGAACTTTTCTGAGGGACTGTATAGACACAGTGCAGTCACGCATCTAAACTGCAGGTTTCGCTGAATCGGTAGCCTGCTGTGGGCGGCGGTTGCCTGGATACAATTTCCCCATAGTCATTTTTTTTCTCATTCAATTTGAAATAGCTACATATCGTAATTGTTCAAAATGGTTCAAATGGCTCTGAGCACTATGGGACTTAACATCTGTGGTCATCAGTCCCCTAGAAGTTAGAACTACTTACACCTAACCAACCTAAGGACATCACAAACATCCATGTCCGAGGCAGGATTCGACCCTGCGACCGTAGCAGTCGCGCGTTGTAGAATTCATCATAACTTTTTATGAATAATGTACAAATTATTGTTTCTAATTACATATCGCATGCAAAATTCCAGTTTCATATGATATATAAGTCCTGAATTATCGATATTTTATGAATGACAGTTAACAAAAGTTGCTTAAATTAAGAAAACATAACAATATAATTTTTAAGACAAAAATGAAAAACCAAACACTTTTTATTTGAACTATCTTCATCGTTTTATACCACGGATGTAGATAAGCCTCGTAGAAACATGAAAAACAATTGTTTTCACAGCATCAAGCATTGCATACAAATTCAGAATTTTTACATTTGTCACTGTACCATTACAATACGAACTCAACAAAACTAATGTGCTGGCAAATTAAGGGATCTGGCCCAAGAAATAACAAGACTTGCCAACAGCCAGACGTAGACTACTGGTACAAACGCACGCAGCTTTTTGACACGTCACGCCGAACGCTGGCGGGATACAGAACGGCTCGTCAAAAAGGGAGAAGAGGAAATGGGGCGGCTGGTTGGCTTCGTGTATTCTGATGTCGATAGGGTCGTTATCAACGTAGCAGGTGACACTTCCAGAACTGAAATGTATTTCTCGGATTCCGATAACGCAGGAGGTAAAAGATCGCCAGATGACTGACTGTAATAAATACATGTAATAAATAAATCCCTGCAGTATGCTTTTACATTGCACACAGCTCGCTATGTTTAAGTTGGAAATTTTCACCACTCTCGTTTGTAATTAGAACACCATGTCAGGTGACAACGATTGCATCTCATGCTTTCCGTCTGGTCACTGAAGAAGTGCGCGGTAATGGTGGAGTTTGTCCAAATATAGTTTAAAAAGTGGTTCAAATGGCTCTGAGCACTATGGGACTAAACTTCCGAGGTCCTCAGTCCCCTAGAACTTAGAACTACTTAAACCTAACTAACCTAAGGACATCACACACGTACATGCCCGAGGCAGGATTCGAACCTGCGACCGTAGCAGTCGCACGGTTCCAGACTGTAGCGCCTAGAACCGCTCGGCCACGACGAAATATAGTTTCATTCTCTTTAAAAATTAAATGACATTCGAAGGTATCTTCCTTCTTTCCTCGTCTCTTTTTACATCTGAACTGCAACTGTTCACACCATTGCAGCTAAGTTGGTCCGCTGGCTGGCCAGTGCTGCCCAAGTTTGATGCTCCGGTATAGCTGTTGTACCGCATTGTCGCTCACTCTGTGTGCTGTGTAACACAGCACATAAGGCATCCTTACGATAGTGCTGGACTGTACTGGTCTCAGATTGGTTTCCGCTCCACGTGAAACAAGCTGCAATTAGATTCAAGCAAACGTGCAAGATTACATGGCGTGATGGTTACATCAGTTTTATTCTTATTATGAACAAATTATAATTACGCTGTGCTGTCTTCCAGCATCGTCAACATATCAGACCGGCGAGTGCATTGATAGAAGGCATTCTTTGGAGGCAAACGACCGACCGATCTGAATACCACACGGTTCGCGTTATAACATTGACCCGGTTTTGAGAGAAAAACATAGATAAAAAGAATCTCAGGGACGTATGAATTATAATGTGATTGAGTAAACTGTGAATGACCGCTAACAGTGTTCGGCCATGACCCCTAAACATTGCCACAAACAACTTCTTTCCGATGCAGCCCGAAACTGGACTAAGAAATGTATAATAAACATGTATAACGTGAAACGCAAGGAAAAGGATCCTCAAACGAAACACGGCTACTTAAGATGAAATTGACATAATTATTTCACAAAATCACACATGTGACACTACACAGCTTATCTCAGTACCGGAGGACAAAAGGGAGAGAGGGAAAACAAGTCGCCTACCGCTTTTTTTTTTTTTTTTTTTTTTTTTGTATCGTTAGAGAAACGAGCGTACCTACTACATTCTGTTTCACAGAATATCTTTTCAACATTTTAACTCAAAGATACGTCTATACAAAATAATCCATAAATAACTAGAAACAAATCATCTCATTAGTACATCGTTTCTTTCAATTCGGAGACAAATTTACTTTTATATGTAAAATTATTTACAATATCTTCAGGCGTTAATTAAAACAAAAGTTACTTGTTTATACATTTATAACCTAACATTTCAGCACGCTAACCGAACGTTCGTGAAGGGATGCGGCGTGACCACATGTGATAACCAGTTATGAAAGAAAATGCGGCCCTATGGACAATCGGGCACACAGCCACCGACCGGTGTGGCCGTGCAGTTCTAGGTGCTACAGTCGGGAACCGAGTGGCCGCTACGGTCTCAGGTTCGAGTCCTGCCTCGGGCATGGATGTGTGTGATGTCCTTAGGTTAGTTAGGTTTAATTTCTAGGGGACCGATGACCAGAGATGTCAAGTCCCATAGTGCTCAGAGCCATTTTTTGAACATACAGCCACCTACATTATTGGGAACCGGGATGCTACATTCTCCGAATATCTGTCCCACATTGAAGGGGGATATTTTCGGATGCCGCGGGATGAGAATCACTGGAAAACATTTGGCAACATGTTGCATATCATGATCGTAGAATCTCCAAAAGAGTTCTCCACTACGCCACTTAACAGATAAACGACGAGCTTGAAAGCTGACCCTATAGAGGAATCCCTTACAATGCTATAGCCATTTCATGTAAGTGATACAGGTGCGAGTCTAGTAGTAGAAGTTGACAACACAGGACACAACAAGCATATGGATCAAAGGCACTTCATTCAAAATTCAAAAAAATAAAAAATAAAAAATCACAGTTGACTTGGAATAATTTTTAGGATGAAGCTATGGCGATAAAAGATTGCTTTTATTTAACTAGAAGAACTTTTCATGCAGATATAGTTAATTTTGCCCGCTGTGTCCAGATGTCGAGAAGAAAGGATTTTTTTTTCTTGTTTGCTGAAAGGAGGTTCCGGATGTGTCACTGTAATTGCCATTGGCAGATGAGCATATGCCGGTCGTGGGTGCAGAGAAGGAGCGGTAGAGCCTCTGGGATTCATGAAGAAGGACGGCCTGTGGAGGAAACGTAGGGCAGTGAGGGTGGATGAGTTTGTATGGACATGGGCCTCCACAGCACCAGTGATGGTCTTCTGAAGGAAGGAAGAGGCATGGGTGACGTCAGTGGGATGGTGAAAGGTGAGGGGGGGGGGTTCTTTCGACCTGTGAGCAATGGATTCCTTGTACCTACCAGTGAGTGTGGTTGTGGTAGTGGATGGACTACTTAGGAGCAGCTGGAGTGGGGTCTGCAGGGGGCCACGGGCAGAGGAGGCAGTGAGAAGGATGAGGAGGTGGTCTCTACCAGTGGGACTGAGGACACCCATACGACCAAGGAGGTTGGGGGAAGCGAGAATAACATCAGAGGTGGAGTTACTTTCAGGACGGGTAGGAGAGGAACAAGGTCGCCATGGAGGGTGGCAAGGAACTGATGCCACCGCCAAAGGGTGGCAGAGTCAGAACTGTGGATGTTGAGGTCGGTGGCAATTCAGTACATACATTTTTATATTCAATCCACCCCCGAGTTCAATGCATTATTTTCTTTATTGTTAACTCATTGCCCACATCTCGTGGTCGTGCGGTAGCGTTCCCGCTTCCCACGCCCAGGTTCACGGGTTCGATTCCCTGCGGGGTCAGGGATTTTCTCTGCCACGTGATGGCTGGGTGTTGTGTGATGTCCTTAGGTTAGTTAGGGGGCTGATGACCATAGATGTTAAGTCCCATAGTGCTCAGAACCATTTATTAATTCATTCCTCATACAAGGCGGGCCAGCAGCAGCCTATATACGCCGCTCTTCGGCCAATAGGTACAATGTTAGATACAACAGAAGACTACGAATAGAAAAAATGCATGGTAAAACATGATGATAAATATAACATGATAGATATGAAGCCATTCCGCTGAAGGCACTGTGTACACAAAGGAGGTCGACAGTGAAAACAAATGTAGACATCTACACTCATGGAAATTGAAATAAGAACACCGTGAATTCATTGTCCCAGGAAGGGGAAACTTTATTGACACATTCCTGGGGTCAGATACATCACATGATCACACTGACAGAACCATAGGCACATAGACACAGCCAACAGAGCATGCACAATGTCGCCACTAGTACAGTGTATATCCACCTTTCGCAGCAATGCAGGCTGCTATTCTGCCATGGAGACGATTGTAGAGATGCTGGATGTAGTCCTTTGGAACGGCTTGCCATGCCATTTCCACCTGGCGCCTCAGTTGGACCAGCGTTCGTGCTGGACGTGCAGACCGCGTGAGACGACGCTTCATCCAGTCCCAAACATGCTCAATGGGGGACAGATCCGGAGATCTTGCTGGCCAGGGTAGTTGACTTACACCTTCTAGAGCACGTTGGGTGGCACGGGATACATGCGGACGTGCATTGTCCTGTTGGAACAGCAAGTTCCCTTGCCGGTCTAGGAATGGTAGAACGATGGGTTCGATGACGGTTTGGATGTACCGTGCACTATTCAGTGTCCCCTCGACGATCACCAGAGGTGTATGGCCAGTGTAGGAGATCGCTCCCCACACCACGATGCTGGGTGTTGGCCCTGTGTGCCTCAGTCATATGCAGTCCTGATTGTGGCGCTCACCTGCACGGCGCCAAACACGCATACGACCATCATTGGCACCAAGGCAGAAGCGACTCTCATCGCTGAAGACGACACATCTCCATTCGTCCCTCCATTCACGCCTGTCGCGACACCACTGGAGGCGGGCTGCACGATGTTGGGGCGTGAGCGGAAGACGGCCTAACGGTGTGCGGGACCGTAGCCCAGCTTCATGGAGACGGTTGCGAATGGTCCTTGCCGATACCCCAGGAGCAACAGTGTCCCTAATTCGCTGGGAAGTGGCGGTGCGGTCCCCTACGGCACTGCGTAGGATCCTACGGTCTTGGCGTGCATCCGTGCATCGCTGCGGTCCGATCCCAGGTCGACGGGCACGTGCACCTTCCGCCGACCACTGGCGACAACATCGATGTACTGTGGAGACCTCACGCCCCACGTGTTGAGCAATTCGGCGGTACGTCCACCCGGCCTCCCGCATGTCCACTATACGCCCTCGCTCAAAGTCCGTCAACTGCACATACGGTTCACGTCCACGCTGTCGCGGCATGCTACCAGTGTTACAGACTGCGATGGAGCTCCGTATGCCACGGCAAACTGGCTGACACTGACGGCGGCGGTGCACAAATGCTGCGCAGCTAGCGCCATTCGACGGCCAACACCGCGGTTCCTGGTGTGTCCGCTGTGCCGTGCGTGTGATCATAGCTTGTACAGCCCTCTCGCAGTGTCCGGAGCAAGTATGGTGGGTCTGACACACGGGTGTCAATGTGTTCTTTTTTCCATTTCCAGGAGTGTATATATAAGATCCTATGGTTTCATCTAGTGCTCCTTGTTGACGCTTAATTGCCAAATGAACATGTAGCCTGGCTGCTACTGAGCATTCCCGAGCGCTTAAATGTGCGTAATACTTGGCTTAAACACGTGAAGGAAATGCACGGCCATTAAACATTCCTCCCCTTATTTCATATTCAAAATTCAATATGCTTGAAGACCTTGTTTAATTTTGAAATATTCTCGTTTGGGTGTCTCTTGTCCTGGGTTTACATCTTTGGTATTACTTGATCTGATGCATACTTTAGTATCATTGCTTATCGATTACTGTTCTGATTATTGCACTATCCTTAACATGATGTACCCATACCGATATATGTCCCATTACATTCAGTATGTCTTCCATCTTCAAAATTATTTGTCATCTTTTTCTGATGTGATCTTTATCTAATGCCTTCAGAGTGCCACCTTTTTAGTTTTAAATCTTTTCTAGATATACCATGAACACTATATGAGCAACTGCCTCAGTTAAAATTGAATATTTATTCAGATGCACTTTTGTTTCGTCTGAAATGGAACATCTACCTATATGCCCCTTCCTTTTAGCCCATCTAAACAGTTACATATTAATTATTTCTGTATCCAATACACAACAAACTAATCAAAAACTTATAAAATTGCCTTTCGGCTTATCTTCCTTTATAATGCCCATTTTCTACAATGTATGTACCATAATCTTCGACTATGTAATTGCCTGTCCTATTAGTCACTGGTTCACTACTTTTTTTTTCCTTTTTCGTCAGCGAATGCTTTAAAGCATTGGCCATATTGTGGCTGTTCTATTGCTCATAAATCAACTCGAAGTTCACTACACTAGAAATAATTTATGAAACCTACAGTTCGTGATGGGATGAGCTGGGAGACGAGAAGAAAGTGTGGTGCTGACGCCCCTGTGAGTGTGGCCCCATTCGTGGATTACTTGTAACAATTTACATATACATTTAGTCAACAGTTAATACTATTTCAACATAGCTTTCAAGTAACGTTCGGTGCACATTTTTTCAATTTTTATTTCATGCCTTGTAGTCAATTCTGTGACATCAGGCAATGCACCTTTGGTTTTCAGAGCTTGCCTACTGCTCTTTTATTCCTTCATTTCGTGTATGTCTTGCAATTATCTGAGACAGTTTTATTCTTACATTTCCATAGATCAGTTCCCTTTATTGCCTACTCTTTTTGTTTTCTTGTTTGGTTTCTTTTGTTGAATCATTTAATATCTCATTATCTCGTCTTGTGTCACTATTTTTACCTAGTATGGATTACCTTCTCCTACTCTTACATTGGAGACCATTATTTCACATCCTTCATGTGTGCATCTTCCAGGGCTTTCACTTGTCATACATAAATCATTATTTCCTGTGTATGTATAGTTAAGTGACGCATGGCCTATCTCTGTTCAACTGTTTCTCACTTGTACTATTCCGTTATATTTAATGACCCTACTGATAGTGTAAGTGTGCATATTATTTCTTCTTTACCTCTTCTGCTGCCTACTAATTCCCTCCAACTTACTTCACTACTTCTTATCTTTACTAAGGTACCTCTCGGGTTGCCATTACCCATTACTGGATCTGGGGACAACTTTGTATTACCCTCATCATCTTTATACTTCATAGCCTATAGCGATACCATCCTCTGCCACTCATTAACTTATACATTTTCTTTCTTTTATTCTACTGGGTTTGGACCCACTTTCCATACTTATATAACTTCTTCACCTTATTCTGTTGCATTTACCTCTTTATCCTTTGGTCACCACTTACCTTGTCAGTTCGCTAAACATATGTTTCGCATTTTGTTGCCATTCGATCTCGTTACTGTTCATTTATCCAAGCACAATTGCAGAATGTTACCCACTTATATCTATTTTCCCTGTTTTCACTAAGATGTTTATTCACTGTCTCCACAATGTCTTTTTACAATGTATTAAATTGGTTTCCAACATGATAACCTTCTTTCTCTCTCTATCCCATGTTTACTCTAATAATAGGTTTTTCCTAGTTGTACTGACTGTCTTTTAGGGTCATTACATGTTATAATCACATAATTTCAGATTTTGCTAAACATTTTCCAACAGGAAAACACAATTTTATGGATAGCTTTTCCCTTTTTGTACCGTCTCTTTTTCTCACTTACCTTTGTTACTCGTTATTCCCATGTTCCTATATTCGAAGATGAAGTAGGCACTGATGATGGAGTATCGTTTTGAGAGAAAGATGGGATTATTGCCAATATGACGAGAATTGGAAGATTTTGCCAATGCCTGAGCACCTGGTGTGTGTCATGCACCTTACCTTGTAAAGAAATTGTACACTTTGAAGTTGGATGGCAAAGAATTAAAGATGACAATAGATAGTTCTGCCTGAAAGAAGAAGAAGAATGACAATATGAAGGGAAACTGAAATAATATTGTCAATAACTTGAGTGCCTGGTGTTTGTTAAACACCTATCATCTCACAGAACACAACGCCCTCTGAGGTTCTCAATTGATCCTTTGACGAGTTGTGTGTGTGTCCTGTCTATCATTGTCTCCTGCTGATTTATTCCATAATCTGCGTGCTTTGGATATTGTATCTGTCTGTTTGTCAGATCTCCTTGTATCCTATTTTCATTAGGTCCGTTATTTCCCCAGGGGTTCTTCTCCAACCTTCTAGATTCTGATTGCTCCCTGAAAATGAATCCAATCAATCCAGCGCTTGCACAATTGCGTTTACATCTGACTTATATATTCCTATCAATTTTTCTTGTACCTTCGGAGGTAACTCGATCATAATGATTGAAATTGAATCCGTTTTTTTTTTTCAGGGGATCATCTAAATACAAGCTCTTTTCCACATAAGTCTGGAAGAACTCTTTGTAACTCCTGCAGCCATTAGTACTAAAGTTTCGCCCTTCAAATAGGTCACTACGAACAAAATTCTGAGTGCTATTGGACCAATACTGGTTCATGGATGCTAGCATAAACCCCTCACATGTACTGTTTCGCGATCCAGTTGTCATACCCCAAGATAACACTTCGCCTTCCAACCTACATATAACACAGCCTATTTTCTTTTTGATTTCCCAATCTTCTGGAAAGATGCCCTCAAATTGCCGCTTAAATGCTACAGGATGTATCTGATGAAAAGCTGTGGAATTTGCACATATGCAGATACTGGTCATTTGAGGCTACCTGTTGTTTACTCCTGTCTTTAGACTTTTCCTGTTCTAACCACATCTCCAGTCTCCTTTTTATTTCCGCCTCTACCTGACTAGCATATTCAGACACTATTTTCAAGTCGTTTCCTTGTACCTGCTCTCCTATCTTTCTCTTATCTACGCAAGATTAGTGAACTTTACCGACATACAGTTAAACAGTCAAGAAAGACAGCTGTTGGAGAACGGATTAAAATACAATGTAAATTTAGAAATAGGTGAAGCAGAGAGTGTTTTGACAAGGAACGATAGGAATGAAAACACCAGTGTCAACATTGGACTAACTAGAAAACTAGTAAAAAAAGAAATCCATAATATAATAACTAGTATAAAAACACAACAACACACAAAACAACAAAAACACAGAATCTTCAAAATGAAAATATTATCATTTCAAAAGCAGATAAGGGGAACATGATGGTACTGATACACAAAGAGCAATACATTGAAAAACTACATGAATTCATCTCACAAAATAACATTACAAAATTAAAATTAGACTGAACAAACAGATGACATACAAAAGTAAAAAACACACTGGAAAATATTGACATTGTACTGGATAAGATAGAGAGATGAAAGCTCACACAGATCAATCTCACTGCACCTGTCCTCCGAAGACAACCAAAAATCCACAAATTGAATCTTCCTGTGAGGACAATACTGGATTTCAGAAAATCCCCCACTTGCAAGCTTGCAGGATCCATTTTAAAATAACTGTCTGAAAATTTCAAAGTACAAGAAGACGGAACCATTAAAAACACTACATAGCTAATACAACAAATAAAAGATATAAAGATTCAGACACAGAAACACTCCCCTCATTTGATATAGAAAGCATGTATTCCAACATACCAGTACCAGAAACACTATACATCATAGATAAGAACCTGAAAACTTATAGTCAACCCCCCAATGAACAGATTAAGGAAATATGCACATTAATAAGGCTCATAACAGAACAAAATTACTTCCAATTCAATAATGAACTTTATCTGCAAGAAGATGGATTACCTATGGGGTCAACAGGTTCAGGAGCTTTACCAAATGTTTGTGTAAACCACATTGAACAAATCATTTTCACAAAAATAATAGCAAAAGAATACAACATAGTATATTTGTACAGGTATATGGATGACATCCTTTGCTTAATAGATGAACCACAAACAAAAATTGGAGAACATATCAGTGCACACTCAGCTGCAGAGTGAAAATCTCATTCCAGAAAAATTGTAAAACTACATACTGATATCAACAAGACACATAAATAAAAAGTCACAATTGAAGAACACCCAAACAACCAAATTAACTTCCTGTATATAACAATCAAAAAACAAAACAGTAAACGTATGTTTGAAATTTAGCGTAAACCCACAGCAATGACATTAGCATTCCCCAATCCTCGAACCACTCACACTCACAAAAGCAAGCAGCACTTCGACACATGCTCCAGAGACTCAACACAGCACCACTCACCAAGAAAAGTTACCAAAAGGAACTGGACGTAATAATGCATATAGCACAAAATAATGTTTACAATAATAACACAATCACAAAGCTAAACAACAAAATCAAAAGTAAAATAAAAGCAGAAGGCACCAAACCACAGACAACAACACAACAGAGCCAAACACAAACATGCAGTCCCATAACAATTGCACAGGATAATCAGAAAAGGATGAAAACACAAAGTAATGACATACAAATACAAACTCACCCATAAAATCACCAACATTTTCAAAAGACAGGGAATAAATATGGCATACACAAGATACAATTCTATAGAAAAACACACCCCAAAAGACACAGGGATAAGAAACAGGGACAGATACCAGAAAGCAGGTATATATCAACTACAGTGTAACACTTGTGAAGGTGGATACATAGGACAAACAGGTAGAACATTTGATGTCAGATACAAAGAACACATGAGAGCATGGAAATATGGGACAAACCACTCCACATTTGCAGAACACCTAAGAGAACATGACCACAAACCAACCAATAGAGAAGATTACATGAAAATAATTGGAATCAGCAATAAAAAACACCTCCTAACCCTGCAAGAAAATTACCACATGCATAAAACCAAAGCAGAAAGAAAACCCTGTTGAAAGATCAAATATACGTGCCAATCAAGTCATGACTTACACTAATAGATAAAATAATAGAATAACGCTCCCAAAGAGGATTAATTTAATAATACTGTCTAATATAATAATAATAATACCACCCAACATCTTTACACTCACTTATTCATAAGCCCTTCCGCAAAATAATGAAATGAAAAGTCAAATCACCTGTCACCAAAGTTTGCAACCACTCGCTAATAGCTAATTACAATTAAAACCATACCCCCCCCCCCCCCTCCCTGAAAAAAAACCTCATCGGCTCTCTCATACACACACATGGTATGAACATCATGAACAGAAGTTATGTTGGCAACAAGTAGATAAACATGCCAAAGAGGAGAAAACAGGTAATGGAGTCGCAATATTTACGTTGTGAAAAGCAGTGTCTGGCGAAACAGTTATATCGAATGGCACAAGAACAACAGTCAGGAAATGCAGATTAGCAGATCATAAGTAATTACATTCTTATAAAAAAAATCGCGACGTGAACTATTTAATAATCTAAAACTAACAAAACTTTATCGTTATACATCCCACTGATGATTCCTTAGAGCAAGATAAGGCAAAATGCGTATGGGATAAATAAATTAAGTAGCAGCAGGAAAAGGCAATTTTATTGACAAAACAAGTAATTATATGCTTGCTGCTTAGAATGCCCACAGAAACAAACTTGTTATATAATATCACATTGTGTTTAGTTTTTCCTAACCCATAAGGAAGTCAGGAATGGTTCATGACCCCAAAAGTCCAGGAATATCAGTATCGTCATTCATCACTGAAACCTTCATTTAATTAATGCCACACACACGTTCACAGAGCAGCTACCCTGCAGTTGTTTGAATGATTGAAAACATGGCATCAAAGTCACTATGGCTGCCAACTTGAGCGGATACGTGTCCAATGGAACTAGAGAGCAAAGTGACGCTGTTTCAGGGACAAACAGTAGTACCTGTCGTTTATGTCAAGGGGAGATTGTACCTTCATAGGGGGCAAAACATGAAAAGAAATTTTTTTTTGCTCATAAACATTACTTGGAGCGTATATTACTTGATAAATACTTTTTCTAAGGGGATTTTAGCCATTAAATGTTTTAAATATTGATTTATTTTAAGGGCAGCACATGTTGCCACGCCCCAATTTTGCCTTATGTCCACTTCTTCAACTTCAAAAACCTCATTTACTGATTCATGAAAATGTTTCTTACTCACAGTTGGCTGGCCTGTTCGTGCACTACATTTACTTGTCCCTTATACTTCCAGAACCCAAATAAATCTTTTAACCGTGTCAAATGGTCTCGACATACCATCTGACTTTCGGAAAAGCATCATCCACACAATTCCGAAGACGGCAAGAGCTGACAAGTGCGAGAATTATCGCACAATCAGCTTAACAGCTCATGCATCGAAGCTGCTTACAAGGATAATATACAGAAGAATGGAAAAGAAAATTGAGAATGCGGTAGGTGACAATCAGTTCGGCTTTAGGAAAAGTAAAGGCACGAGAGAGGCAATTCTGACGTTACGGCTAATAATGGAAGCAAGGCTAAAGAAAAATCAAGATACGTTCATAGGATTTGTCGACCTGGAAAAAGCGTTCGACAATATAAAATGGTGCAAGCTCTTCGAGATTCTGAAAAAAGTAGGGGTAAGCTATAGGGAGAGACGGGTCATATACAATACGTACAACAACCAAGAGGGAATAATAAGAGTGGACGATCAAGAATGAAGTGCTCGTATTAAGAAGGGAGTAAGAAAAGGCTGGAGCCTTTCGCCCCTACTCTTCAATCTGTACATCGAGGAAGCAATGACGAAAATAAAAGAAAGGTACAGGAGTGGAATTAAAATACAAGGTGAAAGGATATCAATGATACGATTAACTGATGACATTGCAATCGTGAGTGAAAGTGAAGAAGAATTAAATGATCTGCTGAACGGAATGAACAGTCTAATGAGTACACAGTATGGTTTGAGAGTAAATTGGAGAAAGACGAAGGTAATGAGAAGTAGTAGAAATGAGAACAGCGAGAAACTTAACATCAGGATTGATGGTCACGAAGTCAATGAAGTTAAGGAATTCTGCTACCTAGGCAGTAAAATAACCAATGACGGATGGAGCAAGGAGGACATCAAAAGCAGATTCGCTATGGCAAAAAAGGCATTTCTGGCCAAGAGAAGTCTACTAATATCAAATACCGGCCTTAATTTGAGGAAGTAATTTCTGAGGATGTACGTCTGGAGTACAGCATTGTATGGTAGTGAAACATGGACTGTGGGAAAACCGGAACAAAAGAGAATCGAAGCATTTGAGATTTGGTGCTATAGACGAATGTTGAAAATTAGGTGGACTGATAAAGTAAGGAATGAGGAGGTTCTACGCAGAATCGGATAGGAAAGGAATATGTGGAAAACACTGATAAGGAGAAGGGACAGGATGATAGGACATCTGCTAAGACATGACGGAATGACTTCCATGGTACTAGAGGGAGCTGAAGTGGGCAAAATCTGTAGAGGAAGACAGAGATTGGAATACGTCAAGCAAATAATTGAGGACGTAGGTTGCAAGCGCTACTCTGAGATGAAGAGGTTCGCACAGGAAAGGAATTCGTGGCGGGCCGCATCAAACCAGTCAGTAGACTGATGACTAAAAAAAAGAAAGGTCTCGAAATTCCTAAAACAGTATTTGTAGGTAAAGATACATTGAATTTGGGAGTTTAAGATGCAATTCTTTCATTTAATGAATACAATGTGGGGAGAGTTAAGCTGCTTCAAAAGTTAGGCATACAACATGGAGAAAACATGGTAAAGCCATGTTCCAAATTGGATGCTGTCCGTGTGAAGAAAGCAAATTATGAAGTGACTATGATAGTTAGGAAGGGAAGAATGCACTCAAGGAATGCTAAGAGACCTGGGGAGGATGAAGAAAATGCAGACGACCCAGGATATGGTACAGGGATATTCTAAGGTGAGTAACAAACTATGTTCATCTTTAAAGCTGACTTCCTAAGATTTTATTTTTTTAATCATTGGGTACATTTTTTCAGGAACGTACCTTCATAGAACAGTGAAACTTACCCAACTTACAGAAACTGTGCTGAACGTCAATAGAGCATTTTTAAAAGCTCAGTTGTGTGACTTAGGGCCTCCCATCGGGTAGACCGTTCCGCCAGGTGCAAGTCTTTCGATTGAAGTCACTTTGGCGACTTGCGCGTCGATGGGGATGCAATGATGATGAGTAGGACGACACAACACCCAGTCCCTGAGCGGAGAAAATGTCCGGCCCAGGCGGGAGTCGAACCCGGGCCCTTAGGACTGACATTCTGTGGCGCTGAGCACTCAGCTACTGGCGGCGGACAGAAGATTAGTTGAACAACAGAAATTATAAATTAATAAAGCATAAATACGTGAGAAAAAATTTTACAACTTGCAAAAAATTCTCTAAAAAATAAGAAAAGAACTACAGTAAACCACAAAAAAGAATCAGAAACATGGTGAACAGTGTGAAGAAGGTCAGAACGCAAAGTTGTGCTTATATGGCAGTAATAAAATTGGTAGTGCGACCTCCAGACCAGATGT
Source organism: Schistocerca gregaria (assembly GCF_023897955.1). NCBI lineage: Eukaryota > Metazoa > Arthropoda > Insecta > Orthoptera > Acrididae > Schistocerca > Schistocerca gregaria. The sequence continues at coordinate 57,926,179 of NC_064930.1, read as the reverse complement.
GAAGAAATGCAGATCAGCAGATCGTAAGTAATTACTTTTTTACACAAAAATCGCGACGTGAACTGTTTAATAACCTAAAACTAACAAAACTGTATCGTTATAGATCCCACTGATGATGCCTTAGAACAAGATATGGCGAAACGCGTATGAGTTAAATAAATTAAGTAGCAGCAGGAAAAGGCAGTTTTATTTACAAAACAAGTACGATATGTTTATGTACAAAATGCTGTATTTAATTAAATGTACAGGGTGGACATTAAAAATTCCGACCAACAGCAGCGACTTATTCCTGACAGGAAGTGGAAGAAAAAAGGTCCTGTGAACATGTGTCCAAAAAGGGCGCCATTTCCACGATAGCTGGCGCTGATGAATGAAAGTTCCTATGACCAAGTGCGGTGTGTTCTTTGTGTGTTGCAGACTGTGTGACTGATGCAGCGTACTGTAAGCAGCAGAATGATTCGTCAGTGAAGAGGACTAACGACGAAAATCCCTTTATTTTGGTGGTCTGGTGCAAAAAACATTGACAAGATGAGCTGCTGACAATCCTTGCACTCATTGCAGGTGATAGGGACAGATGCAGTTGTAATGCAGGATACACATAATCGTGCTTTGGCTTGTACCATGTGGGCAGGCCACTTGCCTGGAGCTTGTACTAGGGTACGTCCCAATGTCCTATAGACCTGGTCCTCAAAATCTGCTGAATGCACAGTCCACAGCTTCCCTGTACGTTCGTCCGTCTGAAAGGGTCCATGGTCGCTCAGTCGCCCAAAAACGGCTTTAAATGTTGTTTGATGTGATTGGTATCTGTAGGAGTACTTGTTATGGTTCAGACGTTCTCCCTCTCAACCGTTTCCGTCTGATTGACCATATACAAGCACCATCTAAGCTTCTTCCCAACATAAACATCGGACCATTCTCTTGCTTACAGTACAATGCATCAATAACACAGCCTCCAACCTGCGTGGAACACATGGCACATCGTCAGAGGAACTTTCATTCATCAGTACCGTCTACTGCATTTCCGGACACTTGTTTGTAGGACCTTTTTTTTCCTCCATTTCGAGCCAGAAATACGTCTTACTGTTTGTCGGTTTTATTAATGTTCACCGCGTATACATGTTCGTGAGAAGAGATGTGTTTCAAAGTAGCGAAGATGAAAAAGTGTTCATAGCTCCTAAGGTACGCATGTTAAGGACATGTTTACTGGACATTTTTCTTGTATTAATCCATACTACCACTTCCTAAAATATGGAAAGCAAAGAGCTTGCAGTAGACGAGATTTGTTTCACAGTATAAAAGATCATGACTTGCTCATAGCTGTTAAGATATGCGTTTTAGTGCCCATGTTTACTTGACATTTTTGTTTCTATCATAACCCTGAATATTGACCATCATTTAGCAAATTTTTCTCCTCCACAAACTCTTTCCTTGCCATTACCACTCTGCATTTTACATCCTCTCTACTTCAGCCATCAACAGCTATCTTGCTGACCAAATAGCAAAATATTTCTACTACCTGAAGTGTCTCATTTTCTAATCTAATTCCCTCAGCATCGCCTGATCTAATTCGAGTACATTCTGTTATACTTGTTTTGCTTTTGTTGATGTTCATCATGTATCCTCGTTTCAAGACACTGTCCATTCCGTTCAACTGCTCTTTCAAGTCGTTTGCTGTCTCTGACAGAATTACAATGTCATCGGCGAACCTCAAAGTTTTTATTTCTTCTCCATGGATTTTAATACCTACCCCGAACTTTTCTTTTGTTTCCTTTACTGCTTGCTCAATATACAGATTGAATAACATCGGGGAGAGGCTACAATCCTGTCTCACTCCTTTCCCAACCACTGCTTCCCTTTCATGTCCCCCGGCTCTTATAACTGCCATCTGGTTTCTGTACAGATTGTAAGTAGCCTTTCGCTCCCTGTATTTTACCCCTGCCACTTTCAGAATTTCAAAGAAAGTATTCCACTCAACATTGTCAAAAGCATTCTGTAAGTCCACCAATGCTATAAATGTAGGTTTGCCTTTCCTTAACCTATCTTCTAAGATAAGTAATAGGGTCAGTATTGCCTCACGTGCTCCTACTTTTCTCTGGAATCCAAATTGTACATGTCAGGATGTTAGTTGAGGTGGAAGTGGGGTCTAAAAAAGAACAAGTTTAATTTTTCAACTCGGCAAACTGCCTCCCGTTTATTGAAAGAAACATTTACTGATGGCCTAGCCGGGGTACATTAATGTGAGTTTAACGGCCCTAAGGCGCAAACAGATTGAGCCGGGGCTCAAAAAGTGCGCGGCGGCAACCGGCCAATGCGTCTGATCTCGTCGGGGGCCTGTCAGTAAAAAGAGAGCGACCCACACGCCTCGCCCCCGCAGCTCGGCGCGGTGGACGCTCACACGTGATCTCCTGGACCTTTCTGATTGGCTGCTGTAGGAGCTCTGCCTAGGCAAGCGACGCTTCCCTAAGCGTCACCCCATCAGCAGAAAGGTTGTTTGTTCGTCGAACACGTGAACAAGCCGTGGGATAGCGGCACATACTGGGAAAATCTGATGTGTCGCCAAACCAGGGCCCGTACACGGCTTTGTGAACATCCCAATTGCCATCCATAGCTCACGCATTTAGGAAAAACATTCCCTTTTCTTTTATTGAAAATAAAGGACTCCCGTACTCAATCTGTCAGCACCTGTACATCTCCTTCCCCTTCCGCGGCAGCGAGGTTTTATGGTGAAAATAAGTTGTTGCTCGTTGATAAATGAAAACAATTTGCTCCCTTGGTCGGGTGTGCTAATATTTGCAAAAATGGGCGTGTGGTGAATCTAAGTTTTACAAAAACATCTATGTATACTGGAGTGGTTTTACAACAACATAAAAAGAAAGTCCCTTTTTTTTAAAAAAAAACGCTATTATATAAGATTGTTGATCGAAATCATAAAACATTAGAGACATTGATGTCTCCACACATAATTCAATACGATAATTTCCCGTCATCATTACTGTATCAGAATGCAAATCTTAGCACAAAAAGTTAAAAGTATGTCAAAAGTTTCACAACATTGGAATGAAGTATTACAAATTCTGTTACTCACATATACTTGCAACGCTAAACTCGGTGTAGCACAAGTGTAGATGCTGGCTGAACTGAATCAGCACTGATCTTTTGAAGGTTACACGTCCCTCTAGAAATGTGTAATTGTTTGTGTTGTTTGGCAAACGTTAAACTCGTCGTTACATAGTGGAATCAGTTTCAGTATATAAACTAAAATATGAAGGTAGTAACTGTAACAAATTATTTAGTTCTATAAAACAAAAGTATTCAATTGACATACGTAGTTAACATAAACAGAATATGAAGAAAGTAAATAAGTAGGCAAAACATTGAAATTCTCAAACTGAGAGGTAGTTTCTATGGTCAATAGCTTCAAAATAATAATTAAAGACTTATTGAAACACAAACAACCTAAAAAATTGCTTCATATACCGATGATAGAAAGTCAAAACATGTTCATATGTGACATAAAAGACATTTGCTTCTGTGTAGGGACACTGATTGCAGTTGGTTAAATACAAAGTTGTAACTGTTTATGGTATATCTTTCACATATAATATAGACACTCATTGAAAAATAAACGGAGTGAGAATCTTTGGGTCGGAAGCGGCGCTGTGATGGGGTGGCCCACGTGACACTGACGGAGAGCGAGGCAGCAGAGGGCGCCGCGCAGCGTTGGATACTCTGCCGTTCCCTCAGGTGGGGTCGGCAGGAAGGAGGGACATGGCGGCAGCTGCTTATTGTGTAGGCAGCTACTGAAACACTCCCCCAGGGATTGTATCAGTAAAGTTTGCAGGGGTGGGCTTCAGTAGCAAATAAACTAAGGTCTCCTACTTTCAGTGGTCATCTCTAGTATCTTTACCCAGTAGTTTACATGATTAGATACATTGATACATGATAACAATAATGGTAAATGAACATTAGACAATACAAACTTTATTTCAGTTAAACAGTGTATTTCACTGTGGTAGACCATGCCTGACATTACTCTTGTCGAAATTCACCCTCGGGTTGTGCCTCGGGGACAGTTGGTTGTGTCGACTTAATGTGTTTGCAATATCCTTTCTTATACAGGCAGCAGAGAACGGCTCCTGCGACAATCAGGGTTGGAACAGTCGTGGCATTAGGCAGAGTAACCGTATACAATTGTTTCTGTGTCCGAGAGGTAGCTATGTGAGCAACAGCTCGATCCAGGGCGATTTGGCCCTTTTCATGAGCAAGTAATTCGTCAATTAATATGCTGAAGTAATTAATATGACTGAAGTAATGGAGCATCGGACTCGTTGGGTAGCCTGGGTACATTATCGGGTGATGCTAGTACCACGGGTACCTCAGGTAAATAAAGTAAAAGGGGTCCGAGGCTCAAATTTCTCACTTGTGTTAGGTGTGCTGACAGTTTGCCAGTAGGTGTTATTAAATCACAGGTGGGCATGTTGAACAGTAATCCACTGTTTTCCAGTGTGAAACGATACGTCCGAGACACGAAAACATGGTCATAGCATATTAAAGCAATTGTAGATGTCTGAGGTATTCCGTAGAAATACTGGAACACGTGAGGCAATACTGACCTTACGACTTATCTTAGAAGAAAGATTAAGAAAAGGCAAACCTACGTTTCTAGCATTTGTAGACTTAGAGAACGCTTGAGACAATGTTGACTGGAATACTTTCTTTGAAATTCTGAAGGCAGCAGGGGTAAAATACAGGGAGCGAAAGGCTATTTACAATCTGTACAGAAACCAGATGGCAGTTATAAGAGTCGGAGGACAGGAAAGGCAAGCAGTGTTTGGGAAGGGAGTGAGACAGGGTTTTAGCCTCTCCCAGATGCTATTCAATCTGTTTATTGAGCAAGCAGTATAGGAAACGAAAGAAAAGTTCGGAGTAAGTTTTAAAATCAATGGAGAAGAAATAAAAACTTTGAGGTTCGCCGATGAAATTGTAATTCTGTCAGAGACAGCAAAGGACTTGGAAGAGTAGTTGAATGGAATGGACAGTGTCTTGAAACGAGGGTATAAGATGAACATCAACAAAAGCAAAACGAGGATAATGGAATGTAGTCGAATTAAATCGGGTAATGAAGAGGGAATTAGATTAGGAAATGAGACACTTAAAGTAGTAAAGGAGTTTTGCTATTTGAGGACCAAAATAACTGATGATGTTCGAAGTAGATACGATATAAAATGTAGACTGGCAATGGCAAGGAAAGCGTTTCTAAAGAAGAAAAATTTGTTAACATCGAGTATAGATTTAAGTGTCAGGAAGTCTTTTCTGAAAGTATTTGTATGGAGTGTAGCCATGTATGGAAGTGAAACATGGAGGATAAATAGCTTGGACAAGAAGAGAATAGAAGCTTTCGAAATGTGGTACTACAGAAGAATGAATGACATAACTAATGAGGAAGTTTTGAATAGGATTGGGGAGAAGAGAAGTTTGTGGCACAACTTGACCAGAAGAAGGGATCGGTTGGTAGGACATGTTCTGAGGCATCAAGGGATCACCAATTTAGTATTGGAGGCCAGCGTGGAGGGTAAAAATCGTAGAGGGAGACCAAGAGATGGATACAGTAAGCAGATTCAGAAGGATGTAGGTTGCAGTAGGTACTGGGAGATGAAGAAGCTTGCACAGGATAGAGCAGCATGGAGAGCTGCATCAAACCACTCTCAGTACTGAAGACCACAACAACAACAACGAGGTACAAAATATAATAAACTATTCCCTACTGGTTTAAACCAAGGCTCACGCAAGATCGATAACATACGAGAACAGGAGGGCGTTTTTCTTTCCTCTAAAAACAATGTCACCTCACAGTCCTTAGTTCCAGTATGAATGGATAAGTTTGAACACATATAGTGATTAGTGTGAAGGCACTGATGGAGGTCTGGCAGCTGCATGACAGAATGTCTTTGGCGATCTTTGCTAATAGCTAAGATATCATTAGTTTGCCAAGTCACTTGCTTTCGTAGGGCAACCCAAGTAACCGGAAAGGTGTGTAGTCGGTAGCATTCAAACTCACAGTTGGCGCATGTGACGGGTAGAGAAATCTGGGCGCACAGTCCTTCAGAAGTTAGCACAAGATGTACTGTAGCTGCCGCATAATAATGAGGTAGCAAAGATTTCCATAGAGGATAAAGCATTTACATTGGCGATGCCAGATGAAACGAAACATTAGCCAGAGTTTGCAGGAACAGTTCTGCAGGCATTAACGTAGGGTTAAGCTTATGCTGTAGTCCTAGCAGAGTAATAGTATGGAAGGTGTTAATATGTAACTGAATGGCATGGGTGTATAAGATCTGTAGCGCTCCCGTTATCTCCAAAGTATAGGTCACATTAGTTATGGTATGATGTAAAAACTTAAGGTCCCGTTGCATAAGACTCCTAAATGTTTCGTACCGGTGTACAAGCTCAGTTGCCACGACACGAATTTGCCTAGTAGCAGCTAGTAAACTATATTCAATACGGGTGAGGGGTAATTGCTGGAGGACCAGTACGTCCCGATTTTGGTTAGTAGTAAAAGTTAATTGGCGAAGGGCTTGGTCCCAGCGGTTATCGTCGGCATGGCCGGGGGTACCAAAGATAGTTTTGAGTATCGCACCTCGGGCATTGAACCAGGCTGTCTTAACCCGAGTTAGGGGCACAGTGTCGAAGATGCTTTGTAGTTGCTCTTGAGTGTTTAGCAGTGCTTGTTTTAAATCCCACAGAGTGAGTAAGTTGGGAGTCTGCCCTGATTGTTCAAGTATAGGTTCACAGGCCAATAGGCGATTGATAAGTTGTTGTAAAGCTAGCTCTTCTTCCTTAATGGCGGTTAGTTGTATATCGGCACGTATTACCGCTTGATGGGGGGTATATAGCAAGTTGTTCAGTCGTTCAAACATGATGTCTGACGATGACGGATGATTACTAAAGGGTGGGAGACTGACAGCTCCAGTAAAAAGAATCAATAAAGCACAGCATCTCATGGTGTAATGTCTGGTCCATATTCTCCCGGCAGTTATTCAACAACTCCAATAGATTATGAGTGACACCGCCGAAGTGGCCGATGAAACGACAGAGTGTAGTACTGTCCTGCATTCAGAAGAGATAGAAGGCGTGAGAATATCTCTATGCGACTGTATGTAATAATGACGACAGAATATATCACAGCAGTGCGTAATAGTGTTTGGTTAATGTTTACCGTGCAACGGAGTCGGTGAGACGGATGCAATTTCACTGTTAATACTGAACTGGCCAGCAAGTGAGCGGTCACGGGTCTTTATACAATAGCAAGTAGCCAAAAGAGGGTTGTCAGCATTGCTGACAAGTACCTACAGTCAGCGATCACGTGTAGAAGACTGACACGCCAATTTCACAATCTGACTGAGTGAACTAGTCAGCGGAATAAGCCCGCGCCTATGTCAGAAGTGTGACTGAAAGGGGATCAGCATCGCCTATGTGTTATTTGTGTGTGTTTTTGTTTTATATATAGACATGGATCTTCGCCCAGAATATTGGTGCGATATCAATGGGAGTCAGTCTGTTGAGGTAGAAGGTTTCTTAGGCGCTAGATGCAGATAAACGGTTAATCGTGTTGATGGAAGCACTTAACCATGCGATAAAGTACATGACTGCTTGTTTCCTTCACAGAGAAGTTTACACTCACGTAGAGAATGGCGGTAATTACATTTTGTAAGTGACGACAATTTTCAGAAAATTCCGTAGGCCCTATATCTACGGAGTTTTTATTTCCGGGGTTACTGCTCAGATCGCTGCAGCTACCCTAGACAATACATTTCGCACTAATGTTGAAAAGCCTTTTCTGCGCGAACTGTAACAGGTTTTCCCGGTGAGAAGCATTTAACGAATAATTCTCTCCAAATAAAGTGAGTAGATGCAAAAGCGATAACCAGAAAGAGGGTTTAACCGCAAGAAATGAAAACAAAACAAGTGCAGCTGAACCTTTTTAATCAATCTACTGTAGTAGAGTTTATACTCTCCCTTTCAGGGTGCGGTGAGTATGACTGTATACGTATCATGTGGATGAGGTGTCTGTGAATGTGTCAGGAACGTTGTGTGGGCGTTCACGAAGCGGTAACATGTAGTTCCTACACTATGTCTGACAATATGTGGCTATTCTTCGCTATGGGTTACCAAAGCGAGATGGGACTTCATCATCATATAAGCACCAGAGGTAATGAGAGGAAAAACCGATGATAGCGGCCGTAAAAGAGACTCTGGTGTACAAGGTTGCGATTGCCAGATGGGCTGAGTAGTAACTAACTTGAAGAAGGACTTGCTGCTGCTGTTATTCAGTGGTCGAGATTCGTGGATTAAGCAAACCAGTGATTATTTACGAGGAAAACAAAATGTTTCCTGGCATCAGGTAAAAGTAAGGCAGAGCACGGCAGAGAAGGATGAAATAGCAAGCATTGCGGAGAGACGGTTACGTGAGAAGCATTGTCTACAACCAAGGACCACACACGTTATGATATCAAGGCATTAAGCAATTGACAGCATGACTGAAGTGGTGACTACACCCCGATTGCAAATTGGGAACAGCAGCTTAACAAGACAGATACTTCAGCTCTTTACTTCTATGAAAACTTGAGATTCGCTGACGTGACTGTTGGAGAAATGTGCCAACATCTGGCATAATACTCGGGTTTTAAGAAGGCGGCGAAATAACGCAGTATGTAATGAGTGTAGTACAAGGAAAGGCGGATCGACTTTGTAATAATGTATAGAATTTTAAAGCTTAGAGTGACTTACTGTCCATTCTGTGGATGACGATTCTGAGAGGTGAAGCGTAGCTGCACAGTAAAGTTTACCGGTTACAACAAGTACGTGCGTGGCTCCTGATCAGGCAGCTTGTGCCCGCACACGGTGTGTTGCGCGCTGCATTGCTTCACAGCAGAACGCGCGGGGAATAAAGCTTCCCTCTTACACGACCGAGTGTTTGGCGTACTTACTTTAGCGAGTTACGCTGAGAGATAATTTATGTTGGCACTAAGAGCTGTGTGGTGGCTCTTACAAGTACGTATCGTATCGTTGCACGAAAAGTCACGAGCAGCAAGGAAAAGTGAAAATGCGAAGACGATGATTGTATTTGTGTACTTTAAGGGAGGAACAAAGCTCTCCTTAGGGACAACCAAGCAATGCCCATGGTTACGTCTTAAAAAATTTCCAACGCAGGTTTTCGCCTACTTTTGAAGGACACTGATTCTTCGCTCGGCTAGATAGCAGAGACACGATTCTCACTTCACAATAGATCGTCGGAGAATAGCTTAAACATGGACACTGCAACAAGGGAGGAGCGATACCTCGACGAGAAAAATGGCTCGAAAGACGGACAGGACCGGTATTGTTGGAGTAATTTACAGTAGCACTGCATACTCGTCAACAAAAGAAGAAAGACAGGATAGATCCGAGGGCTCCGCAGTAGAGTAAGTAATAAAAGGGGAGGGCTTCAAAAATTAAGTGCAACCACAGGCGACTGCAGGTATCCACCAATTCGGCAGCGCGGGTACCAGCATGTCGTGTGTTGTCAGTAGCGTGAAAAAACCGAGGCGACGAAATAGCTGTCCCTATTACTCGTTGGCCATTGTGAGTGCGAATCTGTCTCTCGCTGAACTAGCCAGTTGGGATTCAGGCCAACTCAGCAGGCGTTCCTTCACCCTTGGCCAATTACTACGTAGCGCTTGAGCCCATTCCTGAGTAGTTCTCCCAATTTACTGAGTCCAACCTATCAACCTGACACGTCAGTGACTGCGCCAGATACTCTTCCATCGCTGCGGTGGCAGCGAAACATGCCCACAAACGAGCAGGTGTATTAGTCTTTATCGCGGAGCCGCTCCAGGTTACGCAAGGTAGCATGGTGACCGGCATGGCTTAGGTTCTACTTTATTCATAAAAGAAAGATAATAGTAAGTAACTATCTCATAATACAATGAAGAGAGGGGGAGGGTTGAGAGATGGCCCCGTGCTCCCTGCGTATACAAACTGAAGGTATACAACATAAAATGACAAAAAAATACGCACATACAACCTAATAAACTGACATGAGGCGTAATGCAATTAGCAGCACAATAAAAAAAATACAAAACAATAAAATGAAATACACAGCTTAAATTAGCTTAGGACTTAGATCAGTGAGCAAGCATTGCAAAGCGACTGGAAGGCAGTATAGTCGTCTCACGACTAATAGATGTGCAATCTGCTACGAGTTGGCATTAAGAATTACGTCACTTGACAGGAGACTGTCATGGCCCATGGCTATTAATACTAAGGACATCCATTACTGGGTGTGTGAAAACATTACTTGTAATGCAAAGGCCCGCATCTCGTGGTCGTGCGGTAGCGTTCTCGCTTCCCACTCCCTGGTTCCCGGGTTCGATTCCCGGCGGGGTCGGGGATTTTCTCTGCCTCGTGATGGCTGGGTGTTGTGTGATGTCCTTAGGTTAGTTAGGTTTAAGTAGTTCTAAGTTATAAGGGACTGATGAGCATAGATGTTAAGTCCCATTGTGCTCTGAGCCATGTGAACCACTTTTTTTTTTTTTTTTTTTTTTTGGTGATGCAAGGTTGTGTGATGGGTACAAAGTGCGTAAATGACGGTAATAGCAAATAGGAGCCAGTGGGACTGTGGTGATATGAGTCAAATGTAATTCATTGAGATGTTAAATTGTAATAAAATCGTGGCAGTGAAATGATGAGATTCTCTCACTTGCTTTGTACCACCTATAACCCCTGACACAATCTCTAATAAATGGTTCTTTCTTTAGGTCCACTTACTCTGTTATGGTAAAGTATGCGTGTTTTATCTATAGTTACGCTATTCCATGCTGGATAACGACGGCTGTGAGGATACGTGAGGGTCTCGTCATTTAATTAGTGACGCGCATGAATGGATTGACGAGATCCTCGCTTCCTATCCACTATCTAGCGGGACCACTGCCAAAGGAAGAGGCTGGAAAACGTTAGTGAAGAAAGAATTCCCTATTGAGCTTGACTCGAAGTATGGACTTGCATGAGTAATTATGCAGACCAGCTGTCATTAACTCTGCCTCTATTATGGTCAGTAGGTGTGTGTCTTTCTATCATGTATCTCCCTGATCCTGGAGAGACGTACCTGAGCACGAACTGTAGCGCCACGGCGACATCTCGACGATCCATGACTTACCTGTGGCGTCTGCTGGGTGAGCCGCTCTTGCGATCAGTAAGACACAATTTCATGTGTGTCGTATGTAAACAGTGAATAATTCTCTGAGTTAGCCTTCCATAGTGATCACTTGTATGAAAGCTAATAGTGTTCTATTATTCATTAGCTAAGAAAAATAATTATCTGCATTGTAGAAGACCGCAAATGTGTATATGTGAAACGTATTTGCACTGGTAGTGCAGAACCCGTTTCATGGCGTATCACGGCAGTTGTGTATCCTGTAATTCTCATACGTTCTTGTTGAACGCCCTAGGTTGCATTTAAGACGGCATAAGAGTGTGAATTAGTTACAAGGCTGTAGATAAGGTAGGAATAATTTCGTTTACTGGTGTGTTACGTGATTTGCGTTTGGTTAGGTATAAGATACTTCGTGTAGTAGTGTAATTCATCAACTAGGACGCGCGTGGTTCATTAGATGACGTAACAAAGGACAAAATGTGGCGCAGTGATTCATTGGACGTAGGGTGTGCTGGTGTGTGGGCGTGCGTGCGGCTGCGTATCTAACGGAATGCGCTGCTCTGGCGCCTCCAGCAACGACGCTCCATCAGTCAGCTGTGCGCTTCTTCGTACGCTTAGTTATGTTTTGTTTTTGCCTGCGATGGCGTGGCCTGTTATTTGTCACTATGTGGGTGAATGACTTTAGTACACCAGTGTTTGACTATGCCAAACCAGTAAAGTTGCGATACTCAGTACTTCATCACTAACTACGATTCTGATTCTATTCTTTTTAAAGTGGTGCTCTCTATCGGAAGATTCCGAGCCCAGCTCTCCTCCGTACACAGCCAGGTTGGATACAGAAATGCACATCGTAGTGGCCGGCTACACTAAGCTATGTACACTCCTGGAAATTAAAAACACCGTGAATTCATTGTCCCAGGAAGGGGAAACTTTATTGACACATTCCTGGGGTCAGATACATCACATGATCACAATGACAGAACCACAGGCACATAGACACAGGCAACAGAGCATGCACAATGTCGGCACTAGTACAGTGTATATCCACCTTTCGCAGCAATGCAGGCTGCTATTCTCCCATGGAGACGATCGTAGAAATGCTGGATGTAGTCCTGTGGAACGGCTTGCCATACCATTTCCACCTGGCGCCTCAGTTGGACCAGCGTTCGTGCTGGACGTGCAGACCGCGTGAGACGACGCTTCATCCAGTCCCAAACATGCTCAATGCGGGACAGATCCGGAGATCTTGCTGGCCAGGGTAGTTGACTTACACCTTCTAGAGCACGTTGGGTGGCACGGGATACATGCGGACGTGCATTGTCCTGTTGGAACAGCAAGTTCCCTTGCCGGTCTAGGAATGGTAGAACGATGGGTTCGATGACGGTTTGGATGTACCGTGCACTATTCAGTGTCCCCTCGACGGTCACCAGAGGTGTACGGCCAGTGTAGGAGATCGCTCCCCACACCACGATGCCGGGTGTTGGCCCTGTGTGCCTCGGTTGTATGCAGTCCTGATTGTGGCGCTCACCAGCACGGCGCCAAACACGCACACGACCATCATTGGCACCAAGGCAGAAGCGACTCTCATCGCTGAAGACGACACGTCGCCATTCGTCCCTCCATTCACGCCTGTCGCGACGCCACTGGAGGCGGGCTGCACGATGTTGGAGCGTGAGCGGAAGACGGCCTAACGGTGTGCGGGACCGTAGCCCAGCTTCATGGAGACGGTTGCGAATGGTCCTCGCCGATACCCCAGGAGCAACAGTGTCACTAATTTGCTGGGAAGTAGCGGTGCGGTCCCCTACGGCACTGCGTAGGATCCTACGGTCTTGGCGTGCATCCGAGCGTCGCTGCGGTCCGGTCCCAGGTCGACGGGCACGTGCACCTTCCGCCGACCACTGGCGACAACATCGATGTACTGTGGAGACCTCACGCCCCACGTGTTGAGCAATTCGGCGGTACGTCCACCCGGCCTCCCGCATGCCCACTATACGCCCTCGCTCAAAGTCCGTCAACTGCACATACGGTTCACGTCCACGCTGTCGCGGCATGCTACCAGTGTTAAAGACTGCGATGGAGCTCCGTATGCCACGGCAAACTGGCTGACACTGACGGCGGCGGTGCACAAATGCTGCGCAGCTAGCGCCATTCGACGGCCAACACCGCGGTTCCTGGTGTGTCCGCTGTGCCGTGCGTGTGATCATTGCTTGTACAGCCCTCTGGCAGTGTCCGGAGCAAGTATGGTGGGTCTGACACATCGGTGTCAATGTGTTCTTTTTTCCATTTCCAGGAGTGTAGATCCGCCAATTGCTGAATGAGTATGTCGAAGGAGTACGCCCAAAAGAGGCACTACTTCCTTTAACTTGCAACCACGAATACCAATGGTGTCTTTAACGGTGGAACACAAAAACTTTTAATCCCTGTTTTCCAAGACAGCGGAAAAATATTATTGGGCGCTATACGAACTGAGATACATTACATTAGAAATGATTGTGTCCTCTACCAATTACGTAGTAGTGCCAGTATCTTTCTATGTGAACTTTGGCTAAATAAGTTACTTTCTCATCGCACATAACTAATGAGGAAGTATTGAATAGGATTGGGGAGAAGAGAAGTTTGTGGCACAATTTGACCAGAAGAAGGGATCGGTTGGTAGGACATGTTCTGAGGCATCAAGGGATCACGAATTTAGTATTGAAGGGCAGCGTGGAGGGTAAAAATCGTAGAGGGAGACCAAGAGATGAATACACTAAGCAGATTCAGAAGGATGCAGGTTGCAGTAGGTACTGGGAGATGAAGAAGTTTGCACAAGATAGAGTAGCATGGAGAGCTGCATCAAACCAGTCTCAGAACTGCAGATCACAACAACAACAACAACAGTATTGAAGAATTTACATTAAATATTCACTTGGTTTGTAACCTGGGAAAAGTTTTGACTAGCTTCTGCTAGGCTATCAATAAAAGTTCCTCTTAAAAGATAGCAATTTGTGTTGTGTACGTCGGCAGACATTATGAAAAAGTGTACTTTATTTGAGCATTAGGCAAAACGATTTGTGGTTAATAGCTATTGCAGCGATATTCAAAAGGGAAGTTACTAGTACTGTCGTATGGAGGATGAATGGCATAAATACTACAAGTGTAGTTCCCATAACCAGGAACCATAACACACATCACTCCTCTTCACAGAACACTTAACCGTTCAACGTTCTTTGTCATATGCTCCAGCATTTCAGTGTAGGCATATGACGCGCTAAAACTTCGGTGCAGCTACCAGCTCTCTTTCATCGCAGTGACACTAGTAAGTGTATTTTGTTACTAATAGTCATACGTACTTTGCATAGGTGTAGATGGACAGAGCAACGTGTGAAAAGAAATATCATTAAAATTGCTGTGTCCTTCCAGGCTGAATGTTAGGTGTAATTATTTCTTTCGATAGTAAATGATTCCAAAACCTCACTATTCTAGTCCTGTTATCTTATTGATACATAGACTAAACTCTGGAGTAAACTCCATAGTTACATCATGGGTTTGTACTCTCAGGGTGGGAAACAGAAAGAGAGAGAGAGAGAGATGTGGTGTGGTATTTACGACGAGGCAGATAAAGCTAGTATGAGAGTGACCCAGCGATTACAAGCATTGGGTCTGACATCCTCTAGTGTGATACACAGGAACTGCAGAAAATGTGGGCAGTTGTAATCATTCCGTTATCTTAAGCTCTGGGGAATTTAATTACATGGAAGATACAAGCAGTGGCTATAACTGATCTAATTTCCCAGGATTGAGTTTTAAACTCGTGTTAGTGTAGGCTCATGATAGTCTCGTATTATTTGACAATTACTGTTTCCATTCAGGAAGTGGTTAC
The DNA here is from genome assembly GCF_023897955.1 of Schistocerca gregaria. NCBI lineage: Eukaryota > Metazoa > Arthropoda > Insecta > Orthoptera > Acrididae > Schistocerca > Schistocerca gregaria. Next base: position 57,911,126 of record NC_064930.1, on the reverse strand, counting down.
CAGCCCTTGTGACAACTTATCGTACTATTTGAGCAGATATCTCATCGTCGAATATAACTATTCTGCCGTTCCAACCCATACTTCCAGCACATTGCTTGCTCTCTACTTACTCTACATTTTGCACTTACATATTAGTAAGCTACACTCAAGGCTGCAGCAGCCCAAGCAACAGAACAAGTATTACGTGAAACTTCAAATGAATATGATTTAGCAGCTACGCTTGATACACTACAAAACAAGATACAAACTTAGTCTCTTGACCTCAAGGCATAAGGGTGCTTGTTTCTTAAGGAATATCTAGGTCTGGCAGGTAAAGGTTTTACCTTCTTTTTCTTTAGTCACTGTAGGTCCTGGCATATTTGATACACTACTAGGCGATGGATCAGGCAAAACTGTCAGAATGGAAGGTGCTTTTCCATAAAAGGGTTTCAGACGATCAAAATGTACTATCACTAACCGATCTGGCAACTGGATTTCAGCATTTACTGGAGAGGTTAACCGAATGATAGGGTACGGTCCCTCATATTGAGGTGCAAACTTCTTTGTTCTGCCTCGTCTTACTGTTGGGTTATGCAACAAGATTAAATCTCCAGGCTTGTAAAGGGGCATTACTGCATTCTTATTACTCCGCTGTAATTTTTTTGGGTGGCTTTGGAATTATTGGTTTGAACTTGTTTCCAAAATGACTTGAAACGGGGAGCTAACCTCTCGACTTCAGTTATCTCCACACCTGGGGGCAATTTGACCAATTCAAAAGGAGAGTTCATAGGTTTGCCAAAAGGACTATAGCCTGTTGACTCATGGACACAGCTATTATAGGCTGAAGCGACTATATTGATATAACGGTCCCAATCTGAATGCGTTCTGTTTACATAGTAACTTAACATTTTCTTAATTGTCCTGTGGACACTTCCAGGCAGCCATTTGCCTTTGGATGAAAGGGGGTGGTTCTCCACTTTTTGATTCCTAGAAGCTTCCACATTTGAACGAAAATAAAGCCGACATAAAGTTCGTCCCTTGGTCTGTTAGAACAGCGTCAGGGCTGCCGAAAGGCAAAACTAAGTGATTGACAAATTCTCTAGCAACTGTCTCTGTTGTCGTATCAGCGAGAGGTACCAAAACAAGGTATCGAGAAAAGTGGTCCATAATGGACAGGATATATTTATTGTTTTGATTGCTTGGTGGAAAAGGACCGACGAGATCGAGAGCAATATTCTGAAATGTTCTCGTCGCCTCTGGAAGGCTTTGTAAATGTATTTTGGTCCTAGGAGGGGGTGCTCTTTGAGAGCACGGTAAACAAGTTTGAATATACTTTTGAACATCTTTCTTTCTGTTTTTCCACCAACACCATGCAGCTATCCTTGAATTTGTTGCTCTTCGCCCATTATGGCATGCTTGCAAACTATCATGGCATTGAGCTATTGGAATTACAACTCTATTACCAACCGGAGTCTTTCTGTATAAAATACCATCTTCAGTAATGAAATCCACACTGGTAACATACCTATGACATTCCACATCTCGGCTTTGCGCCTCTTTCAGTTCCTCAATCAAAACATCATTTATTTGAACTAGCCTTACTTTACGACTCAGGGAGTCAGCATTAGAATGCAGTCTATCAGGTTTATGCTTAAGCTCGTAGTCATATTCGGCAAGTTTTAAAGCCCATCTAGTTAAACGACTGCTAGGGTCTTTCAGATTCAACATCCAAGTTAATGCCGCGTGATCTGTTATTACGGTGTACTTTCTACCATTGTTGTTGTTGTTGCTGTTGTTGTCTTCAGTCCTGAGGCTGGTTTGATGCAGCTCTCCATGCTACTCTATCCTATGCAAGCTTCTTCATCTCCCAGTACCTACTGCAGCCTACATCCTTCTGAATCTGTTTGTTGTTGTTGTTGTTGTTGTTGTCTTCAGTCCTGAGACAGGTTTGATGCAGCTCTCCATGCTACTCTATCCTGTGCAAGCTTCTTCATTTCCCAGTACCTACTGCAGCCTACATCCTTCTGAATCTGCTTACTGTATTCATCTCTTGGTCTCCCTCTACGATTTTTACCCTCCACGCTGGCCTCCAATACTAAATTGGTGATCCCTTGATGCCTCAGAACATGTCCTACCAACCGATCCCTTCTTCTGGTCAAGTTGTGCCACAAACTTCTCTTCTCCCCAATCCTATTCAAAACTTCCTCATTAGTTATGTGATTCATTCTTCTGTAGCACCACATTTCGAAAGCTTCTATTCTCTTCTTGTCCAAACTATTTATCGTCCATGTTTCACTTCCGTACATGGCTACACTCCATACAAATACTTTCAGAAATGACTTCCTGACACTTAAATCTATACTCGATGTTAACAAATTTCTCTTCTTCAGAAACGCTTTCCTTGCCATTGCCAGTCTACATTTTATATCCTCTCTACTTCGACCATCATCAGTTATTTTGCTCCCCAAATAGCAAAACTCCTTTACAACTTTAAGTGTCTCACTTCCTATTTCTACCATAGAAATAACATTTAAAATAGTTTACCCCGAACATAAGTGCAAGCAATTCCTTTTCAGTAGTAATATAATTTATTTCGGCCTGATTCATCTGTCGGGAGGCATACCCAACAGGCCTTTCCTCTCCGTTGTATTCTTGGCTAAGGACTGCACCCAGAGCCAAATCTGAGGCATCGGTTGCAAGAATAAAAGGTTTTTCAAAATCGGGATAGACTAACAGAGGTGAGCTTGTTAGTACTTCTTTAATCTTCGTTACAGCTACTTCAGATTCTACTGACCACTCGAAAACTGCACCTTTTTTCAACAACTTGGTTAATGGCTTAGCTATGATGGCGTAATCTTTCACAAACCGACGGTAGTAATTATATAGGTCAAGCAGTGAATGCAACTCTTTTACATTGGTTGGGGTGGGAAAATCTCTCACGGCCTCAGTCAACCGAGGATCTGGTTTGACACCTTCAGCACTAACGACATGTCTCAAGTACTGGACTTGTGACTGTGCAAAGGAACATTTTTCTATCTTCAGACTTAAACTGGCACTCTGCAAACGTGACAAAACACACCTGAACCTTTCTGCATGTTCTTCAGTAGTTCTAGAAAATACAATAATATTGTCTAAATAAACTAAAAATGTGGTGGGCTTTAAACCACGTAACAATAAGTCAGCAAATTTTTCAAAGGTTGCAGGAGCATTCCTGAGACCAAATGGCATGCGTAAAAACTCATACAAACCCGAAGGCACAACAAAGGCGGTTTTAGGTCTGTCCTTGGGAGCTATAGGAATCTGATGATACCCTGATCGCATATCTAAAGTGGTGAAATACTTGCAGTTTCCTAATTGATCTAGGGTTTCGTCAATAGGAGGCAAAGGATAAGTATCAGGTGTTGTTACTTTATTCACCGCTCTCATACCAACACAGAGCCTGTAACTCTTCTCGCCATTGATTGATTTCTTACGAACCAGAACGACTGGGGACGAACAGGTTCTGGCAGAGGGTTGAATAATCCCTGCTGCTAGCTGCTGTTGAACTGTGACTTCCACTATCGGTTGTAAGTGGTAAGGGATCCTGTATGCCTTTTGAGATATAGGTCTAGCATCCCCGGTCGGAATCTCGTGCTGTATGAAGTCAGTAGCAGGCAAATATTGCTTTTCCTGAAACAACCACGCAAACTCTTCCAATACGGGCCATATAAGCCTCTGCTCTGCTTTACTCAAATGCTCTAACTTTTCATTAAATTGCTTTTGCAAAGAGGGTATCAGGGTATGCACACTTTTAATAGGGAACTGCTTCCTATTTTGACTCTTGGCTTCATTTATCACTGAAAAATCATCATCTCCTATTTCCTGACCACTTGCTAAAACTGTTCCACGTGGAATCTCTATCTTTCTCAAACCAAAATTATCGACACATACAGGTACACAATACTTCTTTCCTTTTCTCTCTACAGCACATAAACCTCTCTTCACATGAACTTGTAACCTGTCCAACACATCATTTTGACGGAGCGGATCCACAAAAACGATTGAACTAGTGGGCAGTGGAGCTTTGATATCAATCCATAGAACCTTGCCTGTCCCACTCTCAATGGTGACTGGGCGTAACGATTTAATGGCCCATGTACGCGGTTCTGTCGGATCCTGAGAGCGGCCGTCCCTCACAGTTTCCTCGCGCGTTTTCGGTCCGAACGCCGCCGAAAAAGTGAGTTTCCTCACTAAATCGGACGGTGTGCGTCCTATAATCGATTACCCCTTGGTACTCACTGAGGAAATCTTTGCCTAGAATGATATCAAAGTCCCTCCTACGTTTCCGTACAACCTCCATATTAAAACCATATGTTTTTTTTTTACTTAACTGAAAACTAACGAAAGATGACCCGGCAGGAATGATCAGTCCCTCACCCAATCCAGCAATGTGATAGCGGGGCGGTTTCAACCTCCGCTTATCGTGATAGGGGACAAACAGCACGGTAATTTATGCTCCCGTATCTACTAACGCTCTAATTGTTCTACCCCTGAGTTTACCCTCTAGCAAAACATTTGCCACCTCATCTCTCTGCTGTTTTTTATACACCGGTGTCATTATTTTTATCGGGGGCGAGGGCTGGTGGCTGAGCTTGCCCCCCGACCGTTTCCCTGTTGGAAACTGCCCCACTGCCTGTTTGTCTGCGGAACATTTTGCTGCCTTTGTCTGGTTACATTGTTTTGGGGGCATGTGGCATTAGTATGCCCGATCTTGTGGCATCTGCCACAACACGGAGCGCGGACTAAACTTCCCGCACCGCTGACATTTTACATCATTAAGAAACACGCGCCGCAGCTCGTTACTTCGCGATGGGTTAGTACTTCCTCACGTAGCAGTGCAATTCGCACAGCTTCGTGCAATGTAGTAGTGGAAGCCACTTTCACTTCTGTCCCGGTTTGTGGGTTAATCCCTCGAATGAACAGATTTATAGCCCTTGCTTCTGCTTCCTCTATTAAAACTTAATTACGGGCCTGGCAGTTGCTAAGCTCGTACGTGCGACACGGTACCGTGCGGATTCGATCAGCAAACACTTCTAAATCTTCATTGGTTTTCTGTCGTAAGGTAGACAGCAAATCCCGATAATAACTGACACCTCTCTTGTCGGAATAGCGCTCTCTGCTAACCCTTTAGCCAAGGCTTCAAAAGTAATAGCATCTAGCAGAGCGTCGACTGACTCAGCTTATGTTTGAGCGTCTCCTGCTAGTTTCAGTTTCAGCACACCCAAAAGGAAACTATCAGGCCACCCACAAGTCCTGCTTCATCTTTGACGCACGGCAAAAATGTCGTTACATTTTCGTTAGTTTTACCCGCGAAGGCGGGAAGAAATTACGGCAGGAAAAGTGCCAACAAGAGTGGACATATGCGGAACTGGGCTAACAGCAGAGGCGCAACTAGCGCTTGCAGCTGCTTGTTCAATTGTAACTTTTTTGAAACTTCCTGGCAGATTAAAACTGTGTGCCCGACCGAGACTCGAACTCGGGACCTTTGCTCTAGCATCTGAGCTACCGAAGCACGACTCACGCCCGCTACTCACAGCTTTACTTCTGTCAGTATCCGTCTCCAGCCGTCCAAACTTTACAGAAGCTCTCCTGCGAAAGTCTCGGTGGGACACACAGTTTTAATCTGCCAGGAAGTTTCATATCAGCGCACACTCCGCTGCAGAGTGAAAATCTCTTTCTGGAAACATCCCCCAGGCTGTGGCAGAGCCATGTCTCCGCAATATCCTTTCTTTCAGGAGTGCTAGTTCTGCAAGGATCGCAGGAGAGCTTCTGTAAAGTTTTGGAAGGCAGGAGACGGATACTGACAGAAGTAAAGCTGTGAGTAGCGGGTGTGAGTCGTGCTTCGGTAGCTCAGTTGGTAGAGCACTTGCCCGCGAAAGGCAAAGGTCCCGAGTTCGAGTCTCGGTGCGGCACACAGTTTTAATCTGCCAGGAAGTTTCATATCAGCGCACACTCCGCTGCAGAGTGAAAATCTCATTCTGTAACTTTTTTGTTGCCTTCCGACGCAAGCGCAATGCACTGCTCTCGCAATTCCATCTTTTGTACAGTTAACTGTCTTATCTGTTCTTATAACATAGTGACAGGGTCTGCGCCAGAAATTTCGGCAGCAGCTCTCGCTTGCTTATTTGAACGGGTGTCAGGCATGTTTACAAAATGACTTCACAAACAAACTCAAGGAATTGCTACAAAGATAGCGAGGCCAGGCTACTGCAATTGCTCGCGACTTACACTACTTCATTATGCTGGAGGCGGCGACGTTGGCGGCGGCGGCGAAGGTGACGTTGGCGGCGGCGGCGAAGACGGCAGACGAAGCGGCAGCGACGCTACAGCAGCGGTGAGAAGTGCTGCCCCGGCAGCATCTGATACAGCGGCATCCAGCTGACTGCGGCTCGGCTGGCAGCGTGATGGTGAACGAGCGGCGATGTCGCTGTATCGCGTGCGTTAATGCTGAAATACACTCCTGGAAATGGAAAAAAGAACACATTGACACCGGTGTGCCAGACCCACCATACTTGCTCCGGACACTGCGAGAGAGCTGTACAAGCAATGATCACACGCACGGCACAGCGGACACACCAGGAACCGCGGTGTTGGCCGTCGAATGGCGCTAGCTGCGCAGCATTTGTGCACCGCCGCCGTCACTGTCAGCCAGTTTGCCGTGGCATACGGAGCTCCATCGCAGTCTTTAACACTGGTAGCATGCCGCCACAGCGTGGACGTGAACCGTATGTGCAGTTGACGGACTTTGAGCGAGGGCGTATAGTGGGCATGCGGGAGGCCGGGTGGACGTACCGCCGAATTGCTCAACACGTGGGGCGTGAGGTCTCCACAGTACATCGATGTTGTTGCCAGTGGTCGGCGGAAGGTGCACGTGCCCGTCGACCTGGGACCGGACCGCAGCGACGCACGGATGCACGCCAAGACCGTAGGATCCTACGCAGTGCCGTAGGGGACCGCACCGCCACTACCCAGCAAATTAGGGACACTGCTGCTCCTGGGGTATCGGCGAGGACCATTCGCAACCGTCTCCATGAAGCTGGGCTACGGTCCCGCAGACCGTTAGGCCGTCTTCCGCTCACGCCCCAACATCGTGCAGCCCGCCTCCAGTGGTGTCGCGACAGGCGTGAATGGAGGGACGAATGGAGACGTGTCTTCTTCAGCGATGAGAGTCGCTTCTGCCTCGGTGCCAATGATGGTTGTATGCGTGTTTGGCGCCGTGCAGGTGAGCGCCACAATCAGGACTGCATACGACCGAGGCACACAGGGCCAACACCCGGCATCATGGTGTGGGGAGCGATCTCCTACACTGGCCGTACACCTCTGGTGATCGTCGAGGGGACACTGAATAGTGCACGGTACATCCAAACCGTCATCGAACCCATCGTTCTACCATTCCTAGACCGGCAAGGGAACTTGCTGTTCCAACAGGACAATGCACGTCCGCATGTATCCCGTGCCACCCAACGTGCTCTAGAAGGTGTAAGTCAACTACCCTGGCCAGCAAGATCTCCGGATCTGTCCCCCATTGAGCATGTTTGGGACTGGATGAAGCGTCGTCTCACGCGGTCTGCACGTCCAGCACGAACGCTGGTCCAACTGAGGCGCCAGGTGGAAATGGCATGGCAAGCCGTTCCACAGGACTACATCCAGCATCTCTACGATCGTCTCCATGGGAGAATAGCAGCCTGCATTGCTGGGAAAGGTGGATATACACTGTACTAGTGCCGCCATTGTGCATGCTCTGTTGCCTGTGTCTATGTGCCTGTGGTTCTGTCAGTGTGATCATGTGATGTATCGGACCCCAGGAATGTGTCAATAAAGTTTCCCCTTCCTGGGTCAATGAATTCACGGTGTTCTTATTTCAATTTCCAGGAGTGTAAAACGGGCCACCAGGGCCGACGCGACGGCAACAGGGACAGCTGCATGTAATAATGCAGTGTCGTATCGGCGCTTCCAGCACCACAAAAAGTTAATTTACTGCATGGCCCCCAGGTCAAAGAGAATGTCCCGGCATCTAGCCGTAATTTCAATACTTGTTGGACCGCATGATGGGTCAGATCCCATTTCACTGACACCAGTTGTACATGTCAGGATGTGGCTGAGGTGGAAGTGGGATCTAAAAAAGAACAAGTTTAATTTTTCAACTCGGCAAACTGCCTCTGGTTTATTGAAAGCAACATTTACTGATGGCCTAGCCGGAGTACATTAATGTGAGTTTATCGGCCCTAAGGCGCAAACAGATTGAGCCGGGGCTCAAAAAGTGCACGGCGGCAACCGGCCAATGCGTCTGATCTCGTCGGGGGCCTGTCAGTAAAAAGAGAGCGACCCACACGCCTCGCCCCCGCAGCTCGGCGCGGTGGACGCTCACACGTGATCTCCTGGACCTTTCTGATTGGCTGCTGTAGGAGAGCTGCCTAGGCAAGCGACGCTTCCCTAAGCGTCACCCCGTCAGCAGAAAGGTTGTTTGTTCGTCGAGCACGTGAACAAGCCGTGGGATAGCGGCACATACTGGAAAAATGTGATGTGTCGCCAACCCAGGGCCCGTACACAGCTTTGTGAAGATCCATTGCCATCCATAGCTCACGCATTTTCCCTTTTCTTTTATTGAAAATAAAGGACTCCCGTACTCAATCTGTCAGCACCTGTACGAAATTTATCTTCTCTGATGTCGGGTTCCACCAGTTTCTTTCCTTCTTCTGTAAAGAATTCGTGTTAGTATTTTGCAACAATGACTTATTAAACTGATTACTCGCTCATTTTCACACCAGTCAGCAACTGCTTCCTTTGGAATTGGAATTACTACTTTCTTCTTGAAATTTGAGGGTGTTTCGCCTGTCTTGTACACCTTGCACACCAGGTGGAAGAGTTTTTTCGTGGGTGGTTCTCCCAAAGCTGTCAGTAGTTCTGATGGAATATCGTCTACTCCAGGGTCCTTGATGCAAAGTTAGTCTGTCTTCTCGCAGTAACGTATCTCCCATTTCATCCGCATATACGTCCACTTCCATTTCCATAATATTGCTTACAAGTTCACCACCCCTGTGTAAACACACACTATACTCCTTCCACCTTTCAGCTATCATTTTTTTGCTTCGTGCTAGTTTTCCATCTGCGCTCTTGATTTTCACTCAGCTACTTCTCTTTTCTCCAGAAGTCTCTTCAATTTTCCTGTTTTCGTAGTGAAATATGCTTCTGAATCATTATATTTATCCTGTAGCCATTCCTGCTTAGCAATTTTGCACTTGCTGTCAATCTCATTTTTTAAACATTTATATTCCCTTTAGCATCAAGTATAGATTTAAGTGTCAGGAAGTCCTTTCTGAAAGTATGTTTATGGAGTGTAGCCATGTATGGAAGTGAAAAATGGATGATAAATAGTTTACGTAAGAAGAGAATAGAAGCTTCCAAAATATGGTGCTACAGAAGAATGATGCAGAGTTTTGATGGATTGATCAAGTAACAAATGAGGAGTTACTGAGTAGAATTGGAGAGAAGAGGAATTTGTGGCACAACTTGACTAGTCGAAGTGATAGCCTGATAGGACACGTATCAAGTGATCGCCAATTTAGTGCAAGAGGGACGCGTGGAAGGTAAAAATCGTAGAGGGAGACCAAGAGATGAATACACTAAGCAGAGTCAGAAGGATATGGGTTGCAGTAGTTACTCAGAGATGACGAAGCTTGTACAAGATATAGTAACATGGAGAGCTGCATCAAACCAGTCTCTGGGCTGAAGACCACAACAACAACATATTCCCTTTCGCTTGCCTCATTTTTAAATTGTTTCCTTTCATCAATTGGATGCAATATATCTTGTGTTATCGCCTGCCTCATTTTTAAATTGTTTCCTTTCATCAATTGAATGCAATATATCTTGTGTTATCCATGGATTCCTATTAGGGTTTGTATTTTAACCTATTTGATCCATTGCTGCCTTCACTTTTTCATCTCTTAAAGCTATCCATTCGTCTTCTACTGTATTCCTTTTCCATGTTCTTATCGACTATTATTTAGTGCTCCCTAGAAAGCTCTCAACAGCCTCTGGTTCTTTCAGCATATCCAGGTCCCATATCCTTAATTTTCTACCTTTCTCCAATTTCTTAAATTTTAATCTGGAGTTCATAAAGAATAAATTGTGTTCAAAATCCACATCTGCGCATGGAAATGTCTTACAATTTAAAATTGGTTCCTAAATCTCTGTCTAACAATTACATAACCAAAATGAAACGTCCCAACGTCTCCAGGTCTTTTCCGTGTATAATACCTTCTTTTATGACTGTTAAACCAAGTGTTAGCGATGACTATATTATGTTCTGTGCATAATTCTACCAGGCAAGTCCCTCTTTCATTTCTTTTCCCCAGTGCATATTCACCTATCATTTTTCTTACTCTTTCTTTTCCTACTATCGAATTCCAATCCCTGGTCATGATTGGCTCTTCGTCTCCTTTAACTATGTGAATAATTTCTTTTACCTCATCGTACATTTATTTAATATCTTCATCATCTGTGGAGCTAGTTGGCATCTACTACTGTTTTAGACATGGGCTTCATGTCTGTCTTGGCTATGATAATGCATTCACTACGCTGTTCACAGTAGCTTATCTGCATTCCTATTTTCTTATTCATTATTAAACCTATTCCTGTATTACCCCTATTTGCTTCTGTCTTCATAGCCTTGTACTCACCTGACAAGACGTCCTATTCCTCCTGCATCCAAACATCACTAATTTCCACTATGTCTAACTTCAGCCTATCCACTTCCCTTTTTAAATTACCTAACCATCTGCCTAATTAAGGGATCTAACATTTCACAATCCAATCCATAGAATGCCGGTTTTGTTTCTCCAGATGATGATATCCTCCTGAGTAATCCCCACCTGAAGATCTGAATGGGGAACTATTTTACCTTTCGATTATTTTACCCAAGAAGATGCCAATATCATTTAACCATACAGTAGAGCTGCATGTCCTTGGGAAAAATTTTCAATGTGGTTCATGGTGTGGGTTCCTGTAGTCATGTCCCAGTTCATGAACCACGGGCAACTTATGAGTGGCCAAGTAAGTGGTCCTGACAGTCGGGATACCAGTTACTTTGGAATAAGGCAGGGCATCTCGGACATATTCTGAGTCGTGGTCACCTTTGTGTTCAGACGGCAAAGACTTCCAAATCCACCGGTTAGTCCCTCAACCGTTAGGGATAGAACTCAATGGGACTCAGGGCAAGTAAGGCTAGCAACCTGCTTCCCCGATACTTTAAATATGATGCTGGCGACAATCACAGCAAAATGCCTCGGACCTTTGGAGGTGACGGAGTCCCACCTCTAACTGACAAACCAGAGACTCCTAAGATACTACTTGGCAAGCAAATGATAATGAGATGGGGAGCTATTAATATCAATGGGGGCTACTCTGGAAAGAAGGTAGAGTTGCAAGAGGCTGCAAGTAAGATGGGGCTGGACGTTTTAGCTGTTAGTGACATTCGGGTAAGGGGTGAGAAAGAAGAGGAAGTGGGAGACTACAAGGTCTACCTGTCAGGAGTCAAAGCAGGAATAGCACAATGGGGTGTAGGGCTTTACATCAGGAAAGAAATGGAACCCAGCGTAGTTGCAATAAGGTACGTAAACGAACGACTGATGTGGATAGATTTGACTGTGTCTAGCAAGAAAATTAGGATTGTGTCAGTGTATTCGCATTGTGAAGGGACAGATCAAGATAAGATGGATAGTTTTTATGAGGCACTCAGTGATGTAGTTGTTAAAGGACAAGGACAGTGTTCTGCTCATGGGTGATTTTAATGCCAGGATTGGAAATCGAACAGAAGGGTATGAGAAGGTTATGGGTAAATTTGGAGAGGATATGGAGGCCAACAGGAACAGGAAACAACTCTTTTATTTCTGTGCCAGCATGGGCTTAGTAATCACAAACTCCTTTTTAAACAGAAGAACATTCACCGATATACTTGGGAAGGCAGGGGAACCAGATCTGTCATTGACTATATAATAACAGATCAGGAATTCAGGAAGGCTGTGAGGGACACACGTGTATTCAGGGGATTCTTTGAGGACACTGATCATTATTTAATCTGCAGTGAAATTGGAATTGTGAAGCCGAAATTGTAGGTGGTCAGGTCCATATGTAGGAGGATAAGAGTGGAGAAACTTCAGGATAAGGAAATCAGGCACAAGTACATAACAGCAATCTCAGAAAGGTATCAATTAGTTGAATGTAGTCAATTACAGTAATTGGGAAAGGAATGGACAAGGTACAGGGACACAGTACTAGAAATGCCTAAAGAATGTCTTGGAACAGTAGTGTGTAAAAGTAGGATGAAGCAAACAGCTTGGTGGAATGACACAGCCAAGGCAGCCTGTAAAAGCAAAAAGAAGGTGTATCAAAAACGGTTACATACTAGAACACGGTAGGCAGAGAAAGTTATGTTGAAGAAAGAAACAAAGCCAAACAGATAATTGCAGTATCCAAGAAGAAATCTTGGGAAGACTTTGGAAACAGGTTGGAGACATTGGGTCAAGCTGCTGGAAAACCATTCTGGAGTGTAATTAGCAGTCTTCGAAAGGTAGGTAAGAAGGAAATGACAAGTATTTTGGACAGGTCAGGAAAACTTCTAGTGAATTCTGTGGATGCCTTGGGCAGAGGGAGGGAATATTTTGGAGAGTTGCTCAATGTAGGTGAAAATACGATCAGCAATGTTTCAGATTTCGAGGTAGAATGGGATAGGAATGATGATGGAAACAGGATCACATTTGAGGAAGTGGAGAAAATAGTCAATAGATTGCAGTGCAAAAAGCAGCTGGGGTGGATGAAATTAAGTGGGAACTCATCAAATACAGTGGAACGTCAGGTCTTAAATGGCTACACAGGATAATTGAAATGGTCTGGGAGTCGGGACAGGTTCCATCAGACTGGACAAAAGCAGTAATCACACCAATCTTTAAACATGGAAACAGAAAAGATTGTAAAAACTACAGAGGTATCTCTTTAATCAGTGTTGTGGGTAAAATCTTCTCAGGTATTGTTGAAAGGAAAGTGCGAGTATTAGTTGAGGACCAATTGGATGAAAATCAGTGTGGGTTTAGGCCTCTTAGAGGTTGTCAGGACCAGATCTTCAGCTTATGGCAAATAATGGAGAAGTGTTATGAGTGGAACAGGGAACTGTATCTATGCTTTCTAGATCTATGACCGGGTTCCTAGGAGGAAGTAATTGTCTGTTCTACGAGATTATGGAATAGGAGGCAAACTTTTGCAACCAATTAAAGGTCTTTACATGGATAGTCAGGCAGCAGTTAGAGTTGATGGTAAATTGAGTTCATGGTTCGGAGTAGTTTCTGGGGTAAGACAAGGCTGCAACCTGTCTCCACTGTTGTTCATATTATTTATGGATCATATGTTAAAAACAATAGACTTAGTTGTGATGGCAGATTCGATTGAAAGTTTGCAAAGTAATATTTCAGAGCTAGATCAGAAATGTAAGGACTATGGTATGAAGATTAGCATCTCCAAAACAAAAGTAATGTCAGTGGGAAAGAAATATAAATGGATTGAGTGCCAAATAGGAGGAACAAAGTTAGAACAGGTGGACAGTTTCAATTACTTAGGACGCATATTCTCACAGGATGGCAACATAGTGAAAGAACTGGAAGCGAGGTGTAGCAAAGCTAATGCATTGGGCGCTCAGCTACGATCTACTCTCTTCTGCAAGAAGGAAGTCAGTACCGAGGCTAAGTTATCTGTGCACCGTTCAATCTTTCGACCAACTTTGTTGTATGGGAGCGAAAGCTGGGTGGATTCAGGTTACCTTATCAACAAGGTTGAGGTTACGGATATGAAAGTATCTAGGATGATTGCAGGTACTAGTAGATGGGAACAATGGCAGGAGGATGTCCGCAGTGAGGAAATCAAAGAAAAACTGGGAATGAACTCTATAGATGTACATCTACATCTACATGACTACTCTGCAATTCACATTTAAGTGTTTGGCAGAGCGTTCACCGAACCACAATCATACTATCTCTCTACTATTCCACTCCCGAACAGCGAGCGGGAAAAACGAACACCTAAACCTTTCTGTTCGAGCTCTGATTTCTCTTACTTTATTTTCATGATCATTCCTACCTATGTAGGTTGGGCTCAACAAAATATTTTCGCATTCGGAAGAGAAAGTTGGTGACTGAAATTTCGTAAAAAGCTCTCGCCGCGACGAAAAACGTCTATGCTTTAATGACTTCCATCCCAACTCGTGTATCATATCTGCCACACTCTCTCCCCTATAACGTGATAATACAAAACGAGCTGCCCTTTTTTGCACCCTTTCGATGTCCTCCGTCAATCCCACCTGGTAAGGATCCCACACTGCGCAGCAATATTCTAACAGAGGACGAACGAGTGTAGTGTAAGCTGTCTCTTTAGTGGACTTGTTGCATCTTCTAAGTGTCCTGCCAATGAAACGCAACCTTTGGCTCGCCTTCCCCACAATATTGTCTATGTGGTCCTTCCAACTGAAGTTGTTCGTAATTTTAACACCCAGGTACTTAGTTGAATTGATAGCCTTGAGAATTGTACTATTTATCGAGTAATCGAATTCCAACGGATTTCTTTTGGAACTCATGTGGATCATTTCACACTTTTCGTTATTTAGCGTCAACTGCCACCTGACACACCATACAGCAATCTTTTCTAAATCGCTTTGCAACTGATACTGGTCTTCGGATGACGTTACTAGACGGTAAATTACAGCATCATCTGCGAACAGTCTAAGAGAACTGCTCAGATTGTCACCCAGGTCATTTATATAGATCAGGAACAGTAGCGGTCCCAGGCCGCTTCCCTGGGGAACACCTGATATCACTTCAGTTTTACTCGATGATTTGCCGTCTATTACTATGAACTGCGACCTTCATGACAGGAAATCACGAACCTAGTCACACAACTGAGACGATACCCCATAGCTCCGAAGCTTGATTAGAAGTCACTTTTGAGGAACGGTGTCAAAAGCTTTCTGGAAATCAAGAAAAACGGAATCAACTTGAGATCCCCTGTCGATAGCGGCCATTACTTCGTGCGAATAAAGAGCTAGCTGCGTTGCACAAGAGCGATGTTTTCTGAAGCCATGCTGATTACGTGTCAATAGATCGTTCCCTTCAAGGTGATTCATAATGTTTGAATACAGTATACGCTCCAAAACCCTACTGCAAACCGACGTCAATGATATAGGTCTGTAGTTAAATGGATTACTCCTACTACCCTTCTTGAACACTGGTGCGACCTGCGCAATTTTCCAATCTGTAGGTACAGATCTATCGGTGAGCGAGCGGTTGTACATGAGTGCTAAGTAGGGAGCTATAGTATCAGCGTAATCTGAAAGGAACCTAATCGGTATACAATCTGGACCTGAAGACTTGCCCGTATCAAGCGATTTGAGTTGCTTCGCAACCCCTAAGGTATCTACTTCTAAGAAACTCATGCTAGCAGATGTTCGTGTTTCAAATTCTGGAATATTCCATTCGTCTTCCCTGGTGAAGGAATTTCGGAAAACTGCGTTCAATAACTCCGCTTTAGCAGCACAGTCGTCGATAACAGTACCATCGGCACTGCGCAGCGAAGGTATTGACTGCGTCTTGCCGCTTGTGTACTTTACATACGACCAGAATTTCTTCGTATTTTCTACCAAATTTCGAGACAATGTTTCGTTGTGGAACCTATTAAAGGCATCTCGCATCGAAGTACGTGCCAAATTTCGCGCGTCTGTAAATTTTAGCCCATCTTCGGGATTTCGCGTTCTTCTGAACTTCGCATGCTTTTTCCGTTGCCTCTGCAACAGCGTTCGGACCTTTTTTGTGTACCACGGGGGATCCGTTCCATCTCTTACCAATTTATGAGGTATGAATCTCTCAATTGCTGTTGCTAGTATATCTTTGAATTTGAGCCACATCTCGTCTACGTTCGCATAGTCAGTTCGGAAGGAATGGAAATTGTCTTTTAGGAAGGCTTCTAGTGGCACTTTATCCGCTTTTTTAAATAAAATTATTTTGCGTTTGTTTCTGATGGATTGGGAAGAAATGGTATTGAGCCTAGCTACAATGACCTTGTGATCACTAATCCCTGTATCAGTTATGATGCTCTCTATCAGCTCTGGATTGTTTGTGGCTAAGAGGTCAAGTGTGTTTTCGCAACCATTTACAATTCGCGTGGGTTCGTGAACTAACTGCTCGAAATAATTTTCGGAGAAAGCATTTAGGACAATCTCGGAAGACGTTTTCTGCCTACCACCGGTTTTGAACAAGTATTTTTGCCAACATACCGAGGGTAGGTTGAAGTCCCCACCAACTATAACCGTATGAGTGGGGTATTTATTTGTTACGAGACCCAAACTTTCTCTGAACTGTTCCGCAACTGTATCATCGGAGTCTGGGGGTCGGTAGAAGGAGCCAATTATTAACTTAATTCGGCTGTTAAGTATAACCTCCACCCATACCAATTCGCACGGAGTATCTACTTCGACTTCACTACAAGATAAACCACTACTGACAGACACAAACACTCCACCACCAATTCTGCCTAATCTATCTTTCCTGAACACCGTCTGAGACTTCGTAAAAATTTCTGCAGAACTTATTTTAGGCTTTAGCCAGCTTTCTGTACCTATAACGATATCAGCTTCTGTGCTTTCTATTAGCGCTTGAAGCTCAGGGACTTTCCCAGCACAACTACAACAATTTACAACTATAATTCCGACTGTTCCTTGATCCAAGCACGTCCTGTAATTGCCAAGCACCCTTTGACATTGCAGCCCACCCCGCACTTTCCCGAGGCCTTCTATCCTAAAAAACCGCCCAGTCCACGCCACACAGCCTCCGCTACCCGTGTAGCCGCCAGCTGAGTGTAGTGAACTCCTGACCTATTCAGCGGAACCTGAAACCCCACCACCCTATGGCGCAAGTCAAGGAATCTGCAGCCAATACGGTCGCAAAACCGTCTGAGCCTCTGATTCAGACCCTCCACCCGGCTCTGCACCAAAGGTCCGCAGTCGGTTCTGTCAACGATGCTGCAGATGGTGAGCTCTGCCTTCATCTCATAAGCAAGACCGGCAGCCTTCACCAAATCAGATAGCCGCTGGAATCCAGAGAGAATTTCCTCAGATCCAAAGCGACACACGTCATTAGTGCCGACATGTGCCACCACGTGCAGCTGGCTGCACCCTGTGCTCTTCATGGCATCCGGAAGGACCCTTTCCACATCAGGAATGACTCCTCCCGGAATGCACACGGAGTGCACACTGGATTTCTTCCCCTCCTTAGCCGCCGTATCCCTAAGGGGCCCCATTACGCGCCTAACATTGGAGCTCCCAACTACCAGTAAGCCCACCCTCTGCGATTGCCCAGACCTTGAAGGCTGAGAATGATCCTCTGAAACAGGGCAGGCGGCTGCATCTGGCTCAGCCAGAGACAATGCCTGAAACCGGTTTGTCAGACGCACCGGGGAGGCTTTCTGATCAGCCTCCGGGGACGCCTTTCGCTGCCTGCCACGCCTTGGAACGACCTCCCAATCAACCACAGGCGAGGGCTCAGCCCCACTGCGGGCAGCAACCGGGGCAACCACAGCAGCAGACCAATCTGGGGACAGACGGGACGAGGTTGACATCCCCGTGATACCCAAGTCCGGCTCCCCACAGTGGTGCCCATTGGCAACAGCCTCAAGCTGCGCGACCGAAGTCAGGATGAACAGGCTTAGATGGTGGGGTCATGTTACACGCATGGGAGAAGCAAGGTTACCCAAGAGACTCATGGGTTCAGCAGTAGATGGTAGGAGGAGTCGGGGCAGACCAAGGAGAAGGTACCTGGATTCGGTTAAGAGTGATTTTGAATAATAGGTTTAACATCAGACTTGGCACCAATGTGTTTATAAGGGGGCTATGCTCCAGACTGAACGCTGAAAAGCATAATCAGTCTTAAATGATGATGATGATGATGATGGTAATTTCCCCTTGCTTTCAGTCTTACACGATACCAGCACAGCAAGGCCACTTTGGTTGATCTTACAAGGCCAAATGAGTCAATAATCCAGATTGTTGCCCCTACAACTCTTGAAAAGGCTGCTATCCCTCTTCAGGAACCATACGTTTGGCCTCTCAACATATAGCCCTCGTACCTACAGCACGGCTGGCTGAGGCTGTCTGCAGCAAGCAAGCCACCCCACTGGCGGCAAGGTCCATGGTTCAAGTTATTATGTGGCATTTAATGATAATGGTGACGTGTTTGTGACAAAATTTCAATGCCGGTTACCTTGAAATGGCGTACTGCAAATTATACAAAAACACGTGTTTCATGCTTAATATGTAAATTACTGACGATAATAGCTCACAATTGAGATAACATTCTTGTGTGAAGGATTTAACTGTTGATAGATAATTATGTGGCATTTTATGGTAATTTCCAAAAATGATTGCCTATCAAAGTCGCGGAGTCCAAACGTTATATATCAAACGTGCTATCGTAAATCGATCGTGTAAACCTGGTGGTGGGTGTTGACTGTCATTTTTATCTCTTTTCCGTTGTTCCCTTACGTCTCTAAATTACATACCTTCGCGAATTATTTGTGAGTTGCTAGGGAAACCCAGACGATTTATGTCGTTAGTGAGTGGGATATCTGGTGTTCTTGACGTTTCTTCAGCGGATTCTCTCACATGGAAGAATCTAATTTCATGTTTAGGCAGCGTAGAAAATTGTTCGACTTTTTGTAGCAAATATGGAGTATTACCGGATGAGGAAAGAAGGGACTGTGTAGACTGCGGTGGTGCGAAATACGTAAAACTTCGTAAGAACAGTTTCGACCCTGAAATACCGTTACAATTTCATTGCGGACAGTGTGAAAAACGAGTGAGTATCAGGAAGAATACATGGTTCGCATCTTCCAAATTATCCATCCACACCACCATAATGGACTTTCACATGACGACAACACCGACGACGAGTAAGGTAAGTCGTCTCCTTTGCAATAACAAGTAGTGGTAGGCAGGAAATCGCGTATCTGTTAGAAATCACAGTGATTGAGAAGTCACAGATATCACAGTAACAACTTTACAAAATCTAACTGCGATTTCAGTCACAGTTAGCAGTCGCAAATAGCATTTCACAATAAACGCCGTGAGCCATCTGTTCGCCGAATTCCATACTGCTTTCTGCGATTTCAGTGACAAATCGCAACTAAGAGTCACAAGTAGCAACTAAAAAGCGCAGTTAACAGTCCCATCTGTTGGCCAAAGGTCGTACTACGCTCATCTCTGCGACACGCTATCGAGTCTAACTGCGATTTCTGTGACAAGTCGCAACTAAGAGTCGCAAGCAGCAACTAAAAAGCGCAGTTAGCAGTGCCATTTGTTGAGCAAAGCTCATACTATGCTATTCGCTACCGAGTCAAACTGAGATTTCCTTGACAAATCGCAACTAAGAGTCACAAGTAGCAACTAAAAAGCGCAGATAACATTCTTTTCCTAGTGCCATCTGTTGAACGACGTACGTACTTCGTTATAAGAGCCTTGTGCCTCACGAGATCGGTGTGCTGTGTGTTCGTATGAAGGACTTATTTCATTAGTGGCACAAGTCCATTTTTGTTCATTTTGAGATACGGAGTCGTAAAGTTAAATGAGCGCTGAAAAATCTACAGTTGAGATACCAGAAATATTCAAGCATATGGCTTCTTGCTAGAAACGAACCTTTATTAATGTTTGTTTGGATCATTAATTTCAGAAGCATTATAGACAGAAAAGTAGAGGTAATGGACTTGTACCACTATTGAAATAAGCCCTTCACATTATATGACGACATGCACATTCAGCATCAGTTATGATTGGTCAAACACAGCTGTGACTCTGAATGTATTATATTAATAAGAAGCAACATTGCCTTTTTCTCCTAAAAATATCAAGTAACGTAACAAATGTGATTCTGCTTCCAATATGACAATTTTGGTTAATACTCCGCATGTCTACAGGACTTTGCAATGTTAACACAGCAGAACTCAGACATCTGTATAAGTGTAGTGAAATGAAAACAGCATTTTTGAGTCATATGAATGCCTCACGTTTATTCCGACACAGTTTAAGACTCGAGATAAAAGTTTTGCCCTTGGTTTTGCATGGCAATTTCACACACACGAACTTTTTGCCGACACTACAACCACCTACATAAGTAAGCTTTTCCTGTGTTACTTTCAAGTACTGCACTTAAGCTATTCCTGATTTAACTGGAAGATCTGTACTTCCTACTTTCATATCAACAGCCTCAAAATGCATATTCTATACCTCAGGCTATGTTACAGGTCAGTGTCACACCAAGATTGTGGAGGGGGGGGGGGGCGGCGGGATGTCACTCTTCAACTAGTGTTTACCAGTAAATATGTGGTGGAAAATTACGGGTATAGGGCGGCTTAAACATGTGGAAAATGAGATTTTCATTATTCAATCACTGTATTTAACATTTATTATTCCTTTAAAATCGCATAACAACTTCAATAAAACACAGTTTAATCACTCATCTGCACACTTATTCCACAATTATGTCACTTTTAAACTGCAAATCCTCTAAGAGCTGTCTTTAATCTTCACGAGTCTCTCTCAATAGCCTTGATGTGGATAGATACGCACAGCAACCAGCAATCAAGAGTCAGAACTGTGTCTGCAAAATCACAAGGATTATTAAACAATTTTTGCTGTCACTAATTACAAGTAATATAATTGACAGAGTATTATAGATTGCTAATATTTGCTGTAATGAAAGCCACTCAATGGGGTATATTTCACATTTGCAAGAACGATCTCACTGAAGTAATTAAGTCCATCGAAACACTTAGAAACTAACCTCTCGTCTGACGAAAACGGTCTAAAGACGCAGTGGCAATTTCTCCAGATCTGTTGACAATGATATTTTGAGTTAACAACTTACTGAGTGACTGAAAAGTAGTTCAGGTACCTGTGAACATAACAATATGTTAGAATTCATTTTCTAAACACGAACTATTACGCTACTGTATGGCTACTTACATATTAATTACACTATTAATATTTTCACAGTTGTTTCTTTAAGACATAATTAAAGCCAACGGAAGAACAAACGTAAAACTTACTTACCAATGACAGATTTCTTGAGATGCAATTTTCTGTGTGAGCAGATGTAACTTTTTCATAAGGTGGTAAGTCGCAGAAATCGCAGAAGTCAGAAATCGCAGAAGTAGCAGAAGTCACAAAAATCGCGAAAGTAGCAGAAATAGCAGTGGCGGAGGGATACGCGACCTATGGTCCTTAACTGAGACTCTTAACTGCGACAAATCACAGTTAAGAATAGCAGATACTGAAAAGTAGCATTCACAGAAATCACTGATATCGAAAAATCACAGTTTAGCCCATCACTAATTACAAGTATTTTTGTAACCCTCTTTTTTTTTTGTCGTTGCTGTAGTGACCAATGTAAACATACTCATAACGCCCGCCAGGGTCGCATGATCGATTTACGATCGCGCGCTCGATATGTATCGTTTGGATCCCGCGATTTCTGTAGGCAATCATTCTTTGAAATTACCCATTTTATTGTAACAATAATTATAATTAATGTTTCCAAGAATGACGTCTTTTTGTAAATCTTTGGTATGCGCACACGGTCTTGCGAGAGGCTGGTATGGAACGATTACCGAAATCGATAACCGATCATGCCGTTTTCGATATCGTGTGTGACGTCCAAATTACGTCAATTTTGTGGGAAATTGAAACGGAACCTTAACCGTGTGTTAAAAACAAGGAGGTTAAAAATTATTGTAACCGTTTTTGATTACAAAGTGTTACGAACAACGTGTTTGAGTTTAAAATCGTTGGACACAAACAAGGAGGTTAAGATCTATGAAGATGCCGGTTCCCAACACAATTAACGTAAAGGCTGCTAGTTACGGACTACGCCATTTGTTCGAGACCAAAACATTGTGAGTTGCGTTTGTGTATTGCAAAGTTGCTCATCGAAATAATACGTAAATTTGGGAGAAAAATGGTCAGTTGTTCCTCCTACGGATGCGCAAACAGAAGTGGAAAATCAGCCGTTAGTTTCCACAGGTAAATGCTGTAGCTAAACTAATACTTGTGGTTTAAATTTGGATTGTGTGAGTCAAAGTTGTTAGTGCCTTCAAGCTTTCTAAGTTACGATGCATAGTTTCCCCAAGGACGCCGCAAGGAGAAGCTTGTGGATCAAGGCATTGCGACGAAAAGATTGGGAATCAACGCAATATAGTGCAGTGTGTTCAAAGCATTTTCGAGAAGCTGACATTGATCGAACGTCGTCATCAACCATTCGCCTCAGAGACAACGGCGTGTCTTCCATTTTTTCATCGTTCCCCCAGTACTTGGAGAATGTAAGTTGCACTAAGTGTTTCGTAAATGATTCTAATGGTTATGCGTACGACATGTATATGACAGTTCGATGAAAAAATGTCTTCCTGTGCTATCGACATCTTGTATTACAGCAGCAGTTTGTGACCTGTATATTTTTACCTCATTGTTTCTGTTTGACACAATCCTTAGTTTGAATATTGTGAACAGGAAGGAAACTTCCATTTAAAACGTTCAATATGCGAGTTTATTTTATGGTGTGCATATTATTGTGTTCTCTGTATTAATATTGGGTCAGTTTTCATGCGACATTTCTTCCGAAACACAAAAACGAAATTTAGGACACAGATTTTCTCAGTTGTTGTTGTGGTCCTCAGTCCAGAGACTGGTTTGATGCAGCTCTCCATGCTACACTATCCTGTGCAAGCTTCTTCACCTCCCAGTACCTACTGCAACCTACATCCTTCTGAATCTGCTTAGTGTATTCATCTCTTGGTCTCCCTCTACGATTTTTACCCTCCACACTGCCCTCCAGTACTAAATTGGTGATCGCTTGATGCCTCAGAACATGTCCTACCAACCGATCCCTTCTTCTGGTCAAGTTGTGCCACAAACTTCTCTTCTCCCCAATCCTATTCAATACTTTCTCATTAGTTATGTGAACTACCCATCTAATCTTCAGCATTCTTCTGTAGCACCACATTTCGAAAACTTCTATTCTCTTCTTGTCCAAACTATTTATCGTCCATGTTTCACTTCCATACATGGCTACACTCCATACAAATACTTTCAGAGATGACTTCCTGACGCTTAAATCTATACTCGATGTTAACAAATTTCTCCTCTTCAGAAACGCTTTCCTTGCCATTGCTTGTCTACATTTTATATCCTCTCTACTTCGACCATCATCAGTTATTTTACTTCCTAAATAGCAAAACTCCTTTACTACTTTAAGTGTCTCATTTCCTAATGTAATTCGCTCAGCATCACACGACTTAATTCGACTACATTCCATTATCCTTGTTTTGCTTTTGTTGATGTTCATGTTATATCCTCCTTTCAAGACACTGTCCATTAAACTGCTCTTCCAAGTCCTTTGCTGTCTCTGACAGAATTACAATGTCATCGGCGAACCTCTAAGTTTTTATTTCTTCTCCATGGATTTTAATACCTACTCCGAATTTTTCTTTTGTTTCCTTTACCGCTTGCTCAATATACAGATTGAATAACATCGGGGAGAGGCTACAAACCTGTCTCACTCACTCCCCAACCACTGCTTCCCTTTCATGTCCCTCGACTCTGACTGCCATCTGGTTTCTGTACAAATTGTAAATAGCCTTTGGCTTCCTGTATTTTACCCCTGCCACCTTTAGAATTTGAAAGAGAGTATTCGAGTCATTATTGTCAAAAGCTTTCTCTAAGTCTACAAATGCTAGGAACGTAGGTTTGCCTTTCCTTAATCTTTCTTCTAAGATAAGTCGTAAATTCAGTATTGCCACACGTGTTCCAGTATTTCTACGGAATCCAAACTGCTCTTCCCCGAGGTCGGCTTCTACTAGTTTTTCCATCTGTCTGTAAAGAATTCGTGTTAGTATTTTGCAGCTGTGACTTATTAAACTGATAGTTCGGTAATTTTCACATCTGTCAACACCTGCTTTCTTTGGGATTGGAATTATTATATTGTTCTTGAAGTCTGAAGGTATTTCACCTGTCTCATACTTCTTGCTCACCAGATGGTAGAGTTTTGTCAGGACTGGCTCTCCCAAGGCTGTCAGTAGTTCTAATGGAATGTTGTCTACTCCTGGGGCCTTGTTTCGACTTAGGTCTTTCAGTGCTGTGTCAAACTCTTCACGCAATATCGTATCTCCCATTTCATCTTCATCTACTTCCCCTTCCATTTCCATAATATTGTCCTCAAGAACATCGCCACTGTATAGACCCTCTATATACTCCTTCCACCTTTCTGCTTTCCCTTCTTTGCTTAGAACTGGGTTTCCATCTGAGCTCTAGATATTCTTGCAAGTGGTTATCTTTTCTCCAAAGGTCTCTTTAATTTTCCTGTAGACAGTATGTATCTTGCCCCTAGTGAGATAAGGCTCTACATCCTTACATTTGTCCTCTAGCCATCCCTGCTAAGCCATTTTGCACTTCCTGTCGATCTCATTTTTGAGACTTTTGTATTCCTTTTTGCCTGCTTCATTTACTGCATTTTTATATTTTCTCCTTTCATCAATTAAATTCAATATTTCTTCTGTTACCCAAGGATTTCTACTAGCCCTCGTCTTTTTACCTACTTGATCCTCTGCTGCCTTCACTACTTCATCCCTCAGAGCTACCCATTCTTCTTCTACTGTATTTCTTTCCCCCATTCCTGTCAATTGTTCCCTTATGCTCTCCCTGAAACTCTGTAAAACCACTGGTTCTTTCAGTTTGTCCAGGTCCCATATCCTTAAATTCCCACCTTTTTGCAGTTTCTTCAGTTTTAATCTACAGGTCATAACCAATAGATTGTGGTCAGAGTCCACATCTGTCCCTGGAAATGTCCTACAATTTAAAACCTGGTTCCTAAATCTGTGCCTTACCATTATATAATCTATCTGATGCCTTTTAGTATCTCCAGGGTTCTTTCTCAATAGCGTTTACAATTAAAGGTCTGAAACAGTGAAGCAGATTTGCCACCCCAGTTGAACATGGCATACGGAAAACAGCTGTACCGGTTTGTTATTTAGTCAACACAGTTCCTATTTGTCTTCCCTGATATATTTAAGATACACAGCTTCATGATCAGTCTAAAATATCTGCATCTCCTTCACTGCACAATAAGTCACTCTGTTCATATTACTCGAATATTTTGAAAACAAGTCTTAACTCTTAAGACTGATAGTCCAGGTAATCGGGCATTTTCCAGAAACGGTTGTGGGTTTACACGGGAGCGAAAATCAACTGTGGAAGTGAAATACAGGCAGCCAGAAACGGTTTTCCCGAATCGATTTTGTTGGTTTTACACGACCAACTAGAAATGGTGTTGTGAGAATTCTCTTCCAAAGCGCACATATGTAGCTGCCCAAAAAAATATTTGTGGAATTCTTTGTGATGCATATTGTAATGAGATGACTACGTAGTAGTTAAGATTCCTTTATAGCGACATAATTAGGTTGTTTTGGATAGTTTTCATATCTGCTAATGCTAATATCCTGTTATATGTATTGGTGGTTCTGGCTCCATTTATTGTGAATAGTTGTGTGAATTCTTAATAATATTGTAGTGGTGATACATGATGGTTTACAATCATTGTAGGACAGGCAATGGGTCTCTGTCAGTTGCTCAACTCCTCCACGAAAGCATGTCGTATCTAACTACGTACAAAAATCTGACTGTGTATTGGCCTTGGTTACTCCACGATTTCAACTTATTGCATTTATATAACAAACGATTGTGTATGGAACTACACCTCAACAAAGACAAAAAGATGACAGATTGAGGGGAGAGAGGACATGGGACTAAACATAAAGACGACTGAAAAACACACTGAGATAGTTGGCAACACTATAAACAATAAACAAATGCAACCAACTCTCGTTTTTTGAATGACGTGCTGGGACAATGAGGTGTTTAGGAGAAATTTGCTCCCAGAGTCAGAAAATCAGACCACCTTGTGTACGCTGGACACGGAGAGAAGTTTCGAGGGCGAGACATACGTAATAAGATCATCTCCAAGAGAGAGTATGTAGAAACAAACAGTAATTTAAGATCAGAAAACTTGTACACCAGAAGTCTTTTCGTACCTGCCGATAAGAAAATGACGTAAAGTCAATAATGTATCCGAGAAAATTTTACAATGAATTTATTACCGGCACACAACAAACGTGTGTTACGGTCTACTAATTGTATTTCATAAATTAAAGGAAGCGAATTTCATATGGCATAAAAACAAACAGCCTTCATTCTAAAAAAAAAAAAAAAAAAAAAAAAAGAAATAATAATAATATTCTATAAGCAATCGTTCTTACATTTGTTTAGTTGATTTTAGTTTTACTTGTGACAGATCGCCCATCTTCATGTCAGTGTGCCACAGATTCTCCACATAGTCATGACACATTTAATGTGCCTACTCTCTCTCTCTCTCTGTGTGTGTGCGTGTGTGTGTGTGTGTGTGTGTGTGTGTGTGTGTGTGTGTGTGAGAGAGAGAGAGAGAGAGTTTTAATGATAAGTATTCTGCAGTGTGTCTTATTAAATGTGATCACACACAGTTCGTGTTTTCGTATGTCTGTTATTCAGTTATTATCAATTTATAGCTGTAACAACATATATTTCTGAGAGATCAATGGAGCTTTAAGAAGACATACTGCTCTTAAAAGAAAAAAGTGTTGTTAAAACCAAATTATTTTTCAATGTTTGTACCCTTTCCTGTCTCATTAGGAAGTGTGTCAATCCATATCTGCTACTCTCATTATGTCAACTACGGTAATTTCACAGCAGGTAGGAAGTGGTATCACTTTCAAAAAAAAATGATTAGGCCTTATCCTTTAGCTGTTTGTTGATAAGTCACTCAAGAACAGCAGCATATCCAAAAATCATGAATGGATAGTTCCATTAATAATGGACCATTGGGAAAAATGTCATTCCTTAAAAAAAAAAAAAAAAAAAAAAAAAAAAAAAAAAAAAAAAAAAAAAAAAAAAAAAAAAAACCAACCTCCAGAGCTGTGAACACAAGTAAACAGACTGTGAGCAGAACCATGATTTCATTGGAGGGAATAGGTAAATACTAGATACAATGACTGGGAAGAGTGGACAAGAAAAGAGATGCTTCTCTTCAGCATTGCAAATGAGACATTAGTGGATGAAGGAACTTCAGGACTGGACTGATAATGACTAGGCATAGGTTGTTATGCAATTCAATTAATAAGAGACCATACATTTTTCACTGCTGATAATTGTAATAATGGGTCATTCCATGCAATTTCGCAGGAGGTGATAAGGTAACTGTTTCAGAATGTAGTTATATTTGGCTCATGGGTACCTACATATCTTAATAGTATAACTGCCAGATAGCACTGTCTTAACTCTAACCACTTTTGATAAATTCAGGTTTGGAGACTCAAGGGTGTGTACGTGGTCACTAGTCAGGAACCACTTTCCCTATTTTCAAAGAAAACAACTTGGTAATGGGCTGACCTACAGTTATAAAATTTTTATCCATTTGTATATAGGTCATTAAGTTGATATAATGTGGAAAAGGTAGGATAAATCTTTGAGATTTCAGGTCAATGGAGACATCCGATCCTACCCGTTGGCTTTGACCTGTGACATAAGGGTGTTGTGGTGAGTGACACCCTGACGGCGCAGAGTTTAGTTTATGAGTGTGTTGTGTTTGTAGATGTCGTGTTGCGATTGGTGATATCCTCTGGTGGTTTAAGGTCCGCGTGTTATGTGGTGTATTGGGTTCATTTGGGTGTCAGTGCTTTAAGTGTGCATTTATGTCAGACTAGAAGAACGGAAATTAGCTTCAGTGAGTTAAGAATTAGGTTTTGTTGTGTTTATGTTATTGCGGTGTCATTTAATGTTATTGGTTTGCTGTTTGTCGCACAGTAAGTCGTTTAGGTCTATTTCTGGCTTTTTTGTTAGGTATAGTGCGTGTCTGTGGGCTGAACTGTGGGACAACATGTTGTCTGTCATTAAGTTTCTGCAACATTTTGGGCTTGTGCCGGAGATAGTGAAATGCTGCATATGCAACCAGAATGTGCGAGTTGTAGCACTTTTTTGTAGTAAGTAGTCTTTTTTTTCCCCCGCGTGTTATGATGTTCGGTGGGGTTTTTGTGTGTTGTTGAGTCAGTGTTATGTACTGCATGTGGTTGATGTTATGGTATCGGCATTTGTGGTTGATTTATGTATCATATGGGGAAGTACTCAATTTCAAGTTTTTTGCTATTGTCAGTTGTATTTGAGCTATATAGGTCATGGGAAGTGACCAATACCAATTTTTCATCGTAGCTATGTGTGTTTTGGTATCTTGAGCTATTGTTGACCTATATAGCTCAAGGAAAGTGTTAGATTCCAATGTACGGTTTAGCTATGTGTGCTTTGGAATCGTGAGCTGCGGTTAACCTATATAGGTCAAGGGAAGTGTCCAATTCCATTGTGTCGTAGCTATGTGTGTTTTGGTATCATGAGCTGCTGTTGGCCTATATGTGTCAAGGGATGTGCCCGATTCCAATTTTTGTTGTTAGAGGTGTTGGTTTTGTGGTTTCAATAGTTTTAGTGTGATTATAATTTTTGGAGTAGTTGGTTTTTATTTTGTGGCATCGACAATTGCGGTTGAGCTATGTAGGTGAAGTGAAGTGACGGATTCCTATCAATATTGTAAGTGTAGCGGAATTAGGGAATTTTGTGGTGGTGTTATATTGTCGTTTTGTGTGTTTTGGGATCACGATGTGTGTCAGTATGTGTTTATATTTAGTTTGTCCCCGGCCAAAAACCCCCAATTTCCCGCGTTGGTCCCATTAGCTTGATTATATTTTTGAAGGGACATATGTTTGTTTGTTTTATATGTATTTTTGTGTTTGTTGTCGTGTTTATGTAATGACGTTACAGGTGCCATATCGGAGATGTTGAAAATGGCCATTTCCGCCATATTGGTGATGCCATGGGCCAAGTAGATGGGTGGAATCAGACTTTTTTTTTTTTTTTTTTTTTTTTTTTTTTTTTTTTTTTTTTTTTTTTTTTTTTTTTTTTTTGCTACACCAGATCTTTAATGTGCCCCTACAGAAAAGTCATACGGAGTGAGATTTGGTGATTGGGGAGGCCATTTCATGAAACAGCTGTCCCCTTCTGTAGCACGACCGATCCATCGATGTGGCAGCTCCGTGTTCAGGTACCCACAAACTTCACGATGAAAATGGGATGGAGCTCCATCCTGGTGAAAGATGAACGGAGAGTCTGATTGCATTTGAGGCATCAGTCATTGCTGCAACATGTAGGAATATCGAGTGACAGTGCTCTTGGCGAAGAAGAAAGACCTGTACAGTTTTCAACATGACAAGGCACAAAAACCATTTACCTTTGGGGAATCACACTCAAGTCGATGCATTCGTGTGGATGCTTTGTACCTCAGAATCAACAATTATGCCTGTTCACTTTCCCATTAGTGTGAAAAGTGGCTTAGTCACTAAAAATTAAGCGATCGACAATGCCATCCACATCCTCATTCCATTGAGCTTCTGAACTAGCTCCAATTTGAATGGTTCCATAGATAGTTTCTGTCACAGGACTTTCCACACTGTCATTGGAGCCATTTCGAGTTCACGGGATGCACAACACACTGATTTCTTTGGATTTCTTATGAATGTTTCTTGTATGCACTCCACATTCACTTCACTCACACTGGGGCATCCGCTTCTCTTTGCCGGACACATGCAACCCGTCGTAATGAATTTGTTGTGCCAATGATAAATGGCCTTCCCTTCCTTGTTTGTGGCTCCTTACCGTACTTGGTTCTAAACATCGGTTGAATGGCTGTAGCACACTTGTTTTGTCGAACGCCAACACACAGAAAGCTCGCTCCGCACCTGAACTCGCCATGTTTGTGACTAGCGCTGACTGTCAGCAAATCACTAAACTATGCTGTGGCGGTATATGTGGGGGAGGGGGGGGGGGGGGGAGGAACTGTCAGGGTTAGTCTTCAAAATGACATGTGTATGATATCTGTACAATGTTTGGCTCATGTGCAATAAATAATTGAAAGTGTTCCTGGACTTTATGTACATTCTGTATTAAAATTTATTTATGAACCTGTTCTTTGCACATCTTTATATCTGTATATGCTGGCATGTATTTAAAAAGTTATTAACATCTCTCATTATTACTTGTATCTTTTATTGTTTTCACTGGAGTATTTTTTTTTTTATTTGCAGTAAAGGAATAAACATTATATTACATCGTTTGTGCAACCAAGCTGTCTCTAGTGATTCTTTACGCTGAAAATAGTGAAAATCACTACCGGCCATTAAAATTGCTACACCAAGAAGAAATGCAGATGATAAATGGGTATTCATTGGACAAATATATTATACTAGAACTGACATGTGATTACATTTTCACGCAATTTGGGTGCATAGATCCTGAGAAATCAGTACCCAGAACAACCACCTCTGGCCGTAATAACGGACTTGATACGCCTGGGCATTGAGTCAAACAGAGCTTGGATGGCGTGTACAGGTACAGCTTCCTGTGCAGCTTCAATGCGATACCACAGTTCATCAAGACTACTGACAGGCGTATTGTGATGAGCCAGTTGCTCGGCCACATTGACCAGACGTTTTCAATTGGTGAGAGATCTGGAGAATGTGTGGGCCAGGGCAGCAGTCGAACATTTCCTGCATCCAGAAACGCCCATAGGGGACCTGCAACGTGCGGTCATGCATTATCCTGCTGAAATGTAGGGTTTCGCAGGGATCGAATGAAGGGTAGAGCCACGGGTCGTTACACATCTGAAATGTAACGTCCACTGTTCAAAGTGCTGTCATTGTGAACAAGAGGTGACAGAGGCGTGTAACCAATGGCAACCCGTACCATCATGCCAGGTGATAAGCCAGTATGGCTTTGACGAATATATGTTTCAAATGTGCGTTCATCGCGATCTCGCCAAACACGGATGCGACCATCGTGATGCTGTAGACAGAACCTAGATTCATCCGAAAAAATGACGTTTTGCCATTCGTGCACCCAGGTTCATTGTTGAGTACACCATCACAGGCATTTATGTCTGTGATGCAGCGTCAAGAATAACCGCAGCCATGGTCTCCGAGCTGATAGTCCATACTGCTGCAAATGTCGTCGAACTGTTCGTGCAGATGGTTATCGTCTTGCAAACATCCCCATCTGTTGACTCGGGGATCAAGACGTGGCTGCACGATCCATTACAGCCATGCGTATAAGATGCCTGTCATCTTGACTACTAGAGATACGAGGCCATTGGGATCCAGTATGGCGTTCTGTATTGCCCTCGTGAACCCAGCATTCCATATTCTGCTAACAGTCATTGGATCTTGAACAACGCGAGCAGCAAATGTCGTGATAGGATAAACTGCAATCGCGATAGGCTACAATCCGACCTTTATGAAAGTCGGAAATGTGATGGTACGCATTTCTCCTCTTTACACGAGGCATCACAACGTTTCACCAGGCAACGCTGGTCAACTGCTGTTTGTGTATGAGAAATCGGTTGGAAATTTTTCTTGTGTCAGCACGTTGTAGGTGTCGCCACAGATGCCATCCTTGTGTGAATGCTCTGAAAAACTAATCATTTGCGTATCACAGCATCTTCTTCCTGTTGGTTAAATTCTGCGTCTGTAGCACGTCATCTTCGTGGTGTAGCAGTTTTAATGTCTAGTAGTGTACACCATATGCATTGAGAAAATAACTGTTTTCAACTCTCACCTGTTTACAGTTCTGACTTATAAGTTAACCACAAATATTTTAGAAAAGGTTTTTCAAGGAACATATGTGGATTTTGCTTACCAATGCCCTGTACTCTTGAATGTGCAGTGTTTGAGCTAAAATTGACCATACGCAAAATTTAAACAACGTGTTTTTACCTCAGGGAATATTTCATAGTGGACAGAATGCCATCTTTCTCACAGGTTTCAGCACTAGGTGATCAGTACAGCCACAAAAAACTTGCTCTGTGCACGGAATGTAGAGAGTGTGTCTGTAGGAGTGAAAGGGCTAATTCCCTCCTTGTTGAGGATGGGATGCATAACGAACTACTTTCTCATCTCCATTTTTCTCCCAATTGAAAACAAACCCAACAGTATAGTCACTATCATTGCAGCATGTAATAAATGGTTTTTCAAAATCCGAATGAATTAGGAGATGGAGTTTTGTCAGAACGTCTTTAAAGTGTTTAATCTCCATTTGGATTCTGTGGTCCACATAATTTAAAGGAATGCTTTTGTCAGTAAATTTCTTGCGACAATGGTGCAATCTGGCGCAAATCTACAATAGTAACTAGTGAGAGCAATAAATGATTGTAGATCTTTCACATTTTTTGGGGCTGGGAAACTGTCAAGGGTTTTATATCAGCAGAATTGGGTTTTATGTCAACAGAACCTAGTGTGACCCAGGTATTGCATCTGAGACTCTGTAGAAGAACATTTTTCTAACTTAAACGGTTTGAGGACTAGGCAGCTAGAGTGTAGTTCAATTGGTTGATACTGCGCTTTTTCTGAATTTTATGTAGCATTTTCTACTGCACAGAACATAAGTTGGTTTATTGCATTTGAAAGGGGGGACTTTATTCTATGAAGTATTGTAAAGAAACTTACATCAGTGATCTTTTTTTATATTGAAATAAAAATGTAATGTATTCACAATAACGGAATTTTTTCATACATTGTTTCTTAAATGCAAATAGGATTTACTACTGCTATAAAATAAAACTGTTCGAAAATGCAGATTTTTCATTGAAAATAGCTTAGTTAAAATTGTGTTAGTATGAAAAACTTTGAAACGTTTTAGAATAAAAAAACAAAATTGTACGTCACACTCTTTGCAATAGTACCTGGTACGTCTTCTTGCTGATTGCCGAGATCTTGCTTTGATTCATTTGACACAAAGCATACATCTTCGCTGAGCCCATTTTGACATTTCTGTAGCCACAATCAATTTTTGGAAAATGTATTCCAATGAATTTGTTGTACAGGTGAACTATTTTGAGTGGAAGTTCATTCAACCGGTCCTCCTTCGTTTGTAAGTGCTGTTGCCAATTCATTAATCAATTCGACAAGATATTTACTATCAGGTCTCAACTTATAAACATGGGAATTTACAATCATCATGAAAATACGAAAGAAGCTTTGATCTGCCTTTATTTGCACCCTCTCAAAAGGGTAGTAGCCCCATAGCTTGTCGCTGTGGTCCACTTGTACCTTGTTTTTATTGCAATCAAACATACAGACAGGTTTTGTCTCCTCTGTCTTTACCAATTTTGATCTGACATTGACATTGGATGCACTCATTTTGTGTTTTGTTGCCGAAACAAATATCGATGCTCTTAGCACTGTGTGTGACCTCGTGAAGTGCAGTGTGTCTCAACAAGGGGAATGCTAATGCCACAAAGAAAGTAATGCACAATGTTTTCTGCATTCCTTTCCCGCCAATGTGAGTGACGTGTGCTGCCATCTTTTTTCTTTTCCTGGTAATTCAGGCATCATAGAGTAACATTCTACAGACAATAATTGTAAGACAAATGTTGGAATACATTTACAAAGCTGAGACATGGCCGATGTAGGCCCTACGTCATTCACCTTATCGGAGTTAATCTGTGCAACGTAGGTGCTACATCGCCTGGGTCCAAAATGTTAAGCTTAGGTTGAAACTGCAATAGTGTGCTTTGTAGCCATTTGATATGTTCATCTGCTGTCTGCAACAGGGCAATGATATCGGATGTACTAAACAAATGGTGGTTTTCAATACCTGCAGTAATAAATCTGCAAACCACTGAAAAGTAGCAGGTGTGTTCCTTTAGCAAAACGGAATTCTGAGGAACTTACAGTCCAGGAGGCACACTAAGTGCTGTCTTGGGTTTGTCTTCAGGAGCTTGTTGATAGCTTGATTTCATATCTGAGGTAGTAAAATATTTGCAATATCCTGATCCGTTGACTGTCATCAATACAACACAGTGGATGTGTATTAGGGGGTGCTTAACTGATTCACGACTCGCATGCCAACACAAAGGCAGTAAGTTACCTCGCTGCTAGTGCTTTTTCTGGGCACAATAATAAGTGATTCTGAAGTGCAAAAGGAAGACGAATTTCCGTTAGACACTTTTTTCACAAATGGTTGTAAATAAGAGATGCAGTATGGCTTTTGTATGATTGGCTTGCATTCCCTGTCAAAATATCATGCTGTCTGAAATCTGTGATTGGTAAATAGTGTGTCTCTATACATAGCTTAAAATGGGAGATACAGCAAGTTTGTGTTTGCTTCTGACAGATGCATTAATATTTGTGTGTTTGTAGTCAGCAGGAGTAACCTTCTGATTGTTGCACATTGTTGTTGTTGTTGTTGTTGCTGTGGTCTTCAGTCCTGAGACTGGTTTGATGCAGCTCTCCATGCTATTCTATCCTGTGCAAGCTCCTTCATCTCCCAGTACCTACTGCAACCTACATCCTTCTGAATCTGCTTAGTGTATTCATCTCTTGGTCTCCGTCTACGAATTTTACCCTCCACACTGTCCTCCAATACTAAATTGGTGATCCTTTGATGCCTCAGAACATGTCCTACCAACCGATCCCTTCTTCTGGTCAAGTTGTGCCACAAACTTCTTTTCTCCCCAATCCTATTCAATACTTCCTGATTAGTTATGTGATCTACCCATTCTTCTGTAGCACCACATTTCGAAAGCTTCTATTCTCTTCTTGTCCAAACTAGTTATCATCCATGTTTCACTTCCATACATGGCTACACTCCAAACAAATACCTTCAGAAACGACTTCCTGATACATAAATCTATATTCGATGTTAACAAATTTCTCTTCCTCAGAAACGCTTTCCTTGCCATTGCCAGTCTACATTTTATATCCTCTCTACTTCGACCATCATCAGTTATTTTACTCCCCAAATAGCAACACTCCTTTGCTACTTTAAGTGTCTCATTTCCTAATCCAATTCCCTCAGCATCACCCGATCTAATTTGACTACATTCCATTATCCTCGTTTTGCTTTTGTTGATGTTAATCTTATATCCTCCTTTCAAGACACTGTCCATTCCGTTCAACTGCTCTTCCAAGTCCTTTGCCGTCTCTGACAGAATTACAATGTCATCGGCAAACCTCAGTTTTTATTTCTTCTCTATGGATTTTAATACCTACTCCAAACTTTTCTTTAGTTTCCTTTATTGCTTACTCAATATACAGATTGAATAACACCGGGGAGAGGCTACAACCCTGTCTTACTCCCTTCCCAAACACTGCTTCCCTTTCATGTCCCTCGACTCTTATGAGTGCCATCTGGTTTCCGTACAAATTGTAAATAGCCTTTCGCTCCCTGTATTTTACCCCTGCCACCTTCAGAATTTGAGAGAGAGTATTCCAGTCAACATTGTCAAAAGCTTTCTCTAAGTCTACAAATGCTAGAAACATAGGTTTGCCTTTCCTTAATCTTTCTTCTAAGATAAGTCGTAGGGTCAGTATTGCCTCAAGTGTTCAAACATTTCTACGGAATCCAAACTAATCTTCCCCGAGGTCAGCTTCTACCAGTTTTTCCATTCGTCTGTAAAGAATTAGCGTTACTATTTTGCAGCTGTGACATTAAACTAATAGTTCGATAATTTTCACATCTGTCTACACCTGCTTTCTTTGGGATTGGAATTACTATATTCTTCTTGAAGTCTGAGGGAATTTCGCCTGTCTCGTACATCTTGCTCACCAGATGGTAGAGTTTGTTAGGCCTAGCTCTCCCAAGGCTGTCAGTAGTTCTAATAGAATGTTGTCTACTCCCGGGGCCTTGTTTCGGCTTAGGTCTTCCAGTGCTCTGTCAAACTCTTTACGCAGTATCGTATCTCGCATTTCATCGTCATCTACTTCCCCTTCCATTTCTATAATATTGTCCTCAAGAACATCGCCACTGTATAGACCCTCTCTTTAATTTTCCTGTAGACAGTATGTATCTTACCCCCAGTGAGATAAGGCTCTACATCCTTACATTTGTCCTCTAGCCATCCCTGCTAAGCCATTTTGCACTTCCTGTCGATCTCATTTTTGAGACTTTTGTATTCCTTTTTGCCTGCTTCATTTACTGCATTTTTATATTTTCTCCTTTCATCAATTAAATTCAATATTTCTTCTGTTACCCAAGGATTTCTACTAGCCCTCGTCTTTTTACCTACTTGATCCTCTGCTGCCTTCACTACTTCATCCCTCAGAGCTACCCATTCTTCTTCTACTGTATTTCTTTCCCCCATTCCTGTCAATTGTTCCCTTATGCTCTCCCTGAAACTCTGTAAAACCACTGGTTCTTTCAGTTTATCCAGGTTCCATCTCCTTAAATTCCCACCTTTTTGCAGTTTCTCCAGTTTTAATCTACAGTTCATAACCAATAGATTGTGGTCAGAGTCCACATATGCCCCTGGAAATGTCTTACAATTTAAAATCTGGTTCCTAAATCTCTGTCTTACCATTATATAATCTATCTGAAATGTTTTAGCATATCTACATCTACATGTACATCCATACTCCGCAAGCCACCTGATGGTGTGTGGCGGAGGGTACCCTGAGTACCTCTATCGGTTCTCCCTTCTATTCCAGTCTCGTATTGTACGTGGAAAGAAGGATTGTCGGTATGCTTCTGTGTGGGCTCTAATCTCTCTGATTTTATCCTCATGGTCTCTTCGTGAGATATACGTAGGAGGGAGCAATATACTGCTTGACTCTTCGGTGAAGGTATGTTCTCGAAACTTTAACAAAAGCCCGTACCGAGCTACTGAGCGTCTCTCCTGCAGAGTCTTCCACTGGAGTTTATCTATCATCTCCGTAACGCTTTCGCAATTACTAAATGATCATGTAACGAAGCGCGCTGCTCTCCGTTGGATCTTCTCTATCTCTTCTATCAACCCTACCTGGTGCGGATCCCACACTGCTGAGCAGTATTCAAGCATTGGGCGAACAAGCGTACTGTAACCTACTTCCTTTGTTGTCGGATTGCATTTCCTTAGGATTCTTCCAATGAATCTCAGTCTGGCATCTGCTTTACCGACGATCAACTTTATATGATCATTCCATTTTAAATCACTCCTAATGCGTACTCCCAGATAATTTATGGAATTAACTGCTTCCAGTTGCTGACCTGCTATTTTGTAGCTAAATGATAAGGGACCTATCTTTCTATGTATTCGCATCACATTACACTTGTCTACATTGAGATTCAATTGCCATTCCGTGCACCATGCGTCAATTCGCTGCAGATCCTCCTGCATTTCAGTACAATTTTCCATTGTTGCAACCTCTCGATACACCACAGCATCATCTGCAAAAAGCCTCAGTGAACTTCTGATGTCATCCACCAGGTCATATATGTATATTGTGAATAGCAACGGTCCTATGACACTCCCCTGCGGCACACCTGAAATCACTCTTACTTCGGAAGACTTCTCTCCATTGAGAATGACATGCTGCGTTCCGTTATCTAGGAACTCTTCAATCCAATCACACAATTGATCTGATAGTCCGTATGCTCTTACTTTGTTCATTAAACGACTGTGGGAAACTGTGTCAAATGCCTTGCGGAAGTCAAGAAACACAGCATCTACCTGTGAACCCGTGTCTAAGGCCCTCTGAGTCTCGTGGACGAATAGCGCGAGCTGGGTTTCACACGACCGTCTTTTTCGAAACCCATGCTGATTCCTACAGAGTAGATTTCTAGTCTCCAGAAAAGACATTATACTCGAACATAATACGTGTTCCAAAATTCTACAACTGATCGACGTTAGAGATATAGGTCTATAGTTCTGCACATCTGTTCGACGTCCCTTCTTGAAAACGGGGATGACCTGTGCCCTTTTCCAATCCTTTGGAATTCTTCGCTCTTCTAGAGACCTACGGTACACCGCTGCAAGAAGGGGGGCAAGTTCCTTCGCGTACTCTGTGTAAAATCGAACTGGCATCCCATCAGGACCAGCGGCCTTTCCTCTTTTGAGCGATTTTAATTGTTTCTCTATCCCTCTGTCGTCTACTTCGATATCTACCATTTTGTCAACTGTGCGACAATCTAGAGAAGGAAGCACAGTGCAGTCTTCCTCTGTGAAACAGCTTTGGAAGAAGACATTTAGTATTTCGGCCTTTAGTCTGTCATCCTCTGTTTCAGTACCATTTTGGTCACAGAGTGTCTGGACATTTTGTTTTGATCCACCTACCGCTTTGACATAGGACCAAAATTTCTTAGGATTTTCTGCCAAGTCAGTACATAGAACTTTACTTTCGAATTCATTGAAAGCCTCTCGCATAGCCCTCCTCACACTGCATTTCGCTTCGCATAATTTTTGTTTGTCTGCAAGGCTTTGGCTATGTATATGTTTGCTGTGAAGTTCCCTTTGCTTCTGCAGCAGTTTTCTAACTCGGTTGTTGTACCACGGTGGCTCTTTCCCATCTCTTACGATCTTGCTTGGCACATACTCATCTAACGCATATTGTACCATGGTTTTGAACTTTGTCCACTGATCCTCAACACTATCTGCATTTGAGACAAAACTTTTGTGTTGAGCCGTCAGGTACTCTGTAATCTGCTTTTTGTCACTCTTGCTAAACAGAAAAATTTTCCTACCTTTTTTAATATTTCTATTTACGGCTGAAATCATCGATGCAGTAACCGCTTTATGATCGCTGATTCCCTGTTCTGCATTAACTGATTCAAATAGTTCGGGTCTGTTTGTCACCAGAAGGTCTAATATGTTATCGCCACGAGTCGGTTCTCTGTTTGCACATTACGCTATCTAAAATTCATTCTACAATGATCAGTCAATCTGATTGCATGCTTGAGGTGCTCACAAGCTTTATTAGTTTTTCTTTTCACTTGTTTTTAAGGGTTTTTAAGGGCTGGTGTGATTGCATGCAAAGTTTGTGTTATTAGTTACACTGCTCATTGCTTGAAGCCGCAATCTTTTGTGAGGTAGGGGACCCAAAGTTTTGTCACCTTTGTATGTACGGACTTGTACAAGTTGTGAAAGATTATGGAAAATGCTAAAAAGTGGTTTATATATACCTGAATTTTTTCTACACTGTTAGGGAAGATAAAACTGTAAATATTAACACTGCAAAAACAGAAATACTAAAGAATTGTTCCTAATTTCATTCCCCTTAAAAATTCTCAGAAGTGTAATTAATTTAAATGCCTTTTTGTACATTGCCAAATACTTTCACTATTCCAAATCACTGAAAAGTCACGAAGCAATAGTGTTTAGAACTATTTTCAACCTTCTAAACCGATGCCTCATATGAATTTGTAAGTCTGTGTATAGGTGAGGAGCATGTTTCGTGATACCAAACCAAGCATTTTGTGCAATGAATAAATTTCTCGCTTCTTGCGTTTCCCTTCTGAAAAAAGCAAACAACCTTTATAAATAGCAAAAAAACTCGCATGTTAATAAGAGTTCCATATTTTGTTCCAGTGATGAAGATAAGAACTGCAAGGGAAATGAAATAATGAACATCCCTATTGTGCCCGTCTACCGGCGCTTTCGCGCTTGGTAAGTCTTGGAACCTTTGTTTTTAATATAATAACTGCTATAGTAACATATGCCAAAATCTTGACTGTAGCAATTACACTCCAGAAACAACAGCATGTGACTGAAATACAGCCCATATTTGAATCCAAATCATTGCTCACATTAGGAGTAGTAGGATATTAATTTGACTACTGCACTAACTCATTTCAACATAAAAAAAGTGAATTCTCTTGTACACAGAAGCTAAATGTGCTGCACACAACAGATGACTCAACAAGATGCTGGAATGAGGCCATGCATGTGCACACAGCTAAACATTAGTTACATGATGTAGAAACTATAAATTCCTAGGGGGCGAAATTAAGAACCAGGACGGAATTGCTCCACATAAAATTGTGTGTGCCAATATTTTCCAAACATACCAGTACACACATTTCTCCATTTATCTTCTCGCCAGTCCTGTGGGTTAACCTCCATAATAAATACATCTACTGCTCACTCACATGTATTGTCGAGTGGGAAGTCATTCTTTGCTCTCATCGATCCCAAACTATAGATATGACATGAAGCTGTGTGTATAAATTCTGCAAAAGCTTCAAAATCCTTTCCTGCCCGCTGTCAAAGGGTGGATGGCTTGTCCCGACACACACACACACACACACACACACACACACACACACGCCTTTCCTGTCCGAGTACCGTTCTGCTGATCTCTTAAAGACACCTTATAGCTGACTCTACCAATTTGAGATACGTTGGAGAGTCTCCAGACAATTTTGATCGTACCATATATAACTGGAACTCGTCGGGCCATGACCACATCTGGCCATTCTGTAAAGTGCTAGCTACATTCCCAGAGTGTTTTCCTGTGAAAGGCTAATGGGAACACGTGCCTCTGTTTACATATACATTAGGAGAGATACTGTGGCTGCCCTCCTTTCAAATATCTATTTTGGTGGGAGCACCTGGTGAGGTCAAATTATATTTCGTCAAGCTTGTCTTTGGTATGTTTTATATTATAACCACAGTATAACTTCCACTGATCAGCCAGCACACTACAACCACATACTTCCTATTGATATAAACCTGTCCAGGCCATAGCAGCGTTACCTGGTAGGAATGACTGCTAGTCGCACACACCCACAGAGTATGTACTGTCAGTGAGCATCCTGTCGGCCTGGAGGCTCGGCACGAGAATTTTGGGAACTGCACAACTTGTCGGGAGTTCGAGCAGTGCTCTGGTGTCTTCAACACGTGGTGAAACCACTTCCCCTAATTACAGATGTTTGACATCATAAGCTGGTCAGACTGGTAAAATGGGACAGGCAGCAGACTGTGGTGGGACTAACATCAGACTCTAACTCTGGGCAGAGTACAAGTTTGTCCAAATACACAGTACACCGAACACTCTTAACGGTGGTGGACCTCCGCAGCTGATGACCCGTACGTGTGGCAGTGTTAACATCACGACATCAGCAACTGTGACTGAAATGGGAATGTGGCCATTGTCACCGGATGTCGGTGAAGTGGCAGAGTATTGCACGAGCTGACGAGTCCCGATACCTTCTTCACTGTGCCGATCGAAGGGTGTGAATTCATCGTCTTCCGGTGGCACAGCTCCTCAACACGTGTATGTTGGGACACAGACGAGCTGGTGGTGGCAGCTCCATTATGCGTTGAGGAACATTCGTGTGTGCATCCAGTGGAGCTTGTGCGAGGCACTGTGACAGCAAAGAAGTATCGTACACTGGTGGCAGACCACGCACACCCCTTCGTGACAATCACAATTTCCAACAGCAGTGACATCCCGAGGCCAGGAGTGTGATGGAGTGGTTTGTGGAACACAGTGGCGAGTTCCAGCTGATGTGCTGCTCCCTACCCCCCCCCCCCCCCCCCCTTCCCAACTTGCCTGATTTGGACCCAGTCACTTGAATGTGGCATCACAGCTTGTCGCCCCCCCCCCCCCCCCCTTTCTCGGAATTTGGGTGACTTGTGTGTTCAGATTTGGTGGCAGCTTCCTCCTGTGACTTACCGTGACCACATTGCTTCCGTGCCACAATGCGTTCCTGCTGTATCCATGCCAAAGGTAGACATACCAGCTATTAGGTAGGTGGTCATAATGTTCTGGCTGATTAGATTATATCCTACAAAAAATGCTGTTTCATTACACTAGCATATTGATCCTTTGAGAAGGTACAAACGCTTGACATTTAGAATCAGATAATACGTTGCCCTTAAAGGTTTCAGGAGGCCTATGACACAGGGCAAGGTTATAAGTTGTATATGATCACTGTGGTGTATTGGGTGAAGTACCCTTTACTGCATGAAGAGGTGGAATTGTGAATACAATAATTCTGGTTCACGTCCTGCCATCACGAAACAAAATATAATTTTCACCTAGTTTACACTAGCATTTCGGTTTGGTTTTGAAAATTTTGAACAGATCTTGTATTATGTACAGTTGTGTTCTACAGTTGTCTGACAAGCATTCTCGGTGTTTTGACTTCTCATTTTTTATGGAATTGTTATTAAGATTTGAAACAATTTTATAATTATTAGAAGAAATAACAACACGTGGTGATTCTTTTGTTTAATGCATTTCACTCACTTGCTAGTTTAAGAAATGCTATTTTAACCTATGAATTTGTAAGTGGTATTACAGTGTCTGCTTTCAACATACATACAGCATTACAATCAAGTGTTGAAAAAACTGTGAGATTGTGTAGTTGTACAAATTTGTATATATTTGATTCTATTGTTACAGATCGATCAATCGACAGCCAGCACTTTCAGCAGTACACGGTAAGTTTTGTTCTCTACTTTCACATTTTGGGAAGTCAGGAAATTTCTCTTGTGCAGTAACCATAACAGAGAACTGAATTGTGTGCAAAGCTTTTAAGCTTGCAACTCTTTCTTCTTTTACTTCATCAGTCATTTGTGACTTGTGTGATGGACGACCCACATTTGTGTTTTCTTTTGTAGCCAGTAACCAATTTGCTTTAGTTTTTGCATTACTTGCCTCCAGATACTGTGCTGATGTTAACTGATAGTATAAAACTCTACATTTTTTTAAAAAGTAACTAAAGAAATTAAAAAGACTTGGACAGTATGAGGTAAATTGTGCAGAATTGCTACTATTTCTGAAATGACATGTGCCGTTTTCTCAGAACGCAATTATGTTGGGCCAGGAAAACTTAATTTCTACAGTCTTATACAATGGTATAGATAAAAAGATAATGTAATTAGATAAATAAAAAAATCTACAACACGACAGTCGCGACCCCCATGTCTGTCTGATCACATGTGCCGTCTGGATTCTTCCCCCAGACACCAGTTTCTCAGAACTCTGCAGGTGGGAACTATTGCTATAACATGTTCTTAATTGTTGCCACCCAACTGTCCTTAATTTTCATTAATTTCCTCTGTCTCAACATTTGTTCACTGGAACTATTCCATTCTTCACTCCCTTTTAGTTTTCTATATCTTTCATTTTTTAACGTGCCTATTTTTTGCCTTCTGCCTTGCACCTCTTAGCTTTCTGCTCTTATTAACTTATGCACAATGTTACGGCTGCAGTCTTTATCTTGCATGTTACCCTATATTCCACCGTTAAGCTCTCGGATTTTCAAATCTCAACTGGCGAGGTTCCCAATAGCTAGTCTTCCCTTCTCATCCCATCTGGTAAGCCCCCACGGACCCGAGCTTGTGGGGAACTTTTCCAACTCTACACCTTTTCCTAAATCTTCCCAGTCATTCTCCTTCATCCTGTCCGCCCCCAGCAGCTGAATGGTCAGCATGACGGATTGTCAATCCTCTGGGCTTGGGTTCGATTCCCGACTGGGTTGGCAAATTTTCTCCACCCAGAAACTGGGTGTTGTGGTCACCGAAGTGGTTCAAATTGAAAGACTGGCACCCG
This sequence comes from Schistocerca gregaria, assembly GCF_023897955.1. Classification (NCBI taxonomy): domain Eukaryota; kingdom Metazoa; phylum Arthropoda; class Insecta; order Orthoptera; family Acrididae; genus Schistocerca; species Schistocerca gregaria. The sequence goes on along the minus strand of NC_064930.1, from coordinate 57,867,599 downwards.
GCGAACGTTCTGCCCGATGGGGGGGGCCTAGCCATACGAATAAATAAATCCTTCATCCCCTTTTCTTCTCCTTCAACCCATCTGCCAAAAGGAGCCACTGGCTCCAAAAGCCACTTGGTCAGTAGATTTTTTTAATCAATCCAGTTACAATATATTTTCATAAATTGATTATTTTAATTAATCTAGACCAGGCTGTTCCAGCACGTCGGCTCCACTGTGAGCCGCAGAGCACTCCCTGCTCCAGGGAGCCGTGTCGCTCGCTGTGACCATTCAAGTGGGCCGCCACGTGGCACGGCTGGCTGAGGCAGGCGGCAGGGCAAGCGTTTTGATGTGCCAGCTGCGTCTTACAAGATCGACAACCTCATACTCTTAGCTGCTAAGACGTGGTGACATGCTACACCAGGAAATACGATGTTCAGGAAATAAACAAGAAACAACTGTTTTACAAGAAATTGCATACTAAATTTATTGGGCCTCTGTGGCTTGACATTTTCTTTTCATTACAAGATCGGAAATATCAGGCGTCAAAGTGTTAACGCGGAGGATGGCCTTCATTGTTGCATCCTGAAGAAACAATCTTTCCTTACTTTTTACTCTTTTCATTGCTGAGAAAAGCTGTTCACAACAATATGTAGATCCAAACATGCACATGATCTGAGCGGCATTGTTGTGAAGCTTGGGAAATATTTTTTCCTGTAAAGAATGATACTATCGTGACAAATCCAACATGTTGTAGTACCCCTCTTTCAACAAAGTTGAATTTTGCAAATCAATAATCTCAAATTGAAGTGACAATAACAAGTCATCGGGAAAACTGAAAAAGGAGTGCTGAACACCTAAGTTCCATTTACAAACTAGTGAGGTCTCGGAATCGTGTAAGCTGCTTTAACTTTGCTTGGTAATCGCCGAAAGTAGTACGTTCAGGTAGTTTTTAAGAAGCAAGACAATTGAAGAACAAATGTCCATTACTCATCTGCCTCTCAAATAAACGTAACTTTTCCATGAACACTTTGATCTGGTCGAGCATGTCAACGATTAGCTGCTCTTTGCCCTGCAATGAGAGATTTAAATTATTCAGATGCATAGTTATGTCAGCTAGGAACTCCAGGTCTGATATCCACTGTATATCTTTCAGGCAACGCATTTCTGCCCCTTTCATTTAGAGAAAAAGGGATATTTCCTCACGAATGACAAGTAAAACATCAAGAACTTTTCCCCGACTCAGCCAACGAACTGTACTGTGGTAAGGTATATCCCCATACTCCGCTTCCATATCTTTCAGGAATCCTTTGAATTGGCGATGATTCATACCGTGACGCCGCACAAAATTCACACACTTCACGACATCTTTCGTTACGCCACCTAGCTTTACTATTTCACCACACATTGCCTCTTGGTGAATGAAACAATGAAGAGTCAAAATGTCTTTCCCGAATTTGTCCCTGAGTTTATTTTTCAAATGAGAAGCAAAACCTTGGTGACGCCTGATCATTTGTGGTGCACCATCTGTCGCTACAGAATGGAGCTTATCCCACGGCAAATTCATACCGTCCACTGATTCAGAAACAGCTTCAAAAATATCACATCCTGTTGCGGTGTAATCGAGTGGTACCACATCCAAAAGTTCTTCAGTTACTTGCAGCTCCATGTCGACACCATGCACAAAGACTGCAAGCTGAGCACAGTCCGATATGTCGGTGTTTTCGTCAAGCGCTTAGCGAAAATGCAACAAAGCTCTCCGCCTTTTACCTAAGCTGTGTCTCTAAATCCACTGCCACGTCCAGGATTCGACGAGACATTGTTTGCTTCGACAGGCAAACCCCTTCAGTTGCCTGCACCTCCCTCGTAAACATTCTGCAACTGCTACCATGCACGATTTTACGAGTGGTCCCACCGAAAACGGCTTGCCACTCGTCGCAATGATGTGAGCAACCTTGTAGCTTGCTCGAATTGCCCTGAAAATTATAAACACATTACAGAACACGAACTATGTTGCATGTTTTGATACCCTCTGTATTACGCACCCGTTTTTAAACTTAGGTCTCCTGGTATGTCGTTCTTAAGCCTGGCTACCAGTTCTCTGCGTGCAATGCCTTCTACCTGATCGTAGTGCGCTGTGTGAAGACGTGTATAATGTCGTTGTATATTGTACCTCTTCGCTGAATTAAATACTTTATGACATACAAGACTCTGTGGACCACCATCCCTCTCAATGAATAGAAAGGTGTCCTCCAGTAGAGGTACAGGGCTCCCGTGGCTACTCATAGCAGTCATTGAACACTGATTATTGCGTCAGTTGCGGCTGCATGCGGCCAGGGAGCAGTGAGTTCGCTTTCCCCCTCCACACGGGCTCCGAGCTGCTGCAGTGAGCACTCTGGAGCGCTCCGGCTCCCTGGAGCACGGTTGGAACAGCCTGATCTAGACAGTGGTGAATTCACAGCACCATAGAGCAATATCTGTTGTTGCTATGAAATTGATAACTGAGATGATTTGTACCACCATTGACTTTGGTACGGAAGGTAACACCATTTGTTTGCGAGGTATTGCTATTAAACTCTGTGAACATTGCTCAGTAAACTTGTTTTGCAGTTAGCTCAAAACTGTTATCCCTTTTTAAAAGAAAAATTAAAAATTAGTCTTGAAATCGTAAAACCTCTCTCTCTGTCTGTGTGGGTGTGGGTGGCCATGTGCCTTGGGCATGCCTGATTCTGGTCTGGCTACAAAGAAATAAAGCTACTCTGTGGGCAGCTTATGTAAAAGAAAGGAAAACAGTGCTTTTGTTTTGACCTTATAAGAGAACGAGACAGAAATTTTTTGGTTAGTTTCAGTGTTGTTTTGCATCCATTTTGGCTGTTACTTTTCTAATAAATAAAAAGATAATTAATGTATGATTCTATTCTTTTAAGGAGCCCCTCACAGAGACCGAAAGAAACATTACATAAATGTTTTTACGGTGACATTTTATCAGAAACAATATTAACGTTTATGTGTATCATTCTTTCTAGATAAATATCGGTACTGATGTGTTTGTAAATAGTTAATATTGGCTTTTATCTTTTCATTTCATCATATTTCAGCACCTTTGAGTTGATTGTGGTCCATACAACACTTCCTAGATAGTTTCCCTGTAGCTCGGATTCAGTTATCGGACGTGATTCTGCTTTCCACCTGTTGCTGTGACTTTTGTACACCAATAATTCTTCCTTCATAATTTCACAGAGACATGGGCTAAAAAGCTTCTGCTTTTAACCACATTAGCAATTATATTTTCCCATGATCATTTTTACTTCACAGTACTGTTACGTCTGCTCGGTACAACCAGTTCTGTCAGCATCATATTACAACAGAAGCAGCTGAATACAAAAAATTGTATGTAGTCTACTTGTCAACTTTAATGTACCATTTCACAAATATTGCATCTTTGCTCCTCATTACTCTACAATTTACCACAGTGAAGTATATCATAAAAATAAAAGGAAAAAATGTTCGGCCGTAAAGTCAAGCACGACAGTCAAGAATGTTAGGGTAGAGAGGGCGGTGAAGAAGATGTCGGCCAATAGTATGCTGACCAACCTCTCTCTAGAATGACACTTGAGACAACAGCGGCCTCTAGGTGAAGAGAACATAAGTACTGCTCTGCCTGGCCCCGGCTCAGTTGAAGACTAGCCATTCTATGCGCTCTGTAGCAGCAACTTGGGAACTGTGCAATATCACTTGTATTAGGCATTGTCTGTACTGATGAGATTTCTTTTTTTTTGGTCTGTCACCCATTGCTTTCGACACACCACTGTAACGTCTCAAAGTTAGTATTGTCACTTAGCTGACTGTAATAAAAATTTATTATATTATTTGCTTGAATTGTTGTCTAGCGATCCGAGAAAGCAGGTTTCCTAGGCACCCCGTATTTGACAGTTGGCAGGACCTAACAAAAAATATGGCTGTATCTTATTTCGTTACATTGAGATAAGTCATATTTGTCAAGTATGTTCTTTATTTTTGGTGTTCTTCATTGCTATGATGAAAATAAAAATATACCCACATTAGATAAAATTTGACGTCACGTCTCATTTATTTCAGTTATTGGAGAAAGGAAATATTTCTGTTAAACCTATTAAAGGTAGTCAACCGTGAACAAATAAGTTTTTCAAAAGTTCGTACTGTCATAACTTCAAAATCCCTCTCCTGAAAAATTATGCAACCAAATCATCAACACTTCAGTGAAAAACAGCTGCTGGGAATGTATGTTTAAATAGGGAAACCAAACTATCTTCCATACACTAACTTCCGAATGGATATCGTTTACACCAGAGAGACACAGTAACAGGCTCCCTGCTTTGTCAGCAAAACTCCTATGGTTGAAAGAATAATACAGACTTGGATGCATGTGTGGCTATAAGATTGGTTAGGCTACTCTGAGACTGCAACCCAATGCTTTCATGTTTTTTTCATCTCTAAGTCTCTGTCTTCATATTTTTTTAAAAAAGTGCACTAGCTGTGTCATTAACATTAATAACTCCTTTTCCCGAAGTAAGGAACCCGTATCGAGATACCAGATTGATCCACTGATGCAACATTCTCGGACACTTTTGCACAACAAGATGTACTGAAGAATGGTGTATTTTAGAGAGATCTTTGATGCAGTACATCAACTACAACTGCATATTTTTGTAGTACTCGAGTATAAATGCGAAAACCACCAGTTACGGTACTTCAGATCTGCAAGCACGTAAATCACACAAACGTGTTCCTGGCATTACAACAGAACACTGAAAGTGTTCATCTCAGTATTTAGTGAATAAATTTAATCTTTTTGCAAAATTAAGTTGTGGTTACAGCCTGATCTGTAGGGTAGCCCGAGTTTTGATTTTCTGACAGTAGCAAACTTAGCAGGTGTCCATTATTTACATGTTTTTGAAGCTAAAGGGCCATTTTGGTGGCTTCTGCATTTATATTTGCGTAATATGAAAATATGCTGATCAATTGCTGTAGTGCGTTAAAGATCTCAATAACATGCCTAGCTTTTGCTGCGACTTGCACGTAAGGATTGGGGAATCTGACATGGGCAGGTAAACTGTTATCGGCTGATGTCACATTTAAGACACTAGTTTCTTAGCAGGGAAATGAATGGCTATTTCAAGTTCATACACCTACCTTAGCCCAGAGGAAAAATGTAAAAATCCAATTTCGACATCAAGTAACTGTCAGTTAACATTATTTTAGCTGTGCCGTATTATTTAAATCCTGTTATATGGGAATGGAAGAATTGCAAAATTTCACATCATTTGCCAAAAATTGATGATTTTGTGTTGTCAGTAAAAAATTGCAGATTTTTTTCATTTTTAGATTATTGTTTACACAATATTTTCCTGTCCCTAGTCATACATCAGCAACTGAAGATCGAATAATTAAAATACTTTCATGTACATCTACATCATACTCCGCAAGCCACCTTATGGTGTCTGGCGGAGGGTACTTTCGGTACCACTATCTGATCCCTCCAACCCTGTTCCAGTATGTGGGAAGAATGATTGTCGGTAACCCTCTATATTGGGTCTAATTTCTCAAAAATATCTCCGTGATGCACAACGCCTCTCTTGTAACGTCTCCAGTGGAGTTTGTTTAGCAACTCTATAACACTCTCTTGTCAATAAAATAGAAAGAAACTTCCACATGGGAAAAATATATTAAAAACAAAGATTCCAAGACTTACCAAGCGGGAAAGCGCTGGCAGACAGGCACAATGAACAAAACACGCAAACACACACACAGAATTACTAGCTTTCGCAACCGATGGTTGCTTCTTCAGGAAGGAGAGGGAAAGACGAAAGGATGTGGGTTTTAAGGGAGAGGGTAAGGAGTCATTCCAATCCCTGGAGCGGAAAGACTTCCCTTAGGGGGAAAAAAGGACAGGTGTACGCGCGCCACGCGCACACACACACACACACACACACACACACACACACACACACACACACACACACGCGCACACACACACGCACGCGGACACACACACACGCACGCACGCGCACACACACACGCACACCAGGAGGAAAACTTGCCGGCCAGAAGCCGAACGCTAATTGGTGGACAGCTACCAATCGTTGACGACACGGAAATCCACGAATAGCCTCTTCCCCTCCATCTGCCCTTACGTCATGACTAGCCAATCATATTAGAGGGCCAATTAAAAGTTTTACAACAGTGATGTCAGACATCGATAGTCTGTAATAAATAGAAGCACCTATCCCTATGCAAACCCAGTCGTGCCCTGAGAAAGGCACTCGCAATTCAGCCAAAACGCCAGTTTTAGTTTATTATTATTGTTGTTAGTTTTTAGCAATGATGCGGCATACTACCCAGAAGAATCTTAATCACCACAGAATTCTTATCCTACACTCGTCATTGTCATTCTGTTGCAGTCTGCTTAACAAGGAGAGTGCTACCGCTTTTTTTTGCCACGTTCGTGAGCTGTCTCCCCTTGATGTGCCTCTATTGATTACGGGTATACAGGGCCTGATGCCAGACACCCAGTTCGTCCTCCCGGTATTGGCAATTGGAGTATTGCGTGTACTGTAGTGCAGATAGTGCAGTGCGTGCTAGGACTACCAGGCAGATTTATCACTATTGTATTTCTGACCATTTTGACACTTTTGCTGCCGAGCAAACTGTTGAAGCGAGTTTTCCAACACCGCTGAACAAAGTCTATAAGCCATTTGTAGTCCACCTGGTCCAGAGCGCCCAACCCAAGCGAGGGCCTTCATCAATTAAAAGGTATTAGCTTGTTTTGAATGTTACTGTAAGGAAGGAGAGGGAAAGAAGATTGTTTATTGTGGCTGTCAAACAAGTGCAGCACGACCTTGCTGTTCATGAGGAGTTTTTGGAGACTGGTCCCAGACAGTCCTGTCATTTACTGCCCAGCAAATTTGGCGGAAGATGAATCTGAATTGCAATATGTGTTAAATCGGGTACCTGAATGGTGCAAAAAGTTGCAATTGCCCTGTGACAGCAAAAAGTGTCAAGTCTTTCCCATGAGTGTAAGAGAATTGTCAGATATGTTACATAATAAATGACACAGATATAGAGGCTGCCTGTTCAACTAAATGTATGGACTTTGCATTTAGGGACAACTTGCAAGGGGAGGCCATGACATTTGGATCACACATTTACTTCAGACTTTGTACAATTCTAATAACCCACTAGGACAACATAATGTGCAAGTAGTAAGACATACAATTTAGAAAAACGCAAGACATATTACGTGTCAGTGATTGATGTTCCGCTGTGTTGCGACCCTGAGCACGGGCTGGCAGCTGTCATACGGTTAGCGTTGGAGCTCCGCAATCGACAAAGCATGGAATCGAGTCACACTAATGTTTTTTGTTGTGCTCACAACCCTCTCACCTCCACCCCCCCCCCCCCCCCAATGCTAGTCGTATTATTTTGTACACATTACATTTGAAAGGTAATATTACGAAAAACATGTTTTTGCATGAACTGTTGTTTAATTTCTGTTGTTATTTGGTTATGTGCTAATTTTTACTTACATAACAAATATTATGCAACTGTTATTTCTATAGGGAAATCAAAAAGTTTATAAAGTGCCTTCAAATTTTTTCGTAATTGATTGACGATGGCCAAGAAATTGCTTCTCATGAAGACACTATTAAAACATGTACAATCATTCTTTGTCTATTTACAGCACTGATATTTACAGAAATGTTGTGTTATACATTTTTTGATTCCAAATTGTTAGAAGAAAAAGAATTTTTTCAAAATGTCTTGAGCTTTTTTTTTTTTCCCCTGAAAAACTCAACAAATTCGCTGTGCATGTGGGGAAAATTGCATTGATTTGATGTTGAAGATGCTGCTCTAATTTGTTTTCTGTGACTGTATGAAAAATATCATCCTGCAATTCATGATGTCAAAAGCACATCTGACGATTAACCGTACATTACCCATATAGTCTGGCATATAACACATTGTATTATGGAACAAAGTTATTTACAACTTTATTTATTAATGTTAGATAGTGGGAGTTCCGTGTCCTCAAAACCTGTGTCTGCAGATCGAAGCGTCAAAGTGCAATGCAGTTCTTCGTACCTTAACCCGATTGCACGTATAAGATTTCAAAAATCATGACAGGCATGCATTTTCAAGAAAACTTCACACGTATCATCATTTTCTTGTCAATAATTATAAATGATGCGTCTGTAGTGATAATTAAAGTTAGCAAACCGCCAAATAAAGTTGGAAATTCAATACAAGTTAATTGAAATACATGTATCTTTTCATTTTATTACCTTGCAAATCCCCCCATGAACCACAAATACAAACGTAATACAAACGTAGCCTCTCCCCGATGTTATTCAATCTGTATATTGAGCAAGCAGTAAAGGAAACAAAAGAAAAATTTGGAGTAGGTATTAAAATTCATGGAGAAGAAGTAAAAACTTTGAGGTTTGATGATGACATTGTAATTCTGTCAGAGACGGCAAAGGACTTGGAAGAGCAGTTGAACGTTATGGACAGTGTCTTGATAAGAGGATATAAGATGAACATCAACAAAAGCAAAACGAGGATAATGGAATGTAGTGAAATTAAATCAGGTGATGCCGAGGGAATTAGATTAGGAAATGAGACACTTAAAGTAGTAAAGGAGTTTTGCTATTTAGGAAGTAAAATAACTGATGATGGTCGAAGTAGAGAGGATATAAAATGTATACTGGGAATGAAATGGAAAGCGTTTCTGTAGAAGAGAAATTTGTTAACATTGAGTATAGATTTAAGTGTCAGGAAGTTGTTTCTGAAAGTATTTGTATGGAGTGTAGCCATGTATGGAAGTGAAACATGGACGATAACTAGTTTAGACAAGAAGAGAATAGAAGCTTTCGAAATGTGGTCCTACAGAAGAATGCTGAAGATTAGATGGGTAGATCACGTAACTAATGAGGAGGTATTGGATAGGATTGGGGAGAAGAGAAGTTTGTGGCACAACTTGACTAGAAGAAGGGATCGGTTGGTAGGACATGTTCTGAGGCATCAAGGGATCACAAATTTAGAATTGAAGGGCAGCGTGGAGGGTAAAAATCGCAGAGGGAGACCAAGAGATGAATACACTAACCAGATTCAGAAGGATGTAGGTTGCAGTAGGTACTGGGAGATGAAGCAGCTTGCACAGGATAGAGTAGCATGGAGAGCTGCATCAAACCAGTCTCAGGACTGAAGACAACAACAAAACCTTGCAAATGTAATATGCATGAAATAATATGACTAGTGTTGAAAAATATAAGTAAAAAGCAAGACGCGAGTGGGACTCGATCCAGCGATCCTCCAATTACGTAGCGCGAGCACTAACCTTGTGACGGTGACCGTCTTGTGCTCAGGGTGGCAAAGCACCAGTACATCACTGACATGAAAAATTACTTGAATCCACCTAAGGAGTATACCTTATCCTATGTGCACGTTATGTTGTCCTAATGACTATTCAGTGTACAAAGTTTGAAGTAAATCTGTAATCCGTGCCTTCCCCTTGTTAAACTGAAATGATTAATTAAGAATGTTGTAGAGAATGTGTACCAGAGGCAGTGTTTTATTGTGGAAACATTTAAAAGTTTCAACAAATCAGCTACAGATTCTTCTTGTAATACGCTTGTCTGTCCTTCTCTACAGTATTTCTGTGCATTATGGAACCGTTACCAGATGGAATTCGTGGGAAACATCAAAGAAGGGTAGTTCATTTTGTTGTATAATTAAATAAATAATGGACGAGGGTGTCCTGACTATAAAGACACAGTACAATGGAAGCAGAGGAGTTGGGCCCAAAATAATTACTCATTAAGTCAACTGATTGTACAATACAAGGTCAGTTTTATTGATCATCAGTTTACTCATGCTGCCCTTCAATACTAAATTGGTTATCCCTTGATGCTTCAGAGCATGTCGTACCAACCGATCCCTTCTTCTAGTCAAGTTGTGCCATAAATTCCTCTTCTCCCCGATTCTGTTCAGTACCTCATTAGTTATGTGATCTACGTATCTAACCTTCAGCTTTCTTCAATAGCACCACATTTCAAAAGCTTCAATTCTTTTTTTGTCTAAACTATTTATCATCCACGTTACACTTCCATACATGGCTACACTCCATACAAATACTTTCAGAAAAGACTTCCTGACACTTAAATCTATACTCGATGTTAACAAATTTCTCTTCTACAGAAACGCTTTCCATTTCATTCCCAGTATACATTTTATATCCTCTCTACTTCGACCATCATCAGTTATTTTGCTTTCCAAATTGCAAAACTCCTTTACTACTTTAAGTGCTCCATTTTCTAATCTAATTCCCTCAGCATCGCCTGATTTAATTTGAATACATTTCATTATCCCCGTTTTGCTTTTGTTGATGTTTATCTTATATCCTCCTGGAACATTTGGTACTCCAGTACCTCCTCGAACAATGGCTACAGTAAACCATCCGTTGCCATGACCAAATGAATCATTAATATCTAAACTAAAATTAAGTCTGCAACTGCAGAAAACAGCAGGACCATCCAGCAGGGCTTGAGCAGCGACTGACTTAACTGAAATAAGATTCTTCTGATTTAATTTGACTACATTCCATTATCCCCGTTTTGCTTTTGTTGATGTTAATCTTATATCCTCCTTTCAAGACACTGTCCATTCCGTTAAACTGGTATTCCAGGTCCTTTGCTGTCTCTGGCAGAATTACAATGTCATCGGCGAACCTCAAAGTTTTTATTTCTTCTCCATTGATTTTAAAACTTACTCCGAACTTTTCTTTCGTTTCCTTTACTGCTTGCTCAATAAACAGATTGAATAACATCGGGGAGAGGCTACAACCCTGTCTCACTCCCTTCCCTACCATTGGTTCCCTTTTGTGCCCCTCGACTTTTAAAACTGCCATCGGGTTTCTGTACAAATTGTAAATTGCCTTTTGCTCCCTGTATTTTACTCCTGCCACCTTCAGAATTTGGAAGAGTATTCCAGTCAACATTGTCAAAAGCTTTCTCTAAGTCTACAAATGTTAGAAATGTAGGTTTGCTTTCCCTTAATACATCTTCTAAGATAATTTGTAGGGTCAGTATTGCTTCACGTGTTCAAATATTTATATGGGATCCAAACTGATTGTCTCTGAGGTCGGCTAGCACCAGTTTTTACATTCACCTGTAGAGAATTCGTGTTAGTATTTTGCAGCCATGATTTAGTTCGGTAATTTTCACATCTGTCAACACCTGCTTTCTTCAGACTTATTATATTCCTCTTGGAAGTCGGAGGGCATTTCACCTGTCTCTCACATCTTGCTCACGAGATGGTAGAGTTTTGTCAGGGGTGGCTCTCCCAAGGCCGTCAGTAGTTCTAATGGAATGTTGTCTACTCCCGGGGCCTTGTTTCGACTCAGGTCTTTCAGTGCTCTGTCAAACTCTTCATGCAGTATCATATCTCCCAGTTCATCTTCATCTACATCCTCTTCCATTTCAGTAATATTGTCTTCAAGTACATTGCCCTTGTATAGACCTTCTACAGGGTGTTTCAAAAATGACTGGTATATTTGAAACGGCAATACAAACTAAACGAGCAGCGATAGAAATACACCGTTTGTTGCAATATGCTTGGGACAACAGTACATTTTCAGGCAGAAAAACTTTCGAAATTACAGTAGTTAAAATTGTCAACAACAGATGGCGCTGCGGTCTGGAAAACTCTATAGTACGATATTTTCCACATATCCACCATGCCTAGCAATAATATGGTATAGTCTCTGAATGAAATTACCCGAAACCTTTGCCAACGTGTCTGGCGGAATGGCTTCACATGCAGATGAGATGTACTGCTTCAGCTGTTCAATTGTTTCTGGATTCTGGCGGTATACCTGGTCTTTCAAGTGTCCCCACAGAAAGAAGTCACAGGGGTTCATGTCTGGCGAATAGGGAGGCCAATCCACGCCGCCTCCTGCATGTTTCGGATAGCCCAAAGCAATCACACGATCATCGAAATATTCATTCAGGAAATTAAAGACGTCGGCCGTGCGATGTGGCCGGGCACCATCTTGCATAAACCACAACATGTTTGCAGTGTCGTCGAAGGCAGTTTGTAATGCCACAAATTCATGAAGAATGTCCAGATAGCGTGATGCAGTAATCGTTTCGGACCTGGAAAATGGGCCAATGATTCCTTTGGAAGAAATGGCGGCCCAGACCAGTACTTTTTGAGGATGCAGGGACGATGGGACTGCAACATGGGGCTTTTCCGTTCCCCATATGCGCCAGTTCTGTTTATTGACTAAGCCGTCCAGGTAAAAATAAGCTTCGTCAGTAAACCAAATGCTGCCCACATGCATATCGCAGTCATCAATCCTGTGCACTATATCGTTAGCGAATGTTTCTCGTGCAGCAATGGCAGCGGCGCTGAGGGGTTGCTGCGTTTGAATTTTGTATGGATAGAGGTGTAAACTCTGGGGCATGAGACGATACGTGGATGGTGGCGTCATTTGGACCGCAGCTGCAACACGGCGAATGGAAACCCGAGGCTGCTGTTGGATCACCTGCTGCACTAGCTGCGCGTTGCCCTCTGTGGTTGCTGTACGTGGTCGCCCTACCTTTCCAGCACGTTCATCCGTCATGTTCCCAGTCCGTTGAAATTTTTCAAACAGATCCTTTATTGTATCGCTTTTCGGTCCTTTGGTTACATTAAACCTCCGTTGAAAACTTGGTCTTGTTGCAACAACACTGTGTTCTAGGCGGTGGAATTCCAACACCAGAAAAATCCTCTGTTCTAAGGAATAAACCATGTTGTCCACAGCACACTTGCATGTTGTGAACAGCACACGCTTACAGCAGAAAGACGACGTACAGAATGGCGCACCCACAGACTACGTTGTCTTCTATATCTTTCACATCACTTGCAGCGCCATCTGTTGTTGAAAATTGTAACTACTGTAATTTCGAAAGTCTGTCCGCCTGAAAATGTACTGTTGTGCCAAGCATATTGCAACAAACGGTGTATTTCTATCGTGGCTCGTTTAGTTTTTATTGCTGTTTCAAATATACTGGTCATTTTTGAAACACCCTGTATGTACTCCTTCCACGTTTCTGCTTTCCCTTCTTTGGTTAGGACTGAGTCTCCATCTGAGCTCTTGATATTCATACAAGTGGTTCTCTTTTCTCCAAAGGTCTCTTTAATTTTCCTGCAGGCAATATCTATCTTACCCCTAGTGGTATACGCCTCCACATCTTTACATTTGTCCTCTAGCCATCCCTGCTTAACCATTTTGCAGTCCCTGTTGGTATCATTTTTGAGACACTTGTATTCCTTTTTGCCTGCTTCATTTACTCCTTTTTTATATCTTCTCCTTTCATCAGTTAAATTCAGTATATCTTCTGTTACCAAAGGATTTCTACTAGCCCTTGTCTTATTACCTACTTGATCCTCTGCTACCTTCACTATTTCATCTCTCGAAACTACCCATTCTTCTTTTACTTTATTCCTTCCCCCCATTCTTGGCAACTATTCCCTAACGCTCTCTCTGAAAGTCTCTATAACCTGTGCGTCTTTCAGTTTATCCATGTCCCATCTCCTTAAATTCCCACCTTTTTGCAGTTTATTGAGTTTCAATCTACAGTTCATAACCAATAGATTGCGGTCAGAGTCCACATCTCCCCTGGAAATGTGTTACAATTTAAAGCCTGGTTCCTAAATCTCTGTCTTACCATTATATAATAAAACTGTGGAATGTAACAATATTATGAGAAGGAAAGTTGCTACTTACCGTATAGCGGAGATGCTGATTCGCAGATAGGCACAACAAAAAATTTTCACACTTTAATCTTTTGGCCAATGGCCTTTGTCAACAATACATACATGCACGCACACACACACACACACACACACACACACACACACACACACACACACACACACAAAAGCAAACACAACTTGCACACACGACTGCAGTCTGTCAGCTGAAACCAGTGAAAGTGTGACAATCTTTTTTGTTGGGCCTATCTGCTACTCGGCATCTCTGTTATATGGTGAGTAGCAACTTTCCTTGTTATAATATTGTTACCACTATATAATCTATCTGAAACCTTCCAGTGTCTCCAGGCCTTTCCCAAGCGTACAACCTCCTTTCATGATTCTTAAACCAAGTGTTAGTTATGATTAAGTTATTCTCTGTGCAAAACTCTACCAGGCGGTTTTCTCTTACTTTCCTTACCCCAATTCCAAAGTATAAACAACAAAACTAGTACAACGTAATGAATGCAAGCTAATAAAAGAATAACTAACAGGATAAAGCTACCAAAATTTGAGTTACCACCATGGCCATTCACAGACCTAGACTTGCTGCAGCTAACTCTTATCTAAACATAATTTCCAATCCTGAACTTCCATAGTATACTTTCTGATAATTAAAGGCTTAATAGGGTATTATTAAGACAAGAATCTCTAAAAACAACAAATGCAAAATCAAAATTTATTACTTCTATAAAACCACTAGCGAACATGGCAGTACTTTGCAGTTGCTAAATATGTGTGGGAATTGCTTATTTGTCCTCCTCACACACGTCTCCGTCCATTTTCTCCTTCTTCCCTCCTCCTCTCTCTCTCTCTCTCTCTCTCTCTCTCTCTTTCTCTTTCTCTTTCTCTTTCTCTTTCTCTTTCTCTTTCTCTTTCTCTCTATCTCTCTCTCCACCTTCTCTACCTTTCTCTCTCAGGCCTTGAGCTTTGTGTACTGTTACTGCAAATGAAACCTGCATTGGGAAATAAAGTCACTTACAGTGAAAGGGTAAATCAGTTGGTATATTTAATGTAATAAGTTGTACAGCAGTGATCTCTCCAGCTGTTGTATCTATCTGATAGTATTTCTCAGTTTTTACATGTGTACGGGTAGAAGTGTAAAGTTTTGGGTGATTAACATTCCGTAGTTGAGCAGTATTCTAATCGTCAGTCGATAACCCGCGAATGCAACATTTCTCTTTCCTCTTAATACTGACTGCAACAAAGAAAGCAAAGCAGCATACTGTTGCGTATACAGTTTTTCTTTAAGATTTTATTTAAGGAGAAAGCATCGTATGGAGGAAACAATGTCTAATTGTATAAATGCTGTGATATCTAAGTTAAAACTGACTGCCGTTAAATAAAAAGAAATCTTACATTTTTCACAGTACAGCACTTTCTTTCTCACAGCCATTTTCAACGTAAGACCTATACATTATTATTTTAAAAAAAATGTCTGTCAGGAAGTTATTATTGTGTAAAAATTTGAAGCAAATCAGTCAATAACTTCTGCAGAGTTTTGGTAACAACTTTAAACTACTACTTTTCATTATACAGTGTGAGTCACTAACTATTGCGGCCAAGAATAACTCCGAAAGTATGATAAGAGCTGAAAAGTTCCTGGGGCAATAGTTGCATGGGACAACGAGGGCCATAATGTGATGTTGGTTTTTTGTTGCTAAGTGGGGTCGCTTCAGAGATATGAAGGTCAACTTTTGGTTTTTTTTTTTTTTTTTTTTTTGCTATAGTTTGGTACTTTCTTTCTGATAGCAGCTATCGAGACGAATCTAATGATGTGTAACAGTAAGGTCTTTGAATGTCAACAGGGCTCACAAAGGTGGCACGAATGTCCACTTACAGAAGCTGATCGAAGTGATGAGCATTGGTATAATGCTGTGCTGCAATCTTCTTATCACGGATTGACTGGCATTCCTTATCACATGGATCACTTATCGAAGCACATGCTCTGAAAATTCTCTCTCGCATATCTTCAGGTGTAGTTGGAACGTCTTTATGAGCAGTGTCTTTTATGAATCACCACAAGAAAAATCCAGAGGTGTCAAGTGTGGAGAATGAGCTGGCCACGACACACCTCCTCCGCATCCACTCCAACGATTCGGGAATTGTCTCTGCAACTCATTTCTAGCCACCAGCAAAAAAATGTGCCGCACACCCATCGTGTTGATACCACGTTCTGTTTCTTGTTCCTAAAGGTATTTCTTCTTCCTTGCAGGAATGTGGTACAACTTGCCGCAGCCAACGTGGATTTTCAGTTGCCCAAAATGCATGTTATGCAAACAAACATTTCCATGGTTCGTGAATGTAGCCTCATCGGTAAATGAAATCAAATTAATAAATGCGTCATCCCTCTGAATCTGAAGATGAGCCCATTGACAGAATTCAGTGGGACCCATACAGTCCGTGGCAGTTAATTCTTGGTAGAGGCTGATATGGTAATGACCTTATTTTTGGCGATCAGAAACAGGAACAACACTTCTCTGGCTCTTGCCAGATTCCCTTGTGATTTGCGATTTGACACGAACTAGCACAAGCCTAAGAGAATGCAGGCTTTCTCGGCGAATCTCGATGATAAAATCTTCTCGGGTTGACCTGAGAAGATTTTATCACTTAGCACAAGGATCTCGAACCACAGTGGCAAGAGTACAAATTTCTGTTTCCTCGTTAGTAACTTTTGTGTGACATATGTTTCCGATGTGTTAAAGATCCAGTTGTTCTCAACTTATCATACACACATTTAAATTACGACGTGTGGGGTGAGTATGTTGAGGATATCTTCCAGCCTGTAAGTCTTTAGCTCTCACTGAATTTCATTGGCGTTCTACATAAATTAGAAGAATATGGACTTGTTTTTCTAAGGAACACATGATTCACATTTGCTTGATTCAACGATACTAGTCTTTCCGTTGCTATTAGTGTCGTATTGCAAAACCATCAAATGGTGTTTACATGTCAATGGCACGTTAAATGGATACGCCGTATGGGGCGAATATTTACTATTTGTACAATACATAAGAGAGAATTGCCATAGCATGTGCTTCGATAAGTGCCAGAGGGATAAGGAATACCACTCGATCCATGATAAGAATAATGCAGGACTGCATTGAAACCAATCGTCATCACTTCGAACACCTTCTGTAAATGGACATTCATGCCACCTTTTTGACCTTCACTGACCTTCAAAGACCTTACTGTTACATATCAGTCGATTCGTCTCGATAGCAGCTATCAGAAACTACACTACTGGCCATTAAAATTGCTACACCTCGAAGATGACGTGCTACAGACGTGAAATTTAACCGAGAGGGAGAAGATGCAGTGATATGCAGATGAATAGCTCTTGAGAGCATTCACACAAGGTTGTCGCTGGAGGTGATACCTACAACGTTCTGACATGAGGAAAGTTTCCAACCGATTTCTCATACACAAACAGCAGTTGACCGGCGTATCCTGGTGAAACGTTGTGATGCCTCGTGTGAGGAGGAGAAGTGTGTACCATCCCGTTTCCGACGTAGATAAAGGTCGGATTGTAGCCAATTGCGATTACGGTTTATCGTATCGCGACATTCCTACTCGCGTTGGTCGAGATCCAATGACTGTTAGTACAATATTGAATCGCTGGGTTCAGGAGGGTAATACGGAATGCCGTGCTCGATCCCAACGCCCTCGTATCACTAGCACTCGAGATGACAGGCATCTTATCCGCACGGCTGTAACGGATCGTGCAGCCACGTCTCGATCCCTGAGTAAACAGATGGGGACGTATGCAAGACAACAACCATCTGCACGAACAGTTCGACGACGTTTGCAGCAGCACGGACTATCAGCTCGCAGACCGTGGCTGTGGTTACCCTTGACGCTGCATCACAGACAGGAGCGCCTGCGATGGTGTACCCGACGACGAACCTGGGTGCACGAATGGCAAAACGTCATTTTTTCGGATGAATCCAGGTTCTGTTTATAGCATCACGATGGTCGCGTCCGTGTTTGGCGACATCGCGGTGAACACATATTGGAAGCGTGTATTCGCCACTGCCATACTGGCATTTCACCAGGTGTGATGGTATGGGGTGCCATTGGTTACACGCCTGTCCCTCTTGTTCACACTGACGTCACTTTGAACAGTGGATATTATATTTCAGATGTGTTACAACCTGTGGCTCTACCCATCTTTTGATCCCTACGAAACCCTACATTTCAGCAGGGTAATGCACGACCGCATGTTGCAGGTCCTGTACGGGCCTTTCTGGATACAGAAAATGTTAGACTGCTGTCCTGCCAGCACATTCTCCAGATCTCTCACCAACTGAAAACGTCTGGTCAATGGTGGCCGAGCATCTGGCTTGTGGCAATACGTGGTATCGTGTTGAAGCTGCATTGGCAGCTGTACCTGTACACACCATCCAAGCTCTGTTTGACTCAATGCCCAGGCTATCAAGGCCTTTATTACGGCCAGAGGCAGTTGTTGTGGGTACTGATTCCTCAGGATGTGTGCACCCAAATTGTGTGAAAATGTAATCACATGTCAGTTCTAGTATAATATATTTGTCCAATGAATACCTTTTATCATCTGCATTTCTTCTTGGTGTAGCAATTTTAATGGCTGGTAGTGTATGTACCAAACTATAGCATCCCATAAAAAAAAAGGTTGACCTTCATATCTCTCACGTGAGCCCATCTAGAAACAAAAAACTGAAATCACATTATGGCCTCCGTTGTCCCATGCAACATTTGTACCACAAAATTTGCAGCTACTATCATAGTTTCGGACTTATTCTAGGTGGCAATAGTTAGTGACTAGCCCTGTATAGTAGATAGATAATGTAATCATCGTGATTTATGCCCCTTTATAGAGAAAACTGTTATCATGGAGCCGAATGGCCTTCTGATTTTGGTCAGAACCCAGTAGATGAACACTATTTTACAGCATCATTTACAGAAATACAGAAGTCTATAATGAATACAAATAATGGTTCCCTTCTGTTGCAACACACATCATCCGCAGCCACTATCCTGTCCAATAATTCAGTGGCCTAGAACATGCATCTGGTGTTCTTTTTTCCTTTTGCAGAAGCAACATTACATGGAGTTCATTGGCACAGACCGTGACTTCATGCATGTATAACTTACACAAGGGTTTCATTAACCTGCAACAGGCATACATTACCTGCTGGAAACAATAACATTTCATCAGCTTAACAAATAACCTGCAAGCACCCATAAAATGCCAGTAGTGTCAGACTGCTGCAAAAACTATTAGAGAATCACTGGGCCATTACTCTGGCACCATATAAAGCTGTCTTTTAGTGTTGTCCTCACCATCACTTCATCACCATCGACAGGCAAGTTGCCGGAACGGTGTCAACTATGACGACTTGCAGTTGACGTCCGAGCTCCCCATAATGGGACTCCTGACTAAAATATGCCCTACACACATTTCACAGACTATGCTACCGAGGGAAAATCGACATTGCACCTGCTCCTCAGATTTAGTTGTAAGATGTCCCAGAGGATAGACGGTCAAATCAGAACACAGATCAAGTATGAAAACAGGAAGGAGGCGTATTGACTGTCAAAACAAAATACAAATAGTGACCGGCCCAAACTTAACCAGTGCAATATCGAGAAAAGTTAAACACTCATAGTTAACTGGTCACGGTGTTGGATTGTGAACCAGACAAGCTATGTTAAAAACTCCCTCATGCCATATAAATATTTTCAAAACATTATGAACTGAACAGCACTGAAAGACCTGAGTCGAAACAAGGCCCCGGGAGTAGACAACATTCCTTTAGAACTACTGACAGCCTCAGGAGAGCCAGTCATGACAAAACTCTACCATCTGGTGAGCAAGATGTATGCGACAGGCGAAATACCCTCACACTTCAAGAAGAATATAATAATTCCAATGACAGATGTGAAAATTACCGAACTATCAGTCTAATAAGTCACAGCTGCAAAATATTAACGTGAATTCTTTACAGACGAATGG
The DNA here is from genome assembly GCF_023897955.1 of Schistocerca gregaria. Classification (NCBI taxonomy): domain Eukaryota; kingdom Metazoa; phylum Arthropoda; class Insecta; order Orthoptera; family Acrididae; genus Schistocerca; species Schistocerca gregaria. Next base: position 57,847,795 of record NC_064930.1, on the reverse strand, counting down.
AAAAACTGGTAGAAGCGGACCTCGGGGATGATCAGTTTGGCTTCCGTAGAAATGTTGGAACACGTGAGGCAATACTGACCTTACGACTTATCTTAGAAGAAAGATTAAGGAAGGGCAAACCTACGTTTCTAGCATTTGTAGACTTAGAGAAAGATTTTGACAATGTTGACTGGAATACTCTTTTTCAAATTCTAAAGGTGGCAGGGGTAAAATACAGGGAGCGAAAGGCTGTTTACAATTTGTACAGAAACCAGATGGCAGTCATAAGGGTCGAGGGGCATGAAAGGCAAGCAGTGGTTGGGAAAGGAGTGAGACAGGGTTGTAGCCTCTCCCCGATGTTATTCAATCTGTATATTGAGCAAGCAGTAAAGGAAACAAAAGAAAAATTCGGAGTAGGTATTAAAATTCATGGAGAAGAAATAAAAACTTTGAGGTTCGCCGATGACATTGTAATTCTGTCAGAGACAGCAAAGGACTTGGAAGAGCAGTTGAAGGGAATGGACAGTGTCTTGAAAGGAGGATATAAGATGAACATCAACAAAAGCAAAACGAGGATAATGGAATGTAGTCAAATTAAATCGGGTGATGCTGAGGGAATTAGATTAGGAAATGACACACTTAAAGTAGTAAAGGAGTTTTGCTATTTAGGAAGTAAAATAACTGATGATGGTCGAAGTAGAGAGGATATAAAATGTAGACTGGCAATGGCAAGGAAAGCGTTTCTGAAGAAGAGAAATTTGTTAACATTGAGTATAGATTTAAGTGTCAGGAAGTCGTTTCTGAAAGTATTTGTATGGAGTGTAACCATGTATGGAAGTGAAACGTGGACGATAACTAGTTTGGACAAGAAGAGAATAGAAGCTTTCGAAATGTGGTGCTACAGAAAAATGCTTAAGATTAGATGGGTAGATCACATAACTAATGAGGAGGTACTGAATAGGATTGGGGAGAAGAGGAGTTTGTGGCACAACTTGACAAAAAGAAGGGACCGGTTCGTAGGACATGTTCTGAGGCATCAAGGGATCACAAATTTAGCATTGGAGGGCAGCGTGGAGGGTAAAAATCGTAGAGGGAGACCAGAGATGAATACAGTAAGCAGATTCAGAAGGATGTAGGTTGCAGTAGTTACTGGGAGATGAACTTGCACAGGATAGAGTAGCATGGAGAGGTGCATCAAACCAATCTCAGGACTGAAGACCACAACAACAACAACACGAACTGAACTGTCTATGCAGTCATTGAAACATATGTTCTCTTCGTGTAGTATTGGCAATTGTCTTACTGTATGCTCACTATAGAGTATGAGTGATGTGGTAAGTATACATTACCTTTGCGAGTAAATGTGATGAATAGTGAGGACAGGTGAGGTACCACATAGACACCTCACAGAAATGAAAATAAAAATTAAATGGGTGGCCCACCCTTAGCCTTGATGACAGCTTCCACTCTCACAGGCATACGTTCAATCAGGTGCTGGAAGGTTTCTTGGGGAATGGCAGCCCATTCTCCACGGAGTGCTGCACTGAGGAGATGTATCTATGTCTGGCGGTGAGGCCTGGCACAGAGTCGGCGTTCCAAACATCCCAAAGGTGTTCTATAGGATTCAGGTCAGGACTCTGTGCAGGCCAGTCCATTACAGGGGTGTTACTGTCGTGTAACCACTCCGCCGCAGGCCGTGCATTATGAACAGGTGCTCGATCGTGTTGAAAGGTGGAATCCCCATCTGCGAATTGCTCTTCAACAGTGGGAAGTGAGAAGGTGCTTAATACATCAATGTAGGTCTCTGCTGTGATAGTGCCAAGCAAAATAACAAGGGATGCAAGGCCCCCTCCATGGAAAACACAACTACACCATAACACCACCACCTCAGAATTATACTGTTGGCACTACACACAATGGCCAGATGACAATCACCGGGCATTTGCCATACCCATACCCTGCCATTGGATTGCGCCATTGTGTACCGTGATTCGTCACTCCACACAACATTTTTCCAATGTTTATGCACCTTACACCGAGCAAGGTGTCATTTGGCATGTACTGGTGTGATATGTGGCATATGAGCTGCCACTCTACCATTAAATTTAAAGTTTTCTCACCTCCCTCATAACTGTCATAGTATTTGCAGTGGATCCTGGTGCAATGTGGAGTTACTGTGTGATGGTCTGGATAGATGTCTGCCTATTAGACGTTAGGACCCTCTTCAACTGTCGGTGTTCTGTCAGTCAACAGACGAGGTCGGCCTGTATGCTTTTGTGGTGTACGTTCTAACAATACCACCAGTTGCAAACTAGGATAAAAATCAGATTAATAATGTTGCTCACGCAGCATATGTTCGCTTTATCGGGCAACAACAAAGTTATTGTCTGTGGATGGTATTGTCAGAATGGAAATAATAAAGTCACTGTTTAAAGTTATTAATTTTGGCACTTATGTTGAATGGATTCCCATGTAGATTTCGTCGAAGTTGTTATCACTCATCTTGTTGATTCTAGGGTGATTCCACTTTGACTGCTAGAAGGTCCAGATCTGTATTTTAGCCAGATTTCAAGACCTAACAAATGCGTTTTTTAGGAAATTCGTAATGATCAAACAATCCCAGATCAGAACAATGGTATGGTAGAAATGATTTTTGACTTGGTGTTCACAATCCACATTTTTATTAAATTTCTTGTAAATTCACACATACTTCTTCTTAATTGTCACATCATCAAGAAAACAGTTTTGTATCAATCTTCATATATTTAATTTTCACTTTAACGAAGCACAAGACTTAACTGTTCTTTTACAAAGTGAAATAACAACTTAACTTCTGCAAAGTCAAACAAAGACTGTTCTGTGCGCATTCGCGCCAAAACGGTTACAAGTAAGTCGAAGATTATGACAGTCTCTCAGAAATGAATACACACAAGAACCATATCACTGTAATATATCGATACTTCAGAGTACCTATACATTAATAAAACCAAATGTGAATATTGTCACAAAAATATGTCTGTTACTTCGCAGAAAAGTAGTACGATATTACTGGTATTGAGAACTGGGGTTGGAAGCCGTAATGGTCACGTAAATAAAGAACCATACAGCGTGTCCCTTAACGTTTCCACTTCACTATCTCATCAGAAGCCGTGGACCTAGGGACGTTTAGGAGTGTGGAAATCCTGCAAATAAACGTACAATACAAGTGACACCCAAACACCTGACCACATTCGAAGTCTGTGAGTTCCATGAGGTGCCCCATTCTGCTCTCTCATGATGGCTAATCACTACTGAAGTCACTGATACGGAGTACCTGGCAATAGGTGGCAGCACAGTGCACCTAATACGAAAAACGTATGTTTTTGGGGGTGTCCGGATCCTTTTGATTACATAGTTAATGTTCAGTTTTTCACAGGCTCTTGTCTCTAAATCTGAGAGGGATGCTATGGAGATTATCCCTTGTAAGAGAAGTCACTGCCCCTCGATGCAACTATTGATAATTGCCGAGGTGGAACGATAGAAATGACACACTTATTCAAAGATGATTATTACACTGAAGACACCACAATTCACGATGGCTCCTGGGTGTTACAAAGAGTGGGACACGGTTCTTAATTGGGTGTGTGATCACAATGGACGACAATGTGTGCTCTGCAGTGTGCTCCAGACAGGTAACGAGTTCTTGGGTCAGGGCGTTCCGTTTCTCCACCAATGGAGTCGGACTGACAATCGCTGTACGGTTGTCGGCACATGTGGACATGGACAATACACCCACACGTGCTCGAGGCAACGGGTAAGTCAGTCCATTCGTCAAATAGCCTTTCATGCCGAAACTGCTCCACCTGCACAGTAGGGTGTGTTTGCACATTGTCTTCCATAAAAAAAAAAAAAAGTCGGGGCCAAATACACACCCAGAAAAGAGGCACAGGTTTCTCTCTTCTTCAGCCAGCTCTTCGCACGATTCCCTTCGCCAATCTACGGAGTGTTTTATGTCGTTGTGTTACTCTTTTATGGCATGCACATTGGTCGACACTTCCCAATAATAAATTGCGGGAAGTGAAAGCTCTTCCCTGTGCTTGGACCTCTTCCTCCCGAACGCGTCATCGGGAGGAGGTAATTTTAACTAGACTCTGGATAGGGCACTGTCTTTTTAGCCATTGGCATCTTTTAAGTGGTGATCCTCCCCCACTCTGTCCACACTGCTCTCAGCTGTGGACGGTAAGACACCTTTTACTTGAGTGCCCCTATTTTACTCCATTACATGTCCGTCTACAGCTGTCGCCTGATATATCTTCCATTTTAGCAGATGACATGCGCTCAGCCGATCGCGTTCTCGAGTTTATTAGTGCCAGTGAGATGACGTCAGTCATTTGAAGTTCTTTTTGGGGACAACCAACCCCTTTCTATAGTGGTTTTTAAGCTTTCCTTCTATTTTTAGTTTCTCTAATTTTTTGAGTTTCGTTCCCATTATTGCCTTTTCCTAAGTCACAGACTGGGCGCTAATGACCGTAGCAGTTTTGCGCCCTAAAAACCATAACCAAACCAAGGGGGAAGGTGACAGTGCTACAGTAACCTTGACCAGTGAGTGTGCCGTATCGAAAGATTTGGAGGTCTTTGCTTTTGTGCAACACTATGCATCTCCGCACCATAACACCTACATCACCAAAATGATCATGTTCGACAATGCTGGATGTATCCTCATACGGCGAGAGCTGGGAACACCTAACATGTTGAGGCATATTCTCAGATGTTATCTCTTCGGTGGTCTAGATGTCGCGGTGTGGAGTGGCATAATGTTACACAGACATAGTTAACTCCAGGTCTTTGAACGCAGTACACTGACAGGTCAGCGTTATTGTAACACTGTACTACTTACTTGTGCATCTTCTCAGGGGTAGATTCGACCCTTGACTTCAAATTTTAGGGGTGACAACATGTGACTGTATCAAATTGTGGAGTTGGAGGAGCTCTTGGAGTAAGAACAAATTTGGTGGATGGTCTGGCCTTCCCATTCTCCTGACTTCTTGTCCCATTGGGCACCTGTGAAGAAGCATTGGGGGAGATAAACTGCAGCACATCCTCGTCTTCCAATGACCATCCTGCAGCTGTGACTTCAGTGTAATTATTATCTTCAAAGAAACATCGTTTCTGTTCATATCACTGTGTATTTCTTTCAGTTACTTTCTGTAATATATCTGTAGCGCATCTTTCTATGTACAATTTCATGTTCATCGAGCTTGGTGCCCGGCATTGGTGCATCGTATGAAGGTTACTTTTGTCCTTAAGTTTTGTACTCCAGAGCATTTTCTGCTCGGAATGCTAAAATATTTTGTTGCTCCCTGCTAATGGAGGAATGACCAACATGACATGATAAGGGTGCATTTATGCTGCAACCCGGCTGCTTGCACTTTGCTGGCACGGCCAGATGATGATGATGAAACAAGCATACTGTGTCTTACTAGCACGTTTAACCTGCACTGTTGTTGTTCGTTCTGCCTTTGGTTATGATCCTCACTGGGTGAGTCTAAAGCAGCAACCGTTGCCACCAATGCTGAAACTTGACCTGTCATTGGGTGCTTAGAGCTCGCTCCAGCATTGCGATTGTTTAGAGGTCGGTTCCTTATTTACGCTGTTTCTTGCACAGCGTGCATCTACTTCAGCATCTCCAGCTAGATCCAAACTCTACAAAACACAATGATGTGCATGCCAGAGAGTACTTCACATTGAACCAAATATTAACGTTTCTTAAAGGCCTCTGTGCAAGCTGTAATTACTACAGGCTGAGTCCTGAGGTTTTCCCCCAGTTTCTGGAGCACATTTCTTGGTTTATTTGGAACAAAAAATGCAAATAAAGTAATGGGATCAGATCCATAATTAAGAAGCTACAGTAAGTGGAAAAACTCCAGAAAATTGCAGAAAAAAGATTTTAGTGTAGGATTTTACTATCAGAAATCCACATAATAATTAATTTAAACTATTTTGTAGCAGTCTCTTGCATTCAGAGTAGATTTAACGCAAGTGTTCAAAATTTCTGCCCTGCATTTAAGGCAAAAATTCCACAGGAGTGAACTCTTTGCGTAGCATTTTGTAATTTCACATAATCGTTCCTTATTGATGTTGCAGCATCGAAAATGCATTGATGGGGTCCCTGTGACCTATCCGTTGATGTGGGAATTGCTGATTAAGATAAGCTGTTACCACATGGTGGAAGTGTGCTGGTACCCCATCATGTTGGACGTACATGTGGCGTCTTGTTCCCAGAGGAACATTTTCAGGAAGCTGCGGTAAGTCTTCTCGTAAAAGGTTAACGTACATCTGACCATTTAAATTTCCCAGGAGGATAAGTGGCCCCAGTAACTGGTCACACACCTCACCACACCACACCAGACATTGACTGAATCTGCATTGAAATTGTGATACTATTGTCACATGGGGATTTTCATCTGCCCAGACATGCATGTTGTTGATGCCATCTCTAGTAGAGGTTGCCTCATCACTGAACATTATGAAGCGATAGAGCTGCCGATTTCCGTCTAACCAGATATGAAATTGCAAATAGTTGGCAGAATCGTGAGGTTCTAAATGGCGAACTTTCTGCACAAGAAAAGGATACAGTCTGCTCTCATGAGGATCCTACTTACCGTACGTTGTGAAATGTTCAATCGAGTAGCTAGGCATCTCCTACTTGAACGAGGACGGCACTCTACTGAGTTAAGAACGTTTTCCTCTTCTCGAACGTCACGATATCTTTCGAATTGAATACTAATACTGGGAAGAGTACCAGTTGTAGCAATGTTCGATATGTTCCACTAAATATTTTGGCACTCGGAATCCTACAATTAGGATACCAACGGTGATATTCGGCAACAGCAGCTTTCGCATCACCATCACAGAAGCCCAAAATGTACACCACCTCTCCCTACTCTTGCAATGAAAACTTGTACGGCATCACAAAGTGTACAGTGCAAAGGAGACAGTAACAGTAAACAGTGACTGCAGTATCAACAACGTGGTTGTTACGCTAATGTGCCACTCGGTGCACTTGTCTACCTAAGACTTATTGTGTGTCCTGCACTCCATACACGGTGGCACGTTTCGGAACTTTGTTGCAACTCCTTAATCATGGATCTGATCATATTACTGTACTTACATTTTTTGTTCCAAATAACCTAAGGAATAACCTCTAGCAACCAGGTGGAAAACCTCATGACTCACCCTGTATAATAATCTTGTTTGCGAGATCACTGAGAGAGTTTTATGTACGGGCCTATAGTATGTTTCTAGACTTCAGCTAATACAGGGAGCTGGAAGCTTTATAAGTAATCTTAGGAGAGAAATTTCTTTCTTTCTTTCTTCAAACATCTGCTAACTCAGGTTCTCCTGCACATCTGTGATACTCTTTCCGGGACCAGACAAACATGCGACTGCTTGTGGTGCCCCCAATTTATGTACACTGGCAGAAAAAAACAAAGCCCCGACATCAAGGGGGAGTTTTCCGAGATAAATGAAAGTTGGTAGGCATGTTCTTACAAATGGAAGATATCACTTCAGATTTCACACCAATTGCATAATAGTAGTACTGGTAGTGCCATTATGAAAATGCATGTCAGGTTTGCTTTAAATACACACTGTTATAGTTGTGAGTGTTACTTACCTTCCAGATTGTATGTAGAGATGGGGTATCCGATCCTGAACTAATTCATAGAGTTGAATCTTTCAAAGGAGTGAACAATCAGTGATTCAGAAAAAAAGACCGGTAGCTCCAAACGTTTCCCACAGCAGAGAGAGAGAGAGAGAGAGAGAGAGAGAGAGAGAGAGAGAGAGAGAGAGAGAGAGAGATGGAGCATATCAGTGGGGCCTCTGCTGGTCAGAGCACACTGCACGCCACACAATACAGCCAGCACGGGCCTCTGCCCTGCTTCTGCCTTGGCTGCCTGCATTGTGCAGTGCCCCATTGGATTTTGCGTTTCACATAAGCCGTGCCGTCTCTGTGCTTACTCTGCCGCGTGCAGTGTCTGGCGCACCTTAACTTAGCATCGCACTCCGTCGGCGATCGTTTCAGTCGCATGTCCTGCCCACTGGGCAGTGGATGCGAGCAACAGGACAGAGAGCCTCCTAGCGGAGAACATGAGAACTGCTTGCAACAACCTACTCGCAAGAGAACGGACGATTTGTCTCGGCTGGTGGCCGTTCACCGCTCCCCCCACCCTCGGAACTCGCCCGCTCATCGCTCACCCCACCATTCTCGACTAGCCAGAGCGTTGAGCAAAGCAACTCAGGTGTCACTCTGGTCTCTGCAGTCGCAGCTCACGCAGTAATACAGCTCGCGGCTCCACCTGCTCGACTCGGCGCCTCTGCATCGGAGTTCGTCTCTACTGAATACTGTTCTTCGTAGTAATACCGATATCTATATTACATTATTATGTTACGTATACATCCTTTGTTTTTATTTTATTTTTATTTGTTTAAATTGTTCAGATTATGTTCCTGACGGTTCGTCTTACTATAGGATTTATTATTATGAACACTCAAATTTATGCTTTAATTACGAGCGAACCGATAAACGTATAGCAAAATGTGATACATCAATATTTTCTTTGTTTTATTCTGCGGAAGGCTATATGCAGCACTTTGGTCTTACAGTCAACTTTATATATTTTTTTCTTATTGTAGTACGGATTTTGCGATTTTTAGGCGTCTTCGGAAGGAAATATTCACTTTAAAAATAGATGGCTTGCGATGTATTTGTACGAGGTTAATGAAATTTAAATACATTGTAGCCAAATATATTGTTAATGTAAATCTCAAGTTACATCATCTTACGATCACTCAAAAAACCACGATAGTGCAAAATAAATCAGTAATCAAAAACTTTGCCATATTGTGGAAATTTCAATAAACAATACAAAATTCTTACTCATTGTCTGTGTTACTTCAAAATAGGATCAAATAAGATCAAAATACAATACCAAGTTTAAAGGGCAATGTACTTTCCATTTATTTTCTATTGTGAATGAGTGGTGAGTCATGAAAATGAGCTAGTTCATTTCAGGGAGTGAACAGTTCTGATCCTATCTCTGAAAAGAACAGTTTTGCCCATCTCTAATTATATGTAGTTCTTTGATATTAGTAATGAATGCCTTAGATGACAGTCGTCATTATCAAAGCTCACCGAATCCTGTAATAGACTTAAGAAAAGCTGGATGTTCCATCCACAGTATTGCTGAAAGACTTCGCAGGAACACTACTGTTGACGATTGCTGGTATTGGTGTACGGTTGCAAGAATACCAGACTCCGAACAGTGATGAAACACTATGAGCGGGAAGATAGTCATCTTCATCGTATGGCTGCGGTGCATCGTACTGCATCTGCAGCTGCAGTTCGAGGAGCAGTTGGCACCGCAGTCGCACCACATACCATTACGAATTGGTTACTTCAATGACAGCTCAGAGCCAGACACCCTGTGGCGTGCATTCCACTGACCCCAAATCAGTGCCGTTTGCGACTTCAGTGGTGTCGAGCGAGATCTCATTGGAGAGTGGAGTGCACGTCTTTTTTTGCCTGACGAAAGCTGGTTCTGCTTCGGTGGCAGTGAAGGCCTTGTGTTGGTTAGGAGAAGATCAGGTCTGTGCTGGCAACCAACCTCTTTGCATGCTAGACCCACTGGACATACAGGTGGAGTAATGGCCTATGGTGCCATTTCATATGGTAGCAGGAGCACTCAGCTGGTTATCCCATTCTATCCAACTACAAATTTGTATGTCAGTCTGGTGATTCCACCTGTTGTGCTCCAGTTCATGAACTGCATTCGGTAGTGTGTTTTCCAACTGGATAACGTTCACCCACATACTGCTGTTGTAACCTAATGTGCTCTTACAGAGTGTTAACATGTGGCCTCAGCCTGCTCGATACCAGCTCTGGGTCCAGTCAAGCACATGTGGGACATCATTGGACTACTACTCCAGTCTCATCTGCAAACACTATTAATCGTCCAACCAAATGCAGTAGAATGGAACTACATTCTAGAAACTGACATCCGGCATGTGTGCAACACGTTTGCATGCTTGCATTCAACATTCCGGTGCTTACTGTTGTTGCTGTGGTCTTCAGTGCTGAGACTGGTTTGATGCAGCTCTCCATGCTACTCTATCCTGTGCAAGCTTCTTCATCTCCCAGTACCTACTGCAACCTACATCCTTCTGAACCTGCTAAGTGTAGTCACCTCTCGGTCTCCCTCTACGACTTTTACCCTCCACGCTGCCCTCCAATACTAAATTGGTGATCCCTTGATGACTCGGAACATGTCCTACCAACGGATCCCTTCTTATGGTCAAGTTCTGCCACAAACTTCTCTTCTCCCCAATCCTATTCAATACTTCCTCATTAGTTATGTGATCCACCCATCTAATCTTCAGCATTCTTCTGTAACACCACATTTCGAAAGCTTCTATTCTCTTCTTGTCCAAACTATTTACCGTCCTTGTTTCACTTCCATACATGGCTACACTCCATACAAATACTTTCAGAAATGAGTTCCTGACACTTAAATCTATACTCGATGTTAACAAATTTCTCTTCTTCAGAAACGCTTTCCTTTCCATTGCCAGTCTACATTTTATATCCTCTCTACTTTGACCATCATCAGTTGTTTTGCTCCCCAAACAGGAAAACTCCTTCACTACTTTAAGTGTCTCATTTTCTAATCTGATTCCCTCTGCACCACTCTACTTAATTCAACTAAATTCCATTACCCTCGTTTTGCTTTTGTTGATGTTCATCTTATATTCTCCTTTCAAGACACTGTCCATTCCGTTCAACTGCTCTTCCAAGTCCTTTGCTGTCTCTGACACAATTACAATGTCATCAGTGAACCTCAAAGTTTTTATTTCTTCTCCATGGATTTTAATACCTACTCCAAATTTTTGGTTTGTTTCCTTTACTGCTTGCTCAATATACAGATAGAATAACATCGGGGAGAGGCTACAACCCTGTCTCACTCCCTTCCCAACCACTGCTTCCCTTTCATGTCTCTCAACTCTTATAACTGCCATTTGGTTTCTATACAAATTGTAAATAGCCTTTCGCTCCCTGTATTTTACCCCTGTCAACTTTAGAATTTGAAAGAGAGTATTCCAGACAACACTGTCAAAAGCTTTCTCTAAGTCTACAAATAATAGAAACATAGATTTGCCTTTCCTTAATCTTTCTTCTAAGATAAGGTGTAGGGTCAGTATTGCCTCACGTGTTCCACCATTTCTGCAGAATCTAAACTGATCTTCCCCGAGGTCAGCTTCTACCAGTTTTTCCAATCGTCTGTAAAGAATTTGTGTTAGTATTTTACAGCTGTGACTTATCAAACTGATAGTTCGTTAATTTTCACATCTTTCAACACCTGCTTTCTTTGGGATTGGAGTTATTATATTCTTCTTGAAGTCTGAGGGTATTTCGCTTGTCTCATACATCTTGCTCGCCAGATAGTAGAGTTTTGTCAGGACTGGCTCTCCCAAGGCTGTCAGTAGTTCTAATGGAATGACCACAAAGTCAACCACTTAGGTAAAGAGACTTCTCAGTTGTGCAGTGTGAGTTCTCAGTCCCCCCCCCCCCCCCCCCAAATGCAGAAATTTTGCTAATAGATGAATCCATCCAAATGAAAGTGGGCTTCATCAGTAAATCGAGCCATACAAGCACATAATTCCCACCCCACCTCGCGGCCAACTGTACAGTTAGAAGATCCTAACTCAAACCGTTCAGAAGTTATGCTGATTTTTATTTCTTATGGTTCAATAATTGTCACCCTGTACTCGCAGTAGGGACGGTTTACTTTCTAACAGCACGTCCGTGCCACCTCCTTTCTCCTTTCAGTTAAGCATGCTTTTGGCTCAAATGAATTACTATCACTATCATCTTACAATATTGGTAATATAATTTTTGCTTCACGTAGTTAACCCACCTGATTAGCGATTAAAACAGCTACAAAATAAATGCTCCCAGCCAGAAGTGTGCTGCCTCCACAAAAAGCAACTGACTGCCCAGGTGAACCGAGGGACTACAGTGTCTCTTCAGTGACTGTGCAGCTAACATTGCTGCATATAGGGTGTTCCTGCAGCAGGCGCCTGGCTCGTGCAACCGAACTGACAGCCGTCCGTTGCCGACGGAGGCTGGAATTTGTGTGCCGACACTGCAGTTAGACGTTCAGAGTGGCGACAGATGGCCTTTTCGGACGAATATGTTTTGTGCTCCGTCAACATGAACATCCTGCAAACGCCCTGTATCGATCGCCAGAAAGGTAGGGATCGGAGGAGAGAGCTTTTTGGTCTGGGAAATGATCTTGTGCCATTCGCTGGGTGATTTTGTCATTCAGGAAGGCACACTGAATAGACAGAAGTATGCATCCAACCTTGGGCACAATGTCCACCCCTACATACAGTTTCTTTACTCTCTGCACAAAGACATCTCTACTGTGTGACCAAAAGTAAGTGGACACCCCTAAAAACATACTTTTTCATATTAGGTGCGTTGTGCTATCACCTATTTCCGGGTACCCCATATCAGTGACCTCAGTAGTCATTAGACATCATGAGAGAGCAGAATGGGGCGCTCCTCGGAACTCTAGGACTTCGAACGTGGTCAGCTGATTGGGTGTCACTTGTGTCATACGTCTGTACGCGAGATTTCCACACACCTAAACATCCCTGGGTCCACTGTTTCTGATGTGATAGTGAAGTGGAAACGTGAAGGGACACGTACAGCACAGAAGCGTACAGGCCGACCTCGTATGTTGACTGACAGAGACCACTGACAGTTGAAGAGGGTCGTAATGTGTAATAGGCAGACACCTATCCAGACCATCACACAGGAATTCCAAACTGTATCAGGAGCCACTGCAAGTACTATGACAGTTAGGTGCCATCAGATCACCACACCATGCTCTGTGATTCGTCACTCCACACAATGTTTTTCCACTGTTCAGTCGTCCAATGTCTATGCTCCTCACACCGAGCGAGGCATTGATTGGCATTTACCGGCGTGATGTGTGGCTCATGAGCAGCCACTCGACCATGAAATCCAAGTTTTCTCACCTCGCACCTAACTATAGTACTTGCAGTGGCTCTTGATGCAGTTTGGAATTCCTGTATGATGGTTTGGATAGATGTCTGCCTATTACACATTACGACGCTCTTCAACTGTCGGCGGCCTCTTTGTCAACAGACGAGGTTGGCCTATACACTTTCGTGATGTGTGTGTCCCTTCACATTTCCACTTCCCTGTCACATGGGAAACAGTGGACCTAGGGATGTTTCAGAGTGTGTAAATCTGACTTGCAGACATATGGTACAATCGACACCCAATCACCTGACCACGTTCGTAGTCCGTGAGTTCCGCGGAGTGCCCCATTCTGCTCTGACAATGTTGCTAATAAGGAGTACCTGGCAGTAGGTGGCAGCATAATGAACCTAATATGAAAAACGTATATTTTTGCACGTGTCCGGATACTTTGGATCCCATTGAGTAACTCACAGAGCTCCCATGTAGAGTAGCACCTTGGAAGGTGTAAAGCAAGCTGAAAAGCTCTGTTCTGCATTTTTTGTTATCTTTCGATGTTGGTGGTGGCAGCATTGTTTCATATGGCAGCGGCGTATTCTGTGAAGAGTCTTATTAAGGCTATTTAGAGAATTACTCCGTGGGATGTGAGTAGTGTAGAAATCAGGTCGGAGCAGGGATAAAGTGTTTGTACCGCAGCTCGTGGTCTTGCGGTAGCGTTCTCGCTTCCCGAGCACGGGGTCCCGGGTTCGATTCCCGGCGGGGTCAGGGATTTTTCACCTGCCTCGTGATGACTGGGTGTTTGTGTCGTCTTCATCATCATCATCAATCATCCCCATTACGGTCGGAGGAAGGCAATGGCAAACCACCTCCACTAGGACCTTGCCTAGTATGGCGGCGCGGGTCTCCCGCGTCGCTCCCCTACGCTCGGTAAACGGAGTATGGGACTCATCATCATCATCATCAACTCTACACTACACTTAACCCTTCACCTCACAGACATGCGCTACCTGCACCAGGTATCTGTCAAGTGTGATGCTGAGACCTTGTGTGACCACGGGATTGGGCCTTTCACGATTACTGGGACTTGGCTTTTCGTCACATTCATGTTGAGTCTCCACTTGATAGCGGAGGTTGAAAATACTGCTTCAGTTGTAAATTTCTTAATTTTTACATAACTGGTTTCGGACTGTTATAAGCCCATCCTTTAAAACTTGTTTGCCACTCATGTAAAAGGAAAATTTCATTGAACTTTACTGGTTATATAATAATTTTATATCGCGCCTTCCACTCAGTTTTACCACAGTTCTGTACCGACCTGTTCAATACTCTCCTTTACTACACATAATGCACTTTTACTTATTTCGTGTATTTATTATGTGGTTTTTTTTATGTAAACCACTGAATTCAAATTGTGAACGGCCAGGATAGTGGCCCCGTCTTCTCTCCGTCAATAGATGGCAGCACTTTTGCCACTCTGGTTTACCGATTTGTCTCCTCGTTCGCATCCGCTACTCCCAGTTCTAAGCTCATAGGCAGCTCACTGCACTTGGTACATGCGGCGCTCGGGGGCCACAGCACAGTGTAAGTGTCGTGATATCTTTTGTATATTTTCCTACCCAGGCAGACGTCTGTAGCACTGTCTCGTGCCACTTTCGCATTGACATAGCATTCACAGCACCTTTTTTTTTTTTATTTAAAGTTTCTAAAACTTTTGGAAATTTTGTTTTATGTGTGTTCAGGCATGTGAAAATTATCTCCCGCCTTTTGCTATTTCCAGTACGACACCTGAAAATGGGCTTATAACAGTCCGAAGCCGAAAATTGGCTTATAACAGTCCGAAGCCAGTCATGTGAGAATAAAGAAATTTAAAATTGAAGCAGTGTTTTCAACCTCTGCTATAATGGTCAGTTGCGGGTGGTTTTCCAACAATATTATTTGTCTCTACTTGGTGTTCCGATACCCTGAGGCATTGTGTGCTTCTGTATAAGATGTCACTGGTGGAAAGAAAAAGTCCTAACACAGAGGAGGAGTCCTGCATATTAACCAAGAAGGAGTTGTACAAGATAAGCAAAACTTCATAGGCGTGTTTCCACATCTGAAAGATGATCAAATGAGCCTGTCGCATAAAAGTTGTGCTAGTAACGTCACTGAGAGCATGCGTATCAGGTTTTCTTTAAATATGCACTGTAATGGCTCGTAGAATTAGTTAGCTTGGAGATTGGACATAGTGAGTTGATTTTAGTCAAGAATGCCTTTAAGACAACAGACACCATTGCAAACGGCTCGCTGAGTTTTAATGAGGTCCTGTAATAGGGCTACGAGGAGCTGTATTTTCCTTCTGGGACATTGCAGAAGGACATGGCAGGAATGTAGCCACTATACATCATTGGTGGCAGCAGTGGCCACAGGAGAAGACCGTCGTGTTCCGTGTATGGCTATAGTTCATCATACTACATCTGCAGCAGCAATTTGAGCAGCAGTGACACCACAGCAAACTGATAAGAAGCACTTACGTAGAGGACAGCTCGGAGACAGATGTCCTGTAGTGCGTGTTCCACTGACCACGAAGCACTGCAGTTTGCTACGATGGTGGTGTCGAGCGAGAGACGGCCATGTGTCAGTTAGGAGGAGGCCGAGTGAGTGTCTGCAACCGACCTGCCTGAAAGCTAGATGCTCGCGACCTACACGATGGGGTTTCGATTTCGTATGACAGCAGGAGCACTTTCGTGGTTATCCCGTACACCTTGACTGCAAATTTGTGTGCCAGTCTGGTGATTCGGGTTTGTTGTCCTGCCATTCGTGAACAACATTCTAGGGAGTATAAGTGCGTAGGCTTCCGCGGTCAGAGTCAGTCATCACAAAAGTTTTCTGGGTTTGGTACCACGTCATAATGTGAAAACTACTGCTGCTATAGAAGAGCCAATGTTGCGGCCACAATTGCAGCGGCCTTCTTCTGGGTCTAATGGTGTGTTCTAGCTATGCAGTGTCCTTTACATTTTGTTGTTAGTGTTCACTGCGCATGCCATTAAGTCATAATTTTAAAAAGGTAGTTAGTTTCATTGGTCACTTAAGGAAGAAGGAGAGGGAACTTTGTTTTAGTAGGTTATTGGGGTGGAGCGAGTACGTGACCACTGTTGTCCATTGGCTCTTGTTATGTACGAGCTGCATTCAAGTTCTAAGGCCTCCCATTTTTTTTTTCTCCGGACTGGAAAGAGATAGAAACATGCGCATTGTTTTAAAATGAGGCCGCGTTCATTGTCAATACGTCCTAGAGATGGCAGCACCGTACGGCAGATGAAATTTTACCGCCAGCGGCGAGAATGAGAACTGTTTTAAATACTTAAAATGGCGACGATTTCCTTACTTGAACAGCGTGCAATCATTCATTTTCTGAATTTGCATGGTGTGAAACCAATTTAAATTCATCGACAGTTGAAAGACACATGTGGTGATGGAGTTATGAATGTGTCGAAAGTGCATTTGTGGGTGCTACAGCTTAATGAAGGCAGAACATCGTGTGACAACAAACTGAAGCAACCTCGGACCTCGCACAAGCCGGTCTGACGACACGATCGAGAAAGTGGAGAGAATTGTTTTGGGGGATCGCCGAATGACTGTTGAACAGATCGCCTCCAGAGTTGGCATTTCTGTGGGTTCTGTGCACACAATCCTGCATGACGACCTAAAAATGCGAAAAGTGTCATCCAGGTGGGTGCTACGAATGCTGACGGACGACCACACGGCTTCCCGTGTGGCATGTTGCCGAGCAATGTTGACGCGCAACGACAGCACGAATGGGACTTCCTTTTCATCGGTTGTGACAATGTATGAGACGTGGATGCCATTTTTCAATCCAGAAACAAAGCGCCAGTCAGCTCAATGGAAGCACACAGATTCACCGCCACCAAAAAATTTCGGGTAACCGCCAGTGTTGAAAAAATGTTGGTGTCCATGTTCTGGGACAGCGAGGGCATAATCCTTACCCATTGCGGTCCAAAGGGCACTACGGTAACAGGTGCATCCTACGAAAATGTTTTGAAGAGCAAATTCCTTCCTGCACTGCAACAAAAACATCTGGGAAGGGCTGTGTGTGTGCTGTTTCACCAAGACAACACACCCGCACATTGAGCTAACGTTACACAACAGTTTCTTCATGATAACAACTTAAAAGTGATTCCTCATGCTCACCTGACCTGGCTCCTAGTGACTTTTGGCTTTTTCCAGCAATGAGACACTCTCCGTGGCCCCACATTCACCAGCCGTGCTGCTATTGCCTCAGCAATTTTCCAGTGGTCAAAATAGATTCCTAAAGAAGCCTTCACCGCTGCCATGGAATCATGGTGTAAGCGTTGTGAAAAATGTGTACGTCTGCAGGGGGATTACATCGAGAAGTAAAGCCACTTTCATCGATTTCGGGTGAGTAGTTAATTAGAAGAAAAATCGGAGGCCTTAGAACTTGAATGCACCTCATACCACGTAGGTGCGCAGCGCCTAAGTGATGCTCAAAACATCACACCTAAGCTTAAAAGGTTACGCACAACGTTTCTAGCCAATGGCTACAGCCATAAGTCGATAAACACAGGCTTGTCGATGAACGCAAGCAAGAAAGATAAGCAGGAAATAGACAAACTGCAGCCAACAGTACACTTACCCTATGTGAAAAAAATTACTGACCGAAAAGGCAAACACCTTTCGCCGAGTTGGGGTGCAGCCTGTCATCTATATTGGTTGTAGAATCCAGGACCTGCTAGGCTTCACCAAGGACAAGGTGGATGCATTACACACTGCAGGCGTTTACGAGGTGGAATGTGAATGTGGAGAAGCATACATCGGTGAGACTGGTAGGCACGAGCACGAGCTGGTGGGCCAATTAAACAGATAAATTATGGCATGCAATTAGTAATTAAATATTTCCTATTCTAAATAAAATTAAGAACAAATATTTCATAATCAGTCAAATTTTATCCCATGAAAGAAACTTAGTCTGCTAAAATGGATTCCGATTACTGTCAACTCGTGTCTGGACAATGACATCACGAATTGATTCTTGTTTGGAATGAACGAAATACCTGTACTGAAAAATACTATCAGTTGAGTAATTAACGGACTTTTATGACAAATTTGGTACCGCTTGCATCGCTACGATGTGTAATTATGTATTTAATCAGATTGTAGTGCTTTATCCTATATTTTTATATGGGGTGTGTCATTGGTATGTTATTTGCCTTATTTAGCAGGGAAAAGTGAAACACTGGTTGTTGCACTAGCCCCCTCCCCCCCCCCCCCCCCCCCCCCCCTGTGGTGCAGCGTGAAAATGCATCACTGGATGTGAGGCAATAGTGTTTTCCATCTTTGTAGCACTGATTGTAGAAGCATCTATTGTCCCCATTTGCAATCAAATGTCTTTGCCAGGCTCTTTTTATGAACATCATAATCGTCTTTCTGGTGTAAACATACCACTGAGCTGCAAAAGCTGTTGCTTTGGTGGAAAATGGTCACAATATACAATGCATTGCAGAAGTGTTCAGAACTACACCTTTCATGATTTCTAAAACTTTAAGAAGGTGCAAGGAAACCAGAAGTGGCCCCGAGAAGAGCAGTTTCAGCAAGAGGACCACTTCTTATAACTTAAATTTCTCTGCCAGTCTCACACTGCCACCACTGAAACATGGAATTGATTCCACCAATTTTGATGGTTCAGTGTCGGCGAGAACCATTCGAAGAAAACTGAACAAGGCCAATTTTCAACCTAGAAGACCTGTCACAGGCCCAGATCTCACCTGAGAGCATCGCACAGCTGGACTGTTTCGGAATGGGAAGTGGTGGCTGGATTGTACAACAATGGAAGCAGGTGTTGCTCATCATCGACGGGTTGAGATTTGGTCTGCAGTTGTGCAATGCTAGAGAGGGCTTGGGGAAAGGGCTTCTTCGTCATCATCATCTTCTCCTCCTTATTCTTCTTCTTCTTCTTCTTCTTCATCTTCATCATTTTCTTCTTCTGTAGTGCAACAGCCCTTAGTGAGCCTTGGTTTCTTCAACGATTTTCCTCCACATTTCTTCACTCTTCGCTACTCTTTTCCAACCCCAGACTCCCATGCTGGTGAGATCTACTATTGTGTCATCAGTCCATCTTCTGGGTCTCCCTTTTCGCCTCGCCGAATGGATCGCATCTTTCATAATTTTCTTTGGAATTCTATCCTCTGCCATTCTCTCATGTGTCCTAGCCATCATATTCACTGTAATTTCACAAATTTTACTATGCCCTACTTGGTATTAATACCCCAAACAATGGGAAATCCAGGATGGAATGTAACAATACCAGAGAAGGTCTACTCACCATATAGTGGAGATGCTAAGTCGCGATAGGTACAACAAAAAGATTCACACAAGGTCTACTCACCATATAGCGGAGATGCTGAGTCACGATAGGTACAACAAAAAGATTCACACAAGGTCTACTCACCATATAGCGGAGATGCTGAGTCGCGATAGGTACAACAAAAAGATTCACACAATCATAGCTTTCGGCCATTAAGGCCTTTGTTAGCAGTAGACACACACACACACACACACACACACACACACACGCACACGCACGCACGTGCTCACACACACACACACACAAAACTTGCACGTCTGCAGTCTCAGAGAGCTGAAACCAACCTGTGAGCAGCAGCACCAGTGCATGATGGGAGTTGTGACTGGGTGGGGGTAACGAGGAGGCTGGGGCAGGGAGGGGGAGGGATAGTAAGGTGAGGGTGGCAGATAGTGAAGTGTTGCAGTTTAGACGGAGGGCAGGACAGAAGCTGTGGAGGGGGGAGGGGGGTAAGTAGAGGAAAGGAGAGAAATAAAAAGAAATTAAAAGACTGGGTGTGGGTGTTGAAATGACGGCTGTGTAGTGCTGAAATGGGAACAGGGATGGGGCTGGATGGGTGAGGACAGCGATTAATGAAGGTTAAGGCCAGGAGGGTTACGGGAACATAGGATGTATTGCAGGGAAAGTTCCCACCTGCGCAATTCAGAAATTACATGGAAGACGCTCTATCCATCTGAGCCACCGAGGACACAGATGAATAGCGCGACTGCAGGGAATTATCCCTTGCACGCTTCCCGTGAGACTCACATTCCCAGCTGTCCACAATTCTACATATGTATTGTACCTTATAGACGGGAAGTGTGCAAGGGATAAGTCCCTGCAGTCGCGCTATTTATCTGTGTCCTCGGTGGCTCAGATGGATAGAGCGTCTTCCATGTAAGCAGGAGATCCCGGGTTCGAGTCCCGGTTGGAGCACACATTTTCAGCTGTCCACATCGAGGTATAACAACACCACCTGTCGGCAGCTGAGGTTGTCAGTTTGTCATCATTTATTCCAGGGAAAAGCTGCACGGTCATCAACAGTAACTGTTCTTTCGAAAACAAGTTACTGTCTTCGTATATACTGTAAGAAAGCCTCAATAATGCCTTGATTCATTGGCTGTAACAAGGTTACATTAGGTGCCAGAAAGTTGCTTTTTTTTTAACACGTAATTTTTGTGTAAGGGGGGATGTAATCGTTTTATTCCAAAAAAATCGATTTTTCAAAAATTTTATTATCTCCTTGTACACAGTTTAAACTATGTTGTGTGTGTGAATTTTATCATGGTAGCAGCTTTAGAAATGTCTTTAAATTGTTAAACTGATTAACTCTGCACTGGCGGCCACTCCCACTTTTTCCGACATTTGGGAAAGTGCTTGCTTCAGCAGAATTTTTGTCAGTGTGAAGGCTATTTTCTTTTGATATCTTTGGCTGTCATTTATGTCTGCCTGACATCTACATCTTTGCCTGACAACTTTCTAGCATGTGGTTTATTTATGTTTTGACAATACTAACACGTATCAGTAGATGGAAGGTTGAATTCACAAACCTTTGCGTGGAAGTCAAGATTTATGCATAACGGGCGGTGGAAAAACTGTGTTTAGAAAACAGAGGTTTCATGGAAATTGGTTTACTGACAAAAAAGAGGAAGCAACTCAAAATGAAGAACATAAGCTCTCAGCTTCAGCATCGAAACTTGGGACAGGAGAATCGTACAGGTGTGTGAATGATTTTGATATGGACTCCTCTGGATCAGATTCATTGATTTAGAGCTTCTTTGTCAGGATATAAGGTTTCCATGTTCGTGTGTTAGGTGTAAAAACACAGATGATAGTTGTTGAAGAAAGAAGGGTAGGAATAGCTTGTTATTTTTAATTAATTTGCAATTTATGTGGCTATGAATGTTCATTTTCTTACTCCAAAAAACATGACAATGGTACCTGTTGTTGTTGTTGTTGTTGTTGTTGTTGTTGTCTTCAGTCCTGAGACTGGTTTGATGCAGCTCTGCATGCTACTCTATCCTGTGCAAGCTGCTTCATCTCCCAGTACCTACCACAACCTACATCCTTCTGAATCTGCTTAGTGTACTCATCTCTCGGTCTCCCTCTATGATTTTTACCCTCCACGCTGCCCTCCAACACTAAATTTGTGATCCCTTGATGCCTCAAAACATGTCCTACCAACCAATCCCTTCTCGTAGTCAAGTTGTGCCACAAACTTCTCTTCTCCCCAATCCTATTCAATACCTCCTCATTAGTTACATGATCTATCCACCTTATCTTCAGTATTCTTCTGTAGCACCACATTTCGAAAGCTTCTATTCTCTTTTTGTCCAAACTAGTTATCGTCCATATTTCACTTCCATACATGGCTACACTCCAAACAAATACTTTCAGAAATAAATAGAAATAAATCTATATTCAATGTTAACAAATGTCTCTTCTTCAGAAACGCTTTCCTTCCCATTGCCAGTCTACATTTTATATCCTCTCTACTTCGACCATCATCAGTTATTTTACTTCCTAAATAGCAAAACTCCTTTACAACTTGAAGTGTCTCATTTCCTAATCTAATTCCCTCAGCATCACCCGATTTAATTTGACTACATTCCATTATCCTCGTTTTGCTTTTGTTGATGTTCATCTTATATCCTCCTTTCAAGACACTGTCCATTCCGTTCAACTGCTCTTCCAAGTCCTTTGCCGTCTCTGACAGAATTACAATGTCATCGGCGAACCTCAAAGTTTTTACTTCGTCTCCATGAATTTTAATACCTACTCCAAATTTTTCTTTTGTTTCCTTTACTGCTTGCTCAATATACAGATTGAATAACATCGGGGAGAGGCTACAACCCTGTCTCACTCCTTTCCCAACCACTGCTTCCCTTTCATGCCCCTCGACTCTTATGACTGCCATCTGGTTTCTGTACAAATTGTAAATAGCCTTTCGCTCCCTGTATTTTACCCCTGCCACCTTTAGAATTTGAAAAAGAGTATTCCAGTCAACGTTGTCAAAAGCTTTCTCTAAGTCTACAAATGCTAGAAACGTAGGTTTGCCTTTTCTTAATCTTTCTTCTAAGATAAGTCGTAAGGTCAGTATTGCCTCACGTGTTCCAACATTTCGACGGAATCCAAACTGATCCTCCCCGAGGTCCGCATCTACCAGTTTTTCCATTCGTCTGTAAAGAATTCACATTAGTATTTTGCAGCTGTGACTTATTAAACTGATAGTTCGGTAATTTTCACATCTGTCAGCACCTGCCTTCTTTGGGATTGGAATTATTATATTCTTCTTGAAGTCTGATGGTATTTCGCCTGTCTCATACATCTTGCTCACCAGCTGGTAGAGTTTTGCCATGACTGGCTCTCCCAAGGCCGTCAGTAGTTCTAATCGAATGTTGTCTACTCCGGGGGCCTTGTTTCGACTCAGGTCTTTCAGTGCTCTGTCAAACTCTTCACGCAGTATCGTATCTCCCATTTCGTCTTCATCTACATCCTCTTCCATTTCCATAATATTGTCCTCAAGTACATCGCCCTTGTATAAACCTTCTATATACTCCTTTCACCTTTCTGCCTTCCCTTCTTTGCTTAGAACTGGGTTGCCATCTGAGCTCTTGATATTCATACACGTGGTTCTCTTCTCTCCAAAGGTCTCTTTAATTTTCCTGTAGGCAGTATCTATCTTACCCCTAGTGAGATAAGCTTCTACATCCTTACATTTGTCCTCTAGCCATCCCTGTTTAGCCATTTTGCACTTCCTGTCGATCTCATTTTTGAGACGTTTGTATTCCTTTTTGCCTGCTTCATTTACTGCATTTTTATATTTTCTCCTTTCATCAATTAAATTCAATATTTCATCTGTTACCCAAGGATTTCTAGCAGCCCTCGTCTTTTTACCTACTTTATCCTCTGCTGCCTTCACTACTACATCCCTCAGAGCTTCCCATTCTTCTTCTACTGTTTTTCTTTCCTCCATTCCTGTCAATTGTTCCCTTATGCTCTCCCTGAAACTCTCTACAACCTCTGGTTCTTTCAGTTTATCCAGGTCCCATCTCCTTAATTTCCCACATTTTTGCAGTTTCTTCAGTTTTAATCTACAGTTCATAACCAATAGATTGTGGTCCGAGTCCACATCTGCCCCTGGAAATGTCTTACAACTTAAAACCTGGTTCCTAAATCTCTGTCTTACTATTATATAATCTATTTGATACCTTTTAGTATCTCCAGGGTTCTTCCACGTATACAACCTTCTTTCATGATTCTTAAACCTATGAAAGCAATTTTAGGTTATCATATGCTCCGAAATGTCTTGGACAGGGCAGGGAATGAGGTAATTTATTTGGTGGTTTTCTGAACATGCCTCCACCTTGCGCAAGGCTTGAAAATTTTTTAGTGGAAATCTATGTTTGCGGCAAGTTTAATTGCCAAGTTATTTTAAAAGATATCAGAATAATTCAAAAACCAGGGTGCTCAGCATGAAATGAACTTCAGGGATAATTTTTTAAAATTTTTCTACCATGCAAGAGAGTCACTCAAACTCTTTCTGTAAAGATTCTGAAAAAAAATAATCAATCTTCACTTTTTAAGGCCTTTAATTTTCATAAAGGAAGAGGGACTCACTAATAATATGTGTTGTGTACTTACATAACTAAGTGCAGTAAAAGTTGCAGTCCTGAGAATGCACTCCTTTTTTTTCTAGAGCTTTTCAAAAATGGCCAAATCCCTTCTAACGTCAATTTTTACAGTTCAATATCTAAAAAGGGACTGAATGAAAACAAGTGACAATTTTACAGAATGTTCTTTATTCTCATGGGAATATCTCACAAAAAAAATATGACAGACTCAACTACATTGAGAGTAATAGAGCAGCAAATCTCAGTAAAAACGCTACCCCTGTACATGCTCATGCAGTGCCAAGTTAGCAAACAAGGGCTTGAAATTATTACAGTTGACATTGGTCAAATGATGTTTCAATCATTACATACAATAAATGATCAAATATTTCTACTTTTAAATAACAATGGGCAGAGATAACAATTGGTAAGAGTTCTAATTCTTAAAATTAAAGGTACATTTGTTGTACTACACTTGCGTACAGTATATACATAATAATGTTTCTCCATGTATACAGATTTACAACATATGTTGTAACTACTTGCCAGCTGCAATTTTCATTAGGGAGTTAAACAAAGACGATTACTATTGTCGGCAACTTGGCACCGGTGCAGAGGGGCGAGGGAGGGGAAGACGGTAGTGGGGTGGAAGAAGAGGAGGCCACACGTGAGCGAGTAACAGTTCGCTTGAGTGGTCATTTGATGAATGACATTCCGATAATCAGTGCTCTACTGTACCTTTGTTTCTCAGAAGGGGGCGTGTTGTACGTGTACCTGATGTGATCGTCACTTTTTATTTGTGCGTATAATTAATCAATGGATGGTACAAAATGATACAAGAAGCAATCAAATGAATCGTATCACCAGATAGCTTATTTAAGTAATGCTTGAACATACCGTACTTGCATTTAAAGTTAGGTTTTTGTTGTGTAATTCAGATAACTGTTACTAAAACTGATGTTCATTTGGATGCTATTCAAATGTTTAGTATTATTGTTTTCAAGTATACTCTCAATTTACATAGCGTTTCAATATGTATAAATTGATAATACTGACTGGCCAAAAACCACAACAGTTCGGTTTTTTTTTTTTTTATTTTTATTTTAAGTTCCAGTCACGTTTAGAGACTAAGTTTATGACACAATATTGTGGTACTGTCCGACATACCGTATTTACTCGAACCTAAGCCGCACTTTTTTTCCAGTTTTTGTTTAAAAAAACCTGCGGCTCAGAATCGAGTGCAAAGCAAGCGGAAGTTCTGAAAAATGTTGATAGGTGCTGCCACAGCTAACTTCTTCCGTCAAATATATTTAGCGCTACACAGGCATGCTTTGCAGGCACAAAGATAAATACTGGCACCAAAACCTCTGCGCCAGCAAATAAAAGAAAAGGCACAAGGATAGAAACATTTTGCCGTGTATCCTTTCGTGTTTGCTACTATCTCATTTAAATCCTGTCTGCATAATATACTACGAAACTAGAGTGAGACAACAGCAAACACTGAAGAATATACATATCATGTCATGTTTATATTCATTTTATTCTTATGCTGAATAGTGATACAGTTAGAAATGAAGCACGGTGACTGACAAGATTTTTAAATCTAAGATGACTAATTTCTGTGCAGAATGTAATGTACCAAAGAGGCGTCTGCAAAGATTTTCAAACGGAGAAAAATTTTCGCTAACCTCTCGTTCAGTACATCTTCTATATTACGCGGTATATTAAATGGTTCTTGTTGAACATTATCAAAGTAAGCAGCAGTGTAAGTAACAACAAATAGCAGTCTCTTGCCTTTGTTTTGCTTATGAGACAATTCCTCTCTTTTTCTTTATTGTAAGCGGTGGTAGCGTGCACAAAAGCGAGCTATGCCGCGAGCGGCTACAGGTCGTAAGCACTCATTATCAGAATGTGACACTCAATGCATGACACAGTACAGTAATGCATTTTCAGCTTCGAGTATCGTAAACACCTATAACAAAGAGAACGGCGCTTATCAGATCAAAGGACAATAAGCAATCGATGCAAACCAGACGAAGCATGTGAAAAAGAAAGGGTACCCGTATAAATACGGACTGAGTGCCTGGCACATAGCAATGGCTACTTGGTAAATCTAAACTGTTAAGCTTACAACTCAAACCAAACTACTGTAGCTGTATCTTTATCCATTCGACCTAAATTGTATCTCATGTCACAATGGACCAACTTTGTTTTGATTTGGAGGTGCAGTCTCAAACTTTTCTCTCCTCTTGTATTTCGAGTCTCAAATTCAAGGTGCGTCTTAGAATCGGGAATTTTTTTTTCCCCCTTCATTTCGAGTCACATTTTTCAGGTGCGGCTTAGATTCGAGTAAATATGGTAAGTGTGTAAGAACGAAAAAACAAGACAGTTATAAACAGATTAAGCCACTGACGTAGAAGTAACGCGAACTAATTCACTCTTCAAATACTGAAGAAGTTCATGGAAGTAATGCACTTCTGTTTTGGTTCTATATACTTCACTTCAAAGACCTGTCTCACCATCTTCAAAAGGGTACACTATCTTCTCACGAACCAATCACGGCATGCAGCCATTCAGGCATGCTCCTGACTAATACTGTACTGTCATCTCGAGGAATCGTCTCCGATTCTTTCGGGAGGCACTCCTGTAGGTCCTGCACACTCTCTGAATAGTCCTACTGAGGACCTCTCACCAGCTGGTTCCACGAATTCTCACTAGGATTCAAATCGGGGCTCCGAGCCACGACAAAAATGTCCACTTCATTTCTGACCCTGCTCGCACTATTCCCGCAACACGTGGGTGTGCACTGTCACCCGTTACTGTGAAACCGTCACCGATAAGAGCAGTGAAAGACACAACGTGCTCAGGTAGAATCTCTTCCACATAACGATGTGCTTTAAGACCCACACGCTCCGCAAAGAACAGATCTGTCCTTGGCAGTCTTACTGCTTCCCGCCCACACCGTAAGAGATCCACTCTAAAAAGGTGTCCTGCACAAGAATGTGCAATTGGAATACCTTTGCCATTGCACACAATAATATCAGATATATGGGAAACCGAAAATATGCCAGATAATTGGAAAACTAAATAATAATCTCCATTTATATGAAAGAAGATAGAGCAGCACGTGAAAACTATGGAGGTATAACACTCCTAAGCACAGCTTATAAGATCTTCACAAGTATATTAAATGAAAGGATACAGAAGAGCTCAGAAGACATACCGGGGGAATATCAGCTGACTTTCGACCAGACAAAGGAACGACTGATCTAATATTTGTGATAAGACAAATGATGGAAAAATTATATAAATGTGATATACATCTGCATTTGCTATTCGCCGACTTCGGACAAGCCTTTCACAGCACAAACTGGCAAGAACTATACAGAGTACTGAAATAAGTTGGCATGTATGCTAAACTAACAAGACTAATCAGAATGACAATGACCAAGAGCAGAAGCAAAAGCAAAAATCTTTAACTAGTGAAAGGTTTGACTTAAATAAAGGCACAAAGCAAGGCGATAGCCTCTCCACTGTCCTAATCAACACAGCCCTGCAGAGTGTAGTAAGTAAAATCAACAAATGTGACACTATATTTATTATAAACTAGTCAGGTATGTTCATACACTGATGATATTGCTATAGTAGGAAGAAATATCAGTACACATCACACTTCAAGAAACATACTGGGCAATGGAAACAGATGATTAAAAATTGGCCTCAAATAAATGAAAATAAAACAAAATACAGGGTGTTACAAAAAGGTACGGCCAAACTTTCAGGAAACATTCCTCACACACAAATAAAGAAAAGACATTATGTGGACATGTGTTCGGAAATGCTTACTTTCCATGTTAGAGCTCATTTTATTACTTCTCTTCAAATCGCATTACTCACGGAATGGAAACAGACAGCAACAGAACGTACCAGCGTGACTTCAAACACTTTGTTACAGGAAATGTTCAAAATGTCCTCTGTTAGCGAGGATACGTGCATCCACCCTCCGTCGCATGGGATCCCTGATGCAGCCCTGGAGAATAGTGTATTGTATCACAGCCGTCCACAATACGAGCACGAAGGATCTATATTTGGTACTGGGGTTGCGTAGACAAGAGCTGTCAAATGCCCCCATAAATGAAAGTCAAGAGGGTTGAGTTCAGGAGAGCGTGGAGGCCACGGAATTGGTCCGCCTCTACCAACCCGTCAGTCACCGAATCTGTTGTTGAGAAGCGTACGAACACTTCGACTGAAACGTGCAGGAGCTCCATCGAGCATGAACCACATGTTGCGTCGTACTTGTAAAGGCACATGTTCTAGCAGCACAGGTAGAGTATCCCGTATGAAATCATGATAACGTGTTCCATTGAGCGTACATACTGACGAAACTAAAATGAGCTCTAACATGGAAATTAAGCGTTCTGGACACATGTCCACATAACATCTTTTCTTTATTTGTGTGTGAGGAATGTTTCCTGAAAGTTTGGCAGTGCCTTTTTGTAACACCCTGTATATGAATATATGGTAATGCCACAACCTAAGGCCAAAAGAAACCCTAAAGACCTAAACATCAATGGGAATTGCTTCAAAGAAGTCTACTCTCTTAAACTACTTGGGAGCCCTAATAACAAATAGTAACAGTATTGGAAAGGCTATAAGGAAAAGAATACAAGTGGCTGTGGCAGCAGTGGTGGTGGTGGTGGTGGTGGTGGTGGTGGTAGTAAGTTCCTATGGGACCAAACTGCAGAGATCATCAGTCCCTAGGCTTACACACTTTTTAGTCTAATTTAAAATACCTTACACCCATGCCCGAGGGAGGATTCGAACCTGTGACAGGCGTAGACGCGTGAACTGTGGCAAGACACCTCAGACAGCGCAGCAAGAATACAAGCAGGAAACAGATCCTACACTGCAGCTGAGGTTGTCAGTTAGTCGTCATTTCTTTCTTACAGTGTTACAGAAAAGAACTGTGACATAAATTATTGCTCAAAACAGATAGGCGGGAGAAGAAAGTGCGTTATTAAGTCATAAAAATATTTATTTGAAAGATATGTCTTACATGATGGGAGCAGCATGGGATAATGTAAAGGAACAAAATGTGATAAAGCCTGGAATAAAATTTTGGGTATTGCAGAAAGTTCTCAAGTCTGATTAAAAATGACGAGTGGTACAATATGTACGAAGTGCACGGTATGCTGAAAGAACTCGATTGCCACGAATGTGATGAAGAAGCATTCAAGAATGGATGAATGTCAACAGTGCAGATCCAGGGCACCAAATCGTATAGGATAACAAAATTGTAAACCTCTTCATTGATAAAGCTGATGCCACCAGCACCTCAACTAGTGGCCCAGAAAATGGGAATGAAAACATACCAGCTGTTTCTGAAGCATTTGCGTATTTAGATACTGTCTTGTGGTTTGAAGCGGAAAGTGAAAGTGACCAGTATCAGATGTCTGTCCTGAAAAACGTGCATAACATAGCTGCTCATAAGTGGGTATCTTGTTAGGCTTGTTTGTACAGACCAAAATCAAGGGTGGTGTTTTTTTAAAGTGTTAATACTGTACATGCAGAATGCATATGTATTGCATATTTTTTGCTTACTATGTTGTACTACAGACATTAATAGTGTACCTGCCTTTGTAATAATAAAAGGGATTCAGGGAGTTATGAATATATGTAATTTTTGTTGGTAAATAAAAGTATTAATTTTGATAACACAAAATAAAATTTAAAAAAATGTTTCTGAACTGCTGTATCCCCAGTTAGATCCGATAATCGGTGCTCTACTGTATGATAGTTGAGGTGGAATATGTTTACTAATTACTTTTGTCTCCTCACAGTACACAGCTTACTAACAGCTTTGTTCTGGTCTTTTCCTCAAATTATAGCAAGAAGACATCATCCATTCAGGAGAATGACAACCGACCTCCTCTCAGCTCATCTGGACACAGCCATCACGTCGGTATCCCGCTGGCAAATGGTCAGAGGAAGCTGGAACATCAAAATTTGTCTCCATCTGTAGTAGACATTAAGACTGATTTTGGGGACAAGTTGGATTGCAATCCAGAAGTATTTCTCAGAGATGCGCCGCCTCTCAAGCCACTCATTGCGAGGGCCATCGCGCAGTCTCTGTACAGGTGGGTCTCGTTCCTGTTTGTTTAGTTTCAGTAGTGGAAGATTCTCACCCTAATGTACAGTGTGTTCCGTAAGTTGCTGTGCACTGGACTACAGACTACACATGTAGATTATGTTGGAATTTTGTAACAGAGATGTCCGAACACATGTTGGGACAACTGTATTTTCTTTTTTTCCCATAGATACACTATTGTTTTTTAATTTGTATTTGTTCTACTGTTGCGTGATATTTAACTGTTGAATGCAACATGTAGTGATTAGATGTGAAATGTGTTTTTAACATATTGTGCTTTCAACTGAGGAATGTATTTTTTATTGTTGCATGCATGTTTCAGTATTAGGTGCCAGACAAACTGGCAGGTCACCTAAAGTAAACAAACAGAAGTTGTTGCATACTTCCGGCTCTATGCAGCAGAGTCCAGCAAAATTGTTGTGCGGTTTGTCACAAGAGAAAGATATTAGGCTTGCAATTGTGCATAAACTGGTTAGGCAAACATTGAAACTTTCCAAATATAAAGTGACAGCAGTGCAAGTGTTGAAAGATGTGGATCATGAAAAGTGAATTCATTACAGCGAATGGTTATATCATTTATGAAGAGGAATACCGTTGATATTCTTGATGACACGTCCTATAAAGGTGAGGCCCGGTTACACATGTTCGGTCATGTTAACACACAAAGCACACGATTATGTTCAAGGGAGAACTCTCGTGCTGTGCTTCAAATGCCATTGCGTGATTGGAAAATTGAAGTATGGGTAATAATATTCAGATAGTGCATTATTGAACCTTTACTTTTTGAAAAACTGTGAATAGGGAATATTAGTGTTTGACGATTCACAATTTCATCAGTCAGCTAAAGACAAACAAAATCAACCACTCATGGTTTTAACAAAATGGTGCAACTATGCTCACAGCTAAGAACACTGTGTGTCTTCTGGAAGAATTTCTGGGGAAATTTATCCTCTCAAAACAACTATGGTTCACTCACATGCCAGCCATAACTCCACCAGACATTTTTCTTTTGGGAGCAGCAAAATCTGTAGGGTATTGTAATCACCTGCACATGTGGTGCGACGCGTCGTGACCGCCCGAATGATGGTGGTGTGGTGCGGCGCGTCGTAATCCCCCGCACGTGCTTTGTGACACAAAAACTGAATGAAATTAACTTGGTTTTTGTGTCACAAAGCACGAGCGGGGGATTACGACGCGCCGCACCACACCACCATCATTCGGGATCCGACCTGTCCAGACATCTGTGGACTTCATTTCCAACATGTGTCCCAACAGAAAACAACTTTCCCAACACCTTGTATAATAAAGTTAAAGGGGTGGGATTACTTTAACTTTATAGATCCTGCCATCACTGGAGAGTAGGTTGCAAAGTGGGATTCAGTTTCTCTAGGAAATCATAATTTAGCTCTGTGACTGGCAAGGCCAAAATTTGTCTTGCCTGTTTCATTCGTGAGGTTTATTTTTGTACTGTTCTGGGACCATGTAGGAACTTCAGTTCCTTTGTTTTGTATTTTTTTGTCCAGTACTTCATCTTCTCCCCAAGTTGCTCTCTCTTTCTTATGTCCATTTTTTGTCCCTCTCCTCTTCAGTATCCTCCTGAATCGAGGAAAGCTGTTCGTTCGAAATTTGTGGGTACCTGTTGTATACAATTGTTGTTTCCAGTTCTTTTCTTGTTTGAGATTCAAGCTCGTGACTTTTTTTATTCAGGCATTTTTTAATATATATTTTCATCTGCAAGCATTGAATGGAGACCCACTTGCTAGAGCAGTTGTCATTTTTGGGCCGAGTGTAATTTGTGCTGTTTGGCTACTTTTGATCTTTTAGGGGAGTAGAGGAAATGGGATAGGAAGGGGAGGGCGTACTTTCTTTCTCACCCAGTTAGGTATCTGATTCAAGTCATTCTACTGTGGAGGTGGGGGATTGAAATTCCAATGTTATCCTTACTTCCGAGGGTAAAGGGATCCCTAGGTTCATAGCATGTGTATATTTGGATTATGATTCCCATTATTTTTATATTCTGAACTCTCTCTTCTCGATTTAACATACAGGATAACTATGTTATGTTTTCAAACAGTGGAAACTCCATGTTTCAATAGCAACAATATTAGGAAAAGGATAGTTTGCTACTCACTGTAAAGATGATCTGTTGAGTAGATAGGCACAATTACGCATTATTGCTTGCATATGTGTGTGTGTGTGTGTGTGTGTGTGTGTGTGTGTGTGTGTGTGTGTGTGTGTGCACGCGCGCTCGCAGAACATCTTTGAAGTGAGTAGCAATTTAGCCTTTTCCTCATGTTGTTTGTTATATGCCCCTTCTGGACCCCTTCTCCCCTGCAACTTCTCCTGTGCTGGAAGCTGTAAAATTTTCTTAAACCCCGACTCTTATCTCCATGATGTCACTCTCATTGTCACAGTACTGTTCTGTGGCACATGTCGCATCTTCAAGTCAGGACACTGCAGCACAAAATAACCCATAAAACCAATATGTACTGCAGCCCACAGTAAAGCTGCAACTGTCATTGTGCTTTGCAGATGTGCTGTATCAACCGAAACCATGCACATGCACACATAAGAACAAACTTTGAAACAGCAGTCATTTCTAAGCTAAACTCTTGACTACTAAAAATACTCTCACATCATACAAACATCATTTGTCGGTTAGGTAGATGTTGGGTGACATTTTCTCTCAAAGAGGCATGTTATTCCAAAAATGAAACCTCGTACAGTATTACAAAATATTTATCATGGTAGTCTACAGTTAGGGAAAAATAGTCATAAAATAGGTACACTATGTGATCAAAAGTATCTGGACAAAAGGCTGAAAAATGGCTTAAAAGTTCATAGTGCCCTCAGTCGGTAACGCTGGAATTCAGTATGGGGTTGGCACACCCGTAGCCTTGATGACAGCTTCTACTCTCCAGGTGCTGGAAGGTTTATTGGGGAATGGCAGCCCATCCTTCACGAGTGCTGCACTGAGGAGAGGTATTGCTGTCGGTCGGTGAGGCCTGGCACGAAGTTGGCGTTCCAAAATATCCCAAAGGTGTTCTATAGGATTCAGGTCAGGACTCTGTGCAGGGATGTTATTGTCGTGTAACCACTTCGCCACAGGCTGTGCATTACGAACAGGTGCTCAATCGTGTTGAAAGATGCAGTCGCCATTCCCGAATTGCTCTTCAACAGTGGGAAGCAAGAAGATGCAAGCCCCCTCCATAAAAACACTACCACACCATGACACCATCGTCTCGTAGTCTTACTGTTGGCACTACACATGCTGGCAGATAACACTCACTGAGCATTCACCATACCCACACACTGCCGTCGAATGGCCACATGTGTACCATGATTTGTCACTCCACACAACACTTTTCCACTGTTCAGTCATCCAATGTTTACACTTCTTACACCAAACGAGGTGTCGTTTGGCATTTACCAGTGTGATGTGTGGCTTATGAGCAGCTGCTAGACCATGAAATCAAAGTGTTCCCATCTCCTGCCTAAATGTCATAGTACTTGCAGTGGATCCTGATCCATTTGGAATTCCTGTGTGATGGTCTGGATAGATGTCTGCCTATTACACGTTACGACCCTCTTCAACTCTTGGCGGTCTCTTGTTAGTCAACAGGCGAGGTCGACCTGTACACTTTCGTGATGTACGTGTCCCTTCATATTTCCACTTCACTATCACATTGGAAACAGTGGACCTAGGGATGTTTAGGAGTGTGGAAATCTCAAGCACATATGTATGACACAAGTGAAACCCAATCAGCTGACCACGTCCGAAGTCCGTGAGTTCCGCGGAGTGCTCCATTCTGCTCTCTGATGATGTCTAATGACTACTGAGTTCGCTGCAATTCTGGCAGAAGCAATGTGTACAGCACCTCCACATAACATTTGGAGTTCACTGACACTATTATGCCATTGTCCTCAAAAATCTTGGTCCGATTCCACCAGGAGTAAGGCACACTTCAGTCGCATGTGGACAGTGAAGAGTTTTGTGTATTAACTGATTTATTTAAGTGATACTGTCCCTCTTCGCTCAAAACCGCTATTGTATTTGAGTCTTCTTCATAGATCGCTTTGCAAAGTCTCCTTACTTTTTTAAGCCCCTGCTAGTAGGTGGCAGCACAGCACCTAATATGAAAAATGTATGTTTTTGGAGGTGTCCAGATACTTTTTATCACAGTGCCTGTACAGGTTGAACTACAGCAAACATGTGGTTTTCAATTGAACTGTAGTATGTTGATTGTTAAGAAAATGAATCCATTTGTACAATAGCAAGGGCTCACAGCTTTGTTTTGACTGACATGGTAACTTACAAAATATTATGTCATCTAAGTGACATACATTCTCTCCAATAGAATTTTCAGCAAGAAGTTACTCATAACTGAGGTGGATACATATTGGTCAATCAGGTCAAAAACACATCTTCTTTAATAGCAGCTTTCAACTCCATGAAACTTTACAGTTTGTTGACACAGACATGCTCTTTAAAATACCCCCTCAAGGAAGTCACAAGTGGGCAACTCTGGTGATCTCGGACATCACTGAAACGTGAAATGAGGTGTCCACAGAAAATATTGTGTACAACTACCACGGAATCACTTACAGTATGCGATGTGGCACTGTGCTGTTCAAAACAAATACTTCTCATGTTTATCTGTAGTCTCTGCAATTCTGGCAGAAGCAATGTGTACAGCACCTCCACATAACATTTGGAGTTCACTGACACTATTATGCCATTGTCCTCAAAAATCTTGGTCCGATTCCACCAGGAGTAAGGCACACTTCAGTCGCATGTGGGCAGTGAAGAGTTTTGTGTATTAACTGATTTATTTAAGTGATACTGTCCCTCTTCACTCAAAACTGCTATTGTATTTGAGTCTTCTTCATAGATCGCTTTGCAAAGTCTCCTTATTTTTGTAAGCCCCTGTTTTTCATCTGCAGAACCAATAGCTTTTTATGTGGTGCAATTTTAAATCCAAATCAACTTGGCTGTATGTCGTGCTTAGCTGGAGTCGGAGACAGTGTCTGTACGTGGCCAAATGTTCTGGCTGCATCCTACGACGTACACACAACTCCTCTCCCACACTACTTGTCGGTCATTCAATCGTGCCATGTTGTAACTTTCTGGTCAGCATTTTCACGAGAACAATGTCTGCTGAGGTGATGATTCTACTTCGCATGTAGGCACAACATTTGGTACTTCAGTATTGATGAAACACAGACTTTACCATCGGGTGAGTGGCTTACGTGCCTCAGCAATGGGGGGGGGGGGGGGGGGGGGGGGCCGGGGCCGGGGCTATCTATTGTGAGGCCAGACAAACATGTCGTTCCTGAAGAGAGGCAACAGCCTTTTCAGTTGTTGCCGATGCAAAAGTCTGGATGATTGACTGATCTGGTCGTGTAACATCAGCCAAAACGGCCTTTCTGTGCTGGTGCTGCAAATGGCTGAAAGCGAGGGAAACTGCAACTGTAATTTTTCCAGAGGCCGCGTAACTCTGAGTAGCATCCCCTCGAGAAAATATAGTATAGTTGTATAGTGTGGCATTTTATAGACATTTTATTTGTTGTAGTACATTTTGGCACTTCAAAAATAGTTTATACGTTACATAGTATGGACGACAAGAAGAAAAAAAATTGTCAGTCGCTGGTAGTCTGTATGCTATGTACTCCTATATTTCATGAAAGAAATATTACAAAATACCTGTAAAATAATAGGTGTACCGCAGTGGGTAATAACAGACTGTAATGAAAATAGAACCAGCATTTTAATGGCAGTCACCTACAGCATCTTTAGAACAGGAATGCACAAGAATAATTTATAATGTCATTCCAAGACACCAAAATATTGCATATTCGACAGTCGGTTTTGGGAGCCGCCCCTCCGGTACACTAACAGCAGGTATTGTTATTTATTTATTTATTTATTTGCATGTCAAATTCCGTATGACCAAACTGAGGAGCAAATCTCCAAGTTCATGGAACATGTCAGTACATGAACTTACGGCATAAAAGTAATAACAGATAAAAATAAATGTTCATGA
The DNA here is from genome assembly GCF_023897955.1 of Schistocerca gregaria. NCBI lineage: Eukaryota > Metazoa > Arthropoda > Insecta > Orthoptera > Acrididae > Schistocerca > Schistocerca gregaria. Next base: position 57,811,611 of record NC_064930.1, on the reverse strand, counting down.
ACCTGCAAGAAAATCAGTCCATAAGTTTGAGCAAACGCTATCAGCTATCCAATGAGAATCAGCTTAATTTTTCAAGGAACTCCTCGACAGAATAGAATGAGTGACCCATGTTGAAACTCTTCAGTTTCAATTTGAAAGCGCGTGGATTACTGCCAAGATTTTTAAATTCGAGTGGCAGCTTATTGAAAATGGATGCAGCAGTATACTGCACACCTTTTTCCACAAGAGTTAAGGAAGTCCGATCCAAATGGAGGTTTGATTTCTGCTGAGTATTAACCGAGTGAAAGCTGCTTATTGTTGGAAATAAACTAATATTGGTAAGAAGAAACGACATAAGGAATATACATATTGAGAGGCCAATGTCAAAATACCCAGACTCGTGAACAGAGGTCGACAAGAGGTTCGTGAACTCACACCACTTATTGCCCAAACCGCCCAATTCTGAGCCAAAAATATCCTCCTAGAATGGGAGGAGTTACCCCAAAACGTAACACCATACGACATAAGTGAATGAAAATAAGCAAAGTAGACTAATTTACGTATTGAAATATCACTCACTTTCGATACCGTTCGAATAGTAAAAATGGCATTATTAAGTCTTTGAACAAGATCCTGAATGTGGGCTTTCCACGAAAGCTTACTATCTATCTGAACACCTAGGAATTTGAACTGTTCACTTTCGCTAATCATATGCTCGATCTGTGAGATTAAAACATCAGGTTTTGTTGAATTGTGTGTTAGAAACTGTAAAAACTGAGTCTTACTGTGACTTAATGTTAGTTTATTTTCCACAAGCCATGAACTAAGGTCATGTACTGCACTACTTGAAACCGAGTCAATGTTGCACAAAACATCCTTTACTATCAAGCTAGTGTCATCAGCAAACAGAAATATTTTAGAGTTACCCATAATACTAAAGGCCATATCATTAATATAAATAAGGAACAGGAGTGGCCCCAACACTGATCCCTGGGGCACCCCCCACTTGACAGTACCCCACTCACATCCCACATCGCAGCCATTCTCAACATTGTGAATAATGACATTTTGCTGTCTGTTGCTAAAGTAAGAGGTGAACCAATTGTGAGCTACTCCCCTTATTTCGTAATGGTCCAACTTCTTGAGCAATATTGTGAGATCAACACAGTCAAATGCCTTTGTTAAATCAAAAAATACGCCAAGCATTCGAAACTTTTTGTTTAGCCCATCCATTACCTCACAGAGAAAAGAGAATATAGCATTTTCAGTTGTCAAATGACTTCTAAAGCTGAACTGTACATCATATTTTCAGGGTGGCCACAGGTTCTGTAAATCAGGGAATTTCAAACACAAACAGGAAATTTTGAAAGGGGGGCAGGGAATGGTTTGTTTACTGAGGTATCATGCATCGTCACTGGCTGGATGCAGCTGAGTGCACACGCTGCTTCCCAACTCCCCCATTACTGCTGCTTCTCTCCTTCCTACCACTCCCCTCAGCTTGCAGTCAGGGCTGCCACCACTCCTCGACACTAGCCTAGTAGCTGCCGACGAGAGGCGGGGAAGCGTGAGGAGTGGTTTGTTCGGGTCCGATTATCAGAGACTGTGGATGCAGTGGTCGGAGACAGCGGTCGTGTGAGCACGAGTTGTGGCTGTGTGAATGTGTGTGCACTCTCGTTTTCTGACAAAATCTGTGGCTGAAAATTTAGTTGTGAGAGTGTGATTGTCTTTTCTACATGTCCGAGTCCCCAGAAATTGCCCTTACAATAAGTTTATTATTGATCCTCAGAGTAGTTGAACAAGTTACCTGTTTCCTCGACCGATCACTGGGGCGTCATTTGATCATGACGATATCTGTGCCTCTCGAATGGGAGGCCACACACGTGGATTTCTGTGACGGGGCAAAACTGCAGGCCGTTTCTGCGGGTATCTGTAACGGATCGGACCAGCCGATCTGAAGCCGTTCGGTTTCCACTGATCTGCAGGCTCTGCCTGTCAGATCTAGTCTCGCCGACCTGCCCGCAGGCTGGGTCTCTCTGTGTGTGGCGTAATGCAGCGGATTTTCACGGTTTATCCTCGGACTCAGGACTGCAGTGCTTCTCAGCAGGCCAGAGGACACAAGCAATGGATTTCCAGAACTGCAACTGTTTCACCGCAAGTTTGTTGTATAGTATGGCGTTTTATAGACATTTTATTTGTTCTAGTACATTTTGGCACTCCAAAAGTACACTACTGGCAATTAAAATTGCTACACCAAGAAGAAATGCAGATGATAAACAGGTATTCATTGGACAAATATATTATACTAGAATTGACATGTTATTACATTTTCATGCAGTTTGGGTGCATAGATCCTGTGAAATCAGTACCCAGAACAACCAACTCAGGCCGTAATAGCGGCCTTGATACGCCTGGGCATTGAGTCAAACAGAGCTCGGATGGCGTGTACAGGTACAGCTGCCCATGCAGCTTCAACACGATACCACAGTTCATCGAGAGTACTGACTGGCGCATTGTGACGAGCCAATTGCTCGGCCACTCTTGACGAGACGTTTTCAGTTGGTGAGACGTCTGGAGTATGTGCTGGCCAGGGCAGCAGTCGAACATTTTCTGTATCCAGAAAGGCCCGTACAGGACCTGCAACATGTGGTCGTGCATTATCCTGCTGAAATGTAGGGTTTCGCAAAGATCAAATGAAGGGTAGAGCCACGGGTCATAACACTTCTGAAATGTAACGTCCACTGTTCAAACTGCCGTCTGTGCAAAAAAGTAGTGACAGAGATGTGTAACTGATGGCATCCCATACCATCACACTGGGTAACATGCCAGTATGGCGATGACGAAGACACGCTTCCAATGTGGGCTCACTGCGATGTCACCAAATGCGGATGCGACCATCGTGATGCTGTAAACAGAACCTGCATTCATCCGAAAAAATGACGTTTTGCCATTTGTGCACCCAGGTTCGTCTTCGATTACACCATCACAGGTGCTCCTGTCTGTGATGCAGTGTCAATGGTAACAGCAGCCATGGTCTCAGAGCTGATGGTCCGTGATGCTGCAGACGTCGTCGAACTGTTCGTGCAGATGGTCTTGCAAACGTCCCCATCTGTTGACTTAGGGATCGAGATGTGGCTGCACAATCCGTGTGGATAAGATGCCCGTCATCTCGACTGCTAGTGATACGAGGCCGTTGGGATCCAGCACGGCGTTCCGTCTTACCCTCTTGAGCCCACAGATTCATATTCTGTTAACAGTCATTGGATCTCGACCAACTCGAGCAGCAATGTCGCGATATCATAAACCGCAACCGCGATAGGCTACAATTAGACCTTTATCAAAGTCAGAAATGTGATGGTACGCATTTGTCCTCCTTACACGAGGCATCACAACGATGTTTCACCAGGCTATGCCTGTCAACTGCTGTTTGTGTATGAGAAATCGGTTGGAAACTTTCCTCATGTCAGCACGCTGTAGGTGTCGCCACCAGTGCCAACCTTGTGTGAATGCTCTGAAAAGCTAATCATTTGCATATCACAGCATCTTCTTCTTGTCGGTTAAATTTTGCGTCTGTAGCACATCATCTTCGTAGTGTAGCAAATTTAATGGCCAGTAGTGTAGTTTATGTGTTACAAAGTATGGACGAAAAGAATAAAAAAATTGTCAGTCGCTGGTGGTTTGTATGCTATGTACTCCTATATTTCACGAAAGAAATATCACAGAATACCTGTAAAATAATAGGTGTACCGCAGTGCGTAATAATAGGCTGTAATGAAAATAGAACCAATATTTTAATGGCAGTCACCTGCAGCAATGGTTTACAGAATTCTTCTCCACCTTATACACTTTTTTCAAGAAGCCTACTTTTGAGATTATTTCTGAAATCAGTGAACTTGCAACTCCAAGGAAATGAGTATTTTTGTCACCAAATATGTTTAGTTTTATTGAAATCAAATAACATCAGAAGTCGTCATGAAACACATGTACCGTTTGGCTTGCTGTCTCCATCTAAAAACAGTTCATTACAAAATATGCAGATGTTAGTACTTAAGATTAGATTAGATTAATACTTGTTCCATAGATCATGAATACGACACTTCGTAATGATGTAGAACGTGTCCGGTTAAAGAAAGATGTCTGTACAAGATATTACATCACACAAAATATTACATTACACAAAATATTTCATGACACTAATGCTTAAGTTAGTTTTTTTTCCCCCTTCCTTAATTTATATCTAAAAATTCAGCCAATGAGTGGAAGGAGTTGTCATCTAGAAATTCTTTTAATTTATTTTTAAATGTTGGTTGACTATCTGTCAGGCTTTTGATGCTGTATGGTAGGTGACCTAAGACTTTTGTGGCAGCATAATTTACCCCTTTCTGTGCCAAAGTCAGATTTAACCCTGCATAGCGAAGATCATCCTTTCTCCTGGTGTTATAGCTATGCACTCTGCTACTACTTTTGGACTGGTTGGATTATTAACAACAAATTTCATAAGTGAATATATATACTGTGAGGATCCCTAGATCCTTAAATAGATGTCTGCAGGATGACCGTGGGTGGGCTCCAGCAATTATTCTGATTACACGTTTTTGAGCAATGAATACTTTTCTACTCAACAATGAATTACCCCAGAATATGATGCCATACGAAAGCAGTGAATGAAAGTAGGCATAGCAAGCTAATTTACTGAGATTCTTATCACAAAAATTCGCAATAACCCTAATAGCATACATAGCTGAACTAAGACGTTTCAACAAACCATCAATGTGTTGCTTCCAGTTTAACCTCTCATCAATGGACACACCTAAAAATTTTGAAAATTCTACCTTAGCTACAGACTTCTGTTCAAAGTCTATATTTATTACTGGAGTTGTGCCATTTACTGTACGGAACTGTATATACTGTGTTTTATCAAAATTTAAAGAGAGTCTGTTTGCTGAGAACCACTTAATAATTTTGTGAAAAACATCATTTACAATTACCTCACTTAGTTCTTGGTTTTTGGATGTTATTACTATACTTGTATCATTAGCAGAAAGAACTAACTTTGCATCTTCATCAATATGGAATGGTAAGTCATTAATGTATATCAAGAACAGTAAAGGACCTAAGACCGAACCCTGTGGGACTCCGTACTTGATAGCCCCCCAGTTTGAGGAATCAGCTGTTGTATTAACACTACATGAACCACTTATTTCAACTTTCTGCATTCTTCCAGTTAAGTATGAATTAAACCATTTGTGCACTGCCCCCCTCAAACCGTAATGATTTAGCTTATTTAAAAGAATTCCATGATTTACACAATCAAAGGCCTTTGAGAGATCACAAAAAATACCAATGAGTGTGTCCGGTTATTCAGAGCATTTAATATTTGATGAGTGAAAGTGAATATAGCATTTTCTGTTGAAAAGCCTTTCTGAAAACCAAACTGACATTTTGTTAGTACTTTATTTTTTCAAATATGGGAGGCTACTCTTGAATACATTACTTTCGCAAAAAGTTTTGATAGAGCTGTCAGAAGAGATATTGGGCGATAGTTGTTGACATCCGTTGTATCCCCCTTTTTATGCAATGGTTTTACAATGGCATATTTCAGTCTATAGGGGAAAACACCCTGCTCCAGAGAGCTATTACATACGTGGCTGAGAATCCTACCTATCTGTGGGGAACAAGCTTTAACTACCTTGCTGGAAATGCCATCAATTCCGTAAGAGCTTTTACTTTTCAGTGAGTTTATTATTTTACTGATTGGTGGAAATGCAGTTGTATCAAACTGCACAGATATGGCCTCTTCTATTAGTAGCCTTGCCTCTTCTAGTGAAGATCTAGATCCTATTTTCTCCACAACATTTAAAAAATGATTATTGAAAATATTTCCAATTTCTGATTGTTTGTTAGGACACTTGCCATTCAGTCTTATGGCACTAAAGTCTTCCTGTACTCTTGGTTGCCCTGTTTCCCTTTCAATAATATTCCAAATTGCTTTAATTTTATTATCAGAGTTACTGATCTCAGACATGATACACATGCTTCTGGACTTTTTAATAACTTTTCTTAGTACCGCACAATAGTTTTTATAATATTGAACAATTTCAGGGTCAGTACTCCCTCTTGCTGTTAGATACAGTTCTCTTTTACTGTAGCAAGATATTCGTATTCCTTTAGTTAGCCAAGGTTTTTTATATGTTTTCTTGGAATTTGTTTAACTATTTTCTTGGGAAAACAATTTTCAAATACCCTTAAAAATGTATCGTGAAATAAGTTATATTTCAAGTTTGCATCAGTTTCCTTATACACTTCATCCCAGTCTAGCTGGTGTAGGCTTTCTCTAAAGTTTGCAATATTTATATTGTTAATTGAATGCACTGCTTTGAAATTCTGATTTGATATACTGCATGGAGCAAGTCACATCAGGAAATGGCATCATGTTGCAAGTTTTTGTGGATATTTCCTCGTTTCCACTGTTGTTCATGTACTGTAGCTGCAAAGACAAATTGTCAACGTACGTCTTAACTTTCCCATGAGATACCAAAATTTGTCAAGTAAAAATGCTAAAACTTGTCTGGAAATCGGGGGAAATGTCAGGGAATTTGACTTGGGGAAGCTTGTGACAACCCTGATTTTGTGTAGCTTTGTATGTAAATATATAGATGTATGTATTTCTCCCCGATGTTATTCAATCTGTATATTGAGGAAGCAGTGAAGGAAACAAAAGAAAAATTCGGAGTAGTTATTAAAATCCATGGAGAAGAAATAAAAACTTTGAGGTTCGCCGATGACATCGTAATTCTGTCAGAGGCAGCAAAGGACTTGGAAGAGCAGTTGAACGGAATGGATAGTGTCTTGAAAGGAGGATATAAGATGAACATCAACAAAAGCAAAACGAGGATAATGGAATGTAGTCGAATTAAGTCGGGTGATGCTGAGAGAATTAGATTAGGAAATGAGATACTTAAAGTAGTAAAGGAGTTGTGCTATTTGGGGAGCAAAATATCTGATGATGGTCGAAGTAGAGAGGATATAAAATGTACACTGGCAATGGCAAGGAAAGCGTTTCTGAAGAAGAGAAATTTGTTAACATCGAATATAGATTTATGTATCAGGAAGTCGTTTCTGAAAGTATTTGTATGGAGTGTAGCCATGTATGGAAGTGAAACATGGACGATAAATAGTTTGGACAAGAAGAGAATAGAAGCTTTCAAAATGTGGTGCTATAGAAGAATGCGGAAGATTAGATGGGTAGATCACATAACTAATGAGGAGGTACTGAATAGAATTGGGGAGAACAGGAGTTTGTGGCACAACTTAACTAGAAGAAGGGACCGGTTCGTAGGACATGTTCTGAGGCATCAAGGGATCACCAATTTAGTTTTGGAGGGCAGCGTGGAGGGTAAAAATCGTAGAGGGAGACCAAGAGATGAATACACTAAGCAGATTCAGAAGGATGTAGGTTGCAGTAGGTACTGGGAGATGAAGAAGCTTGCACATGATAGAGTAGCATGGATAGCTGCATCAAACCAGTCTCAGGACTGAAGACCTCAACAACAACATTTATCTTTAGTGACGGTCCTTGCGTTTTGAATCTTGTTTTTTACAAGTTGTACAAAAGACATTTCTATTGTTTCTTTGTATATATGATTTTACAATTAAATAAAATCTTTGAGAATGAATATTTCACACTGCGATGGAGCAAGTGCCGATAAATATCTTCTGACAGATTAAAGGTGTGTGCCGACAAGGACTCGAACCCGTGACCTTTGCCTTTCGCGGCCAGGTGTTCTACTGACTGAGCTACACGAGCACAACTAACGACCCGTCCTCACAGCTTTGATTCCATCGGCACCTCATCTCCTCGGTAGAGCACTTGCCGGCAAAAGGCAGAGGCCCAGGGTTTGGGATCCAGTCTGGTACGTGGCTTTAATGTGCCTGGAAGTTTCAGACAAAAATTTTAATAAAATAACATTAGATTGCAAAATTAGTAGAAGAAATTGCCATAAGATTGATTGATTGGAAAGGAGAAAAAAAAGATAGTATAGAAATTGTAAGATCCTACCACAAGTGCCATTCCAAAATTCAAGGATCTAGGTATTACATGTCAAGTCACTGGCATACAGATTTCCTATTTCTTATTGACTGACTGTGGTCAAATATCTCTGAATGAACATGGAGTAACTGCCTTATGCCCATCTTCTATGCTGTTCTATTCTAATTTAATCAAAGTTTTTGTATCTGTGTGGGGTTAGTTATTTCATTTATATAGAATGCAGTTATCTGGTGGTAGCAATTAAAAGTTTAAGGTGCCTTGGGGCACAACCTGACACAGTTAGTCATTTGATGCTTGTTGACGATGTTCGTGTCAAGAATGTCAACGAAACTGTGCGTGAGAATTGAAGACTGACAGCCTGGGAGATTGCAGCAGAAAGTAATATCTCAGTTGGATCACATTGTGAAATACTGATGCAGCATCTCAGAATGCATCATGTTGCAGCTGAGTTCATCCCGTGGCTCACATGTGAAGACCAGAAAGACCTTCGCCTCGTAATCTGTAACGAGCTTTTGAATCGTGCAAATGAGAAAGAGATGTCCCTTAAAAGAATCACAATTTGTGATGAGGTGTGGGTCTACAGTTACGATGTGGACACCGAGGTTCAATCTTCACAATGGGTCGGAAAAGGTTCTCGGAGACCAAAAAAAGCTCGTCAGATCAAGTCAAATTTCACTGTGCTGTTAGTCTTCTCTGACTTAGAAGGATTACTTCATCATGAATTCTTGCCACAGGGACAAACTGTTAACAGATGGTACTATGGTGGCGTGCTGTATTGCTTGTGAGAAAATGTGAGGAGGAGACAACTTGAAATGTGGGGTGACAATTCCTGGCTTTTGCATCACATTAACGCATCCGCACATTCATCCCTGTTGGTGCTGTGACTATTGCACAAAAAACGGAATTGTTGTGCTGCCTCATCCTCCGTACTCTCCAGAGCTGACACCTGTGCACCTTTATTTATTTATTTATTTATTTTATTTATTTTCTCCTCCTAAGTTGAAAACCCCACTGAAAGGGTGAAGATTTGCAATAACAGATAAGGCAAAAGAAAATTCTCAGATGGTGCTTCATGTGATCTAGCAAGAGACGTACCAAGATTGCTACCGGAAGTGGGAACAGCATTAGAAGTAGTGTATCAATAGTGAAGGAGAATATTTTTAAGCAGTCCATGCAGAAAAGTAAATTGATTTATTGGCAACTCCATGGTGTGTTGTGTGCACCACGACCAAATAGTGGATAGAATTGGAAGGAAAATCAGCATTGGCCGTATTTTGTTGTTTTATTGTCAGCAAAATCGATTTTCGGTTACTTAGTGACCATTCTCAGTGCCTACCAATTTTAATCGTATATTGCAGCACTGAGTATGGTCACTAAGTGACCGAAGATCTATTTTGCTGACAATAAAACAACAAAATACGGCCAACGCTGATTTTCCTTCCAATTCTATACAATAAGTAAAGGTAAGCTTGGAAAATATTGTGGACAAAGTTCCGGAATTTTTTGAAGAGACCTCATATTTCTCTGCACTCCATTTATGAAATACGGAAAATAACTTCTGACTTTCTCATATCAGGTAAATGTTCACATCATTGCAGAGCAAATGTAAATTATGTATTAGACAATTTGTACCTGAAGATGGACCCACAGGGTCTGAAACGCTTTGTGTATGAGGGTTGACTGGAAAGTAATGCCTGTAGCTTCATAACTCTTCAATAGTTGGCAGCATTGGTATGCAGTAGGTACTGGCTTGTTCCGTAGCCTCTTCTCTACAACTTCTGTTGGTGGGAAACCTTAGCATTGAACAGTTGTGTTGTTACAGTGTAAAGTATCCCCCTGTGCAGACAGTCGGTCAGTGTGATTTATGCAACGTGTAGTCATTGAATTCTTGACAGCAGAAGTTGTCACCCCAAAGTTGATTCAGCACAGAATGAAAGCACTTTATGGTGATTGTGTTGATGTGAAATCAAGTGTGTGTGAAATCTTACGGCACTTAACTGCTAAGGTCATCAGCCCCTTGTTGATGTGAGTACTGTGCGTCATTGGGCAAGTAAGTTTGAAGACGTTGAGGTGGGAACATCTGACCTGCATGACAAACAAAGAGTTGGATGTCCCGTGACAGCAGCCACTGAGTTTCACAAGCAAAATGTTGACAGATTGATTCAGGAAGATCGCCGTATCACTCTGAGAGAAATTTTAAACACAATCAGCATTTCACTAGAATGTGTGGGTCACATTATTGCTTTCCTTGGCTATTGGAAGATCTGTGCATGATGGATACCACGAATGCTGACTCCTGAAACGAAAGAGCACAGACTTGAAATTTGCCAGGAACTCCTCTCACGTTAAGAGAATGAAGGTGACACCTTTCTCCATTCAATTGTGACAGGAGACAAAACTTGGGTACACCATTACTGCCCAGAGACAAAACGTCAGTCTGTGGAATATCGACACAAAGACTCGTCCCGGAAAAAGAAATTCAAGACGCAGCCCTCAGCGGGAAAAATCATGGCCATAGCGTTCTGGGACGCAGATGGTGTTATATTTCCTCAATTGTTGAACAACAATAAATTCAGAGCATTACATACAACACTGCGAACTCTGAAACGACGTCTAATGAGGGTCCAAAAGGAAAGGGGAAATGTTTTTCTGCAGCATGACAGTGCCAAACCACAGCAGAACTTCAGAAACTGAGTCTCACCACCGTACGGCATCCTCCATACTGTCCAGATTTAGCAATGTCTCACTTCCATCTTTTCCCTATAATGAAAGACGATCTGCGGGAACATCATTATGCTTCTGATGAAGACGTTGAGAGAACTGCGAGACTGTGGTTGTTGTTCTTCCGTGACGGCTTCAGTAAACTTGTTCATTGTTGACAGAAATGTAGCCAATTGGCTAGTGATTATGTGGAAAAGTGAATATTGGTAATTAAAGATCACATTCTAAGCATTATTTATGTGTTTGATTGATTAAAATATTCCCATCCAAACCCGATTAACAAAGGTGGAGGCATTACTTTTCATTCAACCGTCGTAATTTAATAAAACTCGAAAAAATTGTGACTGAAGGTGTTTTTATCCAGAATGCCTATGTGTAACTTTCTCACTGAAGTCCACAAGTACATCAGTAAGATGTTTCGTGTGGCATCAAAGAGTAGTTAGTTTGGGGAGGGAGCAGGCAGATTGTAGATGGACAACGAGACTCGACTACTGAAGAGTTTTCCTCATCGGTTTAGGGTTTTATGTAGCTGCAGGCTCGCTCCTTGTTCTCGAAGTCGAGTCAGAACACTTCACGAGACCTGTCACCCGGTGTAATATCTGACATATTTATCTTTTTCATTTAATACGGTCGAGGTAGTTGATTCTCTCGAAATAGAGATCCGGCTGACCAGTGCCTCTGAAATCCCACGTGTAGCCGAAGAAAAGCTCGATATCTTCACGTTCTGCAGCCTTCCACCACTTTCCTTTTACAAACGTAGATTTTCTTCATTGGGTATACAGACCATTAGTGTCACTCGTGAATTAGACTAGAACATAACTTCAAGATACACCTCGAAGACTCAACGTGGCATTCCAGATTACAATATATTTCATTTGTCTCAAAACCGTCTTGTCGTTTGTCTTCTTGCTCTGAGAGTGCAGTCATTCTTTGACGATCGAGCCACTGTGGAGCCGCGACGCCAAAACGTAAAAGGCCCCTCCCATGGCAGGTAAAGCCGTGTATTCGTCAACGTGCCTTGCTGTTATCATTTAGTGTCTTCATGTGCAAAAACAAACACCTGCACACAGTATACGTTCCGTGACTTATTCCCTATGTAATGTTACTCTGTCACGATCATCTTACCTTGTACTAGGAGTAGTGTGAAATGTTATTTGCCCACATAGCATGTAACACTTGACTACAATAAGCAGGTAATGATAATTTTGTGTGGCTCAGTGACCTGCTGCAAGTCTTTCAATCAAACACGACTTCGGCGGCTTCCATGTCCGCGACCTACCCTAGTTATTAGGCTGTGAAACCTACAGTTTAAAGCTGAACCCGAGCCGGGTGTCGTTGCTAGCAATTCGTCACATCGTTGAGAGTTGAAGGCTAGTTTAAAATGCGTACTGAAAAATCGGAGGTTGTAATAGGATTAAACCCCACGAGCTCTCGGTTTCCACTCTAGTGCTTTACTGCTAGACCGGCAGGCTCGACTAATTAGCAGGTTCGGATGGATGTAGATGGCAACAGTTACAGAGAGATGTAGGAGCCAGCACAGGATAGAGCAGTGAGGAGAACTACTTCAAACCACACACACCACCAAACACATTGATGAAGCAAGTGTTTTAACTTGCTAGAATGAATGTCATGCATGTTATCTTATTACAGCACTACTCATTTTCTGTACAGTGTTAGTGCTTGTTATGGTTTCACAACAGTTATAACAACACCGGTGTGAAATTTGTTTTAAATTCCTGATACATAGCTTTTTTTTTTTTTTTTTTTTTTTTTTTTTTTTTTTTTTTTTTTTGTTACAGTTTCATACTTGGTGATAACTGAGACAGCTGTGCAGTGAGAAGAGAAGTATTTTCTAATGGAAGAGAGAAGTAATGGACTACAGATACCTGAATGGCGACGTCCTGCACTTTCTTGACAGTGGAAAGAAGACAGAGAATGCATCAGTCTTTGACAGATGTTGAGCGTTTCATCCTCACGTTGAGCTGAAACTTTCCACTGAAAATTATCACAACAAATGGGAGAAGTCTTCCGGTATGTTTCACAAATTGCACACCTGCAAGTTGTTTTCCAGAAGTGTTAGGTAAATTCACAGGTTAATGTAATGCACGTCTGATGCTGTGTTACTGGTGCACTTGCCAAGTGACCAAATGACATTTTGAAATTTTTCCTAGAGTTTTTGTTGTGTTCAGCAGTCGACTATTTGTTGTGAATCGTAAGAAGTGGGATACTACATTATAGTGCTGTTGTCTGGGGCAGAGGGAGTTATCCGAAAGTGTGTTGGGTGATGTCAGATACTGAAGTGCAATGTCATATAAAGTACTGCATTCCCAGCGGAAGTTGAAATTATCTGTGAAAATCCCCAAACAGTTATGGTAAATGCAATGTGATCGAACTGAAGCAATGAATGTCTTGAAAAGTGCTTTCCTGTAATTTGTGGTCAAAGAAATAATGTAGCTTGTGAGAAAGAGACAGTTGAGGTAAAAGATAGGGCGTGGAATCTCTATGAATGGGGTGGTACAGTTCTTAAGGTATGGGTCTCAGGTTCGGAAGGAGCGGCATTTAGTTCCATTTAGATTTGGGACTTTTAGTTGAATCATTTGGTTGCGATGCCAGTTGTTACCAATAAAAACTAAGACTTTGTTGCACTTCTTTTTAATTGACGAGGTACTGGTTTCATTGTACCGACCACCATCGGACTTTTGAAAAATCTTAAGGATCCGTCACCGGAATAATGTCAAAAGCATTCTAAAAATTGGATCTACACAAGTATAAATGACTCCCATCAGCATAATATCCCAAGCCCTGAGCAGTGGGATATTATGTCCAACTGTGACATGTCATTTAATTCCAGCAGTATATTGCAACCAAAGACACCAGCTGAGTGCTGGGCTTTAAGTAGCTGCTAATCCCTTCCACTATGTCTTATACAACCAATGGAAAACCACCTCCTAACACCTTACATAATATAACAACTGAAAGGAATTGTGAAGTATTATTTAAAATTTAAAAATTTCTACAGAGAAGATAGGATCCACATTAGCACTGTAGGAAACACAATTACACTATGCCAATTATTATACGAGGCATGTTTTTTAAGTAAGGTCCGTTTTGTTGTAGATACTAGAGCTGACCTGTAAGGTTCTGTTCTGTGCTTTCAAAATGTTTAGGAATCGAGTTTAGGAACTCACCTGCTGCGTGTGAGGTTTGCTCAGTGATAAGATTTTTGTCAGCAAGGAACCTTTCTGCTGCAGAAATTCATTGACAGATTTGTGAAGTGTATGGTGATACTGTTATGAGTGAAAGCAAAGTGCATTAATGCGTATGAGAATTCAAATATGGCCATGACAGCGTCTGTGATGAGGACCGCTCTGGCTGCCCTTCTTTGATTACAGACAATTTGGTGGCTTCAGTTGTAGTGAAGATTTGTGAGAACAGGCACTTCACAATAACAGGTCTCTCAAACGAATTTCCTGATGTGTCGAGATTAGTGCTTGACGACATTGTTTCTGAACACCTAAAGTTCAGGAAACTATGCTCCTTTTGGGTCCCAAAATTCCTAACAGAGGACCACAAAAGCCAAAGATTTGAATGTGTGATGGAGTTCTTGACTCATTAACACGAAGAAGGTGACGGCTTCTTGAGTTAGATCGTAACTGGAGACGAAACGTGGGTTTCACATATCATGCCCGAATCAAAGCCACGGAAAATGAAATGGAAACACACACACTCACCTGTAAAGGTGAAGGCCCAACAGACTCTGCCCCAGCGCAAAATCGTGGCGTCGGTGTTTTAGGATAGGCATGGTGTTTTGTTTGTCGATTTCATGCAACAAGGAAACACTATCAATGCAGAAGCATTCAGCCAAACCCTGAGAAAGCTACGCAGAGTGATTCAAAATAAAAAGTGTGGCATGGTGACAAAGGGAATTGTCCTTCTCCGTGACACCGCAAGACCTCACACTGCAGCTCAGACCCACGATTTATTGGACAGTTTTGACTGGGAAGTTTTAGACCACCCACTCTACAGTCCCAATATTACGCCGAGCGATTACCATCTGTTCCTCCACCTCAAACAGCACACCAGTGGCAACCGTTACAATGATGTCAATGATGTGAAAATGGCAGTGAACCCTTGGTTATCGGAGCAGGCAGCAAATTTTTATGAAAGTGTATTTTAAAATTGGTTGAGAGGTACAATACGTGTTTCAACAAACTTGTTGAAAAATAGAGTGAGGTATGTACTTACTGAAAATAAATTTCCTTTTTTGAAATAACCTTTCATTGTGTACTTATGTTCAAATGGACCTTACTTAAAAAACATGCCTCGTAGTTGTAGTTTCGAACATTTAAGTCAGTTATGTGCAACGCCATTGTCGAGGTACACACCTCGACAAAGATTACGTTATGTAATCTGCACAGAAGAATGATTTCCTTTCCCATTCTTGAACACTGGATTTGGCCACATTATTCTCTAGCCTACACACTGTGTTTATTATACGATAGCTGTTTCATTTGTCCAGATGTAATACTGCGATTGATATTGAAATTGTAAGATCCCATCTTGAGTCACCTACGTGATGCATATAAAATAGCAACATTTGCAACCGAAACGACTTGTCATTCAAATTTTTGAAAGCTTGAATAATTTATTGGTAAAATTCCACTGTATGAAAGGCTCAATTTGTGTTTGCTTCCATCGTATGTAATTCAGCATATTTTTGCTATCATTTTTAGTTTTATACATGGGAAAAATGTTGAACTGAGCAGCTTCTTAATGTTCATAAAAACAGATTTGTACTTGCTCTTGTAATGTGAGGTAATATTGACATGTCTTTGCACTGAGGTCTGCAGTGTTGAAGTTGTTGAACATTGAATCATTTTTATGCTCGCAAAGGAGAGAGGTTTAACTAAAGTAATGCAAAGGTGGTTTTAACTTATGAATTGATGTAATTGGAGTGCTTCTTCGTATAGACAAAACCGGTAAATTAATAGTCTCTGTTGAAAGTGATACATTTGTGCCATCATTGAATGTAACCCTTGAACCCCCTCTGAAAATAGGTGGAAGTGTGCTCTGTTGTTTTCACTTCCTTAACCTTATCTGTGCCATCAAATCATTGTGCACTTTGTGCACACTGCTATTTGTAAAATATGGTCTCACTTTTCAAATTTTGTAACCTCCTGTGCCTGTTGACAATTTGCTCTTCGCCTAACCGGGAACTTGTGATGGCGTATATTGTGTGTGTAATTTTGGTCAATTTACTTCAGTTTGTAAAGCAGTTACAACTACCTTTGCATCTCTTTCAGCACAGACCAAATAGCTCAATTGGAGGTAACTGACACAATATCAGTCAGTAGAGCCAAGAAATATATACCACTTGTCATACGCGCGCTTTGTACTGCACCTCTTTCTCCGGGGGACAAATATTAAAATCAGTAGTAGTATATTAAGCTACAAATTATTATTTTAAACCTGTGTGGTCTCACTGGTGTGCCTAGTTGACCACAAATCCCCGTCACACTGTTCACTCTAACAACAGAGTACATACAGGGTTGAAGACATGGAGAAAGAAAGGTATCATCCTAATATGAATTTAGAGTAATATAACTTTCTTACCTTTATTGTTCGTTGTTGCATGCTCGTGGTCCAGTAATGAATCTCGCCATCTGCTGTTTGTTAAATCAATTTGAGGTCCAGGGTGTGTATTCCGCTGCGTAAGAACTGACACATATTTAAACTTCCAACTTTTATTTTATAAATGCTGATCATGATGATATTCAATAATTTTCAATGTAACAGCTTTTCCAATAAATCATTTCATTACCTCTATCCTTGACCTTCTCAAAGCAAGCGTATTACAAGACGTCTCAACAGCAACAGCCCATTGTCTCTACACTCACCAACCACCGGCTCCTCTTCACAGAGCTTACAAACTGTGCAGTACTGCCAACCTTGGTTGTATATCGATATTTTACACATTGCACGTATACATATATGAAAAACATAGTATGAAAAATGAAAAGTGTTTATAATATAGTTCTGTGGCAAAATACATCATGATTGTCCTCATATTAACAGTTTTGTAACAAAATAATACTATTTCAGTTTATGTTTACTTGGTTAAAGTTCACTTACTCCTTCAAGTTGATTGACGGCACCGCACACCTCGCCAGCCGGCGGTATCGGTAGTTTCAGTAGTCCGTTACATTACAGCATACATGTGCGAGCACGCGTGTTGTCTATTTTTGACGAAGGTCTTGTTGGCCATAAGCTTATTTGTGATAATCTTTGTTGCTTGTGCCCATCTGCGACTTGGCATGTGCGCTATATGGTTAGTAGCAACTTCCTTTTCATAATATTTCTGCATTTCATCCTGGATTTTCCAATTGCTCTTAGTATTTGAAATGCTGCTTCATATTCCTAAAAATTGTCACGTGTTACACTCAATTTTCAGAATGATTCTCCCAGTGGCACATATCATTAATCGATTTAGTTCTATATTCATCCCATTGATAAAGTCAGCACATTATTGCATTGATGCAGTGTAGCTCACCCGCCAGGGTAGCCGAGAGCGCTAACGTGCTGCTCCCGGGACTCGGGTAGGCGTGCCGGCCCCCGATCGAATCCTCCCGGCAGATTAATGACAAAGGCCGATGTGCTGGCCAGCCTGGATGTGCTTTTTAGGCAGTTTTCCACATCCCACTAGATGAATACTTGGCTGTTCTCCACATTCCGCCTCAGTTACACGACTCGCAGACATTTGAAACACATTCACACAATTTGCACTAGACGCAGACAGCTGGGGTACACTAATTCTGTCCCGGGCACATATGGGATGGTGGCAGAAAGGGCATCATGCCATCCTGGGCATCCGGCCACCCCTTAACATTAACCATGCCAAATCCATACTTAAGCCTGCCGACACTGCCCGCGATATGGGACTAAGGCAGTAGGGAATGAAAGAAAGAAATATGCAGTGTAGGTCACTTGCACTCCAACAAAATGTACACAAATCTCAGGGTAAAGTAGATATAATAAAGTTACAATTTGTGATGATTGAAAAGAGGAAATATATAGACATCTGGCTTGCAGCAAGCACTTCATAGCTGTTCATAAGTTGTTTCAGCTGGGTTTCAGTTCCTGTTGTTGACTGGGTTGTTAGGAAGTCTACTGCAGTGTGGTTGATTATTTTGATTTCTGTGGTGCACTGTACACTATTTTGTGTAATTTTATATTGTGTGATGTTACCTGTAATTTTCTTTAATTTCTTGTTTTTTGGGAATTGTGCTCAAGGATTTTTGTCTAGGGTCCGTAAAAGCTGCATTGTGAAAGAAGGAAAATTAAAATTTATAAGCACGTTAAGGATAGGGTTTTAAACTGCTTGGCAAGTAGCCTACAGAGTTGTGGCCTGCCATCAGTTTCTCAGAAGTGGGCAGCCACCTCCCAGCTACGAGTACTATGCCTCGTGATAAAAAATTAAAAATTCTTTTCATTAATTACAGGGCCCGGCATTGTCGTCAGGTAAAAAACAGTGTTTGCACCACCTGGCACTACTTTCAGTAATCTGCCTTTCGCAGCTACGTACCATTGTCAGCCAACGTTTTAAAGGAATTATTGCACCACTTTTCCACACTAATCAACAGCACACATGTAGGCCACTTATTGTAGATGGGTGCTTAAGTAGACCCTTATGTTCGTACTACTGCACTGAGTTGCAAATACTGTAACTAGAAAAGAAAAGGTAGATATCAGTTCGCATAATACTGTGATTTATTTTACGAGCTGCCGGGGCAGAGAAGAGTTTGTACCTTTTTAATTCTGACGAATTTTGCATGAGAACAAAACGTGCACTCTCCCCCCTCCTTACCTACCACCTAATTAGTTTTGCTAGTTGGTAAAATAAGGAGTGCACACTCACAATAATTTAATAAAAATTGTAATCTACTCTGAGAAAAAGAACTTTATCATAATAAACAACAGGAAATGGGATTCTGCAAATATCTACAAAATGATACGCGGATTAAATATTACAATGAGATTTATTATACATCAGAACATAAATGCACACGATTATCGATACAAACAGTAGGTTAAATGATAAGGGTATACTGAACATGATGAGGATAAGACTTGCCTCGAGTACAAGGGGCTCCTACTCTCTGTGATGCCATAGATTGATGATAATCACTGAAGGTCCTAAAGAATCAAATATTACTCTCTCGACTATATTGCAGTATCGCGATGAGTAGTGAGAGCTCGAATGGTATCACATGGAGAAACAAGCAAGTTGGACTTCCAGCAAAGCGAGTGCACGTGCTGTTGAGGACTTGAGTATAAAACTGATAGCTCCTACAATGTCGGAGCCGCAAAAGACTTCACCAATTCTGAAATCTGTAGCAGTTCATTGGTAGGCAGTGTTCTGACGATGTAGGCACAGACTTCTGCTGTGCGGCAACTCTGTGTCAACCTCTGGCCTCGAAGGCTGTCCGAAAATTCTAAGTTTTGCCGAAAAAGTGCAACTATCTCGCAAGACCGCCCGACTCTGACAAAGATCAGAACCTGAATTCCCCTGCGCCCGCACAATGGAAGAGCAAAGCCGACATTGCTCGACTCCCTACCATCCTCGAAAACCACGACTCGGCATTCAGTGCCGATTCCAAAATTCCCCTACACTGTCTCAGAACATCATTCACGCCAATAGCGACTGTTCCCTCCAATTTCGATCAGGGTTTTTATGACGTCAACTAACCTCGGTTCAAGCTGACCGATTGTGCCTCTGCTATTCAGCTGAGGGCACTGAATTTTCCGTTTGACCGGCTACGAAAACAATGTGCCTAGACCACCGGCCATCCGGCACCAGACATTTGCGCCCACCAGGACACGGTCCACAAGTATTCTCAGAATCGAGAGGACAATAGAGTCAGTCGGTGCCAGGAGTCTTGTTTCTGGATGCGCCGGAATAGTAAACACATAAATTGCGGCCTCACTCAAATGTCTCACAGGTCGTTTCCCACTGCGTCAATAGGCGAAACTTGACAGACATCAGTCGTTCCACCAGGCGCTTAAGCCCATTGTGCGAACCCCTCAGAATTCGGGGAAGTGCAGCCCCCAACCAGAAATGCAGTGTGCCGCGTCCTCCGATGCTCGCTTCACACAGGCCACCCAGGGAAGTGACCCAACATGCATAGGAATCAAGTGAAAAGTATTTTTCAGCTCTCAGTACGAATACTCTCATTACAATAACCTTGTTCGGTTTGTTATTACCGTGCAATGACAGAACATTAATAAAATTGATGAAAATGAGGCGACATGCAAAAGAGGGTATGGAACCTATCACCGTATTTACTCAAATCCAAGCCGCACTTTTTTCTGGTTTTTGTAATCCAAAAAACCGCCTGCGGCTTAGAATCGAGTGCGAAGGAAGCGGAAGTTCTGAAAAATGTTGGTAGGTGCCGCCACAACTAACTTCTCCCGTCGAATATATGTAGCACTACACAGACATGCTTTGCAGGCACAAAGATAAATACTGGCAGCAAAACCTCTGTGTCAGCAAATAAACTAAAAGAAAAGGTACAAGAATGTAAACATTAAGCCGTGTATTCTTTCATGTTTGCTGCTATCTCATTTAAATCCTGTCTGCGTAATAAACTACGAAGCTAGAGTGAGACAACAGTAAACGCAGAAGAATATACATATCATGTCATGTTTATATTCATATTATTCTTATGCTGAATAGTGATACAGTCAGAAATGAAGCATGGCAACTTAATAGATTTTTATATCTAAGATGACTCTAATTTCTGTGCAGAAAGTAATTTTCTAAAGAGGCGTTTGCAAAGATTTCCAAACGGAAAAAAAATTTCTCTAAACTCTCATTCAGAACATATTTTATCATACGCAGTGTATTATTTGTTTCTTGTTGATCACTATCAAAGAAAGCAGCTGTGTAAGTAACAACAACAAATAGTAGCAGTCTCTTGCCATTGTTTCGCTTATGAGACAATTCCTCTCTTTTTCTTTATTGTAAGCGGTGCTAGCGTGCACAAAAGCGAGCTATGCCGCGAGCTGCTACAGGTCGTACGCACTCATTATCAGAATGTGACACTCAACGCATGACACAGTACACCAATACATTTTCAGCTTCGAGTATCGTAAACACCTATAACAAAGAGAACAGCACTTAACAGATCAAAGGACAATAAGCAATCGATGCAAACCAGACGAAGCATGTGAAAAAGGAAGGGTACCCGTATAAATACGGACGGAGCGCCTGGCACATAGCAATGGCAAGTTGGTAAATCTTAACTGTTAAGCTTAAGACTCCTACCAAACAACTGTAGCTGTATCTTCATCCGTTCAACCTAAATTGTGTCTCATGTTGCAATGGACATCTTTGTTTCGATTTGGAGGTGCAGTCTCAGACTTTTCTCTCCCCTTGAATTTCGAGTCTCAAATTTCAGGTGCAGCTTTGAATTGCGTAAATTTTTTTTCCTTGGTGTTGACTCTCATTTTTCAGGTGCGGCTTAGATTCGAGTGTGGCTTAGATTCGAGTAAATATGGTCAATTTTACAGTTAAATATAGCTGTAACAATATCATCATAATCTATTTTACTAAGACCCTAATCAGAAACTCACCATCAGGTTGTCTATCTAATGGTTTGTAGGTGCAACAGAAATTTGATTTTCAGTATTTTGTGTATTTTATTGAAAGAATTTAAAATGCTGTCATAATGAACTCATTCATCATCATCATCATCATCATCATCATCATCACCCCACCACCACCACCACCACTTATTGCATTAATAGACCTTTGGGGCCTACAGCAAGAGAACAATCGAGAAAAAACATTATAAAGACAAAAAAAACCAATGAAAGAAATATCTGTCAATCACATGAGAGGAGGTATTTGCTGCAGATGGCACTCCGTCTTTTCCAGTCTCTTGCACCATCCTCCATGGCCGCTGGTTCCACTTCTTAGAGGATCGTCGTCATTCAATCCTTCCATCGCATTCTTGGGCGCTTGGGCGTCCTCTTGATCGTTTCCCCGTGGGTTGAGAGTGGAGTACACTCTCAGGAAGAGATCCATCCACTCGTAAGAT
The DNA here is from genome assembly GCF_023897955.1 of Schistocerca gregaria. NCBI lineage: Eukaryota > Metazoa > Arthropoda > Insecta > Orthoptera > Acrididae > Schistocerca > Schistocerca gregaria. The sequence goes on along the minus strand of NC_064930.1, from coordinate 57,789,765 downwards.
GTGGCCAAACCATTGTAGTTCCTTCTGTCCCAATATTCATCCAGTGTGTGGCTTTCCAAACCTCTGGTATAGGTCTTCTTTGTTTCTTTCTTTCTGTCTTTCTTTCTTCGTTCCTATTTACCTTCCATGTTATTGTAGACAGGTCCATAGATCCTCTGAAGTACCTTTCTTTCAAACGCACAAATTGAATCTTCTGTCATTGCTGGCGTCGTCCAAATTTCACAAAGGTATAAATGTGCTGGCTCCACCAGCGTCGTGTACAGATGGACTTTGTTCTTCCGAGATATCAGACGAGATTTAAAAAGATTGTTCAGACTAAAGAACATGCGATTAGCACGTATTACGCATTGATGTACTTCTTTCATCACGTCACTTTTGTTGGTTAACATTGAGTCCAGGTACTTGAGCTGTTCAACTCATTCATAGGCATGCCCGTCTGCGACAATGGAAGGAGGGAGAACTTGACGACGCGATACTCCAATATATTTAGTTTTGTCCTCATTCACCTTCAGCCCAATTTCCTTTGTAATTTGAAGGAATCGGGAAGTATCTGCACACATTTGCTCTAGAGTGTCGCCGAGGGTCACATCGCCATCAGTAAATGCCAGAATTGTTTCTGCCCCTACCATCTCCACTTCTCTGGTTCGGCAAGTGTCTCGGCTTACTTTTTCCGAGGCGAAGTTGAATAATATTGGCACCAATGAATCTCCTTGTCTCAATCCATTTTGGATAGTGACAGGTGGTGGTAGTTGGTTGTCAAACCGTACTTTAGAAGTTGACTGGGAGTATCAAGCTGCAATTAAACAAGTGTATTTCGACGGGATGCCAAGTTCCTCTAACGTTTCCCATAATATGATGCAGTCAGTGCTGTCGTAAGCTTGCCGAAGATCGATGAAGATGAGGTGTAGTTCCCGACTGAACTCGTAGAATTTTTCTATCTGCTGCCACAAAGTAAATTTGTGGTCAGTGGTAGACCGTCCAGGGACGAACCCACAGTGATGTGTGCCCACAATTCCTTCAGCCAGTGGTCTCATTTGGCTTAGCAGCAGAGTTGTAAAGATTCTGTATCCAATTTCAAGAAGTGAAATTCCTCAGTAGTTCGATATTTGGGCAGCATCACCCTTCTTGAAGATGGGGACATATAATTGCTCCGTTTCATTCTTCCGGAATTATTAGTGCTGCCCAGATGGTTGATATTAATCATTTCAACGCATCCATCAGTGGTTGTCCTCCCAAGCAAAGCATCTTGGCTGTGATACCACTACCTCCTGGGGCCTTATTGTTCCAGAGTAGTTTTAGGGCAACACTGATTTCTTCCTCTAATGGTTCAAGAACTTCTACTGTATCAAACGGGCTCCCACCATCAGTGGAACGTCCTGATTCAATAGGTTCTCTAAATGTTTTTTTTTAAAAATAGGTTTGCCTGCCTTTCTGGTGGTACCACTTCACCTGTCTCATACATTAGAACCAATGTATGTATGTTGGTAGGCGCCTCTGGCAAATCTTGAAGCCTGGAAAAACGAGTGTGATGACTTAGCTGCTTCTACTGATTTCAGCAGTCTTTTATGGTTTTCCCGTTTTTTCATTCTCGTGAGTTTTTTTGTGTTACGCCTTGCTTCCCAGTAGGCTACCCTTGCTTCTTCTGAATGTTTTTCTAACCACGGTATCCTCTTTGCTGATCTTATACCAACAGATTCCCAACATTCTCCATCGAACCGTGGTTTACTTCTGCGTTTTGGATGGCAAGCGAGTTCTCCTCTTGCACTTTGTAACACTTCATTCCTCAACACCAACCATGTGTCTTCCACATTGGTAGGGTTCTCCGATATAGCGTGGTTTTCTGCAATTTTATCTCGATCTACATACGTCATGAAGATATATAACTGTATGTTAAACTTTTAACGCAGTAAGACAACTATTAAGATTAGAAACTCTGTGTGTGTCTTGTGTCAGCCTAACTGACAGCTTGAAAATACCCATACTTTATTCATCCAATATTTGCAAATGACAGCACTTATTTATTTTCAACAAACTTTACAAATAAATTCAAATCTTTATGAAGCTTTTTGTCACTCACATTGCCCTGCAAAATGATGGAAAAAGTTCACCACTTACTATGTTTTCACTGTTCATGCAGTAAAACATAAGCAATACTACTTTGCTACCGCCTCTGTTCCAAAATTTTTCAGACAGTATCCACATATACCACTGAATGTAACTGCTAAATTATATCATTGTACAGCTTATAGTTCAGGATATAAAACATCATAAACATTCAGATGTATGAAAAACCAGCCCTTGCATTAAAAAAAGAAAACGTTCATCCAGTGTTTCATAATGAGGGGATGTCGTGACTACCAACAAACTTTGAGCACAATTTCAATCCTTTTCTAAACTTTCTCTCCCTTGCGTGCTTAACATCAAATATGTGACACTTCATTTGCAAAGAATGAGTCATTTGAAGGTATTATACATGTGGAGCTCAATTCTTTAAAGAAGCAGGGTTTTACTGTTTAAATAAATAAACTATGATAAACTTGGTTATCTGTTCTTCAGACTCATCATTCAGCCAACTGTATGTTTCGAAGATAACATATCTACTTCTCATCACATTAGATCGTGAGCTGCATGCACGAACATTTTCTCTCTCATGCTTATGAAGATAATTCATTGATTACAGATTCATGTATACTTTCACGTTTTGAATGTGGGCATTATTTCATATTGTACTAGGTAAATTTTCTTGTTTTCGGAAACAAGTTTTAAATCCACTGCAGTTGGATTTTTTATTTTCTCTGTTGCTGTTTCATTCCAAAGATCACACTTACCTACTATCTTTTTACCGGACTTTTTACAGTTTGTCAACTCACTTATAGCAATATTTTTATTACCTAAAAATCACATAGTTAACATATCGTCAGTCTCTTTTTTTATGAACATTGAGTATTCAATTTGAAATGTGTTACACTTATCGGAGGTATGTGGGCCTTAAAATTCCAAATGTTTTCACTTTTGTTTTATAATCCACGTAATTTGTTTACACCAGTGACTGTAGCTACTACTGCACTTGCAGTGTTACGTGGCTTTGTGCTTAATTACAGACTTACTGTTTCATCAGTTGATTTGTTTTCACCACGTAACGCCTGCTGTTTACGCCCTCCTTCATTGCTGAGCAATGTATCACTTTTCGTTCTGACGCCGCAACTCTTTCTTTCCTATATCTTTACTACTTTTTATCTATATAAATGATCAACTATTGGTTTTGCCGTTTAACAAATTTTTAATAACTGTGGAAGTATTACAGGTATTGGGTCCCACCTAATGTGTCACCCGCCTATACGTTTTACACGAACCTTTCAAGACTCGATCGATCTGTTTATAAAGAGAAAGCAGAATATCTCTTCCTTTGGTGTTGTCTGACGACAACCTAGGAAGCTCGACGCCCTCGCAGCCTGGGCTCTTCCACGGCTCGCAGTAGTTTGCAGCATTGGTTTTATTCCTTGCCCACTTGCCGCTACATCGAACTTTCGTGGTGATCGTTGGGCAACGTCTTCCACGTTATCTGCAACATAAACTTTCTTCCCACAGTATTTCGGAAAACCCAAAAACAAGCTTAAAGAACATAATAATAATAATAATAATAATAATAATAATAATAATAATAATAATAATAACTGTTCTTACAATTATTCGTATAATCAAATACAGATAATATTATGAGAAGAATAGATTGCTGCTCACCATATAGCGGAGAAGTTGAATCAAAGACAGGCAGAACAGAAAGACTGCTTAGGAATTAAGCTTTTGGCCAAAAGGTCTCCTTCTGACTTAGAAAGTGCATGCGCATGCACTCTCCTGCACATTCTCTCTCTCACACACACACACACACACACACGACCACTTCGGTATTAGTTGTGTGTTGTGTTGTGTAATTCAGGAGGCCTTTTAGCTGGAAACTTACTCGTTTAGCAGTCTTTCTGCTATGCCTGTGTGTGACTCAACTTCTCCGCTGTATGGTGAGTAGCAATCTATCGTTTTCACGGTATTGTCTTTTTCCATCCTGGATTTTTGATTGTTTGATTTTGCAAATACAATTAAGTTTTACTTTTTCTTTCGTATTGGTCGGGGTCTTGTCTTTGTGTTTTTGAAAATTTGGTCACTGTCTCTAATACCACTTTTTGAACTATTCTCTTTGCACGGTTATGAAGATAATCAGAAAACCATGATTTTCTAATAAATCTCAACACTTCAAAAATGTTTTATTCTAACATATGTCTTGTCAGATAATAACTTAATTACAAGATCAGATAACATCTTTGTCATTTTCAGATATCGAGACTACTGAAAGTTTTAAGATACAAATTATATATTTTTTTCTTTGCCCATTGTTAACAAAAATAGGCACAGAAAGGATTTGACGCGCCTGGCCCTCTGGCCACCGACTTGCTGGTGAAATGCTCTCTAACATTTGAAGACTACCTTTGGTGCCACTTTCTTGCTGTCTCATTCTTGCAACAGAATAAAATAACACATTTTGTAGTATAAGTGGTAATTACATTAAAGTATCACTTTGACTCACCATATATCATTGCTACTAGAAAGACCAGTAAGAATATGATTGAATATTTTGTATTACTAAATACAGGGTGTTTATAAATGAATATTGGGGTTTAACGCTTTATAATATTTATTATATTAAACTTAGTTATAAATGCTGTGTCAAATGAAAGAGCAGCTCAAACAGTTTTACCAAGAACCTTATAAATGTTCAGTGTGAGCACCATTTGTCACACGGCACGCATAAAGTCTGTAGCCGAGTTCTTCCCAAATGTTGATAAGTGTGTCTTCAGTGATTGTAGCAATGGCTACTTCAATCTGGGTTCTTAACTCGGGGAGGTATGCTGGCGGCAGAGGCACGTACACACGATCCTCAGTGAAGCCCCAAAGGAAAAAATCACATGGCGTTAGGTCGGGTGAACGTGGATAACACACCAAGCGAGCTCTGTCATTGCGCCCCTTGCGGACTATCCAGCACTTGGGTACAGCGAAGTTCAACCAATTGCGTACTTCGGTATGCCAATGAGGTGGCGCACCATCTTGCTGGAAACTGAAGTTCTCTGGCTCATCTTCTTCCAACTGAGGGAAGAGCCATTGCTATGTGTATCAAGGTAAGAAGTGCCAGTTACAGTAGGTTCACCAAAAAAGAAAGGCCCACAAACTTTCAGCCAGGATACGGCACAAAAGACAGTCACTGTAGGGGAATCTCATTGCATTTGTACCACCTCGTGAGGTTTTTCTGAGCCTCGGATGTACACATTGTGGGTGTTATCGTGTCCACTAAGGTGAAAAGTCGATTCATCACTGAAGACAACATGATCCAGAAAATCTTCATCGTTACGTAACGACATTTCGTTTGTGAAGTTGGCATGTAAATTGTGGTCTGCCGGCTTTAGAGCCTGTAATAACTGTAAATGCTAAGGACGTACTTGTACGCATTTCTTTAAAACTTTCCTAACTGTCGACACAGGAACTTGTAATTCACGACTAGGCTTCCAGACTGATTTCTTTGGGCTACAAGTGTATGACTCTCTCTCTCACTCAAGTCTCTTCACTAACTCTTGGTTGTCCTGTGCTCTTCCCTTTACAAAGGCAGCCGGTATCTTCAAATTGATGATCCCATCTACAAATGTTATTATCACTTGGAGGATCACAACTGAATTTTAGCCGGAATGCCCGTAGCACAGTAACTACAGACTCAGTCTTTGCAAACTACAAAACACAAAATGCTTTCTGTTCACTATTTGCTATCTTCGCTACTACCACTGTCTAGCAGATCGTGGCGAAAACATTGCGCGCTGCGCATGCGCACTGGTGCCAAACTCAACTGTTTGAGTTGCTCTTTCATTTGACATCATTTATAACTGTAAGTTTAATGTAATAAATACAGGGTTAGCCAGTGAAACAGGAAGATTTAAATAAGTAACTAATTCTTTAAGAGAATTTATTTTTTCAATTTAATGGTTAGAAGTATAAAGTACAAAGGTAACCATTTACTGTACAATAAGTGAAAACGTTATTTTTTGAATATAAAATCTGCCAAATGTCCTCCATCGGAATCTATGCACTTCCGCAGCTGGGCTTGGAACTTTCCCGTTACATTTTGCAGCATATTGACTCGTATTCCTTCAATTTTGTCCTGAATTCGTTGTTTTTGGGCTGGAGTAGTTCTGGGTGGATCGTTCTGAAAAACTCTAGTTTTTGAGTAGCCCCATAAAAAAAAAGGTCACAGATTGTGAAATCTGGAGAGCCAGGGGGCCAAGAGACCCCGTTTCGGGAAATGACGCCACCTAGAAACAAAGCATTCACAACATTCGTGCCAACTTGCAGTGTGGCTTGTTGCCCCATCTTGTTGGAACATCGTGCGTTCATTCACTGGAAAACAGGCGAGTTCTGGCGTAAGAAAGTTCTGGATCATTGCAACGTAACGTTCAGAGTTAACAGTCACAGCACTTCCATTGATATCCTCGAATAAAAATGGGCCTGCGATTCCTCTTGCCGGCATTGCGCACCAAACCGTCACTTTTTGAGCATGGAGAGGCGTTTTGTGAAGTGCGCCAGGGTTTTCCTCCGATCAGTATCTGAAGTTTTGTTTATTAACAAAAGCTGAGAGGTGGAAATGCACCTCATCGCTCATCCACAGTGGTTTACTTGGTCGTCATTTTCTTCAAGTCTTCTGGCCATTTCCTCACAAAATTGTAATCGTTTCTGATAGTCACTTGGTTTGAGAGATTGCACAATCTGTATTTTGTATGGGTGAAAATGTAAATCTTGATGAAGAATCCTTCTCATCGAAGTGTTACTTATTCCAATACGTAGAGCATGTTGTTTGGCAGATCGGCATGGAATTCTGAGCATTACCTGTTGAGCAGCAATGATGTTTTGAGGGGTTCGAACGGTTTTTACACTCCCACCTCTTTTTTTAGACTTTGATCCAGTTTGTTCAAGGTTGTTTATCCATGAACGAATTGCGTTATCCGAGGGAACAGGCCTGTTGCACTGTATGTTGAAATGGCATCCACATCGCATTTTCACCAAACTCTCACCATTCGTATAATAATGCTTTAACGGCGTAGCCGTGATGTTCACCCGTCCGACGATCCATTGCAACTAAATGGCGGGACATGCAGGTATAACGGAGCCGGCCTCTATTACCCCCACCAGTCACATTCCAGCTGTCAAGGCCATCTCCAATCTGCCCGTTTCACTAGCCAACCCTGTATTATTAAGTGTTAAAACACCAATATTCATTTATAAACACCCTGTAGTTCATTGAACCCTTTACATGACACGAAGGCCTTGTTGTCAATATTGGAGGTCACGAGAACCTGTAGTGCCGATGTAAATACATTTCTGTTAATTGTTGAGTGGCTGGTGTAGTGGTTGAGGCCTCATCTGTTTCAAGGTAAGGTAAAACTTTGTTTTTCCTATAATACTATGTCTTTTGATCCGTGTGTCATGCAAAGAGATAATCATCAGCTTGCCCCTCTCCTTTTTCCTTCTGGTGAATAACTTCAGCCACATCTACAGCAATGTCAACACTTCACAGACCACCCTGAAGTTCATTTCAGAGGGTACATAGCATTGTATCATATGTTGGGGTTTCTTCCTACTTGTGTATGAATCACAGGAACAGTGAGTGTTTAAATGCTTCTGCGCATGCTTTAATTTGTCTGGCTTTCCCTCTCAACCCTTAGCATATCGAGAGGATAATCCATCACTACCCCCCAACGATACCAGTTCTGCGAGAGGGTCGATTCGTCTGTTCTCCATTTACTTTCACTTAGCTTATAAAATTGACTGCTAGATGCAGCTAGCATGGTCAGTGTTGATGTTAAACACTTCAGTTTACGTGTACATAGATAGTTATTGATTTTTGAGTGTCATTGCAGTGAAATTTCAACGTCCGATAACTCTGCAGCTGCGTTGAGACACACACACACACACACACACACACACACACACAGGTTACATATAACTTCAACATTTATTTTAACAGTACATATTTCATCTTGCTTTAGCAGCAGTAGTGGTTTTTTGCATATTCTTGCTTCATGTCTATTTGTACTTCATGTGGTTTATGAATTCTGCCACCTAATAGTATCAGTGATCTAATAAGAATGCCCTTATGGATTTATTGAACAGATGAAATGAAGAAATAAAGTTAATTTTATGTCTATTGTACATTTGTATTTTTGTAGTGGAGGTTTTATAGGCTGTTGCCCTACTGACTGAACATGGAGTTTGTCTTTTTGCCTGGTATTATGTCCATATACATTACAGCTTTTATTTATCTCTTTGATGTTTTTTCCTCACATATTTACAATTTTCTAGAAGAAAAGGACAGGAAAGAGGGAAGATGGAAGACTTTTGACAGAGGTGCCCACATGAGTCAGTCTGTTCTGCATGGCGCATTGCTCTTACTGCTCTTTTTTTGGGTCTGGGAGATCACTGAGCTAGCAGCTGTGCTAGCCCAGAATATAATTCCATACTGTGGAACTGGGCAAAATATGCAGTTCTAACAGTGTGAAAGCTTGCTTTGTGTGCAAGTAAGCTTAGGCTGCAGCATACTTTTTTCAGTGTCAAGTTCATTTTTGTTACACATGTCTGCCATTTAAAATCATTTTGAAGGCATATGCCTAAACATTTTGTTTCCAGTGAGGGTGTTGGTTGGTTTGTGGGGGTTAAAGGGACCAGACTACTTAGGTCATCGGTCCCTTGTTCCACGACCATAATAATACACGAAGAAAAGTCCAACAAGCAATAAACACATAACGGAGACGACAAGGGACGACACAGTACAAGAAAGACATAGACGAAGACCAGAGAAAAGAGATTAAAAGACACACAGAGTGCGACGGTCATTGGCCGACCATGAAAATAAAACTGGAAAGGCCAACAACCAAGGGACACATTAAAACACCACAAACTAAAACCCCAGGCCAAAAGCCACAGTCGACACTAAAAAAAAATAAAAAGGGGACTCTCATATTGAATGATAAAAACCCCCTGCTCGAATAAAACGGAGAACTAAGTCAGCCATAGTAGAGTCATCGGTTAAAAGAGCAGGGAGTGTATCAGGCAGCGCGAACGTCTGCCTGAGGGCAGTTAAAAGTGGGCAGTCTAGTAAGACGTGTACCACGGTCAGGGCCAATCCGCAGCGACAGAGAGGCGGGTCGTCACGGCACAAGAGATACGCGTGCGTGAGCCGGGTATGTCCTATGCGGAGCCGGCAGAGGACGACAGCGTCCTTGCGAGACCCCCGCATGGAGGAGCGCCACACACTGGTTGTCTCCTTGACTGCCCGAAGTTTGTTGGGAGAGGGCAGGGTGCGCCACTCATCACGCCAAGCAGCAAGGACCTTCTGCCGCAATACGGATCGGACGTCACTCTCTAAAAGACCGATCTCCATGGTCGGGGAACTGACCGCCTGTTTCGCCAGTTCGTCAACCCGCTCGTTACCCGGGATGCCGACGTGACCCGGGGACCAAACAAAGGTGACAGAGCGGCGCAACGGACGAGAGTATGGAGGGACTCCTGGATGGCCATCACCAGACGGGAACGAGGGAAACACTGGTCAAGAGCTCGTAAACCGCTCAGGGAGTCACTACAGATGACAAAGGACTCACCTGAGCGGGAGCGGAGAAACTCTAGGGCACGATAGATGGCAACCAACTCGGCAGTGTATACACTGGAGCCAGCTGCCAATGACCGTTGCTCACAATAATCCCGTAGAGTGAGAGCGTAACCAGTGTGACCAGAGACCACCGAACCGTCGGTGTAGGCCACCGCCGCGTTCGGAAACTCGGCCAGGATGGAAAGAAAGCGGCGGCGGCGGAGGGCCTCCGGAGGCACTGAGACCTTCGGACCCTGTGCCAAGTCGAGCCGAAGGCACGGTCGGGGCACACTCCACGGGGGCAGACGGAGATTGGCCCGGAAAACAGGCGGCAGAGGAAAAAAGTCAAGGCCACGGAGAAGGTCCCGGAGGCGAACCGCAATGGGACACCCTGACCGGGGCCGCCTGTCTGGAACATGGACGACCGAGCGCGGGAACAGGAGATGGTAGTTTGGATGCCCTGGCATGCTATAAACGTGCGCGGCATAGGCGGCCAGAAGGCGGTCACGCCGGAACCGCAATGGAGGGACACCAGCCTCCACAAGTATGCTGTCGACGGGGCTTGTCCGGAACGCTCCCGTGGCGAGGCGGATCCCGCAGTGGTGTATGGGATCCAGCAATCGCAATGCTGAAGGCGAGGCAGAACCGTACGCCACACACCCATAATCAAGGCGGGACTGGATCAGCGCTTGATATAGGTGGAGGAGGGCGGACCGGTCGGCACCCCACCTGGTGTGGCTTAAGCAACGGAGAGCGTTTAAGTGCCGCCAGCATGTTTGCTTCAGCTGCCTAATATGGGGCAGCCAAGTCAACCGGGTATCGAACACCAGTCCCAAGAACCGATGCGTCGCGACCACAGCAAGAGGTTCACCGTCAAGGTAAAGGCGCGGCTCAGGGTGAACCGTGCGACGCCGGCAGAAATGCATAACGCAGGTCTTCGCGGCCGAAAACTGGAAGCCGTACGCTACAGCCCATGACTGCGCCTTGCGGATGGCACCTTGCAGCTGCCGTTCAGCAGCGGCGATGCCACTGGAGCTGTAATATAGGCAGAAGTCGTCCGCATATAAAGAAGCCGCGACGGACGACCCCACCGCCTCAACGAGCCCATTGATGGCAATTAAAAACAGGGACACACTGAAGACAGACCCCTGTGGGACCCCGTTCTCCTGGACCCAGGAGGAACTATGCGACGCAGCTACTTGCACGCGGAAGGAACGATACGAAAGAAAATTCTGAATAAAAATCGGGAGCGGGCCCCTAAGGCCCCACCCATGAAGTGTGGCCAGGATGTGATGGCGCCAAGTCGTATCGTATGCCTTCCGCATGTCGAAGAAGACGGCAACCAGATGTTGGCGGCGCGCAAAGTCTGTACGGATGGCAGACTCCAGGGAGACCAGATTATCGACGGCAGAGCGGCCTTTACGGAACCCACCCTGAGACGGAGCCAGAAGGCCCCGAGACTCGAGGAGCCAACTCAACCTCCGGCTCACCATACGTTCCAGCAACTTGCAAGGAACGTTGGTGAGGCTTATGGGGCGATAGCTGTCCACCTCCAGCGGGTTCTTGCCAGGTTTCAATACGGGGAGGACTATGCTTTCCCGCCATTGAGACGGGAAAACACCCTCGACCCAGACGCGATTGAAAAGATCTAGGAGGCGTCGCTGGCAAGGCACTGAGAGGTGTTTCAGCATCTGGCTGTGAATGCGGTCTGGTCCAGGAGCCGTATCAGGGCAAGCAGAAAGTGCGCTCTGGAATTCCCATTCGCTGAAAGGAGCATTGTACGACTCCGCGTGGCGCGTGTGAAAGGAAAGCCTCCGACTTTCCAACCGCTCTTTCCGGGAGCGGAAGGCCAACGGGTAGTTCGTTGACGCGGAACACTGAGCAAAATGCTCTGCTAACCGGTCCGCAATCGTGTCGGAGTCGGTGCACACTGCTCCATTCAGCGAAAGCCCAGGGACAGAGACAGGTGGCCGATAGCCTTGGAGTCGCCGAATCGTGGCCCAAACCTGCGATGCAGAGGTACGGACGCCAATGGTGGAAACATAACGTTCCCAGCACTCCTGCTTCCGTTGGCGAATAAGGCGTCGGGCTCGGGCGCGGAACTGTTTAAAAGCAATGAGGGTCTCCAACGACGGGTGCCGCTTATGGCGCTGAAGAGCCCGCCGGCGATCTCGAATCGCCTCTGCGATCTCGGGCGACCACCACGGCACAGTCCTCCGCCGAGGTGACCCGGATGTACAGGGAATCGCAGATGCCGCCGCAGAAACGATGCTGGTGGTGACCGACTGAACCACCGCATCAATCGGATCAGTGGAAGGAGGTGCGATCACTGCGACAGATGTAAATAAGTCCCAATCAGCCTTATTCAGAGCCCATCTGGAGGGGCGTTCAGAAGAGTGACGCTGTGGCAGTGACAGAAAGATGGGGAAATGGTCACTACCACATAAGTCGTCATGGACCCTCCAGTGGATGGATGGTGAAAGTCCGGGGCTGCAAATAGAAAGGTCAATGGCTGAAAACGAGCCATGGACCGCACTAAAGTGGGTCGCCTCTCCCGTGTTTAAAAGGCAGAGGTCAAGCTGTGACAGAAGAGTCTCGACATCTCTGCCCCGGCCAGTAATCGCGGCGCTACCCCACAAGGGGTTATGGGCGTTAAAGTCGCCCAGCAACACAAAGGGAGGCGGCAGTTGTCCTATCAATGCAGCCAACACATGACGAGAGACATCACCATCCGGCGGAAGGTACAAACTGCAGACAGTAATAGGCTGAGGCGTCCACATCCTTACAGCGACAGCCTCTAAGGGTGTATGAAGAGGCACACACTCGCTGTAGATAGAGTTAAGGACGTAGACGCAGACTCCACCAGACACCCTCTCATAAGCTGCCCGGTTCTTATAATAACCCCGATACCCTCGTAGGGCAGGGGTCCGCATTGCCGGAAACCACGTTTCCTGGAGGGCAATGCAGAAGAAAGGGTGACTGCTGACGAGTTGGCGGAGCTCAGCAAGGTGGTGGAAAAAACCGCTGCAGTTCCACTGGAGAATCACTTTGTCCATGGGCGAAATAGGCGTGAAGGGACCGAGGAGGCAGATCACGTCACTGGGTCACCTGCTGTCACCGATCGAGGACCAGTACAATCGGCGTCCTTGGCGTCTGAGGGTATGGCGAGATCCAGGTCCTCAGCGGACGCCAGGATCTCCACCTCATCCTCAGACGCAGAGCCTGTATGGAGCGGTGGGGTGGATGCCACCGCGCGTTCCTTGGCCTTAGAGGCCTTCTTCTTCTTCGTCTTCTCTCTCTGCTCCTTGGGCTTTACTGGCTGGGAGGGCTCCACCGAGTCAGTCTCCGGGACGGAGGAGGAGCGGGAAGCCCTGCGACCAGCCGCTGGCCTGCTTTTCAGCCATTGGCTGACGTCACCCTTCCCAGAGGTGGAAACCTGGGAAGGGAGGGACCCGAGGGATCCCTTGCGAGAGAGAGTCGCCGAAGAAGTCGGACGCTTCTCCGGCTTAGAGTTGGGGACTTGTGTCCCCGATGGTTGGGGGGTCGTTGCTCCTGAGGTAGGTGGTGCAGGAGCAACAGATGGGGAAGTGCCCCCCACCATCAAGGGGGCAGGTGTAGTATTCCGGCTCAGAGTGTTCAGTGGAATCGGTGCAGCAGATGACAAAAATACTGTTTTGGCAGCGGTGGCATAGGAGCTGGTCAGAGCCACAGGATGTAGCCTCTCGTATTTCCGCTTAGCATCAGTATAGGTCATGCGGTCCAGGGCCTTATATTCCATGATCCTTCGTTCTTTCAGTAGAACCTTGCAGTCTGGCGAGCAAGGGGAATGGTGTTCGCCGCAGTTCACACAGATGGGAGGCGGCGCACATGCAGTATTAGGATGTGAAGGGCGTCCACAATCTCTGCATGTCATGCTGGAAGTACACCGAGATGACATGTGGCCGAACTTCCAGCATTTGAAACACCTCATCGGGGGAGGGATATAGGGCTTCGCATCACATCGGTAGACCATCACCTTGACCTTTTCGGGTAGGACGTCACCCTCGAAGGCCAAGATGAAGGCACCGGTGGCTACCTGATTATCCCTCGGACCCCGATGGACGCACCGGACGAAGTGAACACCCCGCCGGTCTAAATTGGCGCGTAGCTCGTCGTCTGACTGCAAGAGTAGGTCCCTATGGAATATAATGCCCTGGACCATGTTGAGACTCTTATGGGGTGTGATCGTGACGGAAACATCCCCCAACTTGTCACAAGCGAGTAACCGCCGTGACTGTGCAGAGGATGCCGTTTTGATCAATACTGCCCCAGAGCGCATTTTGGACAAGCCCTCCACCTCCCCAAACTTGTCCTCCAAGTGCTCGACAAAAAACTGAGGCTTGGTCGCCATAAACGATTCCCCATCGACTCGTGTACAGACTAAATAGCGAGGTGAATAAGGTTCGCTGCCAACCGTAGCCTTTCGTTCCTCCCATGGTGTGGCCAGGGAGGGGAACGATTGTGGATCATATGCCTGAGCGTTGTATTGAGGCCGAGAACGCTTAGAGACTGCTGGCGGCTGGCCGCCAGCAAGAGATGATGTACCACGCTTCATCGCGGGTCATCCGCCCTGATGCCACCTACTCCGACCAAGGGCCCTCCCCACGGGCGCCACCCAGCCTCAGCAACGACCACCTGGCGGGATGGCCATTGCCGGGAGTCCCGATGCCCCAAGGAGACAGGCATCTACTCCTTGGCATACGCGGGGAGTTAACGGCGCAGGCATCAGTAGAGCGATCCCTGTGTTGTCAGGGGGCTACAACCGACAGGGTACATGGCGGCCCCACCACAACGGACTGGCTACCGTGCTGGATTTCAGGTGAAATGTAGCCCATGATCGTCATTGGCGCATAAAGCGACACAGCAGAGCAGACTGCAAAAACCGCACCCAAGAACAAAGCCACGCCCTAGAGATGGTGAGTGGGCGGGACAGCTATGCGACGACGACCAACCAAGCTAGAGATGGTAATGAGCGATGGACACATTGCACCTTGTAAGGCGCCCTTCCCCAATCAGCTCGCTCTTCGGAAGAATTTAGAAGATGGAGGTCAAACCCGGTAGGGGACCATCACATAAGGCCGAAACGTTTGAGACTCCTTTTAGTCGCCTCTTACGACAGGCAGGAATACCGTGGGCCTATTCTTACCCCCGAACCCACAGGGGGTCCCAGTGAGGGTGTAATGCCACTGGAGTTTATTGTCACTGAAGTGTTGCAGGCCGCCTCCTACAAACAGAAATTAAGCACAGTTGTTTAGGAAGTGTTTTATTATTAGTTTATTTCCTCCAAACCAGTCATTTAGCTGCTCTGTAGCTTTATTTATGTTTTCTTGTAGCTGTGTTTCTTTTTCCCCTGTAAGAAGTATACTTGTCATCTACAAACAAGATATTTAGTTACAATTCTATGCTTATATCTACATCATTTATACACACAAGGAAAAGAATAGGCACGAGAATAGATGCTTGAGGGACTCCAGTTTTATTATTCCTGCATCTGAAAAATATGTTGTAGTGCTATCATTTAGTTCTTATGTTACCGATTTGTCAGGTACGAGGAGAACCATTTTAATGCAGTGTCTCTAATGCCATCTTTTGCATTTTTTCCAACAGGATTCTGTGGTCCAAAATGTCAAAGGCATTGCTCAGATCTACGAAAATAGCAGCTTTGTTTATTATCCAGTGCTGCTAGAGCATTTTGTAAGAAATTATATATGGCACTGGTTGTAGATTTATTTTTCAAAAAACCACATTGGACATCAGCGAGGATTTTGGTCTTATCCAGAAATTCCATTAATCTGTTAAACACTGTCCTTTCAATGAGTTTGGCAAAAAATGACAATATTGAGACTGGTCTATAGTTTTCCAAATTTGCTTTGTCACCTTGGGAATTTTACGGCATTCAGGAAAGATTACAGTTGAGAAAGACAAGTTGATTATCTCCACAAGGGGTGTTGCAATGCTTATAATACATTCCTTTACGATGAAGTCTGGAATACTATAAATTCCTGAGGAATTTTTTTGAAAGTTTTTGCTGTGTGAACGATTTCGTTCCGGGATGTGTCTTAGAGATAGACTGAGTGGAGACAAGAATTTACTTTATTCCATTTGTGAATTGGGCTGCTTCTTATTATTTGTTATTAGGTTTCTTTGTATTGCCTTTCGTTGTCGCAGTTCAGTGTGATATTTTCCTTTCTACTATTTCCTTCCTGGTTTATTGCTTTCCAGATTGCTATGCTTTTATTTTCTGACTCTGATATAAACGTATCATTAACCATTATTTTTGCCTGACATATGACTTTTCTATACACCTGAATATATTTTGTGATATAACTGTTGAGGAGAGGGGATATGTTGTGATTTTTTTCTGTAACTGAGCAATTTTCTTTTTGTGTTGCTTGAGAACTTTTAAAACTTTTTGTTGGTGTCATGCAACTGAGAAACTTCTTCCCACCTTTCTCTTGATAACGAGTGATTGGATGATTCTATGCTCTGTGTGTTGAAACTTCTTGCAGTCACAGTCCCTGCATGGTTTTGTCTGCGTAGTAAACAGTCTGAGAGGGTTACCGCTTAAGCTTAATGATCTCTACAATTAGTATTTACACATTCTGCAACAAAGGGTGTGTTAACAAATGTTTGGTCCACAGTACTGCTAGAAGTTCTTGTAACTTTTGTTGGGGCTTTAATTATTTGTTTTAAATTGAAAGTATCTGTTAGGTTGAGCAACAGTTCTTTTCTCCTGCTTGTTGCAAGAAAGCCAGTGTTGTAGATGTTCACTACTGATTTCTTGCCTATATGTATCCTATTTAGTACTGTTTCAAGTTTATTGATTACTGCCTCAAAGTTCCCATTTGGAGAGCAATATATACACACAACTACTGTTTTTGGACCCCTAACTTCTACAACTGTTTGCTTCAAAGTCTCTTTCTGTACTGAGGTACTGAAAACTATCAATAGTTTTGAAATTCAACCCACTTTTAATTAAAATAGCAGTACCTCCATTTATTTATTTTTCTACAGAAGTAGCTTGTAAATGAAGCAATCTGATCTGCCTTTAACCAGTGTTGTGAGAAACACAGAACACTGACCAAATGCAGCTTAGCCTTCACCAAAAGCTCAAATGTCTGAAACCTTGTTTGTGACTGATTTCACATTCTGGTATTATATGGAGAGATACTTGTCACTGCAATTTATTTGTGTAGTGGATTTTAAGTTAACATCCAAATTTCCTAATGGAATTGTTATTACATCACTTACCTCGGTTTTGTTTGGAGGGATTGTGTTCATAAAAAAAAATTGGTACGGGAGCTTGGAGTCTTCTTTTGTCTCGTTGATTTCTGAATGCTTTCTGCTCCTGGGATGTTCATCCATGTGGCTGCCTCAT
This sequence comes from Schistocerca gregaria, assembly GCF_023897955.1. Lineage (NCBI taxonomy): Eukaryota > Metazoa > Arthropoda > Insecta > Orthoptera > Acrididae > Schistocerca > Schistocerca gregaria. The sequence continues at coordinate 57,772,675 of NC_064930.1, read as the reverse complement.
CAATGGTGCTGTTGTTGGTTTCTTGCACCCCATCATTTCTGCAGATTTTCTTAGTTTGCTCAGATTCGTTGACTGCTTCCATTTGATGGTTTTCAGCCTCATCTGGCACAGATAATGGTCCACTTCCAGCCTTGAGAGAGGTCAGTTCTGTTACCACACATGTCTTATTTATAGAATTAAGACAGAAGACATTTGTCATTGACAGGTATGGCTACCGAGACATCCTGCTTGAGGCATAATTTCTATCTGCTATTACTAAAATCTTGCAAATGATCAATTTCTTTCCCACTCTGTTGAGGTGGAGGCCATGATTTTGTGTGGAATCTTCTCCCAAGTTCAATTATATCCACAAATGTTGCATTTTTAAACTGTCTGCAGATATTTTAAACATCTTTGTTTGCTTTTCGTACCTCTTCATTTACACAGGACCAATCTGGTAGGTCATGGCTATGTGCAACTGAAAAAACAGATTACATTTGTGTTTCTGAACTGTAGCAATCTTCGCTTGAGAGAGAGCGTGATTTCCTTTGTATTGTTCACTGCTCTGTCGTGTGTTCCAGCAAGGAAACCAGAGAAATTATTTGAGCTCAGTTCTGATACTTTTTTACTTACACAATGGTGTTGATTTTGTAAGTACATCTGTTACTTAATTTGGTGGCTATTCCTCATCCTTGACTATCTGTAAACAGATCGATTTTAGCTGCACTCGTTAAGGAAAATTAACATGTTTCAAAAATACTATTGTGAACTACTACGCTCTCTTTTGAACTAGTGCCCTCAGTTGTTTGTCATGTGGAGACATCGATGTCCCAATTTGTTTGCTCGAGTTTGGCAGATTTTTACTGTTCAGTCACTTTTTGTTCATTTTCCTTCTGTGGTGTAATACTTTGTTGTTTTAGGCTTATCTCTTTTGTACAGTCCTGTTTCTCCCCATGTGGTTCACTGTTAAATTCAGCGTTACAGTCCTCATCTGAAAGTACTTCGTATGAATTTTCGTGCACCAAATGTAAACTGTTCACACAGTTTATCACTTTCTGAAAGCTGTTTATCTTTGAAACTTTAATCCACTTATCTACAGGGTCCGCAATTTCTTGCATGGTTTTCAGTGTACTTTGATGCGTCAGTTCACGATTTGATGCTTCAAGTTTGTTTATTTCCATTTGTAGCGCACTGATTATGAATTGCACACCCAATAAGTGTTCCCTTAGTTTCACAATTTCAACATTACTTTTTGGTCGGCTTTCTTTTTTTCTACTGAAATTACCGTTTTTTCACTGAGGAAAAATAATGCACTTTGACACTTGCCATCATCGTACAATCTACTTGTTTGCATTATGACATTTCATCTGGCATTGTTTTTTGTGCAGTATTGTTATTTAATTGTTTCTGTGCTATTTTTATGTATTTTAATGTTTTCACATAGCGAGTAGAAGAAAAAGTGCGCCGTCTCCGCTAGCTCACAGGTTCCACTGCGAGATGTCAGTTGCTCCGCTTGTGACCAACGGAAATACACGTTATTATGTCAAACGCTACACACGAACTTATTCATTCATAAAATGTATGTAATCATATAAAAAGTAGATGGATTTAATTAACTTACCTCAGTAGACGTCAGTTGTCAGCTAATTTGGATACTTTCCGGGCACTCTTGGAAGTTTTTGAAGACTTCATCTCCTTCCGAATTTGTTTGATGCCAGTGAAAAACCGGCATTTCATATAATGAAAAATCAGCTTGGGAACGATGTCCATCACATGATCTTCGCAGCATCTAACGTTAAATATTTCAACACTTATGTAGTCCAAACTATTGAGGCAATCATAAAAAATGTCTCCCCATAAACTGTCCTCCTGGAGTTTTACCGCGACTATATTTTCCACTTGCATAAGAACATTGAAGATGCCTTTCAATGGATATGTGAACAATGTCTTTTCTGTAGAAGAGCTGTGATGTCTAATAGGTGTAAGTAAAGAGAACGGTATGTCAGACAAATTTCCACTTAGGAGGCACAAACACTAATGGCATTTTACGGCCTTTCTTGTTTGATGCACTATGTAACCTGCCAGATGATAAAGTAAACATTGCTTTCCTGTGGTGCTTTCAAGACTCTCCAGAATATGTTGTGGATTGGAATGACCTCTGTGAAGTTATGTCGAACACTCAGCGTTTTTTTAATTACGTCTTCCATTTCCAGAACTCGTTAATTTCCAAGAATGATTGCCTATCAAAGTTGGAGGGCTCCAAATGATACATACTGAAATTGCGATAGTAAATCGATTATAGAAGTCTTGTGGCATGCATTACGAGTATGTTTCAAGTTTTCACTACAGCAACGACAAAAGAAAAGCGTTAGAGAAGCACTTGTAAATTGAAAGGAGACGACTTACCTTACTCGTCATCGGTGTTATAGTCTTGTGACAGTCTGCATGATGTATAAGCTGCAGGGACAATTCCTTTTTTTTCCCCGTACCCAGGGTAAACTCTGCCACCATCGAGCAGGAATATCGGCAGTGTCGCATGCGTCGACTTTCCCCTGCAAACGAAAGTTGTGAAAGTATAGGTATTGGAACAAATACAGTTCGTCCCTCTGTCCTGGATGCCCTTTTCTTTTTATGGTAGACTTGACAGACTTCCACAGCCGTTCCATATTCTGGGTATGGACACTGGCGTCGTCTGAAGAGAGAAACTCCACAGAGTGGTTCATGAATTCGTACGCGAACCCTTCAGCTTTGAGAGTGTGGTACAACTGGAACCTGCCTGTGATGACTTTTTTTCCAGGCAGTATGAAAGGTTTTATGAGACCCACTAAAGTTACCTTGTCTCGGGACAATACCCTCACAGTGAAACATTTGTGTGACCCCCTTTCTATCCCACCAAAAACCCAAATATGATCTACTTCACTTTTAGAAGGTCGTCTTCTCTGATTCTTTCGTCTAGCAATATGCGACTCGTCTACTTCCACTATTTTATTCGGCCCACCAATTGGCACACTGCCATTTGTCACTATCATGTAGCACACATCTCAGCAAAACCCGAAGTAGTCACACATGGTATTTGCCAATAACTCAGTTTCTGATGCTGTGGCTAGAAACGTGTAATCTCGAATCCAGCACGACACAAGAATTACGCTTGTCTGAATCGATAATTTGGAGGAGTGGAACCACGTATTTTTCCTGATGCTGGTTCGCTTTCCGCAAAGTCCGCAAGGAAATTGCAACGAAATATCGGTGTCCACACCCCTCTTACACAGTTTCACAGCAACACAGTCCCTCCTTTCCTTGTCCAGCAGCAGTCCATATTTCCGGCAAAAAGTCCAATATTTGTCTATGCTGGATATGCATGGAATTAAAGTTTTCCATGTGAGGCAATCTGCCGAAGAAACTTGAGAAGCAGCACACATTACACTCGCTATGAAGAGAAACTGTGTTGATTTCTCAATGGAATCACAAACAATTACGATGGGAATGTAATGTACACGAACTGAAGAAACAGTTCTAAACGGATAAAAATGACGATCGCAAATAATTTATTGTAAAGCACGCCACAAGACTTCCATAATAGATTTACTATCGCAACTTCGATGTGTATTGTTTGTAGCCCTCCAACTTCAATAGGCAATCATTCTTGGAAATTACCCAGAACTCTGTCTCTGTTCTTTTGTTGCAAACGTCTGGCTAACATCCACATTTGGCATACATATGACGTCAATGAAAATTCAGATTTGTGTTCGCAGTTTCCGTGGAAGATAGGGCTAGTTTTACAGGATTGTAAATGCACTGTAACATGTGCGAGCTCAAGAAGTCTATTACTGCATTTTTTAGAGCTCCAGAAGCAGCAACTTGGCAAGAAAGTCATACAGATTTTGTTATGTTCATGGCAAATGGATTTCCACAAAGATTACAACCGAAACAATTGTTCATAAAAACACTAAAATTAGGAAAGTCGATTAAAACCTATTCTTCATTATACACTTCATCTGTAACTTAACTTACATAGCTTGGTTACTCCTCCGCACATCCCAGCTGTACAAGTGTTAGAACTTTCACTATTATGAACAGGTGTTGAAGCAGAGCTACTAACACAGAGGTTGTTTGTAAATCGATTCCCACAGAACTTACGTTTTTTAAATAATGGTGCACTCCAAGACATCGTAAAAACTATGACACTCAGCACTAAAAGTAAAAAGATGGCTGATAACAAACTCTGAATGAGAGACGAACGAAACTCTAGACTGAAAACACAGACTCACATATCAAAAACTGAACTATAAACTCAGCTAGTTGCCAAGACAATTGTACCTACAGAAAGATGAAAGACTTTATAACAGAAGATTGAAATCCACAGTGTTCTATAACTAATGTTTTCGGAAATGCAAAGATTGCAATATGAATCTGCCACAAGTTGGGGAACTTTCCTGAGTGCACATAAAATTTTGAAAAAAGAAATAAAAATACTTCCAATTAGAATTTCTTAGCAAATTTTTCATCATTTTAAGCATAAAATTTCAAATTGTAGGAGCTTAAAAACTGAAAATATGATTTTGTTGCCATTTGCAGCATTCCAACTGCCCTTACCACATCACTGCATTGTGAACACAAAATTTTAGTTTTTCTTTTCTAACAAAAACCATTTTTGGTAGCCTTGTCCAAATTTTCATTTGGGTTCTGAGTTTTACCATGGGTCACTTTTTAAGAAACCTTGTTGGCTAAGATGTCTGAAAATGGTTTTCACAGCAAGTAGGATATTTTCTGGAATTTTATTCTTACAACTGGAAACTGTAGCAGGGTTGTTCAATTTGCACCAGCTGTTGGGTCATCTCGGGCAAAGGTGGTGGTGTGGTTTGTTTACCTTCTACCACTTACTGCTCCCATTCCCAAGATAGTCTTTATACAGGACACTCTACATCTACATGATTACTGTGCAATTCACTTTTAAGTGCTTGGCAGAGGTTTCATCGAACCACAATCATACTATCTCTCTACCACTCCACTCCCGAACAGCGCGCGGGAAAAACGAACATCTAAACCTTTCTGTTAGAGCTCTGATTTCTCTCATTTAATTTTGATGATCATTCCTACCTATGTAGGTTGGGCTCAACAAAATATTTTCTCATTCGGAAGAGAAAGTTGGTGACTGAAATTTCGTAAATAGATCTCGCTGCGACGAAAAACGTCTTTGCTTTAATGACTTCCATCCCAACTCAAGTATCATATCTGCCACACTCTCTCCCCTATTACGTGATAATACAAAACGAGCTGCCCTTTTTTGCACCCTTTTGATGTCATCCGTCAATCCCACCTGGTAAGGATCCCACACCGCGCAGCAATATTCTAACAGAGGACGAACGAGTGTAGTGTAAGCTGTCTCTTTAGTGGACTTTTTGCATCTTCTAAGTGTCCTGCCAATGAAACGCAACCTCTGGCCCGCCTTCCCCACAGTATTGTATATGTGGTCTTTCCAACTGAAGTTGTTCGTAATTTTAACACCCAGGTACTTAGTTGAATTGACAGCCTCCAGAATTGTACTATTTATCGAGTAATCGAATTCCAACAGATTTCTTTTGGAACTCGTGTGGATCACCTCACACTTTTCGTTATTTAGCGTCAACTGCCACACCATACAGCAATCTTTTCTAAATCGCTTTGCAACTGATAATGGTCTTCGGATGACCTTACTAGACGGTAAATTACAGCATCATCTGCGAACAACCTAAGAGAACTGCTCACATTGTCACCCAGGTCATTTATATAGATCAGGAACAGCAGAGGTCCCAGGACGCTTCCCTGATATCACTTCAGTTTTACTCGTTGATTTGCCGTCTATTACGATGAACAGCGGCCTTCCTGACAGGAATTCACGAATCCAGTCGCACAACTGAGAAGATACCCCATAGGCCCGCAGCTTGATTAGAAGTCGCTTGTGAGGAACGGCGTCAAAATCTTTTCGGAAATCTAGAAATACGGAATCAAATTGAGATCCCCTGTCGATAATGGCCATTACTTCATGCGAATAAAGAGATAGCTGTGTCGCACAAGAGCGATGTTTTCTGAATCCATGCTGATTACGTATCAATAGATCGCTCCATTTGAGGTGATTCATAATATTTGAGTACAGTATATGCTCCAAAACCCTACTGCAAACCGACGTCAATGATATAGGTCTGTAGATAGATGGATTACTCCTACTACTCTTCTTAAACACTGGTGCGACCTGCGCAATTTTCCAATCTGTAAGTACAGATCTATCGGTGAGCGAGCGGTTGTATATGATTGCTAAGTAGGGAGTTATTGTATCAGCATAATCTGAAAGGAACCTAATCGGTATAGAATCTGGACCTGAAGACTTGCCCGTATCAAGCGATTTGAGTTGCTTCGCAACCCCTAAGGTATCTACTTCTAAGAAACTCATGCTAGCAGATGTTCGTGTTTCAAATTCTGGAATATTCCATTCGTCTTCCCTGGTGAAGGAATTTCGGAAAACTGCATTCAATAACTCCGCTTTAGCGGCACAGTCGTCGGTAACAGTACCATCAGCACTGCGCACTCCTTGACTGAATAGATCTTTTGAAAATTATAGCAACACTATCCACTTTCATGTCTTCACTAAAACCATCAGTCTCTTTTGCATACATGTCGTGTAGTAGGATTTTTGCTACTGATGTCACAGAACTTACTAATTATTTCAGTATCAATAATGTTCCCATATCAAAAGCAGTAGCTGACACAAAGTGCCATTTATGGATGAATGCCCATGTTTCTGACGACTACCATCAAACCCAGAACCATTATGCCTTGGGTCAGATTTTGTATCATTCAAGTTAACTACTACTTTTCCTGCTTTCGATATTGCAGATTCACTCACCAAAGCTACAATTGCAACAGTAGTCGTATTGTAAATGTGAAACTTTATAAGAGGTGGAGATAGTCTGTTGCTGCACAAAGAGCCGCACTTGAACTTTGCCCTTTCGCCATAGATCCAAATGCATTAACTAATCTTACATTGTTTTCACGCTGCCTGCTTCTGATTTCGTGAGATTATATTGTATTGGCAGTACATTTACATGCCAAACATTTTAGACTTAAATTACAAACAATTCCCTTGGTTTTCCCCACAGCTTCATGCAAAGTGACGTTCAAACCTCAGCTTTTACAACGAGCATATTTTTCTGTAAGTTCACATAATAACCTCATGGAAATCAGAGTGTCTGTGTCAACAGAAGCAGAAAAACTGTTAATGCCATGTGCAGGGTGAGGCAAAAGTCCAGCCACAGCCCCATAATAGTTGAACAGTGTGAGCAATCGTAATGGCATCTGGTATGGGGTGTCTGTTGGAGTTATGGCGACAGCTGCAGTGCTCTTGAAATCTGCCATCTGGTATATTATTTATTTATTTATTTATTAGCAGTCTATATGTGTCTCAAAAAACTGTGACACTGAACTGCATTAACTGGATTTTATTAGTACTACCAGTTTTGGCCATAAGCCATTATCTGGTACAAAAACCACTTAAAACATTTTGTCTGTCTTGAATATTAAAACACGAAGCATTTAATATTTTAATCCACACAAAAAAACATATAAAATACTCATTAACAGCATTTACAAGTGCGACTATCGTCCTATTCATATGGTATGACAAACAACAAGTACCAACATCATTTTGAACTACCTCTTTCTCAGGAATACACATATGAAATCTGTTTCAAGATATCTTTATTTGCGTAGGAGTTATGACTTGTCAAAGTTTCTGACCCTTGCAGAGTCAGCATTACAGCATATGCTCAATATGACCTCCATTGTGGTGGACACACAATTTGAGTGTGTGTTTTTTTGTTAGTCCAGCAGCACACGTTGCAGGATCTGTGGGTTAACAGAGACACAGATGTCAATTTGTTGGTAACGATGGGCTACATTGTTGATTTTTACCTCGTATACTATTGATTTGAAGTTCTCCACAGATAAGTCAGGAGGTGTAAGATCAGGGGACCACAGTGGCCATTCGATAGGACTGCTCCTACCTATCCAGGGACCTCCAAACTGTTCATGCAGAAACGGTCTGACTTCATTAGCATAGTGGGGAGGTGTACAGTCTTGTTGGAAGAAGGTTGGGAAATTAACCTGCGAATTTACCTGGGTTGGAAGCACTTAATCACGGAGCACCTCTACCCATTCAAGGGTTCTATCAATAAAAACTGGACCCACAATTCTTGTGTCCCAAATCCCACACCAAACCATCACCTTTTTACCATTAGCACCTTAATAGTGATCCATCTACAAGGGGTTTGCATCGGACCAGTAACAATGCCCCCCCCCCCCCCCCCTCACACACACACACACACACACACACTTTAAAATTAGCTTTATCACTGAACAACAGCAGTTGTATGAAGTTTGGAGTCCTGTTACAATGATCCAGAGCACCCACCAATCAGCCTCATCCTCAGAGAGACGGTGTTGCAACTGCAACTTGTTTGAGTACTATTTGCACACTGTGATGTGGACTTTGCACACAAACAATGCCACCATTGCTGTTGCAGCCCCCAGGTTGGTGACTGTTCTCGGATGTCCATTGCACGACTTGTCCACCACAGAACCTGTTGCATGAAATTAGTCCAATAACTTGGATACTGTCATGTTTGAAATGTCATTTCTCTCAGGATGTTGAGCATTGAAGTTGGCAGCTATCACTCTGGTACTTTGTCTACCACTTGTGAACACAATGTCAGTGCATTCCTAACATGTAAGTGCAATTTTGGATCACCTGTGACAATAAACACAATTGATCACTGCCTTACTATTTCAGACTTTAACAGGTCACAACTCCTACAGGAACAAAGGTACCTGAAAATAGATTTCATATGTGTGTCGCTGAGAAAGAGCCAGTTAAAAATGAAGTGCCACATGATCCTCTTCATATTTGAAACATGTAACCCCAATCAAAGATGGCAGATTTCAAGATGGCTGCTGCTGTCACCATAGTTCCTATAAGTTGTACCTCCACCTACAGACACTCGTTAAAATTCCTCACACTGTTCGACTTCTATAGGGGTGTATGCAGACTTCTGCTTCACCCTTTATTTCACTGTCATGCATTTGAATGGTACTTGGAAATCTGGCAGCAGATAGAAGCATAGTTTACTTGAAGCATTGACACTCACACTAACTTAACTTTCGATCTTGTCCGTGAAACTTTTTTATCCAAACTTTGATATTCTTTCCATTCTCTTATGACTTTCCACAAAAGTAGTACATTTGTATCGCTAAAATGTAGACGACAAAGATGAACGCTGATAAATGATAGTTGATAATGCAGACAGGCTGACAGACATTGAAACAATAATTCTCTTTTGCAACTGAAATAAGAATGTCTGTGGAAAAAAAAAAATGTTTGCTGTACTCAGTGCTCAACAAGAAAGAGCAAATATTGGTGTGGCTCTAGTTACCACGCTCAGGAGAAAATTAGTAACTCCGAATCTAATTTGCGTGAAATAAATGGCATTTTGCAGCTAAATAATTGGAGCACTGAGCAAGGCTAAAAGAAATCGATGTTTTGGAGCCTGTTTTCAGTTGTCCCCCCATTAGTACACTGCATGGCAAAAAAAGAGGCACCCACAAGGAGAGAAGGAAACAAAATAGGGCTTGTAAAATTATAGGAAAAAGGATTTTGGAAATTATAAGGGAAGTATTATTAAAAGGGGTAAATGATTTTTTAAGATTATTCTGGAATATATTACCTAATAAAAGAGGGTTTTTGGCTAATGAAGGAAATATTGAACAATAAGATTTTGTTACGACTGCATAGATATAAAAATTAAAAATGTTCTAATGTCCCTTCTTCAGATGGTTTCTCATACTTCATCAACACTGCGGTGACACGTCGGTGTTTCTCTCCACTATTACTGGTGTCCTTGCGGGTCCTCACGATCGTCCAAACCTACATTACAGTATACTTTCACTGACTAATAAATAAATATTTAAACAACTTTTTAAAACTGCCCTGAAAATATTTTCGCACAACCTGCACATAATCCATTCACGAGGTCAATAATACTTGGCGTGCATACATTTTTTACACAAGTCATCACGTGCGTCATGTCTCTTTCAGATCTCAACACAGATAGATAGTTACTAATTAATTAGTGAGCATTGGATTGCTTATTAATAATCATCCCTGGCGCTGCTACCTTTTATCATCGTCGCAGATGTTATCGCTATCTAGTGACCAGAGAGCGCATCTTTTAATCGACTTAAATTTACTTTACTTTTTGTGTCCAGAAACCAGGTAACAATCTTTCAGCGCAATATAGGGTTGAGTCCAAGGCTTCTTTCTTTTTCCGCCATAAATCGTCGGAGTCGCACCTGTAAGGGCAGTTTCGGCCAGCGAGCAGATGCTCCATATACTGCGTGGCACCACAGTCACACTTATCACCCGTGGTTCCGAGACCACACCTAATTATATTCGTCTCCACTGGGGCCACCCCTGTCGTTATTCAGTTCAGTGTCTTCCGTGTCGTGCTGAATCCACTGCACACTTCCTGTGCAGGTGGGTAATCAGCTGGTGGTTCTTCTGTTACCATGGCTAAGAACCTTTTACGAGATTTCAATTGCCCGGGTTTACACTCACTGCAAAAAGAATAAGAAGTCACCAGTACAATCTCGCGCATGTCCAACCTAGACTTCTTGAACCAGGTAGAATGCTGTATATCGTCTTCCCGACAGCGCCACGTATAACCGTCCCTGGTCCGAGATGCCAGAGCTTTAGCCAACTTCAGTTCTTCGCCACAAATAGAGCATTTCACAACCACGGCAATTAAACTGAAAAGCTGCAAAAACTTGATCAGTTCCAAAGGAGTGTTCCCCATCATATCCCTCAGACGCGCAATGTTAATTTTGTCTGTCATATCCGTTCCTGAACAAAAACAACAACTGATTAATTTTACTAAAATTACCACACAATGTACAGCGAACAACACTAAATTAACCTTCAGACAAGACCACAAAATAGTTAACTCACTGAAATGAATTCCACTACAAACACAGCCGACACTCGAACAATTCTGGATAATGAGTAAGAGCAAACTGAACCCGTTACACCACACAAACGAAAACCCTGAACACACCACCAGAGGGCACAACAAACCACAACACGACAACATCTACAAACGCGCCACACTCACAAACCAAACTCCGTGCCGTCATGACGTCACACACCACAACACCCTTACGTCACGGGTCAAAGCCGACACGTGGGAGCGGACACTTCTGTCGACCCCCTTTTGAAATAATAGTAATCCAGTCTTGCTTCAGATGTAATTCTGTATCAACGATATTTTTAAAGCATCATCATTTACGTCTTCACTGGTACACACTGAATCACTGAGGTCGAAACCTAAGAGCAAATTTTCGTCATCTGTAGCGACGTCAAATGATTTCAGTTATTGTGATAAATAAATCACTCGAGAGAAAATGTGCAAAATCGTCCTCAGTTTCATCAGCAGATGATGTGTGGTTTTCAGAAGCAGAATTCTCATTTCTGCCCTCTGAAGTCGAAGCACCAAAAGACAAAGGTATTTCACTTGCACTTCCAGTCAGTATTAATAAACAAATTCTGTTTTTCACCTCGAAAGTGTGGGATTGTTGTAGTAGACACCAAGACCCCAAGTTCTGGAAAAGAAATTTTACAGACAATCTTGATTAAGTCTGGGTGTCAATGTATAAGTAGCTCCGGAATTTTTCATATAATTGTAAAGTCCAAAAAGTGAATTTATTGATATAATGAATACCTTCTGAACAGGAGAAGACTGTTTCTTTTTCCTACTCGCATATTAGAACACGTTTCAAGAAATCTTTTTAGAGAGTTTTCCTGACTTCTGATATTAAACCAATAACCACTTCTAAGAGGAGCTTTCTCATCTTGAGGGTATCTCGAGTTCAGCACATCGAAAACATTGTCCACCAGCTCAATGAAGCTTCCTTCGCGATCTTTATGAAGAACATATCTTTCAACTTGGGAAGTGCAACGTGAAAATAGCTGTGCAGCCCTTCGGACATTCTGACGATCACATCCACTAATTTTAAGATGAACCTCTGATACGTGATGATTGATCGAAAGATTGCCTTTCTGATGTCAAAGAAGGTCTTCTATAACAATTTTTGTAATCAGAGTACCATCAGGCGAAGTGATTCTGCCATCAAGAAAATGATTTCTTAATAATTTAAATAAATGTGGAACATCAAAAATAACCCAGACTTTTCTTCTATGATAACAGGGTTTTAAAAAAATGTCTTGGATGTAGACACACAAAGCTGCTTCCACACATTCATATTTTTAGTCCCGTGTCACACGTAACAGCTACGATATAGATTCCTGTTTCAACTTCTTTTATGACATTCTGCAACAAATCACTGGACATGGCAACATCAAAGTCATAATACCCTGGCTACTTCCACTTTGAAAACAAACTGCGAGCCGTGATGACTTGGACATTGTTGTGTGGTCCGAGCGCTACACCATCAGACAAATCGTAAGTCACACGACCATCAATGCTCATCTCGTTGAAGCTTAGGACTCCAATCGCCTCTAATGATGTGAACATTTCTGACCTACCTTTAATTAACTTCAAAACTGGTTTCAAAATACCTGGTTGGCACCTTAATTGTTTTTTCCATGTCTGTTGACCTGCAGGGAAAAGGATAATTCTTACTTATCAGATGTGAATATGCTTTAGGAGACAAAGCTCTCAATGTAAGAGCATTTGCAGTGTCCTCTGAGCACCACCTTACTTGCTTCCTCTTCTTTGACAGCGAATTTGTCCTTGCGTGAAACACTGAGAAAATGTATTTCTCACATCCGAGCATACACATTTGTGCTTCTTAGTGTGCGATACATTACGTTTTATAGATGCAGCTTGCTTTATAATTTCTTTCATCAACGTAATTCTTTGTCCCAGTTGTACATTTGTAATCATCAAAGTAACAAATTCTCTCTTCAGTTCTTGAATTTCATGGTCGTTAAGTGAAATTAGGGGATCAGTAAAAATGTCTTTGTTGCTGGATTTGTCAGCTTACTTTTCTTTAGAGATAAAGTTTTCAACATTGGGAGAGCTCTACTTTACTGTTCTAGTGTTAGAGCGACGTTCTCTTTCTGTTAGAATGCTACCGGTAACATTCGCGGAACTTCAAATACATTTCCGTGCCAGTTTGGTATTTTTTGAGACGGAATAGCATTATCCTATAACAGTTTCCATGTGGGTAGACCTAACAATTCATTCTGCGAGTCTCGTTTGTAATCGCTTTCACAAAAATGTTCAGAACAAATTCTTGCATTATTAACATTATGTCCCCTCGTTTACAACAAGCAATCCACTTACGCTGTAGTTCAACATTTTTTGGAAAACGCCTTCAGTCCTACATCCGCTATTACTACATTCAGCAACTGCACAATACGACGTATTTGTAGACATAATTCCAAAAACCAAGCTGCAAGACTCACGAAACAAACTCCTTTCCAACTGAACACTTGGCAGGACAAGACATACACACATACTAACATGTAGCACGAACTCTCATGCAAACTTTCGATAGAAGCACTGAGCGACACCGTAGTAAACAGACTATGGTAGCTGCCAGGTGACGTCACTGCTTGAGGTTCATCATGGCCGAGAAAAGAGTGGGTGGCCGCATTTGCACTACTCTCTGCCGCACTGGGCGATAGTACATACCGCGACCTGCGTGAGTCAAAGATATATTGTCCTCAAAACGTTATGGGCGGTTGTCCGCTTACAGGTTGCTGCAGTATTCCCATTCCTCCGATAGGTATACAAATGGTCGCTAGGCCGAGGGCTGTCAAAAACAATTTTGCCCTTACTTCAGTGACCGATGGAACCTGAAAAAATCGCATTTTTGCTCATGGAACATGTTGGTACTGTGTACACACACACACACACACACACACACACACACACACACACACACACACACACACACACACACACACACACACACGCTGTGATAATGGGCCAAATTGACGAACACAGTATTAAACAGTTCCCTGACGTAACAGTAGGCTCAGACTCGCTTTCTGATGCATAATGGCCTATTCTATGTCGACAGTCTGAAACAGTCTTGTAACAAATATTTATTACAGTGACCTTTAATTAACAGTAGGTTATAATACCCGTCTTGATTGACAAAATTGGCATTTCCTCTATATTTTTGTTCATGTTTAAACACATTATTTTTCTTTTTATGTGGAACAAAAGGTGAAATTAGTATCTTCACGACTGAAATACCCCTATGTCCAATTATAAGTCTTCGTTGTCTAATTCTAAATGAATGTAATTGCATTCCTTCATAAAGACAAATTGATATGTTAATGTATAACTGTAGATATCGGGAAACAACAATTAGGATAGGTATCGTAATCTTCTATTGATTACAGCTCTCTGTAATAAAGATTTGTAATAGCCTCATTTGAAGAATAGAAACACTGAGGAATCAAGAGTCCCAATTTTCTTCCACTCACAAACCACCAACAGAACTCGACGCACAAAAATTTGTATGGACAGTTTTTACTCATGCAGAACAGAAAATTTGTAGGGGTACAGATACAACTCCTTTCCAGTCGTGCTTTCACACGACTATACTTAAATTCCCACTTTCACAGATAAATGGCAGTGAGACAGCGTTGGACACTGTTACCAGCTTTCCTTCCCTCGAGAAATTTTTTTTTCTTTGTTGAAACGCTTGTTTTTCACTTAGTTTTTATTCGTTACAGCCCGTTTTATGCCATTTTGGCACCCAGTTTTGCCTGAGATTTTGTCAAAACAATCTTAAACACATTTTTCACGAATTCCACTTTGTGTAAAGCTTCACAGTGAACATATGCTGTTTTATCGTGAACACATTCACTACTGGCCGTTAAAATTGATACACCAAGAAGTAATGCAGATCATAAATGGGTATTCATTGGACAAATATATTATACTAGAACTGACAGGTGATTACATTTTCAGGCAATTTCAGTGCATACATCCTGAGAAATCAGTACACAGAACAACCACCTCTGGCCATAATAATGGCCATGATACGCCTCGGCATTAAGTCAAACAGAGCTTGGACGGCGTGTACAGGTACAGCTGCCAATGCAGGTTCAACACGATACCACAGTTCATCAAGAGTAGTGACTAGCGTATAGTGACCAGCCAGTTGCTCGGCCACCATTGACCAGACGTTTTCAGTTGGTGAGAGATCTGCATAATGTGCTGGCCATGGCAGCAGTTGAACATTTTCTGTATCCAGAACGGCCCGTACAGGACCTGCAACATGCGGTCGTGCATTACCCTGCTGAAATATAGGGTTTCTCAGGAATCGAATGAAGGGTAGATCCACGGTTCGTAACACATCTGAAATGTAATGTCCATTGTTCAAAGTGCCGTCAATGCGAACAAGAGGTGACAGAGACATGTAACCAATGACACCCCATACCACCACACCGGATGATACGCCAGTATGGCGATGACGAATACACGCATCCAATGTGTGTTCACCGCGATGTCGCCAAACACGGATGCGACCTTCGTGATGCTCTAAACAGAACCTGGATTCATCCGAAAAAATGACATTTTGCCATTTGTGCACCCAGTTTCGTCGTTGAGTACACCATCACAGGCGCTCCTGTCTGGGATGCAGCGTCAAGGGTAACCGCAGCAATGGTCTCTGGGCTGATAGTCCATGCTGCTGCAAACGTCGTCGAACTGTTCGTGCAGATGGTTGTTGTCTTGCAAACGTCCCCATCTGTTGACTCAGGGATCGAGACGTGGCTGCACGATCCGTTACAGCTATGCGGGTAAGATGCCTGTCATTTCGACTGCTAGTGATACGAGGCCTTTGGGATCCAGCACGGCGTTTCTTATTACCCTCCTAAACCCACCGATTCCATATTCTGCTAACAGTCATTGGATCTCGACCAACGCGAGCAGCAATGTCGCGATACGATGAACCCAATCGTGATAGGGTACAATCCAACCTTAATCAAAGTTGGAAACGTGATGGTACGCATATCTCCTCCTTACACAAGGCATCACAACAACGTTTCAGCAGGCAATGCTGGTCAACTGTTGTTTCTGTATGAGAAATCGACTAGAAACTTCCCTCATGTCAGCACATTGTTGGCGCCGCCACCAGCTCCAACCTTGTGTGGATGCTCTGAAAAGCTAATCGTTTGCATATCACAGCATCTTCTTCATGTTGGTTAAATTTCGCATCTGTAGCACGTCATCTTCATGGTGTAGCAAATTTTAATGGCCAGTAGTGTGTTTTTTGTTGCACGCAACTGACTACTAAACATGCCTGCTCTGCACATTCTCTAATGCCCAGATGTGAAACATAACTGATCGGTGTATCGAAATCATGTTTTCCAGCATTTTCTATTATGGACAGTTCTCCTGTACGTTAATGTGGGCCAGTTTTATTTTTTGCATGCTGTAGATAACTTCTGGCAAGTTCTTGGTTAAAATTCCTGGTATATTACAGATCCTTCCACAGAAGAGTTCATGTGGTGTAGTTCTGGATGCACAATGTGAAGTGTTGAGTACAAGTACTGCAGACTGCATTTGAGTGCTCAGATTATGTAATGTCTGAACATCTCAGGTTCTGTGCTTTCTTTCTAATGCTCCATTAGCCTACTGATCACTGCTAATTGTTTGAATCCTATCTAAACAAAATTTTAGTAATGAGTAATGATATCAAAGAAAGCTTACAGATTCCCTGATATCATTTTAAGAAAGTACAGCCAAGTTGGTAATGTGTGGTAATCTTTATTGAGACAATGTAGAGCCATACAAATGATCTGTTTGGCGATTACGATTGATCGTATTTTGAACTTTTTTTTAGATTCTCATTGGATTTTCAATACAAAAAAAGCATCCATAATTATGGTTTGATCAAGGGCCTGAGAGTTTGAAGTACGTAGGCTGTGTCTAGTGGAGCCCCTCAGCAGTTTCCTGAAATAAGAAATGGATAACTTCAGTTGATACATTATACTTGTGGGAGCTTATACCTAACCACAATGAAATAACCTTAAATTTAATGTTGTTAACTCGAACTTTGAGTATGATTTTTGGGGTTTTTTCACTTTTTGTGGCTTTACAAAAAATAGTTAATATTAACAAATTTCATATATTATAGGTATAAGCTTTCAAGGAAAGTGTTTACTTTTTAGGGGTCAGGTCATTTGGTATGACGACTCGAAGGCACTGACATCTTAATAATAACGCCGAGCGTCCACCAGAGCTACAGAAAAAGTTCACTATTTACATTGTTCAGAGTGGCAAGTCCAAGTGTTCATACGTTACAACGTTCCACAAGTTCACCGAGTGACCCAATCGTGGGAACACAGCGCAGAATTCGAACCGACCTCGACGCTCGAGACAACGGAGGTCCGGAGAATATGCGCGAGTGTGGTACCATTGGGACTTGAGCGCGGGTCCAGGAGCGGCGACGGATAAGCTGGGCTGTGTGTAGTGAGATGTGCAGAGCTCAACAGCGACGCGAATACGTTAAACTGACGTGGGTGCTGAACCGGCCTCAACGCCAGTGGCAACGGAGGCAGAGATATGTGAATGTGGGTCCAGGAGCTGCGACGGACACAGGAGGCATTGTCCGGGGCTCAACTGGAGCTACCAGCCGAGGGCGCAGGCAGCTAGAGCCGGTTCTCTACATTGGACGGCAGGTCGTGGACGCAGGATTCTGATGGCGTTCGGCGAATTGGGCACGCTTTTGCTGCTTCAGGTTGAGCGGCACGTTGGTAACACTGCACGGCCGTTTGAATCGGACACAGTGGTCAGCACGGGTGACGTAGTCAGCTGGTGGCTGTGGTGGGGAAGACCGGTTCGCCTGTGGTGAGCGCGTTCTGGGCGGCCATGCCGGCTGCCTGGGCAGGGTGATGGGAGGCGCACATGGCGACGAGATTACAGCAGGCTGCAGCTGTGCACCACCGGCAGCTGTGGGCACTCTGTCTGAGTGCTGCCAGAGGGAGTGTCGTCTGTAACCAGATCTTCCACCGGCTCGAAGAAATGCATGGCTGCTGGCGCGGATGTGGCCAAGGAACTCGATTTCCGTCATACTGAATCCGCATTTCGCTGGATTAATAACGATGCCAGCTTCACTCAGGTGCTGAAAGACAGTCGTTACATGGCAGCGGAGCTCAGGCGACTTGGAGTCCCTGCACGAGGGGAAAGCACACAATGAAAATAACACGACAAAGTAAAACACAATAAAATAACACTAGAGTTCGGAACGAAACACATGCACAAAAACAATACAAAAAAAGTACGTGCAAAAAAAAATGAACGTCGCACTGTTAGGGCACGGGCGTATACTCACCAGCCTACTCGCGGTTCCACGTCACTCATACCGACGAACGTTCGTCACCACGTGTTTCTAGCCTCGGATCATTTTGGGGTCACCAGTGAAGTGGAAACGTGTGGTATCACCGCTTACGGTCATTAACGTGCGGTGAACTGGCTTTATTGCCGTGCCCATGCACTATGTTCAAGGGAGAGGCTTGGTGATGGAATGACTAGAGCAGTTTCTGTCGTGACACATTTATTCTTCGGAAGACTTACACTAAGTTACAAATGCAATGCATGATTAACATTCATCCGTACAGGTGTGTTGCCCTAGTGGTACGGCTCCATCACAGATCCCGCAGGGTATACACTCCAATGATGAACCGTGGCGCAACCGTGTGGACCAAACAAGACAAAGGCAGCATCGCTGAATGTCCAGCTCCTGGCGCGAGCGGAGCGCAACGGAAGGGAGGAAGGCACTGGCAAACAGAAGGGTGCACTTCGCGAAACGAGTGACTGCATTTCAGGCTGCGTGTACGCATCTGCAGGGGAGTCGCGTGGCCTCGACGCACGTGGTCAGCGACAGCGAAGTTGGTGGAGCGGAGACACGTGTCGCGTTGCGTTGACCGGCTCGCACTGTCTAGTTGCTTTGTTCTGCGCGTCCGGTGCGCGACGCACCATTTCCAAAATTCGGCGAAGCGGTGTAGCTGCACTCGTGAATGCTTGGAGTCGCTTACTTGTGTCGTCTGTGCCGTTGTTCAGGCCTTCGTGCGTTTGAACTGTGCGGCTGCCACAAACGTATCCTGACTTTTAAGGTCTAGAGGTATCGACATTACACAGTGTGACAAAACAAGTGAAGCACCTACAAAGGGATGAGGAAACTGAATGAATCTTCACAGATTTAAGAGGTATGTGATGATGTTCTTTTCAGTAATTACAGAATCAAGTCAAATTTACAACGAAGAATCCTCTAAGCAGTACGACGTAGTACTCGCTTTGGCTTGAATGCATTCACTGTTCCTGTTGCGAAAGGTGTTGTAAATCCATTGTATCGTCTTCTGCTGGAACTGGTCGATTGAGACCCTGAATACTGGTAGTGGGATGGAGTTCACTTATGAGCTGGTCCCGTACTTATTTTGTCAGGGGACGGACTGGGAGATATTGCCCGTGACGGAAGTACCTCAACTTTACGCAAGCAGTTCGTAGTGATAAGTGTCAACTGTGAATGGGCAGTGTCCTGTTGATAAATGTCACCAAGGTATCATCACATCAGTGGCTGTTATGAGAATGCATTATGCACATTACAGTAGTCTCTGTAGTCCGACACATATGAGACCGGGATATGTCGGATTGTAGAAATTGTCGAGTTACTGGATGTTTCAGTGAAAAATGCTGTTTTTTTTAATATTAAAACATTTGACTCACAAAACAAAAATACTACGATAACCTCATGTCATATGTTAACAATTACTTCATGTACATACTTATAGCAAAAAACATATTAATTGAAAAAAACAATTTAATTACTAATACGTTAATCATTTTTATGTTCATCTTCATCAGTCTGCATCTTCTGCAATATGAAGCCTTGAACCTTTGTTTTTTCGAGATCGAAGAGATTTTCAAAGCTTTCTCTTGGAGCCTCCTTAAAACCAAAACATCAGCCACTTCTATGTTGTTTTCCTAAGCCCATGTGACACCTGTTAAAAGTGCGCAGAACATTGCAATGTCGTACAGTCTCTACTTGCAAAACTTCCAATTATTCTTCATTGCCATATGTAGTTAACACAACTTGGATAATCTTGTAGTCACTCATCGGCTGACGATTTTTGTCTTTGTTACCAAATAACCAGTAATTTACATGGCTAAGAACCAGTTGAATAGATATTGTGAATTGTCTCTTGGAAGTTCATCATTTCCTCGTTGTTAATACGTTCAATATCATCTCCAATCTCTGTACCTTCTTTCAAACATTTTTTGTACTCGTTTCATGAAGCAAGGTCTGGTCACAGTTTCGCCTCGTGCAGATACCAATAGTTTACTCGAAACACTTTCCCAAGCCCAAGCAAGGCTATAAACAGTGTCGTCAACAATTATTTCTTTTAATGATTGTATAATAGTTTTCTCTTTCATGGTGTATACGCACACACGAAAAAGAATTCCCAGATTTTTCCCAGGTGTCCCGGTTATAAATACACTTTTACCGGATGAAAGTACGCTATAGCCTTGGTGGAAGTACTTTATTCGGAACTGAGTGACAATATACATTCCATTGGAGCTGTAAACCTTATCAGTCCTTTGAATGGTGAAAGGTTTAATTAATTTTTGCAATTTTTCCGATGGTGTGGTCAGGCAGGATCCTAGGAACACAACTTGAATTGCAGCAGGTGAATATTTCCGAAAAGCACGATTATAAATTTCACTACTATGCACAGAAAATTTTGTTAGTTGCCTGGCTTAATATATGCTACTTCGAGCTTGCTCACTTTGCTTTACTTTACTTTACAAAGGACCGCGTGCTGCTACAAGGTTCCTCCTCCACTGGGTTCTGTTTTGTGCCTCCTGCTGCCAATCATTCTCTATTCCAGTCTGCAGCAGGTCCTCCTGGATTCCATCTCTCCATCTCTTCTTTGGCCTTCCTAGTGTGCATCTTCCACAGGGCGTATAATCCATAGCTTTCAAAGGCCATCGGCATTTATCCATCCGACTGCCGTGTCCTGCTCCTTCGAGCACTTTGACTTTTTCACAGAAAAGCCAATTATGGCTGGAACTACTCAAGGACTCACTTCACACTATTTCTACATCTACATCTATACTCCACAAGCCACCTGACGGTGTGTGGCGCAGGGTACCTTGAGTACCTCTGTCTGTTCTCCCTTCTATTCCAGTCTCGTATTGTTCGTGGAAAGAAAGATTGTCAGTATGCCTCCGTGTGGGCTCTAATCTCTCTTAAAATACTCTTCTAGACATGCTGGTTCTTTGCTCCAACAATCGATAATCTGGAGCCTTGTCATTCTGTGTACATAAGCGCTGTAATCGCATCGTACTTTGCGCTCATAATCTGAATATATACATAATTTTCTTTTTGATGTTCCGCAGGCGTTTCCTACGGTTACATCAGTTGTCATGATATTGGGTAGCGTTATATTGTGATGTGGCTCAGGATGTCCTCTTCTAACTTCTTCAAACAATTCGTCATCTTTTGAGAAAACATTCCCAATAATTGCAACCTGGTGCGTACGTTTTCCTATATCACTAACCAGGTGTGAGGATGTCTTACGTAGGTCTGGCTCCTCAAGGACTGCACTGACTTCAGTCAAACTTGGGGGTGTATCTAGTGACATTTCTTCTGCCAACTCTAGTACGAGGTTTGTGCAGAAAATACGTATAATAGTTGAATAATAAATTTATTTTACAATTATTCAGTCATTACAATATGGTGTCCTTCAAAGTACTCGACCTGAGATGCGATATACTTCTGCAAACGCCGTTTCCACTGTTGATAACATTGCTCAGAGTCTTCAGTTGTGATGTTCGGTTGCTGTGCCGTTTTCGCTTTGATGGCTTTCACATCTCCCAAGTACTGCCCCCGAAGCACCATTTTGCAGTTCGGGAACATGAAAAAGTCACACGGGGCTAAATCGGGTGAATAAGACGGGTGGTCTGTCACGGTGACTGAGCTTCGGGCCAAAAACTCGCGCACAACGAGCCACCTGTGAGACACGAGCTCTGAGACATGTCAGAACTTCAACGTAAAAATTTCCGTTCACTCTCGGGCCGGGAGGGTCAAATTCCTTGTGAACAATGCCCCTAGAATCAAAGAAAACAATCAGCATTGTCTTCACATTGGACCTCGATTTTCGCGACTTTTTTTGTTCTCGGTCCTCCTGCTAGTTTCCATTCCTTGCTTTGAGATTTGAGCTCCACATCGAATTCGTAAAACCAGGACTCGTCTCCAGTGATGACTCGGTTGAGAAAGTCCCCTCGTTCCTCTGCTTCCAACCAATCCTCACAGCACTCGACCGTCTTTGCTTTCTGTTCTGGCGTCAAGATTTTCACACACAATTTCTTCATTTCAAGTTTTTGTGTTAGGATTTCGTGAATGATTGTTTTGGGGGCTGACAGCTCGTCAGCAATCATTGTGACTGTCAATCTACGGTCTTTAAGAACACAAGCCCGAATTCGTTGAACATTTGCATCGGAACTGGATGTCGACGGACGTCCTGGGCGAGGGTCATCGTTCACTTCTTCTCGGCCATCCCACAGCCTTTTTAACCACGGTTTCACGGTTGGTTCCTTCAGAGAATTGTCTCCGTGAACCTGTTTCAAACACTCAATAATCTCAAGGCCATTCTTGCCTGCAAGAAACGTGATGTTGACGCGCTGTTCCTCAATCAGAGAGAGCTCCATGCCGGCGGCAGGTGAAGAAGGGTAACTGTCAACAAGTTGCCGCACACTCCCACCTTCACGCTGAGTGCTCTGACTCGAACTGAGCGTCGATGGGATTGATTACAGCAGTAGTTCCACCTGGCGGTGACTGAAACTTGTAACATAAAGACATTATTCAACTTTTATACATATTTTCTGGACAAACCTCGTACACGCTGGCCGTACGGTAATTCTGCATCCATTGTTAATGCGTCAGCTGAATACCAGGGCTCACTCACCAATACTTCCTCTTCTTGATTCCTCTCTCCTCTTATATCTTCTATCATTTGTTTTTGTCACTATTCCGGGACCTTGATCTTCGTATACAGCTATCTAGCCAAGATCTGTGCAAATCCTGTTCATAAAATCGGAGACCTCTGATCATAGGTGATATTCTCCAAATATGAAAAGATCCCGTCAGTTGCTTTCTTCAGGCCAGACTCGTACTGAATTTTCAAACACATCTTACTCGGAAACAATTTGTCGTCACATATTCATGTAGTCTGACACTCAATTCACACATTTCAACAAAATCATAATTGAGAGGAAAGTCATCTTGCCATATGTACACTGGATCTCCCTCATCATTTGTTACCGCAGGAACTTCAAAACCATTCCTCTTCTTCTTCTTCTTCTTCTTCTTCTTCTTCTTCTTCTTCTTCTTCTTGTTCTTCCTGGGTAAACAATAGTGACCGTGCTCTGACATGTAGTACATGTCACACAACCCGCACCATTCGAGCTGTCTGCCACGTCTGGGCCTTTCTTCATCACTAAGTGCCACATCCAGGTCCTCGTCAATTTCGTGGCTTAATGCTCGAAGCAGTGACTCAACAATTGAATGGAATCTTTCTAACTTCAAACATTCGCGTATCTTCTTAAGTCCATAATCTGTAGGTTGAAGAGATTCAGCACACAATAATTGATGACTTCTATACCTTTGCAGTTCTTCAACAATTTTCTTAACTCCTTCTTTAACTTCCTTAGAAGACAAATATTTAGTCGCTCGAGATTTTACTATGTCTTCTGATCTCTTCTTCTCACTCTTCACGACTCGTGAGTACTCCTTGTAGACGACGCACTTTAGCGCCATGGTAAAGTCGTACTCCAACTCCTCCTAACACAATGAGCCTCTGCTCTGGTACCCCAACATCATTCATTAGACGCAATGCAAGTCAATGCAGTTAGAACTACACGACTCATATTAAATAATAATTTTTAACGATAATTATACTTTTTGCCATCATTAGTGCATAATTTTTAATTTATGAAAGAACTAAAACAAAAATATGAAGAGCTAACCTTGACAATTGGTCTTCTGTAGCATGTGTTACCCTTTAAGATATATCAAACACAGATGCACCAGTAAATTTTTATATAATGGCGTAAATGGCTGGCCTTCTGGACTCGAAATTTTTCTAAGTGGCTGGTTCTTGAAAAGTTTAGAATGAGAATCAAATGCTCCGTGATTTAAGAAAATCATAGCACATTCTCACATGTAACGTAACTCATTTTGCGTAAACGGAAATTCCCTTTGAAAGTAACACTTCTCAAACCACCATTCGCAATATTTTCCTGCAGCCTGTTAGAAATGCAAACGGCTGCGACATTGCACTCATCGAAAGCAGATTTTTATTACGAAGTATTGCATAGTCTTTGACACATTTTCCTGTCGGCAGACACTAGTGTGTGCATGAGCACTAGGTTGGGTTATTTATTTATTTATCATATGGCTTTGTGGCGGCAGCACCGTCCAGCGCACGAAGGACTGAACTACGGCACTGCCGACACGAGTAGGGGCAGCTGTACCGTTACGCAGAATTTCGGCAACGGTGCGTCGCACACTGGACCGCACAGGGACAAAGCAGGCGGCCAGTGCGAGCTGGTCGACGCGACGCGACACACGTCTGTCAGTTCTTCCGCCGCGGACCACATGCGTCGAGTCAACGTGACTCCGTCATAAATGCGTACGTGCGGTCGTAAACGCAGTCACCGTTAAAGTGTCTTTCGCTTCTTCGGGTCGCTCGGTCCACGCGGTCGCGCCACGGCCCGTCACTGGAGTGTAGACCCTCCATGATCGGTGATCGAGCCGTGCCGTCAGTGCAGCACACTTGTACGGACGGATATTAGCGAAGAATGTTATTTGTCATTTATTGTAATGGTAGGAAAAATAAATGTGTCCTGTCCCGAAACCGCTTTAGTCGTTTATTGCCACAAAGCCTCTTCCTTGAGCATGTGTGTGGGCGCGGCGATAAAGCCGGTTCACTGCACGAGTGGCTGTAAGCAGAGATACAACGCGTTCCCGCTTCAGAGCTGCAACTTGCATCAGTGTGAACGGGAAGGATGCCTGCAAGTGGCGCGGTGGCTTGTTGAGGCGTCTGCACGAAGTACGGGACTTACGGCCCTTACTTAAAAAAACAACCCTCGTATGAATTCTCTCTGTCAATATCTTCAATTTCTGATCCTGGATCCTCATATAAAATATCCAAGATATCAGACTCTATCAGCTCGGTATGTGCCATTTTTTACCTTCATAAATGCGCAGGAATGAACTACAAAGTGCTCGGACCTTGCATTTCTCTCGGTTGCTACTAGATTGCGATAGTCCGTAAGTGCTGACCTCTTACACCCGAACAATGAACTACCTCCACACCAAGTGAGGAAACAACTCCTGTGAGACACTAAATGAAATTCAGGTGGATGGTAGACGCTCTGCTGTACGGGGTACGGGCGCCGCCTGCAACGCCCGGCTGAGCTTGCCCGTATGGTGTACGGGAGTCATGCTGAAAGTGTTAAATTACAAAGGGTGTTATACCGCCTCCCTTACTCCTCCTCTCACTTTTTTACTACTGCAGTTAATTTTATTCGACTTTCAGCATTCATAATTCTATGATTGCCGTCCCATCGTGTAGCTGGAATTGGATTATTCGCATGAAAAGCTTGGCGAATATCAGCTGGAATTGGTGAGTCTGGCATCAATGCTTCAAGAGTTCTTCGCAAATTTGACAATGTTATATGCTCAGTCTGAGGGGTGATGTATCCCTGAGCTCTTGGAGATGCTCGTTCGACACACCAGGATGGAACAAAGTATGCATTGTTCTCAGTAAATGGACCAATCATATCTATAAATTTCTTCAAAAATGTTGGAAACATCGTCACATGTTTCGCAATTTCATGGAGATCAATATTGCATGGTAACTTCTTCATAGTTCGATCTTCAGTTGAAACAACTCCAAGTTCTTTTTGGGTCTCATACATCTTAGTTTCAACTAGAGCTAAATACACACGGTAGGTCTGATGGATATTTACAAACTGTGGTGCTTCTGTTCCTGCGTAATATTGATAAATCATTGCAACGGAAAAGTCTACTGATCTAGATGTAATAGCAAGCATAATGGTATTCAATGTATCATTTTCTTCCATTAAATCCAACTTCTTTTGCACTGCATCTTCTGAGAGATTTCTCTTTGATAATAGAAAATCAGAGATGCCTTTCTGCACTGCTTGTCCACGTTGTTCTTTAAATTTTATTGCTTTTGTATCCGATCTGATCTTAGAAGCCATACCACGTGGTTTTCCTCGTCCACGCGTCTGTTGGTTATACTCTTCTTTCTCATTCACAAATTTTCCATGATCTGCATATGAGAACGTCACCTCACGATAATTGAGGGAAACATTCCACGCCTTCATGAACAAAGACTCACGGCCAGCATATACATTTGCTTAACATGCAAGTGTTAGTCGTAACAAAACCCAAAGAGAACAGAGAAATTATTAAAAGTCTTTTTGCTATTTATACATCTACTGAATTGCCCTCCACAGATCATAATCGCTAATTCATTTAACAAGAATACGATTGTCAAAGATAATTATATGTCATGGATTCAAAGTTAAAAAATGCATAAAACATCAAATAATTATAAATCTCTACATACACACATAACATATTCGTGAAATGGTTACACAGTCTTGCTTTATTGCTTCACTTGGTCATGTTTATTCGTGTTTAAATTATTTCTCTTTCGCCGTGTGCTTGGCACTATACCAATACATGTTAACTGGTCTTACACGCACGGAAAAAATTCTGTCACACGCTTTTTATGACGATTGGCCAGGAGACACTACAGTGTGTTTCCTGCCTTGTGATGAGTTGTCAACTCTGGCAGGCACGGTCGTACTTCAACAACTGATCGGGCAAACCTGTGTCTGGAGTGCACATCAAATTGATGTTGTGCACCTCAATTGGAGTCAAGGTTTTTTAGTACGTGATAATAGATGTCTGTGTTGCACAGAGTGCCGTATTGCATGTCTACTTCAGTATGTAAGGTCTCTGGGATTGCACAAATACAGTCTGCTAAATCCCTGGAGATTAACATTTGTTGTGGTGCCATATGGTGCGTAAGCAGAGGTATACATTGATTTAGGAAATGTCGAAGGATATTCACCTAATATCGCATGGGGCCTCCTCTAGCAATGAGGTGCTGTGGAAATTAGTCTACAAGTCCCTGGTACTCCTGGAAGCAGACCATTCTGGTCCATTCGTGGGTGTATAATCTGTGGCACAGAGACTCTGTTCCGTGATATCCCAGATATGCCCGATGGGGTACAAATGATGGCTCCAGGTGTCCATCTCAGTCTTTGGACTTCCCCAGCATATTCCTGGAACCAGCCTCAGACAAAGGGGGAGCATTGTGGCGGCGCATTATCTCGAAATACCGCAGAACTTTCAGGGTGTTGAAAGACCAAAAATGGGTGATGGTGGTACCCTAACAGCTCGACATGCCGTGGACCATTCAGACTCCCTTCCAGAACAACTAGTGGGCCTAATTCGTACCAGGAAAGTGCATCACAGACCATAACAGAGAAATCATTGCCTCGGCACACCTTCTCTGCAGGAGGGATCTATCGATTCGTGTAGTCTGCATCACACAGTGCCTGCCATCGGCACGATGCAGTAGAAATCGTGATTTGTCAGACAGTATCTCATTACGACATTTTCC
The DNA here is from genome assembly GCF_023897955.1 of Schistocerca gregaria. Taxonomy (NCBI): domain Eukaryota; kingdom Metazoa; phylum Arthropoda; class Insecta; order Orthoptera; family Acrididae; genus Schistocerca; species Schistocerca gregaria. Next base: position 57,744,903 of record NC_064930.1, on the reverse strand, counting down.
AGTGTCCATCCCTGGTGATTGGTGATAAATGCGAGCCATTGTGCCCAATCATGTTGCGTTAACAGTGGCACCCTTGTGCAGCACCAGCTCTCATGCCCTGTGGAACCTATGTTCCTACAGGTTGGCTACTGGGGGACGTATCTGTGTTGAGCTGAGCTGTGATTTGTTGCACTGTCGCCGTTCTGCCCTGTTGACGATACATCTTCTCGCGTGTCGCCGGTCGCAGTGTCGAGGGTGGCCGGATGGCCAGTAGTTCGTGTGTTGTGGATTTGACACCCTCATTCAACCTGATACGTCCCCTTAGAAAAATTATACATGACTGTGCTTAAACTGACACACAATAATTTTTTTTATCGCAACGCAATCTGACTTCCAAAAATCCCTACAAAAGAATGCCACAGACTAACATTAACCTATACCTTTCACAAATCACTTACCTCACTAAAAATCTTCGTTACTCGAACTACTGCAATACAACAAGCGCCACTACTGCCAGCTAAATAAAAGATTCGAACTACGGAAGGCACTAACTACTGATAGGTATAGTTAGCGAATGAAAGATTTTAATACAGAACAAACAATGTATTAATAGTCAATATATATATAGCAGTTCATGACATCCAGTCTTACAAATTTCATAACTCCGCCATCTGTCTCCCCACATCCACCACTGCTGGCGGCTCACCTCCAACTGCGCAACACTATGCGCTGTTAGCATCCAGCTGCCCAACACTACAATGGCGAGTATTACAATAATGCCAACCAGCCACTGACTGCACACAGCACAGCCAGTGATTTTCATACAGAGCACTACGTGGCGTTACCAATAAAGAAAACCTAAACAGCCTACTTACGTAGCCCCCATGCTCCCCACAAAAATTTTACAAGTTGTTTTGGGCAGTGGCCAATACAGATTTGAAAAATTTTTTCATAATCACAATAACAAAGAAATGAAATGCACACTCTTATCGATACAATGTTGCTCAAAAGCTAAAATTTTCTCACAGTCCATAAAGACAGTCCTGATCGTTCATCACAGTAAAATAGCAGTGTTTTTGCTCAATGTCTGAGCAGTAAAAGAAAATGCACACGCAAGTAGTGGATTACCATGCAGTCTTGAAGTAGTAGTGTTGTCCTTCCAACAGAAAGACAGTGCTGAATCTTGACATGCTGACAGGTAATGGGCCACAACAGAGCAAGCCCACAGCAGAGTCAGTTGAAGTTTTTGAAGAATATTGGTAGGTAGGTCAACACAGAGCAGACCCACTGTAGTCCTAGTAGAGATTATGGTATTGGTGGGCCACCAGAAGTGCAGACCCACTGCAGTCCTTGTAGAAATAATGGTATTGGTGAGTCATCAAAGGTGTAGACCCACTGTAGTCCTTGTAGAGATGGCTAGCAGCCAACTGTTGCGACTGTGCAGGTGCACAATCACCATCGAAGAGTCTTGTGGACAATATAGCAAGTCCATCAACCACCACTTGTCCACTCACAAAGAATTTGTTTGAAATGTCGTTAGAACCAGCAATGCTGTCATCCAGTCCCTTGCTGAATTATTAACACACGTGCAAACACTATCAGTCCCTACTTCTCACATATTGTCCATATACTATGACCAACAGAAACGTGTGCAGTGAAATGTAATTTACAAGTTACTTAATTTGATGAACTGGGATCAATTACAATTTTATAACGTGAGAATACAATAAGAAACGTACAAAATATATCATTAAAGAACATAATAGTACAGATAACATTTGCAGTAATACAGGCATTACAAAAAAATCGAAATAACAAATACATCAGTGTTACAAAAATTACGACATAAGTACATACATAAAATTATTTATGAAATATCCAGGTGCACTGCTATGTAAGTTGTTTGTGTTTTATTTTATTCACAATGAGCCCATTTCGGCAACTTGCCATCGTCAGGTGCTCTGTAAATACATGGATAAGTGATGGTCTTATTATAATGGTTTTGGAACTACGAACTGAGAATTTATAATATATTCTTAGGTGTTTTACCTTACATGTGACATCGTTGCTGTCATGTCCTGTCTGTTTTGTAATTATTGATTCTTCCAGGTGTAGAGTGGACATATAAATCAGATGTTACTACGTTACTTTTCTGACAGTTAGATGACAGTGGGTCAGCGATGTCATATGTTTACATAGTTACCACTATAAACAAAGGATGTATGAAAGTCAGTTGTTTATTATAACTACTTTTCATGTAGGTTTGTTTCTGATTACGTTTTTGCCTAAAGTTAGTTTTAGTTTTATTTTACGTTTTTAATTTTTCGTAATAATTGTCATCTATGATTTATGTTGGTGTTCTGTCTCTGTTTTGCACTACTCATGTTATCGCTGTTCCTATGGATATGTGTTGTTTAGAGTCGCTGATATTAAATTTACCCGTCTTCCCGATTTATAATGTGAATAAAGTTTTCTATATAATTTTTGTGCTTTAGGTCGGTTTGTTCGTTCAGTAAATTTGTTGGGTTGCTGTATGCATGTGAATATATCTCTATTTCCTCCAGGATGTTCAACAGTGTTCCCTTTTGCGTGATATGTAGGATTTCAAGTGCTTCGTTTATGGGTTTTACATAGTGTTTCTCAGCTTGTAAATGTTGAAAAAAATGTAGATGGGTTGTTTTCACTTTCTCTGGTGTGCTCTTTATATCTAATTTTGAAGTTTCTACCAGTTTGCCCTATGTAGAATTTTTGGCATGTGTTACACGAAATTTTGTAAACGCCAGGATTGTTGTGTATGGGAATTTTCGAGCTGCCGTTGTGGATTTTATGTTTGAGGTTGTGTGTGTTTTGAAATGCAAATGTTCCTTCAAAGGAACATACATAAAAGATCAGAATAACTTTTGAAACATCAACTTCACACATGAGCATTAGAACAAAACAGAATAAATAATGTGTAAACATCTTTAGGAAGTAAATAACATGTTATTAATGCAAATTATATTTGAGGACAACTTTATTCCTCATCATGGTGAATGTAGTTTAGTATTAGAAGAGAATAAATTCTATGAAACAGTACACAGAGACGGGAAGAAAATAAATACACAAGGGTACACAAACACGTAGTGGGATAACACAAAAGGAAAGGACAGGGTTTGTTTTCAGGGTAACATTTGGTACTGCAGTCCAACCCAAAACTTCATTCCATAGATCATCCCTCTTATTTCAACATTTGCTCCAGCAAAAAAAAATAAAAAATAAAAAAAAATCCTATCCAAGCATGCTTTCTGTATTCTGTTCACATCCTCTTTCAAAAATAGTTTTTCTCCACTGTACACCACTTTTTTGGCCAAACCATTTTCTTATAGCTTCTCAATGCTTTTCTTCCAGTTCATCATAGTTAGTTTCTTATATAGTCTACCCCCTTTTAAGCTAACTTAAACCTACTGAGCTCAGATGCTAAACTAAGGGACGATGCAATGCAGCAGCACAAAACAATTAACACAAACAGCAATGACAAAAAAATGCAAATTGGCAAAAAAAGGCAGCAATATAGGACTTAGCAAAGCAAATGCAACATTACAACTAATATGAAGCAATGAACAGCAACAATAAAAATATATCAGTAGTAAAACTGGCTTAACAGAGTAATACAAAGTGAAATTCAGTAACACTATGCCTGGCAAACAGCAGCAGCAAATGCAATAACTTATGTCTAAATATGACAAAGCTCAAGCAGAAAAAATATTACAGTAAATGCAACAATGCAGAAAAGGGAAACGTCTCTTCATACATTACTATCTATGTCATTAAAGTGGTGCACCACAAAACTAATTCTACAAGCAACTATGAAAGCAAAGCATAAAAATATCATTCAATAGTCATGTGCCATTTCATAAGTTAGTACAAATTCTCTCAACTCCCGTAGAAAGACGCTTGTCATTATCAGATGTGCAGATGTAAGAAAGTATGTTTCCAAGTAATGAGCGTGTCGTTTTTGCGATGCTTTCTACAAAGGAATGTCAATAGCGAGGATAATGGCCTCTTTTTTTCCTCTCTCTCTCTCTCTCTCTCTCTCTCTCTCTCTCTCTCTCTCTCTCCACCTAATGGCTTTCTTTTGTCAGGTGGCTGTCGCGCAGCTGGGTGCCCACGACGCATTAAGTGCAGGTGGTCACTTAACTGTCTTACTGAAATATTTACGACACCAGTTTCCGCTACAGTGGCAGTCTCATATAAAAAATTCACAGGTCAAGAATTTGCGTTACACATCTGTAGAAACAAAATCCTATTGATATAACAGCGTCCAAAAAAAAGTTTCATCGGCATTGTAATACATTCACGCATTTACATACATTTCATAACTCTTAAAGTACGATTCTTGGTTTCCAACAACCTTTTTCACAAACCAGAGTCCCTAACCACTACTTATTATTCCTTACCTTATTCGTCGACACTTCTTCAATATTTCATCATAACAGATACGTAGCATAATCAAATAACTCATATAGCATCAGTTTATTGATCATAAACATACCGCAACAGCATAATACACAAAGTCATCGTAATAGTAACACCATAACACCTCAGTCAACTCTCAAAATCGTCGTAGCTTCCTCCAATAATTTCAAAACCTAAAAAAAATTCTCTGCTCATGTCAAAAGTGTCATCTGTCTCAAACGGACTTTAAAAATCATGATCCCATACCAAATAGATCATTCAAAGCTCTCATAGTATCACAGTGGTTCCGAAAAAATATGAACAGTTCACAAAGTACAGACCAAATACAATTTCATAAGTGTGAAATTATCCAACTGTGTAATTGCGTAAACATGTGTCACTGACATGGTAAAAAAAATGTTTGTCTCTGAGTTAAATGATCAGATAGCTGTGTAATTTATGTGTTAGAGAAATATGGTACCGATGTGTAGTTGTATAAGCAAATACCATATTAGCTAGGGCTCCTTGTGCTTGCCAGACGCATGGTACACAAAGTAGGCGTGTACCCCCTGAGTATTAATGTAATTACACCCTCAGGTGTTACAGATTACAGCACTGGAATGAAATGTATCACGGAAAACCTTTGTAATTCAAAAATCTTGAAAAATAAATGATTCAAGTACAAAATTAATCACTCAATGCGTGTCCTGTAGCGCTAAACTGTGTGTCATGTTGTAATATAATCTCTGTGGAAGCGTCGTAGTTATCGTCCTCCGAAAGCTAAGTTCTGCAGAAGTCAATGTACTTACCTCACGATAAACAAAAGTGAAATGCTTTGCGTATAGATATCTTAGTTATTACGCTTATTGCCTTGATGAAGGAAATGCTGTGCTGTAACGTATTGTTGTGCTACAGAAAAGGCTGTCTCATTGTAGCTATACCACAAAAGTTACTACTAAAACATGTTTTACTTTCCAGAATAATTACGAAAAACTGTACAGATATAAAACAGATACACCGCAAAAGCAACATTGTAAATTGTCACTCATTAGTAGCGTCTTGATGAAATCGTGTAGTTGTCTCACAAACTAACCACTGTCTCATCTGGTATCTCACAGAAAGTACTTTAAATCCAGAATGTATCTCCAAGTAAACCAAAATGTTGCATTAAAATCTCATTAGCAGTACCAGTATATGTCCTAAGTATGTAAGCCTGATAGTCGTTACGTAATCATGCAACTAACAAGCAAGAATGTACACACACAATAACACTGTCGTCTGTTCACAATAACAATGCATTCGTAATTTCTGTTTAAATAACTTCTCTCGGTTCTTGACTGGATATTTAACTTTAAACATTGTTGCATGTTAACAATTTCTTAAGTCTGACAAAGCATACTAGTAATGTAAAGTGAAAAGTTATATGGCAAAGACAAAGTTAAAAAGCAGATTATCTTTCAATAGACGGTTTTACATGTGAAATGTAGTACAATCCTTTACTCTTCCTAGTTCTCAGAGTTAACTTGAACGCAATAATCATGCGGTATACGTCGGTAAAGAATACTGAAATTTTTCTCAAGGTTAGCGTCTATGTTATTTTTCTCTGAGCCAGCCGGCGCACGCGGCTGCCTGCGGTGCGAGTCATTGTCTGTCTCTTTGTTGGTGCGCTTCGTTATTGGGATTAGGAGACCTAACTTCTACAATTTCACCTTGACGAGAAGGCCCTGCCCTGTTTGAAGCTCGCCAGTTCTGATGGAATTCAGGTCTGTCGTTTTGTCGGTAGTTTACATAGTTTCTTGTTTGTCGGTCATGTGGTGGAGAATTTCTCCCTGCGCGCTGGACCGTTGCGTCTGAAGTTATTCTGTCGCTCTTGATAATTGTTTTTGTTCCCATATTGTCTGTTTCTATGGTTATCTCTGTCATATTCATTACTACGGAAATGCGATCTTTCTCTGTAACTATTATTACTCTGCCAGTGGTTGTCATATGGGTGGTGTCTGTTTTGGTCACGATTTACGTTGTACGAATAGCCTTGTGGTGTATTATTTCTGTCATCGCGGATTTGTGACAGGTGTGACCTGTAATTGTTGTGCTCCTGTTTTCGCGTTCCCGATTGTCAGTGTCAATTTCCAGTTCTTGTAACAGTCCCTGAAAAGTTTCAGTGTCGTCTTTGCAACGTCCTGCCAAAATAATATGCCATAATGTTCAGGTAATTTGATTAGGCAAATGCGGATGAGTTCTTGAGGGGCTGTAAGGGTTTGAAAGATACTGATTCTTATGTAACATGTCTTAAAAATATTTCACAAGACTGGAAAATTCAGATTGTTCGAAATGTCTCATCATAATGATGCTATGTTTTACTCGGTCTTGTGTAGCTTGAGACCAATATGCTGAGAGGAAGGCATGATAAAATTCTTCACTGTGACAATCGTGAATGACCGATCGCATTCTTACAGCTGGTTCAGTCTACAAGTAGCCACACATAAATTCTAATCTGTGCTCTAATGACCAGTTGGGAGGAAAACAATGAGAGAATTGATGAAGCCACACTTGTGGATTAATGTCGTTGCCAGAATTCTTAAATGTTTTGAATTTACGTGTAGTAATGAACAGCTTATAGTCAAAATCATCATGTCTGCGAGTTGCATATCGGTCATTGTTACGTCGTGTCGGCGGTTCCATCTCAAAATTCGGTGCACCTTGCCAATTTCTTTCATAATTTCCGAAATGCCCTGTGTTATTATTTTGTGGCTTTTCCGTATTTCTAAGTCCCTCTTCCCGTGTTGGAGCGCGAGTGTCCTCTGAAATACGTAATTCTTTTATTACCTGTGTCAGCTGATCTTGTACTTGCTGGATTTCTGTTTGGTGTTGTGTATTAATTTGATTCTGATTTTGTTTGAATTTCCTAATTTGTTCGCACTCTTCTGTATCATTCAGATCATCATCTACCTTTGCAGGTAAGTTAATGAACTGATCCGAAAGTTTGACTACTTTCTCCGATAGTGCACTTATTTCCTCAGTGTGTTTTTCTGAACCAAATTTCAGAGTGTCCATTTGTGTTGAAATCGTATCTACTGTGTCCTTTAAGTTTTGCTGAGTTTTTGCAAGTTGCGTCAATTTTAGCTTGCAACGTCTCATGATTTTCATGAACAATAGTTTGCAGTTCTTTTATGGCTGATTCGTGATTCTGCAATGTATTTTCATGCCGCGAAAAAATAGGTTCGAAATGCTCACAAATTTGTGTTTTTACGTCATTACAGACTTTTTGACATTTCGATTCGATTTTATGCAACTCAGTAGTTAAATCTTCATGTGTTTGTTCAAGCGTATGTTCCACTGAGTCTAACTTTTGAAGCTTTTGTTCCATTGTGTCTAACTTTTGAAGCTTGTGCTGTGTTTGTCTCTGATTTTGTTTCATTTGTTGCATTAATTGCAATAATAATGTATTAGTGTCTGGAATGTGTTCCTCTATGCTTTTCGGCAGTGCATTTGCACCGGCAACATTCACATTTTGACAAGCAGAAAATGTGTCTTGACTTATTTGAGAAAACGGTGAGGACGCACCTGAACGTACAGTATTTGCAAGATTGTGTCCTGTCATTTCGGATTCCTGACGCAAGCTGTTGCCGACCGATCGATCGATAATGCTTCCCTGTTCACTAATTGTTTCACTGCCTACACCATTATTTGCAGCCCGCTCCATTTCCCTATGCACAATTACCAAATTACTACTTTGAACATTAGTTAATTCATTACATGGTGGCGCTAACACACTGCTTTCGTCTTCACAATCATTTCTCAGTTTACTTTAGAGCCTAGTATTACGTTTTTCACATGCCATTATTGTCACAATATTTCACACAACACAGAAAAACACAATTTGGAGAGAAAAAGTAAGAGAACACATTAACATAGCAAATAATATCTAGTTAATTGCAAGCGCAGCTGTGAAATACTTGGTGCAAATCTACACACATGCCACAACTGTTTTATTGTACAACAATGAAAGACTACAACTACAAAGGAGATTCTCTCTACAATTACGCGCTAGCAATAAACAAAATCTACACTAATTACACAAACTACAAGAAAAATTCATAAGATTCCAGTGAGGTATCCTCGGCTAAGGGTCTATATATGAAACGTCCCCTTAGAAAAATTATACGTGACTGTGCTTAAACTGACACACAATATTTTTTTTTAGCGCAACGCAATCTGACTTTCAAAAATCCCTACAAAAGAATGGCCCTGACTAACATTAACCTATACGTTTCACGAATCACTTACCCCACAAAAATCTTGGTTACTCAAGCTACTGCAATACGGCGAGCACCACTACTGCCAGCTAAATAAAAGATTCAAACTACGGAAGACACTAACTACTGATAGGCATAGTTAGCAAGTGAAAAAATTTTGATAGTGAACAAACAATGTATTTACCTTACTAGTGCTCAAAAGTCATAATGTATATAGCAGTTCATGACATCCAGTCTTACAAATTTACTGTCTCTGATGGACACACTTCCAGATCATTCGCTCTCAAAACTCTGCCATCTCTCTCCCCACATCCACCACTGCTGGCGGCTCACCTCCAACTGCGCAACGCTACGCGCTGTTCACGTCCAGCTGCCGCTGCCCAACACTACAATAGCCAACAACAATGCAAACCAGCCACAGACTGCACACGGCACAGCCAGTGATTTTCATACAGAGCGCTACGTGGCGTTACCAATTAAAAAAAACCTAAACAGCCTACTTACAAACCATTCACAGTTGAATGTGTGAAGCCAAATTCCTGCACCACTGTAGAAATCAAATTTCCCGTCTGTCAGGCTGTGACCGCCACACCCAATCGAGTTGTATTAGCTCACGACTGTATTCAATGTTACACAAATCACTTGCCCAGCCATTTATCAGAAGATATCCTGCACAACTGCAGCTGACACACTGGAGTGTGATGCACATACAACACACCTGCGCCCCACTCTTGTAAGACATTTGCTATGTCAATGGATGATTAGATTAGATTAATACTTGTTCCATAGATCATGAATACGACACTTCGTAATGATGTGGAACGTGTCAGGTTACTAAAAGATTTCTGTACAAGATATTACATTACACAAAATATTGCATGACGCTATGTTTAAGTTTTTTTTCCCTTAATTTAGATCTAAAAATTCAGCCAATGAGGAGGAGGAGTTGTCATCTAGAAATTCCTTTAATTTATTTTTAAATGTTAGTCGGCTATCTGTCAGGCTTTTGATGCTGTGTGGTAGGTGACCAAAGACTTTTGTGGCAGCATAATCTACCCCTTTCTGTGCCAAAGTCAGATTTAACCCTGCATAGTGAAGGTCATCCTTTCTCCTGGTGTTATAGCTATGCACTCTGCTACTACTTTTGGACTGTGTTGGATTATTAACAACAAATTTCATAAGTGAATATATATACTGTGAGGATCCCTAGATCCTTAAATAGATGTCTGCAGGATGACCCGTGGGTGGGCTCCAGCAATTATTCTGATTACACATTTTTGAGCAATGAGTACTTTTCTACTCAACGATGTTCGTGTGGAATTGGGATTTTCTCCATGCATATGCTCACTATAACTGATTAGTGTTCCAGTCACAAGTAGCTCTTCATACTTAGTGATTCGTGATGACCTCCCCGATGGCTTTCAGCGGCAAGAAGGTGGACTCGGGAACATTAAAATGTGGGTTGTCTGAGTACACCTGCAATCGTGATTGCACTCGAGACATTTCTTGTGCGTAAGCTGACAAATGTCATAAGACTTTCAGCAAAAACAAATACCCACAATAGTATCTGAATAGCATAGTCAGTAAATCCTGCGCTAAACTGTTTTGGTCGGCCATCCTTTAAAACGGTGTACACTTCATTCGCAAAACGTGTGACCGCAGTAACGTTAGGAGAGAATTGCCTTGTCAGGCAATGGATCTTCTTGGGCGAGGGGAGTTAATAGTGCATTTTGAATTCTCTGCCGAGTTTGGAAATCCTGGAAGGACAGGATTTCAACTCCTGTTGATTGCACCCGAATGTTTTTCTGCTTCTGATTCTGTTTTGTGTGTTGGGCATTTCAGCCACGTTCCCTAGAGCCACCGATTGCTGCTTGCAGGACAAGTGTGTCTGCTTACGTGGTAAGTGTCATGTCTCCCACAGTTAGACTGGTGTGGAAATGCATATGCATTCTCGGTTATCAGATAAAGAAATAACACAGGAAACCGAACAGGCTCATTCATCCTTCGAAAAGCAGACACTCTGACAATTTCTCTTAGACAGCAAATCTTGTTCGTAGCGGTTCGCATTATATCTCGTCTATCCTGGACGAGAAATGAAAGGAGATGATTAGATATGTACATAAATTATAAATCGATGTTGTTAAATAAAAGAATATTTTACTTTACTTCTGCTCTTCATTCGTAACATCGCTGTTCCTCAGTCTCCGTCTGTCTTTAGTCTTCCTAGGTAGGTCACATAAGACATACCGCAGCTGTTTGATGTAAAAGTTCTCTGCTAGTTACACTGACTTCCGAAACTGCCGTTTCGCCCAGAGGATCGCCTTCTGTACAAACGGTGCTCTTTTTCATTTCAGTACCACTGGCTGATTCAGATTAAGCCTTCACGCCCCCTAGTGGTGCCTCTACAGTTATGTTTTGTCTCTTAAATCCAAGAGGTATTATAGGACCACTTTGTCCCTTTTTTGCTCTACAGATTGTGATCGCGATTTCTCTTCTGCCAAGGTCGTTCAAGTGGAATCCTTGTCGTGTGCAGTGTTCTCTGCGAAATTTGCTAGCTTCAATTATGGTGACATTTGCGAATTTTGAATAGAGCTAGATTTGTGAGTTTGTGTTTGTTACGCCTATGTTTACACGTGACGTGTTTGGAAGGTCCTGTCTAAATGGTACGTCCTCTAGTAACACTGTCTTTGATGAAATCCACAGTAGTTTGTTTCTTGGTGTTTTTAGTAGTTCTGGCTGTTGTTGCAGGCAACGTCGCTTGTTCCTGCTGCAATTACAATGCCAGAGGTGCATGTTTTAGGAGAGTTTTGATCAATGTTTTTTAGGATAACGCGTGCATTTACTTGGGGATAGACGTAACCAAAACTTTGAATGTGGTGATCTTCATTTAGAAATTTCGATATATTGCGGCCATGGCTGCCACCAAAGATGATTGCCTTAAGCTTTTGTTCACTCGTTTGTGAATCAGAATCAGAATTTTTATTATCCCATAACGGACAAAGTCAAATCACAGATCTGTTGTACTGGGGACTCGTCAACATTACATTTACATTACAATTTCAATTTGTATATACAGTTTTACAAAAACAACATATCAACACTCCAGTTTACATGTATCACAAAGTAATATAGAACAGCAGTGTTTACGTAGTAAACATATTTTTAAAATCATTTATTTTACACAAAACTGCTAATCTTAATTTACAGGTGATGTTTCCTTGCTCAGACTTTCACATCATCATTCATAAATTCTTCTATGGGGTAATAACATTTCTCCACTAGTAACTTGTGCAGGTTTGGTTTCAGTTGCCCTAGCTCCATGCTGTTTATTTGTTTCTTTTTTAGCATGTTGTAGATTTTCATGCCCATATATTCTGGGGTTTGTGCATATAACTTTAATCTATGAGTAGGAAGCATGAAGTTTGTCTTATTTCTAGTGCTGTATTGATGCTTCAAATTGTTGTCTGTGAATAACGTAGGGTTACTGTACACAAAAATAATCAGTTCATAGATGTACAAACAGGGGGCACTTAATATTTTTAGATTTCTTAATAGTGGGTGGCAAGATTCTTTTGGTCTTGCATTACACATATTTCTAACAATTGATTTTTGTAATTTTAATATTCTAATGATTTTGCTCGTATTACCCCAAAAGATAATGCCATGCCTTATAACAGCTTCAAAATAGCTGTGATAAACTACTTTTCTTATCTCCATGCTAGTTGAGTATGACAAAATCTTCATAGCAAAGGTCAGGCTGTTTAACTTGTTTGCCAAGTATTCTATATGTGAAGACCAGGATAAATTTTCGTCCAAATGTATTCCTAAGAATTTAACACAATCTGATTCTTTCAGTTCCTGGTTTCTGCAGGCAATATGAATTTAATTTATTTTACAGTTTTTAGTTTTGAACTGTAGTAAATGTGTTTTTCCAATATTCAATTTTAACCCATTTAGTTGGAACCAGTTTTCTAAACTGTCTAGTAGATTTGTGATAGTTGAGGGAATTTGTTCTGAGTGATTGCTTTCGATGAGGGCAGACGTATCATCAGCGAATAAAACTGAGTGTGAATTTATGTTTAGTGGCAAGTCATTTATGTAAAGTAAGAATAAAATTGGACCCAGAATGGAGCCTTGTGGAACGCCTTGTGAAATAATCATCCATTGAGGGAAGAAATTTCCCTTGCTTGATGATATAACTACTCTTTGTTTTCTCTTTGTGAGATATGACCTGAACCACTCTAAAACACGACCTCCAATTCCGTATTTTTCCATTTTATACAGGAGCAATTGATGGTTTACACAATCAAATGCTTTTGTGAGGTCACAGAACAATCCTGCAACTTTGCTAGACTTGTCTAAGGCAGAACAAATTTTTTTCACAAACTCATTTATGGCGTCTACTGTGTTTTTGCCTTTCTGAAAGCCGTATTGATTATCTGACAGTATGTTTGATTTTTCTATAAATTTTTTTATTTGTATTACTACCACTTTTTCAAATATTTTTGAGAAAATGGGAGAATAGAAATTGGGCGGTAGTTCCCCATATCTTCTCTTGAGCCTTTTTTGAACAAAGGTTTTACCTCTGCATGCTTCAGGGCATCTGGAAAGGGGGTGAGCTATTATCTTGGCAGCTGATTTAACTACTTTAGTAGGTATGCCATCCCACCCTGCGGAGTTTTTGTTTTTGAGCTGCAATATAGTGTTCTCTACATCTTTGGCTGAAATTTTTTTTAAATTTGTTAAAGCATTCTTCTGCCTTCTGACCTAGTTTTACTTTTTTGGTATAACCATCTACATCTGCAACTGATTTTGATACATTTGTAAAAAAAATTGTTAAATGATTCTGAAATCAGAGCAGCATTTGTTATAGTTTTATTTCCCACCTTAATTTTGGAGATAACTTTGCTGTTAGTTCTCATCCCCAGTTCTGATTTTACGACAGACCAGACTGCCTTTGATTTGTTTTCATGAGCCAAGATGTATGTATTATTTACCATTTCTTTTGCAGCTTTCACTACCCTTTTAAATAAGCCTTTATACCATTTGACATAATTTATGAAAACAGGGTCTTTGTTATATTTCAACTCCTTGTGCAGTTGTCTTTTCTTCCAACTGGATATTTTTATTCCAGTGGTGATCCAATTTAGCTTATTTGACACCTTTGTGTGGAATACTCTAAGTGGAAATATTTCATTAAATACATGTAGAAAGCTTTCTAGAAACCTGTTAAAATGTACAGAGGTTGGAGTTTCATCTTCAACTTGCCACTCCACCTCTTCTAATTTAGAGCAGAACTGTTTTAAATTTCCAGCAGTAAAATGTCTTTTGCTATAAGTATTTTTAGTACTTGGTTCATTTGCATTTGCTATTTCAATAAACAGAGCAGAGTGGTCTGAGAGTCCTAATTCCACACATAACTTCTTTGCATCATAAAATTTATAATTTGTTAAAATGTTATCAATACAACTTCCTGTATTTCCGTTTTCCCTTGTGATTTCCAGGAAGTTTACCTGGAAACCAAATTTTTGGATTAAGTCCATAAACTTTATTGAGTCATTTGTCTGATTGAATAAATTTATATTGAAATCAGCTGCTATTAATACCTTTTTCTTTTTCTCATTGATGACTTTCTGTAAAAGATTTTTTAATTTTGGTAAAAATAATTTTGTTATCTCTACACCTGGGATTCTATATATAGAAACAATAATAATATTTTGTGTTTCTAATTCAATTGAGCAGCTTTCAAATACTCCTTCTTCATTTAGAAAATTGAAATCGTCTTTTACTTTATATTCTACAGAGTTATTTACAAGTATGCACAAGCCCCCATGAGTTCTATTTTTTCTACAAAAACTTGATGCTACATTGAAATTTTTAAACTTATTTAATATTATGATATTATCTTTTGTAAGCCATGCTCGTTTAAACAAACAATTTTAACATTTTTACATTCAGAGAGTAAAATTTGTATTTCATCAATTTTATTCATTCTTTCATTTTGATGGGTAGTAACCATGCCATTTACGTTCAAGTGCATTAGAAAAGTGCTGTTTTTTTTCCTCCTATGGTTTCAAGAATAGTTTTCTTTATAGGATTATTACACTTCCTAACATTTTTTGTTAGAAATGTTTGGGAACCAGTACAATCATGAATAAAAACGTTTCTTATCTTTGTATTTGCCTTAGGCTCACTGGCACCAAAAAATCCTTTAAGTGCAATGGTTGTTTGATTTTTCTATTTGGGAGTCGAGTGGTTGCTGCTGTCGTACTGGCTGTTGCTGGTGGATTGATTTCTGCTGCTGGGCTGGCTGTTGATGGTGGGATGGTTTCTCGTGCTGTATCAGTACATAATATGCCTTCAAGTTGGTGAGAGTGATCTGCTTCTTCTAACGAGATTGTAGTTTTTGGTTTAAACCAATCCGTAATTCGTGTTTTTCTGGCGATTTTTAAGCTTGGTGCATGTGTCCTCACGACACAGGTACTGGTAAATAGCTTTTCTGCTAAAAGTTCTTTTCCTAGTTTATTTAAATGGAGTCCATGAGCTGTGAAAAACCTTCGACCTAAGCCATGTATGTCAATAACTTCTACATTCTGAAAGTCAGAACATATTTCAGAGATTTGTTTGTTAGCAGCACAAATTTCACGGTTTACACACGACCAGACAGGCAAGTCATAACGAGGTGGTATGTTTACAACGCGAATAGTGGTGTGTATTAATTTGTTTAAACAGTTCTTCAGTGCTTTTGTTAACTTGTACGTTTCATTCCGATAAACATCGTTTGAGCCACCTAAAATTACGACAAAATCATCTTTATTTAAGTTGGATATCTGAGCAGAATTTGTTTGTTCTGCTATCTCACGAAACGGCGCTCCTGGTTTGACAAAGCCTGATACCTTTAAATTACATTTTTCTGTCAACAGTGCAGAAATTCCACGTCCGTGGCTATCACCTAACACACAAAGATCGTTTTTAACTTTTTTGCACTTGTTGTTGTTGTTGTTGTTGTTGTTGTTGTCTTCAGTCCTGAGACTGGTTTGATGCAGCTCTCCATGCTACTCTATCCTGTGCAAGCTGCTTCATCTCCCAGTACCTACTACAACCTACATCCTTCTGAATCTGCTTAGTGTACTCATCTCTCGATCTCCCTCTACGATTTTTACCCTCCACACTGCCCTCCAATGCTAAATTTGTGATCCCTTGATGCCTCAAAACATGTCCTACCAACCGATCCCTTCTTCTAGTCAAGTTGTGCCACAAACTTCTCTTCTCCCCAATCCTATTCAATACCTCCTCATTAGTTACGTGATCTATCCACCTTATCTTCAGTATTCTTCTGTAGCACCACATTTCGAAAGCTTCTATTCTCTTCTTGTCCAAACTAGTTATCGTCCATGTTTTACTTCCATACATGGCTACACTCCAAACAAATATTTTCAGAAATGACTTCCTGACACTTAAATCTATATTCGATGTTAACAAATTTCTCTTCTTCAGAAACGCTTTCCTGGCCATTGCCAGTCTACATTTTATATCCTCTCTACTTCGACCATTATCAGTTATTTTACTTCCTAAATAGCAAATCTCCTTTACTACTTTAAGTGTCTCATTTCCTAATCTAATTCCCTCAGCATCACCCGATTTAATTTGACTACATTCCATTATCCTCGTTTTGCTTTTGTTGATGTTCATCTTATATCCTCCTTTCAAGACACTGTCCATTCCGTTCAACTGCTCTTCCAAGTCCTTTGCCGTCTCTGACAGAATTACAATGTCATCGGCGAACCTCAAAGTTTTTACTTCGTCTCCATGAATTTTAATACCTACTCCAAATTTTTCTTTTGTTTCCTTTACTGCTTGCTCAATATACAGATTGAATAACATCGGGGAGAGGCTACAACCCTGTCTCACTCCTTTCCCAACCACTGCTTCCCTTTCATGCCCCTCGACTCTTATGACTGCCATCTGGTTTCTGTACAAATTGTAAATAGCCTTTCGCTCCCTGTATTTTAACCCCTGCCACCTTTAGAATTTGAAAAAGAGTATTCCAGTCAACATTGTCAAAAGCTTTCTCTAAGTCTACAAATGCTATAAACGTAGGTTTGCCTTTTTCTTAATCTTTCTTCTAAGATAAGTCGTATGGTCAGTATTGCCTCACGTGTTCCAACATTTCGACGGAATCCAAACTGATCCTCCCCGAGGTCCGCATCTACCAGTTTTTCCATTCGTCTGTAAAGAATTCGCGTAAGTATTTTGCAGCTGTGACTTATTAAACTGATAGTTCGGTAATTTTCACATCTGTCAGCACCTGCTTTCTTTGGGATTGGAATTATTATATTCTTCTTGAAGTCTGAGGGTATTTCGCCTGTCTCATACATCTTGCTCACTAGCTGGTAGAGTTTTGTCATGACTGGCTCTCCCAAGGCCGTCAGTAGTTCTAATGGAATGTTGTCTACTCCGGGGGCCTTGTTTCGACTCAGGTCTTTCAGTGCTCTGTCAAACTCTTCACGCAGTATCGTATCTCCCATTTCGTCTTCATCTACATCCTCTTCCATTTCCATAATATTGTCCTCAAGTACATCACCCTTGTATAAACCTTCTATATACTCCTTCCACCTTTCTGCCTTCCCTTCTTTGCTTAGAACTGGGTTGCCATCTGAGCTCTTGATATTCATACACGTGGTTCTCTTCTCTCCAAAGGTCTCTTTAATTTTCCTGTAGGCAGTATCTACCTTAGCCCTAGTGAGATAAGCTTCTACATCCTTACATTTGTCCTCTAGCCATCCCTGTTTAGCCATTTTGCACTTCCTGTCGATCTCATTTTTGAGACGTTTGTATTCCTTTTTGCCTGCTTCATTTACTACATTTTTATATTTTCTCCTTTCATCAATTAAATTCAATATTTCTTCTGTTACCCAAGGATTTCTAGCAGCCCTCGTCTTTTTACCTACTTTATCCTCTGCTGCCCTCACTACTTCATCCCTCAGAGCTACCCATTCTTCTTCTACTGTATTTCTTTCCCCTATTCCTGTCAATTGTTCCCTTATGCTCTCCCTGAAACTCTGTACAACCTCTGGTTCTTTCAGTTTATCCAGGTCCCATCTCCTTAATTTCCCACATTTTTGCAGTTTCTTCAGTTTTAATCTACAGGTCATAACCAATAGATTGTGGTCAGAGTCCACATCTGCCCCTGGAAATGTCTTACAATTTAAAACCTGGTTCCTAAATCTCTGTCTTACCATTATATAATCTATCTGATACCTTTTAGTATCTCCAGGGTTCTTCCACATATACAACCTTCTTTCATGATTCTTAAACCAAGTGTTACCTATGATTAAGTTGTGCTCTGTACAAAATTCTACTAGGCGGCTTCCTCTTTCATTTCTTAGCCCCAATCCATATTCCCCTACTATGTTTCCTTCTCTCCCTTTTCCTACACTCGAATTCCAGTCACCCATTACTATTAAATTTTCGTCTCCCTTCACTATCTGAATAATTTCTTTTATTTCATCGTACATTTCTTCAATTTCTTCGTCATCTGCAGAGCTAGTTGGCATATAAACTTGTACTACTGTAGTAGGTGTGGGCTTCGTATCTATCTTTGCCACAATAATGCGTTCACTATGCTGTTTGTAGTGGCTTACCCGCATTCCTATTTTCCTATTCATTATTAAACATACTCCTGCATTACCCCTATTTGATTTTGTGTTTATAACCCTGTAGTCACCTGACCAGAACTCTTGTTCCTCCTGCCACCGAACTTCACTAATTCCCACTATATCTAACTTTAACCTATCCATTTCCCTTTTTAAATTTTCTAACCTACCTGCCAGATTAAGGGATCTGACATTCCACGCTCCGATCCGTAGAACGCCAGTTTTCTTTCTCCTGATAACGACATCCTCCTGAGTAGTCCCCGCCCGGAGATCCGAATGGGGGACTATTTTACCTCCGGAATATTTTACCCAAGAGGATGCCATCATAATTTAATCATACAGTAAAGCTGCATGTCCTCGGGAAAAATTACGGCTGTAGTTTCCCCTTGCTTTCAGCCGTTCGCAGTACCAGCACAGCAAGGCCGTTTTGGTTAATGTTGCAAGGCCAGATCAGTCAATCATCCAGACTGTTGCCCCTGCAACTACTGAAAAGGCTGCTGCCCCTCTTCAGGAACCACACGTTTATCTGGCCTCTCAACAGATACCCCTCCGTTGTGGTTGCACCTACGGTACGGCCATCTGTATCGCTGAGGCACACTCGATGTTATGGAAACACAAAGATCGTTTTTTACTTTTTTTGCACTCGATGTTATGGAAACATATATTTGCTTAGAAGCCATGTTATGTTTCTGCACATTTCCTACAGGGAATATCTTCCCTACGCTAGACTCCGTGGTAGATATTATTTCACATTGTCCACTGTTGTTTACACTGGTAGGTCTAGTAGTATGTCTATTTGATTTGTTTTGGTCGTTATTTTCACTCTGAAGTGTGAGTGGTTTTTTTACGTACTTTGGACTATTAATTCCCACTGACGCATTGCAACCAGTTGTGCACATGAGTTTTCGATCTGCTTCAGTTTTCTGTATCACATTTATACCTGGTAATTTGCTTTGGATGTTACTTGAAGCTGCTGCTTGTAGCTCGCCTTTTTCGTCTCGAAGATTACTGATATCTCGCCACAGAATATCAACGACTAGCTGAAGGCTTTGTAATCGTTCGTTCAGCGTCTCGATTTCACTTTGACAGTTATTACAAACTCCGTTTTTTACAGTAAAACTATAACTTTTAGTCAAATTCCCATCACTTGCTTCTTTACTTGACGCCATCTTAAACAGATGAAAAAAAAGTTTTTTTTTCGGAATTTAGTAACCATTTCCGCTTTGTTTTGGAGATCATTGGTGGGTAAACATGAGTTTGTAAGATGCGTTTGCGTCGTTTTCTGATGTATGTTTGTCCTACGTAATATTAGACTTGGTTGCTCTTTACCTTTTGAGCTGCTGGTGCTCTGTACATCATTACTGGAGCCATTGATTGAAGCACTAAAATCACATTCCTTATTTTCAATAACAAGCTTGTTATTCCCGGTCACACGAGCACAATACACGAGTATTTTGTCGTGCACTTTCAACAGTAGCCACTTTCTTCTTTATTTCATCATCTTCCGAGCGTGCCGCGACCCGTTCTTCCCTTAAAGCACCGTTTTTTTTTTTTTTCCCCCTTCCTGGGATGCTAACATAACCTCGAGATTGCTTACTGTTATCTACTCTGCAGACAGTTTCTCCTTCAGTATTTTGAGTTTGTTCAAGAGATCCTTGTGTTAAGAGTTCTAGTTCTTCTTTTAATGCGTTACTTTCCTTTCCTTTATGGGTTATGGAGACTTTTACATTATATTCTGCTACACGTTCGACACACGTGCGGCATTGCCACTGGTCTTCATCGTTTATGAATTTCAGATTAATTTTGACGTACTTATCGTGATACCAACACATACATTCCGTGCACAGAATGCCTCTTGCTACCATTATCGAGCATATGTTGCATACGGAACGGTCACATAGTAACGAAACCGGGAGACGATCATTTTCACTACCCTTCCGTGTCGCCGTGACACTTTAGTGATGTAATAAACTAAAGCAAAAGTCATGCTGTTGTGGGCGCTAATTTGAAGGCACTGTCACAATTCAAGAATTCTTGGAGCTGCGTTCTTTTTCCAACAAAAGGGTGCGACAGTAGTACGAAAGCATCGCAAGCTGTTGAGCCATCTGATTAATGACAGGTGTGCAGCATTATTGCCATTCGAATCTTCGTGCTCATTTTGTGGCGTGCCGCACTGAAGTGTGTCGGCAGTTTGCAATGCCCTTTTGCACCTGCCCTCTCTGTTCGCATCACTTCTGAGCCACGCAGCTGTCTGCCCAGAAAACACCTCCACAGGTGTATCCCGGCGGGCTCATGTATTTGCGTCTGTAGTAGCCCCAGTTGCTCACAGTTGCTGTGACTAATAAGTATATGTGTGAGAACAGTTCACATGTGTGTAATATTAAAGTTTCTGTCTTAGCACAAAATGTAAACAAACAGTGTTGAACATTGTTTGATGCTAGTGTAATGGGCAGCATACAAACAGACCTGTATGAACGTTTGGTTACAGGACCACTATGTACCTCTGAATATGCTGGTGGGTGTGGTTTTTCTGCAAAACTCTGCAGTCATCCTCTAGATATCACTGTAGATGTAATTGTAGACGCCGTACGCAATGCAATGCAAATGCGGAATGTCAATAAAATGCTCCGAACAGTACGAATGACTGCAAAACGCTGATCGCATGGCCTATTTGCACATTCTATGATATCATTGTTGAACGCCACGTCAATGACATTTTTGAAGTTGTCCACTGGTTCACCAATATTGTTGCCAGCGTTCTGCCACGCGTAACGAAGCACTGGTCTGTATACTCCCGCAGATTACTGATTGTAAATGACAGAATGCATATTCGTGATAAAGAATCTGTCGTGCAGTTTCGGCTGCATATTACTGGAACGTAGTTTAGTGAAGTCTGTTATTCTCTTGGCATATATTTTATATTGCCTGAAGAAATAAACATACGTTGTGCATATTGTGTAGTTTTAGGCGGAATGATTTTTAAATCTACATGTTTTCCGCCAGATGCTTCCAGCAGTACTCGTACATCCTTATGTCCAGACCAGGAGTCACAAAGTACTAATGACTTTCTCGACAAATGTGGATTCAAAGCCGACAGAAAAAACGTCTTCAGATGTTGTTTCATTATCTTCCCACTCACACTTGCATCGACGACGACATTTGGAGGGCACCACGCTTCTATTTCCCTCGACACGCGGGTCCAAACTTTCCACTGGATTCTTGGAAGCAAATATAGAGTTTGTCTGCCAAGCGTACGTCCATTGGTATAATAACATCGATCGTGCAACAATGTTAACTGATTGCAACATCGCGACAGTGTTTCTCTCCCCTTTCATGGATAGTGTTCTGTCACAGGAAAGTTCACATTTCCACACAGAACTAATATCGATGTTTTCTCTCGTGATATGCTCATTGACGTCAGCAACAAACGTTTGAGCTCTTTCAATCAGCTCTTCTTTGTCATCCTTAGCTGTTCGTGCTTGGAGCATAGTGATACGGCGTGATGTTATCTTAAACTCCTTTTTCAAATTAGTAGTAAATCGTAGTGAAGCTGTAAAGTTTCTACACCTGAGATTTCTGGCCACGTCCAATGCCCAATGTTGTGAATGCCAATAATGAACGGCGGAACCGCATTCTCGCGCTTCATCGAATTTCGCCATCACACGCTCCTCGATGGTCTTGAACAGCAGTGTACGATTTCCTTTGAAAACTGTATTTCCTTCTCTTTTCTTTGCCACGTAATCCAGTATGTTTTCGATATTGCTTTCAGACTTCAGTTTAGGGTATCTTTTCAGAAGCTCGTCGTATGTGTCGAAACCTCTTACGTGATAGTCACCGTGCATGTTCCCCAATGTGTTGTCATCAAACGCCGTGATGATACTTGCAACTTTAACCTTCTTCTTGGGAGACGGCTGGTATTCACTGTCACTGCTTCCATCGCCTCTTCCCGCTCTTGCCTTAGCACAACCGTTTGCAATGAGTTGTTCGTCATTATCATCCCTGTCATGATTATTACGTGTTAGTGATACAACCGTATCTGTTTCTAACTTATGCTCATGCTTCTGCACTATAATAGATACCAGAACACATGCGAATGATTCGTCTTCTACACCAATACCATCTTCACGAAGAAGGGTTCTTCGCACCTTCATCTCAACAAATTTCAATACATTATCAGGATTGATTACCAATTGCCGAGCCATCTGACGCTTCAGTACACGAATAATGTGACAAAACGCAACTTCAGAGGCACACTGCACCGTCCCTACTGGCGTACCGGCAGGTCAGTGTGCAATGCGGCATGGCATAAGCAGAGGCCTCTAACGGACGACTGCAGAGTTTTGCAGATGCGGGAGTATCACTGGTGCAATGAGAGACCTTCACATTATTTCTCACACGATTTTGGTGTATTTGTGTTTGTTCGACCCCAAGTACTTTCCTGGTTAGTTTCAGTGCCTGTGGATTTCGTCGGGTGGTGGGTCTCTTTAGTCTTCCTTATACAGCGTGTTTCAAAAATGACCGGTATATTTGAAACGGCAATAAAAACTAAACGAGCAGCGATAGAAATACACCGTTTGTTGCAATATGCTTGGGACAACAGTACATTTTCAGGCAGACAAACTTTCGAAATTACTGTAGTTACAATTGTCAACAACAGATGGCGCTGCAAGTGATGTGAAAGATATAGAAGACAACGCAGTCTGTGGGTGCGCCATTCTGAACGTCGTCTTTCTGCTGTAAGCGTGTGCTGTTCACAACATGCAAGTGTGCTGTGGACAACATGGTTTATTCCTTAGAACAGAGGATTTTTCTGGTGTTGGAATTCCACCGCCTAGAACACAGTGTTGTTGCAACAAGACCAAGTTTTCAACGGAGGTTTAATGTAACCAAAGGACCGAAAAGCGATACAATTAAGGATCTGTTTCAAAAATTTCAACGGACAGGGAAGGTGACGGATGAACGTGCCGGAAAGGTAGGGCGACCGCGTACGGCAACCACAGAGGCAACGCGCAGATACTACAGCAGGTGATCCAACAGCGGCCTCGGGTTTCCGTTCGCCGTGTTGCAGCTGCGGTTCAAATGATGCCAACGTCCACGTATCATCTCATGCGCCAGAGTTTACACCTCTATCAATACAAAATTCAAACGCGGCAACCCCTCAGTGCCACTACCATTGCTGCACGAGAGACATTCGCTAACGATATAGTGCACAGGATTGATGACGGCGATATGCATGTGGGCAGCATTTGGTTTACTGACGAAGCTTATTTTTACCTGGACGGCTTCGTCAATAAACAGAAGTGGCGCATATGGGGAACCGAAAAGCCCCATGTTGCAGTCCCATCGTCCCTGCATCCTCAAAAAGTACTGGTCTGGGCCGCCATTTCTTCCAAAGGAATCATTGGCCCATTTTTCAGATCCGAAACGATTACTGCATCACGCTATCTGGACATTCTTCGTGAATTTGTGGCGGTACAAAGTGCCTTAGACGACACTGCGAACACCTCGTGGTTTATGCAAGATGGTGCCCGGCTACATCGCACGGCCGACTAATTTCCTGAATGAATATTTCGATGGTCGGTGATTGCTTTGGGCTATCCGAAACGTACAGGAGGCGGCGTGGATTGGCCTCTCTATTCGCCAGACATGAACCCCTGTGACTTCTTTCTGTGAGGACTCTTGGAAGACCAGGTGTACCGCCAGAATCCAGAAACAAATGAACAGCCGAAGCAGTACATCTCATCTGCATGTGAAGCCGTTCCGCCAGACACGTTGTCAAAGGTTTCGGGAATTTCATTCAGAGACTACGCCATATTAGTGCTACGCATGGTGGATATGTGGAAAATATCGTACCATAGAGTTTCCCAGACCGCAGCGCCATCTGTTGTTGACAATTGTAACAACTGTAATTTCGAAAGTTTGTCTGCCTGAAAATGTACTGTTGTCCCAAGCATATTGCAACAAACGGTGTATTTCTATCGCTGCTCGTTTAGTTTGTATTGCCGTTTCAAATATACCGGTCATTTTTGAAACACCCTGTAGGTGTAATTGACCTTCTCTGCACGTTTGACATTACTTCAGTAAGTGCATGAATTTTGTTGTCTGAAGCGGTGCTGTAAACTGTTGTTGGCTGTAAAACTTTTTCATTTGCTGTCTCTGTAAACCAGTTGTCATTGATCTACCACGTGTATCTCAACTGCCTCTTCCTTTATTACTGAAGCAGTTGCTTAATGTTCCATTCTGAACTGAAAACTAATCTTCAGTGAACTTGGTGGATCTTTCTGATTTCTACAAATATGGGGTGGTTATAATTAAACTGACCGTGTTCAGAGTGCTGCAATGTGGTCTGTCTATTTGTATTATTTTATTTTATGGCCTACATTGGTCTGCTGTAGTCAATGTTATGAATTAGGTTTTTCTCTTTGCCCAGTACTTTATCATTCTTTGAGATCGTGCTTTTCTCTCCTCATCCGAAAACACCCTTCCCATTCTCTGTTTGTTAATTTTTATTGTTAGTGTGATATGTTTGTCCTGAAGTATCTCGAGTGCTTGTGTCTTGCCTCTCAAATCCTCCATCGTAATCTGTAATTGCATCATGTCCTCCTTGATCTCTGTGATCCATCTACTGCCACTCTTACTATTCCATAACTTCTCAATTATTCTCATGCCAATTATATTTCCGCTTGTCCTGTTAAATGTCGTAGGAAAGAGATCTATTTCTTTTTTTCACTGTACTTGTCGCTGGTTTTAATTTTTTGTAAATTATTTCATTTGAAGCTATTCTCCAACCTCTGTCTTTTTGGTATTTTCTACTTATACAAGTTCTGACTATCCACCTTTCTACTTTAAGTAATCTGTCTGTTGCTGCAGTGTTGGTTGTTTTAAATACAGGGTGATTCTAAAGTAACTATACATTTTGTACTTAAACAAATCTTATTAACCAATATGTAATGGCACTGCAACTTACGTTACAATAGGACATAATTTCAGTACATTTCAGTGTGACAACCTTGCATGTCTAGGCACACCCCCCAGCGCTTCACTGTAGACCAAAAATCCTGCCCAGGCATATCTGGTGTAATCTCAGCAGCTGCAGCTCGAATCCGCTGTTTTAAGTGTTCAGTGCCGCGAATCTTCACCTGGTATACCGTAGACTTGATAACCCCCCCATGCAAAAAAGTCTAAGGGTGTAAAGTCAGGAGAGGAGGGTGCCAAGAGGCAAGACCAATCCATGTGCCGTGAAATCATTGATCCAGATAAACCCGAACAACGAGGGCAAAATGGAGTGCTGTACCATGCTGTTAAAGAAACAACAATATCTCTAATCCCATCAGATATCAGCTGGGGCTCCAAAAGCTGTTCCAACATATCTAGGTATGTGGTTCTAGTAACGGTTTGTTCTGTGAAGAAGGGCCCGTATACTGTTGACCTCGTTATCCCTAACCAAAAGTTCACTTTTGCTGTGTCCCGTAGCCACTCCTGCAGCACACTTGGTTGTTCGTCTGCCCAGATCCTGCAGCTGTGTCTGTTCACATGTCCACAGGTATGAAATGTATCAATGAACAAGACACTTTGCATCAAATTACCATTTTCCACAGCTTGTAGCCGGTCGTGACACACAGCTTGTCTGGCTGCGGAGTCCTCCAACTCAAGCTTATGTACGACCTGGATATGGTACACACGTTTGTGCAGCTTGTAACGGAGAACTCTCCATACAGTGGTTTGAGGGATACCAAGCTCCCTACTACATCTCCTGGTAGATGCAGAAGGGCTACGTGTGATCGCATCCTGCACGCATCCTTTGCATGGTGTCTGGCGTTACGGCCGGACATTCTTCATCTGCAACACTACCAGGACGCTGGAATTTATTGACTAGGGTCTTGATAGCACGCCTGGTGTTTCCTGTTTTCTGGAATCGACGGGAAAAGTCTAAACGCACCTGTTCGTATGTCATTCCACAAAGACGATCAGAAACAACAGCGATTTGTTCTTCTTTGATTAGCATTCAGTCGTAGTACCTGCAAGAAACAAATGTTCCGTTACTATATTACTGAAATGTATAGTGACTTTAGAATCATCCTGTACAGTTTTGCTAGCTTATTTTACCTGTGGCTGTTTGTCTGTTTGGTAGTGTTTGTTTTGTGGCTATCGAGAGGCTTTTTTTTTTTGTATGTTTATCAAATAACATCAGCCCTTCTGAGAAGTTTATTCCTGTAAACAGCTTTGAAGTAGCAGCTGTGGTTCAGAAGTTAGAACACATTTTGGTTGGAATTACAGGCTGGACTGTTCTCCATAACGTACAGTCAGATATCTGTAGAAATTCTGGCATATGCTTCTTCAACTTGTTGCTCGAGATGGCGTCTGTTTCTTATTTTCTCTGCATATACAAGTTGCTTTAAATGGCACCACAGATAAAAGTCGAATCGTGTGAGATCAGGTGATCTGGGTGATCTTTAAATAGACTCACATCAGCCAGTCCAGTGACCAGAAAGTTGACCATCTAACCACTGACAAACAGCTGCTCCGTAGTGTGGTGGAGTCCTATCCTGTTGAAAGCAAGAGGGGACGCTGCCATGTTCACTTAGAACTAAGGAAAACACCATTTCTTGCAGCATTTCCTGGCAACATTGAGTGTTAACCATATGTTGTTCCAGGCCTGGACTGCTTTTAGAGCTCCACAGTAATGAGGATCACAGCTCAGTTTTTCTTCTTCAAACACCAACAGCTGATTTCTAACCTTCTGCTGGTCAGAATACAGTGTGATGTCTCTTGACTGTGGCTCAAGACTTAATTCTTGAAGGGCATCACACACTAGAGCCAAGCCGAGAATGAAGTCAACTTTGGTAATGTTGTTGTTGTCTTCAGTCCTGAGACTGGTTTGATGCAGCTCTCCATGCTACTCTATCCTGTGCAAGCTTCTTCATCTCCCAGTACCTACTGCAACCTACATTCTTCTGAATCCGCTTAGTGTATTTATCTCTTGGTCTCCCTCTACCATTTTTACCCTTCACATTGCCCTCCAATGCTAAATTTGTGATCCCTTGATGCCTCAAAACATGTCCTACCAACCGATCCCTTCTTCTAGTCAAGTTGTGCCACAAACTTCTCTTCCCCCCCCCCAATCATATTCAATACCTCCTCATTAGTTACGTGATCTATCCACCTTATATTCAGTATTCTTCTGTAGCACCACGTTTCGAAAGCTTCTATTCTCTTCTTGTTCAAACTAGTTATCGTCCATGTTTTGCTTCCATACATGGCTACACTCCAAACAAATACTTTCAGAAATGCTTTCCTTGTCATTGCCAGTCTACATTTTATATGCTCTCTACTTCGACCATCATCACTTATTTTACTTCCTAAATAGCAAAACTCCTTTACTACTTTAAGTGTCTCATTTCCTAATCTAATTCCCTCAGCATCACCCGATTTAATTTGACTACATTCCATTATCCTCTTTTTGCTTTTGTTGATGTTCATCTTATATCCTCCTTTCAAGACACTGTCCATTCCATTCAACTGCTCTTCCAAGTCCTTTGCCGTCTCTGACAGAATTACAATGTCATCGGCAAACCTCAAAGTTTTTACTTCTTCTCCATGAATTTTAATACCTACTCCAAATTTTTCTTTTGTTTCCTTTACTGCTTGCTCAATATACAGATTGAACAACATCGGGGAGAGGCTACAACCCTGTCTCAATCCCATCCCAACCACTGCTTCCCTTTCATGCCCCTCGACTCTTATAACTGCCATCTGGTTTCTGTACAAATTGTAAATAGCCTTTCGCTCCCTGTATTTTACCCCTGCCACCTTTAGAATTTGAAGAAGAGTATTCCAGTCAACATTGTCAAAAGCTTTCTCTAAGTCTACAAATGCTATAAACGTAGGTTTGCCTTTTTCTTAATCTTTCTTCTTCTTCTCGTAAGGTCAATATTGCCTCATGTGTTCCAACATTTCTACGGAATCCAAACTGATCCTCCCCGAGGTCCGCATCTACCAGTTTTTCCATTCGTCTGTAAAGAATTCGCGTTAGTATTTTGCAGCTGTTACGTATTAAACTCATAGTTCGGTAATTTTCACATCTTTCCGCACCTGCTTTCTTTGGGATTTGAATTATTATATTCTTCTTGAAGTCTTTGGTAATGTACGTCAATAAAGCACCGTATATACCTGTGTCAGCTATGAAGTGTGCAACCAAAGCTTTAAAGTTTTTCCACATTGCTGGCACGCTTCTGAAGTTCGATGCTACCCATTTGGTGCCCAAGATTCTACCTATTTTCAGAATTTCAATTTCAAGTACCTCTGCATGTTGCTTTAACTGTCGAGCGTTTTTCGGTGACTTGTGGTACAGTGAATATAACTTGTCTAAGCCGGCCGCGGTGGTCACGCGATTCTAGGTGCTCATTCCGGAACAGCGGGGCTGCTACGGTCGCAGGTTCGAATCCTACCTCAGGCATGGATGTGTGTGATGTCCTTAGGTTAGTTAGGTTTAATTAGTTGTAAGTTATAGGGGACTTATGACCTAAGATGTTGAGTCCCATAGTACTCAGAGCCATAACTTGTCTAAGAAAGACATGAAGTGATTCACATGAGATGGGAAGTCTCTTTTGCATTACTTCATTAACTGATAACTCGAGCCTATGGTTAGCGCAATGCTAAATCCTAAATCTGTTGGAAATGCTGTTTCATTAAGGTAACAACTGTTGTGTTGGCAGAAGAGCCAACAGCGTGTTACTAATGGAGTCCGAAATGCACGCGTTTTAGCACACGCAGGCTGGCGTGAGGAGGGAAGGACTATACATAACAAGGAATTAGAATTCAGAAAGCGGACATAGCTAGTTTGATACTTAACTTCAATCCATTAATGATGAACGTCGCTCTTGACAGTACATGATTCACAATATTACCTGTTCAGAATGCATTCATAGTAACTCAATATGGCGCCTTGCTAGGTCATAGCAAATGACGTAGCTGAAGGCTATGCTAAACTGTCGTCTCTGCAAATGAGCGCGTATGTAGATAGTGAACCATCGCTAGCAAAGTCGGCTGTACAACTGGGGCGAGTGCTAGGAAGTCTCTCTAGACCTGCCGTGTGGAGGTGCTCGGTCTGCAATCACTGATAGTGGCGACACGTGGGTCCGACGTATGCTACCGGACAGTGGCCGATTTAAAGGCTACCACCTAGCAAGTGTGGTGTCTGGGGTGACACCACAACAACTCCTTTTCTTCTTCCCATCATCACTGCTGCTCCATCTGTTGCAATTGAAATAAGATTGTCATTCAGAAATTCTTTAGAAAATTCCATGGGTTCCAAGCAATTTACCGAGCGAGGTGGCGCAATGGACTTGCATTCGGGAGGACGACTGTTCAATCCTGTCTCCGGCCATCCTGATTTAGGTTTTCCGTGATTTTCCTAAATCGTTTCAGGCAAATGCCGGGATGGTTCCTTTGAAAGGGCACGGCTGATTTCCCTCCCAATCCTTCCCTAACCCGAGCTTGCGCTCCGTCTCTAATGACCTCGTTGTCGACGGGACGTTAAACAATAACCACCACCACCACCCAAGCAATTTAGCAATGTGTTACAAATATCTTCAGCAGTAACACTGTTCAGATCCACTATATCAATGAAAATATGTGTGGGCTCTGTCGTGTCAGGCAGTTTGTTTCGAAAAATAAATTATTAAAGATGATAACTGGCTAATTGTTGTGCACTCATCAATCATTAATGACATTTTTTATTTTGTTTCAATAATGGTTTTAATCACTCTTATTCTCATTTCCTGTGCAATGTGATTAATAACGTTAGTGCATGCATTTCTAGAATGAAAATGCTGCTCATGTCAACTCCATGAACTTATTGCAAGTAAATTTCGCTCTCAAAGTCATTGGATGCTTGGTTCCCTTTCGCGACTTTATAAGCAGTGCGAAATATATTTGCTTTCATCTCCTGTTCATTTTGAAACGCACTAATGCAAGCATTTTCCATAGTCTTCTGTTTCGCACGAAGTATTGGGCAGCAGCTTGATGAGCGGAACTTTCTTTATGTTTAAATATTTTTTTTTACGCAAAGAAACCATTTCTTCTTTTCTAGAACCACCTGAAGATGACACAGATACTGTAGTCCAAGGCTGTGCAATGTTCATGCCTGAACTTCCTACTACTTTGCAAATTCTGCAGCCAAGTTTTTTGTTAGAAACGATCAACCAGTCATTTTTCTCACGAAATGCGATTTCTTGTTCCAAAGTCCAACTTTCTGGACGATCATTTAATTTTCTATCATGGATACGTTCATTCACTGCATTTTCACACGTAGGCCCAGGCTTACAGTTTCACTTTCGTCATCCACTGATGTTGAACTTACTGGCTTTTCACTCGCACACGAATTATTGACAGTTTTTGGTTTTTTAGATGCAGGAGAACAAGTAAAATAGTTTGTTAGTTTTCTGCTCATCTCTCACCTCCAACTTAACTTACAAGTTGCAACGAAAGAGAGGACACACAGTAGAACTTCGCACAACCGACAAGAACCGAACAGGAAACACAAACGAATAAAGAACAACAAAACAAATACAGCAATGAATCGCGAAGGATCATGGTAGCGGGATCGTAGAGACATCTATCGGTAGCTCGGCGTTTGAGCGTACGCATCTCCGTTTAACACTACCATCGGCCACTATTAGCGGGCGAGGGCACTACATGCATGTCGAACTGGCTGCCAGCGATTCAGTTGCCGAACGGTTTCCGCAGCTTCGAAATGCTTGAAACAGTCAATGACATCGCTTTTACCACCAAAAACAGCATTGGTATCGTTCGTATTGCAATTACCAAATGAAAAAATGAAATAAAAAAATTACTTCCACGAAATAAATCTCTAGCAGTTCTCAACATCGTAAAAAAATTACTTTGGCGACGAAAAAGTTTAAGAGCATGCATCCCCCAGCGTTCCCCTAGAAAAACAGTACTGGTAATACCTGTTGATTTTAGTTGTGTTGTCTGGTTGAAAATTTCCGCTAGTCCACGACCGTAGCTGTCCGCCAACACTATTACTTTACTTCGTTATTTATAATTTTTCCTTTATCTGGAGTCACCGTTTTTATGTTTATCGGTCCACTGTGCGTATATGCACACGAATTGTCACTATGTTTTGTTTTTGTTTCACAGTTTCCGGACGCACTGATTTCTTTTTCTCGTAATAATTCATCGTTTTCTTGCTTTAGAGTCAAGACTACATTTTCAACACCTCAATATCACCTTGTAACATCTTAATAATTTCGCTTTTTGTTTTCACTGCTCGGATGTTTCGAAATGTAAACAGTCGAGACTTGTCCATAAATTATCGTCACTGATGTATTTTAAGTTTATTTTGGCGCACGTATCGTGTAACCAGTAATTGCACATAACACATAAGATTCCTTTCATGACCTTTTTCAAATGGCTCAAATGGCTCTGAGCACTATGCGACTCAACTTCTGAGGACATCAGTCGGCTAGAACTTACAACTAATTAAACTTAACTAACCTAAGGACATCACACACATCCATGCCCGAGGCACGA
This sequence comes from Schistocerca gregaria, assembly GCF_023897955.1. Lineage (NCBI taxonomy): Eukaryota > Metazoa > Arthropoda > Insecta > Orthoptera > Acrididae > Schistocerca > Schistocerca gregaria. Next base: position 57,713,024 of record NC_064930.1, on the reverse strand, counting down.
TTCGAACCTGCAACCGTAGCGGTCGCTCGGCTCCAGACTGTAGCGCCTAGAACCGCACGGCCACTCCGGCCGGCGTCACGTTTTTATTACATTCTTTACACAACGAACTACTTTCCCGTTTTTGATGAGAGCATCACACTATCCTTTTTCATAGGCGCCACAAGTCCCCCAGTCCATATTCTTCAACAGTCTCACCCAATCTGGGTTGCAGAAAATTTTGTAACATTGAAACACAACATGAAGAATTCACTGTCACGGTCACTCCTTCCCCCTCAAAAAAGTAAGGGCCTTCCATGCCAAATGGTGATACGGCACACCACATTGTCACTTTAGGAGAATGTCGACGGACTTTCATGAATAATTATTTTCAGCCCAGCAGCAAAAGTTTTGCTTATTCACGCACCCACGAAGATGAATATGTGCCTCATTGCGACTGAAGAAAGCTGCTTTCTGAGGGATATGAGCAAACATTTGCTCACACAGATTTTGAGGGTTGGCGTAGTCTGCTGGGTGTAATTCTTGAGCAATCATTATTTTGGAAGCATGGAACTTCAAATCGCATTGCAGAATCCTTCTCAAACTGCAGTCTGAAATCCCCATTGCAACAGCATGTCATCGATCAGAACATTGTGGCAATTGTCGAACTGCTGTTCTCACCCGGTGCACATTTCCTGGAATTCTGATGGATCTGCGTCGGCCATTTGTATCTATTCTTAGTGTGCTACCAGTTTCCTCCAACTGCCGAACCCAGGACCAAATTGTATTTGCATTAGGAACGGTACTGTTGCCTAGAATGTCGAACTGTCGCCGAATAGCTCACTGTGTAGCGATCACAGATCTGTTATTTTCATAATGAGTGCGAACTGCTTAGTGAGCTCTGCCGCACCCTGTATTATTATCTGTTCTTGAACACTGAATCCCGTTCTTGACATCGTGAAAGTTTGTCTCGATATATCCTCTACATTTGAAGTGATGGTTTCTGAACCGTGACAATAATGAGTTCTGCCTCACCTGTGTCACAGCAGGGTGGGCAACTCCAGTTTAGTGTGTCACTCCCATTGTGGGAAGATTTTCTTAAGGATTATTTTTTTCCGTTGTTCTTTTGTAACCAAAGAATTAAATTTGAGAGGCATTGAGTCCAGGGGCAATTTTAGACATTCATGTACATTGTAAAAATTAATCATATCTAAATTAACAAAAATGAGTTATCTGAGGGTATGGTCATATTAGAATTCCTTTGTATTCGAAAACTTTTGTTAGTGTTATGAACAGTTCGTCATATATATATGATCGATCAGTGCCACTATGAGTAGCAACCTGTTGTTACTGATCATTAAAAAAATTTCAGTTCACTAATTATCATCTCTTGTATACAATCTTTATTGTAAATTAGAAATCTTTGGCATTATAATCACAAAGTAGGGAACAGTATGCCGTGTTATGTATCAGTCACATATGAAATGCTGTCTCCATTCTGCGCACTTTCGGTTTTTCAGTTGGCAGTCTACAAAAACAGCTACTACTTTAATACAGATACTGACTTTTGTTCGTATTTACTTTCTAAAGTTCTTGTATAGGTAGTCACTAGGTGACAGATGCCCCATATTCACAATCATCTTTCTTTAATTACTCCTGCACCCAGGCATCAGATTTTTTTGGAATTCCTATGCAGGCTTACAAGATTTGGAAGAGATGTCAGCTTTTAGACAACCAACAAAATGGCGCAAGTGTTGTAGCAAAAGTGTAAAAAAAATTGTCAGATATTGGCTTTTATTAGTACTAGGAGAACAGTATGGTGTCCACTAATATACATGAGTGACTGCTGAATTATGACCCCCTCCCCTGAACTGACCTGTAATAGAGCACACGAAGTCTTTGACTCATCCTCCATAAATATAAACAGTAAACATTACAACAATAGTATAAACATAACAAGAGGTCAGTTTGACCTTCGGAAGACACGGGGGGCTGTGATAGCTAAAGAAACTGAAGAATTCAATCTTGACCATATTTTGATTTATTTTAACTAATTGGTGACTCTTGGATAAACCTCTGAATTCTTCAATTTATTTAATACTTTGAATCTTACAGTGCTAGTACAAAAATTGTATGATAATTAATGCTGTTTTTTTTTTTTTTTTTGCATGTATAGGAAACACATACATGGGAAACATGTTGCCCGACTATTGCATGATTCATATAACATTAAGTAAAACTAAGAGTTTTAGAATCTGTATTCGGTACTGACACACATGAGTAATGATGTAAAATAAGATTAATACTATGACAATGTGGATATATGTCAAAAGGCCTACCTTTTATGCAAGAAAAAAAACATAATATACTTAAGGATGCTGTATCATTAGTGGTTGAATTAATGTAAAAAAAAAAGGTCACTGCAGACCTGCAAAGACAATGTTTCTTAACAAGATATGTAAGTGTTAATTGTATACCCCTCAATTAAGGAAGTGTGTTCTGTCTGAAAAGTTAATGAACAACCAAATAAAATTTTACTATAATGCTCAGCAGTAGAACGGCATGCTAAAGCAGGTGTTTAAGAACTATTGCAGAATGAGTGAACTATCTTAAAGATTGTTACTATTAAATTGAAATTGTGTTAAGATTAGATTTCACTGTACAGTTTGGGGTTGTCATGTGCCTTCAACATTATTTGAAACAAAGTAATGTTGTATAATGTCTCATCCACTAAAAATGAAATCAGTGTTAACATATTACTGTTGTTAGTCATATGTGCGAACTACCTCAAAAGCTGGAAAAAAAATTGTAAAGATATTTGAAATTTCTTGTGTGATTGTGATATTTTGTGCATATATTAAAATATGTTGGAAAAATAAACACTTTCTGTAATGCTGTTGATAAATTATGTTACATTTGTTTTTCACCACGATTGTACCACTTTAATATTGGAAATTGGATAATGTACATGAGTATAATTTTTATGCAGTCAGCACCTATCTGTATTTCTCAATGAGTAACTCACTGCAAGCTCACCATTATCCCAGTTACAGGTTGCCTATATAATGGTAACAAAAATTTGTTTTCAACATTTCATATAGTTAAGGACCAAATTAAAAAAAAAAATTAAAATGCTCAGAAGTTTGAAATTGTTTTATACATAGGAATTAGATTACATAAACAGTGAGGGGTTTATTGGTTACCTACTTAAGGCTCAGTCAAACAGAATGCGGGCTGGATGCAGTGATCCATTTGCAATCTCTTGCAGCAAGTGAAGACTACAATCAAATTTATGAGCTAAAACAACACCAGTTTGATTCAAGCTTGCACCTATTTCCTTCTATGTTGCCATACCTTCTGGCATATTTTTGTACTCTATATGGCATACATCCCACACAAAATTTGGGTGCTTGCACCATATAAATCAATATCTTTCACATTCTTCTATGTTTCCCCTCACTTTCCCACCATTGGTAAAAATGGTTCAGTCATATTCAGACCAGAGATATTTCGTTTTATTTAAAGCATCGTCAGTGGTTACCCTTGATATGGTGGTAGTTTTCCTATTACTTATCAGTGATTCAGCCAGATGTCATATCTGCTAAAGCTTAGCACATAGGACATATTATTTTATTCTGTGCTACTCTAACTGAACAGCCTTTGCGAAAGATGCCTTTCTTGATCAGTGGAAAGCAGTAGAACTGCCGTCATTTAAAGCTTGACCACTGAAGGTGCCAAAAATAAGGCGAAACGTATATGATGCACATAAAACTATTACAGTCACAAAAGGCAGAATAACTCGCATGTTATTCATAACACAGGGACTGCAGAAGAGAGGACTTACAAGCCCTCAGGGGGCTCAGTATTTAGTTGCTGGGTATGGGCTTGGCGACCCCGGGGTCTCTGAGCTGGGGACTGGGAAGCGCTGCGAGTCCTGAATACCGTAAGCTCTCGGCATGCTTCAACGACCACCATAAGGTGCAACGGTGGTATGTTGTACGGTACAGAACCTGGGATCTTGGCTTAACTGCCCGGCTCGCAAGTATAGTATAAACTTGTATAATAAAAAAAAAACTCAATCTCAAGGTGTGCTGCGTGCCGAGGAGTCACATGGCTGTTGAGGTAGAACAGTTGCTAGTGGGCGACCTCTGGGGAACCTGCCTCCCCCCAGTTGTATTAGGCTTACCCAGGCAAGTGGGGCTCTGTCTGGGTGGACATTCCTTTCCCTAGCTGCTCGTGGAACCATCATGAAGAGAAATACGAATAGTGCACAAGTACGAGTCTCTAAGAAAGGAAAGTTCAATGCTTTACAGTATGACCCCCAATCGTTCCCTTCCCTGCCCAGACCAGGGGAGGAACAGCAGTCTAAATTACCTGGTGAGACGTATTCTCTTTGAGTTCTGGTTTGCAGCCTAACAGATGGGGACTCATTTCTGACCACAAAGCTTCAGTTTTTTGTGGAAAATTTAGGGGACAAGTTTGGTGAAATTCAGGGCATGTCTAAAATGAGGTCTAAAGTAGTCCTCATACAGACAGCATCCCCATTCACGGGCATTGCTTGCTTGTGACAAGCTCAGTGATATTGCAGTCTCCATTGCACCTCATAAGAGCCTCAATATGTTTCAGGGAATTATTTTTCATCGTGACCTGTTGTTGCGGTCTGATGACGAGCTCCGTGCAAATATGGAACGCCGTGGTGTCCACTTTGTACGACGTGTCTTCAGGGGACCTAAAGATAGTAGGGTCGCCACCGGTGACTTCATCTTGGCTTTCGAGGGTGGCACCCTGCCTGAGAAGGTCGAGGTGGTGATATATCAATGTGATGTTAGGCCTTACGTCCCTCCTCCCATGCGCTGCTTTAAGTTGCTGGAGGTTGGGCATATGTCATTGAGATGTGATGCCAACCCTACCTGTCAGGATTGTGAATGTGCCTCCTACCCCAACGCCCCATGTTCGTCGCCCCCTGTTTGTGTCAACTGCAGACAGAAATATTCACCTTGCTCATCAGACTGCGCAGTTTATCAAAAAGAACGGAAGATTATGGAGTATAAGAACTTGTACAGGCTCGCTTACACAGAGTATAAATGCAAGTACAGCCAACAACCCTGTGCGCATTTCATCGACGTTTGCTACAGCAGCTTCAATGTCACCATCCCTGGCACTGAGCCACCAAGCTCAGACACTCTTTGTGGGCCCTCCAGCCCAGCCATCTATTCCTGCCCCCCCCCCCCCCCCTGGTAGTTGGGGAAACACCCTCTTCCGTTGCTCCCCTGTTTCTAACATCGGGAATAACAACCCCTCCTTCTTTGGGGACTTCAGTCCCCACCTCTGAGCCGGAGAAGTGCTCTCCTCCTCCAGCTCCCCTTGCGCGGAAAGTATCACTTGGTGCCCTCCCTTCCACGGTTACTGCCCTTCCAGATGTCAGCCAGTGGCTGAAAAAGCCACCACCTGAGGGCCGTAGGGCTCTAGGTCTTTCTTGGTCCATGAGACTGGGTCAGAAAAGCCCACCCAGCCTGATAAACCGAAGGACAAACGGGACCCTACCAAAAAGAATAAAAAGCTAAAGGAGAAGGACATACAGACAGAAAAAGAGTTCACCACTGCACCTGAAGATGATGTGGAGTATCTAGCGTCCACTCAGGAGCTAGATGTTGCTTGACCCACAGTTCCAATGGAAGTTGATCAGTCTATTTCGCAATCGGCAGTGGCGAGCACTTCTGAGGCGTGACCTATCCCCCCCCCCTCCTCAGGTTCTTTCATGTCTTCACAGTTGGATACCATTATCCTTCAATGGAATTGCCATGGTTTTTTCCACCACTTTCCACAGCTTTTGTGCCGCTTCCCTGCCACTTCTCTGGCCCTACAGGAAACCTGGTTTCCTGTTCGGTGGACCCCGTCCTTCTGTGGCTACTGTGGTTACTATAAGAACTGCGTAGAATACGACAGGTTGTCTGGTGGTGTCTGTGTTTATGTTCTTGCCACTGTTCCTAGTGCCCCAGCTCCACTTCACATGGCTTTCGAGGTTGTGGATGTTAGAATCCGGGCAGGAATGGAGCTTGCCATCTGTTCCCTGTACCTTCCCCCAGATGAGGTTGTCCCTCTTGCTGACCTAGCTGCCTTGTTTCCCCAGTTCCGCACGCCATTCCTCCTTTTGGGGGACATTAATGCCCACCACCCTTAATGGGGCGGGACCCAGGTCTCGGGCCATGGTAGGAACATTGAGGCTCTCTTGGCACAGCAGGATATTTGCCTCCTTAGCACTGGTGCTCCCACATATTTTAGCTTGACTCATGGCACATACTTGGCCATTGACCTCTCTCTTAGTAGCCCAGGTCTTCTTCCTTACCTCAGTTAGAGGGTCCACGACGACCTCTGTGGTAGCGACCATTTTCCTATCCTGGTTTCAATCCCAACCCCCTGACCAGCTGCCACAATGGTCTCTTTGTGGAGTTGATTGGGCAGCCTACACCTCAGTTACTATGACCATTGCTCCTCTTCCTGGTGACATTGATTTGGCAGTGGACAAGGTCACCATGACCATTGTTTCTGCTGCCAAGGCAACTGTCCTCTGTTCTTCAAGTACCCTAAGGTGTCAGTCAGTCCCTTGGTGGACACCAGAGATTGCCGAAGCTATCCGGAACTGCCATCGAGCCCTGCAACGACACCGGCGCTGTCCTTCCCTAGAGAATCTGGTTGCCTTTAAACGGCTGCGGGCCGAGGCTCGGTGGCTAATCCGGGGCAGCAAACAGGACTGCTGGGAACGATATGTTGCCACCATAGGTTCTCGCACCTCCCTATCTCAGGTGTGGTTGCGGGTTTGGCGCATATTTGGCTTTCGCCCTCATGCGTATGTCCCTTGCCTTTCTCTTCAGGGTACACTTTGTACTGACCCAGTCGCCATTGCCGAACATCTGGCAGAGTACCTTGCTCGTAGTTCCGCAACAGAAGGCTACAGTGCAGAATTCCACACCATTAAAGAGCAGCCTGAGAGTCCGCAGTTGTCGTTTCGCACGCACGCCCCGTTTAGTGAATGGGAGCTCCAAAGTGCCCTTACAGCTTGCCCCTGATACCTTTCCAGGTCCAGACCGAATTCACAACCAGTTTCTTTGCATCTCGCGGCACACTGTCAGGGTGAATTACTCGTGCTGTTTAACCACATCTGGATGGAGGACCTTTTCCCAAATCGTTGGCAGGGTAGCGTTACCATCATGGTGCTGAAACCTGGTGCAGATCTGCTGGTGGTTTATAGCTATTGCCCTGTCAGCCTTACCAATGTTATGTCCAAACTCCTGGAACGGATGGTGAGTCAGCAGCTCATGTGGATTCTTGAAGTTTGTGGGCCTCCTGGCCCAGCAACAGGGGGGGAGGGGGGATTCCGTCAGGGCCGCTCAGCGATTGACAATTTAGTCTCACTAGAGTCGGCTATTCGTACATCTTTTACACAGCGAGAACATCTAGTTGCTGTATTCTTTGATCTTCAGAAGGGGTACGATATTACCTGGCGCCATCATATGCTTGCTACCCTGCACGTATGCGACTTACGGGTTCCACTTCCGATTTTTCTACGGAATTTTCTCTCCAATATCTCCTTTTGGGTTAGAGTTGGCACTTACTTTAGCTATGCTCATATTCAGGAGAACAGTGTCCCGCAGGGCTCGGTTCTCAGTGTTCCCCTCTTTTTGGGGGCGATTAATGATCTTGCGGCTGCGGTGGGCTCATAGGTCTGTTCCTCTCTATATGCTGATGACTTTTGTCTTTATTCCAGTTCCCCAAGCACCAGTATCGCTGAACAGCGGCTGCAGGGAGCTATCCGTAAGGCACATTTTTGGGCATCCAACCATGGTTTTCAGTTCTCAGCCTCCAAGACCCGAGTGATGCATTTCTGTCGTCGTCAAACAGTCCACCTCCATCCAGAGCTTTACCTTGGCAATGAACTCCTTCGTATTGAGAGGACGCATCGCTTTATTGGCATGCTGTTTGATGCTCAGCTCACTTGGACACCTCATCCTCGTGAGCTTAAACAACGGTGCTGGCGGCACCTCAACATCCTTTGCTGCCTCAGCCACACCGTTTGAGGGGCTGCATGAACAGCTCTATAAGGCCTTAGTCCAGCTCTGTCTCGACCACGGGAGTGTGGTGTACGACTCAGCAGCACCTTCAACGTTGCAGATCCTCGACCCAATTCCTCCATTGTGGCGTCAGACTGGCGACAGGTGCCTTCTGCACTAGTCCATTGACTAGCCTTCTTGTAGAAGCTGGAATCCCTCCCCTACGATTCCGCCGACAACAGTTGCTTGCGTCATACGTCGCCCACGTCCATGCCTCGCATTTCAACCCAAACAGCAGGCTCCTTTTTCCATCTTCTGCATTCCCCTCCCCACGACGGTGGCGTAGGTCGTGTCTCTCGATCGTCATCCGCGTTACTTCCCTTCTCTCGTCACTAGAGTCCTTTGCCCTTCCTCCATCCTTCCAGCCCTCTTCTTCTAACCCTCCTTGGTCCCTCCCTCGCTTGCGGCTTTGCTTGGATTTGTCCTGCGACTCCAAGTCCTCCGTTCCACCTGCCAGTCTTCATCAACCATTCGTGGCTCTTCTTGCCTCGTTTCGTGATGCAGATGTAGTCTACACTGATGGTTCTGTAATGGATGGACGCAGTGGGTTTGCCTTCATCCACGGCGACTACGTTGAGCGGCATTCCCTGCCTTGTGGGAGCAGTGTTTTCACTTCGGAGCTGGTTGCTCTGTATCGTGCACTCGCTCATCTTTCCTCCTGCCCTGGGGAGTCATTTGTCGTATGCAGTGACTCCCTGAGTGGATTGCAAGCACTTGACCAGTGTTTTTATCAGGACCCTTTGGTGCGCGGTATTCAAGATGCTGTTTTTGCTCTCGCTGAGTGTGGTCGTTCAGCGACGTTTGTGTGGACCCCGGGCCACAATGGCATTCCAGGAAACGAATGTGTCGATTGGTTGGCCAAGCAGGCCACCACTTTGCTACCTCTGGAGCTTGGTGTCGTGGAAAGAGACCTCCAGTCAACCCTACATCGCAAGGTCCGCGATGTCGGGAGCTCTGAATGGTCTGTGTTGAACACGCCAAATAAGCTCCGCACGGTAATGTCGTCCACAGCAGTATGGAACTCATCCTTGAGGAGTACCCATAGGGTCTCAGTTGTTCTCTGCCGTCTCTGAATTGGACATATGCGCTTGACCCACAGCTATCTCCTTCGCCGTGAGAACCCACCCGAGTGTTGCTGTGATGCAGGGCTGACAGTGGTCCATCTTCTGATGGACTGCCCCGTTTTAGCCCCCTTGTGGCCGTCCTTTAATTTACCAGCTGCACTTCCTTTAATTCTAGGTGACGATGGCTCTATAGCTGACTCAGTTTTACGTTTTATCCGTGCAGCTGGGTTTTATCATTCTCTCTAGTGTGGGTGCTCTCGCATGATTTCTCAAGCTACACCCACTCCAGCGACTTTTAATTGTGATGTGGATACCAAAATAGTGTCTTTTATGGCAACAAGTTGTGTTGGTACCTCTATCAACGCTTTCCAGCTGGAGGTTCTTCGTTTTTAGTTGAATGGTTGACCGTTCACCTGATCCATCAACCACTGTAGTCTGTTTTACTCTAGTCAACTATTTGCTCTGCTCCTTTTAAGTGTCCTCTATTTTGTGTTATTGCAGTGTTCATTTTAACTCTGTACCTCTTGGTGTTCCTTCCCTCTGGGTGCAGAGATTTCGCCTTTACTGTATAGGCCTTTTACAAGTATGTCTCTTTGGAACAGGGGACTGATGACCTCGATGTTTAGCCCCCACCAAACCCCAAAACCAATCAACCAACCAAGATTAAAAAGAAAAAGCAAACCTAATTATCATAACTCTCATTCCGTATGTGCCACATTCCTGCTATGGGCAACACTCTTAACTTATTCACTTCTCGCTGTGTGGTGGCTTCTAAATATTTCCCACATTCTTCCCATTTCTCTCTTTTACTATTTTGGTATTTATCCATGCTCTCTCGCAGCAACTACATTGATTGAACTATCATGTGTTGGGTTTGCAGTAAACAGAAAACTTTGGTGACGTTCTGGTGATAATGCTGATAACAAAGTCATAGTCATACACCACACTGAAATATCTGTCAGTCACAGGTCGAATGATAATGCACGATGAGAGGCCACCTGTGGGTGTGTAATCAAATGAACCGTGTGATCCACCTGTCGAGGAAGAGTGTGTATATATGAGAACTTCTATGAGTATGGCGACTGACCATGTCACTCCAGTGCAGTTAACAGGTTAATGCAATTACTGTAGTTGTAAAGGCTAGCCACCTGCTGCCACTGCAAAGATGAAGACATCTTTATAGTAGGGTAGTGTGCGGTAAGTGGCCAGTGCAAAAGAAAATGGACACAGCATATTTTTGTCACTGAACAGTGCTGCTTCCGACAGAAAAGTTATCATACTACTTCTAATAGACACCATCATTGTTGGCAATGAGTGTGACGGAGGAAGATTGTTCTGTTGTTTTTAGTGAAAAATTTTCTGGTTTTCAGTCATCGAATGTACGGTAAGTAATTTACATTATTCTTGTCACCTTACTTACATGTAGAGTAATACTTTTTTATTATGTCAACATTTGAACAATATCATCTGACCCACAGATCCAGTCCTTGTTCTTTCTCTTTATTCGATAGTTTTGTCTGTGACCACTAATATTGATAAGGCATCTTATAGGGAAAATTGGCGAAGGGGTTTACCTCTATAAGAGTAGTTATCTCCATGTACCACACATAATACTGCAGATCAGATTGACCTCTAAATCCTTTTATATACAAAGCTATCATCTGTCATTCTACCTCTTTGTGACAGTTTTGAATTAGTGTATGTTATTTAAAACCCTTTTTGTTCTGTTCTGTTTGGCCTAACACAAAAAATCCTATTGAAAACAGTCTGTTGCAGCCATTTTGTGGTGATCCAGATGCTAGAGTACCCTGACATGTAGAAAAGTCCAGAAATCAGGACAAACTTGGGATCCTGTTGCAATGGCATTGACCACATTAACCTCTTAGATTATATATCCTTGTACTAGAAATATATGTTGAATGTCCAGTGTTGGGACACTAAGATTATCAATAGTACTTTATCCTTTCCAGAAACAAAAGTTTTTGTGCAATAATCAGGCATGTTTCTCTATTTCTCTACCCACCATCCCAAGTGAGCTACAATAATCTATTCAGATGTTCTACAGGCATGTTGACAAGGAAATGATTCGATGGGAAGAGGCCATGGATGGATCCTGTCGTGGTTTCATGATAGGCACAACTATAGGTGTACTCTACTCTGTCAGAAATACAGGGCTGGTCAAAAGTCCTTGAACACCTTCATAAGTTGGAAGATTAAAGGAAAAATTGAAATGTGATGATGGGAACATATGTTTGATGTGGGGCTGCAACTTTGGAGTGAACGTCATTCATGGCTGCCATCTTGAAACCCGCCATTTTGGATTCGGTTTTTTTTTATGGGAAAGGGGGTGAATGACACATCAGATAACAATCGCTTGAACTCTGGAATTTAGTGGTGTAATTTGTTTTTGTCTATCTTGTACAGTTTAGAGGTTATTAATGTTCAAAGTTGGGGAATTACCTTCATACATGTTTTCTACACTGTAGTCACCGCAACCACTCTCACTGCACACAGAGGAGAGTGTCTCCTGCAATTTGGTGACAGGCGTGCTGTATTGCATTCCTCTAAGTGTCTCAAATCACGGATGCTATCAGTGGCGGCACGAGAAAACATATATAAAGGTTTAGAAATTATGATTATGCTTTGTGTTCCCATTATCTCTGTTGACATGTATTGAAAATCAGATATCTCATGAGAGTAATTTGTGACTCCTCTATCGAAGTCACAAAAAAATTGCACTTAAAAAACGTTTCATTTGTATCAAGCCGATGTTTTCCTTTCACACTAGACATCGCATTAAAAATGTGAGGAGCAGAATCTCTATGTTAAAAAAAAATATTCCAAATATCTACTGAAATATCAGAGCACGTGACGACTTTAAGGTGTATGCTTCCTGGAAACACTTCACTAAAAATCTGCCAGTTTTTTTTTTGTCGTGCTTGTTTGCTTTTCTAGAACCTCACCAATTGTTGATTTATTGCTGACACACACACAACTGTATTCTCGGGACATATCCCCTCCTACAATACAGCAAGGTCCACCAGGCTGCTGACGTCAACATCAAATTAACCACTCGTTTGTAGTCTGGCTCACAGAAGCTTCCACTCCGACCAGAGGCATATGTAAAGTAACAAAAGATTTCGAGTGCTGTCACGCAATTCTTAGTCGTTTCGGCAAATTAATTTGGGGGTTGGAAATGTGTTAAGACCATGGTGACTATTGTAATTATGTTAATGTTATATAATTGCCATTGTCAGTATGTTGTAGAAAAGCGAGCAAACGTCCGCGCTTGCAAGTATTGTACGCGCAAAGATGACACTCGGCGCTGTGGCTGATGGGAGCGGCCGTAAAGGCAATTCCCATCCCCTCCCATCATCCACCGCGCAGAGTGCCAACTTTGTTTGCGCGAATATGACTTTACTTGCATGTTATGGCAAAGACTCTCCATACACCGGCAGCAAAAGCCAACTGCTGACCGCGCCTGTAATCCCATTTCATCTAGTTGGCTACTAAAAGATACAGCGAAGGCCGCAGAAGATTAAATATTGAATTGTTAAAAGGAATGGAATTGTAATATGACTGTCAAAAATTGGTTCCCCTATCGTGAATATGGATTACATAGATCTGTTTGCGATGGTGTAGAGGAAACTCACCACCAGATGTCGCGTATAACAGTCGCCTGGGAAAGACACATGAACAGTGATTTAGCTGAGATCGCAGTCATCGATGAGCTGGTTTGATAACGATATAGATGTTGTTGGAAATTTTGATTACTTAGTCGCTGTGATCGGTTATTGAATACGGGTTTTGTAGTGTGTCTGCCTATAACAGATTTCGTTCCGTAAGAGTCTATTTTAGATTGTCTAGTCGTAAGTTTTCAAAGAGCTTAGCTACGACGTTGTATATGGTAGATGGGATAGTTCTTGCTGTGAAGGCGTGAATATTAATTGTTGATGTTTACGGAATTAGTAAGTGACGGGATGTCATGCTGAGCGAGAGCTGACGCATTAATTGTAGGAGTTGTGTTCTATGTTTCGAAAAGTTAGATGTTTAGAAAAGTTGTAGTAAGTCACGGAACTGGACCATTACCTGCGATTCGTTGTTATCCTGGCGCGCAGCAGCAGACATTTCAGTTGGTGAGAGATCTGGATAATGTGCTGGCCAGGGCAGCAGTCGAACATTTTCTGTATCCAGAAAGGCCCGTACAGGACCTGCAACATGAGGGCGTGCGTTATCCTGCTGAAATGTAGGGTTTCGCAGGGATCGAATGACGGGTACAGCCATGGTTCGTAACACATCTGAAATGTAACGGCCAGTCTTCAAAGTGCCGACCTGTATCAAAGTTGGAAATGTGATGGTACGCATTTCTCCTCCTTACACGAGGCATCACAACAACGTTTCACCAGGCAACGCCGGCCACCTGCTGTTTGTGTATGAGAAATAGCTTGGAAACTTTCCTCATGTAAGTACGTTGTAGGTGTCGCCACCGACGCCAACCTTGTGTGAATTCTGTGGAAAGCTAATCATTTGCATATCACAGCATCTTCTTCCTGTCGGTTAAGTTTTGCATCTGTAACACGTCATCATGGTGGTGCAGCAATTTTAGTGGCCAGTAGTGTATTATGGTGTATGTATTGTTGAGCAAGAATCTCAATCAGTGATAGATAGTGTGGACAGTTTAGTACCCTAGCGGAGCAAATAAACACAAAAGCCGGCAGTATTCGAATGCTTGTTAGGGTAACGAGTGACATTTCGAATAAGGACTTTTAGTGGGCGAACACCTAAAGAGGCTGAGTTTTGCCTAATAATTTAATTCAGGATACATTGGTGGTCGCATGTAGGCTTTTTTTGCTTTCCGTTTTTTCTCTTTACTGTTTCCGTTTCGTGTGGGATTAGATTTGATTCACTCGTTCACGATAAAATCCAAACTTGTATTGAATTTATTGAACTGAAAGTAAAGAAATAAAGAAGTAAAAATAACATTTGCATTACAAGTATTCATTTAGTAGGTTGGATTGAATGTCCACTAATTACGCAAGTAGTTTTGGAAAGTAGATACATCATTTTGTAGAATGAGATTTTCACTCTGCAGTGGAGTGTGCGCTGATATGAAACTTCCTGGCAGATTAAAACAGAAGAGCTTCTGTAAAGTTTGGAAGGTAGGAGACGAGATACTGGCAGAAGTAAAGCTGTGAGGACGACGTGTGAGTTGTGCTTGGGTAGCTCAGTTGGTAGAGCACTTGCCCGCGAAAGGCAAAGGTCCCGAGTTTGAGTCTCGGTCGGGCACACAGTTTTAATCTGCCAGGAAGTTTTACATCATTTTGATTGGCAAGGTATTCAAAAGCAACAACCGCAAAGATAAGTCACATTTATGACACATAAATGTCTGAAGATGCCCTTGTAAGCTGGAAACCGGTTAACAATGAAAGTAAAATTGTAGAACAAAAGCAAACTGGTGCTTTACATTTGTATAATGTTAGAGTCGTTGATATTACAGCGCGACAGTCTTCCCTGCAACTGTGATGAAGTGAAACGTAGTGCTACCGCTCCCATCATCGCACGAAGTCCATAAGGAAATATATAGAACAACCATAACATGACGTACACCGTAATAAGCCTTCATGCATAACAAAGACCGTTCTTACTCTCGAAATGACTTTTCTACTCAACTTCACCAACTAGGGAGAATCATATGAAAACTTTAAATGTTTTTTTAAATTTTTTTACTGAATAAAAGTGAAACACGAATGTGTTCATTTTTCGGCCTAGTTTTCTTATCATTCAACACGGTTGTTCGAGCACATAGAAAAGTGAAGAGTCCTCTTAAAGCTTTCTTTGGTCGTGCACTGCCTGCTGCATCTCTTCATCAGAACAAAATTACTTTCCTCCCACTCGCCTCTTTGAGAGGCCCAATGTGTCGTTTACTCGGTCGAGGTCCGGTAAGCTTGGCGGACGTGGCAGGGTGTTCAGGAGTGAGCTGCCGTGCCACTCGTCTTGCAGAGACATTGCGGAACTTGGGCACTTCACAAATTACGATATGTGCTCAGCCGTGACTCATGTTCCGATTTTCGGCTATCTCGTTCACCGTCACACGGCGACATTCAATTGCAGTGGCTTCAACTGCTGCAGTACTTTAGTGACAAAATGAGTGTGCTTGCCCCGTGCACTGAGCATCCGTCACAGAAGTCACACCATTTCCCAGTTTCTACTCCACTCGTACACTTGTTGCAGTGATAGACATAATTCACTCGCCAGCGGATTTCAATAGGTTATGTACCTCCACGGATCAGAAAACGTATGACGGAATGCTGTTCTTTCATAGTGCATGTGACAAGAGGGCTAGCCATTTTCAACTTGTATTCTGGCAGCGTTTCGCTTTTCTGCGGTATGGTGCCGCCTGTATGAGGTTCCGTGTATCTTTGGTAACAGTACTGCCAGCTTACAGAACTATGGCGCAAAATGTCGACTTTAAATTATACTTTTAAGGTTTTCAGTTGACTCCCCCTCGTGTGACTGTTCATTTACACTGAGAAGACAAAAGTTGTGGAATACCTCCTAATATCATGCTTGACCTTCTTTCGCTCAGGGTGAAGCAGCAACTCGACATAGCATGGAGTCAACAAGGTGGCAGAAATGTTGAGCCAGGCTGCCTCTATAGCCGTCCTTAACTGTGAAAGTTAAGGACAGCTATAGAGTCACAAATGTACGACAGGATTCATGTCGGTCAATCTAGGTGGCCGAATTATTAGCTCAAATAGTCCAGAATGTTCTTCAAACCAATCACAAACAATTGTTATTGACATGTTTGGGAACATGAAATCCATGAATGATTGCTAGTGGTCTCCAATTACCTGAACATAACCATTTCCAGTCAATGATCGGTTCAGTTAGATCAGAGGGTGGATAGATAGCAATATACACATATACAGATGGACAGCCCCTTTACGTGGTTATTACCACAAGGCAGGAATTAACACACTGAGAACACGAAATGGTAGTTTGAGCTAGACATATGTAAACACACCATTGCGGAACAGCCAGCAGCTTGTATGGTGCCTTGTTGACAACTTAGACCCATGGCTTTGTGGGGTCTACGCCACACTCGAACCCTATCCTGAGCTCTTACCAACTGAAATCGGGACTCATTTGGCCAGGTCATGGTTTTCCAGTCATATGGGGACCATCTGATATTGTCACGAGCCGAGGAGGGCAGCTGCAGGCCGTCGAGCTGGGCTAGCACTTGGATGGGTGACCATCCAGTCTGCCGAATGCTGTTGGCAAGCGGTGTGCGCTCTACCCATGTGAGACAAATTGAGGAGCTACTTGATTGAGAAGTGGCGGCTCCGGTCTCCGAAACTGACATACCGCCGGGACCACACGCCCCTCCACATCCGCATCCAGTGACGCCTATGGGCTGAGGATGACACGACGGCCGATCGGTACTGCCGGGCCTTCGTGGCCTGTTCGGGAGGAGTTTAGGTCTTAGTTTTAGCCCTATACATTCTTCATATGCCCCACATTGATTTCTACGGTTGTTTGACGCAGTATTGCTTGTCTGTTAGCACTGACAACTCTAGGAAAAGGCTGCCATTCTCGGTCGTTAAGTAAAGTCTGTCGGCCACTGTGATGACCGCGGTATTAGGTAATGCATGAAATCTGATGTTCTCGGTACACTCTTGACACTGTTTCTCTCGGAATATTGAATTCCCTAACGGTTTCCTAAATGGAATGTCCAGTGCGTCTAGCTCCAACTATCATTCCGTGTTCACAGTCTGTTAATTCCCGTCTTGCGGCCATAATCACAGGCGAAACCTTTCCACGTGAATCATCTGAGTACAAATGACAGGTCTGCCAATGCGCTGTCCTTTTACACCTCGTGTACGTGATACCACAACCATCTGTATATGTGCCTATCATTATCCCATGGCTTCTGTCAACTAACTGCATAGATCAGGCTAGTAGGAGATTTTCTTATTAATCTAACTATTAATCAAGATAACAGCATAAAATGTCGTAACCTCTCACATTCCACCTACGGAAATGGCTGCTATGTTTCATCATCTCAGGAAAAAAGCCACTGTGTACATCCTGAGAATATGGGAAATAGACAAAATCTGATGGCTCATATAAACATCCACCTCTGGTCCACAGTGATTAGGCAGCTAAAGAAGCCACCTAAACTACCTGCTTACCATGGTTGTGAGAGAAATGGATGGCGATTGGCTAATGTTCATGATGTCGTAACAGCATCGGCTGGTGGCTTGGCATGTGCGGAGCTCTGTTGACATATCTGCTGCCATCATAGGTCTGACACTTTTATGGTGTATTTACCGTCAAAAATTAATATACCCAATACTTTGTCTGTAGCAACCTATAAATTACCTGTGAAATATATATATATATATATATATATATATATATATATATATATATATATAAGATGAACATCAGCAAAAGCAAAACGAGGATAATGGAATGTAGTCGAATTCAGTCGGGTGATGCTGAGGCAATTAGATTAGGAAACGAGGCAGTTAAAGTAGTAAAGGAGTTTTGCTATTTGGGGAGCAAAATAACTGACGATGGTCGAAGTAGAGAGGATATAAAATGTAGACTGGCAACGGCAAGGAAAGCGTTTCTAAAGAAGAGTGGATTGTTAACATCGAGTATAGATTTAAGTGTCAGGAAGTCGTTTCTGAAAGTATTTGTATGGAGTGTAGCCATGTATGGAGGTGAAACATGGACCATAAATAGTTCGGACAAGAAGAGAATAGAAGCTTTCGAAATGTGGTGCTATAGAAGAATGCTGAAGATTAGATGGGCAGATCACATAACTAATGAGGAGGTATTGAATAGAATTGGAGAGAAGAGAAATTTGTGGCACAAGTTGATTAGAAGAAGGGATCAGTTGGTACAGCATATCAATGGATCAGCAATTTGGCATTGGAGGGCAGCGTGGAGGGTAAAAATCGTAGATGGAGAGCAAGAGATGAATACACTAAACAGATTCAGAAGGATGTAGGTTGCAGTAGGTACTGGGAGATGATGAAGCTTGCACAGGATAGAGTAGCATGGAGAGCTGCATCAAACCAGTCTCTAAATACCACAACATAATATTTCCTTTTAATAATTTTATATGGGTAACTGTATTCGTCTTTTACTGCATCACAATTGGTTCCTATAATAGTTATCAATATTTAAGTCTGCTACAGGAATGTGACCTAATGTATTTTTATCAGATAATGTTTCTTACGTAAATGATGACTACATCTAAGCCCACAGTTGCGACATCTATGTAAGATGTAAGCACACATATTTCTGGTAGCTACTGTACTTCACAAGCCAGTTGCAAAAATCACTGTGTGGACGATGCGGCCTATTCTACACCTTATTTTAGATCTATGTGACGATGCTGTGCTGAGTATATTTATATGTTTTGACGATGCCATTACGGCCTTATCACTTTAGGATATGGTGTAGAAAAGGTACGTTTTATCGTGATTTATCTGTACATTTCCCTGGTTGTACGATAGTATATTGTGATACGTAATGCTGTATTATGTTGACAGACAGACTGCTCACGAGTTGTATATGTTTTTATATTGTAGATCTGAGGATGGTCATTACTGACTGAAACCGGGCAATGGCAAAAGAATTGATAATGTGATCAATGACTGAAATAAAAACATTTGATGGTATTGGATCACTGTTCATTTACGCAACTATGTAGCAGCTGGTGATACTTTCTATTTGTACTGCTTCATATTCAGTAAATGATCATAAACTGTGGCTATTTCCTATGGGAAGCGTTTATCCAACAAACCTTTGTGGGTATGAGCTCAATCTTCAAAACATTGATATCAAAGACACTTGTGAACTCTGCATTGTTGAAGAATTAATGATGGATTTTGGCGTCAGAAATACATGGTATATCCGTGGCTTATTCTTTCTGAGACATTCAGAACATTCTGTGACTCAGTTTAATTCTGTTCACATTTCTGCTTTCAAAAATATAAATCCAATTTAGTTGATGTGTTTCACACACGAAGATATTTAGAGAATATTATGGAAATGAAATATATTTACGAAAGTGACAAAATAAATTAGTTATATTTAAAAAATACAGAAGCTGAGCAATGTCATAAATCAAGCATAATGCAAATAATGGTAAATAATGGCAAACAAAACAAATATAAGTGAAATTTCCGTATGTGACATCATTTTGATTTTTGTAAAATAAAACTGAAAGAAAGCTATAGTTTGTTTTGTTGCAGATTTATAGGAAGACTAATTTTCGTAGCGTATTATGGTGACTTATAAAAATATCTAATCAAAAACTCTACTAGCTTTACGTACGGCAGAACTTCGCCAGACTGTAGAACAATGTGTAAATATTCAAAAACGTTAATCAAATTATGTATATCAGGAAGAACGTACATGTCTCTCTCTTTCCAAGCATTAATCCCGACTTGCAGTGTCTGCTGCTTAATCGGATGTGGCATGTTAATTTTTTTAAGGGGTGGCCGGATGCCCTTATCAGGATGAAAGTACATCCATGGCTGAAAAATAAAATGGTGTCGTAAGTTTCTGTAATTTGAAGAAGTTACGTAAGATCTTGATTCATTATAGCCTCCACTTCTCTTGGCATTTCAGAGTCTTTACAGGAAGACAGCCTGCCTCTTCGTTCCTCGACATTGTCTTGTTTGACTACACTGCAAGCATCTGAGCCAGATGATGGTACATTGTGGACACACACTTACACCAGTTCAGCACGAAGCAATGCAGGAAACCAACTACCACACAATACTGCACTTTATTAGCAGACACTGCCATTTTCTTTTGCAAGCTCTAGTATTGTAGGGCTTTCAGTGTGTGCCAGGAAAGCAGACACGTACCTGTAAACAAACAATAAATTAATCACACACCTTTATTTTTTCGAGGAGATAACTAAAATATCATTAACTGAATCTTCCATCGGTGCTTGGCAGAACACGGTGAGAATATTATTAAGCAGTAAACACTTCCCACTGGTCTGCAAAATTACTCTACTGGCCATTAAAGCTGCTACACCAAGAAGAAATGCTGATGATAAACGGGTATTCATTGGACAAACATATTATACTAGAACTGACATGTGATTACATTTTCACGCAGTTAGGGTGCATAGATCCTGAGAAATCAGTACTCAAAACAACCACCTCTGGCCGTAATAACGGCCTTTATACGCCTGGGCATTGAGTTAAACAGAGATCGGATGGCGTGTGCAGGTACAGCTGCCCGTGCAGTTTCAAAACGATACCACAGTTCATCAAGAGTAGTGACTGGCGTATTGTGACGAGCCAGTTGCTCGGCCACCATTGACCAGACATTTTCAGTTGGTGAGAAATCTGGAGAATGTGCTCACCATGGCAGCAGTCGAACATTTTCTGTATCCAGAAAGGCCCGTACAGGACCTGCAACGTGTGGTCGTATATTATCCTGCTGAAATGTAGGGTTTCGCAGAGATCGAATGAAGGGTAGAGCCACGGGTCGTAACACATCAGAAATGTAACGTCCACTGTTCATACGTCAGTGCGAACAAGAGGTGACGTATACGTGTAATCAGTGGCACCACATACCGTCAAGCCGGGTGATACGCCAGTATGGCAATGACGAATACTTGCTTCCAATGTGCGTTCACCGCGATGTCGCCAAACACGGATGCTACCATCGTGATGCTGTAAACCGAACTTGGATTCATTCGAAAATATGAGTCTTTGCATTTATGCACCCAGGTTCGTCTTCGAGTACACCATCGCAAGCGCTCCTGTCTGTGATGCAGCGTCAAGGGTAACCGCAGCCACGGTCTCAGAGATCATAGTCCATGCTGCTGCAAACGTCGTCGAACTGTTCGGGCAGATGGTTGTTGTCTTGCAAACGTCCCCATCTGTTGACTCAGGGATCGATACGTGGCTGCACGATCCGTTACAGCCGTGTGCATAAGATGCCTGTCATCTCGACTGCTAGTGATACGAGGCCCTTGGGATCCAGCACGGCGTTCCGTATTACCCTTCTGAACCCATCGATTCCATGTTCTGCTAAGTCACTGGGTCTCGACCAACGTGAGCAGCAATGTCGTGACACGATAAACCGCAATCGCGACAGGCTACAATCCGACTTTTATCAAAGTATGAAACGTGATGGTACGCATTTCTCCTGCTTACACGACGCATCACAATAACGTTTCACCAGCCAACGCAAGTCAACTGCTGTTTGCGTATGAGAAATCGGTTGGAAACTTTCCTCATGTCAGTACGTTGTAGGTGTCGCCACCGACGCCAACCTTGTGTGAGTGCTCTGAAAAGCTAATCATTTGCGTATCACAGCATCTGCTTCCTGTCGGTTACATTTCGCGTCTGTAGCACGTCATCTTGGTGGTGTGCCAATTTTAATGGCCAGTAGTGTATATTAACCCTGCTTGACAATTGGTAACGAAGAAGTG
Organism: Schistocerca gregaria; assembly: GCF_023897955.1. NCBI lineage: Eukaryota > Metazoa > Arthropoda > Insecta > Orthoptera > Acrididae > Schistocerca > Schistocerca gregaria. The sequence continues at coordinate 57,691,398 of NC_064930.1, read as the reverse complement.
CCATTCGCCAAGGAACAACTGCCAGTTGCTACAGTACAACCAAAAAAACAGCAGTGAAGCCTATACAGGGTGTTACAAAAAGGTATGGCCAAAGTTTCAGGAAACATTCCCCACACACAAACAAAGAAAATATGTTATGTGGACATGCGTCCGGAAGCGCTTAATTTCCATGTTAGAGCTCATTTCAGTTTCGTCAGTATGTACTGTACTTCATCATTCACACTCAACATGCGTGGGCTGACGAGAATCCGCACGCAATTGTGCAATCACGTCATCAGCACAGATTTTCTGTGAACGTTTGGGCATCTCAAAGTATGAAAAAGAAAGAACTAACAGCGCGAAAGTTCCACTATCGCAGGTAACAAATTTGATTATAACTTTCGACTCGGTCATCATTTCTGGACCTGAGGTGCTTTACCTCAAATTGATATGTTTATCAATAGGGTATCAGAACCAGTACGAACACAAAGGCGCCATTTCTCCCCATATGTCAAGGTCAGGTCCCGTGAATACAATGTGTGATCACCAAACCACAGAGTGAACTCCGGAACAAAGCAACTACTGCTCTCAAATACCAAGGTCACTGGACCCACTGGGCCAATACACACGCAGTTCCTCCTTCCTTCCCAACTCTGTGAGTTTCATCATTAGTTCAAGGTCTGAAACGATATCTTAGGAACAATAATTCTTCTGAACCCCTCTGCTCCTTCTCCTTTTATTACTAGAACCTCACTATTCGAGGTCTATACACTATTGTGATATGAAACATAAGCAGCAAAGCTACCCTGTTTAAAAATGATGGTAAATATTACCGTAATTATTTATGTAAGGCACTTTGGCATGATGTAGTGCAGTGCGCCTCTCTGGCTATTAATATCTGTTCATGTCTGCAGGCTGATAAAATAGTAATATACGTTTCGCGATGGCGTCTTCTTTGGCCCCAAAAATCAATTTTGTCTTCCAAAAAATGAAACATTATTAGCATATTATCGCCATCAGCAAAGCCCCCACACACACACAATAAAGAACTTGGAAATTGAAATAATTTCACGAATGGTAAATACGAGGGTGAATCAAATAAAAACCTTAAATTTGTAATAACAAATCGAAATTTCGCCCGTTATCCTGTAAGTTAGTAAGCATGCTACAAGAAGCGTGCAGAATGGCCTGCATTTGGCAGCATAGTGCAGATGCACACATACCGTCGCAGTATCAGTAGAAAGATGGCCGCCCACTTGCGACTTGCACCAGGGAAGAACAGACTTCTGTTATTCGTTTTTTGCATAGAGAAGTGTGAAACCTCTTGAAATTCATCGACGAATGAAGGTTCGGTACGGTGATGAACGTTTGTCACAACAGCAAGTCTAAGAATGGAGTGGGAAGTTCGCAAATGGTGTGACTTCAGTGGAAGATGCCCTTCGTCCCGGTCAGGCACAGCGAGTTGTGACTCCACAGGACACTGCAGCAGTTGAAGCCGTAGTGAAGGAAAACCGCCGAGTGACTCTGAATGACACTGCAGCACGTTTACAGGTTAGTCATGGGTCAGCACACCACACTGTGCACGGTGTGCTCCAGTTTCACAAAGTGTCTGCAAGATGGGTGCCACGGCAGCTGACTACTGAAATGAGAGAACGACGTGTTAATACTTGTGAAGAACTTCTTTGGCGCTTTGAACGAGAAGGTGATGGCTTCCTTGCAAGAATCGTTACTGGGGACGAAACCTGGGTTCACTTCCACCAACAGTAAACGAAGAGAGCGAGCAAGGAATGGCGCCATTCCTCATCACCAAAACCAAAGAAGTTTCGAACATAACCATCAGCAGGGAAGTTTATGCGGACTCTCTTTTGGCACGAAAAAGGCGTCACTTTGGAGCAGTACGTGTCTAGAGGGACCACTGTCACCAGTGCATCGAACACAGATCTCCTAAACAATCATCTGCGGCCTGCAATCAAATCGAAGCGACGTCCATTGCTGTCAGCAAGTGTCCTTTTGCAACATGACAATGCGAGGACCTCCCCGTACAACAGTTGCAACAATCACAGACCTGCATTTTGAGTGTCTTCCTCATCCACCATACTCACCAGACCTTGCCCCAAGTGATTTCCATATGTTTGGACCACTCAAAGACGCAATGGGAGGAATTTATGCACTTTGTAAGCGCTGGAGGACTTGCATTGAGTGTGGAGGAGATTATGTTGAATAGTGATACAACTTCGTATCACTTGTGGACAATAAATAATATTTAAAAATATATTTAAAGTTTTCATTTGTCTCACCCTCGTAATAAGTAGTGCAGTGTGATATTTTAACAAAACTGAGATTAACAATTTCCTAAATGCACCAAATATGCAATTGTTAAATTCTCTATGGGTTATTGATGACACTAATTTTGATGATGTATGGTTTGTGGGGCGCTCAACTGCTCGGTCATACAAAGCCCCAAATTTGACACAGTCCAATTCTTTTACACAGTCCAATATAGCAACTGTCACGACTAATGATGGTGATGATGAAATGATGAGGACAACACAAACACCCAGTCCCCGGGCAGAGAAAATCCTCAACCCGGCCAGGGATCGAACCGGGGACCCCGTAATCCAGAGGCAAGAAGGCTAGCCACTAGACCACGAGCTGCAGTCTCTGTATGTTATTAGTGTGTACTGTCTTGGAAGTCACAAAAAGATTATCCATCGCAGGAGTTACCACCTTGCAATGAACAATGAGTGAGCCATGAAACCATGACGGTAACAATGACGATGTAATTATTATAAGAAACATTCACAGCGCGCCGCCTCTCTCTGGCCATTAGCCAACAGCCATGACCATGGTGGTACCGTCCACCTCACGTCCAGCCAGCTCAATGAGTGGCCTCTGGGCGGTGAACGAGGGACCTTCACATGGTTGCCCAATATTGAAAGAGGAGACGTTGCTGCAGACCACCTCGTGTGTCCACAGCGAGGCCTACCAACTCAGCATGGCATCCTCACTATCGCTAGCTGTGCTGTCTGTCAAGGAATGGTTGACGCTGCATATTATGCTTGTGCCCACAGCCACCCACCACATTCCACCAGCAGTATGAGGCATAACACGCTGTCATCAGCTCGAGGACAGTGATATAAAAAAGGCAGGAACCGCCTACCCAGCCCCTGGACCAATAACAATAAAGTGTCCCCCCCTCCCACCTCTCGTTCCTTCCCTTTTATCACCCTTAACGGGTGACTGTGTGGTGTGCAATATCCAGTCGCGGAATAATCGATGCGGTACTCCTCTATAGCACGGTGACTACCAAAAGTAGGTGAAGGTCTTCGAAAATGACTTCATCTCCATTATCCAAAGTGACCCTGATTTCGACAAGACTATGTTCATGTAAGACAGAGTTCGACCCCATCGAAGCAGGGGAGTGTTTGATGTGCTGGAGGGGCAGTCTGAGGAATGTATTCTAGCTCTGGAGTACCCAGAGGCCATGGCACGGGCCTTGATAGGATTCTCTGGATCTGAACACGTGGATCTCCTTTTTTGTGAGGTGTACATTGATAACCCCAAAACGATTGCTGAGCTGAAAACAGCCATTTAGGATGTCATAGACAGCATCAGTGTTCCGACACTTCAGCGGTCCAAACAGAATTTTCCTATTCGTCTCTGCCACATCATCGCCAATGATGGCAGGCATAACCTAAATCCCAATATACGTTGTGATGTTTACATGAGTAAAATCTGTGCACACCATAGATTGTAACTAATTTATGCTTTTTTTCATACTGTTCAATAATTGTCGTCCTGTAAACGTACTGCAACAGTGCAGTGTTTCGATGGTGGTACGCGATCCATGAGCGCACGTGTCCACCATAACAGTCAATGTGTGTCCATTTCATTTTACGTGTAACACACCACGAAACCTCATTTGAATATCGAATCATTTCCCGAAAAGTTTCATGCAGGTGGTAAATAATTCTAGCTTAGTTCTGTCTGGGTGGGTATTTGTAGGTGATCTATGCCATATTAATGCCAATAGCGTAGTGGGAACTGTGACACATGCTGTTGCATGTTTTGTATTGTCAGAGCAGTAAGCGCTCTGATGCACAAGTGACAGCAACGCCTATTACTGGTAAGTTCGATCAGCATGCGAGTATTGCGGAAATGTTTTGTGAACTGAGATGGAAATCCCTCGAGGGGAGACGACACTCTTTTTGTGAAGCTTTATTGGTGTTTGATGGCTGTCAGCAGAATGATTCAACTGCTGCCAAAGTGCATTTTGCAGGAACAATGTAAGAAAAATTTGGGCTGCTGAGGAAGCATACAGGCACTCAGTTTGGCTCTGCCAGTTGAACAGGAAAGGGAACAACTGGTAGCTCTACGGGGTATCCTTCACCAAGACCTACACGACAATCTGAGGAGTACACATGCAGAAGTAGTTGTGCTGTACAAACAGTTTAGGAGAGATAACCGGAATCAACAGCATGATCACTTGGCTAATTTGTAAGCATCAATTAAACTTTCCCTATTTAACATGTTATAAAATGGTTCAAATGGCTCTGAGCACTATGGGACTCAACAGCTGTGGTCATCAGTCCCCTAGAACTTAGAACTACTTAAACCTAACTAACCTAAGGACATCACACACATCCATGCCCGAGGCAGGATTCGAACCTGCGACCGCAGTGGTCGCTCGGTTCCAGACTGAAGCGCCTAGAACCGCTCAGCCACAACGGCCGGCATCAAGTTATAGCACGGAAACTAATTACCGTATGAGTACCAAAGTTAATAGTATTAATGTACAGAGTATGAGGTGCACTATTTCCATGCGTCACAGCATCACTGTCCAGTTCGAATTATGGCCTCCAGGTGGCGTGATCAGTCATCATGATTCATAGCCTGACAGACCTAACCAGTTGCAGTGCACTTGTGGACATGTCAACATGAGCTTGGACTAAAGGAGCAGTGTATTACTGGTAAAACTGTATTATCAGAACAACAGTCTTCGAGAACATCGCCAGGTGAAAGGATTACACAGAGGTCCTCTTTATATACATCTACACACATACTCCACAATCCACCATATGGTGCGTGGTGCCTATATCCCTCTGTACAAGCCCTAATGTCTCTTATCTTATCTTTGTGGTCTTTCCGTGAAATATAAGTTGGCGGCTGTAAAATTGTACTACAGTCAGCCTCAAATGCTGGTTCTCTAAATTTCCTCAGTAGCTATTCACGAAAAGAACGCCTCCTTTCCTCTAGAGACTCCCACCCGAATTCCTGAAGCATTTCCGTAACACTCCCTTGATGATCAAACCTACCGGTCTCTGAATTGCTTCTATCCAACCTGATAGGGATCCGGAACGCTCGAGCAGTACTCAAGAATAGATCGTATTAGTGTTTTATAGGTAGTCCCCTTTACAGATGAACCACATCTTCCCAAAATTCTACCAATGAACCAAAGACGACTATCCGCCTTCCCCACAACTGCCATTACACGCTTGTCCCACTTCATATCGCTCTGCAATGTTATGCCCAAATATTTAATCAACGTGACTGTGTCAAACGCTACACTACTAATGGAGTATTCAAACATTACGGGATTCATTTTCCTATTCATCTGCATTAATTTACATTTATCTATATTTAGAGTTAGCTGCCATTCTTTACACCAATCACAAATCCTGTCCAAGTCATCTTGTATTCTCGTACAGTCACTCAACGACGACACCTTCCCGTACACCACAGCATCATCAGCAAATAGCCCCACATTGCTATCCACCCCATCCAAAAGATCATTTATGTACATAGAAAACAACAGCGGACCTACCACACTTCCCTGGGGCACTCCAGATGACTGCTGTGCAAAGTCTGATGAAGTTCAAATCAACTGGAGAACTGGGCGTTGCTCCGAGAAGAGGCCAACGACAGGTTGCACCACAGGCGATTGATGAAGCCACTGTTTTTATGGGGACAATGCTGCACGCAGTTCCTCATCGTCAGACAGGAAGCGTGCTGTGTCACAACAGTTGGACATCCTGTGGTCTACTGTATGGAAGGTGCTTCCAACCATTCTCAAATAGCATCAGTATGAGATCCATATCATACAGCAGCTTGCACCACACGACACACGACGACTTTGCTCTCTACGTAATCACAAGGATTGAAGTTGAAGAGCACTGGCTGTGGACCACCCTATGGACAGCTAAAGCTCATTTTTCTCTGACGGGGAAGGTGAACACACAGAACTGCTGAGTGTGGGGATCTTCACCTCCAGTCACTGTGCATAAAGTTCCTCTATAAGGTGAATGTGTCACGGCACGGTGTGGCTTCACGGCTACCTTCATCATTGTCCCATTCTTTTCTGAACAGGTTGGCGATGCTTGGGGACCAAAAACGTTCAATGTGATTTGTTGCAACCGTGACCGAAACGGTCGTGGGGTGGCCGAGAAAGTACCGCAGGACCAAACGAAGAGCGGCCCACGAACAAACAAACAAACAAACAAACGGAACGGATGGACATGAAACGACGACAGATGATCGAGAGAGACCTTACGACAACAACGTGCAAAGAGAATAAACAATGGAGACACAGAATGAAAATAATATAATGAGGGACAAAAAACAGTAGACACAATAGCGAAAAAACAATAAACCGTTCACACGCGAAGTAAACCAAAAAAACTGTTAGCACTGATCACGGACACTGATGATGGGGATGACACGTGAACGATGGGGCGTGGGCGGCGAAAAACACTGAGGCACAAACACAACAGCACACACACAAAACTGATGGCGCAGATGGCGATGGCCTCCAGCGCGCGAATGTCCACTTAATGTGTGCGTGTCTGTGGACCTGCCAAGAGGGGAAAAAGGTGGGGGGGAGGGAGAGCAGAGATGCCAATGCCAGAGGAGATGGGGGGAAGAATGAAGTAAGGGGGTAGGGGAAGCCCGGGGGAGGAGTGGGGAGGAAGGGAGAAGGGAGAGAGGGTGCCCTGAGGAAAAAACACAGGAAGTGGGAGAGGAGGATCAAAGTTGATAGGAGGGGTAGATGGAGGGGAGGAGGGATTCATCACAGAGGGGGAGCTGGCGGAAGCCACCTTGGGAGAGGGTAAGGAGAGTGGAGAGATGGAGAGCAGGTGGGACGTGGAAATAGAGGCATGGTGGGGGGGGGGGGGAGAAGGATGTGAGAGACAAGCAGGTGAGGGGGATCTAGTTCACAGGAGGTGTATAGGATCCATATCCGTTCGAGGAAAAGGAGGTGGGGGAACGGAATAAGGTCGTACAGGATCCGCATGGGGGAGGGAAGACGGATGCGATAAACTGGCTGAGCAGGAGGCAGGCACTTAAATACACGATCGGAGGCGCCGCTATTTGCCACTGGGACCACGTGTTCCACTGTGGCGCCCTCACACTAAATGTGGGCCAGGAGGGGCGCGCCACTACGGCTTACAGTGCGATGGTGCAGAGACCTCTAGGGGTCTTCGACGTCCATGATGCATGGCGCGGATTCAAATTCTGCGGCGCGCGGTACCAGATGACTGACCAGTGTTACTGCGATATGCTTCGCCAGCATGTCATAGCCACCTTACAGGAGACAGATGCATTGAACTCGACAGTTTTCATGCATCATGGGGCCCCAACGACTTCACTTGTGAAGTTTAGGTGCTTCTCCGAAACATATTTGGAATCGATCGAATTATCAACCAATTGTTTCCAAATGCTTGGCCGGCACGATTACCTGATCTCACTCCCTGTGATTTCTTGTTGTGGGGCTATCTGGAGGAAGGATTTACGCATTCACACATGGGCTGATCTGTAGCTCAGAATATCGAGAGAGGTAGCCAGCATACCTACGGACATGCTGCGTTCTGCTGTCCAGAATGCAATCCTGTAATTTTGAGACTCTTCTGGGCACTGATGGTCGCCATATTGAGCCCCTTTTGTAGCAGAAATGGTACCAGTATGTAGTGTTATGATGTACCGTAGCAGCACATTGAAAGTATTTCAATTGAGTTGATTCTGCATTATTTCTCTTCCCCAGGGCCTTGACATTAATGCTACCAAGTCTGGCTCTAGTACAGAAATTAGTTTCCGCGTTATAACGTGTCAAATGGGGAAAGTTTAATTATGACTACCTGGTACATACTTTGGCAACTCCTGCCATAAGGACGGTCGAAATGTTTTCATTAAATGCTATACAGTCCAGAACTGGTATGCCAATGAGGCAAGATCGTCTTGAGCAGTGAGGCAATCATCCTAACTACGGACAAGGTTGAAGATACCCATTTGGTAAAACACCGTGTCCTGCTGCATGAAGAAGTCCGTAACTGCCTGCTGTATATCCTTATCTAATAGCAACATCGACCCTTCGATACCTTTTCAAGGGTCAGAACGCATGATAATCACATGGGGAGAGATCAGGACTATAGGGCAGGTGCTCGAGTGTCGCGCACGTGAGTTGGGCATAACTTCCATCTTACGATATGGGGACGTGCGTAATCACGAAGCACCCCTTGTTGCACAATTCCACAACACTACTTTTCAACAGACATACTGGCCCACACAAAGTCTCCCTTCTGCAGTGGACGACTACCAGTGTTTGTCCTTCAGCAGCCAATACAACAGTTTATTGTGTGTTGAACAGGGAACCTAGAAACGACAGAGAGGCTTTGTCTCCACTGTAGGCCTAAATGGTTCAAAACGCCAAAACAGACTACAGCAGTCCACTCACCCCACTGTCACCCACACCGCACCCAGGGTTATTGTGCGGTTTGGCCCCCAGTGGACCCCCCACTTGGAACGTCTCATACCAGAGGAGTGTAACCCCAAATGTTTGTGTGGTAGAGTAATGATGGTGTACTTGCACATGGAGACAGTGTTTACGCAGCAATTGTCAACATAGTACAACTGAGGCGGAATAAGGGGAACCAGCCCGCATTCGCAGAGGCAGGTGGAAAACAGCTTTAAAAACCATCCACAGGCTGGCCGCACACCAGACCTCGACACAGATCTGCCAGGTGGATTCGTGCCGCAGGCCAGCATGCCTTATCACTCAGGAAGCAGTGTGTTATACTGTGCGGTTAGCTGGGGGGGGGGGGGGGCGGCATAACTTAGGTCCAGTTTGGACGCATTCGCTAATAATATTGCGGTATTTCACGTTTTCGCATTTACTGCACGTACGTAGGAAGGACACGACTGCTACATGTAACTGCTTATATACCTGCGCCAGAGTAGTGCTGCATTACATATATGCTGCAGCAACTCCCTCAAACAGAAACTTCTTCATTGCCTCATATTAATTTTGAGGTTCTAAGGGACTTTGTCGAAATCATCGTTCAATATCCCTAACGACTGTGCCTGACGCTACCATGGGAAGAATGCTATGGGCAAATGGCGTCTACAATGCTATCAGCGATCCCAGCCTGCCATACAATTATGTGCTTAGGCGAGTGCAGCCAGTGCCACCTGAAATATCTACGATGTCTTGCGGCTCTGCAAGTATTATGCTAACAGGTGTAGATTTTGTACTGCAGTAGTCCTGGGATGTAGGTGCCAACTGTACAGATCAACAGTTCTAAGGAAATGACGAACAGCACCAATGCTAATGCTGCTACTGCTGCAATACGAGGAGCATTTGAAAAGTCCGTGCAAAAATAAAAACAACTTAAATGTTTGGGGTAAACCTTTTTTATTTTTCGAAATAGTCTCCTTTTCGACTTATACACTTCGTCCAACGCTGTTCTAATTTGTTGATCCCTTCTGAATGATAGGAATTGGCCAAGTCTGCAAAATTGCTATTAGTTACTGCAATCACCTCATTGTTTGAATGAAATCTTTGCCCCGACAGCCGTTTCTTCAAATTGGGGAACAAATAGTAGTCTTGAGGAGCCAAGTCTGGAGAACAGGAGGGATGTGAAACGAACTGGAATCCTATTTCCATTAATTTTGCGACCACAACTGTTCAGCTGTGTGCTGGAGCCCTGTCATGATGGAAAAGGACTTTTTTGCGGACCAATCGCCGGCGTTTTTCTTGCAGCTCGGTTTTCAAACAGTCCAATAACGATGAATAACATGCACCTGTACTAGTTTTACCCTTTTCCAGGTAGTCGATGAGGATTATCCCTTGCGAATCCCAAAAGACAGTCGCCATAACCTTTCTGGCCACAGGACTGGTCTTCGCCTTTTTTGGTGCAGATTCTCCCTTGGTAACCCCGTGTTTATATTGTTGTTTGGTCTCAGGAGTATAGTAATGTATCCATGTTTCATCCACAGTGACGAAACGGCGCTTAAAAGTTCTGCGGATTCTCCCTGAACAGCTGCAAACCATCCTTGCAACAGTTCACACGATTCCGTTATCGCTCAAGTGTGAGCAATCACGGAACCCATCTTGTGGATAGCTTTCTCATGTCCAAACGTTTATGCAAAATATTATGTACCCATTCATTCGAGATGCCCATAGCACTAGCAATCTCACGCACCTTAACTCTTCTGTCATCCGTCACCATATCATGGATTTTATCAATGATTTCTGGAGTCGTAACCTCCACAGGGCGTCCAGAACGTTCGGCATCACTTGTGCCCACATGGCCAGTCCGAAAATTTTGAAACCACTGTTCTAATCGAAGGTGCAAAGTCACCGTAATGTTTATCAAACTTCTCTTTTGTCTCCTGAGGCGTTTTGAAATTCATAAAGTAAATCACTCGGCTTCCTTGATTCACACGAATGCCAAACACAAATCAATAGACCGATATGGCTGAAACTTGGTGTCCGTTCTTTCCAAATATGCTAAAAACTAAACATGACCTCGATACACGCCGGTGGTGCCATCTCTTGGACTTTACACGGACTTTACAAACGTCCCTCGTATACGCTTGTACCAAGTTCCCAACCACATATTTCATGCTCAGACCTCCAATCATGTTTCGCAATGGACCATAGAAGGGTGTTGTGCCTTTGAATTTCTCACTCTTTGGAATTTTCCATCTCGACACAGAAATTCTATAACTCATGTATCTTTCTATGTGTGATATTATTTACCAACTAATTTGACTGTACCTACTTCCTCATAATCCGCATAATTTATTGGTAACACACCACGTAAATGCATTTTAAATTCCTGCAGTTGACTGCAGAATGATTCCAGTATGGACGCATACACACACTTGTATGTACCTCGCTCCATTTGCGATAGGAGCAGGAATGGGAATGACCAGCGTTCAGTATTACAATAAGTTAAGAGGTAATACAATTTCACAATAAAATTTGTGACAGTCGTTGAACTAGGGGGAACGATAATTTTTTTTTTATTTGAAAATTTATTAGGTTGCTGCATAAGCTCATAGCGTTTTTCCTTAAGTTTAATAAACACAACATACACATAACAAAGACTTTAGCCATCAATAATATACAGGGTGGGGCAAGTATAAGTGGCCCACAGAACAGGGTTACAGGGTACAAAGAAACACAGCAGTACAACTCGCCTGAAGCAGATGCTGAAACTGACCACCATTCATCTCTTGGTACCTCAGGGCCCTGATGAGCAGGTTGGTGAAGGCGGATCGAAGCTGGACTGTTGAAATTGCTACAGTCTCATCTGAAATGTTCTTTTGCAGTTCTAGAAGACTGTGAGGGTTGTAGAGACGCACCTTAGACTGAGGGCTCCCCAAACAAAGTAATCGCACATCTGTGTGGCCAGACCACACTGACCTCTGCTAACAACTCTGTCAGGCGTTAAGACTGTAAATGTGCTCCAAGGTTCGGCCAATCATATGTGCAGTTGTTCCATCCTATTTACAACAGTCTACCAACGCTTGGACAACTTTTAGATTTCATGACTGACAACTTGCGTGGTTTTGAGCTGAAGAACTCGTAGAGCCAAGTTTGGGGCGCATTTTCATCCGGAAGGGAAGTTCCCTGAAGGCTGTTCGATAGAGAGCGGAAAATATGAAACTCTGAGGGTGCAATACCAGGTGAATAACGTGGGTGCGGCATACTCCCCAACCAAACTCCTTTTGGATTGGCTTGCACACTGGAGGAGACCTGACAGCGACGTCATCGGTCTCTTCGGATTAGGGAAGGATGAGGAAGGAAGTCGGCTGTGCCCTTTCAAAGAAGCCATCCCATCATTTTCCTGGAGCGATTTAGAGAAATTATGGAAAACCTAAATCAGGATGGCCAGATGCCGGATTGAACCGTCGTCCCCCCTAATGCGATTCCAGTGTGCTAGCCACTGCGACACTTCACTCGGTCCAAACTCCTGTAAAGTGTTTTTCGTCAGTCTAGAATGCAGGCAAGTGATATTATAGAGAAGCATCACTTCACACAACGTTGTGGTCGTTGTTCTTTTGCTGCATCTGCAAGACGCCTCAGTTGCTGACAATGAATGTCAGCAGTGATGGTTAAACTTAGGGGAAGTAATTCATAGTAACTACACTTATAATCCCCCCCATGAATGATGGACCTTGCCGTTGGTGGGGAGGCTCGTGTGCCTCAATGACACAGATAGCCGTACCGTAGGTGCAACCACAATGGAGGGGTATCTGTTGAGAGGCCAGACAAACTTGTGGTTTCTGAAGAGGGGCAGCAGCCTTTTCAGTAGTTGCAGGGGCAACAGTCTGGATGATTGACTGATTTGGCCTTGTAACATTAACCAAAACGGCCTTGCTGTGGTGGTACTGCGAACGGCTGAAAGCAAGGGGAAACTACGGCCATAATTTTTCACGAGGGCATGCAGATTTACTGTATGGATAAATGATGATTGCGTCCTCTTGGGTAAAATATTCCGGAGGTAAAATAGTCCCCCATTCGGATCTCTGGGCGGGGACTCCTCAAGAGGATGTCGTTATCAGGAGAAAGAAATCTGGCCTTCTACGGATCGGAGCGTGGAATGTCAAATCCCTTAATCGGGCAGGTAGACTAGAAAATCTGAAAAAAGAAAATGGATACGATAAAGTTAGATATAGTGGGAATTAGCGAAGTTCGGTGGCAGGAGGAACAAGACATTTGCTCAGGTGAATACAGGGTTATAAATAGTTAAAAATCAAATAGGGGTAATGCAGGAGTAGGATTAATAATGAATAAAAAATTGGAGTTCAGGTAAGCTACCAAAAACAACATAGTGAACGCATTATTGTGGCCAAGATAGACACGAAGTGGGTGTATATGGATTGGGGGGAAGAAATTAAAGAGGAAGCCGCCTGGTAGATCTTTGCACAGAGCACAATTTAATCATAGCTAACACTTGGTTCAAGAATCATAAAAGGAGGTTGTATACATGGAGGAAGCCTGGAGATACTGACAGGTTCCAGATAGATTATATAATGGTAAGACAGAGATTTAGGAACCCGGTTTTAAATTGTAAGACATTTCCAGGGGCAGATGTGGACTCAGACCGCAATCTATTGGTTATGATCTGTAGATTAAAACTGAAGAAACTGCAAAAAGGTGGGAATTTAAGGATTTGGGACATGGATAAACTGACTAAACCAGAGGTTGTACAGAGTTTCAGGGAAAGCATAAGGGAACAGTTGACAAGAATGGGGGAAAGAAATACAGTACAAGAAGAATGGATAGCTTTGAGGGATGAAGTGGTGAAGGCAGCAGAGGATCAAGTAGGTAAAAAGACGAGGGCTAGTAGAAATCCTTGGGTGCCAGAAGAAATACTGAAGTTAATTGATGAAAGGAGAAAATATAAAAATGCAGTAAATGAAGCAGGCAAAAAGAAATACAAACGTCTCAAAAATGAGATTGACAGGAAGTGCAAAAAGGCTAAGCAGGCATGGGTAGAGGACAAATGTAAGGATGTAGAGGCTTATCTCACTAGGGGTAAGAGAGATACTGCCTACAGGAAAATTAAAGAGACCTTTGGAGAAAAGAGAACCACTTGTACGAATATCAAGAGCTCAAAAGGGAACCCAGTTCTAAGCAAAGAAGGGAAAGCAGAAAGGTGGAAGGAGTATATAGAGGGACTATACAAGGGCGATGTTCTTCAGGACAATATTATGGAAATGGAATGGGATGTAGATGAAGATGAAATGGGAGATACGATACTGCGTCATGAGTTTGACAGAGCACTGGAAAACCTAAGCCGAAACAAGGCTCTGGGAGTAGACAATATTCCATTAGAACTACTGACAGCCTTGGGAGAGCCAGGCCTAACAAAACTCTACCATCTGGTGAGCGAGATGTACGAGACAGGCGAAATTCCCTCAGACTTAAAGAAGAATATAATAATTCCAATCCCAAAGAAAGCAGGTGTTGACAGATGTGAAAATTACCGAACTATCAGTTTAACAAGTCACAGCTGCAAAATACTAACGCGAATTCTGTACAGACGAATGGAAAAACAGGTAGAAGCCGACCTTGGGGAAGATCAGTTTGGATTCCCTATAAATATGGGATCATGTGAGGCAATACTGACCCTACAACTTATCTTAGAAGCTAGATTAAGAAAAGGCAAACCTACGTTTCTAGCATTTGTAGCTTTGGAGAAAGTTTTTGACAATGTTGACTAGAATAATCTCTTTCAAATTCTGAAGGTGGCAGGGGTAAAATACAGGGAGCGAACGGCTATTTACAATTTGTACAGAAACCAGATGGCAGTCATAAGAGTCGAGGGAAGCAGTGGTTGGGAAGGGAGTAAGACAGGGTTGTAGCCGATCGTCGATGTTATTCAATCTGTATATTGAGCAAGCAGTGAAGGAAACAAAATAAAAATTCGGAATAGGTATTAAAATCCATGGAGAAGAAATAAAAATGTTGAGGTCCGCCGATGACATTGTAATTCTGTCAGAGACAGCAAAGGACTTGGAAGAGCAGTTGAACGGAATGGACAGTGTCTTGAAGGGAGGATATAAGATGAACATCAACAAAAGCAAAACGAGAATAATGGAATGTAGTTGAATTAAGTCGGGTGATGCTGAGGGAATTAGATTAGGAAGTGAGACACTTAAAGTAGTAAAGGAGTTTTGCTATTTGGGAAGCAAAGTAACTGATGATGGTCGAAGTAGAGAGGATATAAAATGTAGACTGGCAATGGGAAGGAAAGCGTTTCTGAAGAAGAAAAATTTGTTTACATCGAGTATAGATAAGTGACAGGAAGTCGTTTCTGAAAGTATTTGTATGGATTGTAGCCATGTATGGAAGTGAAACATGGGCGATAAATAGTTTGGACAAGAAGAGAATAGAAGCTTTCGAAATGTGGTGCTACAGAAGAATGCTGAAGATTAGATGGGTACATCACATAACTAATGAGGAGGTATTGAATAGAATTGGGGAGAAGAGGAGCTTGTTGCACAACTTGAGTAGGGATCGGTTGGTAGGACATGTTCTGAGGCATCAAGGGATCACAAATTTAGTATTGGAGGGCAGCGTGGAGGGTAAAAGTCGTAGAGGGAGACAACAGAGATGAATACACTAAGCAGATTCAGAAGGATGTAGGCTGCAGTAGGTACTGGGAGATGAAGAAGCTTGCACAGGCTAGGGTAGCATGGAGAGCTGCATCAAACCAGTCTCAGGTCTGAAGACCACAACAACAACAACAACACTTATAATGAAATTATAAACAGCCGACCAGTTGCAATGGATAAAGAAATTGTTTACCTAGGTTTCGACAAATATAAATTTGTCTTCTTCAGAAGGTAGCCTAAGGACAATGAACATCATAGCTTACATTAGAAAAGTATGAATCTTAAGCCAAGAACAATTTTAAGACAAATTAAAGAACTCTTGCATTACAGAAATCTGATAACGACGACTGGTACTTACAGTTTTACATTAGTAAGGACTAACGCACCATCGCCGTTTTTACAATTGTCGGCATAGATCCATTTGTCAAAAATGAAAGATAGCCCTAGAATTAGGGTTTGTCACGTAAATATAAAATAGTTCGTGGATCTTGAAGAGGTCACAACCGACTGAGTGTAATTGGCGAGCGTAGTTACTCTGAAACCAGGGCAAGTGGCGCTCGTGCCGAGAAACATGTGCCAATTGGCGTGCAAAGGCAATGTGTAAATTATCAGTATTAATAACGCCCATAATAAAAAAGGAAGGAAATTAACACTCCCATTATAACAGTATGGGAGCACTGGTACAAATAATGTAGATAATACGCCAAAAAAGCAGGTGGCGCTTATGCCGAGAAACTTACGCCCAGTGGCATATACAGCCAAAATATAAAAAATTGCATTACTATATTAGTGAAGCCCACAAACGGTATACATGTCAGAACTTTAAAATTGACAATAATGGCTCTTGCCAAAAAAGAATTACGAACACTGGTACACGATCCTGTTAACACACATTCACAGGGAAAACCAAAATTTTAGAGCCAGGCAAAATCACATAAGGCCCGATGTAGTAGCAAACACACATCGTGAGGAAACCACCATTGCATAGGGGTAGTGAGCTTAAAGCATTGAAGGTGCATCATAGCTTCCTGAGGAAATAAACCACTAAAATTACCAGCATTAATGTTATATGAAAAACAGTACAGGTGTAAAGCCTTCGATAAATTGTCTACAAGCAAGGTACAACTGGTCGTTCAGTATATTACCGTCCTTGAGCTCAAGATGTTTGAAAATTTGTAACTCTTCGCACAGATCTAATCTACGCCCTTTGACTTCTCTGTGTGGGATAACAGTGTATTCTAACTGTTTAGGCGTATGACTGGCTATCAGGTGTTCAGCTAAAGTAGAACTGTGTATATTCGCTCCTTTTTTACCTAATAGGTGTTATTTATATCTTGTAAAGACATCATTTCCTTCTTTGTACGAACAATACGAGACTGAAATAGAAGGGCGAACCGATAGAGGTACTCAGGGTACCCTCCGCCACACACCGTAAGGTGGCTTGCGGAGTATGGATATAGAGGTAGATGTAGATTTTCACAGCTCTGCCTGGCTGACCACTTTAATATGAAGGACAGTCATTACAGGTTAGTTTGTAAACCCCTGAATTGGAAAACCAGTCGCCGGCAATCTCTATTGAATGCACAAGATTTCTCTTTAAACTTATCACTGTTCCACCACAAGCATAACATCATCTTTTGTGCATGTACACAGGTTTTTGTACAAGGAGTTGCTGCTTTGTTTGGGCTCAACCACAACTTTCTTTTCCTTACATTAGCGTAAAGACATCATTTCGCGTCACTAGCAACAGTACAGGATAGGAATGGTCAATGTTGTTCGTGAGCTAATTGATGACGAGCAGGTGGAGATGCACCATGTATGGCTTCCTGCTGATTTTTTGTGACTTTCCTCTCAGCACACACGGTACCCACACCCGATTGTTGGACCTTCCTCATTGCATGCAAATGTCGCACGATGGTGGAATGATCTCGCCTCATCAGATTTACCAGTTCTTGAGTACAGTGACGTGGATCATTGTGGATTAATGCGTCTAACCAGTACTCACAATCTGAAGGTTTCCTGAATGTGTAGGGTCATTAATGTCCAAACGATACTCCTCAACATGACAAAACCATTTTCTTTCCATGCTCTGACCAGTGGCATCATCCCCACATATGCCGCAAATATTTCTGGCTGCCTCCACTGCTGTCCTCCCTCTATTGAGTAGTAGTAGTAGTAGTAGAGGAGTTTTGGGCGCACGACAGCAAGGTCTTCGGCACCCGTTCAGTAACGTAGTGAGCCAGGTGTCAAGAAAAATCCCAGAACAGGAATATAAAACGGAACAGAAAACATGGGTAACAATCGTTGAAAATGATGTGCTCCCCCACACCAAAGCGTGGGATGAAGCAGAGTGTCAGCAGTAAAACATGGACAACACAGGAAGAAAATGAGAGAGAGAGCTAAAACGATGTAGCAGATGGAAGTGGCTGGCTGACCGCAAGGAAAAAAGGGGAGGAGTCAGCCACTCTGCAATACATTAAAACTCTCTATTGAACTCAAACAGAAGATTATGTCAGAAATTTTCCGATTTCTCCACTTGCCGTTCCATTCTAGCGCGGACAGCTCCACTCATTATCTCCTAATGACAAAATGTAACCTCAAATAGCAACAGTGAATTACAAATAAAAAATAACAATCGGTAAATAAACCCAGCGCTACCAGAATACCAACATGCGAAACAAAAGCGCTACAGAATTACGCACCAACCTAATATAATATTAAAGGCAGACATGCATTTCAAATACAGTAAACTGACATGTAGGCACATGATTATCAGTTAGGCACACTGAGACACGTAACCATTGCAAATGAATACGAGCTTGACGCAGCAAACACCATATACAATGAAGAGCCAAAGAAACTGGTACACCTGCATAATAGCGTGTAGGGCCCCTGCTAGCAAGCAGTACTGCCACAACACGACGTTTCTTGGACTCGACCAATGTCTGAAGTAGTGCTGGAGGAAACTGACACCATGAATCCTTCAGGGCTGGCCATAAATCCGTAACAGTACGAGAGGTTGGAGATCTCTTCCGAACAGCATGTTCAAAGGCATCCCAGATACGCCCAGTAATGTCCATTCGTGGGGAGTTTGTTGGCCAGCGGAAGTGTTTAAACTCAGTAGATTGTTCCTGGAGCCACCCTCTAGCAATTCTGGACGCGTAGGCTGTTGCATTGTCCTGCTGGAATTGCCCAAGTCCGTTGGAATGCACAATGGACATGCGTGGATGCAGTTGATCAGACAGGATGCTTACGTACGTGTCACCTGTCAGAGTCGTATCTAGACGTGTCAGGGGTCCCATATCGCTCCAACTGCACAAGCCCCACGCCATTACAGAGCGTCCACCAGCTTGAACAGCGCCTGCTGACTGCAGGGCCTATGAATTCATGAGGTTGTCTCCATACCGAATACGTCCATCCGCTCGATACAATTTAAATGTGACTCGTCCGACCACGCGACATGTTAAGCAGTCATCTGAAGTCCAATGTCGGTGATGGTGGTGGGTCCAGGTGAGGTGTAAAGCTTGGTGTCGTACAGTCATCGAGAGTACACGAGTGGGCTTTTGGCCTTGAAAACCCATATCGATGATGTTTCGTTGAATGGTTTGCACACTGACCTTGTTGATGGTCCAGCATTGAAAGCTGCAGCAATTTGCTCAAGGGTTGCACTTCTGTCACGTTTAACGATTCCTTTCAGTCTTCATTGGTCCCATTGTTGCAGGATCTTTTTCTGGCCGCAGCGGTGTCGGAGATTTGATGTTTTACCAGATTCCTGACATTCGCGGTACACTCGTGAAATGGTCATAAGAGAAAATCCCCATTTCATCGCTCCCTCGGAGATACTGTGCCCTATCGCTCGTGCGCCGATTATAACACCACGTTGTCACTCCCTTAAATCTTGATAACCCGTCCTTGCAGCAGCAGTAACTGATCTAACAACTGCGCCTGACATTTGCCTTAAATAGGCGATGCCGACCGCAGCGTCATATTCTGCCTGTTTACATACAGTATCTCTGTATTTGAATACGCATTCCTATACCGTTTCTTTGGCGCTTCAGTGTGTAACAAAATCATAAAAAAAATATAAAGAAGAGAAATAAAGTAAATGTACAGATAGTGAGTGCACACTCAAGAGAAAGGGAGTTACAATTACGATGGCAATCACACAATATAAAAACAAAAACACGGTGTGTCGTAACTTCCCATAAAAGAATAGAAATATGGAAAACCTGGAGTCTATGTGAAATATCATACCGTGATTATGAGGAAAGCTATATTGGTGAGGCAGGAAGGTCCTTTGACTTGAGATTTAAAGAGCACACATAAAACAGTAACAAAACACATCTAGGCTTACATGTGCGTAAGGAGGGACATAGGTGTAATACCAGCAGCATTGACGAACAACTAGAAATTTTACGTAAGACTGAAAAAAGGGAAGGGTTAGACATTTTAAAATGGGAGATTTACATCACGAAACGCGAGGAACCAGATTGCCAGCGAGTTGCAACATAGAACTATCCTGGCCATCTCTTCTACGTTTATGGGTAATGGTGTAAACCTGAGAGGTAGCGCCATTACACGTCAGAATTATGCATATGTTGCGAGACGTATACGGAAGTAATACACTGCAGCTGTACAGTCGACCTGCTACTGTGAACAGCCCATAGATGGCCTACCTGGCGCAGCTTAACGTCTATTTTTTAGTAATCTTAAAAATTCTGTATAGAAGATTGATCCCTTTAGGTATGATCCGTACTTTGATGCGTGGTATACCGCTTTAGCAAGGTCCTGGAGAGGAAAAAAAAGTTTCTCATAGGTAATGGCTTAAGTTGGCTATGTTCAAAACATTCGTGGAATAACAGGAGTCTGCATTACACAAGGAGTCTTCGATAAAAAATTAAACATTTTATTTCCGAAAGACTGGTTTCATTCAGGACAAAACACCATTTTTCAACATAATCTCCATTCAATGCGACAGCCTTATGCCGCCTTACTGAGAGGACCTCTATTGCCAAATGGTACCATTCCACTGGTCGACATCGGAACCACCTTGCAGCTTCAATAACCTCCCCATCGTATTGTACTGCATTGTATTGTATGTTAACCGAGGACCTAGAAACGAAGGAGAGGCTCTGTTCCCACCGCAGCTGCAGTGGTCCACAACCCCACGACGACTACCATAGTCCACTTCACCCCTCCGCCGCCCCACACAGAACCCAGCGTTATTGTGCGGTTCGACCCCCGGTGGACCCCCTCAGGAAACTTCTCACACCAGAGTGTAACCCCTATGTCTGCGTGATAAGAGTAATGGTGATGTACGCGTACGTGGAGAACTTGTTTGCGCAGCAATTGCCGACATAGTGTAGCTGAGGCAGAATAAGGGGAACCGGCCCGCATTCGCCGAGGCAGATGGAAAACCGCCTAAAAACCATCCACAGACTGGCCAGTTCACCGGACCTCGACACAAATCCACAGATTTGTACCGGGACAAGGCACTCCTTCCTGCCCGCAAACCACGTGTTAGACCACACGGCCAACCGGGCAGGCCAACCCCCGCCCCCCCCAATCATTCCCGTGCTGTTTCCCACAGAGTGAACACTTCTTTGGGACAAATAAATGGAAGTTTGGAAAGTGCGAGATCTGGGCTATTAGGTGGACGAGGAGGAACAGTTCAATAAACTTTTGTGAGCACTTTTAGATGTGAGGGCTTGTATTGTTGCACAAAAGTAGTAGTTAGTTTGCATTTTTGTGGTGACCAGCTCAATGAAGTAATTTCTTCAACTTCCTGAGGGTAAAGCAATATGCTTCACAGTTCATCGTTGCTCAGTGATGGAGGACACGAAACAGAGTAACCCCCTGAAAGTCCCAGAAAACCGTCGCCTCGATTTTACTAGTGGAGGGTGCTTCGGAAGAGAGACGGCGTGGCACCAGTCTGTGGATTCTCGTTTTGCTTCTGGTTCGATGTGATGCATTCCCTGTGATGATGATTGATTGACAAAAAATTGTCATGATCAGCCTCTTGACAAGAAATTCTGCATAATGGTCCTTCGCTAACCTATACGGTCTTCTGCTAGGCGACTAGGAACCAAGTGGGCACACACCTTGGAATACCACAACTCGTGGATGAGCATCAGCACTACCAACAGATGTGTCCAGCCGTGCAACGAGGCGGTCGATTGTGAACCGTCAATCATCCCGACTAAGTTTCTCCACACGTTTCAAAATTGCAAGAGTCAGAGCTGTGTGCTGCCAGCCGCAGAGGTTTGCGTTACTTTGTTGTGATGATAATGGACATCTCACCCAACGACTTACTGTACTTTTGTCTGTCTACATAGATGTTCTTCATGCTCCTGCTAATATCTGCTATAAACAGATGTCTAATTGAAGGAGTATTCGCAGATGTATTAAAATTATCCAGGATAGTGCCCTTTTACAAGAAAGGAGACAAAAATTGCCCTCTAACTATCGCCCAATATCTCTGACACCTATTTTATTTAAAGTTTTGGAATCCATCATCTACTCCCAGTTGTCTGATTCTCTGACATGTAATAACATTATTACTGCGGTACAATTTGGCTTTAGGAAGGGCAAATCCACAGTGCATGCCATTGACTCCCTGATTAAAAAAGTGCTTCATGCTTATGAAGGAAAAAAAATTTTCTCAGGCTACCTTTTCTGATCTCAGCAAAGCCTTTGATTGTGTAGAGCATATTTCACTCCTCAACAAACTAATTTATTACGAAATCACAAACAGTGAAGTTGACATATTCGAATCTTTCCTCAGCAAACGTAAACAAATTGTTTGTATTGGTAAACAGAGATCACAGCTAGCTGAAGTTAAGTGTGGTGTGCCACAAGGCTTAGTATTAGGACCTCTGCTATTTATCCCAATGACAAATGATCTACCATCTTACATAAATACTCACTCCATTCTCTATGCAGATGATACCACTTTTTTCAGTATCAACTCAGACATGGACGTGCTTCAAACCGTGGCAAACGACAATATCACAAGTATCAGTCTGGTTTGGAGCTAATGAGTTCCTGCTTAATGAGAGTAAAACTCAAAAGATTGTATTTAGTTTAAGAGATCTGCCAGTAGCAGACTTCACTGATAGTGTTAAGTTCTTAGGTATTGTTATAGATAGTGAATTGACTTGGGAGCCACATATTAAATACATTAGTGCAAGGCTGTCTAGAGTAGCGTATTTGTTAAGGAATTTAAAAAACCATGTACCTGCAGCCTATGTAAGATCGGCCTACTTCATCGCTTTTTTTCAAAGCATTATATCTTACGGGCTTTTTAATATGGGGCAATAGCACACACCTTCAAGACATTTTTGGTATGCACTTCAGAAGAAAGCAATTCGAATTATCACAGACAGTGATAAACTGGCCCACTGCAAACCACTGTTTATCAACTTAAAAATATTAACTGTTATAAACATGTATATTTACACTGCCCTACTGCATATAAAGAGCAACTTATCAGAATACCAGCGTAGAAGAAATGTACACTCTCACGGAACCAGAAATAGTTGCCATCTTGACAGACCTTACTACAGATTACCCAAGTCGCTGAACAGCTACGAAG
Source organism: Schistocerca gregaria (assembly GCF_023897955.1). Taxonomy (NCBI): domain Eukaryota; kingdom Metazoa; phylum Arthropoda; class Insecta; order Orthoptera; family Acrididae; genus Schistocerca; species Schistocerca gregaria. The sequence goes on along the minus strand of NC_064930.1, from coordinate 57,668,420 downwards.
TGGTGGGTATGAAGATGTTTAACAAACTGCCACTAGAATGGGCAGAAGCTCCATTTGATTTATTTAAAGACAAATTATTCAGTTGGTTAGCTGCAAATCCTTGCTATCACCTTCAGGAATTTTATGACTGTAAAATATCATACTACCAGTTTAGAGAGTACAGCATAATTTCTTTAACTGAGTAATTTATGATGCATTGTTTTTCATATTATTTGATTTTAAATATTGTATTATACGGAAAACCATTAGTGACATATTGATCTTCAACCCATGTATATATGCTGTATAGCTTGTATTTATGTAACTTGATTTTGTCAATTGCTGTAATAGCCAAAAGACAATAAAATTTCATTCACTTCAATTCGATAATCTGGTTTCCCTCTAAAGAAACTCAATTACAGATCTCTGCTTGGGACACACATCGGTTACAGACGTCACTTTGAAGACTATGTATAAAGCCGACACCTATCGGAATTTCATGAAACCATAGAGGCTCCAGCGGGACAATTCCATGATGTCCCACAAAAAATGCCACATTTTTCAACTGAAACTGACATGGAAAAAAAAGTGTTGCATTACTTATTGAAAGTCCCTTGTAATGTACTCCACCCCAAGTTGGGTATTGGTGCAGAGTACCATAACATTACTGCTTTCCTGGTAGCCTTCCTCTTGCACACAAAAGTCTTGATCTGAAGGCACGTAGTACTGCTCACTTATAGGGGAATATGGCAATTTAGTCTTGACACCATGCCTTTACAGTGTTGTGTCTTTCCACTATTAAAGCACGCACTTGGCATATCCCACACCTTTATCTACCGCTTGCATTGAAGTCCTGCAACTTCTACCACGAATTCCAATTATTGTCTCTATATAATGCCTTTTCTAAAGGTGCGTATCCATAGCGAATAAACATGTGGAATTCACTTACAGTAGCAGCTCCATAGGTTGGGGGAAACATTTTATCACATATTGGTGACGAACTTGCCATTTTCTGGTAGTTTTGCTCAGACTCGCAGTTGCTTTGTGTGTTCAACACCAGTACAACAATGTGTTGAAAGGGAAAATGTCATAAAAATAGATTAAACGAAACAAATGTACCGTGTGAACCCATAACCATTTATGAGGCGGGTGTGAGAAAAGTGATGAGATCAATTTTTTATGTACCAAAGGTTTTTTTTTCTCTTTCTTCAAACAATATTTTCTCCTTCAAAGCAGCTTCGATTCAGCAGCTATACGCCGGCAGTCACCGTTCCCATGTTTGCCACATTCTTTCGAATGTTCTCCAGAATCCCAAGATAACGTCCTTTTAAAAAAATTTCAGCTTTGGGTAAAGAAAAATGCCACAAGGACTTAGATGAGATGAACAAGGAGCCTGTGGAACAGTTGGAATGCCTTTTGAGATAAAAATTCCATGATGGAAGCGGCTGAGAGACACGGGTCATTGCCTTAATCATATCCGGCCTCTCTTGATTTGTCATTTTCCTGAGGCTCGGTTGACAGTTTGTCGTGGAGGAACATGTTGTTTACGCACAGTAATTGCAATGTCAAAAAAGCAAATCAGCATTGTTTTGATTTCTGATTTGATCATTCGAGCCTCTTTCGACCGAGGAGATATCTCAGTGTGCCACTTTCCACTTCACCATTTTGTCTGAGGACCGTAATCACAAATCCAGGGTTCATCACCTGTGATCACATGACGCCATCCATGGTCACTGGCTCCCTCTCTCGAAGATGGACACACACATTTCCTCAAAAATTGTTCTGTTACACTGTGAGGCACGTTGGTACCGTTTTGACATGAATCTTTGGCACGTGGGGACGAGAAGCCAATAAGAAAATGATTTTCTCGTTTTAAGGAGGATTATTTTAATATTAGTGACTCTCATGTTCAGGAAGATGTTCCGGGTTTTATAAGATCGTTTAGATGCATTAATCCACAACGATCTACATCAGAGCACTCGAGACCTGGCAGATGTCATGAACTGTGATCATTCCACTGTCGAGTGACATCTGCAGGCACAATGGGGAAGGATAAAAAATCTGGTGCATGAGTATTGCATACTGTAAGCCACAATCACAAAAATCAGCATGTGGTCTTGCGCGCATCTCCGCTTCCTTGCTTGCCATCAGTTGCCTTGTGAACGACACCGGTAATTCGTATCCTGTATTGTTACTAGTGACAAAAAATTTATCTTTATGCCTATGTTAGAAAGGAAGGAATAACTGAGCTCCACCACAGGAGAAACTCCCTGTACGATGACCTGCTTGCATCCACAAAAGATAATATTGTGCATCTGGTGGAAATGAGACAATGTGATGTACTACAATTTGCTTCCACAAGGTGTAACCATCACTGCTAACATTTATTGTCAACAGTCTAGATGTCTTGCAGATGCACCCCCCGAACAATGAGCAGGAAGTCTAAGTGAAGTGATGGTACTCCATGATAATGCCTATCTTCTGCTAGACTGACAAAACACTACAGGAGTTGTGTTCCGAAGTCATTCCACATTCACCTTGCTCACCTGATCTTGTGCCTTGAGTTTTTCACCTTTTCTGGTCTCTGTCAAAGAACTTCCAAGGATGACAATGTGCTCTGAATATAGCTTGACTGTTTTGCCTCAAAACCATTTGATTTCTACAGTTGCAGAACTGGAAAGCTACCCAAGCATTTGCAGACTGTTGTGAATAATGAAGGAGAATATGTTATTGATGACTAAAGTCTCTGGTACATGTATGTCGCTTTTATTGAACTTATGAGAAGACGCTATGGACTTACACACCAGCCCAGTGTGTGTTGGAGGTTGGGTATTGCTTTCTGCCTAACACATACCACGGAGAAAATTTATTTTTTCATACTTTATGTTACCGGAATTGCTGAATGTCCTGCTAGCAGTTACACAATGACTGGCTGAGTCACAGGTTAATTATGTATCACAATCTTACATTAGATAGGAAAAGGAAATAAATCTCTCTTTAGAGTAAAAACATACTTATTTTACTTACATGTTTTCAGAGGTATAAATATTCACCAAAAACTATGGATTTAATACTAATAACAGGCATTGTCAATTTTTTGGCTGCTATCTACACACTCCCCACTCTTAGCAGTGCTAGGGTGTCTTACCTAAACAATATTTTTTTACCCTGGATAATTAACTGTAGGTATACACAGTTTGAATTTGTTTCAGGTATTCAGAACTATACTGCCCTCCCTCCCCCCAAGCCACAAAATTAGTTTTGTAACATTGCATACCAGTCCATTGTTTTACATAAAGTATGTTCTACTGAAATCATATATTGAAACACTGTTATTGTACTGCTTTCAAACTCAGAATATGAACAATTGTTTTACTATACAGACATGCTCATCTTCACAGTTGCAGGCAACTGACCTTTATGAACACAGAATTACATTAACCTGCTGAATGTACTGGAGCAGTCTCGGTGTGTCAAGCTCTAACTGTGGACAATTGCCGCACAAGTTTTCAAACATACGTTCGTATACTGTGACAGATACATAAGAAGAGCCATTTGATTGCACTTGCGACCTCTTACTGTGTGCTATCATTTCCCCTAAACCTTACAGATGATGTTTCACTGTGGCACAACTATGACTTTGCCAAGTCATTTTATTGTTGTGCAATTCAGTAAATATACTAAATGATGTAAATAAATACAAAGATAACTCTGAATGCCTGGACAAAGCTTGGAGACGGTGAACGCCTCAGAAGTACTCAGAACCTGCCACGCTGTGAGAGTGGAAGACCAGAGACAGTACCGCCAATCTCATGTGTCACAGTCAAAGAATTAAAAGGAATGTTCGAAGCAAACAATGGTTCCCATTGCTCTGAGCACTATGGGACTTAACTTCTGAGGTCATCAGTTCCCTATAACTTGGAACTACTTAAACCTAAATAACTTAAGGACATCACGCACATCCATGCTCGAGGCAGGATTTGAACCTGCGACCATAGCAATCGCGCGGTTCCGGACTGTAGCGCCTAGAACCACTCAACAACACTAACCGGCTGTTCATAGCAGACATGATACAGAATGACAGTGGTGATAAATACACTCCTGGAAATTGAAATAAGAACACCGTGAATTCATTGTCCCAGGAAGGGGAAACTTTATTGACACATTCCTGGGGTCAGATACATCACACGATCACACTGACAGAACCACAGGCACATAGACACAGGCAACAGAGCATGCACAATGTCGGCACTAGTACAGTGTATATCCACCTTTCGCAGCAATGCAGGCTGCTATTCTCCCATGGAGACGATCGTAAAGATGCTGGATGTAGTCCTGTGGAACGGCTTGCCATGCCATTTCCACCTGGCACCTCAGTAGGACCAGCGTTCGTGCTGGACGTGCAGACAGCGTGAGACGACGCTTCATCCAGTCCCAAACATGCTCAATGGGGGACAGATCCGGAGATCTTGCTGGCCAGGGTAGTTGACTTACACCTTCTAGAGCACGTTGGGTGGCACGGGATACATGCGGACGTGCATTGTCCTGTTGGAACAGCAAGTTCCCTTGCCGGTCTAGGAATGGTAGAACGATGGGTTCGATGACGGTTTGGATGTACCGTGCACTATTCAGTGTCCCCTCGACGATCACCAGAGGTGTACGGCCAGTGTAGGAGATCGCTCCCCACACCACGATGCCGGGTGTCGGCCCTGTGTGCCTCGGTCGTATGCAGTCCTGATTGTGGCGCTCACCTGCACGGCGCCAAACACGCATACGACCATCATTGGCACCAAGGCAGAAGCGACTCTCATCGCTGAAGACGACACATCTCCATTCGTCCCTCCATTCACGCCTGTTGCGACACCACTGGAGGCGGGCTGCACGATGTTGGGGCGTGAGCGGAAGACGGCCTAACGGTGTGCGGGACCGTAGCCCAGCTTCATGGACACGGTTGCAAATGGTCCTCGCCGATACCCCAGGAGCAACAGTGTCCTTAATTTGCTGGGAAGTGGCGGTGCGGTCCCCTGTGGCACTGCGTAGGATCCTACGGTCTTGGCGTGCATCCGGGCGTCGCTGCGGTCCGGTCCCAGGTGGACGGGCACGTGCACCTTCCGCCGACCACTGCCGACAACATCGATCTACTGTGGAGACCTCACGCCCCACGTGTTGAGCAATTCGGCGGTACGTCCACCCGGCCTCCCGCATGCCCACTATACGCCCTCGCTCAAAGTCCGTCAACTGCACATACGGTTCACGTCCACGCTGTCGCGGCATGCTACCAGTGTTAAAGACTGCGATGGAGCTCCATATGCCACGGCAAACTGGCTGACACTGACGGCGGCGGTGCACAAATGCTGCGCAGCTAGCGCCATTCGACGGCCAACACCGCGGTTCCTGGTGTGTCCGCTGTGCCGTGCGTGTGATCATTGCTTGTACTGCCCTCTCGCAGTGTCCGGAGCAAGTATGGTGGGTCTGACACACCGGTGTCAATGTGTTCTTTTTTCCATTTCCAGGAGTGTATGTTGTATATTTGTTTTAGAGGTTTCTCTTCTGCCGTACCAGTTTGCAAAGTAATTCAGTAGTTGTTATGTCTTTTGTGGTGGTAACAAAGAGTTATGTGGACCACACACATTTTGCCTCATTTAAGGTACTTTCAGTGCTCACTCTTGAAATGGTGTTTCCCTATTACTTTTCACTGATCAACAAAGACGCCACCTACCCACAAAGACGCCATTCCCCACAAAGATGCCATTCCCACAAAGACTATTCGACTACAGCAGATTTTATTGAGCTGCTAACCTGTCCCATGATTTTCACTGGCTCGGTGGTGCAGAGTAAAATAAAGATACTTGGCCGGCCGAGTGGTTCTACATGCTACAGTCTGGAACCGCGAAACCCCTGCGTTCGCACGTTCGAATCCTGCCTCGGGCATGGGTGTTTGTGATGTCCTTAGGTTAGTTAGGTTTAAGTAGTTCTAAGTTCTAGGGGACTGATGACCACAGCAGTTAAGTTCCATAGTGGTCAGAGCCATTTGGACCGAAGATATTTGTTACGACTAACAACCTCTGCAGAATGAAATCTTACTTGGTCATCGAGAAGAAACAGATGTATATAGCAAATTTCAAGAATAACCCCTGGAGAGTCTTTAAACAATGTGAAATACTGTGAAGACATGCTCATCTTCACAGTTGCAGGCCTCTGACCTTTTTGAGCACAAAATTTCACAAATTGTTGACTGCACTGAGGCAGTCTAAGTGTGCTGAGCTCTCACTGTGATCAATTGCCGCACAAGTTAACAAACACATGTACATATACCATGACAGGTGGATGACAAGCTCCACTGGCCTAATAAGTCTTATTACAGCTGCAAAATGCAGAGAACCTCCCGCAATACTTATGGTTGAGGAAAAATCATCATCTAGAAAATTCATTCTGCAAATGATTACCTTAAGGTTCTGTCAGACAGCACCCACAGGCCCTGCACTGCAAGCTACATCATTCTTGAATGTAATTTTCACTCTGCAGCAGAGTATGCGCTGATATGAAACTTCCTAGCAGATTAAAACTGCTTGCTGGGTCTAGCTCAGGACCTCTGTCTTTCACATGCAAGTGCCTTACTGGTTGAGCTATCTGACCACAACTCATCCTCACAACTTTACTTCCGCCAGTACCTCATCTCCTACCTCCCTGAAAGTGCTAGTCTTGCAAGTTTCGCAGGAGAGCTTCTGTGAAGTTTGGAGAGCAGGAGACGAGGTACTGGTGGAAGTAAAGCTGCGAGGATAGGTCGTGAGCTCTGCTTGGGTAGTCGTCAGTACAGAACTTGCCTGCAAAAGGCATAGGTCCCGAGTTTGAGTCTGGCCTGGTGCACAGTTTTAATCTGCCAAGGAAGTTTTACGTCAACCTGGTTAAACAGAAGGTGGGCACCTGCACTAAACCTCTCTTGCCTGCGATGGGCAAGTGTGTGAAATATCTGAAGAATCAACTAGATTGATACAGTAGATGCAAACCTATTTTTGAACGATACATGCCATAATGAATACAAAAATATGATGCAAGATATGACAATGTAGAAGGAAATAGCTGCAAGCCTGAATCTAACAGACTTCAACTTATTTCCTATAATTATAAATAAGTGAATAATGGTGTAATGTTTACTACCACATTAACATTGTTATGTAAAATATAGTTCCATCAGTATCGGCACATGTGTGACGATAGGCTTATCAATATTTTCCAAAAGGCTGCGCATAAAAACAGAATTGTCTTAGTGTTACTGCCTAGATCTGCACCTAAACTCCGCAAACAACTGTGAAGTCCATGACAGAGGTTACATCCCACTGTACCAGTTATTAGGGTTTCTTTCCGTTCCATTCACATAAGGAACACGGGTAGAATGAGTTTGTGTGTGTGTGTGTGTGTGTGTGTGTGTGTGTGTGTGTGTGTAATCTTACCCTCACGATCCCTATGTGACCAATATGTAGCGGATAGCACTACATTCCCAGCATCATCAGTTAAGGCCGGTTCTTGAAATTTTGTTAATAGACTTTCTCGGAATAACACATCTGTCTTCAAGAGTCTTCCAGTGTAGTTGTTTCACTATCTCTGTGACATTGTCCCACAGATCAAACAAGCATGTGGCCATTCATGCTGCCCTTCTCTGTATATGTTCAATACCCCATCAGTCCTATTTGGTATGGGTTCCACCCACTTGAGCAATATTCTAGAAGAGGTCACACAAGTGATTTGTCAGAAATCTCCTTTGTAGACTGATTGTACTTCCCCAGTAATCTAGCCATAAACTGAAATCTACCACCTGCTTTACCCACAACTGGGCCTATTTGATGATTCCATTTCATATCCCTCCAAAGTATGAACAGCAAGGGTTTCCCTGCAGCACACTCAAAATTATTTCTACGTCTGACAATGACTCTGCATCCAAGACAACATGCTGTGTCCCCTCTACCACAAAGCCTGCAAATCCAGTCACAAATTTCACTCGATACCCCATACGATCGTACTTTTGACAATAAGCGTATGTGTGGTACTGAGTCAACTGCTATTGGGAAATCGAGAAATTCTGCAGATACCTGACTGCTTCACTCTAAAGATTTTAGTATGTCATGTGAGAGGAATAGGAATTGGGTTTCACGTGATTGATATTTTCAGAATCCACACTGGTTGGCATTGAGGTGGTCATTTGTTCTAGATTGATGGTAGTTTTGTGGATCTTGTAGACAGGTGTGAGCTGCACTTTTTACCAAGAATTGGGCACGGTTTTTTGTTCAAGGGATGTGTGATAGGTTATAGTTAGAATAGGGGCTAACTCAGCCACAAATTCAGTATGGGAGCTGACAGGAATTCCATCAGAATCTGAAGGTTTGTTCAATTTTAACGATTTCAGCTGTTTCTCAACACCACTGACACTAATACTTATTTCACTCATCTTCTCCGTTGTACAAGGATTAAATTGGGGCAATTCTCTAGAGTTTTCCTTTGTAAAGGAAAATTTGAAAATTGAGTTAAGCATTTCAGCTTTTGCTTTGCTACCCACAATTTCAGTTCCTGTCTCATTCGCTAGGGACTGGAGACTAACTTTGGTGCCACTAACAGGCTTTATGTATGATTAGAATTTCTTTGTGTGCCGTGGAACATCATTTGACAACATTCTGCTACAGTGATCACTGAAGGCATCGTGCATTGCCCTCATCAGCCAAATGCATTTCCTCCAGCATCTCTCCATCTGTAGCCCTATGCTTTCTTTTACATCATTATAGAGTAGTTTCTGTTTCTTTTGAAGTTTCCCTACAGAGACTATGGAGGTTCCTTCCCATTATGAACTGTCCTACTGGGTACGTACCTATCCAGTGCATGCTCGACTATTCTTTTAACCTTGAGGCATAGTTCCTCTATATGTTCCTGCTCTGTGCTGAACATTTCAAGTTCCTCATTGAAGTATGACACTACTGATTTTTTATCTAGTTTACAAACACACACATTTTCGCTTGTGTTAGTCGTTCTTTGTACTTTGGTAATCATTGTGGCCACAACAGGGTCATGGTCACTGATAGCATTTCCGATGTGGACATCCTCAAAGAGGTCTGCTCTATATGTTGCCATTATGAGAGGGGTTTCCAACTATCTGTTCTAGATTGTTTTCAGAGAAGGCATTTAGGAATGTTCCACAGGATATCTTGTATGCCCACCACTGACAAAACTGTATCCTACAGTACGAGGTCAAAGTATGAATACTACACACTTCCTCCAGCTTAGGCAAATGGAGCAAATCAGTTGGTTCTTTTTGACATTGATGTGGTCTACAATGGGCTTGATAGGACTTAGTGAGGCACTATGAGCTGTTTCTCAGAAACCTCCTCCCCCCAATTTTTTATTTTTATATTTTTGCGGTCACAAGCAGTGAAATATTTTGAATTGTTCAGACATTTGAAGGTATCCAAAGTAAAGGTCGTTATAAGGCCACTTTCTGACAGACTATTTGTTGTGCCTGTCTGCTACTCAGCATCTCCGCAATATGGCGAGTAGCAACTATCCTTCTTATAATGTTCTTACATTCCAGCCTGGATTTTCCATTATCTAATTTATAATATGGAAATGGTACAATACTGATGAAAAACAGTTATAACAAAATATATGAACAATAGTACAGAAAATATTTATTTTCAATGTATTTTAACATATACACACCAGGTCATAATAATACAATCATTTCAAGTGTCTTAAATAATAGACATATGCTGTAAAAAGTTGAGAATGTTTTTATAACTTTTGGTACACTTCAGACTTACATTTAGTAACTTTATTCAGTTGCTACATTTATAAAATTTGTGTGTTTCCAATAAGGTTGCAGATACATGAGAACTTTACAGTGTACTGTGGAATTTATTCTTAAAACAACCTTAATGTAATGGTAATAATATTTCAGAAACAACACTTTACAGTATGCAATAACACTTTACAGTATGCAACAGCTCTTTAACATCTGCTTTAGCATGTACCTGTAATGCTGAGCATTAGGCATATAACTATTTCGTTGTTAAGTTTGTCAAACAAAGATTGCTTCTGCAATTGAGGCATATAATTTAACACTAACATATCCTGTTAACAAATATTGTCTTTGTAGGTCCGCAGTGCTTCCTTCTTCTTCTTCTTCTTCTTCTTCTTCTTGTACGCAGTCCTCAAATACTCAAATATATGAGTTTATTCTTGCCTTTTGACATATAACCACAATGTCATGAATTAATCTTATTTAAATTGTTACTCATATGTATTAGTACTGAATACACAAACTGAAAGAGCTGAAAGTTTTAATTTCAATTAATGTTTTATAAATCGTTCGTTAGTCGCGCATGGTGTACGTGAAAAAACATTATTGCATACTTTCTGCATCAACAATGTAAGAATCAAAGTATTAAATAAGATTAAGAAATCACAGCTTTGGGAGTTTATCCCAGAGGCCCCAATTTGAGTAAATAGATCAAAATGTGTCCAAGACTGAATTCTTCAATTTCTTTGGGTATTGCAGCCCCTATCTTCCTCCTAAAGCCAAAGCAATCTCATTTAATGCTCATACTGCTATAAAGTTTGCTGTTTGAATTTATAGCAGACAAGTCAAAGATTGCATGTGCTCTATTCAAGCTCAGCCCAGGGGAATGTGGGGTTCGATGAAACTGAACAATGTGGCCAGAATGGAGATAGCAAGTTGCAAGTGACCTATATCTAACACAGTAACCTTTTCCTTACACTGTCGCAAAGTTTTGTGAATAAAATGCCAAAAATTGCTCATTTACAATAAAGATTCTGTACAAGAGGTTACGTAAACAACTGAAAACCTTTTCAGCTATCTAGAACAGTGGCACTGGTCTATCAAACACATGGAGAACTGTACAGAACACATGCAGAACTGTACAGAACACTGACAAAAGTGCTCAAATGCAAAGGCTTTTGGTGACCGTATCCTCAATTAACTCGGATGTAATCTGGCATATTTGTTAATGCACAAGATTAATTTTTAATCTGTAAATTGGTGTGTGAACTTGTCCCTCGACTCATTGCCCCTTAAATTTAATTCTTTGGTTACAAAAGTAATTGGGACGATAGTTGTAAATGTGAGCCTTCTTATTTTAGTACTGCAAAACAACCTATTGTCGGTATTGCTTTGTCCCAGTTTGAATCATCTTCTAACTCAACTAATAGATTTGTTATTAAAACATTAATTGGTCATATAATGTATATGTTATGTTCTGTAAACGTCTAGATGTAGTTGCTGAGATTGGTACTTATATGAAGAATCTATTCTAATTTCATGTAATAAATTTCAGGTTGATTGTACTGTGATAGGCAGGTGTGTGGTTTCTCTAGCAGTTCCGGCAGTGCGTGTAAAGTACAGATGCAACATGACAAAATGGCTACTTCTTATGAACAAGGTCCGGCTGTGAAATATTGTTTTTTACTTGGCAAGTTGTTTTTTACTTGGCAAGTGAGCAGCAAAAAATTTTGTGATGATGCAGATAACCTACAAAGAACACACTCTTAGTGAAACTCAAATGTACGAATGGTTTTCTCAGTTTAAAGAGGGAGAAATAGCCATTGAAGATTAGCCCCATCTAAAACAGGCTAGGCAGGTGAAGTCGAGTGTGAAGACAATGTTTTGTAAAGGTGATTGAAATGCTAATTATTTCTGCATGGCATAGTAATTTATATGTCCTGTGAATATGAATGTCCTTTCTCTAGTTGTTAAATGTGTTCTGTTTTCTTTTTTTTTTTCCTTTTTTTTTCCCTGAACACGAGTGTATGTGTGCAAACAAATGAGGAGAATATAAACTAGTGGTCTTAAATAAAGATATTAAGTTGCATATTGTCGACATTGTTTGTAAAAACAGCACGAAAAACTAAGATAGCTCACTTTACTGAGGTCTGCTGTTTAAATTGGTGCTCCCTAGAACTAGTCTTCACAAAACAACTGCTGTTAAGATTTTCAATTATGGGACTCTTTCCAAGCAAAACTTGCTTTGACAAATTGTTTTAACAAAATCAGCACTTTATGGAAAAACAGTAAATAAGCTTAAATTACACAATTTATATTTCACTATATTCTAAGAATGTTAAGAACAACAGAGGAGAAACATATGTTCATCTGTGACCAAAATATGATTGTCAGCCAATTTTCTCTGATGAACAAAGCCATTGTTTGTATGATACTTAATGGAATGAGCCCAAATGTGCTACTCGTGAGAAATGGACGATTTTGAGAAAGGTCGTGTTGTTGAACATTTCTGAGATGACAACTTATGTTGGAAAAGCTTATATTGGTGAACTGCTGATTGTTATGAAGATGGTATTACGAAAATATTTAATATGGAAAGCTTTAAACAATATCAGTTCTTACGTAGCATATTACAAACCCAAGGACCCATTGTAGTAACAATTACAGCAAATCTAGACATTACCCCTATACAACGAGCAAGCAACGATGAGTATTCAAGGTAAGGTAATTAAATTATTTCATGTTAGTACTGTGAAGTTACCTTCTCTTTGTCAAATATTTAAGTCTCTTATGCTCTGTTAGGGGAACCCGGAACCTAAAAAGATGAAATTTTGGGTTTTCAGTTTCTTGTAAAATAAAATACTACAGATCTTCCTCTTTAAAATGGCATATTAATCTTACTCGTAGCTCAACTCCAAGTATTGAAAATATTGTTTTCAATAATGTGCTGTAGAGGGCATGTCGCGACATTGAATTTCCACGGATACATGTTCATTGAAAACATCGTTTTTCAAAAATTTCGGTCTTTCCAGACTTTATATTATGTTGGCAACACGATTTGATAGGCAATTGTTTTATCTGTGTATTGTAGTCTTTGGATACTGTTGTTTACATTGAGCATTTGGTGGTTATTGCACAATTTGTGTTGTATTTCTATTGCGTAACTGGAACTTATCAAATATGCCTCGATTTAGTGACAGAGTTTACAAGAGGAAGAAGCCTCCTCCGAGGTACAGTAGTGGAACTGTAACAATTTCTCCGACCTTGGGAAATGATTCTGAAAATAGTGAGGTTATTCATGAAGTGAAATCTGCTACTGTCTGTAGCACGAGCAAGAAGTCGCATGGATCAACTGAAAAATACTGTAGTGAGGATAATGTGAATGAAATAATTAACATTTCATTGCTCTCAAAGGTGATTGAGAGTTCAGTACTGTGTAAGGAATGTTGTAAATTGAGTATGTCAATATATGTCAAGAGACACACAGGACTTTCAGCAGAAATCTGTTTCCATTGTACTAGCGATCATTACAATGTTTCATTTTGGAATTCAGAATATGTCGAAATAGGCAAAGGTGAAACTGAAAGTGAGTACTATGGTGTAAAAATTAGATTTGTTTATGCTCTAGAGTCAATCAGTAAGGGATGGTCAAATGTTTTGTGGTGTAATGAATCTACCACCACCACCAACAAAATTCTCAAAATATAACTCAATTGTTGCATCCTGTGTTGAAGATTTTGCCAAAGAATCCATGAAAGAAGCAGTGGAGGAGGCTATGGCGGGGAATGAAGAAATTCCACACGTTCAGAATCCTCAGGACCTGATTGTCACACTAGATGGTATGTGGCAGAACCGTGGGCACACTTCACATAATGGGGTAATAACGGCAAAAAGTGCTGATACTACAAACATTATAGGTGTTGCAATTAAATCCAAACACTGTAGGCGTTCTAAAAGAGTGAGGGATGAGCATGCAGAAAACTGTTGAAGGAATGACAGTGGGTCTAGTGGGGCCATGGAAGTTTACAGTGTGAAAGACATTTTCAGTTGCTCTCTTCTGTGGTACAAGGTCAGATACCTACAGTTCCTGGGTGATGGTGATTCGAAGTCTTTTGCTGCTGTATCTGATCTGAAACCTCATGGAAATGATGTTACATTACTAAACAGCAGTGCACAGGTCACGTTCAGAAACATATGGGAACAAGGCTCTGTCGACTGAAGACCACAACGCAAGGCCAAGTACTCAGTGATGGAAAAGCTTTGGGTGGAGCTACAAGATTGACAGACGAAGTAATCAACAGATTGCAGAGAGACTATTGACTGGCAATAAGACAAAATACTCACAGTGTTGATGCAATGGAAAAGGCTGTAATGGAACTTTACTACCACACCTTATTGACTGACGAGGAACTATGCCCACAGGGACCCAATTCCTGGTGCAAGTACAACAAATATCACAGATCTGAATGTGTATACAAGCATCACCACAGTCTACCAGAAACTGTCATGAAGGCTATAAAACCAATTTTCAGAGATCTTTCTGCAACTGAACTTTGGAAGAAATGCCTCCATGGACGTACACAAAATCAAAATGAGAGTGTGAATAATGTAATTTGGACCAGAGTCCCAAAAAATGTGTTTGTGGAAATTCATACTCTTCATTTTGGAGTCTATGATGCCACTGTTACGTACAACAAAGGTAACATTATAAAGTGAAATCTGCTGCAGAAGTTGGATGTGTGGCGCAGGATGTACATGGTGAGTGCAATGATGTCAATAGACAATGAGAGGAAACAGGATGCTGAAAAGAAAGAAAAGGAATGTGAGAGGCAAGCCAGACAAAGAATGAAAGGTGTGAAAAGTAGGCTAGATGGGGAGATGTCTAGTGACAGCGAAAACCCCTCTTATGGTGCTGGACTCCACTAAAATGTTAGTGAAACTTTGAAAACTCGTTTTCGACAACTTCACTTTTTGCCATATAAGTAACATTTTTAGCTAAACTATTTAGAGATAAAGACTTAAAATTTTCCAAGGAATGTAAACAGTGCCAATATACACCTTGCATCACAGCCTTTTTGTGATACATAATTGATAACATTTTATTTCAAAGATACTATGTCAAAAAATGTGTCACTTATTTTCAGTAACAAAAATAATTAGTATCTTCCCAAAAAAACCAATAAATTAAAATCCATGTGGTACATGGTATTAAATATATGTAATATTATACTGTAAAAGTTTCATCATTCTGGTGTTAATAGTTCATAAGAAAATGTTCCTTACATTTAACACTGGAGGTATAGGACATTCCAGGTCCCCTTAACAGAGTAGACAGACAGATAGGGACTTGTGGTCCACTATCGAAACCAGGAAGACCACACAGGTTTTTAAACATGTGTCATAATTTGATATAAAATAATTTACGATATTTAATATTTGTTCCCTGGACGAGAGAGGTACAATACAACCAGTAAACCATGTTCTTGCAGTACCGACTTTTATTACCTTTTCCCGTTCCTACCGACGCGCCGGTAGGTGACAATCAGGAACTAAAACTTTTTTTGCCTTTCCTACGATTTCCTTTTCTGCTCGGTACTGCTTTAGCTTTTTTTGTGATCTTCCCATGTGCCTGAGCGACTGTATCTAAGTGCTCCCACCATTCGCTATAAGACTTTCATTAGTGTAAACCATGGCTTCACCACAGGAACAGGCTTCGCTGTCCGATCCTGTACGTTTTCGGGCTCAGCTAATGACGTAGCTGCTTGCTGCCATAAATGGACTGGTCACACTACAGGCTGCAACTACATCGGCACCTCTGACGCCACCGCCTATACCGATGCCGCCATTTCGTGCCTTCAATCCAAACGTTGAACGCTGGCCAAAATACATTGCCCAGCTCGAGGCACACTTCACAGCTTACAACGTACCAGGTACAGAGCGCCTTGCTTTTTTCATTGCCAACGTGGGTGTTGTGTTGTGTTCCAACCCCAGTCGAATGGAGAGGCTGAATGCTTTGTGCGTAAGTTTAAATTGCAGATGAGCAAGCTGCACACCACGCACTCTTGCGAGCTTGCACCACTTTATCAAGTTTCCCAGAGAGCACAAAAGAGTGATGCACGGTGCTGCCACATAGTGGAAGCAACTATAATCAGATACAGAAGGGTCTATATCGTTCAACAGCGCAGACGTCTTCGACAATCGGTTTCAACTGATTTTGACTGTTTTCTTATAAAATCTGAAGATAATAAGTCTAGAGGTGAGCGGAATATGTTAATAGCAACAATATTTAAAGTAGCTCTATTTAATTACGCATTTCTTGATGTTCTTTTAAACATTGAATGTTAGACGTTAAATTTTGTGATTGTTGGGTTAGAATTTACAATGGAGAGTCCACAGATGGTGAGAAACACAGCCAGAACACAGAAAGGGGCAAAGGGTGGATGGAACATGAAATGAATTGCGCACTCCACGATGTTATAGAAAATGCAAAGCCACAGAGAGTAGTTGCAAGAATGTACGGAATACCTTTTTCTACTTTAAGAGAGAGGCTAAAAACAGGAAATTGCTCTAAAGTAAATTTGAGAAGACAACCTATATTTTCAAAAGAACAGGAAGATGACATAGCTAAGCATATTCTTTTGCTAGCAAAGACATTTTATGGAATATCGACGGTGGAGTTGAGGAGATTAGTTTATGAATATGCTGAGGCAAACAATATTCAGCATAATTTTAATAAAATATAAAAAGAGCTGGACAGGACTGGGTCTCTTGGTTTCTTGGAAGAAATCCATCAGTCAGCATTCGCAAACCTGAGGCTGCCAGTCTCAATCGGATCTCAGATTATAATTCAAGTGAAGTTAAGCTTTTTTCCTCGAATCACACCACTGTGATGGACGTCCATAAGTTTGATACCTCCAGAATGTACAATTTTGATGAGACAGGAATATCAACAGTTCAGAAGCCAGGAAAAATTTTAGCACTCAAAGGAGCTAAAGAAGTTGGCTCAGCAACAAGCTGGGAGCATGGGTAAAATATTACAGTGTGTTGTGCAGTGATTGCCAGTGGGGTATATGTGCCTCCAATGTTTATTTTTCTGATGCTTAGGATGACACCTGCCCTACAGAGAGGAGGACCACCAAATTCAATATAGAAATGTAGCAAGTGTAAGTAGGCTGTTTAGGTTTTTTTATACGTAACGGAGCCGCCACGTAGCGCTCTGTATGAAAATCACTGGCTGTGCCGTGTGCAGTCTGTGGCTGGTTGGCATTGTTGTAATACTCGCCATTGTAGTGTTGGGCAGCGGCAGCTGGATGTTAACAGCGCGTAGCGTTGCGCAGTTGGAGGTGAGCCACCAGCAGTGGTGGACGTGGGGAGAGAGATGGCGGAGTTTTGAAATTTGTAAGACTGGATGTCATGAATTGCTATATATATTATGACTATTAAGATAAATACATTGTTTGTTCTGTATTAAAACCTTTCATTTGCTAACTATGCTTATCAGTAGTTAGTGCCTTCAATAGTTTGAATCTTTTATTTAGCTGGCAGTAGTGGCGCTCGCTGTATTGCAGTAGCTTGAGTAACGAATATTTTTGTGAGGTAAGTGATTTGTGAAACGTATAGGTTAATGTTAGTCAGGGCCATTCTTTCGTAGGGATTTTTGGAAGTCAGATTGCGTTGCACTAAAAATATTGTGTGTCAGCTTAAGCACAGTCGTGTATAAATTGTTCTACGGGGACGTTTCATATGTCGACCCTTAGCCGAGGATACCTCACTGGAATCTTCTGATTTTTTCTTGTAGTTTGTATAGTTAGTGTAGCCTTTGTTTATTGCTAGCGCGTAATCAAAGAGAGAATTTCCTTTGTAGTTGCAGTCTTTCACTGTTGTACAGTAAAACAGTTGTGGCATACATGTAGATTTGCACCAAGTATTTCGCAGCTTCGCTTGCAATTAACCAGATATTATTTTCAGTGCTATGTTAATATGTTCTCTTATTATTGCTCTTCAAATTGTGCTTTTATGTGCTATCGTGTGAAATATTGTGACAATAATGGCGTGTGAAAAACGTAACACTAGGCTCCAAAGTAAACTGAGAAATAATAGTGACGACGAGCGTCGCTTATCAGCACCACTGTGTAGTGAATTAACAGACATTCGAAGTAGTAATTTGGTAATTGTGCATAGGGAAATGGAGCGGGCTGCAAATAATGGTGTAGACAATGAAACAAGTAGTGAACAGGGAACAATTATCGATCGATCAGTCGGCAACAGCTCGCCTCAGGAATCCGAAATGACCTAACACAATATTGCAAATACTCGAGACTTAGGTTATGGGTCCTCACAATTTTCTCAAATGAGTCAAGACATATTTTCTGCCTGTCAAAATGTAAATCTTGCCGGTGAAAATGCACTGCCAAAAAGCATAGAAAAACAGATTCCAGACACTAATACATTATTATTGCAATTAATGCAACAAATGGAACAAAATCAGAGACAAACACAGCAAAAGCTTCAAAAGTTAGACACCAAACTTGAATAAACACGTGAAGATTTAACTACTGAGTTACATAACATTGAATCGAAATGCCAAAAAATCTGTAATGAGGTAAAAACACAAATTTGTGAGCATTTTCAACCTATTTTTTCCCGGCATGAAAATACATTGCAGAATCACAAATCAGCCATAAAAGAACTGCAAACTATTGTTCGTGAAAATCACGACACCTTGCAAGCTAAAATGGACTCAGTTGCATTCACCGATTTGGTTACGCAACTTGCAAAAACTCAGGAAAACTTAAAGGACACAGTAGATTCGATTTCAACACAAATGGACACTCTGAAACTTGGTTCAGAAAAACACACTGAGGAAATGTGTTCACTATCGGAGAAAGTAGCCAAACTTTCAGATCAGTTCATTAACTTATCTACAAAGGTAGATGATGATCTGAATGATACAGAAGAGTGCGAACAAATTAGGAAATTCAAACAAAATCAGAATCAAATTAATACACAACACCAAACAGAAATCCGGGAAGTGCAAGATCAGCTGACACAGGTAATACAAGAATTACGTATTTCAGAGGACACTCGCGCTCCAACACGGGAAGAGGGACTTAGAAATACGGAAAAGCCACAAAATAATAACACAGGGCATTTCGGAAATTATGAAAGAAATTGGCAAGGTGCACCGAATTTTGAGATGGAACTGCCGACACGACGTAACAATGACCGATATGCTACCCGCCGACACGATGATTTTGACTATAAGCTGTTCATTACTGCACGTAAATTCAAAACATTTAAGAATTCTGGCAATGACATTCATCCACAAGCGTGGCTCCATCAATTCTCCCATTGTTTTCCTCCCAACTGGTCATTAGAGCACAGATTAGAATTTATGTGTGGCTACTTGGAGAATGAACCAGCTGTAAGAATGCGATCGGTCATTCACGATTGTCACAGTGAAGGAGAATTTTATCATGCCTTCCTCTCAGCATATTGGTCTCAAGCTACACAAGACCGAGTAAAACATAGCATCATAATGATGAAACATTTCGAACAATCTGAATTTTCCAGTCTTGTCAAATATTTTGAAGGCATGTTACATAAGAATCAGTATCTTTCAAACCCATACAGCCACTCCTCAGAACTCATCTGCATTTGCTTAATCAAATTACCTGAACATTTACGACAGATTATTTTAGCAGGACGATGCAAAGGCGACATTGAAGCTTTTCAGGGACTGTTACAAGAACTGGAAATTGACACTGACAATTGCGGAACGCGAAAACAGGAGCACAACAATTACAGGTCACACCTGTCACAATTCCGCGATGACAGAAATAATATAACACAAGGCTATTCGTACAACGTAAATCGTGACCAAAACAGACACCACCCGTATGGCAACCGTTGGCAGAGTAGTAATTATTACAGGGAAAGATCACCTCTCCGCGGTAATGACTATCACAGAGACAATCAGAGAAACAGACAATATGGAAACCAAAATAATTATTATCAAGGGAGACAGAATAACTTAAGACGCAACGGTCCATCGCGCAGTTACGATTCAGGGAGAAATTCTCCACCACGTGATCGACAAGAAAGAAACTATGGAATCTACCGACATGACGACACACGATATGATCGTAGCGACAGACCTGAATTGCAGCAGAACTGGCGGGATTCAAACAGAGCAGGGCCCTCTCGGCAAGGTGAATTTGTAGAAGTTAGGTCTCCTAATCCCAATAACGGCGCGCGCCAACAAAGAGACTGACAATGACACCGCAGGCAGCCACGTGTGCCGGCTGGCTCAGAGAAAAATAACATAAGCTAACCTTGAGCAAAATTCCAGTGTTCCTTACCGACATAACCACATAATTGCGTTGAGACTGAAACTCTGCGCACTAGGAAGAGTAAAAGATTGCACCACATTTCACATGTAAAACCGTTTATTGAAATATAATCTGCTTTTTAACTTTGTCTTTGCCATAAAACATTTCACTTCACATTTCTAGTATGCTTTGTCACACTGAGAAACTGTTAACATGCAACAATGTTTTGAAGTTAACTATCCAGTCTAGAACCTAGGGAACATTTTTAAGCAGAAATTACGAATGCATTATTATAGTGAACAGACGACACAGTGTTGTTATTTGTACATTCTTGCTTGTTAGTTGCACGATTACGTAACGACTATAAGGCTTACATACTTAGAACATATACTGTTAATAAGGTTTTAATGCAACATTTTGGTTTAGTTGAAAAGACATTCTTTATTTGAAGTACTTTCTGTGAGATTAAAGATGACTTAGCATTTAGTTTCTCTGATAACTACACGATTATATCACGACGCTACTAATATGTGACACGATTTACATTGTTGCTTTTGCGGTGTATCTGTTTTATATCTGCACAGTTTTTCTGTATTATTCTGGAAAGTAAAACATGTTTTAGTAGTAACTTTTGTGGTATAGCTATAATGAGACAGCCTTTATCGTAGCACAACAATACGTTACATTATAGTACTTTCTTGATCACGGTAAGGTACGTAATAACTACGATATCTATACGGAAAACGTTTCACTTTCGTTTATGATGAGGTAAGTACATTGACTTCAGCAGAACTTTTCTTACAGAGGACGATAACTACGACAGTTCCACAGAATTATCTTACAGCAAAACGCACATTTAGCATTACAGGGCAAGCATTTGAGTGATTAATTTGGTACTTAAACCATTTATTTATCAAGATTGTTGAATTAAAAAGAAAGTTTTTCGTGATACATTTCATTCCATTGCTGTAATCTGTAACACCTGAGGGTACAATTACATTAATCCTCAGGGGGGTACACACTTACTTTGTGTACCATGTGTGTGGCAAGCACAAGGAGCCCTAGCTAATATAGTATTTGCTTATACAACTTTACACATTGGTACCATATTTCTCTAAGACAGAATTACACAGCTATGTGATCATTTAACTGAGAGAGACAAACATTTATTTTACTACATCAGTGACAGATGTTTACGTAATTGCACCGTTGGATAACTTCACACTTATGAAATTGTATTTTGTCTGTACTTTGTGAACAGTTCATATTTTTTTCGGATCCATTGTGATATTATGTTGAATGATCTATTTGGTATGGGATCATGATTTTTAAAGTACGTTTGAGGCAGATGACACTTTTGACATGAGCAGAGAATTTTTTTAGGTTTTGAAATTAGTGGAGGAAGCTACGACGATTTTGAGAATTTGACTAAGGTGTTATGATGTTGTTATTATGATGACTATGTGTATTATGCTGTTGCGGTATGTTTATGATCAATAAGCTGATGCTACATGAGTTATTTGATTATGCTACGTATCTGTTATGATGAAATATTGAAGAAGTGTCGACGAATAAGGTAAGGAATAATTAGTATTGGTTAGGGACTCTGGTTTGTGAAAAAGGTTGTTGAAAATCAAGAATCTTACTTTAAGAGTTATGAAATGTATGTAAATGCTTGAATGTATTACAATGCCGAAGAAAACTTTTTGGACACTTATATTAATAGAATTTTGTTTCTACAGATGTGTAATGCAAATTCTTGACCTGTGAAATTTTTTATATGACACTGCCACTGTAGCGGAAACTGGTGTCGTAAATATTTCGGTAAGACAGTTAAGTGACCACCTGCACGTAATGCGCCGTGGGCACCCAGCTGGGCGACAGCCACCTGGAAACAAGCCATTAGTGTGTGCCTTTCAGAGGCACAAGAAAAAAAAAGGGAGGCCATTATCCTCGCTATTGACATTCCTTTGTAGACAGCATCGTAAATACGACACCCTCAAACTTGAAAACATGATTACACTGTAGAGTTCTTAATTTATGACATTTACTGAAATGAAATGATGAGAAACATTTTATATCTATTGGCTTTCTAGCTGAGAGATTGCTCATCTTGTTTAATATCCAGTTTCTATCTGCACTGCAGCATTTGGTTAAAATAAAATTTAATAGATGTACTAATATCACTATTTTCTGTCTACAGACCCAGTAAAGAATCATTTTATGATGTACTTTCTTGGAAAAGAGAGCACAAATAGACATTTCCCTTCACAGGAATTGCAAAAATAATTTTTTTTTTACGATTTGGTAATTTATCTGCTAGCGTATGTTCTCGTGATGCATCACTCTAGTGTTAAGATGTGACATAGGTATTAAACATTTTTACTGTAATATTTTTTCTGCTTCAGCTTTGTCATGTTTATATATAAATTATTACATTTATTGCTGCTCGCTATGCTTACTTGCATTTTTTTTGTCATTGCTGTTTGTATTAATTGTTTTGTGCAGCTGCATTGCCTCGTCCCTTAGTTTAGCCTCTGAGCTCAGTAGGTTTAAGTTAGCTTAAGAGGGGGTAGACTATATAAGAAACTATGATGAATTGGAAAAAAAGCATTGAGAAGCTATAAGAAAATGGTTTGGCCAAAAAAGTAGTGTACAGTGGAGGAAAACTATTTTTGAAAGAGAATGAGAACAGAATACAGAAAGCATGCTTGGATAGGATTTTTTTGGCTGGAGCAAATGTAGAAATAAGAGGGGCGATCTATGGAATGACGTTTTGGGTCGGACTCCAGTACCAAATGTTACCCTGAAAACAAACCCTGTCCTTTCCTTTTGTGTTATCCTACTATGTGTTTGTGTACCCTTGTGTATTTATTTTCTTCCTGTCTCTGTGTACTGTTTAATAGAATTTTTTCTGTTCTAATACTAAGCTACATTCACTATGATGAGGAATACTGTTATCCTCAAATATAATTTGCATCAATAATATGTTATTTACTTTGTAAAGATGTTTAGACATTATTTATTCTATTTTGTTTTAATGCTCATGTGTAAAGTTGATGTTTCGAAATTTATTCTGATTTTTTATGTATGTGCTCCTGTCATAATTCCTGTAACACTGATGTATACGTTATTTCGATTCCTTTGTAAAGCCTGTATTACTGCAAATGTTATCTGTACTATTATGTTCTTTAATGATATATTTTGTACCTTTGTTATTGTATTCTCATGTTATAAAATTGTAATTGACACCTGTTCATCAAATTAAGTAACTTGTAAGTTACATTTCACTGCACACATTTCTGTTGGTCATAGTATATGGACAATATGTGAGAAGTAGGGACTGATAGTGTTTCCACGTGTGTTAATAATTCAGTAAGGGCCTGGATAACAGCATTGCTGATTCTAAGGACATTTCAAACAAATTCTTTGTGAGTGGACAAGTGGTGGTTGATGGACTTGCTATATTGTCCACAAGACTCTTCGATGGTGATTGTGCACCTGCACAGTCGCAACAGTTGGCTGCTAGCCATCTCTACAAGGACTACAGTGGTCTACACCTTTGATGACTCACCAATACCATTATTTCTACAAGGACTGCAGTGGGTCTGCACTTCTGGTGGCAGTGGGTCTGCACTTCTGGTGGCCCACCAATACCGTAATCTCTACCAGGACTACAATGGGTCTACTCTGTGACGACCTACCTACCAATATTCTTTAAAACTTCGACTGACTCTGCTGTGGGTTTGCTCTGTTGTGGCCCATTACCTGTCTGCATGTCAAGAGTCAGCACTGTCTTTCCGTTGGAAGGACAACGCTACTTCTTCAAGACTGCATGGAAATCAACTATTTCTGTGTGCATTTTCTTTTACTACTCAGACTTTGAGAAAAATACTGCAATTTTACTTTGATGAATGATCAGGACTGTCTTTATGGACTGTGAGAAAACTTTAGCTTTTGACCAACATTGTATCGATAAGTGTGTGCATTTCATTTCTTTGTTATTGTAATTATGAAAAAAATTTTCAAATCAGTATTGGCCACTGCCCAAAACATTTTGTAAATTTTTTTGTGGGGAGCATGGGGGTTATGTAAGTAGGCTGTTTAGGTTTTTTTATTGGTAACGCCGCCGCCACGTAGCGCTCTGTATGAAAATCACTGGCTGTGGTGTGTGCAGTCTGTGGCTGGTTGGCATTGTTGTAATACTCGCCATTGTAGTGTTGGGCAGCGGCAGCTGGATGCTAACAGCGTGTAGCGTTGCGCAGTTGGAGGTGAGCCACCAGCAGTGGTGGACGTGGGGAGAGAGATGGCGGAGTTTTGAAATTTGTAAGACTGGATGTCATGAACTGCTATATATATTATGACTATTAAGGTAAATACATTGTTTGTTCTGTATTAAGATCTTTCATTTGCTAACTATGCCTATCAGTAGTTAGTGCCTTCAGTAGTTTGAATCTTTTATTTAGCTGGCAGTAGTGGCACTCGCTGCATTGCAGTAGCTTGAGTAACGAAGATTTTTGTGAGGTAAGTGATTTGTGAAACTTATAGGTTAATGTTAGTCAGGGCCATTCTTTCGTAGGGATTTTTGGAAGTCAGATTGCGTTGCGCTAAAAATATTGTGTGTCAGCTTAAGCACAGTTGTGTATAAATTGTTCTAAGGGGACGTTTCACAAGAATGTTTGGGAAGAGCTCATCAGTCATCCAAAGTGGCTGAAACATTTTGATAACTTTACCAAAGCCTCTAAGGACCACACCATTCTCTTGATTTTAGACAATCACACTAGACATGTCTCTCTAGAAGCTTACAACTTTTTTTTAAAGACAATGGAATAGTAGTGGTAACACTGCCGCCTCACTGCTCACACATGCTAAAACCTTTAGATGTGGCCTTTTTCAGTAGCTTGAAGGCTGCATTTAATCAAGAATGTCAATTTTATGAGGTCTAATCCCCAACAGAAAATGACTCCTCCCACCCCACCCCAATTATGCAGACTATTCTTTGGAGGTGTTACAGTTATGTTTGACAGCAGTTAAGGATGGAGTCTTGTCAACTAGAGTTGCAGAAAAACAGTTTGGAATACCAAGGCGTACAATAATGACTAAGTTAAAAGGTCACCATCCTTTGAAGCCAGGTACACCAACTGTCTTCACTGATGAAGAGGAGAAAGCGTTTGCTGACTGAGCTGTCACAATGAGTGAGTTTGGATTTCCTGTAGAAGAGTTGGACCTACGTTCTATCATAGCCTCCTTCCTCCAGAGAACTGGGAGAAAGGTAAAAGAGTTCATAAACAACATACCAGGAAGGGAATGTGTCAGTAGCTTTTTGAAGAGGAACCCAGAATTGACTGTGTGTTTTGCTGTTAACATCAAGAGAGCAAGAGCAGCAATTACAGAAGAAATTCTTACGGATTATATATACAATTTGAAACAGGTTTTGGACAGTGTGCCTCAAGAAAATATCTGGAACTATGATGAGACATCTCACTGATGATCCAGGTTCAAAAAGGATCATCACTAAACAAAGCATGAAATATTCTGAGAAAATATGCAATGCATCCAAAGCCAGTATATCTGTCATGGTGAATGTCAGCTGCTGGTGAAATTCTCCCACCATATGTTGTTTACCGGTCACAGTATCTGTGGTCAACTTGGCAAGAAGGTGGCCCAAAGAATTGCAGGTATAATAGTTCTAAGACTGGATGGTTTACTGCTGATATATTTACCGACTGGTTTGAAAGTCTGATGCGACCTAAATTGAAAAAGCTCAAAGGCAAAAAAGTCATCATAGGTGACAATTTGTCTTCTCGTATTACAGATGTGGTGGTGACATTATGCAGGGACAATGACGTTTATTTTGTCTGTTTACCTCCAAATAGTACGTGCCTGACACAGCCTTTGGATGTGGCATTCTTTCGTCCACTGAAAGTTGCTTGGATGAAAATTTTAGGATGCTACGGAGACAGTTAAGCTGGAATGAAAAGTGCAATTTTACAAAAGCAACACTTTACACACCTTTTGAAAGAATTACTAGATGAAATATCTGTCAGTGCAGCAGAAAATTGGAAATCAGGATTTCTTAAGTGTGGTATTCTTCCATGTGATATCAGTGAGCTGCTACATCATCTTCCTGACACAAATGAGAAGAATGACATAGAAAATAGTTTCAAAGAGTTTTTGGCGGAGAAAAGGAGCAGTATTACATGTGGAAATGCACTAAACAAGAGAAGAAAGAGTAGTATAGCACCTCCACTTCTACTGAGAACCTAGGACGAACCCAACTTTTAGAGCGGTATCGCCTCCAGAGTGGCTCACAAAACTAGTCTTTGTGCGGGATAATCAAGGCTCAGTCCACTTCACTTTAGTTTCTATGTCGTTTCATGGTAAGTCTATAGTAAATGCAATTTATGAAGAGTGGCACGAACTAGTTTACCAACTGGGAAAAGTGTTGCCCATGTAAGTGAGCGCACACAAACTGACGAAGCAGTAAGCTACAATTCTGATGATCTTGGGAAAAGGAGTGAACAGAGGAAAGAAACATTTGGCAGTGAAATGACAGACTATCTAACATTTTCAGAAGATAATAGTCAGCAATTGGTTGGAGACTCAACTAAGTTGATTGTATATGCGGGTGGGATTTCCGTAAGTCTATGGCTCTTGAAATGTGGGGAATTTGTGATTTTCACTTATGAAAATGAACTTTTTCCCAGGAAAAATAATGAAATGCAACAGTGAAGAATGGTGATTTCTTCCATGCGAAGATCGAAGAAAGCATGGAAGTGGCCCATTACAGCTAATATTTTAACCTATGATTGGGAAGATGTTCCTGAATTAAGGGTGAAGTGGGGTTAAGTGCAACCAGGGGGTTAGTGTAACGACAGCTTACGGTGCCTTAAAGAAGCTGCATTTTTATCTCTGACCTATCACACACGTTAATTTACTCCTGTCTTTGTTATATTTAACCATAAGTTGTCAGATTTGACAAATTGCTAATTAATTATTGAACTTGAACTGATGTCTACATTTTCACTCTGTGAGCGAGCGACATGCTCAGAATTTGGTCGTATGTCATTTTTTGCAGTTTTCAAGATAACTGCACAATTTTTGGTTACAAACTAACTTTTGCATGATAATTTCAAATATGAGATTCGTTTTACTCCACTGATAAAGCTGTTGATATGCCAGGCATGGTTACACTTACCCCAACTTTTTCCCATGTGGGTCAAGTGTAACCAATCGGCTGGGGCAAGTGTAACCGGGAGTTGGGGGTGGGGTTACACATGCCTCAAACAAACTTACCAGAACAGATTTATTTATTTAAGCTGTAACCTTGTTTTTGCTATCACACTAAATCAACTAAACTGACCTTCCTGTACAAATGGATACCAGAATACTTTTTGTGCTGGATTTGTAGGCCTACTGAGTTTGAGAGAGATATATTTTATTTTTTATTTAAGTCTACTAAATCTTTAAACCACATTTCCTTTTATAAAATATGACACAGAAATTAAAAAATGCCACTATTTCAATTACAGTAGAGTATTTGAAGCACTGAGTGACAAAAATGTTGAGCATGATAATTCATTTGTGTGTTGTCTTTTCATATGTGTGCCGGTGTATTGAGAGGTTGGACTACTGAGGGCTCATCAGCAAGGTTAGAATGTATTTCTCTTAGAAAAATTAGTTACACATGAGTAGGGTGAAGGGTCTAGTTTTGGCCACTACCCCACTTATGGCCACCTTGATGTCAAAGGTTAAAAATTAAGCTTCTCTGGAACACCAGTCAGGCCTACGATAGATTATAATAAACTTTATGAAAGGCTCTATTCATTTATCTACATAATCATTCTTTTGTCTCTTTTTGTTTGAAGACACCATTTTGTGAAATGATCAGTGTTGAAGAAGCTGAGCTTTGCAGAAGTTTTCTTTAAGCAACAAATAATCCATTTTTTTGTATTTTACATGTTTAAATAAAACATCAGAAGTAAATCTGTTCAAAATTTTATATGGCTCAGCCTAAAAACATGTTATCAAAAGTATGTGGCCATTAACAGGTCCATATTTAGCCCTGGTTCTGTGTTATGGCCATGCATGTGGCTGTAAGTGGAGACATATGTATCATGTTTTGGCCACTTCTAAAAACTGATACAAAACATGAATATTGGTGTTCTGTCGTACATTACACTAGGCTAATTTTATTCAAATAAGCTTATTAAAATATTTTTGGTATTTTTATATCAATGTATACCTAATTGTTAGTAGTGTCTGGCATATCATGATAATATACCTATGCTTGTAAGATACAAAATATGCAATAGGCACTATTGCAACATTCTTTAACTCCATCTTTGTGCATTATTTATAGGAAAAATGAGTCAACTAAAGAATAAGATTTTTCAGCATTCACCCAGCACAAAGTTAAAGATGCTCTAAAGGCTACTGAGAGAATGAAGGTTGCTACTACAAGCAAGTTGTACGAAGTTCCAAGGACAACATTAAGAAACAAAATTTATGGTGTATCTCCACAAGAATCTACAGGGCACTGTGCTCCACATTCTGTCTTAGGAGAACAAAAAATTGGTGGACTGGGTCTTGGACTGTTCTAGCATGGGATTTCCAGTTACTGTGAATCTGTGCAAAAACTTATTGAGAGTGCAGATACGGAAAGTTGTAAGGCTACATTTACTAACAATCGACCTGGGAAAAAAGTGTTATTTTCGATTTCTTACAAGACAAGGTTCTGTCAAAAAACATGCAGAATATGTCAATAGGGCTAGAGGTTCTGTTACAGAAGAGAAAATAAGAAACTGGTTTCACGAAGTATCCATCACTTTAAATGATATAGATGTGTTAAATGGCCCAAATAGAATTTTTAATATGGATGAAACTTCTTTTTTCTGGCATCTAAAGCGGAATTAATCATAGATAGGACCTTGTGGCCGTCACGTTTATGATGAGTCATGTAACTATGACAAAGATAATGTTACTACATTGTTTGCTGTGAATGCTGCTGGAAAATTTGCTCCTCCCTTAACACTGTTCAAATATGCAAGGATTCCAGCACCATCGGTGAAGCAACTCCTCCAAACTGGAGCATTGGAAAAACAGAAAATGGGTGGATCACATGTGAAAGTTTTTTTGAGTATATAACAAATGTATTTGATCCATTCTTGAAAGAAGCTGAAATTCCCCAGCCTGTAGTAATATTTTTAGATGGGCATTGCTCTCATTTGACACTTCATTTGAGCAGATATTGTAGGGAAACATCAGATCATTCTAGTTGCTCTCCATCCCAATTCTACGCATTAGATGTAGCTGCCTTTGGAGGGGGAAAAAAAATGTGGAAGAAGATTGTTCAGAAAAGGCGTTTTGAAAATAATGGCACTGAAATTTCAAAATATGATGTACCTTCTGTTCTGTCACAAATTATTACAGAACCTAAAATGATGGCAAATGTTCATGCTGGTTTCAGGGCAACTGGTCTGTTTCCATTTAATGTGAACAATGTAGATTACAGCAAGATAGTTGTTCAGACAAATGAGGAGCTTCAGAGACACTTCTCATATAGAGAAAAACAAATTGATCCTGTCCTTCTAGATGAGTTCAGAGCAACCAAGAGAAGGAATCATGAGTGGGAAGGAAATCTAGAAGCATTATTACTTTTCAAGTTCTGGAGAAAAATAGCTGATGAGGTTGAAATGCATGGTGCTAGTGGTAACACTGATGACATTCTGACAGATATGTAGTGGGAGTTTTGAATTTCATCGCGCTACACTCATTCCCTCAGATATAAATTATACCGTCGTAGCTGTACGAGCGCTCGACGGCAGAGGAAATCTTTATAAGAAAATGAAGGTACAAAAATTGTAACTCTGTTTTCTACCCATTCTTGTCTCTTGAGAGCGGAAGCTTAACTTGACTTATTCACTGGTCTTGGTACGATTCAGACGTAAAAACTTATTCGATAGTCTTGGTCTGATTAAGACGTAAAAACTTACTGATGTACAGACGTATTGTATTGTGGAAGCTTGTATGAAATTTGGAGGATGGAAGCAACCATAAAATACATTGCATTCAATATCAAGTGGTTTTAATTCGTAGGCATTAGTAATTCCTGGACGATGACATTTCTGCAAGATTTTGGGGCAGCTACGACTTTTTCATGCAGTAATGAAGCAGGAGACTGACTGAGAACAAGACCTGGACGCCGCACGAGAGGAGACATATTAACTTGGTAATGAATTATCTCTTATCTACGCCATTTCCCCCTGTTAATCACATTTTGTTATTCTCTGTTCTCTTTCAAATAACTTTTGTAGTAGAAATTTGTTTGACTTTTGCTCAGAAACGCCACGAGGACCACCCCAACAATAGCTTTCCTGTAATACGAAGTCCGATTTGCATTTCACTCTTTCCATTTCTCACGGTCATTAACAATTTTAAAACCCCTTTTTTATTCACCAATTCATCCCACATTTTCTTTTCTTCTCTTTTTTATTTACCACTACAGATAGCATAGCGCTTCCCTCTGAAGATAATCCAACAGAGAATCTTTCACGAAACAGACAGACAGACAGACAGACAGACAGACAGACAGACAGACAGACTTAATCCTTCATCCATTCAAAATTTTGATAATATTGACATATCTTCAACACACAACAGCATTTTACAAAATTCAGATATTCCTTCAACACCCACCAACAGTCTTATTCCTGCAGATATATCAACAACCCCCAATAGTATTTCACATAATTCAGGTACTCCAAGATCCAACCATAGTCCACCTTCAGTGTGTATCCAAGTGACACCGTCAGTTTTTGAAAGTGTCATCACTTTGCCAGAAACCAAACAACGAGGCACAAAGAGAAAGGAAGAACACACACCCACTGTTGTGACTAGTGACAAGTGGGTGGAGTATCATGAACTGAAGGAAAAAGAGAAGCAGAAGCAGGAGAAGGAGCAGGAGCAGGAAAAAAGGAAGAGAGAAGCTATGAAGGAGTTAAAAGTCCAAAGAGCAGCACTTGGCATTATCTCATGTAAAAAAGGGGAAAACAAGAAACAGACAAGAGTTAAGTGATACGCCAACAAGTTCTTCCAAGGAAGAAGAATGGACGGACAGTGGAAACAGTTTAGATGACTACGTAGGAGGAGATGAAGATGAAATACCAGAAAATCTTCGAGTGAGAATTTGAAAGTAGGGGACTTTATCATGGTAAAATTTAGTTTAACAGAAAATAGAAGAACAAAACCTGCAGTTTTTAAGTATGTATCTGTAATTTTGAAAGTGCTTCCTGATTCTAATATGAAATTCAGTGCCTAAAAAGTTCTAATGTTAAGAAAAATTGTTTCGAATACACTGAAAATGATGTTTCGACTATAATGGGTGAAGATATTATAGGGAAACCGCCAGATCCAGTATTGACACAAGAAGGATGTTCATTAAAAACAAAGTTTCCTGGTTCCATTGATACTCGTGAGAAATAAACTTGTCTGGAAGGTGATTTAAGTAATTACTGGGGCAATACATTGCCTAATGCTTTTTCTGTTCATTCAGTAGTTGTACCTTTTACCTATTTGCTGTATGTTTGTTGCCTTATATACTTGTATAAAGCACAAATTACTGGCACATGTATTGACAGTTATTTTAGCCACAGTTTTATTGTAATATGAAGTGGCCATAAGTGGGGGCAACAACTGGCCATAGGTATGGCCAAATCGGAGAAAGGCGCCATTTATTTTTCAATATTTTTTTCTCCTTTTGTTATACAACTTAGAATATTTGTTTTTACATGGTTGTAACGTGTAGACTTTGAAGCAATAGATACGATTTTTTGAAGTAATTTGTATACCTTCTTCCTATACTAAAAATGTGATATATCTCGAATTGCCCTTAATGTAGCCATTACTAGTGCTTCAACACTAAACCTAATCTTTCATAACTTATCAATCCCATTGTTGTTTTATTTCAGATTTGGGACTTAGTGTGGTAGGCCAAGTTTTATCTGTGAAACAATGTGCAAAAATGGTTAGAACTACCAGAGGAAGACTAACCGTGCTAATTCATATACAAAAGAAGTTTTCCAGTGCAATTGATGATACACAAAGAGGAATTTGTACAATACATCAGGCTAGTGCTAAATATCAAATACCCTACTCGACACTTCACAAACACACAAAAGGTTCTCATGGTGTTAAAAGTGTTTCTCAAGGACGATCTACAGTAATCCCATATGAAAAAGAGCAGCAACTAGGAAATGGACTGACAACTTTGGAAAAGTGGGGGTGGGGCCTAAGCAGGAAGGAAGTCTTGGAATTGGCTGGGAAGTACATATGAAGAAATAAAAACACCAAATCCGTCCAAGAATTGTATACCTGAAGAAGACTGGTCCCTTGGGTTCAAGAAAAGGCATAAACTGTCTATAAAAAGCCAGACACCCTCAAATATGCACGAAAAAAGCTGGCCCTGATCCTTTCATCATTGAAGGGGATTTTGTATTCTGAAACAAACACTCAGAGACTTGGATGTTGAAAACGAACCAAAGCAGATATTTAATATCGATGATACTAGTTTCCCTCTAGACCCAACAAAAACCAAAGTTGTTGGTAAAACTAATTCTCCCTCTTCAAGAATCACAGCGAGACCTGGAAACTAGCACTGTGTTGCTTGGTGGTAATGCAGATGGGGACAAGCTGCCTGCCTTAATAATGTTCAAGGGGAAGAATGTCTGGGACACTTGTATGGCACCACCACCACCACCACCACCACCACCACCACCACCACCACCACCACCACCACCTTTTCCTGAAATCTGCTATGCTGCTTCAGTAAATGGATTGATGGGGTCAGACATTTTTTAAAATTATTTTGAAAAATCTTTTTTGAATTTTTGTGGTCCACATAGACCTATCCTCCTAATCTATGATGGGCACACTACACACACTGATGACCGTGTGATTAAAAGTGCTATTTAAAATAACATTACAATAATAAAGCTGCCCCCTCATAAATTCTGATGCAATTTGAGGTCATTCCGACCAGTGGTTATTTCTACAGCAGTTTGAAAGTTTAACTTTAATTATAATCATATATATAACAAAGATTCCAAGACTTAGTAAGCGGGAAAGCGCCGGTAGATAGGCACAATAAATAAAACACACAAACACAGAATTTCTGGCTTTCGCAACCGAATTCAGAAATGAAACACTGTTCAAAATTACAGATATATTTGGAAATAGCCGTGCAGTATACAGTAGTTTGTCATTGAATGACATCGCAGACCATTTTTCTTGTTTAATTTTTGCATGTTCTTGTGGCAGAAGTTAAGTCCTAAAAAGACGTGGGGGTGAGCAGTGCTATCTAATGTACGAAGTATTGAGTCAGGTATGTACGCTGTGAAAAGGGAAGTTGCCACTCGCTATATAGCGGAGATGCTGAGTCGCAGATAGGCACAACAAAGAGACTCTCACAAAGTTTTGGGACCATAAGGCCTTCATCAAAAGTGCACGCGTGCGCGCGCTCACAACTGCAGTCCCAGGCAACAGTACACACACACAGTGAGGCTACAGTTACGAGAGAGAGAGAGAGAGAGAGAGAGAGAGAGAGAGAGAGAGAGAGAGAGAGAGAGAGAGAGAGAGAGCGAGTGTTATTGTGCCTATCTGCGACTCAACATCTCCACTATATGGAGAGTAGCAACTTTCCTTTTCATAATATTGTTACATTCCATCCTGGATTTTCCATTGCTTGAGTCAGGTCTCTGTGTTTCAGTGTATTTGAATGACTGATACAAATGTGAAAACAAATACTTGGCTAACTCTGGTTATCAATTCATGGATGAGAATGTAACTTAACAGAAGATAAAAAGAAGTCAAAACAAATAGCAATCTGTTAAGGGAAATTCTTAAAAGGAGTTCATCCCTCACAGTGTGTACAATGAATGGTATAATGGTACACACTTCGCAGCCCTGCAACACAGCTAATTTGATTTGATTTATTACTGGTCATGTTGATCATACAATTTGTACAGCAAAGCACATCATGATATAGGACAAGTCAATTTGAAAAAATTATGTCAAGATGGTATATGATGAGAGATGACAGTGGTGGTACATAACTCACATAGCAGAAAACATACAGGCTATATAGACAAAATATTAAAAAAAGGTGGTGTGTGATGAGAGATGACAGCGGTGCGTACTGCACGTAGCAGAATACATGTAAAGATACAGACAGAATAGTTGTAACAAACAATAGTTAAATTATTTTACTAAGTAGAAATATCTACCAGTGAATATACAGCTTATTACAAGTAATTAAAATATTGTGGTACATAGTTCACATAGCAGAATACATATGAGATACAGACAGAATATGAGTAACAAACAATAGTTAAATTATCTTACTAAGTAGAAACATCCACAACTGAATAAACAGCTTATTGCAAGTAATTAAAATTCTGCTTCAAGAAATTCATGTATGGAATAGAAACAGTGATTTAGTAGCAATTCCTTTAATTTAGTTATTATTTTTGGGTTTTTGCTTGTTTCTATATCTGTTGAGACATGATCAGTGATAAAAAATGCAAACCTGACAAGAAGTGCTGCTGTTACACACACACACACACACACACACGGTCTGGAACAGTTTTTGCAGAGCTCAGTATGTCTCTGGTAATTTCTGTATATGCTGCTGAGTATGTTAATTTTAGTAGGGGATAAGTTATGGACTGCCTCTGAGAGGCGTATTGAGGCTGGACCAGTGTTGTGTAAACGTCTGGTGTCTTCATACAAACCATTTGGTAAACTTTGCAACAAAAACATTGTTAAACGTGACAGTTTGAATTGTGGATCACTGACATAAGTGGAACCAGTGACATTGGGAGAGGTGAATATTTAGCTGAGACTGGAAGAAAAGAAGGAAGAAAGAAAAATTAGGGATTAATATCCTGTTACCAGTGTGGTCCTCAAAAATGGAACTCCAACTCTGATTGGGAAAGGAAGTCAGCCATCTACTTCTCTCAGGTTAACTGTAGAGCACTTACATCTGGGTGATCAGGTAGAGAGCGAGCCTGCTGTCCTCGTGAATACGAGTTCTGTGTGTTACCCACATTGCTCAGTTCCCAGATTGTATGCAAATAATTTATTGCTACAGAAGTTTGTATTTGTATCCCTAGCTACAAAAACACGGTTATGTCTAGATAATAGCGCTTGCAAAGAATTTTCAAATGTTATTTACTGTTCTGCTTTACTATGTTGTAATATTGTCACCAGTATTTGTATTGCAGCACACCTGTGTTTTTCCTTTTACTGTAAGATTAGTAATCTGTGATAAATGTATCTGCCGATATAACCCAGGCACCTCGGCAAGACGAGTGATGATTATCAGTCTGTTTTAACTGCGGTCGCTAGTAGGGATAAAGTACTCGAAAGTGGTCTCAGATAGAACTGCGGAGAGAAGAGAGAACAGTGGAACGAGAAACAAAATTTGTGCACGTCACACAGAGTTAGTAACGGTGTACTTAGAATTAAGTAGGTCGATGAGGGAAGAAGTGACAACTGGGAAAAGATAACAAAAAGCAAAAGGAAAACGAACACAGAAATCGCATCTAAAATTCTTGTTGAAAAGTACACATCACAACACTGAAGATAATCAGACTGGATAGGGGTTGCAAAAGCACAAATCAGAGTCTGTTTCATCAAGTTTTAGCTGTGCCGTGACCAGCCGTGTCAACAAATACCTGGGGGTGTTGCCATACAATTACGCGTACATTCAGGGAATGTCACTAGGCCCAGCACAGGATTGCACGGAGTAACATCTGCTGGCGCCAGGTCGACAGGGTAAACGGTAGTGACAGATTTGAGGACTAAGTGACACCGTCTCAGCCTCACTCTTCTGAGCTTGCCAACGTGTATCACGAGCTCCGTCGTGGACGTACTTACGATGACACGAAACTTAGCTACTTTCTGGACATCAGTTATTCCCAGCTGTTGACATTTGGCTTGCATATGGATGTGTCTATTTTACTAGAATCGTTTGTTCCTTTGTTCAGACACATGTTGTGCCTATTGTGAGTGCTCTGCCAGCAGATGCGTGCACTGAGGGAGTGTTTTGTATTAGAGAGCATTCTAGCAACAAAAAAAAAAATTAGTGTTCTCCAGCACTAATGTTTGAGTTATTCAGCAACTCTGCAAAGTACCTCACTTACCAAGAGGTATCAACCTCTAGTAGCCTTCATTTCTGTCTGGTTCGAGAAGAGTCGGGACCCATTATTTTGTACAATTTTTTTACTTATTTCACGTACGATGAAAAAGGTGCTGTCGAATGAGCAGATTTAAAACATCATACTAAAAATATTGTACTGACCACAGTCTGCATTTCGTACGGATTGGGAATGACAAACTAAAACAGCCTCTTGTGGGATGTGGAACAGGGGCACACAAGGAAAACTATCCTAATAACTTCATTTGTCAGGCACACATTTTAGATTAGTTGGACCATAGATAGGCAGCTTTGAAAGAAATCAAAAGAGAAGAGGACCGCAATATATCTTACTTTTCAGAATGGTAAAGTTAGTTTGTCTCTTAAGGAAATTAAAGGACTGAGATACAATGTAGACGAGCTTTTGTATGTTTAAAAGAATGGAGAATTCTGAAGAGAGTGATGTTCTGTATCATTTAAACGCCAATATACAGGGTGGTCAGAAATTCTAGTTACAAACTTCTAGGGCATGTAGAAGGTAGTGAGTACAGAACGTTTTGAATAGGAACCTATGTCCAGAATCTTATTGTTTCCATTCTATGTAAGTTTCAATTCAGACGTGTACCTCGTCAACGACTGCTTAGGACAAGAGAAACACCTCAGAGTTCCCCGTCCTGGTATGAAACACGGTAGACATGATGATGTGTACTACGTCAAACAATCCCCAGATGTCACTTATTGTCTGCTTTTCTGTGAGACCGAGTCAATACCTGTGCATCACTGGTAGAGGAAACACGGTGCAGTACACGCTTGTGGAATAGACAGACGTGCTCCTTGTGTCTGGCAAAGCTGGAGGTTAACGGAAGAGCTGCCAGTTGGCTGTATCACAAACATTTTTCACACAGTCGCACTCCATCGCACAAATTGCTTGCCCAAGTTACACAACGGCTACGAGGAACGGGTACCTGCACCGTGAGGAGGCAGTACAGTGGTGCTCCACGGTGACGCCGCACTCCAGAATTTGAAGAAGGTGTACTGCGTTGCACTGAAGATAGCCCGTCAACGAGATCGCGAACAATTGCATGTGCAATGGCTGTTCGTCACAGTACCGTCTTGGACAACCTGTGTAGCGACAATTACATCTGTACCACTTACAAAAGGTGTGTCACCTTCCGCGCACGGTTCCAACATGTCGCCATCTGCACACAATTCCTGCACCGTTGCATCAACGCGCCCGTTTCCAGGTCAATTTCTTTTCACAGATGAATGTAGGTTCACAAGGGATTGTGTTCTGAATGCTCGAAATCTTATAGGTCCCACATGCTTGGTCTTCCCACAACACATACTGGACCCGTTCTTGGAAGCTGTGCCATTGAATGTCCGTCAAGAAATGTGGTTTCAGCACGATGGAGCACCAACTCACTTTTCACTGGCTGTCCGGAGACATCTCAACAGACGGTATGTTGAAAGATGGATAGGCTGTGGTGGTCCAAACGTGTGGCCGCCACGATCACTGGATATAACCCCTATGTACTACTTATTGTGGGGTTGTATGAAGAGCCTATTTATGAGGCACTTGTGGGACAGAGGAAGATCTGCTGGTACGAGTTCTGGCCACTGCACCAGGTGGGGTGGAGAGAGAGTACCAGAACATGCATAGGAGGTACAGTGTGTGTGACAATATCGGTGGTCGCCACATCGAGCCACTGTTGTAATGCATCAGTATGTTGCGGCTGGTGCTGTAGATGCTGAGTTCTTGTTGTTGTTGTCGTTGTCGACTAATGTAAGCCATAAGGTGTTAAGTTGTAATGCAAATGCGTAAGTAATAACGGAACAAGTCAGTATTCTATTCAATTGTATTGCAACAATTTTACACTGTCACACCTAAGTACATTCCTCATGTGGGTGTGGACGAGATAATCATTTGCATTGAAACTGTCGTACAATGGAAATAATACGTTTCCGGACATGGGTCCCTATTCAAAATATTATGTACATGTCCTAGAAGTTTGCAATGGGAATTTCTGACCCCACCCTGTATAGAAATTAAATATACTTACAAGTGATTATTGGCTAACATTACTTTCAACTTAGCCTCAATACAGAAAAAGAGAAATTAAACACAAAGCTACAAATCTTAAAATAAGCAATAACTGTATATGACAGAAGCTAGATAAATGTGCTTGTGAACTGTTAGTGCTCAATACTTATAATGTTAACAACCCAGAGATACCCACTGAGAAACTTACAGCATTTTATGAGAAATTGAGATCCATTCTTGAACTACTTGCCGTGCAAGGAAAAATGTTTTAATAGTTTGTGGGATTTTAGTGTTGACATTTGACAATATTCAGGTTGAAGAAACAGACAGATACAATCTGGTTCAAGTAGTGAATTTTCACACTTAAGTACACTTAGATAGCAATTCACAATTGATAACATTTCCATAAACCGTGTTCATGATGTGGCAATCACAAGTTAAAGATACCAATATCTACACTGACAATTAAAAAGAGATTTCAAAAACAAAAGTCAACCTACGACATGGTCGTGAACAGAAAAGTGAGGTAGAAAGTATAAAATAATAATTTTACTTCTGTCTGAACACACAACAGCTGGGTCCTTGGATTACTGATTTCAACCAGCAATTATCATCTTCAGAGAAAATTATAATCGTGCAAAGTGTGGGAAAAGAAAACCCGCTAGCGATTATCATCAAAAATGCTCCGATTGTAGAGCAGTGACATTTAAGGAAGAGAAAGGAAAACAAGTCTCAAAGAGTACTGATGACTTCATAGCCGCAAAGACTGGCATATCCTCGAGTGATGAAGTGACAAAGATATTCAATGAGTTGCAATTGAATGCAAGAGACTGACAACTATTGCTTTGACTATAGCAACAGGGTCAATTGGATTCTCAATTGCACAATTGTATTTTCAGTATAGCGGCATTCACAAAGCACAGTTTGTTTCAATTCATTCAGTATATAGAGTGTGCTTAGCCACGTTTGAAACAAAGATGTACGATGTGAAGGGTATCCAGAATGGAGTGTCACAATATGCGCACGAAAGTCTATGTTATTTTAAGTATTAACTATATTTTT
This sequence comes from Schistocerca gregaria, assembly GCF_023897955.1. NCBI lineage: Eukaryota > Metazoa > Arthropoda > Insecta > Orthoptera > Acrididae > Schistocerca > Schistocerca gregaria. Next base: position 57,629,031 of record NC_064930.1, on the reverse strand, counting down.
CTTACTACTTCTTCCGCGTGTTTTTGCTTTTAGGAAGCTTTAATTTTCGAATACTAGTAGTAGTGTCCCATAGATTTTGTATTTGTTTTGAACACAGTCCAGAGACACGTAGTGCTTATTTTCATTGTTTTCAACAAGAAGTGTGTAGTAACCACAGTTTAGTCAACTATCACCCGCCTTTAGTGAATTAGCAGTCTAGTTAAAAGTTGATTAACTCTCTACAGTAAATTGTTGATTTCTTAGGATGGATAGGATGTGCGACTGCTGTGTACGGACATAGGAGGAGCTGGCCACTGTTCTCGAACAGTGGAATGTGTTGATGGCTGCGGTCAGCCGTCTTCAGGCTGCTGCTTCAGTGTAGCGGCAGTGGGGAGTCTGGTGCATCGCACGGCCCACGCCACGTGGTACACACTTCACCCACGGTCCCTGCTGTCGAGACATCTTCGTGGGTAACGGGTGCGGTTGGGCCACCCTCTCCCAGAGGGGAGTGGCGGGTTCAGCGGCGTTCGCGGCGCAAGAGGCGGAGGGTAAATGAGGAGGCTGGTCGTGTGGCATCGCCCGCTCTCCCTGCGAGTGGACATGTGGCTGCTCCTTCAGCTAGGTCTGAGCAGGCACACAGGGGGAGGGGTTTATAAGTGATTGGTAGCTCCAACATTAGGCAGGTGATGGAGCCCCTTAGGGAAATAGCGGAAAGGTCGGGGAAGGAGGCCAGTGTTCACTCTGTCTGCTTGCCGGGGGGTTTCATCCGAGATGTGGAGGAGACCCTGCTGGCAGCAATAGAGAGCACTGGGTGTACCCGACTGCAAATTGTTGCTCAGGTTGGCACTAATGACTCCTGTCGTCTGGGTTCAGAGATCATCCTCAGTTCGTACAGACGATTGGCAGAGTTGGTGAAGGCAGAAAGCCTCGTTCGCAGGCTGGAATCTGAGCTAACTATTTCTAGTATCGTTCCCAGAACCGATCGTGGTCTTCTGGTTTGGAGCTGACTGGAAGGCTTTAACCAGAGGCTCAGACAATTCTGCAGAGATCTGGAGTGCAAATTTCTCGGCTATCAGGTGTAGAAATGTAGGGTTCCCCTTGAATAGGTCAGGCGTGCACTACACGCAGGAAGAGGCTACAAGGGTAGCGGAGTACGTGAGGAGTGCAGATGGGGGTTTTTCGGTTAGAGAATTCCCTCCCTAGGCCCGACAAGACGCCTCCTGAGACATGACAGAATAGTAGTAGGCAAAACGCAACAGGGAAAAACAATATTAATGTAGTAATAGTAAACTGCAGGAGCGTCTATAGAAAGATCCCAAAAGTGCTCTCATTAATAAACGGTCACAATGCCCTCACAGTAATGAAATTCTAAACTCAAATTGGAATGTATACCATAGAGAGGGGCTGGATAGTGAAGGGGGAGGTGTGTGTATAGCAATAAGAAGTGCAGTAGTATCAGAGGAAATTGATGGAGATACGAAATGTTAAATAATTTGGGTGAATGTCATGGTTAAAGCAGGCTCAAACATAGTAATTGGATGACTCTACAGGCCCCCTGGCTCAGCAGCTGTTGTGGCAGAGAACCTGAAAGAAAATTTGGAAAATATTTCAAGTAGATTTCCCGACCATGTTATGGTTCTGGGTGGAGATCTTAATTTGCCGGATATAGACTGGGAGCCTCAAATGTTTATAATGGGTGGCAGGGGCAAAGAATCCAGTGAAATTTTTCTATGTGCATTATCTGAAAACTACCTTGACCAGTTAAACAGAGAACCGACTCGCAGCGATAACATATTAGACCTTCTGGTGACAAACAGACCCGAACTATTTGAAACAGTTAACGCAGAATAGGGAATCAACGATCATAAAGTGGTTACTGCAGCTATGATTTCAGCTGTAAATAGAAATATTAAAAAAGGTATGAAGATTTTTCTGTGTAGCAAAAGTGACAACTGCTGCTAAAGCAAAGGGAACTTCACAGCAAACATTAACATAGCCAAAGCCTTGCAGACAAACAAAAATTACGCGAAGCAAAATGTAGTGCGAGGAGGGCTATGCGAGAGCCGTTCAATGAATTCTAAGGTAAAGCTCTATGTACTGACTATGCAGAAAATCCTAAGACATTTTGATCTTATGTCAAAGAGTTAGGTGGATCAGAAGAAAATGTCCAGACACTCTTGTGACCAAAATGGTACTGAAACTGAAGATGACAGACTAAAGGCTGAAATACTAAATGTCTTTTTCCACAGCTGTTTCACAGAGGAAGACTGCACTGTAGTTCCTTCTCTAGATTGTCACACAGATGACAACACAGTATATACCGAAATAGGTGACAGAGGGACAGAAAAACAAAGTCGTTCAAAAGAGGAAAGGCCGCTGGACCTGATGGGACACCAGTTCTATTTTACGCAGAGTACGCAAAGGAACTTGCCCCCCTTCTTGCAGCAGTGTACCGTAGGTCTCTAGAAGGGCGTAGCGTTCCAAAGGATTGGAAAAGGGCACAGGTCACCCCCGTTTTCAAGAAGGGACGTCGAACAGATGTGTAGAACGATAGACCTGTATCTCTAACGTCAATCAGTTGTAGAATTTTGGAATATTATGTTCGAGTATAATGACTTTTCTGGAGACAAAATCTACTCTGTAGGAATCAGCATGGGTTTCGAAAAAGACGGTCGTGTGAGGCCCAGCTCGCGCTATTCGTCCACGAGACTCAGGGCCATAGACACAGGTTCACAGGTAGACGCCATGTTTCTTGGCTTCCGACAAAGCGTTCGATACAGTTCCACACAACTGTTTAATGAACAAAGTAAGAGCATATGGACTATCAGATCAATTGTGTAATTGGATTGAAGAGTTCCTAGATAACAGAACGCAGCATGTCATTCTCAATGGAGAGAAGTCTTCCGAAGTAAGAATGATTTCAGTTATGCCGCAGGGGAGTGTCGTAGGACCGTTGCTCTTCACAATATACGTAAATGACCTTGTGGATGACATCGGAAGATCACCGAGGCTTTTTGCGGGTGATGCTGTAGTATATCAAGAGGTTGTAACAATGGAAAATTGTACTGAAATGCAGGAGGACCTTTAACGAATTGATGCATGGTGCAGGGAATGGCAATTGAATCTCAATGTAGACAAGTGTAATGTGCTACGAATACATAGAAAGAAAGATCCTTTATCATTTTGTTACAATATAGCAGGTCAGCAACTGGAAGCAGTTAATTCCATAAATTATCTGGGAGTAGGCACTAGGAGTGATTTAAAATGGAATGATCACGAGGTTGAACGTCTGTAAGGCAGATGCCAGACAGATTCATTGGAAGAATCCTAAGGAAATGCAATCCGAAAACAAAGGAAGTAGGTTACAGTACACTTGTTCGCCCACTGCTTGAATACTGCTCACAGTGTGGGATCCGCATCAGATAGGGTCGATAGAAGAGGGAGGGGGAGGGGGGAGGGAGGGAGGGAGGGAGGGAGGGAGAGAGAGAGAGAGAGAGAGAGAGAGAGAGAGAGAGCAGCGCGCTTCGCTACAGGATCATTTGGTATTCGTGAAAGCGTTATGGAGATGACAAACTCCAGTGTAAGACTCTGCAGCAGAGACGCTCAGTAGCTCGGTACGGGCTTTTGTTGAAGTTTTGAGAACATACCTTCACCAAGGAGTCAAGCGGTATATTGTTCCCTCCTACGTGTATCTCACGAAGAGACCGTGAGGATAAAATCAGAGATTAGAGCCCACACAGAGGCATACAGACAATCTTTCTTTCCACGAACAACATGAGACTAGAATAGAAGGGAGAACCAATAGAGGTACTCAAGGTACAACACGGTATCATTAGTCCACAGTGTTGACATGGTCACCTTGTTAGGAATGCTACTGTTCGTAAATTGCTGTACAGTATACACTAAATGTCTGTGCCTAAACCTTTTCAGAAATCGCTACTGTAGACTTATACTTATTTGTCAATAGTATAGTTTTACAATATGGTATAAGAGGAACACACAACAGATAAAAGCAGACAATTAACTCCTGGTTTGAAATCAACATTGTAGGAGAGATCAATTGCTACTTGCCATAAAGATGACATGTTAAGTTGCAGATAGGCACAATTAAGACACTTACACACAAGCTTGTGGCCACAGCCTTCATCAGAACAAGAAAGAAAGAAAGAAAGAAAGAAAGAAAGAAAGGAAAGAAGGAAGAAAGGAAGAAGGAAGGAAGGAAGGAAGAATCCCCCGCCACACACACACACACACACACACACACACACACACACACACACACACACACACACACACACACCAAAAGCTTGAAAGCTTTAACCAGAATGCATTTGAGCCATTCCATGTCAATTCAATGCACATCTCAACCTGACCTTCTCGGGTTTCTTTCAAATTTGATGCATTCAATGATCTAGATAAGAGATGGAAAAATACCTATTTGCAGATGTGTATTAAAACTATGAAGAGTTACAGGTCTGGAAAGTTTGAAATTTGTGCTAAATTTACATGCGTATCTCACAACATAAATGACTAATTCTGGTTCTAATTCAGTTACATCAATGAAAATGATACCATTGGAAAGCTAACGAATAGACCTTTACATTGATGTGCTACATGGCAATGTTTCTGAGGATTTTCATACTAAAGGTCATTGACCTGACCTTTAATAGCTCAAAATACCCAACCTCCAATTTTTTAAAAAAAATATTTGTAATTGCTCCAGCATGTTACTATAAATATGGTACATATCAAGATGGCCCAACAAAAGTCATCATGCACAAAAAATTATTTTGTCAACTTAAGAACAACAACAAGCAGTAAGCAGCTATGTATACAGTTTTTTCTATAACACCAGCCAACAGAAGTTACTTTTATTTAGACAAGTTCTTCAATATTTCTAGCTGTGAACAGTCAATGAGACATTTTTTTCAACTAGTCATCATTAGTCCACTGACCTCTATATACAGGGTGGAGCAGAGGAAACCCATGTTTTTTTGAACCGCTAGTATGCAGTGACGAGGAGGGGGTATTGACCTTGAATGAATGTTGGCAGACTGCCCATACAATGCATTTTCAGTCACTATTAACCATTGGAGCATAGAGCATAGTGCGTTAGTTGTCGAGCAGTACTTTAGAAACAATGATTCCGTAGTGGTCACAGTGCAACGTCTATTCCAACAAAGTTTTAAGAATTGAACATTGAGGTGCAGTGCCTGATCAAAATACTGTGCTCCGATGGGTTGCAGCATTTAGAAGTACTGGATCTGTAATGAAAAAGAAACCACCTGGTCTTCCCCGTTCAGTGCATAGACTGAGTGAGAACGGCGGTTCTTGCTAGTCCGAAATGATCGGCTCGATGACAGGCTGTAGCACTGGATAAGTCACGTCACTCATTTCGCCAAATCTTACAAGAAGATCGTAAGTTTCACCCGTACAAGATAATGATCATCCAGCAGCTTAATGATGGGGATTTTGTGCAGCGGAGAGAGTTTTGCCGTGTAATGGACGAAATTTTTATGGAAGATGCAGATGCTACAGTCTTCATGAGTGATGAAGCGCATTTTCATGTAGATGGTTATGTCAATGTTCAAAATTGTCAGAACTGGGTGCCAGAGAACCCACATGAATTACACCAAAGACCTCTCCACAGTTTAAAAGTAACAATGTGGTGCTGCATTTCAAGGTTGGGGATAGTTGCACTTTTTTTTTAAGGAAGTAACTGCAGTTACTGGGACACTACCTTAAAATGTTAAAACAACTTTCTTCGCCCAGAACTTGAAAGGCGTCAAGTGAACATGAGAGAAATATGGTTTCAGCAGGACAGTGCCACAGCTCACACGGTGAGAGCATCCATGGGAGTGGTTCGACTAATGTTCCCTGGACATGTTATTTCGAGATATGGTGATGTTTACTGGCCTCCTCGCTCACCTGATTTGTCGATATGAGACTTCTTTTTGTGGGGATATTTAAAATCAAAAGTCCACACGAACAAGCCTCTCATAATCTATGACCTGGAGAATTCCATTAGTCAGAAAGTTGAAGCCTTGCCAAATGAAATGTTGAATAGAGCAATGCGTAACTTTCGGGAAAGGATCCACATGTGTATCCAGTAAGAAGGACGTCATCTTCAAGACATTTTTCAAACCTAATTAAAGAATGTATATTTCAAAACTGAATTAAAAAATCTATCACTTAATGCTTTTTTTAAAATTATTTTTATTAAACCGTGTCCGTCATTAAATAGTAAAAAACATGTGTTTCCTCTGCTCCACCCTGTATTATGCAACTTTGTTTTTCTATGTTTTATGCCTGTGGCTTGTTTAACAAAGTGCAGTGTAAATGTGTCGTAAGGTAATATTCATTCAGTAAAAAACGGATTTCAAGTCAAAATTGTATTGTTGCAATTGGTTTAGGGAAGAAAGTCATGCAAGAGTGCAGAAGAATGAGGAATTTTCTGGAGTGGATGATAAACAAATATCCTAATGTATTAAGTGGAAAAATTTGCATCGCAAAACCCAACAATCATTGCGGATGTTGCCTCAGTTGTGCCAGATATTTCCAGAGTAGATTTAAGTGAAGATGAAGCAGCATCAGATCTGGCACTCTATGCTTTAAATAGTAGCCTTCAGTATTTAGGTGAATCTCCTGTGAAGAAAAAGAGGCTTCAGAGCGAGGAAAAGTACCCAAAGCAAAAACTGAAAAATATAGCCTCTGTGTTGGAGCAGCATACTTATGTGGTAAAACTGGAAAAAGAAGAGTGAAAATAGGGAAAGTGAAATTATTACCCAGCTGAAAGGTAAGTTTCACAATTCAGACCGTATGTATGACCAAACACAAATTCTAACTGTACTTCCAAAGAGTTGGAGTATAAGGAAAACTATGAAAGAAATTTCTGTTTCAGGGTTACACGGTACGGAGATCAAAACAGTTAGTAGCAGAACATGTGAGTACACACAGATGCCAGACAGATTCATTGGAAGAATCCTAAGGAAATTCAATCCGAAAACAAAGGAAGTAGGTTACAGTACACTTGTTCGGCCACTGCTTGAATACTGCTCAGCAGTGTGGGATCCGTACCAGATAGGGTTCATAGAAGAGAGAGAGGATCCAACGGAGAGCAGCGTGCTTTGTTACAGGATCATTTAGTAATCGCAAAAGCATTACGGAGATTATAAACTCCGGTGGAAGACTCTGCAGGAGAGACACTCAGTAGCTTGGTACGAGCTTTTGTTGAAGTTTCGAGAACATACCTTCACCGAAGAGTCAAGCAGTATATTGCTCCCTCCTATGTATATCTTGCGAAGAGACCATGAGGATAAAATGAGAGAGATTAGAGCCCACACAGAAGCATACCGACAACCCTTCTTTCCACCAACAATACGAGACTGGAATAGAAGGGAGAAGCGATAAAGGTACTCACAGGGTACCCTCCGCCACACACCATCTGGTGGCTTGCTGAGTATGGATGTAGATGTAGATGGTATATTAGTGGCACCAAATCCAAAGACAGGTAAGACATTATGTGAGAAAACTGTTCAATGTGCGAGTGATTTTTACTGTGATTGAGACGTGAGCCGTATGCTGCCAGGAAGAAAAGTGACGGAAAGAAAATGGAATTACAGTACATAAACAAAAGCATCTAGTGTTGCAAAACCTTAAGGAACTGTATGCGTATTTCAAAGATAAATACCTAGATATAAATATTGGAGTCTCCAAATTTAATGAGTTGCGGCCAAAGCACTGTGTTCTTGCCAATGCCAATGGAACCCGTGCATCTTGCACCAGAATTTCAAGTTAATGACTGAAGGTTATAGACTTAAAAGTACTAACAAAGAGTGAATAACACACATTACCATCATACAAGCACTGTGTAACATTTGTTATATGTAATCCTGCACTACCAGCATGCTTCTTAGGTTCATGCCCCTACTGTCCACGTGTGACTGGGCTAACTGATTATCTGTATGGTCTGTTTCGTAAGAACTGAATTGACAAAACTGCATATGAGTGTTGGTTAACTACAGGCAGGGTAGTTCTAGAGGCTACAACAAAGTCGACAGATGATTTCATTGAGGTGTTTGCATCGAGATTACAACAGCTCCTAACGCACTCATTTATCTCCCAGCAGCAGTCACTTCTATAAAATCACCAAAGAAGGTCTAAAAGTAAATGAGTTTCTTGTTCTTTGTGACTCTGCAGAAAATTACTCCACCTTTCAGGATGAGGTACAAGGATTCCACTGGAATAATTCAGAGGCTACAATTCACCCATTTGGAGCTTCTTACTACAGAGCCTCAAGCACTGACAAAATATGTACGACATGTATCATACGTGGAAATATCTGACTGCCTTCAGCATTATACAGTGTGCATTTATTCTTTCCAGACAAATTTCATTAATTTCATAAAATGTCAGTTTTCAAATCCAAAGCACATTTATTACTTTTCGGATAAATGTGCTGCCCAATACAAAAAAGAAAGAATTTTATGAATCTGCCCTACCATCAAGAACATTTTGATGTTACAGCAGAATGGCACTTTTTTGCTACAGCGCATGGTAAAGGACCCTGTGATGGGGGTAGCAGCGACTATAAAGAGATTAGCAGACTTGCCAGCCTCAAGTGACCTTACGAAAATCATATTTTGACATCATGACAGTTGTTTGAGAGGTGCAAGGAAAATATTCTTTCCTGTGTCCTCCATTATACATTGGTTTCCCCGTCATGATGAAGATATGCCAAAGCTGAAACTATGTTTCAAAAACAGAAGGACAATTCCAGGTACCCATAAGCTTCATTGTATAATAGCTGTTTACAAAGGTTTAATAAAGACAAAGAGATTCTGCTTCTTTCGTGAGTAGAGAAGAGTCAGCGATTGCTATGGTGAATGAAAGGCTGCTAACAAATATACATGGATTTCTTGCCTGTATGTCTAACAGTCGTCGGTGGGTTGCGTATGTGTTACAAACATGTGAAGAAACAAATGAAGCGTCATTTGTGTTTCCTGCCAAAACAGAAACTTGTGTCATCAGAAAATGTGACATTATCCCAAGAGTGGATCCTAGTGACACCAACTGGAAGAGGACACAGTCTCCTTGCATCATATCTGGTGAACATCAGCAATTTAATTGGAGAAATGTGAGAAGAGATCTAATAACTTTACACTACATTTTCATTATAATGTAATGTAAATAACTCATAATACTACTATAATATTGTAAACCATATTTTTGTACAATATTACTTATGCATTGTTCTTTAAATTAATGTATATTTCAAACACGTGTATGACCTTCATTTCAGTATTGTATTGATGCTGACAAAACAATTTTTTGGGCACGATGCCTTTGGTGTGCCATCTTGATATTTACCATGTTTACAGTAACATACAGGAGCATTTAAATACATTAAAAACAGAAGATAGAGTTTTTTTGAGATATTCAAGGTCAAAGTCCATGACCTTTGTATGAAAATTCTCAGAAACTTGCCATGTAGCGTATCAATGTAAAGGTGTATTCGTTAGCTTTCCAACGGTACCATTTATAATACTGTAACTGAATTAGAATTACAATCATTTACGTTGTGACAGACGCACTTAAGTTTCGCATTAATTCCAAACCTTACAGACCTATAATTTCCTTCACAATTTTAACACACACCTGCAATTAAGAATTTTTCCATCTATTATCTGGATCATTGAATGCACCAAATTTGAAAGAAATCAGGTTCAAAATGTCACTTTACTGTGTTGAATTGACATGGAATGACCCATGCAAGACTCTGTAGACACTGAATCCCGCTTTCTATTACACTGATGCGAAGCTCTCACGAGAGACTATTTTGAAAGCAACATGTCAACACCAAACCCCATGCGGAACTATCCCAGTGCATCCAATGGCACACCAAGGCAAATAACACGGGCATGCATAGACAATTACACACATCTGCCAATTTGAGTTATTTTTAGTGATGGAGATGATAAAAACACATGAGGGGCACTAACTAAAATCACAAGGCAGTTTTTGTCAGTGTGAAGAGTGAGCTGCATCAGTCTTTCAAACCTTTTAAATTCTCTGACACCAGAGTTCGACTGGCTGCAGACGAAATCATCCCTACTGGACATAAGGTCGGAGGTTATGCATGTGCAGACAAAACCATCTATGCTGCAGAGCAGGTCGAAAGTTCTGCATCCATAAAAGGCTATCGAGGACTGAATCCTGAACTGAGCTGCCCAGTTTCGTATTTATATCACAATTAAGGACAGATCTGCAGAAAAAAAACAATCCCTACTGGAAAACATGTCAAAGGTTATGCATCTGCAGAAAAACCCATCTATACTGCAAAGCAGGTCAAATGTTATGCATCCAGAAAACGCTATCAAGCACTCAAGCCTGAACTGAGCTGCCCAGTTTCATATTTGTATCTCAGCTAAATCCAGTTCTGCAGATGAATCCATCCCTACTGGAAACAGGTTGGAGGTTATGCATTTATAAAAGGCTATTGAGGACTGATCCGTGAACTGAGCAGCCCAGTTTCGCAGTTTTATCTGAACTATAAACAGATATGTAGACAAAACAATCCCTACTGTAAAAAGAGGTCAGAGGTTATGCATCTGGAGACAAAACCGTCTATACCACAAAGTAGGTCTAATGTTATGAATCAAGAAAAGGCTATCAAGAACTGAAACCTGAACTGAGATGCCCAGTTTCATTTGCATCTCAAATCCAGATCTGCAAACGAAACCATCCCTTCTGGACAACAGGTCGAAGGCCATGCGTGTGCAGACCAAACCATCTATACTGCAAAGCAGGTCGAATGTTATGCATCCAGAGAAGGCTACCAAGCACTGAAGCCTGAACTGAGCTGCCCAGTTTCATTTGTATCTCAAATCCAAATCCGCAAACAAAACCATCCCTACTGGACACAGGTCGGAAGCCATGCATGTGCAAGGGAGCAGGTGGAGTTAGCGGTACAAACCTAATATTTCTTTTTAGTATCGATATTCTAATAATTATTGTGCAGGTATTAATGATAGATTATGGTGCTAAATGCAATCGTTTGCGTCCCACTTCCCGCAATCCTATCTCAATAACCTATCCTAGAACATACAGCTTTTGAAGATCACGTTTAGAATGCCTTGTGTTTAGAATGTCACACACACACAGAAACTCTCAAAATTACAAAGGCAATGTGTGTTAATTCTAATATTCAGATTTGTAAACAACTTACTTCTGACAATTAGAAAACAGAAAAGTCAGGTATTAACTATTCTGTACATTTGTGCACATGTACTGAACGTAATCATGTTCTAACTTTTAACCATAGTAGGCTATGTAAATCAGAGTATTAATCACTTATACTGTGTAACTGCAAAAATGCTATTTCATTACACTGTCAACCCGTGGATCCCTGTGTGATGCAATTACAGTGACTAACAGACTGGCTTCAAATAATTTGGACACCAGGGTTATTCCCTTTGTCACCAGAAAAATGTGTCGTGAATGCGAAACTAGTACAAGTGTTCGTTCTGAGCAGAGTACTTCACGCCGTCCTGGAAACATTGTCGTGAGTGTTAACAATGACACATAACCCAGCTAGGTAGACAATGGAGTCCATTAGTGAGCTTTTTCTTTTTTTTTTTGTTCCCTGAACGGTCAGTACTACAGCTCTTTCATTTGGATTACTTATCTGATAAAACATTTTTCTTCTGCCTTTTTGAAATATGGCATAATTTCGTTTGCCATTAGTGAAAGTTCTTTGCTGCGACAATGGCTTCTTTTGGTACGAGTACAGAGATAACTGCTTGGCACTGTGCACAGTTTCCAGTGAAGTGTGAGGTGTATCCACAACCTTAATAACTGTGAAATTTGACAACCAATTCATTGATGTTCTCAAAACTTATAATGTTTCGTTTATAAGCAACGAAAGATAGGGGCACGAAAACTATTTTCGCATAAAACCCCAGGCTGCACTGCTCAGAACAGCACCGCAGAACAGGTAGCAAATTCTCTTAGGGTGCCTGTGGGCTGTTTCCGCCCTAATCCGGGAAAAGCCCATTTCTCCCAGCAAGAGCCCTGCTCAGCCACCAGGTTGCAGACAGACAGCGCACTGACTGCGCTGTGGCTGGGCTTCCCCGTTCTTCGCCCCACTCCTCACAGGCAGTCACCTGAGGTGCCGACAGATGACAGTAGCTTTCCTTTATTTCATTTGGTAGCTTGCAGTTTTTGCCACATCTGATGTATTTGATTTTGCTGAAAGCGCGTTGAATCTTTCACAGTTGTGCCTCAGTAAAATCAGTGTCAGTGCAAAATTATACTGTTAACTTCTTGTTTTCTTTTTACTTCACCACGAGTGTCGTGAAAAAACGTAAATATAATTATGATATCAAATACGGTTATGCTTCTATACAAAAAAAATGGTGTTGACCAGCCGCAGTGCGTTATTGCTATGAGGTATCGAGCAATGATTCCATGAAACATTCTCGTCTGGAACGCCATTTGTGAGCAATGCATGGTGCATTGAAAGAGAAGCCGAAGGAATTTTTTGCTGCAAAATGTGATAAATTGAAACGGATGAAGTTGGTGCTGGATCCTTCTCTCAGACATCAGAAAAGGTACTGGAATCCTCGTACGAGTTATCGCTACTTATTTCAAGGACCAAGAAAATTCATATTATGGGGGAGAGACTAATCAAACCCGGTTTGTTGAAAGTTGCCGATATTGTTCTTGGGTCAGAAAGTTAACAAAAACTTTCACAAATACCGCTTTCTGACAATACTGTGAAACGTCGGATTGACGATATGGCCGAAGACGTACAAAATCAATTAGTTATGGCCGTCAAACAATTGCAGTTTTTCGCAATACAGTTAGACAAGAGTGCCAACGTTGCAAATTGTTGCCAACTGCTAGCTTTCGTTCGCCATATAGAAAGTGAAGCAATTAAAGAAGAGTTGCTGTTTTCCACACAGTTAAAGACAACTTCAAAAGCAATTCATATAATGGCAGCTGTCTCTGAATTCTTTTGTAAAAATGAGTTATCATGGCAGAAACTGATAGGCGTATGCACATACGGCACCCGATCAATGCTTGAATATCGTTCAGGATTCGTGCAGATGGTCAGAGAAAAAAAACCCTAGTGTTACTGCTATCCACTGTGTAATACACCGTCAAGCATTGGCAGTTAAGATACTTCCAAAGGAACTTGATGTCTTGAAATTGTGCATCAAAATCGTGAATCATCAAAAGAGTGCATTAAATTCCAGGTTATTTATGGCTCTTTGTGAAGACTTGGGAACAGAGTATAAAACACTTATTTCATACAGAAGTAACCTGGCTCTCAAAAGGAAATATGCTAGGAAGATTATTTGAACTTCGAGACTAAGTGATGCAGTTTTTGGAAAATAACAACCAAACTGAATTGTATGTGGAATTTAGAAAGCCCGGTTTTCATGTTGCATTGGCTTATCTGTCAGATCTTTCCGAATCTTTAAACACATTGAATTACAAGGTAGAGAGTCAAACAATTTTTCATTGGGATGCCATCAAAGCGTTAACTGATAAGTTGCAACTATGGAAAAGTAAAATTTTAGCCTGCAATTATTCCTGCTTTCCCAGGTTGTTTGGAATCCTGGAAGAAGCCTGATTTCACAACGATTTTAAGGATACTGATACTAGGAGTAAAATATCGAATCATTTGCAGCACCTCATTGATGAATTTGAACGACACTTCCCTAACAGTTGTCATGATAAAATTTATTATAGGTTAGCAACGGATCCATTTCACGTTGACGTTGATGTGTTGCCAGACAGGCTACAAGAGGAAGTCTTAGAAATTAAAAATGATTCTGCAGCGAAGTATGACTTTGAGAAGATGGATAAGCCTTTATTTTTTGTGAGATATCTCTCAGTGTATCCCAGCACAGCAGAACACATTTTCAAGCACTTATTTGTGCGAAACAGCAGTTTCAGTGGTAGTGGCGATAAAAAATAAGCCTAGAAGCAAACTCAGTATTGCGAATGATTTACATTGCACAGTTTCTACTATTCAGCCAAGAATACAAAATCTTGTAAGAAATTTGCAAGCCCATCCTTCACATTGATTTATTTGTTTGTTTCTTGCCATATGTGCATGGAAATAATATTTTTATAATGAATACGTCACATAAGAGAACTTATTTTTCTTTTAACTATCCATACATGTACGTAATACTGTAAAATTATAAAAACTATTCCCAAGAAACAATATACAATAAACATAGTAAATCTGACTTAAATATAAATACTGCATGTGATCCTTATGGATTCTGATATTACGTGTGGTATTTTATTTCAACTAATAATAGTATTTCTTCTGGATTAAGACACAGCGAAAGTTTATCCTAGATATGGCAATCGAAGAGAAGTCCTAAAATTGTTTACTGGTGAAGAAATGGTGTGCAGCAAGGGAATGTAATCAAGGTAAGGAAGTTGTTTTATTCATATTTTTTAAAATTCTGTGTAGTCTGCAAAATTATTTCGTAAAACTTATTTTTTTTTGTCTGGTTCTGAGAACTGGGCCTTTGTCGCCGTTCGGTAACTGTCGTCGTCGACACAAATGCCAACCTATGCGCAATGACAACGGGGAGCGCTATAGGCATACAAATCAGTGATGTTCGTTAACACCGTGACTTTTTGATAATGAGTGAAAGTAATAAGCTACACTCAAAATAATGGCCCACATCCACTAATCTGCAAAGGTTGCGAATATTTTTCCTTGTTTACCAAGGACTTACTTTACTTTCGGAGTGGCTTATAATCACTAGACTAGACTGACGACGTAATAACTGCGACTCGATACATTAACACCGCACCATGTTACATGACATCAACATCACAAATTTTTCAATAGTTTCTTGATAATTAATAAAAATCTCTATATTTTTTTAGAGGGGAGCACCAAAGTTTTCTTTTCGGCAGAAGAGGGCCGTGACAAACAAAAGTTTGGGAGCCTATGACAGAGGATCATCCGTTAGGGGGGAGGGGGCAGGATAATTTTAGCATTCCCTGCATAATTACTATCAAAAATACCCAAAATGGCAAAGTCTAGCTTGCTTGTTCTGGTAGTTATTTCAAATCTTTGTCGGAGCAATGTGGTGGCGGACACACGCAGGGTTCTCCCGCCTTCTGAGAATTTTTGTCCGTTTACGGCACCAGCTGTTAGGCAGAACTCTAGCGCTCCAGCTGGCTAGAACAGCAGGAACAGTTCCAAATCTCATCCCCGTTAGCTTGGCTACGAAGAGCTTACCGCGTAGTGTGGAGTTGGACTGTAGCTAACTGACCGAGTCTTTAAATAATCCAGAGAGCGGCTCTCTGGCACCTTTCTGTTGGGGTTTCTCAAGGAGTTGACATCGCAAAGTTCAGTGTACGGCAGTTACCGCCGTTAACAGCTATCGGTTCCCGTTGTCCTGGGAACTGCATAGGTTTAGTCATTGGAGACACACTTATGACGTTTCTCAAGCATTCCAAATTACAATTGTTGTGGCTGCATTAGTGCTACGTCTGTACAGCAAGATACTAGAGCTGCAGCAACAGGAGCTCAGCATTTTAAGAATACCACCAACAGGAACAACTGCAAAGTTTCCCTGTGTCAATAGAGGGGCTAAAGAACACAAATCATGAAAATTAAAGAAACTGGTGAACTAAGTGGAGCAGCGGGGAGAGGTAGGTGGCCCACTCGTGGCAGTTGCTGGAACAGTTACTGTAGCTGTAGTCCACCATGCAGCACATGCCTCAAATTCTGCAGCCAGTGCTTGATAAATGTCACAGGAATTCTCTCCCCCCTGGTTAACAGTTCGTAACATCTACAAGTTTATTTTACACGATATCCATAGAATATTCAGAATGTGTACCAAATGAAGCCCCAAGATAGGCTACAACACTGTGCTGTGACTGTGCCTGTGCCATTTTTGGTACACACAGAAATGGATGACGTGACTGGAAAGTATTTTTTGGATGGACGAGGCACATTTTACTCTGCAGGGTGCTGTGAATGAACAGACTTGTGGCATATGGGGTTTTACACCATTACATGTATGCAGAAACAGCCACTGCACTCACCTTATGTGCAGCTGCGTGGTGTGGTTTTGCAAGCTCCTCCATTCTCAGTACTTTTTCTTCGAGGAGATGAGACCTCGTGGGTCTGCTAGTGTACAGTGACGTCTACACAATGTAAGGGTCTTTGTGCAACACGATTCCAACTTTGCAGGAAAGCAACTGGGATCACACTTATCTTCTCACAAGATGGACCGACACCACACGTCGCTTGCAGGTGAAAGATTTGCTTCGAGAAACGTTCGTAACGACCACACCGTCTCTGTGCAACTTCAATATGTGGGGGCTTTCCAGATCCCCCGAACTAAATCCACTTGACTTCTGGTGATGGGGATATCGGAAAAATATTGTGTATCGGGGATGTATTCGTACTCTTCCTAATCTGAAGGTTAGTGTACGATGACATATCGATCTCATTACACCGAATATTGTTGACTGTGCCACATTACAGATGCAGCGTGTTGCCTAGTTGGGAGACCATAGTTAAGCCATGTTGTAATTCGTGAGCATATCCTAATGAACGTGCCAGAACTACCACTACTGTGTGTTCCATCTTTCCTCCCCTTCTCCTGCACCCACACGACATTCTGAATACTCCATCTGGTGGCAGAAAGTGGAACTATTATTTCTTCAGCACACTCAGCTAGCGCACTGATTGATGAACGTACCTAAGACGTTTCGGCATCCTGTTACGTACACAGCCTGCACTGCAGCACTCCGAACACCACCACTTTAATTATAACCACCCTGTATTTACTACCGAGTGTTCACATATCGAGGTCTTACAGCCGCAGGGGTGAACCACAAGAGAAATGATTACTAGAAGAGGAAACAGATGATGTACCTACTGAGCCAGAATCCATGGTAATTAGCTGTCTTTTGTTTATAATGAAACTTTAGTTGTTTCACACAGTCCTAAGCAAATGTTACTATTACTTAACTTGCATAGTGTTTGTTGTCTATCAATTATCAGCCTGATCCTTTTGTAGTTTCTGGGATCACAAAAAATTAATGCAGTATAAACAGATCTTACTAGTTACACAGTGATTCAAAAAGATTTACACAATTTCAGTTGGCTATATTTACAGCACTATACACTCTCTTGACATCTGTCAAGCGTACTTGCAAGAAGATGCTGTAAAGTTACACGTATTGCCACTAAAGCACACCAGCACTACATTGCCTATAGCATGTGCCACGCCAGTTGCAAAGTGAGGTGTCTTATTTAAAACCATTTTTTGCTTTCGCGAGTTCAGTAAAACCGAGTCTGTGACTGGAATGGCACACTTTTTGGCCTAAGTTTAAGATCGAACTTCCGAGAGCATTAATCACTGGAATAAGCAATTTGACAAAACTGGCTCTCTGTAAAAGCATGCAAACCGTACCACCTACAACTGGTACAGGCTCTTCACACAAAAGATAAAGTGTGTACCATTTTGTGACCTTACACTCTGAAATATGGAAGAAGATGAGTTGTTGCTGTCTTGTATAATTTTTAGTGATGAAGCCATGTTTCAACCAAATGGAGTCAACAGGCACAAAGTTATGATACTGAGTCTATGACATTCCCGTATAGGACTGCCAAAGGTTAATGGAATTTTCTTTTTGACATCAATACAGTTATTGGAGTAACATTATCTCAAAATGCTGCAAAACTGCCTAGTTCTCCAAATGAATGAAGATTCCAGAGATTAGATTTCCCAGCTAGATAGACCCCACCCCAATGGTATGTAAATGTTTGAGATTTCCTAAATTAATCTTTATCTCAACTATGGTTAGGCTGCACAGGGAATGAAGACTTAGCACTTCACTCCTGGGCACCAAGAACTCCCAGTCTCACATCTTGTGATTTTTCTTGCGAGGAATCGTGAAAGATGCAATTTGTGTGTCACCTCTATCCACAGATTTGAATGACCCACAAAATCTTATAGCTGTGAATTCAGTGAAGCAAGACATTCATCATTGAGTGTGGGATAAATTCAGCTACAGTCTAGATGATGTCCGCACAACCAGATGAGAGCATATTTAAGATCTGTAGACTTCCACATCCGTATAATCGTATGTACAAGGTACTACCAGTAAGTATGAGGGTTGTACCAAAAGTAAGGTTCCCAATGAGCTACAGCCTCGAGCGAAGGTGCTAGGTCGAATCCGACAACAGTGCTGTGTGCAGTGGTTCCCCCACTCTCGAGCTTGCCACTCGACAATTCACAACATCGTTCGCCCCTCCGCAATTTCGCTATGTCGGCTCGGCAGCTGTCAGAGGTGGAAGTGTCGACTGCCATGAGGCGTAGCGCTTTCTTCGCATTGCTCCTGTCACTCGTTAGGACAATATCGTTAGAGGCATGAGTTATTGACAGGTGGCAGAGGTCAGCAGTAGACGGACATTGCTAGCAGTTGTCAAAACAATGTTTTGAAGTTATGTTTCATTAATATTTAATGTATTTCCATAGTTATAATTATTTTATATGTGTAGTAATTAGCAGTATG
The DNA here is from genome assembly GCF_023897955.1 of Schistocerca gregaria. Classification (NCBI taxonomy): domain Eukaryota; kingdom Metazoa; phylum Arthropoda; class Insecta; order Orthoptera; family Acrididae; genus Schistocerca; species Schistocerca gregaria. The sequence goes on along the minus strand of NC_064930.1, from coordinate 57,610,476 downwards.
AGTGAAGATGAACAGAAGTAAATGAAAGCTGAACGCTACCCAGATCAGCAGTGTCCATCACGTAGAACCATTGGCAACATCTGCAAGACACTCACGGAAAGAGGAAGCTGGACTCCCATAAAATGATATACAATGCCAGTGAATGGCAATGGGAACAATATAGCTGTTCTGGCTGCCGTAGCGTACAATCCTCAGGTTGCACAAGGTGTAGGATTAGGTCACAGTAGTGCGTGTAGAATCTTGCAGTGGCATCAGTTTTATCTGTTCCATATCTCACTGCACCAAGAGCTGTACTTGAACCACTTTGAATTCCGCATTGCTTTCTGTCGTTTAGCACTTCAGCAGTTGCAAGGTAATCCAGTACTCCTAAGCCATACATTGTTTATGGACGAGGCTTCATTTACAAATCATGGTAATGTGAATCCGCAGAACATGCATTACTGATCCGTGCAAAATCCCCACTGGATTAGCCAACTTGCTCATCAACGACATTGGAGTGTCAATGTTTGGTGAGGCATCATTTCTAACTGCATTGTAGGTCCCTATTTTTACCATGGAACATTGAATGGACAGCGATATGCATCATTTCATCAACACACATTAGCACTCCTGATGGAGGATCTAGGATTGGAAACTCGTCAATCAGTGCGGTTCCAACATGATGGATGTCCCGCACCCAATGTAAAATTGGCCAGAGACATTCTGTGTGATGACCATTATTGTCCCCCCTGACTTGACACCATTAGACTTCTTCCTCTGGGGCACAGTGAGAGGCAGAGAGTATCAAGAACCCCAACGACAGTACAGGATATGCAACATTGCAATACTGTGGTGTGAGCGGCAATATCTGTAGACACACTACAATCTGTGCAACACTCATCACCCAATCGCAAATGTGTATTGATGCAAACGGAGGGCACTTCGAACATATGTTGACGTGACACAATTTCATTGGTCAAGATGTTGGTGTATTTTCCATGCTGGATTTAATGCACAACAACACAGTTTTTGTGGGCTCTAATTACCATTTGGCTAAAAATGTAACTTCGCACTGGAGATGTTACATGCTTATTTTTGTGGATTGTGCATACCTTCCCACTGTGGGAGCCCCTGACACAGGCAGCGTGTGCCACACACTCGAGTCTCAGGATGTGCGCAAGCTGTGTGGTTCATTTATTTCGAGTGTCAATTTTGTTCCGCAATTTATTGGGATGTAATTGACGTGTTGCGATGCAACCAACACCATTATGTTTGGAATTTTTCATGCTATTGATTGCACAAGTTTGTGTTGAAAATAGTATTTTTTACGTTTTAAAATTTTGCAATGTATTTGGTTTTCTAAGCCCATTCCATATGTTAATGCTGGTGAAAACCATTTTTGAATATCTACTGCTGTTTCAGAGATATTTGAAGTGACAGAGTTAGGTGAGACACCTTGTATATTCTCGAACTGCTGTTCAAACAGTGACTAGTGACTGGTACAAGTGCCGTGAAATGAGTCATGTGACTGGAGATGGAAATGAACTATGACTGTTGACTAACCTGAATGCTCAGCCCAATTTCAGATGTTTTGTTAACGAAACAGGACGAATAGACGAGGAGTTAATTCCTTTTCTCGACAGTGCATGGTGTTTTCAGTCTATTTTTGGGATGACGAAAAGTAATTTGTAACTCATGGGAATAAAGGGAATTGGATACAGCTACATTTATATATGCCTGTTTTAAATTTTTAACTATGGGAATGGAATATGAAAGAACTGCTAGAGTATAAAAGCAGGAGTCAGCTGAGATACATATGGCATCAAGCCCATGTTCACTTATCAAAACAAGTGGAGCCAACCACAATGGGGTGGAGAGACAGAAATTTTTCAGAAATCTGCAACTGTAGCATTGGAACATGAAACAAATGCCTGGGTGAAAAAAGAAGAGGCATTCGAGATGCTTACAGTACCTGAGCCTGGAAAATTAAGCAGTGAAACATCAGACACCAGTACGGGTCAGAAAGGAATACACAAATGAGACTGAAACGGTACCAAAGCCCACAGTAAACGATTTTCATGAGCTTTCATACCACATCAAATCACAGTTGACAAATTTGCTCATTACATAAGCTGTAAATTTCCCTACACTAGAGGTATAATCTAGATGACAAAATGGTGTTCTTAGAAAACATTTATGAAAAGAATTATTAACAAAGAAAGACTTCTGTGTATACATTAGCATATTAACGTGCATCAAAGGAGCTGCTAGCTTCTAAAATTATACAGGTTGTTTCACAATTCATGTAACATACTTCTAGAGGTTGTAGGACTTAGAAGATCACATTTTATAGAGGAACCCTTGTCTAGAAACAATTCATTTCCATGTACAAGGAAAACAAGAGCTATTCAATTGTGCAATAGGTATTTCTTACGCAGTTTGCCTGTTGTGCTAGGCTACCCACATTCACGAATGGTACAATGACATGATGTCCTATGTTTCCACCTGCCTTGTTTTCATGCTTCCTGGTGATGCGTCAGTTGACATTATGGTGACTAGTGCTGCAGTAATAGGATGCCCGAGTACACACTTGAAGGGTACACCGATATGTTGTTAATGGACAGTGCTATAATGAAAGAAACCGATGTCTGAACCACGAGTACTTTCCAAATTGTGAGACTGCCTCAACCCATGTTTGCCAGTGTAGAACAATGGCTGCAGGAAAGTGGGAAATTCACAAGCTGTACAGCAGCGGCACTTTCGTATCTGAAGAGGATGCGCTTCATTGAGCTGAAGAGAACCCGTCAACGAATATTGGAGCCACGGCATGTGACTCACGTCTCATTCCTCTGCCTGGAATGCTCTGCATGCTTCACCCATATCAACCTGAGAAGGTACACACCGTGCACCCGGCAGATTTTGTCACGTGTCAATCTCTGTACTTTGTTTTTACACCATAGTGAGAATTTTCCCCAGTTTCTAAGTCGACTTTTGTGTACCAGAAAAGTGCACTTCAGCAGGGAAGGTGTTCTGAATGCCTGAAATAGTCATATCTGGCAGCAAGAAAACCCCAGAGCCACTTGGACACAAAGATTTCAGCACACCTTCAGCATCAATGTCTGGCAGGTATCTGATGGCAAGCTGGAGGAGTTTTTAGACAATGTGCCATCAGACATTCAGCACAAATTATGGTCCTAGCACAATGGCGCAGCAGTACACTATGCAGTTCACATCCTACGGTGACAGGTGGGTCAGTCGAGGTGGACCATATGATTGACCAGTGAGATCCCCAAATTTAGCCCATTTGGATTTTTTTCTTGTGAGGCCATGCAAAGAGTCTTATGAGACCCCTTATCAGGAGGAGGAACATCTGGTTGCACAGATTGTGGCTGCAGGAGAGGTGATTAACTGTACACCACAAGTCGGACAAAGTTCGTGCGAACTTACTGCACCAAACTTGTTAGTCGTCATATCTAACAACTGTTGTAATATCACAGTAAATATGAGTGAAATCTGTACATCTTTTTTTCCCTGTAACACTGAAATGAACCATTTCCGGATATGCATTCCTATGTAAAACTTTATCTTATAAGTCACCTCTACAACCTTTTAGAAGTGTTGTGAAACACCCTGTATATTTGATGTAGATAATGTCTTACAGCATGTTTCGCAGAAAGACTAGAAGGACCACACACAAATAATTTTTTTTTAGAAATGCTAATGTTTATGACAATGTTGACTAACATTATACGAATCATCCAAATCAAAAAGATGTTTTCTTTAAAACCATTTTTAAAAATGTCAAAGGAAGCAATTTTATCTAGTGACTGTGTTGCATGTTTAAAATGCAGTGTCTGAAAGCAAAATGAAAATAGAAGCTGGAACAAGTAAGTTTTCTAGAAAGTACCCAGGGTACAGAGGAGACACCACAGGAAAGGTGTCAGTCTGGGTGCTGGCCAGAAATGTTACACAGCCTCACGAGGTACCATGTGAGCCCACACGGAGAAGCCGCAAGGTGTGGCAGCGCGTCGGTTGTGACCACAAAGGATCACACGAGGCCTTGCAGGGCAGTGGCTGAGGTAGTGGTGTTCTGTTCAGATCAGATCGCCAACCGAGAACAACATCTGCTTATGTCAGGCCAGCGGCCTGGACTTTTAGTATTCACTCTGGCTCTGCTCGAGTTCATACTTGGCCACATTATTCAAAATGACACAGCTTGAAAACGGAAGATTTTATTTAGACATGTGGCTGCTACAGAGTGTGTGAACACATTCACTTTTTGCTCAGATAAGCATTAAAGATTCCTGTTGTTCATGTATTTCCTCACCAAGTTCCACAATGCCTTCAAAATATTCAGTTTGCCATTTCCACATTAGCTAACTAGACAGACAGGCCCTATTCATCCATCTAGTCAATTAAGCACCTAGATCGCTCACTAGTCGCAACAACTGTTCTCTCTCTGATGGGGAATGGGGAGGGGAGAGGGAGAAAATTAAGAAGAAACTTCACAACTGAAAAGAAAAACTGGAAGACCATCAAGCAGACATCGCTGTAGTGGCTAATGTTAACTATATTAGAAGCATTGTATGTCATTTTTTTGCTGTATACAAAGATCAAACACACACAAATGTATACTTGGCCTAGCCACAAACTTCAAAAAAATGACAAGACATGTGATCCTCTAAACTCTCAGATTAATCTCTGACATGGCAACCCCTCTAAATAGCCAGAAGAACTGTATAAATACTATTGCATTTGTACTAACCAGTTTGGACAAATCATGTGTTCATCAAAGAATTAAAGTAAAAAGTTATGTAAAGTTAATTTAAAAAACTTGACATATTCTACACAAACAACTGTTGAAAGAAACAAGAAAGGAAACTTACTCCTCCTCGTGCCTCACTAAACCAGGAACAAATTCAGATGTTACTCCTACTTAAGCATACATGACAAGGCTGCAACACATTTTATTTTTGACCTGAGCAAAGCTGCTCTGAATTTTGACCATTGCTTTCTAGCTCTGAAATTTTACGATTTCTCAAAAGTTCATTCTGATGACACTTTAGTAGGTGACGAAATCTAGGCCCATTGTACCAAACTATTATTTGTAACCAGTTAGTTGTATAATTTCCATGCCTGAAAATTGTATACGGTCGGTGAGGAACAGCCACGCTTAAAACTAACAAATTCAGGACACATCCATGTCGTCTATACCTATGTACAACACCACAGGTCTTGTCAATGCCTGTACTACCAATTTGTAGGTAACTGGGAGTCCTACGTGTTCCGTGCAGGTGACAATTCCAAAAAACAAAATCTTATCAAGTATTTGTGTGAGAAACCTGAATTGTTATTCATGTTCCTTTCAGGAAAAAAAATGGTTTTATCATTTTGGAGACATTCAAAACTCAGAAACTGAACAATTTAGATTGAAACCAATGGAACACAGCAAGAAAGAGAAAAAATTATTTTTGGACCCAGGCAAACAGGATCTCTTGACATAACCAATTTACAATTTCATAGCAAACAGTCAACAGTATCCGAAAACACTTCGAACTATAACAGAAATCCCAAGCGGAAATGGCGAAACAGACAGTTTCAACATCCCACATCTCCCTCACCGAAGAAATCCAAAGCTGTTCACACAAGTTCTGGTACAGCCACGATGACCACATCCTCCAACTGCAGCGACACACTCCTTGTAGAGTTCCTATAGCGCAGGACGACAATGCACAGCACTATAAAGACACTTAACAAAAACTGTCATGCACCATAAAGCTCAGAAGTGCTGTTGGATGGAATAGTCCTGTAACACTCGCTCTCATAGTGCCAACCAGACGAAGGTTATGCACCAGCAATTTGGTTTGGAAACACTGCAATATCCCCCACACAGCCCGAATGCTTTCACTGTGTAATTTTCACATCCTCTTTTTTCCAGTTTGTTGGACCCTCTAGTACAGTGGCCATAGTGTGCTGCCCATGTTCCTAACATCGAACTGCATTATGCAACTTTGGGCATAACACTGTTTGTTTACATTTTATGCTAAGACAGAAACTTTAACATTAGACTTATTTTAATAGTTTTTACACATTTATTAGCAACAGCAATTATGAATAATGGCAGCTGCTACAGATGCTAATCTAACCATGTGAGAGGAGAAAAAATTAATTTCAATACAAAAGCACCACCAAATATGGTGATTTTTTTTTTTGGGGGGGGGGGGGGGGGTGCAGTACTGTTGCATAACTGTCAATTAGATGGTTCATTTGCTTAAGAGGCTTTGAAGCTACTGCTGTAACTTCTGATGGCAACATAATACAATAGCTTCGGCACTCAAGATGGAGTATGACCCAGGGACAAAATAGAAGTATATATGTTTCAATCATATGGCCCAAGATTGTATGTTGTTTTAACTGTATCATGCGAGGTGTTGACTAACTACAACATTACTATAAAGGATCAAAGCAAATTCAAAAATTCATTGTATCTATGCTAATTGAGATAGTGTCGCAAAAGACATCACTGAAAGGAAAAACTCCCAAGTTTTGTACTGTTGGAGACATACTTCAGATATCCGCTACAAGATCACCGCAGTAAGTAGTTAAGAAAGACAGCAACAGGAACTGTTTAAGTATATATTGTGCTCGAAATGTATTCACATAAGACTGCTGTAAAAGTGTAACAACACTTTAGAACAAAGTTCAACAAAGATCAACTGCTAACACCATTCAGTGACTGTATGTGCAGTAAAAAGCCTCAGAATGGCTCTGCAGGGGGAAATCCACAGGACGGCCTGCAACAAGTGGAGAAACAGTTGGCCGTGTGCGGTAGAGTTTCGCATGTAGCCTACCAAGTCTAATAGAGCAAGCAAAGCACGGAATGTACCACAAATGACTGTTTGGAAGATCTTAAGAGGGGGTAGGACATCATCATCATCATCATCCTCATCATTTAAGACTGATTATGCCTTTCAGCGTTCAGTCTGGAGCATAGCCCCCTGATAAAATTCCTCCATGATCCCCTATTCAGTGCTAACATTGGTGCCTCTTCTGATGTTAAACCTACTACTTTAAAATCTTTCTTAACCGAATCCAGGTACCTTCTCCTTGGTCTGCCCCGACTCCTCCTACCCTCTACTGCTGAACCCATGAGTCTCTTGGGTAACCTTGCTTTTCCCATGCGTGTAACATGACCCCACCATCCAAGCCTTTCGCCCTGACTGCTACATCTATAGTGTTCATTCCCAGTTTTTCTTCGATTTCCTCATTGTGGACACCCTCCTGCCATTGTTCCCATCTACTAGTACCTGCAATCATCATCCTAGCTACTTTCATATCCGTAACCTCAACCTTGCTGATAAGGTACCCTGAATCCACCCTGCTTTCGCTCCCATACAACAAAGATGGTTGAAGGACTGAACAATGCACAGATAACTTAGTCTCGGTACTGGCTTTCTTGTTGCAGAAGAGAGTAGATCGCAGAAGAGAGTAGATCGTAGTTGAGAGCTCACTGCATTAGCTTTGCTACACCTCACTTCCAGTTCTTTCACTATGTTGCCATCTTGCGAGAATATGCATCCTAAGTACTTGAAACTGTCCACCTGCTCTAACATTGTTCCTCCTATTTGGCACTCAATCCGTTTATATCTCTTTCCCACTGACATTACTTTTGTTATGGAGATAACAATCTTCATACCATAGCCCTTTCATTTCTGATCTAGCTCTGAAATATTACTTTGCAAACTTTCAATCGAATCTGCCATCACAACTAAGTCATCCGCATATGCAAGACTGCTTATTTTGTGTTCACATATCTTAATCTCACTCAGCCACTCTATTGTTTTCAACATATGATTCATAAATAATATGAACAACAGTGGCGATAGGTTGCAGCCTTAACTTACCCCTGAAACTACTCTGAACCATGAACTCAATTTACCGTCAACTAATTGCTGCCTGACTATCCATGTGAAGACCTTTAATTGCTTGCAAAAGTTTGCCTACTACTCCATAATCTCGTAGAAAGACAATAACTTCCTCCTAAGAACCCGGTCATATGCCTTATCTAGATCTATAAAGCATAGATACAGTTCCCTGTTCCACTCATGACACTTCTCCATTATTTGCCGTAAGCTAAAGATCTGATCCTAACAACCTCTAAGAGGCCTAAACCCACACTGATTTTCATCCAATTGGTCCTCAACTAATACTCGCACTTTCCTTTCAACAATACCTGAGAAGATTTTACCCACAACGCTGATTAAAGAGATACCTCTGTAGTTGTTACAATCTTTTCTGTTTCCATATGTAAAGATTGGTGTGATTACTGCTTTTGGCCAGTCTGATGGAACGTGTCCCGACTCCCAGGCCATTTCAATTATCCTGTGTAGCCATCTAAGACCCGACGTTCCATTGTATTTGATGAGTTCCGACAATTTCATCCACCCCAGCTGCTTTATTGCACTGCAATCTATTGACCATTTTCTCCACTTCGTCAAATGTGTTCCTATTTCCATCATCATTCCTATCCCATTCTACCTCGAAATCTGAAACATTGCTGATCGTATTTTCACTTACATTGAGCAACTCTTCAAAATATTCCCTCCCTCTGCCCAAGGCATCCACAGGGTTCGCCAGCAGTTTTCCTGACCTGTCCATAATACTTGTCATTTCCTTCTTACCTCCCTTTCGAAGACTGCTAATTACACTCTAGAATGGTTTTCCAGCAGCTTGACCCATAGTCTCCAACCTGTTTCCAAAGTCTTCCGAAGATTTCTTCTTGGATGCTGCAATTATCTGTTTGGCTTTGTTTCTTTCTTCAACATAACTTTCTCTGTCTACCTGTGTTGAAGTATGTAGCCATATTTGATACGCCTTTTTCCTTTTACAGGCTGCCTTGACTGTGTCATTCCACCAAGCTGTTTGCTTCTTCCTGCTTTTACACACTACTGTTCCAAGACATTCTTTAGACACTTCTAGTACTGTGTCCCTGTACCTTGTCCATTCCTTTTCCGATGACTAATTGACTACATTCAACTAACTGGTACCTTTCTGAGATCGCTGTTATGTATTTGTGCCTGATTTCCTTATCCTGAAGTTTCTCCACTCTTACCCTCCTACATATGGACCTGACCACCTGCACTTTTGGCCTCACAGTCCCAATTTCACTGCAGATTAAATGATGATCAGTGCCATCAAAGAATCCCCTTAATACACGTGTGTACCTCACAGCCTTCCTGAATTCCTGATCTGTTATATAGTCAATGACAGATCTGGTTCCCCTGCCTTCCCAAGTATACCGGTGAATGTTCTTATGTTTAAAAAAGGAGTTTGTGATTACTAAGCCCATACTGACACAGAAATCCAAGAGTTGTTTCCCGTTCCTGTTGGCCTCCATATCCTCTCCAAATTTACCCATAACTTTTTCATACCCTTCTGTTCGATTTCCAATCCTGGCATTAAAATCACCCATGAGCAGAACACTGTCCTTGTCCTTTACTCTAACAACTACATCACTGAGTGCCTCATAATAACTATCCATCTTATCTTGATCTGTCCCTTCACAATGCGAATATACTGACAATCCTAATTTTCTTGCTAGACACAGTCAAATCTACCCACATCAGTCGTTGGTTTACATACCTCACTGCAACTACGCTGGGTTACATTTCTTTCCTGATGTAAAGCCCTATACCCCATTGTGCTATTCCTGCTTTGACTCCTGACAGGTAGACCTTGTATTCTCCCACTTCCTCTTCTTTCTCACCCCTTACCCGAATGTCACTAACAGCTAAAACGTCCAACCCCATCTTACTTGCAGCCTCTGCCAGCTCTACCTTCTTTCCAGAGTAGCCCCCATTGATATTAATAGCTCCCCATCTCATTATCATTTGTTTGGCAAGTCATATCTTAGGAGTCCCTGGTTTGTCAGTTAGAGGTGGGACTCCGTCACCTCCAAAGGTCCGAGGCATTTTGATCTGATTGTTGCCAGCATCATATTTAAAGTATCGGGGAAGCAGGTTGCTAGCCTTACTTGCCCTGAGTCCCATTGAGTTTTATCCCTAACGGTTGAGGGACTAACCGGTGGATTTGGTAGTCTTTGCCGTATGAGCACAAAGGTGACGACGAATCAGAATATGTCCGACATGCCCTGCCTTATTCCAAAGTAACTGGTATCCCACTGTTGGGACCACTTACTTGGCCACTCATACGTTGCCTGTTGCCCGTGGTTCATGAACTAGGACATGAGTACAGGAACCCACACCATGAACCACGGGGTAGGACATCAAAAACTTAAATATATGCTTATATTGTAGCGCACATCTTCCTGAATGAACCACGGGGTAGGACATCAAAAACTTAAAAATATGCTTATATTGTAGTGCACATCTTCCTGAATAATTTGAAGTATAAAACATACATATTTCAGGAGTCATAAGGTACATAATTTGGTCTTAAGTGTATTTAGGTGCAGCGCCATGCCCCTCTACACAGCATGCTTCTGTCATATGGAAGTGTATTGCACTCCGTAGAATTCGAATGTAATATTTGTGCCAAAGATAGTCATACGTGAAACAAAGGACTATCGATATCGATACTTCCTCTGCTGCTATCGACATGCATTGTTTTGATCACTGGTTTTGTTTGTTCTATAATTTTGAAAGGAGTATAGTGCGGTGCTGTGATCTTCGACAATTTTCATTTTGCTGTGTTGTTTTGTGTTCGTTTATGGTATATTATTGCACAGGATGCCTAGACTTTGTGGCTTCAACTGTAAACAGATACACAATAAAGGGTGTTGCAACAAATGTTACACCAGTGGCTCAAGACTGCAATCTCTCAGAGCCAGTAAACAATTCACCACCGAGTGCTTCCAGAATGAAACTTATTTTTGGTGCTAATGAAAATGGAGGCTGTGAATCCGAAGGTTCATGTAATATTGTTGATGTTGACATACTGTCACAATTAATATTGGACAATGTTATGTGCAAGCATTGCTTTGGTGTTCAAGAGTGTTTCTTTGGTGGAAGATAAGAGGGCCAGGAAAGGCCTTGCTATGGACTTATCTGTGATATGCAGCAAATGCAACGTTGGTGCATCTTGCACGACATCTAAAATTACAAACAAAAGTTATGATGTGAATTTGAGGGTAGCATATGGCACGTGCTGTATTGGTAGGGGACAAAGGCAGCAAGAACACTTTGTGCAGTGATGAATCTTCCTCCTCCTCCAGCAAAGTTTGAGAGGTATTACAGCTTACTGATTGAGCCTGTAATAGAAGTTGCAGAACCTTCAATGAAAAGTCCTGCAGAAGAATCTACTTTCGAAAATGATGGTGACAGGGACATAGTGGCTGCTTTTGATGTTAACTGGCATACTTCACTGAATGGTGGTGTAACACCAACATCTTTTGACACTGGTAAGGTACTAGATGTTTAAGTGCCGAGTAAATTTTGTCATAGATGTGTGAAAGGGATTGCAGATCACGTATGTAATATGAACTATAAAGTCTCAAGTGGAGGTATGTAAGTGCAGGAAGTTGTAAGCTTGTTTACCAGATCTGTTGCCTCCCATGGCCTGCGTTATGTGACGTACCTTGGTGATGGTGACAGCAAAGCTTTCCTTGAGGTTCAAAAGTGTGCACCATATGGAGCTGAGACTATTGTGCAGAAGTTAGAATGTGTGGGACATGTACAGAAAAGACTTGGCACTAGACTTAGAAGGCAGAGACAAGATTTGTCAGGAAAAAAAATTATCTGATGGGAAGTGAATAAAAGGGAGAGGACGACTGATGGGTCCAGAAATTAACAAACTACAGACATATTATGGTTTGGCAATAAGAAGGAACACAGGGCACTTTAAAAATATGAAGCAAGCAGTTTGGGCCTTATACTTCCACAAAATGTCCACAGACAATAACCCTATCCACAACTTATGCCCAAAAGGAACTGAATCATGGTGTGGCTACTAAAGGTCAATTGCTGGTGGTGAAGAATATCATAGGAATTCTCTACCAACTGCATTAATGGAAGCCATCAAACCTATATTCAGGGACCTTGCAAATGAAAACTTACTGAAGAAATGCCTTGATGGTGGTACCCAAAACCCAAGTTTTAACCAATGTGTATGGGAAAGACTGCCAAAAACCATTTTTGTGGGAAGAAATGCACTTGCTATCGGTGTTTATGATGCAGTTTCATGTTTTAATGACGGTGTGAAAAGCAGGAAATATGTATTAGAGAGAATGGGAAGTAAGCCCTGAGTGAACCGTATCAAAGCTTTGTATGCGATAGAACGTGTAGTGAAAGCAGATGGATCATCTTTGGAGGCCACAAAATCAAGAAGAGTGCACCACCGGAATGTGAAGAGGAAGGAAACTGATATTGAAAACGAAAAAGAACCTGCTTATGGTGTTGGGCAGTTTGAAAACTATGCCAAATACAAGCAGAAACTTTAACAGCCATTTTCCACAAAACAATTTTCTGTACTTAGGTACACATAGCATCCAAAATAAATATCCTATCACTATCAAACTTGGTATGCTTATTAACTCCTTAATGCAAAACTCTAGAATTTTCCAAATCTATTAAAAATTGTGGTAAAAAATTCTGATAATTAACTATAAGTATGATTTGTACGCTGTGGAAAATTGTATGTAAAGCAATTACTACAGCCAATGGTAACGGGAAAAATGGTCAAATTTCACATATAAAACAAATTGCTTTTGTTATGTTTTTCAACGTCCACTGCTATCAGTGTGAATCCTGAATACTTTTTGGCCATGCTGACAAATTTTTATTAATTTTTTGTAAAAGTATAGACAGTAGAAATTTAAGTCGGCTCATCTGATGTCCTACCCCCTTAACTCAATAAAACTTGGGTCGAAAACTTTGAAAATGTCGGTGAAACGACAAGGAAATGAGGTGGCAGAGCGAAGACAGTGCATACTCTTGAGAATGTGGAATGTGTCAGAATTTTTGTGGGAAGAAGCCGCCAGAAATCAGTGCGTAGACAGAGTGTTGGAATTTCTGACAACACTGTCCGAAGAATATTGAGATTATATTGGGGGGGGGGGGGGGGGGGGGAACTTACCGAGCCGGAAAGCGCCGGTAGACAGGCACAATAAAACAACACACAAACACACACAAAATTTCTAGCTTTCGCAACCAACGGTTGCTTCTTCAGGAAAGAGGGAAGGAGGGGGAAAGACGAAAGGATGTGGATTTTAAGAGAGAGGGTAAGGAGTCATTCCAATCCCGGGAGCTGAAAGACTTACCTTAGGGGGAAAAAACCGTGCGCGCACACACAGACTGACATCAGCACCCATACAAAATCAAAGTGGTTAACACTTTGAATAACAACAACTTCATGGTCTGACAGCATTTCTGTGAAAGTCTTTTGCATATGATTGAAATAAATGAGGAGCTTGTTCACACCCTCTGGTCAAGGCACATTTTCACCTCAATGGATATGTGAACAAACAGAACTTTTGATATTGGAGTGATCTGAAGACCCACCAACTCCATGAAAACCCCATGCACCAACAAAGGTAATAGTCTGGTGCGCAATGTCCTCATAGGCCGTTACTTTTTGAGAACAAAAGAGGGCAATCTGTTACCGTTAATGCTGAGGGCTATTCAACAATGTTAAGGACATTCTTCACACCTCAGCTTCGTCAGTATGCAGTGAATGATGAAACATTATTTCAAGAAGATGGAGCAAAGGTCACACAGTCCGTGTGAGCATTAATGTTCTCAATGAAGTTTTTCCTAACTGGGTGATTTCCAAGAATGTAGTGATTGATTGATGCCTATTACATACTTATACAGAAGGAGATCATACATGAAACTTTTAGCATTCAAATGTTATCTCTCAGATTTAACATTTTACACCACACTTTTAAAGTCCCTTGGAAGATGTAAAAACAGGATTCCACTGTACTTATTTTGCCTATTGGCTACCAATCTCGGTACACAGTACCATCCTCAGCCTATCCTATGATGCTTATGTAGCTACTTAAGGCTAACCCACTTGCTGCCCAAAGCAAGGGGAAGGCCCTGGGTTACTGCCCCGGCACAACCGAAAGCATTGAATGCCAGACTGGAGTGCAGACCAGGTGTATGTGTACATTTGCCCTGCTTCAAACATGGATTTGCCTGAAAGCAGTTTATCTGGTTTGTGCATGGGACTTGTGGAGTGAAAGCTTGCTGAAACTGCAGTCAACATCAATATGAATGTGCTGAGGGGCTTAACTGGCCTCCCAGACCCAGACCTCACGATTTCAGCCTCGACTTACTGTCTTAAGGTACGCAAATGTCTGATCACCTAATTAGTGGCGTACACGAATGGACTAATGTGATTCTTGCGGTCTCTATCTACTATCTAGTGAAACCACTGCTGAGGGAAACGGGCTTGGAAAAATAGTGGGGAAAGAAGACCCTGTTGAGCTTGACTAGTCTGTCATTGTGCAGTGACACGAGAGGTGTAACGTAAGTGGAGATATCAATATTGCTGGTGAAATACAACTACTTTCGTTGTTTCTTTACTTACTAAGTTAAGCGGAGTACACGTGTTACAGTATAACAATGTATCATCACAGTGTTGAAGCCGAGCGTGTAAGGGGTGTGCTCGCACTGTGGCTCCACGTACAAGCACTACATTGGACAGTGCGAGTGGGCACAGGTGTGATACTGCCACAAGTCCTGTTTGAGTCGCCGCGTGATCCAATTCGATGACACTGCATGAAGTAAATATGGACTTAGAAATGTCTCATTACTTGTAGACAAACAGTGCTACCAGGTTCAGAACATAATAATTGTATTACATTATCACAACAGGATAACAGAGTACATCGTGTTTGTGGTCACATAACACAAAAGGACATCGATGCAGCCTTTCACAACTGCATATTACCTACACGAGGGTAATCATCGCAGCCGTAACTGGTCGATGAGCTGCGACACGGAGTGGAGAAGATTCAGTGTAGCACCACTGAATGTCCCAGCGTACACACAGTCTCTGCTGTACAAACATGAAACTGGAAACGCACCCAAAGATCATCAACTGAGTTTTGCAACGTAATACGTAGCCAATGTATGTCACTATTCCCTCCGGACGATCAATTTATTTTCAACAAAAATTAATTTTGTATTTTTCTTATGTAACGATATGACATTTGTGCAAACTAAACCATTTGTCTAAGGTGACGGGTATAGCTGTCATAGCAGCTTTGTGTATTGGAGTACAATGACAGGTAACACCTGTCCTAGTGTTGTAGACTTAACATAGCTCTCTTCTGTAGCCCTGTGCTTTCCGTAATAATACTGAACTGTACCACTAGATGGTACTAGTTATACATTTATTAAACTGAAGCCATACCACTGGATAGCAATAATTTCAGCTTACGTCTGATTTGTGACCCCAGTGAGTGACAACACATCTGAGCCTTACGAAGCAAAAGCTGCAAAAATCCAGAGTGTGTTTTGGAAGGGATTGATATTAGAGTTCAGAACATAATATCCCGACAACCCCCAACATCACCACAGCTGAATCCCGCGACATTAAGGAGATGAAAACAGACTGCTCTATTGTCATCCTCCCGGCAGATAAAGGCTCAACAACTGTGGTACTTTACCACGTGGAGTATGTGGCAGAAGGACTGCATCAACTGCCCGACACAACCTACAAAGCTGTTACCCAGGATCCAATTCCCTCCATTCAGACTGAGCTGCAGAAAATCCTAAAAATCCAAGGTCCCTCAAGGCCTCGCAACGGCTCCCACAGACCTACTCACTCCACCTGAGCCACGTACCCCTATCTTCTACCTATTACCCAAAATCAACAAAGATAACCATCCTAGCCGTTGTAATCTATGTGGGAGATGTGGTATTGTCTACCAGATTTGTTGATACCAAATCTAATGAGGGAGGTTGTAAATGTTTTCTTATTTTTGTCAGAATATTTTTGTGAATAGTAATTTGCCTTATTTTATGCTAATTTGCTTATATGTTCGAGAGTGACAGCATATTCATTAAAATAAATAGATGTGACGAATAATACCAAAGAGACTGGTTACAAGTGGAAGCTTGTGTGTTGCGTGAAATGTCTGACACTGGAGTTGTCTCTGACCGTAGTCAGTCGGCAGTGAACACTCGGTGTGTGACAGTGGAACAATGTACAGGTTCCCGTCACAATAATTTGGAAGTGACCAGCCAAAATGAGTTATTCTACTATCTTCATATAAACATCAAGAAGGAAGCACATTCGGTACTCAGGGTACCCTCCGCCACACACCATCAGGTGGCTTGCGGAGTATGGATGTGGATGTAGATGTAGAAAATGGTATTTGAAGCACCAAAAATGAGGCAAACGCATTGAACCAGGACATTTCTGCAACGAACGAAACAGCATTATGGAATCATACTTTCACTAGAAGACTGAAGCCAACACAAAAAAGTCAGATATCTTACATACATCCACAGAAAAGTGATTACTGTCACGAAATATGCTAAATTCAAGTATATAAAAATAGTGACCATATTTCTCCGTCCCATTGTGGCAGGCTTCAAAGCCTGCAACAGAACGTATCTCAGCTCTAGTGCACCAACACCTCCAACCTCTCACCCGCAGACTCCCATCCTACATCAAAGACACAAACCACTTCCTAGAACACCTCAAATCCATTCTCCTCCCCTCCCACCTGAAACCTTTGTCACCATAGATGCTACATCCCTTTGCACAAGCATCCCACAGTCTCTCTGCCCTTTAACACTACCTCCCCAACGCCCACCAGAAGATCTTCCAAAAACCTCGTTCCTTATCACACTTACCAACTACGAGGTGCATTAAAGTTCTAAGGCCTCCATTTTTCTTCTCCGGACTGGAAAGAGATAGAAACATGTGCATTGTTTTAAAATGAGGCCGCGTTCATTGTCAATACGTCCCAGAGATGGCAGCACCGTACGACAGATGGATTTTTACCACCAGCGGCGAGAATGAGAACTGTTTTGAATACTTAAAATGGCGACGTTTTCCTTACTTGAACAGCGTGCAATCATTCGTTTTCTGAATTTGCGTGGTGTGAAACCAATTGAAATTCATCGACAGTTGAAGGAGACAAGTGATGGAGTTATGTATGTGTCGAAAGTGCGACAGGTTATGAAGACAGAACAGCGTGTGACAACAAACTGAAACAACCTCGGGCTCGCACAAGCCCGTCTGATGACATGGTTGAGAAAGTGGAGAGAATTGTTTTGGTGGATCACAGAATGACTGTTGAACAGATCACCTCCAGAGTTGGCATTTCTGTGAGTTCTGTGCACACAATCCTGCATGGCGACCTGAAAATGCGAAAAGTGTCATCGAGGTGGGTGCCAAGAAAGCTGACAGATGACCACATGGCTGCCCGCGTGGCATGTTGCCGAGCAATGTTGACGTGTAACGACAGCATGAATGGGACTTTCTTTTCGTCAGTTGTGACAATGGATGAGACGTGGATGCCATTTTTCAATTCAGAAACCTAGCGCCAGTCAGCTCAATGGAAGCACACAGATTCACCGCCACCAAAAAAATTTCGGGTAACCGCCAAAGCTGAAAAAATGATGGTGTCCATGTTCTGGGACAGCGAGGGCATAATCCTTACCCATTGTGTTCCAAAGGGCACTACAGTAACAGGAGCATCCTACGAAAATGAAGAACAAATTCCTTCCTGCACTGCAACAAAAACGTCCGGGAAGGACTGTGCGTGTGCTGTTTTGCCAAGACAACTCACCCACACATCGAGCTAACGTTACGCAACAGTTTCTTCATGATAACAACTTTGAAGTGATTCCTCATGCTCCCTACTCACCTGACCTGGCTCCTAGTGACTTTAGGCTTTTTCCAACAATGAAAGACACTCTCCGTGGCCGCACATTCACCAGCCGTGCTGGTATTGCCTCAGCGATTTTCCAGTGGTCAAAACAGACTCCTAAAGAAGCCTTCGCCGCTGCCATGGAATCATGGCGTCAGCATTGTAAAAAGGTGTACGTCTGCAGGGCGATTACGGCGAGAAGTAACCCCAGTTTCATCGATTTCGTGCGAGCAGTTAATAAGAAAAAAAAAATCGGAGGCCTTATAAATTGAATGCATAATTACTTCACTTTTGAAGGCCAGACCTACAACAAATCAGGGGAACAGCCATGGGAACCAGGATGGTTCCGTCCTATGCCAACCTCTTCATGGGCCACATGGAAGAGGCTTTCCTGAAGACCCAACAGCTGCTTCCCCTGACCTGGTATAGGTTTATAGATGGCACCTTTGTCGTCTGGACTCATGGTGAAGGAACACTCCTTAATTTCCTCCATAACCTCAACTCCTTTTGGTTCCATCAGATTCACCTGGTCCTTCTCCAAAAACCAAGCCACCTTCCTGGATGTTGATCTTGTTGAAGCTCACGTCCACACTCCTGTCCACATCAAACCCACAAACAATAGTACCTTCAATTTGATAGCTGCCATCCATTCCAGATCGAGCGCTCCCTTCCCTACAGCCTACGTGTGCAAACTTATCTGCTCCACTGACGAATCGCTCAACAACTACACCAATAACCTGACCAGTGTTTTCCTCCCCCGCAACTATCCTGCAGACCTTGTCCACAAACGTATCTCCTGAGCAATACATTCATCCCTGTTCAACAACAACGCTCCTACCCCCAGACCACATAGAAGAATCCCCCTTGTCACCCAATATCCTGGCCTCTAATAACAACAACAAATTACTCTGCCCTGAAATGAGATCATCCCTTGACAATATTCTCCCCACACCACCTAGAGTTGCCTCCCCCTAAGTTAATGTTTGGATGGGCACCGTGACAAGGTTAACACTCAGGCGCCGACGCCTGTAAGAATACGGGCGCGTGCGGGATGCCCGAAAGTCTGGCACCCGTAATTATACGGGCGCATGTTCTCGTTCTTCCCCTTCCTTCCTTTGCATGTTCTTACGGCTCTCGCACGTCTGGGAGGCACTGCACAGACTGTAGTTTGAGTATCCGTCACTAGATGGTGCAGGCATGCTGTGGAAGGGTGTGCCTCTCCATTTTATTTTGCGGGTTTTGTGAGTGGCGATTTTTTCACGCGCAGTCTCAGTAGTGCCGACACAGCGAAGCGTGGCTTGACAGACGCAGAAATTGCTCCCGAGTTATATCGTGATTTAGAAGAAAGTGACGTCGATTTGTCGGAGGAAGATATTGTAGATGACTGATGACGTAGACTATGTTCAAGAAGAAGTTTCTGGCAGTTCAGGTAAAGAATTCCGACAACAAAACATGTATAATTTTTGTTCAGATTTTTGCTGAAAAAATCTCAGTACATAATTTGATTTTATTTGCAAATACTACTCTTCTGATAGATTCAGAAGAGGAGAGCAGGTGTCCAAGCACTTCAGCAGTGAGGAATCCCGTCGATATTGTGCCCGACTGATGGCGAGGAGGAAGCCGAGACCTGCGCGCCGCACCGATTCTGAGGAAGGTTGACGACTACTGACGGTGCACCAGATATCGATCTATTCTCGGCACAATCCGGAATATGCAATGTTGTCAGTTCAGAACAGAACAGTGCACCTCTAGAATTATTTTCACCTTTCCTGAAAGACAGTACGATGAAACATATAAAGGAACAAACTAATCTGTACACTCAACAATGCATCAGGAAATTACGAAGCACAAATTCCCTTCCTTTCACCCACCTGCTCTTTATCAAAGTGGAAAGGAGTTACACTTATGGAAATAAGGAAGTTTCTGGCAATTGTAGTCCATATGTGTGTAAGTGCAAGGCCACGTATACGAGAGCACTGGTCCGAGAATCCTGTTGTGTTGTGTAATTTGTCCAAACATCTTGAGCCGTGACAGATTTCTTTCTATTTTGAGAAACTTCCACATTAGTGATAATTCCTTAGCTAAGAGGAAAGGAGAAACTGACTATGACCTACTGCACAAGGTGAGAACCTCCTAGATAATGTGAGTGCTTATTTCCAGCATGCATATACACCATGACAAAAAATTACAATAGATTAAGACGTGTGTAAATTTCAAGGTCGTGTGTATTTCAAACAGTACGTGCCACAAAAACCAAATAAATATGGTATGAAACTGTACATGTTATCCGAATCTGGCACAGGTTACATCTGGAATTTCTCTATTTACGTGGGTGAAAGGTCTGACTACAATAAAAACAAGTTTGGTGTCGACTTATAGGATCAGTGATTGTCATACAGCATATTTGAACATCAAACTGTGAAGTGGTGGAGAAACTGCATTCCATGTTATACTAATGGCGATTGTAAATTCCTGCATATTATACAATAAGGTAGGAAAAAACTGACTGGAAAAGTGTGGCGAAAAGACACAAGCTCCCAGTGTAGTGAATGTAAAGTAGCATTGTGCAAAATGCTGTGCTTCAAAATTTGCCACACAAAGAGCAAAATTGCATCCTAAAATAGTTACAGGAGGTTACTGTAGATAAGACATACTATATCCATCATAATTACAATTTTTGTGTAAAATAAAAAAAATTCCTTCCAGAAAATACAGTGAATATACCTTTGACCAATTATTCCCTTTTTCAAAAACAGTGTTATAATAATAACACTTATCTAAAGTATGTAATAATTGAAGAGAAAGGTATTATATGTGGTTTTAAACTAGAAAGTCTAGGTTTTTCAGTAAGAGTAATTTCATTGCTATAACTGAAACCTTTCATGAGGTGTAGTAGTATAAAATAAGTTAAAATCAGCCAGTCTTTATGGTAGACGCCTGCGCGCAATGGCTCAGGACCCAAAGTGTTAACGAACCGTTTCTCCTTCCTGGGGGAGGAGGGGGGGGGGGGGACTAAGTGGAGTAGTGTACATAGATGTGCTCACAAATTTTCTGTCGGCACACTTATCCAGGATGAGCTTCAGGATATTGTTTACTTTCAGCAAGATGGGGCACTGTGTGATCATGCCTTAGATGTTTGCAAGTTCCTGAATTCACAGTTCCCTGGGAGATGGGTTGGATACATATGCCCCTCGCCGTGGGCAGCGTGTTCCCTGACCTCATGCCGATACTTTTTTGTGCAAGGATTTATCAAAGGATGTGCATTCACACAACACATTACCACATTGCAGGAGTTCAGGAACTGCATTACGCGAACTGCTGCAGTCATAATACCAGTAATTTTTCATGAGGGTTCACACCACTGCTGAAAAATGGGAAGTGCATTGTGATATTAATGGTGAACGTGTTTAAAATATTCACTGATAAACTGATATCACAGCAAGCATTGCAAGTACCATCACTATTTCTACGAAACATACCACATACTGAACCCAGCAACCAAGATCATCATTAAGTTCTGCCTCAATATGGCAGAACCACTCTTAAAGAATGTAACCCCCAGTCTACTTTCAAGGAACGAAAGCCACACAGAAAATCCACTTAGGCTTCAAGGTGGACGCTGGGAATATTTTCCAGCAAAAATAGTGTCAACTGAGAAGGAAAGTGCTCATTCCAGAAGATGCAAAGTTTGTTACGATTGAAGGCATCATGGGAAAACCTGTGTTGAATATAACCCCTTAATGAGGAAACACCATACACAACTACACAACTAAACTGCTTGTGAATGATTATAAAGTTATAAGTTCCTAGAAAAAGTATACTACTTCATATTTTGTAAATAATTATGTATGTGTAAAAATAAAAATACATGGCAAAAATAATCTTATCCTACTGGCAAATCTGTTCTCAGAAAGTCTTATGTGGATGGGTTAAAGATTTATGGTTAGATTAATATTTTCTAGTGGAATATACTGTATATAATGGAAAAATGTAAAGTTGGATTAGCACATTTGTGATCTTGTCTTTAACATTTATTACAGCAGAGACAAGTATAGGTGGTTACCAAAGTACTTTTATCAAAATGTTTAGTTCAACGAATGTGTCCCATATGACCTAATTTAAGAAGCACACAGCCGTGCAAAGGAAAAGGTAGGTCAAATCTTCCTTCTAACATTTAGATATTTATTACGGTAGTTTATTTTTTTGCAGCAATTCTATTTTTGAAGAATGAACAATCAATTCCTCTGTTTCAGCTCGCGTAAATTTGGGAGTATACACAAATGTGAAATACAGTTTTCCTAAGCCCTTTGCGATATGCTAGATTCTAGCCTGTGTCTTATTTCCAAATACAAAACTTGTAGGTGAAACTGCATCAAAGTCAAGGTGATTCAAGGGGAAAGTAATGCTTTCTCATAATGCAGGCCTACCTTACAGTATAAAACTAAGCAGCCTGGTCAGAGATGCCTGCTCGGCAGTGTGTGCATTGCAAATGCCATTTCCAGCTACCATGGTCTCAGTGTCTAGGACATTTCACGAATTTCTTTTATGACAGGTTTCAACATCAACAAACACTATCATCACTAACTGTCTTCTGAAGAGCTTTTGAATGCAGATACAGAAAGTATACAGTTCCATTTTAAAAATGTACAAGCCATTATTTCAGTTGATACCAGCACTAAAAACATTAACCAATCAAAAACATACATGCCCCAATGCTATAATATTTGCTGAAAACCATGTTTCGATATGTGTAATTGTTCACAAAATAAATGACAGCAACTCCTGCTTATTTCCAAAGAGGGGGATGAGGGTTATGTTAAACAATAGCACAAACATATAAATTTCAAATGAGACTGCTGATTTGGCAGTTTCTGCCTTTAGTGAAAATTAATCCACCTACATAAAGAGAAAGCTCTCATATTTTTCCTCTTTTTTTTGTAACAATACATTGAAAGCAAAATTCAACACTGCAGACCTCAAAACAGACATGTGAACAACGGGAGCCCATACAGTGAGAGCAAGTACATGGACTACCGTCATTTGTACATCAAAAAGTTTGATTACCAAACAATTTTTTGGGTAGTAAAGTAAAAATGATACCACAAAAATGCTTAACCGTTTATGGCTGAAGCAAAACCAAGTTAAATAATGCATAAAACGGAAGTTTGAAAAATTATGCATACTAAAATAACAGGAATGAAAAGTTGTTTCCAATTCATAACAGTTCTCAGTATGTAGTCATTGTTACTTTTAACAGTCTGGCTAAGATGTGTCAGTCAGGCAGACACGGCACAATCAGTATTACTGTGTGGTTACAAAACTCTCACTACAATCGAGTTCAGCGAATCTGAACTCAATCCGGGGACAATATTTCCATGTTGAATCTTCATTAGTTCCAACCTAATTCCCTGTCAGTGACATTAATGCAACTAACTGAAAACACTGTAATTTTATGTTTCACATAGATGTCTGCAGATCTTGCAATTCCACAGTATTCCATCCATACAAATTAAAAAACTAATATTAAAAATCTATTTCGTACAATAATCACAGTATATATAGAATTTTGATTAACAAGCCACTCCTCCCTATACATTAGATAATGGAATCATCTTCAGGGTGTGTATCTTGACAATCACAACATACGTAGTTGATTTTAACATCCACAACTACCACTAAAGCAACTGGCATACTGCTGAATGAATTTGTATTTCCTGCAGTGCTATTATGAATCCTAGGTTGTCTGCAGGGGTTTTTACTTTTCATATAATACTTTATGACTCCTTTCATTTGTTACACTGCATAATGTCCAAGGAGATGGCTTCCCAACAGTTACATAAGACACAGTGGGAGAGATCTGCAGCTATTTCATGTCCGGCATTCAGCTGGTGTGTTCAGCAGCAATTGCATGACGTATAGCAATCGGGCATAATATCTCACTGCTCAGGAGCTGTGATATCCATGTAGATCTAACTTTTGTAATGCTATCCTATCTTTGACAATTATTTTGTGGATGAACTCCAAGGGATATCAAAAAGTCTGACAGTGGTCATTACACTGAAATCATTAACTTATTAATCATAAACAAATGCAAACAGGCCTTATTTTTATTGGTAACAATGGACATTGTGCCCCAATTGATTCAACCAACAAAAACCTAAAACTAGATGGTAACTAAATGCCACTGCTTCTGAACATGAATCCCATATATTAACCACTTCACTAATCAACTCGAAGTGACTCCACACTGTACTTGAAACCTCAATCATCTTTTACACAAAGTATATTACCACTCTGGCTACAAATCTGAGGCACGTACTTTCCAGAACGTTCATTTCTTCAGTTCCATCACACTGGAAGACAACTGTATCATGTTAATATTTGTGGAAAATTTCTCCTCTTGCTGAGAGTACAATATATGTTATTACATTTGAGTAATTTTGGATTACCAACACACTAGTGGGTAACTCCATCTGACAGACAATGTCTGAATGAACAGATTCCTGATGCAGATACCCATTTCCTTAATATTTACTTTGCGACACACAACCGTTTGCTTAACACCGTGAAACTTCTAGTAAAATTTGAAAACTTCACTCGCTTATCTGTCGAGTGCACGAGTAACGTGCCAAAACTTCTAGTAAACTTTCAAACCGTCACCTGCTCACTTGTCATGTGTACAAGTAATACACCATCAGACTTGCATTATATTAACCTACTGAGTTTATGTAACACTTTTGAAAAATCACTTTCTCATCTGAGAACATTTAAGTGTACAATTTGTAAAACATACCAGAAAACTTCTCCCACTTCTTGTAACACTTTTCAGTGGCAAGTTTCACCTCAATTCGAGTTGAACTGACCCACATTTTTCACAGCTGTCAATGATTGAGGCATGTTCTGTCTTCTTTCTGCTGATCAGAAACCACAGGTTGGTCACCATTCAGATGTCAACAGTCCAAAAATTCTCCTTTCCAGTAGGATCTATTTCCCTTGCAACTTCACAGCAGTATTAGCACCAAGTATCAACCTGTGGAAAATGACAAAAGTTACGTATTAATTACAAAAATAATACAAAATTAACATATGTGCATTGTTTTTAATTTATATATGTAGACTGAAGCAATAAATGAGAATTTGTACCAAGGTCACGATTCAAACTCACTTGTCCTGTTGACGAGGCATATGCACTAACCACTATGCCACCCTCACACCGTAGCTTTGCACAACTGCACTGACTACCCTGATGTGCCTCCCTCCTCAATCCAGATCTTTATTCATGCCTCAGTCAACTCAGTATTCCCCAAACTTTAAAAGTATTGCAGAGGCTGTCCAACTGTATCGAAATAACACCTCACCGTCAAACGAAATGGGGTATCCTGCCTCAGACCTGGCCGTAGGTGCTTTAATCAAAAAGAAACCGTATGGCTGCAGGGAACTTTACAAGGCTCAGAAGTCAATCTATAAATACGCACAATGAGCCAAAGAACGAAAATTTGCACTGCGGTCAATATCTGAACCAGTGTCTCCTGCTCACTAGGCAGACGTGCTTTATTAATTGTCGCAATACAGACATTCCCTAATGGAATACAGAAAACAAACAGAAGTGTCACAAGATAATAAGCACAACACCCATTTTGCAAGGTTAATTGGACTGAAGATGTTAACCGGATTACAGACTAACAATCACGTACATAATAAACAACAATTAGTAGAAAAACCTCAATTTGGTTACTTTCCACTTTCAAATGCAACAACATTCCACGACAGAACAGCAAAATGTTTCATCAAGACTATTTTGAACTTTTCAACTAGTTGGGCGTACATCATTTTAAGTTTGCTACTACAGCATTGGGATTCATATGCAGAGATGCAAAACCACTTTTCATTTGGTAGTTTCTTTTTTATACACAATACATTTGAGAGTATTGGATTGGCTTTTTTTTCTTTCTTTTAAGTCCGCCCCTGGCAGCTGAATGGTCAGTGTGACGGAATGTCATACTAAAGGGCCCGAGTTCAATTCCCGGCTGGGTAGGAGATTTTCTTCACTCAGGGACTGGGTGTTGTGCTGTCGTCATCATCGTCGTCCCCATTGACACGCAAGTCGCCGAAGTTGCGTCAACAAAAAGACTTGCACCAGGCGACCGGTCCACCCGACAGGAGGCCCTAATCACACAGCATTTACATTTATAATTTTTTAACATACACAAAGGTTTGTACTGGTGACAAGTAACCTGGTTTAAGGCTTTCATCTAGTCACTCACTGATCAGTCTGGCCTGGCAACAGAAGACAGCAAAACGAAAACTGAAATTTTAAATTTAGCATTTGAGAAATCTTTCACACAGGAGGATCGTACAAACATACCACCATTTGAGAGTCTTACAGATTCCCATATGGAGAACATAGTGATAGACATCCCTGAGGTTGTGAAGCAGCTGAATGGGTTGAAAATAAATAAATCGCCAGGTCCTGATGGGAATCCAATTCGGTTTTACAGAGAGTACTCTATTGCATTGGCTCCTTATTTAGCTTGCATTTATCGCGAATCTCTTGCCCAACGTAAAGTCCCGAGCGACTGGAAAAAAGCACAGGTGACTCCTGTATATAAGAAGGGTAGAAGGACGGATCTTCAAAATTAAAGATCAATATCCTTAACATCGGCTCAGTTCAAATATAATGAATTTCCTTGAGACAGATGTTGCTGTCCATGCATCAGCACAGCTTTAGAAAGCATCGCTCTTGCAAAATGCAACTCGCCCTTTTTTCACATGATATCTTGCGAACCATGGACGAAGGGTATCAGACAGATGCCATATTCCTTGACTTCCGGAAAGTGTTCGACTCAGTGCCCCACTGCAGACTCCTAACTAAGGTACAAGCATATGGGATTGGTTCCTAAATATGTGAGTGGCTCGAAGATTTCGTAAGTAATAGAACCCAGTACGTTGTCCTCTATGGTGAATTCATTGGAGGTGAGGGTATCATCTGGAGTGCCCCAGGGAAGTGTGGTAGGTTCGCTGTTTTCTATCTACATAAATGGTCTGAATATAAGAGGGGGAAACATTCCACGTGGGAAAAATATATCTAAAAACAAAGATGATGTAACTTACCAAACAAAAATGTTGGTATGTTGATAGAGGCGCGCGCGCGCACACACACACACACACACACACACACCCACACACACACACACACACACACACACACAATTCAAGCTTTCGCAACCAATGGTTGCTTCATCAGGAAAGAGGGAAGGAGAGGGAAGGACGAAAGGATGTGGGTTTTAAGGGAGAGGGTAAGGAGTCATTCCAATCCCGTGAGACTTATCTTAGGGGGAAAAAGGTTTCGTCTTTCCCTCTCCTTCCCTCTTTCCTGATGAAACAACCGTTGGTTGCGAAAGCTTGAATTTTATGTGTATGTGTGTGTGTGCCTCTATCAACATACCAACCCATTTGTTTGGTAAGTTACATCATCTTTGTTTTTAGATATACATAAATGATCTTTGGGATAGGGTGGATAGCAATCTGCGTCTGTTTGTTGATGATGCTGTGGCATATGGGAAGGCGTCGTCGTCGAGTGACTGTAGGAGGATACAAGATGACTGACAGGATTTGTGATTGGTGTAAAGAATGGCAGCCAACTCTAATAATACATAAATGTAAATTAATGCAGATGAATAGGAAAAAGAATCCTGCAATGTTTGAATACTCCATTAGTAGTGTAGCGCTTGACACAGTCACGTTGATTAAATATTTGGGCGCAACATTGCAAAGCGATATGAAATGGGACAAGCATGTAATGGCAGTTGTGGGGAAAGCGGATAGCCACCTTCGGTTCATTGGTACAATTTTGCGAAGATTTGGTTCATTTGTAAAGGAGACCGCTTAAACACTAATCAGGGTGTATACAGGGACAAGGAAAAAAAAATTCCCAGATTTCTCCCAGATACCCCATTTAACAAATATGCTTTTTACGGGCGCAAATACGCTTTTTCTGTGCTAAGGAACAGTAGGTTTTCCTTAGATATTACCTCGGAACTGTAAAACTTTTCAATCCTTTGAATGGTTAATGTTTTATACAATGCCATAGAACATCCCGGAGGAAGAAGAAAAGATGGGGCAGAGAAGTTTTGGAGAGACTTTAAGAAAAAGAGGAGCTTTGGAAAGACCTTGATTTGCAGCAACATATACGCTGCCCATTTTCGTATTACGAAAGTATAAATTCGAATGACCTGTAGGTTAAAACTGAAGAAACTGCAAAAAGGTGGGAATTTAAGGACATGGGATCTGGATAAACTGAAAGAACCAGAGGTTGTACAGAGTTTCAAGGAGAGCATAAGGAAACAATTGGCAGCAATGGGGGAAAGAAACACAGTTGAAGAAGAATGGGTAGCTCTGAGGGATGAAGTAGTGAAGGCAGCAGAGGATAAAGTAGGTAAAAAGACGAGGGCTGCTAGAAATCCTTGGGTAACAGAAGAAATATTGAATTTAATTGATGAAAGGAGAAAATATAAGAGACCTTTGGAGAGAAGAGAACCACGTGTATGAATATCAAGAGCTCAGATGGCAATCCAGTTCTAAGCAAAGAAGGGAAGGCAGAAAGGTGGAAGGAGTATATAGAAGGTTTATACAAGGGCGATGTACTTGAGGACAATATTATGGAAGAGGATGTAGATGAAGACGAAATGGGAGGTAAGATACTGCGTGAAGAGTTTGACACAGCACTGAAAGACCTGAGTCGAAACAAGGCCCCCGGAGTAGACAACATTCCATTAGAACTACCGACGGCCTTGGGAGAGCCAGTCATGACAAAACTCTACCAGCTGGTGAGCAAGATTTATGAGACAGGTGAAATACCATCAGACTTCAAGAAGAATATAATAATTCCAATCCCAAAGAAAGCAGCTGCTGACAGATGTGAAAATTACCTAACTATCAGTTTAATAAGTCACAGCTGCAAAATACTAACGCGAATTCTTTACAGACGAATGGAAAAACTGGTAGATGCGGACCTCGGGGAGGATCAGTTTGGATTCCGTCGAAATGTTGGAACACGTGAGGCAATACTGACCTTACGACTTATCTTAGAAGAAAGATTAAGGAAAGGCAAACCTACGTTTCTAGCATTTGTAGACTTAGAGAAAGCTTTTGACAATGTTGACTGGACTACTCTCTTTCAAATTCTGAAGGTGGCAGGGGTAAAATACAGGGAGCGAAAGGCTATTTACAATTTGTACAGAAACCAGATGGCAGTTATAAGAGTCGAGGGGCATGAAAGGGAAGCAGTGGTTGGGAAAGGAGTGAGACAGGGTTGTAGCCTCTCCCCGATGTTATTCAATCTGTATATTGAGCAAGCAGTAAAGGAAACAAAAGAAAAATTTGGAGTAGGTATTAAAATTCATGGACAAGAAATAAAAACTTTGAGGTTCGCCGATGACATTTTAATTCTGTCAGAGACGGCAAAGTACTTGGAAGAGCAGTTGAATGGAATGGACAGTGTCTTGAAAGGAGAATATAAGATGAACATCAACAAAAGCAAAACGAGGATAATGGAATGTGGTCGAATTAAGTCGGGTGATGCTGAGGGAATTAGATTAGGAAATGAGACACTTAAAGTAGTAAAGGAGTTTTGCTATTTGGGTAGTAAAATAGCTGATGATGGTCTAAGTAGAGAGGATATAAAGTGTAGACTGGCAATGGCAAGGAAAGCGTTTCTGAAGAAGAGAAATTTGTTAACATCGAGTATAGATTTAAGTGTCAGGAAGTCATTTCTGAAAGTATTTGCATGGAGTGTAGCCATGTATGGAAGTGAAACATGGACGATAAATAGTTTGGACAAGAAGAGAATAGAAGCTTTCGAAATGTGGTGCTACAGAAGAATGCTGAAGATTAGATGGGTAGATCACATAACTAATGAGGAGGTATTGAATAGGCTTGGGGAGAAGAGAAGTTTGTGGCACAACTTGACTGGAAGAAGGAATCGGTTGGTAGGACATGTTCTGAGGCATCAAGGGATCACAAATTTAGCATTGGAGGGCAGCGTGGAGGGTAAAAATCGTAGAGGGAGACCAAGAGATGAATACACTAAGCAGATTCAGAAGGATGTAGGTTGCAGTAGGTACTGGGAGATGAAGCAGATTGCACAGGACAGAGTAGCATGGAGAGCTGCATCAAACCAGTCTCAGGACTGAAGACAACAACAACAAATTCGAATTGCACCAAACACAGCACATTAGTTTCCAGAGGGTTGAAACCAATGTTACGATTTCCTTTTTTTTAAGCGAGTCATATCTCAAGCCACAAGATCTCGCCAGTCGATGACAGCAGATATTCAGAGCATAGGGCACGTGTTACAGTCAGCCAATAGCAAGATCACTGGTTACACAGTGCGAACACACAAGAGGAAAAAAAGTTTTACACTAATGTACACAGCACTGTATAGCTACAAGAAAAGCTAAGCTTACACACATAATATTGGTATCTAAGATTAAAAGCTACAACAGAAGCTAAACTTTCACATGTAATATTGATCTTTTTTGTGTCTGTTATACTTTAAGATACATCACACAAATGTGCCAGTGAATTTAAAATTATGACAAATGTCTCGGCTCAAAATTCTAGAGAGTGACTGGTCCTCAAACTGTTCAGTTTCGAACACACAGTGATTTAGAACTCCATCCCACTTTCTCACACGTAACATAAGTCATCTTGCATAAAAAGAAATTTACTTGAAAGTAACACTTTTCTAACCACAGTTCACAATAATATCCGGAGACTGTTAGAAATAGGTTCGATTTACCAGTTTCTAGAGAGCGCCAGAAAACAGGCATTATTGTGCATGTGCAACTGCAGTGGTGTAGGAAGCCCGCATGTTCATGTGTATAAAGCACTAAAAGAGCTTACATATCACCATAAAAGAAACAGGGCATCAGAGGGTACTCCTCCAAAGAGGACGGGAATTTCGTAAACCCTACTAAAATGCATAATTCGGCTTGAAGCACGAATTGGCTTTTTCCAGATTCACAATGAAGTAGGTCCCATCTGATATTAAGCTTTTCAGTGTGGTTTCTGGGATGTAAATTTTCTTGGAGTACCAGCACTCCACAGTCTCATTTTTTGTTCTTTATTATGGCATAATGCCATACATGGCAGAAGATGATAAAATGCACTTGAAATTGCACTTTAGATTCGGTGATCAGTTGTAACTAGCCAATACTATAGAATGAAACACTTCGTTTCAAATAAAATGATTGCCTCAGAGGAAAGATTAATAAAGCCAAATTTCTTCAGCAAACTTGCAAAAATAACTTCATCGTTTTGCAACTAACTTCCTACTAACTTGTAAATAAAATAAAATCAGAAAACTGAAATTAATAATATATTTTTGCCCTCCGTAATTATGTGAATGTGTTTTAATTCACTTGATAGCTCCCAGCCAAAGAAATCCGTTTTGTTTTCATTTGACGTGGGAGCTGTACACGAAGAGAAGCAGCGAAATCACTTAACGTAAACAAGGGTCATGTGGAGACTAAACCCCTCCCCACTACAACTCTGACAACTCTGTGCAAGCACGAATCTGGCAGGTAGGGCGCGCGAGAAAAATTTTCTGGTTTACATCTGACTGCTTGCTGCTACTACTGATACATCTAACAGCCAAACTTCAACTAGCAGGAAGCGGGAGAAGGTACTGCTTATACGCAAGTCGAGTCGAATGCGCATGCACAACATACCGCTGGCAACTGGTAAAACGAACCTAATGTGAACAGTTGTGACGTCATGTTCATGTTCATAGCAAGCAGTTTATTGTTATGAAGAATTACAGTCTGTGCCCTATGGCCTTTGACATATTTTTGCTATTTGCAGACTCTTGTGCGTGCACGTTGTTTTGTTGTTGTAAATTGCACTTTTCCTTTGCCACTAAAGTTTTATTTTTTTCCCTCGTTTATATTTTATTGCTGCAGTATCATTCTCCAGTAGCACGATACACTAACATTCCTTGCTAGAGAATCAATTCTGCAGTCAAAATGACGAAAATTTAACTGAAAGCTAAAACAATGAAAAATTTCCGGGTTTTCCTAGTTTTCTTCCAGATGAAAAAATTCCTGGGTTTTTTCCCAGATTTCCCAGTTGTCCCAGGTCATATACACCCTGTTAATATGACCTATTCTTGAGTACTGCTCGAGCGTTTGGGATCCCTATCAGGTCAGACTGAGGTAGGACATAGAAGCAATTCAGAGGCGGGCTGCTAGATTTGTTACTGGTAGGTTTGATCATCATGCGAGTGTTACGGAAATGCTTCAGGAACTCGGGTGGGAGTCTCTATAGGAAAGGAGGCATTCTTTTCAAGAATCACTACTGAGGAAATTTAGAGAACCAGCATTTGAGGCTGACTACAGTACAATTTTACAGCCACCAACTTACATTTCGTGGAAAGACAACAAAGATAAGAGAGATTAGGGCCCATACAGAGGCATATAGGCAGTCATTTTTCTCTCGTTCTGTTTGGGAGTGGAACAAGTAGAGAAGATGATAGTTGTGGTACGAGGAACCCTCCGCCATGCACCATACGGTGGATTGCGGAGTATGTACGTAGATGTAGATGACGTGAACTTATAGTGACAGGTGGCAAGTAATTTCAGTTGCCACTTTTCCGTGCCTGCCTTCTTATGCTCTGACAGAAGCATGGGTTGAATAATCCAGAACTGTGTGTGGCTTGTTAAAACAATCTCCCTTCTGTTTTTGATGACTGACCATCAATTTATTGAGAAAAAAAACAATTGTTGGATGAATTTTTCTTCAACTAGTGTACAGCTTGTGGCTCTACACCTATGTAAATATTATAAAAAGGCTAGATTGCTACTCGCCATATAGCTGAGATGTTGAGTCACAGACAGGTACCCTCCTGTGCGCACACACACACACACACACACACACACACACACACACACACACACACACACACACACACACAGCGTGGGCGTTAGTGCAATCACTGTCTAGCTGCCGAGTCCAGACTAAGCAACTGCACACAATGGGAGAAGCAGTCTGACCAACTGAGATAAGGAGGAGGCTGGGGGCAGGGACAGGGAGGAATAATAGGGTATTGATGGGGGAAAATGTAGTGCTGCTCTCGTGGGGCATACGAGGACGAGGTGGGGACAGTTTAGGGCAGCTAGGTGCATTCTGGAAGTTGGACGGAGGGCTAGGGGGTGGGGGCAGGCAGGGAAGGTGGCTGGGGGTGGAAAAGGAAAGAAGTAAAACGACTGTGGGGAACAGAAGGCTGTGTTCTGCTGGGGACGGAACCGGAAAGGGGAACTGCCGGGAAAGGGTGGTAACTAACAAAGGTTGAGACCGGGAGGCTCATAGGAACGTACAATGTATTTCAAGGAGAGTTCCCACCTGCACAAGTAAGAAAAACTGGTATTGGTATGAAGGACCCAGACAGTGCAGGCTGTGAAGCAGTCACTGAAGTGAGGCATTTGGCAGCACTCAGCAACTGGGGTCGTCGTCATCATCTTCAGTCCTGCGACTGGTTTGATGCAGCTCTCCATGCTATTCTATCCTGTGCAAGTTGCTTCATTTCCCAGTACTTACTGCAACCTACATCCTTCTGTATCTGTTTCATGTATTCATCTCTTGGTCTCCCTCTACGATTTTTACCCTCCACGCTGCCCTCCAATGCTAAATTTGTGATCCCTTGATGCCTCAGAACATGTCCTACCAACCGATTCCTTCTTCCAGTCAAGTTGTGCCACAAACTTCTCTTCTCCCCAATCCTATTCAATACCTCCTCATTAGTTACGTGATCTACCCATCTAATCTTCAGCATTCTTCTGTAGCACCACATTTCGAAAGCTTCTATTCTCTTCTTGTCCAAACTACTTATCGTCCATGTTTCACTTCCATACATGGCTACACTCCAAACAAATACTTTCATAAACGACTTCCTGATACATAAATCTATATTCGATGTTAACAAATTTCTCTTCTTGAGAAACGCTTTCCTTGCCATTGCCAGTCTACATTTTATATCCTCTCTCCTTCGACCATCACCAGTTATTTTGCTCCCCAAATAGCAAAACTCCTTTACTACTTTAAGTGTCTCATTTCCTAATCTAATTCCCTCAGCATCACCCGCCTTAATTCAACTACATTACATTATCCTCGTTTTGCTTTTGTTGATGTTCATCTTATATCCTCCCTTCAGGACACTGTCCATTTTGTTCAACTGCTCTTCCAAGTCCTTTGCTGTCTCTGACAGAATTACAGTGTCATCGGCAAACATCAAAGTTTTTATTTCTTCCCCATGGATTTTAATACCTATTCCGAATTTTTCTGTTGTTTCCTTTACTGCTTGCTCAATATACAGACTGAATAACATCGGGGAGTGGCTACAACCCTGTCTTACTCCCTTCCCAACAACTGCTTCCCTTTCATGTCCTTGTGGGTAGTTCAGTTATTTGACCACAGTTTGGCGTCAGTGGCCATTCGTGTGAACAGAGGACTTATTGATTCTCTCGCCCACATTGACTGCAGCACAGTTGTTGCAGTTTATTGTGTAGTTCACATGACTACTTTTGCAGGTGACCCTGCCCTTGATGCTTGTGACTGCATCCAGGTCTATTACAGACACATGAGCCACGAGGCTAGGTGTTTGGAGTAGGGGCTGTGTTGGGGGTGGACAGGGATATTGTGTAGGTTTGGGGTGAGGGGTGAGACACACTGAGTAGGACAATCCTCACTTCAGGGCATGACAAGAGGTAGTCGAAACCCTGGCGAGAATATTAGTCAGTTGCTCCAGTCCCGGGCGATACTGAGTCACGAGGGGAATCCACCTCTGTGACTGGCTGGGAGGACAGAGGTGGGGAGATCCGTTTCTGTACTAGGGTGGGAGGTTAATTTCAGTCCGTGAAGGCCTCAGTATATCCAGAAAGGGACTACTCGTCACTACAAATGCAACGGCCATTGGTGGCTAGGTTGTAAGGAAGATTTTTCTCGCTACAGAACGGGTGTCAGCTGTCGACACGGAGGCAGTGCCAGTACGGACAGGTCTGATGCAGCCATTTTTTAGGCTGATAACTTCGACGTAGTAGCCTCGTCGAGCTGGAGAGAACTAGCTGAAGCGAATGAGGGAGAAGGTATTGAGGTTCTGGAGGAATGTGCATCGGATTTTCTCACCCTCGTTCCACTTCTAAACATAAATAGTAACTAAGCACTGGTAATGAGATTAAATTTTTGCGAGATTTATGTTTCTCTACTCTTGTACTTTACTACAATCACAGTCGAATATAATGCCAGATTATCGTGCATTGTACAACAAAAAAGTGAACCACTCATGAGACCTCTACAAAGTGTGTAAATGATTAGAACTTAATTGTCTAATGTAGGTAGGATGGCCAACAGAGTGCATTAGTGTTGTTACCGGACCTGATAGGTTACTAGAAGAGGCACAAACAGAACCACACGTCGAGTGACCACCGTAAAGGAAACACTGATGTCACTAGCGTGAGACATATCAGCACCGACATACTGAAAGGGGCTTCAGCACGTGTCTCCGCTCGGCCAGCTGGTCGAACCGTGTAATATCCAGATTAGTCTGGCATTCTGATGTAACAGTAGCCTGACTGACTACATGGATCTTGATAGCAGGAATATGAGAGATCAAGGTTCCAGTTGACCACTTCTGACCACCAGAAGAGTACTCCTTTATTGTGAACTGAGCACATAATAACCCCTTCACACTTATCTGCTATCCGAGAGCACGGAATGGGCTCCCTGCAACATTCTGTGTTATCCCATACAATTCTTCGGGTATTAGCATCCGGACCGCAGAATTACAGTCTCGTGTGTAGGTTGTCATTAATACCGGAACAGAAAAATGCTACATTTGGAGCCATGGCGTGACCGAAGAATAGATTCTCAACGAATGAAGTCTGCTCTGTTATCGGCAATGAATCTGTTCTCCATTACACCAATGTGTAGCAACCTGGGGAGAGGTCCTGTTCTTTCCACGTTACTCTTGGTGCCACAGTGTAGGGACCCATTTGGTGTGACTTCAGGTAACAGCTGATAGGACTGAGGGAACTGACTCCCCAACAGTACTTAACAGACACCCTATCTCCTCACACTTTACCTCTCGTGCAACAATATCACGGAGCTTTTTCTGAACAGGACAGTGCTCATCTATTTGTGGCAAGTGTTTGTAGGAACTGTCTGAGGAATGTAGAAGTACCCTAATATCCAGAAGACTCCCCAGATCTGTCTCCAACAGAACACGTCTTGGACAAGCTCAGACAACTATCCCAGTGGCAGTGTTTGGGGTATTTAGGACCAGTTATAACAGCTGTGGGACCAGCTCACCTCAACAGAGGTTACAATGGCTGTACGAAACCCTTCCGAATATGAACAGTGCGTACCTCCAGGGCAGAAGGGGTGTACATCATGCTGGTAAGTAGGTTCACACTGAAGCAAATTATAAATTTAACTTATTATAATCACTGAAGTAATACCACATACCTAGGGATATGAAAAAATTGTTTTATTTTATAGCTATATATGTAATTTTTGGAAATTTCGCAGCTTTCCTGTCCTTTCTGCCAACTTAACTGTTTTCTGGCAATTTTTATTTTGGCAGAGTCAATTTTTGTGTATTTTGGAAATTTTACCATTTAATATAATTTTGGGAAATGACTTGTCAGTTTCAGATTATACACAAACCTCGGCCTCGAGGCAATACAAAGTGAAAATGCAATTTTAACACTCAATAATAATCAGTTCCAATTACTGGTGTACTGCCCTCATATTTACAGCATTTTTGATAAGGGAAATTGATAAATGTAATGGTATTTCTGAAAGTCACCAATTTCACGATATTTCACAAATATTGTCAATTGTTTGTTTTTCTTCACAAACTGCCAATTTCACTTTACCATTTTTGTGATATTTTCCCGGCCCTACACATACCTTCTCCACCCATTAAATTTCATTTTGTTTCTCCCTCCCCTTCTTGGTGTTTCACTTCTTTGGCAGGCAGTGTGTATGTTTGTAAACAGACTGCTCTGCAACACTTAAGGACGAAACAGATACAGTAATTTAACATATTCGCTACAGGATGGGTGCGAATGAAAGTGTGGGAGCATGTTGCCAGAGGTCTCCCAGTAATTCACAGAAGGCTGGCAGTTGCACTGCACGAGGTCAGCATAACTATAGTGCCAAATGGAGTCGGCCTCCCACAACACGACGCGCCTATCGGAATAGCAAAAGATAGTACGTCAATCGCCAAGCAGTTACAGTAGAACCCCTCTAATCCGTCACCTTCAGGACCGGGACCACAGTCGGAACGAAAGAAACGTCGGATTATCCGAAAAATCTAATATTTATTGCAAAAAAAATAAAAAGACATTTAAGACAAAAGATTCAGCTATTTAAGACCTAAAAGACGTCTACTGTAATATAAAAAGATTTTTTACACAGTGTTAAACAATATATTAACTAATAAACGTCTACACACACTATAATATGTATTGTTTTTAAAAGGAAAAACAACAAACAAGTTTCAGTACTGTTCTGTGCTGTACTTAATAACGTATAAATTAGTTATACTGTAAAATAAAAAAATTTATAGCACTTGTTTTTACAGTAAAAACAAAAAGAAATTACTTGGAAAAAAGTTGTACATTTTTGTTTAGCAGATGTTATTCTACATTTAGCTGCAGTGTCCCTTTTTTTCCACACAACATCCATTGGAGCTGAAGTTGGATTCTGCTCGATTTATTGAAGGGCGATGTAAAAAGCATTTTTTGCATCATTGTGTGAAATCCGTGTGAATCTACAGTGATAAGTACTGTAGGGAACACAGAATAAAGCAAACGACGTTTTCTAATCTCAAGAAAGGATAAAACTGCACAATAACTTACAGTATAACAATATAGACAGCGATACTCACCGCAACAACGGCCCGACAGCCATCCAGTCAGTG
Organism: Schistocerca gregaria; assembly: GCF_023897955.1. NCBI lineage: Eukaryota > Metazoa > Arthropoda > Insecta > Orthoptera > Acrididae > Schistocerca > Schistocerca gregaria. Next base: position 57,572,668 of record NC_064930.1, on the reverse strand, counting down.
ACAAGTCGGCACAGGGCTCGCGAGCCTGAGCATGGTCGGACTAACCAGAGTAACGGACTATTCAAGGTCAGATTAGAGGGGTTCTACTGTACGATGAACTGAGGTGGAGTTCTTCATTAGGTGGCCCGGAAGCAAAATTTGGATGACTTCACACGGGAAACTGGAAGAAGAATGAAGACTGACAAGTGTAGCCCACGAGTTTGGTATTGCTCACAGCACTGTTTCACACAGGTAGGAAGCATTCTGAACCACAGGCACTGCTCTGCAAAGAAGTGATGTTTGACAACGGTCAACTGCTTTAGCAGAGGACCACTATACTCTGCAATTGGCAGGAAGAAACCTATGTCAAACAGTGGGTGCAATTGCAACCACATTTAACACGCTGCAAGGTGTGCAATCTCTCACTCGACAGCGGCACGGCGACTGCACAGACGTGTGTGCCTGACAACTAATACATCCTGTTCCACCGACACCCGCAGATTGGCGGCACTGTGTGTTGCTGCCGAGAGCACCGCGACTGAACCGACAAGGAATATGGTCGCGTGCTCTTTTCGGGTGAGAGCAGGTTCGGTCTGAGAAGTGATTCTGGACACACAAATACGGACAGAGGTGGTAACATGTAATGCTCCAAGTACAATTGTACAAAATGATCGCGTTGGTGGTCCAGGTGTTAAGGTGTAGGTAGGTATAATGTAGCAAGGTGTACTGAGCTTCAAATCTTTGAACACAATACACTCACCAGTCAGTGTTATTGCGACACTGTACTTCCCTATGTGCATCTTTCCAGGAGGGCATTTCACCCCGATTTCATCCTTATGGATGACAATGTGTCATCACTTCGAACTGCACAGGTAGAGGACCTCTGGGAACGAGAGAATATTCAGCGAACGGACCCAACTGCCTATTCCCCGACTTAAATCTCGTCAAGCCCGTGTGACATGCATTGGGGAGAGAGACTGCAGCACTCCATATGCACCAATGAGCATTCAACATTTGTCAACCGCACTCGTTGAGAATAATGCCCTACCACGAGAACTCGTTACCAACCTTGTGGCCAGAGTGGGAGCAAGTTTCAGAGCATGCATTGTCGTCTATGGTGATCTCACACCCTATTAAGAAGCATGTTCCACCTTCTGCAGTGCCCAGGGGATCATCATAAATCAGTGACTTCAGTGTAATTACTTTCCTTGAATGGTGTCATTTCTGTTCGTCTTCCTGCATATTTCTTTTGGCTATCTTCTGAACTGTACTGTACTGTACTGTATCAGATCATTCTGTGTATGAAGCAAGTCTCACCAAGCAATGGTACTTGGCAGTGACATATCCTGTGAAAGTTACTCTTGTCTAAGTTTTGCACACCAATGTGTACACAGCAACAAAAGTTTTGCATCACCCAGGTCCCCAGAACTCTGGAAGGTAGACTTGATTGTGGATATTGTATCACAGACACAGTCCCTTAGACTGTTCAGAGAAGTCACTAAACCTGCCCTAAGATGTAAACAACCATGCATGAGCAGCACCAATTAGACTGAGGGGGTCCAACAGCTGATCAGTTCCAGTCATTTCACTGGCAAGGAGGTATGCAGCTCATTGTCTGTAGTTCAACCACACCTAGGCAGTCAATACTGCGGTTTGATCGCATCCGCGTTGTTACTTTGTGCCAGAAGGGCTCTCAACACAGGAAGTGTCCAGGCATCTCTGAGTGAACTAAAGTGATGTTCAAACATGGAGCAGATACAGAAAGACAGGAATTGTTGATGACATGCCTCACTCAAGGCTGCCCGAGGGCTACTACTGCAGTGGATGACCACTACCTATGGATTGTGGCTCTGAGGAAGCAGAACAGCAACACCACTGTGTTGAATAATGCTTTTCGTGCAGCCACAGGATGTCATGTTATGACAAACTGTGCGCAATAGGCTGCACAATGCGCACCTTCACTCCCGATATCCGTGGCGAGGTCCACCTTTGCAACGACAAAACCGTGCAGTGCGGTACAGATGGGCCGCAACAATGTGCCGAATGGACCACTCAGGATCGGCATCACATTCTCTTCACCGATGAGTGTTGCATATGCCTTCAACCATACAATCGTCGCAGATTTGTTTGGAGGCAACCTGGTCAGGCTGAGTGCCTTAGACACATTGTCAACGGAGAGCACCAAGGTGGAGGTTCCCTGATGTTTTAGGGTGGCATTATGTAGGGCCGACATCCTCTGCTGGTCGTCACTGAAGGCGCCGTAACAGCTGTACGATACACAAATGCCGTCCTCCGACCAATAGTGCAACGCTACCGGCAGCGTATTGGTGAGATATTCGTCTTCATGGATGACAATTCGCACCCCCATCGTGTGCATCTTGTGAATGACTTCCTTCAGGATAACAACATGGCTTGACTACAGCGGCCAGCATGTCCACCAGATATGAATCCTATCAACCATGCCTGGGATAGATTGAAAAGGGCTGTTTATGGACGACGTGACCCACCAACCACCACCCTACGGTATCTACGCTGAATCACTGTTGAGGAGTGGGAAAACCTGGACCAACAGTTCTTTGATGAACTTGTTGACAGTACGCCACGACGATAGAGGCAAGCATCAATGCAAGAGGACGTACTACTGGGTATTAGAGGTACCAGTGTGTACAGCAATCTGTACCACTACTTCTGTGTGGCAGTACGACATGCAATGTGTGGTTTTCATGAGCAATAAAAAAGGTGGAAATGATGTTTATGTTAATCTCTATTCGAATTTTCTGTGCAGGTTCTGGAATTCTCAGAACCTAGGTGACGCAAAACTTTTTTGTTGTGCGTATTTTCAAGCAATGAAAAGCAGATATTTTTATGTCTAACACTGCCAGTACGACACCCGTGCACTTCATATTGTAACCAAAATTCCTATAAGAGCTTTGTGACAAATATCCATTACAAATTTTGCTTTCGCCATTAATGAACACACTTACCATCAGTGGCAGCTCTGGAAAACTGCAATCTAGTCCTGACTTACTAAGTCTCAGTTTTTTGCAGTTCCCCCTTACACACCTCAATGCTGCTCCATTGCATCTAACAGCCATATGACAGGACAATCACTGCTTGTGCTCAATGTGTTTTGAGCTAACTCAATCCCATAACAAATTTCACTGCCTTCTTTCTCTAACAACTTTTCATGTAACAATCTCTGAACTTTACAACACTCCAATTATTAGAACAGTTGCAAAAATAAAATGAAATAGGGAAATTATTGTATAAATATACTGATGAGACGTTTTTGTTTAAAGCAGCTACCACCTATAATTAACAGAATATACCATAATAAATAGTTAAAAATACGTATTACAATAAATTCTTAGAATCTGTCAGTGATTAGTCACAAATGCTTATTTCAGTCTGTCACGCAGCCGCAATTTACTGAACACAAAAACATACACCTGTCATTAATATACAGCAAAAATATTGTCTATCAGAACAGATTTGCCCTATTACACAGTTATAAGGGAACCAGCAACAAGAAAATCATTTGTAAAATGTTGTCTACAAAATATTTCAAGCATTTACCATTTCATATTTAACAGGAACGAGGTATTCATCCTTCTCTTGTTCGATTTTCACTGGTCTGAAGACATCAGCTTCCAGAAGTGTAGTACACTGAAACGAGCCAAGTATAAGCATGTAAGCAGAGGATAAGAATAAGACTGCGTAATTAATTTGTTAATAATAAAATCTGAGATGCTTGGCTTACATTACTTTTAAGTAACTGTGAAGGCAATTTCTCAAAACTGTGCCTGCAAGAAAATTTTAGCAATGTCTACATGTAGGTGTGAAGTGTATGTTTTTCAGTTTAAATGCATATTTAAGTTATATGGATTGCAGCAGGTTTCATTACACCATTGAAAGGCAATAAGAAGTCACTTCACTTTTTTTTGACAAAACAAAACAAGTTTGGTGGTTTTCCAACACGGACATACTGTTGTCCACCTGAAAAACACATTCTTTTAATGTCATACCACAGCATCAGAATGTTTTCCCTTCTGCTGTAATGACTGTCATACTGTGTGCTAATCTAACTGAGAATTAAAGGCTATTAAAGCTGAATGGAAATTAAGTAAAAATCAGTTAATTAATGACATGAATACCAACTTGACCTTTTCTTTCTGGTTTAGTATTCCTGCCTCTACCATCATTGATATTATTTCCTTTTTTTTTCTCAAACGTTATGTCTGGTTAAAAATGGAAAGTGACGCGGACCTTGATCAAGCGTGACTTCCTTTTAACAGTACGGTATATGTTACATTGCATTTAGGAACTATCGGGTAATTAAACATGTATCAATAATTACAAATTTCTGTAGTTATATATATATGTTTGGATGTAGGTGTGTGTGTGTGTGTGTGTGTGTGTGTGTATATATATATATATATATATTATGTAGCTGTATTGCATTGATGTATTGGTGGATACTGTGTGGTATGACTCCTGTAGTTGATAGTATAATTGGTATAATGTCAACTATCCTGACGCCACATGTCTGACTTCCTCACCCAGTTGGATGTATTTTTCAATTTTTTTTCCTGTTTTCTTTTGTATAGTAGTTGTATTGGGTATGGATATTGAGATTAGTTGTGTTAATTTCTTCTTTTTATTGGTGAGTATGATGTCAGGTTTGTTACGTGGTGCTGGTTTATCTGTTATAATGGTTCTGTTCCAGTATAATTTGTATTCATCATTCTCCAGTACATTTTGTGGTGCATACTTTTATGTGGGAAGTGTTGTTTTATAAGTTTATGTTTTAAGGCAAGCTGTTGATGTATTATTTTTGCTACATTGTCATGTCTTCTGGGGTATTCTGTATTTGCTAGTATTGTACATCCACTTGTGATGTGATCTACTGTTTCTATTTGTTGTTTGCAAAGCCTGCATTTATCTGTTGTGGTATTGGGATCTTTAATAATATGGTTGCTGTAATATCTGGTGTTTATTGTTTGATCCTGTATTACAATAATGAAACCTTCCGTCTCACTGTATATATTGCCGTTTCTTAGCCATGTGCTGCATGCGTTTTGATCGATGTGTGGCTGTGTGAGATGATATGGGTGCTTGCCATATAGTGTTTTCTTTTTCCAATTTACCTTCTTTGTATCTGTTGATATGTGATCTACAGGGTTGTAGAAGTGGTTATGAAATTGCAGTGGTGTAGCCGATGTATTTATATGAGTGATTGCTTTGTGTATTTTGCTAGTTTCTGCTCGTTCTAGAAAGACTTTCCTTAAATGGTCTACCTGTCCATAATTTAGGTTTTTTTATGTCGATAAATCCCCTTCCTCCTTCCTTTCTACTTAATGTGAATCTTTCTGTTGCTGAATGCATGATGTATTCTATATTTGTGGCATTGTGATTGTGTAAGTGTTGAGTGGTTCTAGGTCTGTGTTACTCCATTTCACTACTCCAAAGGAGTAGGTCAATATTGGTATAGCATAAGTATTTATAGCTTTTGTCTTGTTTCTTGCTGTCAATTCTGTTTTCAGTATTTGTTATTCTTTGTCTATATTTTTCTTTTAGTTCTTCTTTAATATTTGTATTATCTATTCCTATTTTTTGTCTGTATCCTAGATATTTATAGACATCTGTTTTTCCATCGCTTCTATGGAGTCACTGTGGTTATCCAATATGTAATCTTGTTTAGTGTATTTTCCCTTGACTATGCTATTTTTCTTACATTTGTCTGTTCCAAAAGCCATATTTATATCATTGCTGAATACTTATGTTATCTTTAGTAATTGATTGAATTGTTGATTTGTTGCTGCCAGTAGCTTTAGATCCATGTATACCAAATTTGTGATTTTGTGTCAGTATGTTCCAGTAATATTGTATCCATAATTTGTATTATTTAGCGTGTTGGATAGTGGGTTCAGGGCAAGGCAGAACCAGAAAGGACTTAATGAATCTCTTTGGTATATTCCATGCTTAATCTGCATTGGCTGTGATGTAACATTATTTGAATGTGTTTATATATTAAGTGTGGTTTTCCAATTTCTCATTACTATGTTTAGGAACTATCAATTTAGGATCTACTTTGTATATTTCCAATATTTGTAATAACCATGAGTGGGGTACACTATTAAAAGCTTTTCAGTAATCAATGTATGCGTAGTGTAGCGACCTTTGTTTAGTTTTAGCTTGATATGTCACCTCTGCATCTATTATCAGTTGCTCTTTACATCCTCGTGCTCCTTTGCAACAGCCTTTTCGTTCTTCATTTATAATTTCGTTCTGTGTTATATGTGTCAATTTCTGTGTAATGACTGAAGTTAATATTTTGTATATTGTTGGTAGGCATGTTACGTGGTGGTATTTAGCTAGGTTTGCTGTGTCTGCTTGATCTTAAGGTGAAAGGATGTGGGTTTTAAGGGAGAGGGTAAGAAGCCATTCCAATCCTGGGAGCGGAAAGACTTACCTTAGGGGGGAAAAAGGATAGGTATACGGACGGGTGCACACACGCACACATCCATCCATCCATCCATCCATCCATATACAGACACAAGCAGACACATTTAAAAGCAAAGAGTTTGGTCAGAGAGAGGGGGGGGGGGGGGCACGCAAATATATCCTATCCTTTTTTCCCCCTAAGGTAAGTCTTTCGTTTTCCGCTCCCAGGATTGGAATGGCTCCTTACCCTCTCCCTTAAAACCCACATCCTTTCATCTTTCCTTCTCCTTCCCTCTTTCCTGACAAAGCAACCGCCGGTGTCGAAAGCTCGTAATTTTGTGTGTGTGTTTGTGTGTTATTTTATTGTGCCTGTCTACTGGCACTTTCCCACTTGGTAAGTCTTGAAACTGTTTTTAATATATTTTTCCCATGTGGAAATTTCTATTTTGTTAAATAATTTAGTTAGATGTGAATGTGTTGAGGTGAACTACTTTAGCCAGCAATTTGCTATTTTACCTTTTCCAGGGGCTTTCAAATTGCGAGTAGAATTAATTGCTTTGGTGACTTCATGTTGCAAAATTATCACTTTAGGCATTTGTGGTATCATCTTGTATATGTGTTTCTGCTTCTATCCACCGTGCATGCATGTTATGTTGTACTGGGTTTGACCATATGTTGTACTGGGTTTGACCATATGTTGCTCCAGAAGTGTTCCATGTCTTATGTTTGGTGGATTGTGTATTTTAATGTGTGTGTTATCTGTTGTCCGGTAAAATTTCTTTTGGTTTGTGTTGAATATTTGGTTTTGTTTCCTTCTGTTTTCACTTTTTCTGTATCTTCGAATTCGTTTGGCCAATGCTTGTAATTTCTGCTTCTTCTCATCTAATTGCTCTATCGCTTCTTGTGAGATTTTACCTAACCTTTTTCGTTTTTGGCTGATATTTCTTTTCTTATAAATTGTGTTAGCTGTCCAATGTCTTCTCAGTTTTTCTATTCTGATCTGTAGCATGTGTTGCCATGCTGGTTTTGTGGGTTTCTTCTGTGTGTTGGTTGGTTCTGATCTCTGCCTAGTGTGTATATTTAGTGTAGTGAGTGCTCCTATATAAACCAGTAGTTTTAACTCTTCCATAGTTGTGTTTTCATTTATTTTGTTGTGTATGAATGTGTTGATAGTTTTTATTGTTGTTTCTACTTGTGGGTTATTTGGCAGTCTATGCAAGAGTGGTCTAATGTCTGTATTTGTGTCTTTGTATTCTATATATGTCAGCTGAAATTTTTCTTCTATATCTAACGTGTGTCACTTCGTGTTCTATTTGTACTTGTTCTGGTGGCAGTCTTAAGATTTCGTTTTCCTCTGTTTAGTTGATGCGTGTTATTCTTTGTTTGTTTGCTCTGGGATGTGTGAGTCCATTACTTTATTTTCTTCTTCTTCTGACTGCACATTTTGTTCCAGTATTTGTTGTACTACTTGTTTGATGTTTTCTAATTCCGACTAGGGTATCCTGTTATTTTTTATTATTACACAGATCTGATCAGCTAGTTGTCGTTCTGTTAAAAATTTTAATTCTGGGTATCTAGTAATAAATGTTGTGTATACGTGTGATCTGTATCCAGTTGTGCTGGTTCCTAGGTTTGTTGCTTGGTAATAACAGAACATGAGGTGTCGATTAACTTCATCTGACCATCTCATCCTCAGTCTGTTTTCCTTCTAGGGTGGTTGCAGGAAGCATATCCTGCAAAACACCTATTTGGATTTAAATCATTTTCCAGTTGGTTAGCAGTGTCGTTACCATTGTGGGCGGGCATAGGGTTCAAGCGCCGTCCCCGACCATGACGGCACTTGTCTGAGGCTTCTTTGGTTTTGTCCTCAACCAACTAATCTGTTGGGAAGTTAATGATTTCACCTCTGTGTTTCATTGTACTGAAAGATTGAATGTGTATTCCTCCCCTGGTTGCAGGTTTTCCATTACATACCATGCTTGGTGTTTGTTCTCCGTTTTCTTCAGTATAAATGTCTAACATGGGTAATTCTTCAGGGATCTGGAAAAAGAAGACATTATGAATAACACCAGCATATGAACTGTGAAGCAACTGTGCACTAACTGGAGGTACATAAATCTCTGTTACTTGTAGTAAGTGAGTAATCATTAATATGCCAACTGTAGAACTCTTAAATTTAAAATCAAGCATACTTGTCTCGATATAAGAATGAACACTGTGTATTTTGCAGAGATATTAAACAATGGAAATTCCAGGTTGTAATAACACCAGGAAATAACTAGGTTGTTACCTATCTTTAAAGTAAGCAGCCATCTCTTTTCTTAATAATGCAAAAATATTAGCCTTTTGTAATTGTTTGCATAAGCAAGTAAATGAGACATTGGTAAAATTTATACTTCAAATGCACTTATACTAACTAGGGTATATTCCATGCTGTAACAGTGGCAGCTCTTAGCAATATAATACCAATTATCTCACAAATTGCCAGGTTATGGACACACATTTACTGGAACGCTACTGCTTCTACTGGTGCACATTTCTACCTGTGCAAGTTTGTGTTTTATTATGATACTATATACATAAACACGCCAGAGGCATGCTTAAATATTTATCAAATTATGCTCAATATTGTGGTAAGTTGATAAAAATACATCACTGCAAGTACAACCCTTTTAATGACATATCTTATCAAGCATCCAGAGAGCTTAAACAAGCTGTGGAGTTTGCAGATTTAATTTTACAAGAAAGAGAATCCACTAAACTATTTTTCTACAAAGTTGCAATCATTGTACAGACAACTGTCACAGTGGGGAAGCAGCTTTTCTATACTCTATTCATAAAAAGATGCTGCAAGCGAAGACAATTGCTGAACACAGTTTTAGTGCATCCTTTTCTGCTCACCAAGCTCCTTCACAGAGGTCAAACTGTCAATGTGGTACTTTGTCTACATCTACTTACACACTGTGCAAACTATACCAGACCATCCTGTACCACTAATAGCCATTTTCTTTCCTGCTTGACTCAAACATAGATCAAGGGAAAAACGTCTGTCTATGTGCCCTTATTTCTCTTCCTTGTCCTCATGCAAAATTTATTTCGGTGGCAGTGGAACCATTCTGCAGACAGCTTCAAATGCAAGTTCTCAAATGTTCTCAATAGTGTTCCTTGAAAGAACATTGCTTTCCCTCCACAGATTTCCAGTTTAGAGTTTCTTTATAACACTTGTGTGTTGTTCGTATCTACTGGTAACACAGCTAGCAGCCCACCTCTGAACTGCTTCGATGTCATCCTTTGATCTGGTATGGCTCCCAAACAGTCTAGCAGTATTAAGAATAGGTTGCACTAGTGGTGTCCTGTATGCAGTCTCCTTTACAGATGAGCCATACTTTTCCAAAATTCTCCCTATAAACCAAAGTCGGCAATTCGCCTTTCACTCCACAATCCTCACAAGCTCATTCTGTACTATACTGTAAAACTTTGACAGAACTTCAGCTTGGGATACAAAACAAAGGTGTGAAAGGCTCAGTAAAGGCATGTTTTGCTTCATGACAATGCACGTCCAGTCCTGCACGGGTCACTCAAAATCTTATTCGACAATTCAGTTAAGAGTAATTTGATCACCAATTCTACAGCCTTCTTTAACTTCATGCATAATTTTGGACAAAGGCACTTTGGACAGTGACGAAGTCTTCGCTGGGCTACGAATAGGGCACATAAAAGTTGCATTTCCTGCTATGAAAAAGTCTGAGCAATGGTGGCAATTACATAGAAAAATAGTTTAAGAAATGCTGTTTCTTGCAAAAATAAATTCTGGTTTGAAAAATGTTTTTCTGAGATTTTTTCCAAACTGGTACTTACTTCCTGGTCGAGTCTTGTGTCTAGGTAAAATTTTTAGCTATTTATTTTCACTGTATTATGATAAATCCTATATCATTGCGAGATGACCCCTCGATGAATAAATACATATTGCACAGGATAGACTAATGCGGAGAGCATCAAACCAGTCTTTACCTGACAACTGCTAAATCACACAATTGGTATGAAGAGAAAAGCACAAGAGGATGCCAACTTGTCTTCGATCATGTGGCACCCATATACCCATTTTTAGAATCTCCCCACTGCATGCAAATATCCCACAATGGCAGTACAATCACAGTTCATCACATTTGCCAGTTGTCGAGTACACCGATGTGGATAGCTGCGGATTAATGCATTTACACAATCGTTATCAAATCCCGAAGGTCTTCCTGGATGTGGAGAGTATTATCTCAAAATAATCCTCCTCACAATGAGAAAACCATTTTCTTGACACACTCTGTCCAACAGCATTATCTCCATACACAGCACAACTGTTTATGGCTGCCTCCATTGCCGTCATCCCTCTACTGAACTCAAATTGAAGAATATGTCTTAAATGTTCAGATTTCTCCACTCGGCACTCCATTTTCTAGCGCCCACAGCTCCACGTTATCTCCAAATGACAGAACGAAAACTCAGATAGCGACAGTGAGCTACAAATAAAAAATTGCAAATGATAAACACACAGTAACTGGAATACCCACACGCAAAACAAAATGCTACGAATTTGTGCACCAACCAAATACAAACACACAGTGAGGGTAATTAACGAATTTGCCTCAGACTGCACTTAAATACCAACTGCATTATAAAATGGTCTATTTCAAGAATTCGCCAGTGCACGGGAAATATTTGCAGGTAAATCTGAAGATGAGATGGAGGTATCTAAATCAATGGCTTAGTAAAATTCTATATACATGTTTAAAAAAGATGTCTCTTATCTCTGCAGGAGGTAGCCCTGTCACTCCGAGTTTGTTACATACAAGGAGACACGACATACAGTGTTGCATGTGGTTATCACACTTCCTAACCTATCTTTCAGCACTTTTTCACTCTGAATCGGGCTCTCTTTCAAATACACCTTAGTCTATTCAGATGGCGTCTTACGCATCGGCCCCAGGCTCCTAACATCTGGACGTTGCCAGAAGGTCAAACACACACTGGTCCTTTTAAATGTCCCCATGACAAGAAATCCAATTACCTCAGGTCTGGTAAATGTGGAAGCCACACTACCGGACCTGCTCAACAAATTCGGCACCAGTGAAATGTTACGGTGAGATGTTACAGTGAGATGCCATCACGTAATCCGTAGAAAATGGCTTGTGCTATATAGTGCATACATCCATTGTCGTGTTTTGCCAAAGAATGTTCTCCGACAGCATTGGTGATTCGTCAGGCTCCTGTTAATCTGTTCAATGAAGTGTACAAGCTCTGTCAGTCTGCCACTGATGATTCCTATCCGAACCACTTCTCGTGCAAAAGCGATGCCAGCGTATGGTTGATACTTACAACAAATATCAAGTGTACCAGTATGAAATGAGCGTTAAGATACAAATGTGTCAATAGGGAACATTTGTTGAGAACGAGCCTCAATTTTTTTTGTTTGGTTGGTATGACATCTGTCAAAGATATTTAGTATACATCAAGACATGGAACAAACAATATCATATGTTTTCATCATGTTAACAATGTCGAATTTTGTACCAGAAAGTGATTTGCAGAAGGCATTAATTTTTTGTTTTCATTTGAAAAAAGTGCTGCAGAGTCACATTGAATGCTTGTCGAGTCATATGGTGATCGTGCTCTATCAGAAGCAACATGCAAAAGATGGTTTCAACGGTTCAGAAATAATGATTTTGACATAAGAAATGAAAAACGTGGAAGGCCAAAAGTTCGAAGATGCTAAATTGCAAGCAATATTGGATGAAGATGATGCTTTGAGTCAGAAGCAAATGGCAATAATGCTAAATGTTGCTCAACAAAAAAATTTCAGACCATTTGAAAGCTATGGGAAAGATCCAAAAGTGTAGAAAATGGGTGCCACACAATTTGAATGAAAGACAGATGGAAAACCAAAAAACCATTTGTCGAATTTTGCTTCAAAGACATGAAAGCAAATCAATTTTGCATCTAATTGTTACTGATGATGAAAAATGGATTTATTTTAAGAATCCTAAAAGGGAAAAATTGTGGGTTAATCTGGGACAATCGTCAACATCGACTGCAAAACCAGATCGATTCGGCAAGAAGACAATTCTCTGTGTTTGGTGGGATCAAAAAGGTGTGGTGCATTATGAGCTTCTAAAACCAGGTGAAACTAAATACTAATCGCTACAGACAACAAATGATCACTTTGAACTATGCATTGATCACAAAAAGACCAGACTGGGCCGAAGACCTGGCAAAATATATTTTTTTTACTGACAATGCACCTGCACACAAAGCAAAACTGGTTCAGCATACAATCAAAACAAGTGGCTGGGAGCTGCTACCCCACCTGCCGTATTCACCAGACTTGGCCCCATTCGACTATTTGTTTTCGTCAACGGGACACACATTGGCTGAGGAACACAGATTCCTACGAAGAAGTCTAAAATTGGGTGTCCGATTGCTTTGCTTCAAAAGATGAATATTTCTATTGGCGTGGTGTCCACAAATTGCTGGAAAGGTAGTGAAAATGTATAGAAAGCAATGGTCAGTACTTTGAATAAAATGATTTTACTTTTCAATTCAAAATTAGTGTTTCATTTCCAAAAAAAAAAAAAAAAATTAATAATAAAATAAAAAAACACGCTCATTTCATATCGGTATACCTCTTAGTCCATCTACATGGATCAATATCCCCTCCCCTTATAATTGCTGCGAACAATCCACTGTCTGCAAGTCACTGAAATAGCCTGTTTAACATTTTTGTGGATAGAATGGCCAATTGCAGTTGTCATCCACTGAACAGTTCACTAACCCATAACAGCACTGTGTGTGGCATTTCCCTCATGGAATAGTAGGCCTCCAGTGCACTCTTTACAGTACAGTTTATTAATCTTGACCTGCTAACAGTGCGTGGGCAGCTCAACATCAATAGTTTTAGACCATTGCACTGCTTTGACTGATTTCTGCACCACTATCAATGTCCTACAAACTGCAAATAACTGCAACAGTGAGATGCCTTACACCATTGAATACTATACATTACTTGCCACAAGTAAATTGGTTGGTGGACCAATATTATCTCCTGCAGGAATATGTAAACAGTTATGGTTGTGTGGTGTGTGTTGTGTGTAATGAAGGTAACTTATCTCCTGCACTGGGAGTAGTAAAATACTGTACTGCTTACCGGTTCCTCTTTAATGTCCAGAACATCAGTGGGTTGGTCCACAAATAAATAACCCTAAAAAAAAGACAACAGATAAGTTCAAAGATGTTTCAGAAAGAGTTTTACCTATTAGGGATATCAAATTAACCTGAGGACATTTTACTGTTTCCGTTACAGTGAAGATACACTTTACAATAGGGTAGTCTAAATATGAACATGAGTAATGTAACCTGTCACCCTAAAGCTGAGGCACTAAGCAGTCAACAGGCACACAAGCACCTCAACTATTACTATTACAAACAAATGTATAGATAAATCTACTCACAAAGTGGAGCAGGTGAACATACACGAAAGGATTCAATATATTATTATTCTTCTTATTATTATTATTCTTATTCTTATTATTTCTTTCTTATCTCAGACGTTATGTCTGGTCAATAGTGAAAAGTGACGCGGACCTTGATCAAGCGTGACTTCCTTTTAACCGTACGGTATATGTTATATTGCATTTAGGAACTTTCGGTTAATTGAACATGTATCAATAATTACGGATTTCTGTAGTTGTATATATAAGTTTGGATGTAGCTGTATTACATTGATGTATTGGTGGATATTGTGTGGTATGACTCCTGTAGTTGATAGTATAATTGGTAGAATGTCAACTTTATCCTGATGCCACATATCCTTGAATTCCTCAGCCAGTTGGATGTATTTTTCAATTTTTTCCTCCTGTTTTCTTTTGTATATTTGTTGTATTGGGTATGGATATTGAGATTAGTTGTGTTAATTTCTTCTTTTTATTGGTGAGTATGATGTCAGGTTTGTTATGTGGTGCTGTTTTATCTGTTATAATGGTTCTGTCCCAGTATAATCTGTATTCATCATTCTCCAGTACATTTTGTGGTGCATACTTTTATGTGGGAAGTGTTTTATAAGTTTATGTTTTAAGGCAAGCTGTTGATGTATTATTTTTGCTACATTGTCATGTCTTCTGGGGTATTCTGTATTTGCTAGTATTGTACATCCACTTGTGATGTGATCTACTGTTTCTATTTGTTGTTTGCAAAGTCTGCTTTTATCTGTTGTGGTATTGGGATCTTTAATAATATGCTTGCTGTAATATCTGGTGTATTACAATTATGAATCCTGCCATCTCACTGTATATATTGCCTTTTCTTAGCCATGTGTTGCATGTGTCTTGATCGATGTGTGGCTGTGTTAGATGATATGGGTGTTTACGGGGGTTTAGTTGATGCGTGTTGTTCTTTGTTTGTTTGCTCTGGGATGTGAGAGTCCATTACTTTATTTGTTGCTTGGTAATAACAGAACATGAGGTGTCAGTTAACTTCATCTGACCATCTCATCCTCTGTCTTTGTTTTCCTTCTAGGGTGGTTGCAGGAAGCATATCCTGCAAAACACCTCTATTTGGATTTAAATCTTTTTCAGTTGGCTAGCAGTGTTGTTACCATTGTGGGCGGGCATAGGGTTCAAGCGTCATCCCCGAGCATGACGGCGCTTGTCCGAGGCTTCTTTAGTTGTGTCCTGAACCAACTAATCACACTAAATGGGGGGTTAGCCATATTAGTGGTTATTTTCGTCGCCTTTTGCGACTGGCAGAACATACCGGAGGCATATTATATCATATAACTTATCACCACATCATATAACTTATCACCACATCATATAACTTATCACCACATCATTTATCATCATCATCACGCTTTCAGAGCCTGTGGCTCTTCATCCTGGCAGAGGAGTTGGAGGAGAAGGAAGAGGGATGAAGGAAAAGGACTGGAGAGGTTTAGGGATAGAGGTGCAGTTCAGAAAGTCACCCAGAACCCCAGGGCAGGGATGTCTTACCAGACAAGATGAGAAGGAAAGACTGATTGTTGGAGACTACACTAGATGAGATCTGAAGACCTGGGAGCCTAAAGGTGGAAGACAGGGTAGTATGAAAGAGAGATTACTACTAAAACATTGTTCACAAGTTAAGAGTGAAAAGCTAAGTGCATTGTGTCTAAAAGAGGTGGGCGAAAAATAGGTAAGAAAATAAAAGACGAAGAAAAACTAAAATACAGTGAAGGAAGGAATATTACTATAAAGAAATGCTCATATGGAAGGAATTAATGTAAATTAGGGCCCGGAGTGTGGTGAGAACCAAGGAAATGTAATAGCACTAGTTCCACCTGTGGATGTCTGAGAAACTGTTGTCTAGGGAAAGAATCCCGACAGCATGTGTGGTAAAACGAGCACCAAGGTCACGACTCATGTTGTGCAGGATGGTCTGCAACAGGATAGTGTGTGATGCCTGTATACACCCAATGTCAATGCCGATTCATCCTGACATAACTGCTTAGAGGCCTAACAATGTTTACATAAGAGCGGGTATATGCCATGTCATTTCACAGGTGGCTCTCCCTTTGATAGTCTTGCCAGTTACAGGGCTGGAATAGGTGGTGATAGAAGGGTGCATAAGCCAAGTCTTGTAGTGGGGACAGTCCTACAGGTAGGAGCCACAGAGAAGGGAGATGGGCACATAAGGAACACTACAACATGTCCTCAGTTCTTGCCTCCCACCTGGCCATAATTTACGTTCATTCCTCCCGTCTCAGCATTTATAAACAATATCTACTCCTTTCTTCACTCTATTTTAGTTTCCTACATATTTTATTATTCACCACGTCACCACCCACCCACCCACCCACCCACCTCTCTTAAATAAAATGCACTTAGCTTTTCACTCTTATTAACTCATGCACAATGTTTTAGTAGTAACCTCTGTCTTGCATATTATCCTATCTTCCACCTTTAAGCTCTCAGGTTTTCAAATCTCATCTGTGGCAGTTCCCAACAATCAGACTTTCCTTCTCATCCCATCCGGTAAGTCTTCCCTGAACTGGGGTCCTGGGTGACTTTCCTGAACTGTACCCCTTTCCCCAAACCTCTCCAGTCTTTTCCTTCGACCCTCTTCCTTCCCCTTCAACTTTTCTCCTAGGAGGAGAAGGCACTGTCTCCGAAAGCTAGTAAAAAAAATTGAATTCTTTTGTGTGTGTTCTCCTGCTGCCACTTGGTGGATAAATTTCTATTATGTTATCAATAATTGATTACTTTCGTTGTTATTAGACTATATTATTTGTACTCCATCCAGAAGATCACAGTATCAAATTAACAGCAAAAAGGGGTATACACTACTGGCCATTAAAATTGCTACACCACAATGACGACGTGCTACTGATGTGAGATTTAACTGACAGGAAGTAGATGCTGTGAATATGTAAATGATTAGCTTTTCAGAGCATTCACACAAGATTGGCACCGGTGGCGACACCTACATCGTGCTGACATGAGGAACATTTCCAACCGATTTCTCGTATACAAATAGCAGTTGACCGGCATTGCCTGGTGAAACGTTGTCGTTATGCCTCATGTAAGGAGGAGACATACATACCATCACGTTTCCAACTTCGATAATGGTCGAATTGTAGCCTAACGCGATTGCAGTTTATCATATCGCGACATTACTGCTCACGTCGGTCGAGATCCAATGACTGTTAGCAGAATATGGAATCGGTGGGCTCAGGAGGGTAATACGAAACACTGTGCTGGATCCCAATGGCGTCGTGTCACTAGCAGTCGAGATGACAGGCATCTTATGCACACGGTTGTAACGGATCGTGCACCCAAGTCTCTATCACTGAGTCAACAGATGGGGACGTTTGCAAGACAACAACCATCTGCTACAGGAATGTGACCTAATGAATTTTTATCAGATAATGTTTCTTACGTAAATGATGACTACATCTAAGCCCACAGTAGCGACATCTATGTAAGATGTAAGCAAACATATTTCTGGTAGCTACTGTACTTCACAAGTTGCAAAAATGACTGTGTGGACGATGCGTCCTATTCTACACCTTATTTTAGATCTATGTGACGATGCTGTGCTGAGTATATTTATATGTTTTGACCATGCCATTACGGCCTTATCACTTTAGGATATGGTGTAGAAAAGGTACGTTTTATCGTGATTTATCTGTACATTTCCCTGGTTGTATGATAGTATATTGTGATACGTAATGCTGTATTATGTTGACAGACACACTGCTCACTAGTTGTATATATTTTTATTTTGTAGATCTGAGGATGGTCATTACTGACTGAAACCGGGCAATGGCAAAAGAATTGATAATGTGATCAATGACTGAAATAAAAAACATTTGATGGTATTGGATGACTGTTCATTTACGCAACTATGTCGCAGCTGGTGATACTTTCTATTTGTACTGCTTCAAATTCAGTAAATGATCATAAACTGTGGCTATTTCCTATGGGAAGCGTTTATCCAACAAACCTTTGTGGGTATGAGCTCAATCTTCAAAACATTGATATCAAAGACACTTGTGAACTCTGCATTGTTGAAGAATTAATGATGGATTTTGGCGTCAGAAATACATGGTATATCCGTGGCCAATTCTTTCTGAGACATTCAGAGCATTCTGTGACTCAGTTTAATTCTGTTCACATTTCTGCTTTCAAAAATATAAATCCAAGTTAGTTGATGTGTTTCACACACGAAGATATTTAGAGAATATTATGGAAATAAAATATATTTACTAAAGTGACAAAATAAATTAGTTGTATTTAAAAAATACAGAAGCTGAGCAATGTCATAAATCAAGCATAATGCAAATAATGGTAAATAATGGCAAACAAAACAAATATAAGTGAAATTTCCGTATGTGACATCATTTTGATTTTTATAAAATAAAACTGAAAGAAAGCTATAGTTTGTTTTGTTGCAGATTTATAGGAAGACTAATTTTCGTAGCGTATTATGGTGACTTATAAAAATATCTAATCAAAAACTCTACTAGCTTTACGTACGGCAGAACTTCGCCAGACTGTAGAACAATGTGTAAATATTCAAAAACGTTAATCAAATTATGTATATCAGGAAGAAAGTACGTGTCTCTCTCTTTCCAAGCATTAATCCCGACTTTCAGGGTCTGCTGGTTAATCGGATGTGGCATGTTAATTTTTTAAGGGGTGGCCGGATGCCCTTATCAGGAAGAAAATACATCCATGGGTGAAAAATAAATTGGTTTAAGTTTCTGTAATTTGAAGAAGTAACGTAAGATCTTGATTCATTATAGCCTCCACTTCTCTTGGCATTTCAGGTTCTTTACAGGAAGACAGCCTGTCTCTTCGTTCCTCGACATTCAGTCTTGTTTGACTACACTGCAAGCATCTGAGCCAGATGGTGGTATATCGTGGACACACACTTCCACCAGTTCAGCACGAAGCAATGCAGGAAACCAACTACCACACAATACATCACTTTATTAGCAGACACTGCCATTTTCTTTTGCAAGCTCTAGTATTGTGGGGCTTTCAGTGTGTGCCAGGAAAGCAGACACGTACCTGTAAACAAACAATAAATTAATCACACACCTTTATTTTTTCGAGGACATAAGTAAAATATCATTAACTGAATCTTCCATCGGTGCTTTGCAGAACACGGTAAAAATATTATTAAGCAGGAAACACTTCCCACTGGTCTGCAAAATTACTCTACTGGCCATTAAAACTGCTACACCAAGAAGAAATGCTGATGATAAACGGGTATTCATTGGACAAACATATTATACTAGAACTGACATGTGATTGCATTTTCACGCAATTTGCGTGCATAGAACCTGAGATCTCAGTACCCAGAACAACCACCTCTGGCTGTAATTACGGCCTTGATACGCCTGGGCATTGAGTCAAACAGAGCTCGGATGGTGTGTACAGGTACAGATGCCCATGCAGCTTCAACACGATACCACTGTTCATCAAGAGTTGTGACTGGCGTATTGTGCAGAGCCAGTAACGCGGCCACCATTGACCAGGCGTTTTCAATTGGTGAGAGATCTGGAGAAAGTGCTGGCCAGGGCAGCAGTCGAACATTTTCTGTATCCAGAAAGGCCCGTACAGAACCTGCTACATGTGGTCGTGCATTATCCTGCTGAAATGTGGGGTTTCGCAGGGATCGAATGAAGGGTAGAGCCACGGGTCGTAACACATCAGAAATGTAACGTCCACTGTTCATACGTCAGTGCGAACAAGAGGTGACATATACGTGTAATCAGTGGCACCACATACCGTCAAGCCGGGTGATACGCCAGTATGGCAATGACGAATACTTGCTTCCAATGTGCGTTCACCGCGATGTCGTCAAACACGGATGCTACCATCGTGATGCTGTAAACCGAACTTGGATTCATCCGAAAATATGACTCTTTGCATTTATGCACCCAGGTTCGTCTTCGAGTACACCATCGCAAGCGCTCCTGTCTGTGATGCAGCGTCAAGGGTAACCGCAGCCACGGTCTCAGAGATCATAGTCCATGCTGCTGCAAACGTCGTCGAACTGTTCGGGCAGATGGTTGTTGTCTTGCAAACGTCCCCATCTGTTGACTCAGGGATCGAGACGTGGCTGCACGATCCGTTACAGCCGTGCGTATAAGATGCCTGTCATCTCGACTGCTAGTGATACGAGGCCCTTGGGATCCAGCACGGCGTTCCGTATTACCCTTCTGAACCCATCGATTCCATGTTCTGCTAAGTCACTGGGTCTCGACCAACGTGAGCAGCAATGTCGTGACACGATAAACCGCAATCGCGACAGGCTACAATCCGACTTTTATCAAAGTATGAAACGTGATGGTACGCATTTCTCCTGCTTACACGACGCATCACAATAACGTTTCACCAGCCAACGCAAGTCAACTGCTGTTTGCGTATGAGAAATCGGTTGGAAACTTTCCTCATGTCAGTACGTTGTAGGTGTCGCCACCGACGCCAACCTTGTGTGAGTGCTCTGAAAAGCTAATCATTTGCGTATCACAGCATCTGCTTCCTGTCGGTTACATTTCGCGTCTGTAGCACGTCATCTTGGTGGTGTGCCAATTTTAATGGCCAGTAGTGTATATTAACCCTGCTTGACAATTGGTAACGAAGAAGTGCCATTCGCCAAGGAACAACTGCCAGTTGCTACAGTACAACCAAAAAAACAGCAGTGAAGCCTATACAGGGTGTTACAAAAAGGTATGGCCAAAGTTTCAGGAAACATTCCCCACACACAAACAAAGAAAATATGTTATGTGGACATGCGTCCGGAAGCGCTTAATTTCCATGTTAGAGCTCATTTCAGTTTCGTCAGTATGTACTGTACTTCCTCATTCACAATCAACATGAGTGGGCTGACGAGAATCCGCACGCAATTGTGCAATCACGTCATCAGCACAGATTTTCTGTGAACGTTTGGGCATCTCAAAGTATGAAAAACAAAGAACTAACAGCGCGAAAGTTCCACTATCGCAGGTAACAAATTTGATTATAACTTTCGACTCACTCATCATTTCTGGACCTGAGGTGCGTTACCTCAAATTGATATGTTTATCAATAGGGTATCAGCACCAGTAGGAACACAAAGGCGCCATTTCTCCCCATATCTCAAGGTCAGGTCCCGTGAATACAATGTGTGGTCACCAAACCACAGAGTGAACTCCGGAACAAAGCAACTACTGCTCTCAAATGCCAAGGTCACTGGGCCAATACACACGCAGTTCCTCCTTCCTTCCCGACTGTGTGAGTTTCATCATTAGTTCAAGGTCTGAAACGATATCTTAGGAACAATAATTCTTCTGAACCCCTCTGCTCCTTCTCCTTTTATTACTAGAACCTCACTATTCGAGGTCTATACACTATTGTGATATGAAACATAAGCAGCAAAGCTACCCTGCTTAAAAATGATGGTAAATATTACCGTAATTATTTATGTAAGGCACTTTGGCATGATGTAGTGCAGTGCACCTCTCTGGCTATTAATATCTGTTCATGTCTGCAGGGTGATAAAATAGTAATATACGTTTCGCGATGGCGTCTTCTTTGGCCCCAAAAATCAATTTTGTCTTCCAAAAAATGAAATATTTTTAGCATATTATCGCCATCAGCAAAGCCCCCCCCCCCCCCCCCCCAACACACACACACACAATAAAGAACTTGGAAATTGAAATAATTTCACGAATGGTAAATACGAGGGTGAATCAAATAAAAACCTTAAATTTGTAATAACAAATCGAAATTTCGCCCGTTATCCTGTAAGTTAGTAAGCATGCTACAAGAAGCGTGCAGAATGGCCTGCATTTGGCAGCATAGTGCAGATGCACACATACCGTCGCAGTATCAGTAGAAAGATGGCCGCCCACTTGCGACTTGCACCAGGGAAGAACAGACTTCTGTTATTCGTTTTTTGCATAGAGAAGTGTGAAACCTCTTGAAATTCATCGACGAATGAAGGTTCGGTACGGTGATGAACGTTTGTCACAACAGCAAGTCTAAGAATGGAGTGGGAAGTTCGCAAATGGTGTGACTTCAGTGGAAGATGCTCCTCGTCCAGGTCAGGCACAGCGAGTTGTGACTCCACAGAACATTGCAGCAGTTGAAGCCGTAGTGAAGGAAAACCGCCGAGTGACACTGAATGACATTGCACCATGTTTACAGATTATTCATGGGTCAGCACACCACATTGATCACGATCTGCTCCAGTTTCACAAAGTGTCTGCAAGATGGGTGCCACGGCAGCTGACTCCTGAAATGAGAGAACGACGTGTTAATACTTGTGAAGAACTTCTTTGGCGCTTTGAACGAGGAGGTGATGGCTTCCTTGCAAGAATCGTTACTGGGGACGAAACCTGGGTTCACTTCCACCAACAGTAAACGAAGAGAGCGAGCAAGGAATGGCGCCATTCCTCATCACCAAAACCAAAGAAGTTTCGAACATAACCATCAGCAGGGAAGTTTATGCGGACTCTCTTTTGGCACGAAAAAGGCGTCACTTTGGAGCAGTACGTGTCTAGAGGGACCACTGTCACCAGTGCATCGAACACAGATCTCCTAAACAATCATCTGCGGCCTGCAATCAAATCGAAGCGACGTCCATTGCTGTCAGCAAGTGTCCTTTTGCAACATGACAATGCGAGGACCTCCCCGTACAACAGTTGCAACAATCACAGACCTGCATTTTGAGTGTCTTCCTCATCCACCATACTCACCAGACCTTGCCCCAAGTGATTTCCATATGTTTGGACCACTCAAAGACGCAATGGGAGGAATTTATGCACTTTGTAAGCGCTGGAGGACTTGCATTGAGTGTGGAGGAGATTATGTTGAATAGTGATACAACTTCGTATCACTTGTGGACAATAAATAATATTTAAAAATATATTTAAAGTTTTCATTTGTCTCACCCTCGTAATAAGTAGTGCAGTGTGATATTTTAACAAAACTGAGATTAACAATTTCCTAAATGCACCAAATATGCAATTGTTAAATTCTCTATGGGTTATTGATGACACTAATTTTGATGATGTATGGTTTGTGGGGCGCTCAACTGCTCGGTCATACAAAGCCCCAAATTTGACACAGTCCAATTCTTTTACACAGTCCAATATAGCAACTGTCACGACTAATGATGGTGATGATGAAATGATGAGGACAACACAAACACCCAGTCCCCGGGCAGAGAAAATCCTCAACCCGGCCAGGGATCGAACCGGGGACCCCGTAATCCAGAGGCAAGAAGGCTAGCCACTAGACCACGAGCTGCAGTCTCTGTATGTTATTAGTGTGTACTGTCTTGGAAGTCACAAAAAGATTATCCATCGCAGGAGTTACCACCTTGCAATGAACAATGAGTGAGCCATGAAACCATGACGGTAACAATGACGATGTAATTATTATAAGAAACATTCACAGCGCGCCGCCTCTCTCTGGCCATTAGCCACCAGCCATGACCATGGTGCTACCGCCCACCTCACGTCCAGCCAGCTCAATGAGTGGCCTCTGGGCGGTGAACGAGGGACCTTCACATGGTTGCCCAATATTGAAAGAGGAGACGTTGCTGCAGACCACCTCGTGTGTCCACAGCGAGGCCTACCAACTCAGCATGGCATCCTTACTATCGCTAGCTGTGCTGTCTGTCAAGGAATGGTTGACGCTGCATATTATGCTTGTGCCCACAGCCACCCACCACATTCCACCAGCAGTATGAGGCATAACACGCTGTCATCAGCTCGAGGACAGTGATATAAAAAAGGCAGGAACCGCCTACCCAGCCCCTGGACCAATAACAATAAAGTGTCCCCCCCTCCCACCTCTCGTTCCTTCCCTTTTATCACCCTTAACGGGTGACTGTGTGGTGTGCAATATCCAGTCGCGGAATAATCGATGCGGTACTCCTCTATAGCACGGTGACTACCAAAAGTAGGTGAAGGTCTTCGAAAATGACTTCATCTCCATTATCCAAAGTGACCCTGATTTCGACAAGACTATGTTCACGTAAGACAGAGTTCGACCCCATCGAAGCAGGGGAGTGTTTGATGTGCTGGAGGGGCAGTCTGAGGAATGTATTCTAGCTCTGGAGTACCCAGAGGCCATGGCACGGGCCTTGATAGGATTCTCTGGATCTGAACACGTGGATCTCCTTTTTTGTGAGGTGTACATTGATAACCCCAAAACGATTGCTGAGCTGAAAACAGCCATTTAGGATGTCATAGACAGCATCAGTGTTCCGACACTTCAGCGGTCCAAACAGAATTTTCCTATTCGTCTCTGCCACATCATCGCCAATGATGGCAGGCATAACCTAAATCCCAATATACGTTGTGATGTTTACATGAGTAAAATCTGTGCACACCATAGATTGTAACTAATTTATGCTTTTTTTCATACTGTTCAATAATTGTCGTCCTGTAAACGTACTGCAACAGTGCAGTGTTTCGATGGTGGTACGCGATCCATGAGCGCACGTGTCCACCATAACAGTCAATGTGTGTCCATTTCATTTTACGTGTAACACACCACGAAACCTCATTTGAATATCGAATCATTTCCCGAAAAGTTTCATGCAGGTGGTAAATAATTCTAGCTTAGATCTGTCGGGGTGGGTATTTGTAGGTGATCTATGCCATATTAATGCCAATAGCGTAGTGGGAACTGTGACACATGCTGTTGCATGTTTTGTATTGTCAGAGCAGTAAGCGCTCTGATGCACAAGTGACAGCAACGCCTATTACTGGTAAGTTCGATCAGCATGCGAGTATTGCGGAAATGTTTTGTGAACTGAGATGGAAATCCCTCGAGGGGAGACGACACTCTTTTTGTGAAGCTTTATTGGTGTTTGATGGCTGTCAGCAGAATGATTCAACTGCTGCCAAAGTGCATTTTGCAGGAACAATGTAAGAAAAATTTGGGCTGCTGAGGAAGCATACAGGCACTCAGTTTGGCTCTGCCAGTTGAACAGGAAAGGGAACAACTGGTAGCTCTACGGGGTATCCTTCACCAAGACCTACACGACAATCTGAGGAGTACACATGCAGAAGTAGTTGTGCTGTACAAACAGTTTAGGAGAGATAACCGGAATCAACAGCATGATCACTTGGCTAATTTGTAAGCATCAATTAAACTTTCCCTATTTAACATGTTATAAAATGGTTCAAATGGCTCTGAGCACTATGGGACTCAACAGCTGTGGTCATCAGTCCCCTAGAACTTAGAACTACTTAAACCTAACTAACCTAAGGACATCACACACATCCATGCCCGAGGCAGGATTCGAACCTGCGACCGCAGTGGTCGCTCGGTTCCAGACTGAAGCGCCTAGAACCGCTCGGCCACAACGGCCGGCATCAAGTTATAGCACGGAAACTAATTACCGTATGAGTACCAAAGTTAATAGTATTAATGTACAGAGTATGAGGTGCACTATTTCCATGCGTCACAGCATCACTGTCCAGTTCGAATTATGGCCTCCAGGTGGCGTGATCAGTCATCATGATTCATAGCCTGACAGACCTAACCAGTTGCAGTGCACTTGTGGACATGTCAACATGAGCTTGGACTAAAGGAGCAGTGTATTACTGGTAAAACTGTATTATCAGAACAACAGTCTTCGAGAACATCGCCAGGTGAAAGGATTACACAGAGGTCCTCTTTATATACATCTACACACATACTCCACAATCCACCATATGGTGCGTGGTGCCTATATCCCTCTGTACAAGCCCTAATGTCTCTTATCTTATCTTTGTGGTCTTTCCGTGAAATATAAGTTGGCGGCTGTAAAATTGTACTACAGTCAGCCTCAAATGCTGGTTCTCTAAATTTCCTCAGTAGCTATTCACGAAAAGAACGCCTCCTTTCCTCTAGAGACTCCCACCCGAATTCCTGAAGCATTTCCGTAACACTCCCTTGATGATCAAACCTACCGGTCTCTGAATTGCTTCTATCCAACCTGATAGGGATCCGGAACGCTCGAGCAGTACTCAAGAATAGATCGTATTAGTGTTTTATAGATAGTCCCCTTTACAGATGAACCACATCTTCCCAAAATTCTACCAATGAACCAAAGACGACTATCCGCCTTCCCCACAACTGCCATTACACGCTTGTCCCACTTCATATCGCTCTGCAATGTTATGCCCAAATATTTAATCGACGTGACTGTGTCAAGCGCTACACTACTAATGGAGTATTCAAACATTATGGGATTCATTTTCCTATTCATCTGCATTAATTTACATTTATCTATATTTAGAGTTAGCTGCCATTCTTTACACCAATCACAAATCCTGTCCAAGTCATCTTGTATTCTCGTACAGTCACTCAACGACGACACCTTCCCGTACACCACAGCATCACCAGCAAATAGCCCCACATTGCTATCCACCCCATCCAAAAGATCATTTATGTAGATAGAAAACAACAGCGGATCTACCACACTTCTCTGGGGCACTCCAGATGACTGCTGTGCAAAGTATGATGAAGTTCAAATCAACTGGAGAACTGGGCGTTGCTCCGAGAAGAGGCCAACGACAGGTTGCACCACAGGTGATTGATGAAGCCACTGTTTTTATGGGGACAATGCTGCACGCAGTTCCTGATCGTCAGACAGGAAGCGTGCTGTGTCACAACAGTTGGACATCCTGTGGTCTACTGTATGGAAGGTGCTTCCAACTTTTCTCAAATAGCATCAGTACGAGATCCATATCGTACAGCAGCTTGCACCACAGGACACACGACGACTTTGCTCTCTACGTAATCACAAGGATTGAAGTTGAAGAGCACTGGCTGTGGACCACCCTATGGACAGCTAAAGCCCATTTTTCTCTGACGGGGAAGGTTAACACACAGAACTGGTGAGTGTGGGGATCTTCACCTCCAGTCACTGTGCATAAAGTTCCTCTATAAGGTGAATGTGTCACGGCATGGTGTGGCTTCACAGCTACCTTCATCATTGTCCCATTCTTTACTGAACAGGTTGGCGATGCTTGGGGACCAAAAACGTTCAATGTGATTTGTTGCAACCGTGACCGAAACGGCTGCAGGATGACTGAGAAAGTACCGCAGGACCGAACGAAGAGCGGCCCACAAACAAACAAACAGACGGAAAGGATGGACACGAAACGACGACAGATGATCGAGAGAGACCTTACGACAACAATGTGCAAAGAGAATAAACAATGGAGACACAGAATGAAAATAATATAATGAGGGACAAAAAACAGTAGACACAATAGCGAAAAAACACGAAACCGTTCACACGCGAAGTAAACAAAAAAAACTGTTAGCACTGATCACGGACACTGATGATGGGGACGACACGTGAACGATGGGGCGTGGGCGGCGAAAAACACTGAGGAACAAACACAACGGCACACACACATAACTGATGGCGCAGATGGCATTGACCTCCGGCGCGCGAATGTCCACTTAACGTGTGCGTGTCTGTGGACCTGCCAAGAGGGGAAAAAGGTGGGGGGGGGGAGGGAGACCAGAGATGCCAATGCCAGAGGAGATGGGGGGAGGAATGAAGTAAGGGGGTAGGGGAAGCCCGGGGGGAGGAGTGGGGAGGAAGGGAGAAGGGAGAGAGGGTGCCCTGAGGAAAAAACACAGGAAGTGGGAGAGGAGGATCAAAGTTGATAGGAGGGGTAGATGGAGGGGAGGAGGGATTCATCACAGGGGGGGAGCTGGCGGAAGCCACCTTGGTAGAGGGTAAGGAGAGTGGAGAGATGGAGAGCAGGTGGGACATGGAAATACAGGCGTGGCAGGGGGGGGGGCGGGAGAAGGATGTGAGAGACAAGCAGGTGAGGGGGACCTAGTTCACAGGAGGTGTATAGGATCCAAATCCGTTCGAGGAAAAGGAGGTGGGGGAACGGAATAAGGTCGTACAGGATCCGCATGGGGGAGGGAAGACGGATGCGATAAACTGGCTGAGCAGGAGGCAGGCACTTAAATACACGATCGGAGGCGCCGCTATTTGCCGCTGGGACCACGTGTTCCACTGTGGCGCCCTCACACTAAATGTGGGCCAGGAGGGGCGCGCCACTACAGCTTACAGTGCGATGGTGCAGAGACCTCTAGGGGTCTTCGACGTCCACGATGCATGGCGCGGATTCAAATTCTGCGGCGCGCGGGTACCAGATGACTGACCAGTGTTACTGCGATATGCTTCGCCAGCATGTCATAGCCACCTTACAGGAGACAGATGCATTGAACTCGACAGTTTTCATGCGTCATGGGGCCCCAACGACTTCACTTGTGAAGTTTAGGTGCTTCTCCGAAACATATTTGGAATCGATCGAATTATCAACCGATTGTTTCCAAATGCTTGGCCGGCACGATTACCTGATCTCACTCCCTGTGATTTCTTGTTGTGGGGCTATCTGGAGGAAGGATTTACGCATTCACACATGGGCTGATCTGTAGCTCAGAATATCGAGAGAGGTAGCCAGCATACCTACGGACATGCTGCGTTCTGCTGTCCAGAATGCAATCCTGTAATTTTGAGACTCTTCTGGGCACTGATGGTCGCCATATTGAGCCCCTTTTGTAGCAGAAATGGTACCAGTATGTAGTGTTATGATGTACCGTAGCAGCACATTGAAAGTATTTCAATTGAGTTGATTCTGCATTATTTCTCTTCCCCAGGGCCTTGACATTAATGCTACCAAGTCTGGCTCTAGTACAGAAATTAGTTTCCGCGTTATAACGTGTCAAATGGGGAAAGTTTAATTATGACTACCTGGTACATACTTTGGCAACTCCTGCCATAAGGACGGTCGAAATGTTTTCATTAAATGCTATACAGTCCAGAACTGGTATGCCAATGAGGCAAGATCGTCTTGAGCAGTGAGGCAATCATCCTAACTACGGACAAGGTTGAAGATACCCATTTGGTAAAACACCGTGTCCTGCTGCATGAAGAAGTCCGTAACTGCCTGCTGTATATCCTTATCTAATAGCAACATCGACCCTTCGATACCTTTTCAAGGGTCAGAACGCATGATAATCACATGGGGAGAGATCAGGACTATAGGGCAGGTGCTCGAGTGTCGCGCACGTGAGTTGGGCATAACTTCCATCTTACGATATGGGGACGTGCGTAATCACGAAGCACCCCTTGTTGCACAATTCCACAACACTACTTTTCAACAGACATACTGGCCCACACAAAGTCTCCCTTCTGCAGTGGACGACTACCAGTGTTTGTCCTTCAGCAGCCAATACAACAGTTTATTGTGTGTTGAACAGGGAACCTAGAAACGACAGAGAGGCTTTGTCTCCACTGTAGGCCTAAATGGTTCAAAACGCCAAAACAGACTACAGCAGTCCACTCACCCCACTGTCACCCACACCGCACCCAGGGTTATTGTGCGGTTTGGCCCCCAGTGGACCCCCCACTTGGAACGTCTCATACCAGAGGAGTGTAACCCCAAATGTTTGTGTGGTAGAGTAATGATGGTGTACTTGCACATGGAGACAGTGTTTACGCAGCAATTGTCAACATAGTACAACTGAGGCGGAATAAGGGGAACCAGCCCGCATTCGCAGAGGCAGGTGGAAAACAGCTTTAAAAACCATCCACAGGCTGGCCGCACACCAGACCTCGACACAGATCTGCCAGGTGGATTCGTGCCGCAGGCCAGCATGCCTTATCACTCAGGAAGCAGTGTGTTATACTGTGCGGTTAGCTGGGGGGGGGGGGGGGCGGCATAACTTAGGTCCAGTTTGGACGCATTCGCTAATAATATTGCGGTATTTCACGTTTTCGCATTTACTGCACGTACGTAGGAAGGACACGACTGCTACATGTAACTGCTTATATACCTGCGCCAGAGTAGTGCTGCATTACATATATGCTGCAGCAACTCCCTCAAACAGAAACTTCTTCATTGCCTCATATTAATTTTGAGGTTCTAAGGGGCTTTGTCGAAATCATCGTTCAATATCCCTAACGACTGTGCCTGACGCTACCTCTACGATGTCTTGCGGCTCTGCAAGTATTATGCTAACAGGTGTCGATTTTGTACTGCAGTAGTCCTGGGATGTAGGTGACGACTGTACAGATCAACAGTTCTAAGGAGATGACGAACAGCACCAATGCTAATGCTGCTACTGCTGCAATACGAGGAGCATTTGAAAAGTCCGTGCAAAAATAAAAAAAAACTTAAATGTTTGGGGTAAACCTTTTTTTTTTCGAAATAGTCTCCTTTTCGACTTATACACTTCGTCCAACGCTGTTCTAATTTGTTGATCCCTTCTGAATGATAGGAATTGGCCAAGTCTGCAAAATCGCTATTAGTTACTGCAATCACCTCATTGTTTGAATAAAATCTTTGCCCCGACAGCCGTTTCTTCAAATTGGGGAACAAATAGTAGTCTTGAGGAGCCAAGTCTGGAGAACAGGAGGGATGTGAAACGAACTGGGATCCTATTTCCATTAATTTTGCGACCACAACTGTTCAGCTGTGTGCTGGAGCCCTGTCATGATGGAAAAGGACTTTTTTGTGGACCAATCGCCGGCGTTTTTCTTGCAGCTCGGTTGTCAAACAGTCCAATAACGATGAATAATATGCACCTGTACTAGTTTTACCCTTTTCCAGGTAGTCGATGAGGATTATCCCTTGCGAATCCCAAAAGACAGTCGCCATAACCTTTCTGGCCACAGGACTGGTCTTCGCCTTTTTTGGTGCAGATTCTCCCTTGGTAACCCCGTGTTTAGATTGTTGTTTGGTCTCAGGAGTATAGTAATGTATCCATGTTTCATCCACAGTGACGAAACGGCGCTTAAAAGTTCTGCGGATTCTCCCTGAACAGCTGCAAACCATCCTTGCAACAGTTCACACGATTCCGTCATCGGTCAAGTGTGAGCAATCACGGAACCCATCTTGTGGATAGCTTTCTCATGTCCAAACGTTTATGCAAAATATTATGTACCCATTCATTCGAGATGCCCATAGCACTAGCAATCTCACGCACCTTAACTCTTCTGTCATCCGTCACCATATCATGGATTTTATCAATGATTTCTGGAGTTGTAACCTCCACAGGGCGTCCAGAACGTTCGGCATCACTTGTGCCCACATGGCCAGTCCGAAAATTTTGAAACCACTGTTCTAATCGAAGGTGCAAAGTCACCGTAATGTTTATCAAACTTCTCTTTTGTCTCCTGAGGCGTTTTGAAATTCATACAGTAAATCACTCGGCTTCCTTGATTCACACGAATGCCAAACACAAATCAATAGACCAATATGGCTGAAACTTGGTGTCCGTTCTTTCCAAATATGCTAAAAACTAAACATGACCTCGATACACGCCGGTGGTGCCATCTCTCGGACTTTACACGGACTTTACAAACGTCCCTCGTATACGCTTGTACCAAGTTCCCAACCACATATTTCATGCTCAGACCTCCAATCATGTTTCGCAATGGACCATAGAAGGGTGTTGTGCCTTTGAATTTCTCACTCTTTGGAATTTTCCATCTCAACACAGAAATTCTATAACTCATGTATCTTTCTATGTGTGATATTATTTACCAACTAATTTGACTGTACCTTCTTCCTCATAATCTGCATAATTTATTGGTAACACACCACGAAAATGCATTTTAAATTCCTGCAGTTGACTGCAGAATGATTCCAGTATGGACGCATACACACACTTGTATGTACCTCGCTCCATCTGCGAGAGGAGCAGGAATGGGAATGACCAGCGTTCAGTATTACAATAAGTTAAGAGGTAATACAATTTCACAATAAAATTTGTGACAGTCATTGAACTAGGGGGAACGATAATTTTTTTTTATTTGAAAATTTATTAGGTTGCTGCATAAGCTCATAGCGTTTTTCCTTAAGTTTAATAAACACAACATACACATAACAAAGACTTTAGCCATCAATAATATACAGGGTGGGGCAAGTATAAGTGGCCCACAGAACTGGGTTACAGGGTACAAAGAAACACAGCAGAGGCAAGGAAATGCAGTACAACTCGCCTGTAGCAGATGCTGAAAGTGACCGCCATTCATCTCTTGGCACCTCAGGGCCCTGATCAGCAAATTGGTGAAGGCGGATCGAAGCTGGACTGTTGAAATTGCTACAGTCTCATCTGAAATGTTCTTTTGCAGTTCTAGAAGACTGTGAGGGTTGTAGAGACGCACCTTAGACTGAGGGCTCCCCAAACAAAGCAATCGCACATCTGTGTGGCCAGACCAGACTGACCTCTGCTAACAACTCTGTCAGGCGTTAAGACTGTAAATGTGCTCCAGGGTTCGGCCAATCATATGTGCAGTTGTTCCATCCTATTTACAACAGTCTACCAACGCTTGGACAACTTTTAGATTTCATGACTGACAACTTGCGTGGTTTTGAGCTGAAGAACTCGTGGAGCCAAGTTTGGGGCACATTTTCATCCGGAAGGGAAGTTCCCTGAAGGTTGTTCGATAGAGAGCGGAAAATAGGAAACTCTGAGGGCGGAATACCAGGTGAATAACGTGGGTGCGGCATACTCCCCAACCATCTCCTTTTAGGTTGGGTTGCTTACGGGAGGAGACCAGACAGCGACGTCATCGGTCTCATCGGATTAGGGAAGGATGAGGAAGGAAGTCGGCTGTGCCCTTTCAAAGCAGCCATCCCATCATTTTCCTGGAGCGAATTAGAGAAATTATGGAAAACCTAAATCAGGATGGCCAGATGCGGGATTGAACTGTCGTCCCCCCTAATGCGATTCCAGTGTGCGAGCCACTGCGCCACTTCGCTCGGTCCAAACTCCTGTAAAGTGTTTTTCGGCAGTCTAGAATGCAGGCAAGTGATATTATAGAGAAGCATCACTTCACACAACGTTGTGGTCGTTGTTCTTTTGCTGCATCTGCAAGACGCCTCAGTTGCTGACAGTGAATGTCAGCAGTGATGGTTACACTTAGGGGAAGTAATTCATAGTAACTACACTTATAATCCCCCCCCCCCCCCCCATGAACCATATACCTTGCCGTTGGTGGGGAGGCTCGTGTGCCTCAGTGACACAGATAGCCGTACCGTAGGTGCAACCACAACGGAGGGGTATTTGTTGAGAGGCCCGACAAACTTGTAGTTTCTGAAGAGGGGCAGCAGCCTTTTCAGTAGTTGCAAGGGCAACAGTCTGGATGATTGACTGATCTGGCCTTGTAACATTAACCAAAACGGCCTTGCTGTGGTGGTACTGCGAACGGCTGAAAGCAAGGGGAAACTACGGCCATAATTTTTCACGAGGGCATGCAGATTTACTGTATGGATAAATGATGATGGCGTCCTCTTCGGTAAAATATTCCGGAGGTAAAATACTCCCCGATTCGGATCTCCGGGCGGGGACTACTCAGGTTCAAATGGCTCTGAGCACTATGGGACTCAACTGCTGCGGTCATCAGTCCCCTAGAACTTAGAACTACTGAAACCTAACTAACCTACAGACATCACACACATCCATGCCCGAGGCAGGATTCGAACCTGCGACCGTAGCAGTCGCACGGTTCCGGACTGCGCGCCTAGAACCGCGAGACCACCGCGGCCGGCTCAGAGTAGGTATTGAAATCCATGGTGAAGAAATAAAAACTCTGAGGTTCGCCAATGGCATTGTAATTCTGTCAGAGACAGCAAAGGACTTGGAAGAGCAGTTGAACGGAATGGATAGTGTCTTGAAGGGAGGATATAAGATGAACATCAACAAAAGCAAAACGAGGATAACGGAATGTAGTCGAATTAAGTCCGGTTATTCTGAGGGAATTAGATTAGGAAATGAGACACTTAAAGTAGTAAAGGAGTTTTGCTATTTGGGAAGCAAAGTAACTGATGATGGTCGAAGTAGAGGGGATATAAAATGTAGACTGGCAATGGCAAGGAAAGCATTTCTGAAGAAGAAAAATTTGTTTACATCGAGTATAGATAAGTGACAGGAAGTCGTTTCTGAAAGTATTTGTATAGAGTGTAGCCATGTATGAAAGTGAAACATGGGCGATAAATAGTTTGGACAAGAAGAGGATAGAAGCTTTCAAAATGTGGTGCTACAAAAGAATGCTGAAGATTAGATAGGTATATCACGTAACTAATGAGGAAATAGTGAATAGGATTGGGGAGGAGTTTGTGGCAAAACTTGACAAAAAGAAGGGATCGGTTGGTAGGACATGTTCTGAGGCATCAAGGGATCACCAATTTAGTATTAGAGAGCAGTGTGGAGGGTCAAAATCGTAGAGGGAGACCAAGAGATGAATACAGTAAGCAGATTCAGAAGGACGTAGGCTGCAGTAGGTACTGGGAGATGAAGAAGCTTGCACAGGCTAGGGTAGCATGGAGAGCTGCATCAAACCAGTCTCTGGACTGAAGACCACAACAACAACAACACTTATAATGAAATTATAAACAGCCGACCAGTTGCAATGGATAAAGAAATTGTTTACCTAGGTTTCGACAAATATAAATTTGTCTTCTTCAGAAGGTAGCCTAAGGACAATGAACATCATAGCTTACATTAGAAAAGTATGAATCTTAAGCCAAGAACAAATTTTAAGACAAATTAAAGAACTCTTGCATTACAGAAGTATGATAACGACGACTGGTACTTACAATTTTACATTAGTAAGGACTAACGCACCATCGGCGTTTTTACAATTGTCGGCATAGATCCATTTGTCAAAAATGAAAGATAGCCCTAGAATTAGGGTTTGTCACGTAAATATAAAATAGTTCATGTATGTTGAAGAGGTCACAACCGACTGAGTGTAATCGGCGAGCGTAGTTACTCTGAAACCAGGGCAAGTGGCGCTCGCGCCGAGAAACATGTGCCAATTGGCGTGCAAAGGCAATGTGTAAATTATCAGTATTAATAACGCCCTTAATAAAAAAATAGGAAGGAAATTAACACTCCCATTATAACAGTATGGGAGCACTGGTACAAATAATATAGATAGTACGCCAAAAAAGCAGGTGGCGCTTATGCCGAGAAACTTACGCCCAGTGGCATATACAGCCAAAATATAAAAAATTGCATTACTATATTAGTGAAGCCCACAAACGATATACATGTCAGAACTTTAAAATTGACAATAATGGCTCTTGCCAAGAAAGAATTACGAAGACTGGTACACGATCCTGTTAACACACATTCACAGGGAAAACCAAAATTTTAGAGCCAGGCAAAATCACATAAGGGCCGATGTAGTAGCAAAGACACATCGTGAGGAAACCACCATTGCATAGGGGTAGTGAGCTTAAAGCATTGAAGGTGCATCATAGCTTCCTGAGGAAATAAACCACTAAAATTACCAGAATTAATGTTATACGAAAAACAGTACAGGTGTAAAGCCTTCAATAAATTGTCTACAAGCAAGGTACAACTGGTCGTTCAGTATATTACCGTCCTTGAGCTTAAGATGTTTGAAAATTTGTAACTCTTCGCACAGATCTAATCTACGCTCTTTGACTTTTCTGTGTGGGATAACAGTGTCTTCTAACTGTTTAGGCGTATGACTGGCTATCAGGTGTTCAGCTAAAGTAGAACTGTGAATATTCGCTCCTTTTTTACCTAATAGGTGTTATTTATATCTTGTAAAGACATCATTTCCTTCTTTCTACGAACAATACGAGACTGGAATAGAAGGGAGAACCGATAGAGATACTCAGGGTACCCTTGCGGAGTATGGATATAGATGTAGATTTTCACAGATCTGCCTGGCTGACCACTTTAATATGAAGGACAGTCATTACAGGTTAGTTTGTAAACCCCTGAATTGGAAAACCAGTCGCCGGCAATCTCTATTGAATGTACAAGATTTCTCTCTAAACTTATCACTGTTCCACCACAAGCATAACATCATCTTTTGTGGATGTATACAGGTTTTTGTACAAGGAGTTGCTGCTTTGTTTGGGCTCAACCACAACTTTCTTTTCCTTACATTAGCGTAAAGACATCATTTCGCGTCACTAGCAACAGTACAGGATAGGAATGGTCAATGTTGTTCGTGAGCTAATTGATGACGAGCAGGTGGAGATGCACCACGTATGGCTTCCTGCAGATTTTTTGTGACTTTCCTCTCAGCACACACGGTACCCACACCCGATTGTTGGACCTTCCTCATTGCATGCAAATGTCGCACGATGGTGGAATGATCTCGCCTCATGAGATTTACCAGTTCTTGAGTACAGTGACGTGGATCATTGTGGATTAATGCGTCTAACCAGTGCTCACGATCTGAAGGTTTCCTGAATGTGTAGGGTCATTAATGTCCAAACGATACTCCTCAACATGACAAAACCATTTTCTTTCCATGCTCTGACCAGTGGCATCATCCCCACATATGCCGCAAATATTTCTGGCTGCCTCCACTGCTGTCCTCCCTCTATTGAGTAGTAGTAGTAGTAGTAGAGGAGTTTTGGGCGCACGACAGCAAGGTCTTCGGCACCCGTTCAGTAACGTAGTGAGCCAGGTGTCAAGAAAAATCCCAGAACAGGAATATAAAACGGAACAGAAAACATGGGTAACAATCGTTGAAAATGATGTGCTCACCCACACCAAAGCGTGGGATGAAGCAGAGTGTCAGCAGTAAAACATGGACAACACAGGAAGAAAATGAGAGAGAGAGCTAAAACAATGTAGCAGATGGAAGTGGATGGCTGACCGCAAGGAAAAAAGGGGAGGAGTCAGCCACTCTGCAATGCCCTCTATTGAACTCAAACAGAAGATTATGTCAGAAATTTTCCGATTTCTCCACTTGCCGTTCCATTCTAGCGCGGACAGCTCCACTCATTATCCCCTAATGACAAAATGTAACCTCAAATAGCAACAGTGAATTACAAATAAAAAATAACAATCGGTAAATAAACCCAGCGCTACCGGAATACCAACATGCGAAACAAAAGCGCTACAGAATTATGCACCAACCTAATATAATAAAAAAGGCAGACATGCATTTCAAATGTAGGAAACTGACATGTAGGCACATGATTATCAGTTAGGCACACTGAGACACGTAACCATTGCAAATGAATACGAGCTTGACGCAGCAAACAAAGAAACTGGTACACCTGCATAATAGCGTGTAGGGCCCCTGCTAGCAAGCAGTACTGCCACAACACGACGTTTCTTGGACTCGACCAATGTCTGAAGTAGTGCTGGAGGGAACTGACACCATGAATCCTTCAGGGCTGGCCATAAATCCGTAACAGTACGAGAGGTTGGAGATCTCTTCCGAACAGCATGTTCAAAGGCATCCCAGATACGGCCAGTAATGTCCATTCGTGGGGAGTTTGTTGGTCAGCGGAAGTGTTTAAACTCAGAAGATTGTTCCTGGAGCCACCCTCTAGCAATTCTGGACGCGTAGGCTGTTGCATTGTCCTGCTGGAATTGCCCAAGTCCGTTGGAATGCACAATGGACATGCGTGGATGCAGTTGATCAGATAGGATGCTTACGTACGTGTCACCTGTCAGAGTCGTATCTAGACGTGTCAGGGGTGCCATATCGCTCCAACTGCACAAGCCCCACGCCATTACAGAGCGTCCACCAGCTTGAACAGCGCCTGCTGACTGCAGGGCCTATGAATTCATGAGGTTGTCTCCATACCCAATACGTCCATCCGCTCGATACAATTTAAATGTGACTCGTCCGACCACGCGACATGTTAAGCAGTCATCTGAAGTCCAATGTCGGTGATGGTGGTGGGTCCAGGTGAGGTGTAAAGCTTGGTGTCGTACAGTCATTGAGAGTACACGAGTGGGCTTTTGGCCTTGAAAACCCATATCGATGATGTTTCGTTGAATGGTTTGCACACTGACCTTGTTGATGGTCCAGCATTGAAAGCTGCAGCAATTTGCTCAAGGGTTGCACTTCTGTCACGTTTAACGATTCCTTTCAGTCTTCATTGGTCCCATTGTTGCAGGATCTTTTTCTGGCCGCAGCGGTGTCGGAGATTTGATGTTTTACCAGATTCCTGACATTCGCGGTACACTCGTGAAATGGTCATAAGAGAAAATCCCCATTTCATCGCTCCCTCGGAGATACTGTGCCCTATCGCTCGTGCGCCGATTATAACACCACGTTGTCACTCCCTTAAATCTTGATAACCCGTCCTTGCAGCAGCAGTAACTGATCTAACAACTGCGCCTGACATTTGCCTTAAATAGGCGATGCCGACCGCAGCGTCATATTCTGCCTGTTTACATACAGTATCTCTGTATTTGAATACGCATTCCTATACCGTTTCTTTGGCGCTTCAGTGTGTAACAAAATCATAAAAAAAATATAAAGAAGAGAAATAAAGTAAATGTACAGATAGTGAGTGCACACTCAAGAGAAAGGGAGTTACAATTACGATGGCAATCACACAATATAAAAACAAAAACACGGCGTGTCGTAACTTCCCATAAAAGAATAGAAATATGGAAAACCTGGAGTCTATGTGAAATATCATACCGTGATTATGAGGAAAGCTATATTGGTGAGGCAGGAAGGTCCTTTGACTTGAGATTTAAAGAGCACACATAAAACAGTAACTAAACACATCTAGGCTTACATGTGCGTAAGGAGGGACATAGGTGTAATACCAGCAGCATTGACGAACAACTAGAAATTTTACGTAAGACTGAAAAAAGGGAAGGGTTAGACATTTTAAAATGGGAGATTTACATCACGAAACGCGAGGAACCAGATTGCCAGCGAGTTGCAACATAGAACTATCCTGGCCATCTCTTCTACGTTTATGGGTAATGGTGTAAACCTGAGAGGTAGCGCCATTACACGTCAGAATTATGCATATGTTGCGAGACGTATACGGAAGTAATACACTGCAGCTGTACAGTCGACCTGCTACTGTGAACAGCCCATAGATGGCCTACCTGGCGCAGCTTAACGTCTATTTTTTAGTAATCTTAAAAATTCTGTATAGAAGATTGATCCCTTTAGGTATGATCCGTACTTTGATGCGTGGTATACCGCTTTAGCAAGGTCCTGGAGAGGAAAAAAAAGTTTCTCATAGGTAATGGCTTAAGTTGGCTATGTTCAAAACATTCGTGGAATAACAGGAGTCTGCATTACACAAGGAGTCTTCGATAAAAAATTAAACATTTTATTTCCGAAAGACTGGTTTCATTCAGGACAAAACACCATTTTTCAACATAATCTCCATTCAATGCGACAGCCTTATGCCGCCTTACTGAGAGGACCTCTATTGCCAAATGGTACTATTCCACTGGTCGACATCGGAACCACCTTGCAGCTTCAATAACCTCCCCATCGTATTGTACTGCATTGTATTGTATGTTAACCGAGGACCTAGAAACGAAGGAGAGGCTCTGTTCCCACCGCAGCTGCAGTGGTCCACAACCCCACGACGACTACCATAGTCCACTTCACCCCTCCGCCGCCCCACACAGAACCCAGCGTTATTGTGCGGTTCGACCCCCGGTGGACCCCCTCAGGAAACTTCTCACACCAGAGTGTAACCCCTATGTCTGCGTGATAAGAGTAATGGTGATGTACGCGTACGTGGAGAACTTGTTTGCGCAGCAATTGCCGACATAGTGTAGCTGAGGCAGAATAAGGGGAACCGGCCCGCATTCGCCGAGGCAGATGGAAAACCGCCTAAAAACCATCCACAGACTGGCCAGTTCACCGGACCTCGACACAAATCCACAGATTTGTACCGGGACAAGGCACTCCTTCCTGCCCGCAAACCACGTGTTAGACCACACGGCCAACCGGGCAGGCCAACCCCCCCCCCCCCCCCCCCAATCATTCCCGTGCTGTTTCCCACAGAGTGAACACTTCTTTGGGACAAATAAATGGAAGTTTGGAAAGTGCGAGATCTGGGCTATTAGGTGGACGAGGAGGAACAGTTCAATAAACTTTTGTGAGCACTTTTAGATGTGAGGGCTTGTATTGTTGCACAAAAGTAGTAGTTAGTTTGCATTTTTGTGGTGACCAGCTCAATGAAGTAATTTCTTCAACTTCCTGAGGGTAAAGCAATATGCTTCACAGTTCATCGTTGCTCAGTGATGGAGGACACGAAACAGAGTAACCCCCTGAAAGTCCCAGAAAACCGTCGCCTCGATTTTACTAGTGGAGGGTGCTTCGGAAGAGAGACGGCGTGGCACCAGTCTGTGGATTCTCGTTTTGCTTCTGGTTCGATGTGATGCATTCCCTGTGATGATGATTGATTGACAAAAAATTGTCATGATCAGCCTCTTGACAAGAAATTCTGCATAATGGTCCTTCGCTAACCTATACGGTCTTCTGCTAGGCGACTAGGAACCAAGTGGGCACACACCTTGGAATACCACAACTCGTG
Source organism: Schistocerca gregaria (assembly GCF_023897955.1). NCBI lineage: Eukaryota > Metazoa > Arthropoda > Insecta > Orthoptera > Acrididae > Schistocerca > Schistocerca gregaria. Next base: position 57,532,377 of record NC_064930.1, on the reverse strand, counting down.
GATGAGCATCAGCACTACCAACAGATGTGTCCAGCCGTGCAACGAGGCGGTCGATTGTGAACCGTCAATCATCCCGACTAAGTTTCTCCACACGTTTCAAAATTGCAAGAGTCAGAGCTGTGTGCTGCCAGCCGCAGAGGTTTGCGTTACTTTGTTGTGATGATAATGGACATCTCACCCAACGACTTACTGTACTTTTGTCTGTCTACATAGATGTTCTTCATGCTCCTGCTAATATCTGCTATAAACAGATGTCTAATTGAAGGAGTATTCGCAGATGTATTAAAATTATCCAGGATAGTGCCCTTTTACAAGAAAGGAGACAAAAATTGCCCTCTAACTATCGCCCAATATCTCTGACACCTATTTTATTTAAAGTTTTGGAATCCATCATCTACTCCCAGTTGTCTGATTCTCTGACATGTAATAACATTATTACTGCGGTACAATTTGGCTTTAGGAAGGGCAAATCCACAGTGCATGCCATTGACTCCCTGATTAAAAAAGTGCTTCATGCTTATGAAGGAAAAAAATTTTCTCAGGCTACCTTTTCTGATCTTAGCAAAGCCTTTGATTGTGTAGAGCATATTTCACTCCTCAACAAACTAATTTATTACGAAATCACAAACAGTGAAGTTGACATATTCGAATCTTTCCTCAGCAAACGTAAACAAATTGTTTGTATTGGTAAACAGAGATCACAGCTAGCTGAAGTTAAGTGTGGTGTGCCACAAGGCTTAGTATTAGGACCTCTGCTATTTATCCCAATGACAAATGATCTACCATCTTACATAAATACTCACTCCATTCTCTATGCAGATGATACCACTTTTTTCAGTATCAACTCAGACATGGACGTGCTTCAAACCGTGGCAAACGACAATATCACAAGTATCAGTCTGGTTTGGAGCTAATGAGTTCCTGCTTAATGAGAGTAAAACTCAAAAGATTGTATTTAGTTTAAGAGATCTGCCAGTAGCAGACTTCACTGATAGTGTTAAGTTCTTAGGTATTGTTATAGATAGTGAATTGACTTGGGAGCCACATATTAAATACATTAGTGCAAGGCTGTCTAGAGTAGCGTATTTGTTAAGGAATTTAAAAAACCATGTACCTGCAGCCTATGTAAGATCGGCCTACTTCATCGCTTTTTTTCAAAGCATTATATCTTACGGGCTTTTTAATATGGGGCAATAGCTCACACCTTCAAGACATTTTTGGTATGCACTTCAGAAGAAAGCAATTCGAATTATCACAGACAGTGATAAACTGGCCCACTGCAAACCACTGTTTATCAACTTAAAAATATTACCTGTTATAAACATGTATATTTACACTGCCCTACTGCATATAAAGAGCAACTTATCAGAATACCAGCGTAGAAGAAATGTACACTCTCACGGAACCAGAAATAGTTGCCATCTTGACAGACCTTACTACAGATTACCCAAGTCGCTGAACAGCTACGAAGTGGTGGGTATGAAGATGTTTAACAAACTGCCACTAGAATGGGCAGAAGCTCCATTTGATTTATTTAAAGACAAATTATTCAGTTGGTTAGCTGCAAATCCTTGCTATCACCTTCAGGAATTTTATGACTGTAAAATATCATACTACCAGTTTAGAGAGTACAGCATAATTTCTTTAACTGAGTAATTTATGATGCATTGTTTTTCATATTATTTGATTTTAAATATTGTATTATACGGAAAACCATTAGTGACATATTGATCTTCAACCCATGTATATATGCTGTATAGCTTGTATTTATGTAACTTGATTTTGTCAATTGCTGTAATAGCCAAAAGACAATAAAATTTCATTCACTTCAATTCGATAATCTGGTTTCCCTCTAAAGAAACTCAATTACAGATCTCTGCTTGGGACACACATCGGTTACAGACGTCACTTTGAAGACTATGTATAAAGCCGACACCTATCGGAATTTCATGAAACCATAGAGGCTCCAGCGGGACAATTCCATGATGTCCCACAAAAAATGCCACATTTTTCAACTGAAACTGACATGGAAAAAAAAGTGTTGCATTACTTATTGAAAGTCCCTTGTAATGTACTCCACCCCAAGTTGGGTATTGGTGCAGAGTACCATAACATTACTGCTTTCCTGGTAGCCTTCCTCTTGCACACAAAAGTCTTGATCTGAAGGCACGTAGTACTGCTCACTTATAGGGGAATATGGCAATTTAGTCTTGACACCATGCCTTTACAGTGTTGTGTCTTTCCACTATTAAAGCACGCACTTGGCATATCCCACACCTTTATCTACCGCTTGCATTGAAGTCCTGCAACTTCTACCACGAATTCCAATTATTGTCTCTATATAATGCCTTTTCTAAAGGTGCGTATCCATAGCGAATAAACATGTGGAATTCACTTACAGTAGCAGCTCCATAGGTTGGGGGAAACATTTTATCACATATTGGTGACGAACTTGCCATTTTCTGGTAGTTTTGCTCAGACTCGCAGTTGCTTTGTGTGTTCAACACCAGTACAACAATGTGTTGAAAGGGAAAATGTCATAAAAATAGATTAAACGAAACAAATGTACCGTGTGAACCCATAACCATTTATGAGGCGTGTGTGAGAAAAGTGATGAGATCAATTTTTTATGTACCAAAGGTTTTTTTTTTTCCTCTTTCTTCAAACAATATTTTCTCCTTCAAAGTAGCTTCGATTCAGCAGCTATACGCCGGCAGTCACCGTTCCCATGTTTGCCACATTCTTTCGAATGTTCTCCAGAATCCCAAGATAACGTCCTTTTAAAAAAATTTCAGCTTTGGGTAAAGAAAAATGCCACAAGGACTTAGATGAGATGAACAAGGAGCCTGTGGAACAGTTGGAATGCCTTTTGAGATAAAAATTCCATGATGGAAGCGGCTGAGAGACACGGGTCATTGCCTTAATCATATCCGGCCTCTCTTGATTTGTCATTTTCCTGAGGCTCGGTTGACAGTTTGTCGTGGAGGAACATGTTGTTTACGCACAGTAATTGCAATGTCAAAAAAGCAAATCAGCATTGTTTTGATTTCTGATTTGATCATTCGAGTCTCTTTCGATCGAGGAGATATCTCAGTGTGCCACTTTCCACTTCACCATTTTGTCTGAGGACCGTAATCACAAATCCAGGGTTCATCACCTGTGATCACATGACGCCATCCATGGTCACTGGCTCCCTCTCTCGAAGATGGACACACACATTTCCTCAAAAATTGTTCTGTTACACTGTGAGGCACGTTGGTACCGTTTTGACATGAATCTTTGGCACGTGGGGACGAGAAGCCAATAAGAAAATGATTTTCTCGTTTTAAGGAGGATTATTTTTATATTAGTGACTCTCATGTTCAGGAAGATGTTCCGGGTTTTATAAGATCGTTTAGATGCATTAATCCACAACGATCTACATCAGAGCACTCGAGACCTGGCAGATGTCATGAACTGTGATCATTCCACTGTCGAGTGACATCTGCAGGCACAATGGGGAAGGATAAAAAATCTGGTGCATGAGTATTGCATACTGTAAGCCACAATCACAAAAATCAGCATGTGGTCTTGCGCGCATCTCCGCTTCCTTGCTTGCCATCAGTTGCCTTGTGAACGACACCGGTAATTCGTATCCTGTATTGTTACTAGTGACAAAAAATTTATCTTTATGCCTATGTTAGAAAGGAAGGAATAACTGAGCTCCACCACAGGAGAAACTCCCTGTACGATGACCTGCTTGCATCCACAAAAGATAATATTGTGCATCTGGTGGAAATGAGACAATGTGATGTACTACAATTTGCTTCCACAAGGTGTAACCATCACTGCTAACATTTATTGTCAACAGTCTAGATGTCTTGCAGATGCACCCCCCGAACAATGAGCAGGAAGTCTAAGTGAAGTGATGGTACTCCATGATAATGCCTATCTTCTGCTAGACTGACAAAACACTACAGGAGTTGTGTTCCGAAGTCATTCCACATTCACCTTGCTCACCTGATCTTGTGCCTTGAGTTTTTCACCTTTTCTGGTCTCTGTCAAAGAACTTCCAAGGATGACAATGTGCTCTGAATATAGCTTGACTGTTTTGCCTCAAAACCATTTGATTTCTACAGTTGCAGAACTGGAAAGCTACCCAAGCATTTGCAGACTGTTGTGAATAATGAAGGAGAATATATTATTGATGACTAAAGTCTCTGGTACATGTATGTCGCTTTTATTGAACTTATGAGAAGACGCTATGGACTTACACACCAGCCCAGTGTGTGTTGGAGGTTGGGTATTGCTTTCTGCCTAACACATACCACGGAGAAAATTTATTTTTTCATACTTTATGTTACCGGAATTGCTGAATGTCCTGCTAGCAGTTACACAATGACTGGCTGAGTCACAGGTTAATTATGTATCACAATCTTACATTAGATAGGAAAAGGAAATAAATCTCTCTTTAGAGTAAAAACATACTTATTTTACTTACATGTTTTCAGAGGTATAAATATTCACCAAAAACTATGGATTTAATACTAATAACAGGCATTGTCAATTTTTTGGCTGCTATCTACACACTCCCCACTCTTAGCAGTGCTAGGGTGTCTTACCTAAACAATATTTTTTTACCCTGGATAATTAACTGTAGGTATACACAGTTTGAATTTGTTTCAGGTATTCAGAACTATACTGCCCTCCCTCCCCCCAAGCCACAAAATTAGTTTTGTAACATTACATACCAGTCCATTGTTTTACATAAAGTATGTTCTACTGAAATCATATATTGAAACACTGTTATTGTACTGCTTTCAAACTCAGAATATGAACAATTGTTTTACTATACAGACATGCTCATCTTCACAGTTGCAGGCAACTGACCTTTATGAACACAGAATTACATTAACCTGCTGAATGTACTGGAGCAGTCTCGGTGTGTCAAGCTCTAACTGTGGACAATTGCCGCACAAGTTTTCAAACATACGTTCGTATACTGTGACAGATACATAAGAAGAGCCATTTGATTGCACTTGCGACCTCTTACTGTGTGCTATCATTTCCCCTAAACCTTACAGATGATGTTTCACTGTGGCACAACTATGACTTTGCCAAGTCATTTTATTGTTGTGCAATTCAGTAAATATACTAAATGATGTAAATAAATACAAAGATAACTCTGAATGCCTGGACAAAGCTTGGAGACGGTGAACGCCTCAGAAGTACTCAGAACCTGCCACGCTGTGAGAGTGGAAGACCAGAGACAGTACCGCCAATCTCATGTGTCACAGTCAAAGAATTAAAAGGAATGTTCGAAGCAAACAATGGTTCCCATTGCTCTGAGCACTATGGGACTTAACTTCTGAGGTCATCAGTTCCCTATAACTTGGAACTACTTAAACCTAAATAACTTAAGGACATCACGCACATCCATGCTCGAGGCAGGATTTGAACCTGCGACCATAGCAATCGCGCGGTTCCGGACTGTAGCGCCTAGAACCACTCAACAACACTAACCGGCTGTTCATAGCAGACATGATACAGAATGACAGTGGTGATAAATACACTCCTGGAAATTGAAATAAGAACACCGTGAATTCATTGTCCCAGGAAGGGGAAACTTTATTGACACATTCCTGGGGTCAGATACATCACATGATCACACTGACAGAACCACAGGCACATAGACACAGGCAACAGAGCATGCACAATGTCGGCACTAGTACAGTGTATATCCACCTTTCGCAGCAATGCAGGCTGCTATTCTCCCATGGAGACGATCGTAAAGATGCTGGATGTAGTCCTGTGGAACGGCTTGCCATGCCATTTCCACCTGGCACCTCAGTAGGACCAGCGTTCGTGCTGGACGTGCAGACAGCGTGAGACGACGCTTCATCCAGTCCCAAACATGCTCAATGGGGGACAGATCCGGAGATCTTGCTGGCCAGGGTAGTTGACTTACACCTTCTAGAGCACGTTGGGTGGCACGGGATACATGCGGACGTGCATTGTCCTGTTGGAACAGCAAGTTCCCTTGCCGGTCTAGGAATGGTAGAACGATGGGTTCGATGACGGTTTGGATGTACCGTGCACTATTCAGTGTCCCCTCGACGATCACCAGAGGTGTACGGCCAGTGTAGGAGATCGCTCCCCACACCACGATGCCGGGTGTCGGCCCTGTGTGCCTCGGTCGTATGCAGTCCTGATTGTGGCGCTCACCTGCACGGCGCCAAACACGCATACGACCATCATTGGCACCAAGGCAGAAGCGACTCTCATCGCTGAAGACGACACATCTCCATTCGTCCCTCCATTCACGCCTGTTGCGACACCACTGGAGGCGGGCTGCACGATGTTGGGGCGTGAGCGGAAGACGGCCTAACGGTGTGCGGGACCGTAGCCCAGCTTCATGGAGACGGTTGCAAATGGTCCTCGCCGATACCCCAGGAGCAACAGTGTCCTTAATTTGCTGGGAAGTGGCGGTGCGGTCCCCTGTGGCACTGCGTAGGATCCTACGGTCTTGGCGTGCATCCGGGCGTCGCTGCGGTCCGGTCCCAGGTGGACGGGCACGTGCACCTTCCGCCGACCACTGCCGACAACATCGATCTACTGTGGAGACCTCACGCCCCACGTGTTGAGCAATTCGGCGGTACGTCCACCCGGCCTCCCGCATGCCCACTATACGCCCTCGCTCAAAGTCCGTCAACTGCACATACGGTTCACGTCCACGCTGTCGCGGCATGCTACCAGTGTTAAAGACTGCGATGGAGCTCCATATGCCACGGCAAACTGGCTGACACTGACGGCGGCGGTGCACAAATGCTGCGCAGCTAGCGCCATTCGACGGCCAACACCGCGGTTCCTGGTGTGTCCGCTGTGCCGTGCGTGTGATCATTGCTTGTACTGCCCTCTCGCAGTGTCCGGAGCAAGTATGGTGGGTCTGACACACCGGTGTCAATGTGTTCTTTTTTCCATTTCCAGGAGTGTATGTTGTATATTTGTTTTAGAGGTTTCTCTTCTGCCGTACCAGTTTGCAAAGTAATTCAGTAGTTGTTATGTCTTTTGTGGTGGTAACAAAGAGTTATGTGGACCACACACGTTTTGCCTCATTTAAGGTACTTTCAGTGCTCACTCTTGAAATGGTGTTTCCCTATTACTTTTCACTGATCAACAAAGACGCCACCTACCCACAAAGACGCCATTCCCCACAAAGATGCCATTCCCACAAAGACTATTCGACTACAGCAGATTTTATTGAGCTGCTAACCTGGCCCATGATTTTCACTGGCTCGGTGGTGCAGAGTAAAATAAAGATACTTGGCCGGCCGAGCGGTTCTACATGCTACAGTCTGGAACCGCGAAACCCCTGCGTTCGCACGTTCGAATCCTGCCTCGGGCATGGGTGTTTGTGATGTCCTTAGGTTAGTTAGGTTTAAGTAGTTCTAAGTTCTAGGGGACTGATGACCACAGCAGTTAAGTCCCATAGTGGTCAGAGCCATTTGGACCGAAGATATTTGTTACGACTAACAACCTCTGCAGAATGAAATCTTACTTGGTCATCGAGAAGAAACAGATGTATATAGCAAATTTCAAGAATAACCCCTGGAGAGTCTTTAAACAATGTGAAATACTGTGAAGACATGCTCATCTTCACAGTTGCAGGCCTCTGACCTTTTTGAGCACAAAATTTCACAAATTGTTGACTGCACTGAGGCAGTCTAAGTGTGCTGAGCTCTCACTGTGATCAATTGCCGCACAAGTTAACAAACACATGTACATATACCATGACAGGTGGATGACAAGCTCCACTGGCCTAATAAGTCTTATTACAGCTGCAAAATGCAGAGAACCTCCCGCAATACTTATGGTTGAGGAAAAATCATCATCTAGAAAATTCATTCTGCAAATGATTACCTTAAGGTTCTGTCAGACAGCACCCACAGGCCCTGCACTGCAAGCTACATCATTCTTGAATGTAATTTTCACTCTGCAGCAGAGTATGCGCTGATATGAAACTTCCTAGCAGATTAAAACTGCTTGCTGGGTCTAGCTCAGGACCTCTGTCTTTCACATGCAAGTGCCTTACTGGTTGAGCTATCTGACCACAACTCATCCTCACAACTTTACTTCCGCCAGTACCTCATCTCCTACCTCCCTGAAAGTGCTAGTCTTGCAAGTTTCGCAGGAGAGCTTCTGTGAAGTTTGGAGAGCAGGAGACGAGGTACTGGTGGAAGTAAAGCTGCGAGGATAGGTCGTGAGCTCTGCTTGGGTAGTCGTCAGTACAGAACTTGCCTGCAAAAGGCATAGGTCCCGAGTTTGAGTCTGGCCTGGTGCACAGTTTTAATCTGCCAAGGAAGTTTTACGTCAACCTGGTTAAACAGAAGGTGGGCACCTGCACTAAACCTCTCTTGCCTGCGATGGGCAAGTGTGTGAAATATCTGAAGAATCAACTAGATTGATACAGTAGATGCAAACCTATTTTTGTACGATACATGCCATAATGAATACAAAAATATGATGCAAGATATGACAATGTAGAAGGAAATAGCTGCAAGCCTGAATCTAACAGACTTCAACTTATTTCCTATAATTATAAATAAGTGAATAATGGTGTAATGTTTACTACCACATTAACATTGTTATGTAAAATATAGTTCCATCAGTATCGGCACATGTGTGACGATAGGCTTATCAATATTTTCCAAAAGGCTGCGCATAAAAACAGAATTGTCTTAGTGTTACTGCCTAGATCTGCACCTAAACTCCGCAAACAACTGTGAAGTCCATGACAGAGGTTACATCCCACTGTACCAGTTATTAGGGTTTCTTTCCGTTCCATTCACATAAGGAACACGGGTAGAATGAGTTTGTGTGTGTGTGTGTGTGTGTGTGTGTGTGTGTAATCTTACCCTCACGATCCCTATGTGACCAATATGTAGCGGATAGCACTACATTCCCAGCATCATCAGTTAAGGCCGGTTCTTGAAATTTTGTTAATAGACTTTCTCGGAATAACACATCTGTCTTCAAGAGTCTTCCAGTGTAGTTGTTTCATTATCTCTGTGACATTGTCCCACAGATCAAACAAGCATGTGGCCATTCATGCTGCCCTTCTCTGTATATGTTCAATACCCCATCAGTCCTATTTGGTATGGGTTCCACCCACTTGAGCAATATTCTAGAAGAGGTCACACAAGTGATTTGTCAGAAATCTCCTTTGTAGACTGATTGTACTTCCCCAGTAATCTAGCCATAAACTGAAATCTACCACCTGCTTTACCCACAACTGGGCCTATTTGATGATTCCATTTCATATCCCTCCAAAGTATGAACAGCAAGGGTTTCCCTGCAGCACACTCAAAATTATTTCTACGTCTGACAATGACTCTGCATCCAAGACAACATGCTGTGTCCCCTCTACCACAAAGCCTGCAAATCCAGTCACAAATTTCACTCGATACCCCATACGATCGTACTTTTGACAATAAGCGTATGTGTGGTACTGAGTCAACTGCTATTGGGAAATCGAGAAATTCTGCAGATACCTGACTGCTTCACTCTAAAGATTTTAGTATGTCATGTGAGAGGAATAGGAATTGGGTTTCACGTGATTGATATTTTCAGAATCCACACTGGTTGGCATTGAGGTGGTCATTTGTTCTAGATTGATGGTAGTTTTGTGGATCTTGTAGACAGGTGTGAGCTGCACTTTTTACCAAGAATTGGGCACGGTTTTTTGTTCAAGGGATGTGTGATAGGTTATAGTTAGAATAGGGGCTAACTCAGCCACAAATTCAGTATGGGAGCTGACAGGAATTCCATCAGAATCTGAAGGTTTGTTCAATTTTAACGATTTCAGCTGTTTCTCAACACCACTGACACTAATACTTATTTCACTCATCTTCTCCGTTGTACAAGGATTAAATTGGGGCAATTCTCTAGAGTTTTCCTTTGTAAAGGAAAATTTGAAAATTGAGTTAAGCATTTCAGCTTTTGCTTTGCTACCCACAATTTCAGTTCCTGTCTCATTCGCTAGGGACTGGAGACTAACTTTGGTGCCACTAACAGGCTTTATGTATGATTAGAATTTCTTTGTGTGCTGCTACAGTGATCACTGAAGGCATCGTGCATTGCCCTCATCAGCCAAATGCATTTCCTCCAGCATCTCTCCATCTGTAGCCCTATGCTTTCTTTTACATCATTATAGAGTAGTTTCTGTTTCTTTTGAAGTTTCCCTACAGAGACTATGGAGGTTCCTTCCCATTATGAACTGTCCTACTGGGTACGTACCTATCCAGTGCATGCTCGACTATTCTTTTAACCTTGAGGCATAGTTCCTCTATATGTTCCTGCTCTGTGCTGAACATTTCAAGTTCCTCATTGAAGTATGACACTACTGATTTTTTATCTAGTTTACAAACACACACATTTTCGCTTGTGTTAGTCGTTCTTTGTACTTTGGTAATCATTGTGGCCACAACAGGGTCATGGTCACTGATAGCATTTCCGATGTGGACATCCTCAAAGAGGTCTGCTCTATATGTCGCCATTATGAGAGGGGTTTCCAACTATCTGTTCTAGATTGTTTTCAGAGAAGGCATTTAGGAATGTTCCACAGGATATCTTGTATGCCCACCACTGACAAAACTGTATCCTACAGTACGAGGTCAAAGTATGAATACTACACACTTCCTCCAGCTTAGGCAAATGGAGCAAATCAGTTGGTTCTTTTTGACATTGATGTGGTCTACAATGGGCTTGATAGGACTTAGTGAGGCACTATGAGCTGTTTCTCAGAAACCTCCTCCCCCCCAATTTTTTATTTTTATATTTTTGCGGTCACAAGCAGTGAAATATTTTGAATTGTTCAGACATTTGAAGGTATCCAAAGTAAAGGTCGTTATAAGGCCACTTTCTGACAGACTATTTGTTGTGCCTGTCTGCTACTCAGCATCTCCGCAATATGGCGAGTAGCAACTATCCTTCTTATAATGTTCTTACATTCCAGCCTGGATTTTCCATTATCTAATTTATAATATGGAAATGGTACAATACTGATGAAAAACAGTTATAACAAAATATATGAACAATAGTACAGAAAATATTTATTTTCAATGTATTTTAACATATACACACCAGGTCATAATAATACAATCATTTCAAGTGTCTTAAATAATAGACATATGCTGTAAAAAGTTGAGAATGTTTTTTATAACTTTTGGTACACTTCAGACTTACATTTAGTAACTTTATTCAGTTGCTACATTTATAAAAATTGTGTGTTTCCAATAAGGTTGCAGATACATGAGAACTTTACAGTGTACTGTGGAATTTATTCTTAAAACAACCTTAATGTAATGATAATAATATTTCAGAAACAACACTTTACAGTATGCAATAACACTTTACAGTATGCAACAGCTCTTTAACATCTGCTTTAGCATGTACCTGTAATGCTGAGCATTAGGCATATAACTATTTCGTTGTTAAGTTTGTCAAACAAAGATTGCTTCTGCAATTGAGGCATATAATTTAACACTAACATATCCTGTTAACAAATATTGTCTTTGTAGGTCCGCAGTGCTTCCTTCTTCTTCTTCTTCTTCTTCTTCTTCTTCTTGTACGCAGTCCTCAAATACTCAAATATATGAGTTTATTCTTGCCTTTTGACATATAACCACAATGTCATGAATTAATCTTATTTAAATTGTTACTCATATGTATTAGTACTGAATACACAAACTGAAAGAGCTGAAAGTTTTAATTTCAATTAATGTTTTATAAATCGTTCGTTAGTCGCGCATGGTGTACGTGAAAAAACATTATTGCATACTTTCTGCATCAACAATGTAAGAATCAAAGTATTAAATAAGATTAAGAAATCACAGCTTTGGGAGTTTATCCCAGAGGCCCCAATTTGAGTAAATAGATCAAAATGTGTCCAAGACTGAATTCTTCAATTTCTTTGGGTATTGCAGCCCCTATCTTCCTCCTAAAGCCAAAGCAATCTCATTTAATGCTCATACTGCTATAAAGTTTGCTGTTTGAATTTATAGCAGACAAGTCAAAGATTGCATGTGCTCTATTCAAGCTCAGCCCAGGGGAATGTGGGGTTCGATGAAACTGAACAATGTGGCCAGAATGGAGATAGCAAGTTGCAAGTGACCTATATCTAACACAGTAACCTTTTCCTTACACTGTCGCAAAGTTTTGTGAATAAAATGCCAAAAATTGCTCATTTACAATAAAGATTCTGTACAAGAGGTTACGTAAACAACTGAAAACCTTTTCAGCTATCTAGAACAGTGGCACTGGTCTATCAAACACATGGAGAACTGTACAGAACACATGCAGAACTGTACAGAACACTGACAAAAGTGCTCAAATGCAAAGGCTTTTGGTGACCGTATCCTCAATTAACTCGGATGTAATCTGGCATATTTGTTAATGCACAAGATTAATTTTTAATCTGTAAATTGGTGTGTGAACTTGTCCCTCGACTCATTGCCCCTTAAATTTAATTCTTTGGTTACAAAAGTAATTGGGACGATAGTTGTAAATGTGAGCCTTCTTATTTTAGTACTGCAAAACAACCTATTGTCGGTATTGCTTTGTCCCAGTTTGAATCATCTTCTAACTCAACTAATAGATTTGTTATTAAAACATTAATTGGTCATATAATGTATATGTTATGTTCTGTAAACGTCTAGATGTAGTTGCTGAGATTGGTACTTATATGAAGAATCTATTCTAATTTCATGTAATAAATTTCAGGTTGATTGTACTGTGATAGGCAGGTGTGTGGTTTCTCTAGCAGTTCCGGCAGTGCGTGTAAAGTACAGATGCAACATGACAAAATGGCTACTTCTTATGAACAAGGTCCGGCTGTGAAATATTGTTTTTTACTTGGCAAGTTGTTTTTTACTTGGCAAGTGAGCAGCAAAAAATTTTGTGATGATGCAGATAACCTACAAAGAACACACTCTTAGTGAAACTCAAATGTACGAATGGTTTTCTCAGTTTAAAGAGGGAGAAATGGCCATTGAAGATTAGCCCCATCTAAAACAGGCTAGGCAGGTGAAGTCGAGTGTGAAGACAATGTTTTGTAAAGGTGATTGAAATGCTAATTATTTCTGCATGGCATAGTAATTTATATGTCCTGTGAATATGAATGTCCTTTCTCTAGTTGTTAAATGTGTTCTGTTTTCTTTTTTTTTTTTCCCTGAACACGAGTGTATGTGTGCAAACAAATGAGGAGAATATAAACTAGTGGTCTTAAATAAAGATATTAAGTTACATATTGTCGACATTGTTTGTAAAAACAGCACGAAAAACTAAGATAGCTCACTTTACTGAGGTCTGCTGTTTAAATTGGTGCTCCCTAGAACTAGTCTTCACAAAACAACTGCTGTTAAGATTTTCAATTATGGGACTCTTTCCAAGCAAAACTTGCTTTGACAAATTGTTTTAACAAAATCAGCACTTTATGGAAAAACAGTAAATAAGCTTAAATTACACAATTTATATTTCACTATATTCTAAGAATGTTAAGAACAACAGAGGAGAAACATATGTTCATCTGTGACCAAAATATGATTGTCAGCCAATTTTCTCTGATGAACAAAGCCATTGTTTGTATGATACTTAATGGAATGAGCCCAAATGTGCTACTCGTGAGAAATGGACGATTTTGAGAAAGGTCGTGTTGTTGAACATTTCTGAGATGACAACTTATGTTGGAAAAGCTTATATTGGTGAACTGCTGATTGTTATGAAGATGGTATTACGAAAATATTTAATATGGAAAGCTTTAAACAATATCAGTTCTTATGTAGCATATTACAAACCCAAGGACCCATTGTAGTAACAATTACAGCAAATCTAGACATTACCCCTATACAACGAGCAAGCAACGATGAGTATTCAAGGTAAGGTAATTAAATTATTTCATGTTAGTACTGTGAAGTTACCTTCTCTTTGTCAAATATTTAAGTCTCTTATGCTCTGTTAGGGGAACCCGGAACCTAAAAAGATGAAATTTTGGGTTTTCAGTTTCTTGTAAAATAAAATACTACAGATCTTCCTCTTTAAAATGGCATATTAATCTTACTCGTAGCTCAACTCCAAGTATTGAAAATATTGTTTTCAATAATGTGCTGTAGAGGGCATGTCGCGACATTGAATTTCCACGGATACATGTTCATTGAAAACATCGTTTTTCAAAAATTTCGGTCTTTCCAGACTTTATATTATGTTGGCAACACGATTTGATAGGCAATTGTTTTATCTGTGTATTGTAGTCTTTGGATACTGTTGTTTACATTGAGCATTTGGTGGTTATTGCACAATTTGTGTTGTATTTCTATTGCGTAACTGGAACTTATCAAATATGCCTCGATTTAGTGACAGAGTTTACAAGAGGAAGAAGCCTCCTCCGAGGTACAGTAGTGGAACTGTAACAATTTCTCCGACCTTGGGAAATGATTCTGAAAATAGTGAGGTTATTCATGAAGTGAAATCTGCTACTGTCTGTAGCACGAGCAAGAAGTCGCATGGATCAACTGAAAAATACTGTAGTGAGGATAATGTGAATGAAATAATTAACATTTCATTGCTCTCAAAGGTGATTGAGAGTTCAGTACTGTGTAAGGAATGTTGTAAATTGAGTATGTCAATATATGTCAAGAGACACACAGGACTTTCAGCAGAAATCTGTTTCCATTGTACTAGCGATCATTACAATGTTTCATTTTGGAATTCAGAATATGTCGAAATAGGCAAAGGTGAAACTGAAAGTGAGTACTATGGTGTAAAAATTAGATTTGTTTATGCTCTAGAGTCAATCAGTAAGGGATGGTCAAATGTTTTGTGGTGTAATGAATCTACCACCACCACCAACAAAATTCTCAAAATATAACTCAATTGTTGCATCCTGTGTTGAAGATTTTGCCAAAGAATCCATGAAAGAAGCAGTGGAGGAGGCTATGGCGGGGAATGAAGAAATTCCACACGTTCAGAATCCTCAGGACCTGATTGTCACACTAGATGGTATGTGGCAGAACCGTGGGCACACTTCACATAATGGGGTAATAACGGCAAAAAGTGCTGATACTACAAACATTATAGGTGTTGCAATTAAATCCAAACACTGTAGGCGTTCTAAAAGAGTGAGGGATGAGCATGCAGAAAACTGTTGAAGGAATGACAGTGGGTCTAGTGGGGCCATGGAAGTTTACAGTGTGAAAGACATTTTCAGTTGCTCTCTTCTGTGGTACAAGGTCAGATACCTACAGTTCCTGGGTGATGGTGATTCGAAGTCTTTTGCTGCTGTATCTGATCTGAAACCTCATGGAAATGATGTTACATTACTAAACAGCAGTGCACAGGTCACGTTCAGAAACATATGGGAACAAGGCTCTGTCGACTGAAGACCACAACGCAAGGCCAAGTACTCAGTGATGGAAAAGCTTTGGGTGGAGCTACAAGATTGACAGACGAAGTAATCAACAGATTGCAGAGAGACTATTGACTGGCAATAAGACAAAATACTCACAGTGTTGATGCAATGGAAAAGGCTGTAATGGAACTTTACTACCACACCTTATTGACTGACGAGGAACTATGCCCACAGGGACCCAATTCCTGGTGCAAGTACAACAAATATCACAGATCTGAATGTGTATACAAACATCACCACAGTCTACCAGAAACTGTCATGAAGGCTATAAAACCAATTTTCAGATATCTTTCTGCAACTGAACTTTG
Source organism: Schistocerca gregaria (assembly GCF_023897955.1). Lineage (NCBI taxonomy): Eukaryota > Metazoa > Arthropoda > Insecta > Orthoptera > Acrididae > Schistocerca > Schistocerca gregaria. Next base: position 57,516,627 of record NC_064930.1, on the reverse strand, counting down.
GAAGAAATGCCTCCATGGACGTACACAAAATCAAAATGAGAGTGTGAATAATGTAATTTGGACCAGAGTCCCAAAAAATGTGTTTGTGGAAATTCATACTCTTCATTTTGGAGTCTATGATGCCACTGTTACGTACAACAAAGGTAACATTATAAAGTGAAATCTGCTGCAGAAGTTGGATGTGTGGCGCAGGATGTACATGGTGAGTGCAATGATGTCAATAGACAATGAGAGGAAACAGGATGCTGAAAAGAAAGAAAAGGAATGTGAGAGGCAAGCCAGACAAAGAATGAAAGGTGTGAAAAGTAGGCTAGATGGGGAGATGTCTAGTGACAGTGAAAACCCCTCTTATGGTGCTGGACTCCACTAAAATGTTAGTGAAATTTTGAAAACTCGTTTTCGACTTCACTTTTTTGCCATATAAGGAACATTTTTGGCTAAACTATTTAGAGATAAAGACTTAAAATTTTCAAGGAATGTAAACAGTGCCAATATACACCTTGTATCACAGCCTTTTTGTGAGACATAATTGATACCAGATTTTATTTCAAAGATACTATGTCAAAAAATGTGTCAATTATTTTCAGTAACAAAATAATTAGTATCTTCCCCCCCCCCAAAAAAAAACAATAAATTAAAATCCATATGGTACATGGTATTAAATATATGTAATATTATACTGTAAAAGTTTCATCATTCTGGTGTTAATAGTTCATAAGAAAATGTTCCTTACATTTAACACTGGAGGTATAGGACATTCCAGGTCCCCTTAACAGAGTAAACAGACAGATAGGGACTTGTGGTCCACTATCGAAACCAGGAAGACCACACAGGTTTTTAAACATGTCACAATTTGATATAAAATAATTGACGATATTTAATATTTGTTCCCTGGACGAGAGAGGTACAATACAACCAGTAAACCATGTTCTTGCAGTACCAACTTATTACCTTTTCCCATTCCTACCGACGCGCCGGTAGGTGACAATCAGGAACTAAAACTTCTTTTGCCTTTCCTACGATTTCCTTTTCTGCTTTTGCTAGCAAAGACATTTTATGGAATATCGACGGTGGAGTTGAGGAGATTAGTTTATGAATATGCTGAGGCAAACAATATTCAGCATAATTTTAATAAAATATAAAAAGAGCTGGACAGGACTGGGTCTCTTGGTTTCTTGGAAGAAATCCATCAGTCAGCATTCGCAAACCTGAGGCTGCCAGTCTCAATCGGATCTCAGATTATAATTCAAGTGAAGTTAAGCTTTTTTCCTCGAATCACACCACTGTGATGGACGTCCATAAGTTTGATACCTCCAGAATGTACAATTTTGATGAGACAGGAATATCAACAGTTCAGAAGCCAGGAAAAATTTTAGCACTCAAAGGAGCTAAAGAAGTTGGCTCAGCAACAAGCTGGGAGCATGGGAAAAATATTACAGTGTGTTGTGCAGTGATTGCCAGTGGGGTATATGTGCCTCCAATGTTTATTTTTCTGATGCTTAGGATGACACCTGCCCTACAGAGAGGAGGACCACCAAATTCAATATAGAAATGTAGCAAGTGTAAGTAGGCTGTTTAGGTTTTTTTATTGGTAACGGCGCCGCCACGTAGCGCTCTGTATGAAAATCACTGGCTGTGCCGTGTGCAGTCTGTGGCTGGTTGGCATTGTTGTAATACTCGCCATTGTAGTGTTGGGCAGCGGCAGCTGGATGTTAACAGCGCGTAGCGTTGCGCAGTTGGAGGTGAGCCGCCAGCAGTGGTGGACGTGGGGAGAGAGATGGCGGAGTTTTGAAATTTGTAAGACTGGATGTCATGAATTGCTATATATATTATGACTATTAAGATAAATACATTGTTTGTTCTGTATTAAAATCTTTCATTTGCTAACTATGCTTATCAGTAGTTAGTGCCTTCAATAGTTTGAATCTTTTATTTAGCTGGCAGTAGTGGCGCTCGCTGTATTGCAGTAGCTTGAGTAACGAATATTTTTGTGAGGTAAGTGATTTGTGAAACGTATAGGTTAATGTTAGTCAGGGCCATTCTTTCGTAGGGATTTTTGGAAGTCAGATTGCGTTGCACTAAAAATATTGTGTGTCAGCTTAAGCACAGTCATGTATAAATTGTTCTACGGGGACGTTTCATATGTCGACCCTTAGCCGAGGATACCTCACTGGAATCTTCTGATTTTTTCTTGTAGTTTGTATAGTTAGTGTAGCCTTTGTTTATTGCTAGCGCGTAATCATAGAGAGAATTTCCTTTGTAGTTGCAGTCTTTCACTGTTGTACAGTAAAACAGTTGTGGCATACATGTAGATTTGCACCAAGTATTTCGCAGCTTCGCTTGCAATTAACCAGATATTATTTTCAGTGCTATGTTAATGTGTTCTCTTATTATTGCTCTTCAAATTGTGCTTTTATGTGTTATCGTGTGAAATATTGTGACAATAATGGCGTGTGAAAAACGTAACACTAGGCTCCAGAGTAAACTGAGAAATAATAGTGACGACGAGCGTCGCTTATCAGCACCACTGTGTAGTGAATTAACAGACATTCGAAGTAGTAATTTGGTAATTGTGCATAGGGAAATGGAGCGGGCGGCAAATAATGGTGTAGACAATGAAACAAGTAGTGAACAGGGAACAATTATCGATCGATCAGTCGGCAACAGCTCGCCTCAGGAATCCGAAATGACAGAACACAATATTGCAAATACTGTAGACTTAGGTTATGGGTCCTCACAGTTTTCTCAAATGAGTCAAGACATATTTTCTGCCTGTCAAAATGTAAATCTTGCCGGTGAAAATGCACTGCCAAAAAGCATAGAAAAACAGATTCCAGACACTAATACATTATTATTGCAATTAATGCAACAAATGGAACAAAATCAGAGACAAACACAGCAAAAGCTTCAAAAGTTAGACACCAAACTTGAATAAACACGTGAAGATTTAACTACTGAGTTACATAACATTGAATCGAAATGCCAAAAAATCTGTAATGAGGTAAAAACACAAATTTGTGAGCATTTTCAACCTATTTTTTCCCAGCATGAAAATACATTGCAGAATCACAAATCAGCCATAAAAGAACTGCAAACTATTGTTCGTGAAAATCACGACACCTTGCAAGCTAAAATGGACTCAGTTGCATCCACCGATTTGGTTACGCAACTTGCAAAAACTCAGGAAAACTTAAAGGACACAGTAGATTCGATTTCAACACAAATGGACACTCTGAAACTTGGTTCAGAAAAACACACTGAGGAAATGTGTTCACTATCTGAGAAAGTAGCCGAACTTTCAGATCAGTTCATTAACTTATCTACAAAGGTAGATGATGATCTGAATGATACAGAAGAGTGCGAACAAATTAGGAAATTCAAACAAAATCAGAATCAAATTAATACACAACACCAAACAGAAATCCGGGAAGTGCAAGATCAGCTGACACAGGTAATACAAGGATTACGTATTTCAGAGGACACTCGCTCTCCAACACGGGAAGAGGGACTTAGAAATACGGAAAAGCCACAAAATAATAACATAGGGCATTTCGGAAATTATGAAAGAAATTGGCAAGGTGCACCGAATTTTGAGATGGAACCGCCGACACGACGTAACAATGACCGATATGCTACCCGCCGACACGATGATTTTGACTATAAGCTGTTCATTACTGCACGTAAATTCAAAACATTTAAGAATTCTGGCAATGACATTCATCCACAAGCGTGGCTCCATCAATTCTCTCATTGTTTTCCTCCCAACTGGTCATTAGAGCACAGATTAGAATTTATGTGTGGCTACTTGGAGAATGAACCAGCTGTAAGAATGCAATCGGTCATTCACGATTGTCACAGTGAAGGAGAATTTTACCATATTGGTCTCAAGCTACACAAGACCGAGTAAAACATAGCATCATAATGATGAAACATTTCGAACAATCTGAATTTTCCAGTCTTGTCAAATATTTTGAAGGCATGTTACATAAGAATCAGTATCTTTCAAACCCATACAGCCCCTCAGAACTCATCCGCATTTGCTTAATCAAATTACCTGAACATTTACAACAGATTATTTTAGCAGGACGATGCAAAGACGACATTGAAGCTTTTCAGGGACTGTTACAAGAAGTGGAAATTGACACTGACAATTGCAGAACGTGAAAACAGGAGCACAACAATTACAGGTCACACCTGTCACAATTCCGCGATGACAGAAATAATATAACACAAGGCTATTCGTACAACGTAAATCGTGACCAAAACAGATGGCAACCGTTGGCAGAGTAGTAATTATTACAGGGAAAGATCACCTCTCCGCGGTAATGACTATCACAGAGACAATCAGAGAAACAGACAATATGGAAACCAAAATAATTATTATCAAGGGAGACAGAATAACTTAAGACGCAACGGTCCATCGCGCAGTTACGATTCAGGGAGAAATTCTCCACCACGTGATCGACAAGAAAGAAACTATGGAATCTACCGACATGACGACACACGATATGATCGTAGCGACAGACCTGAATTGCAGCAGAACTGGCGGGATTCAAACAGAGCAGGGCCCTCTCGGCAAGGTGAATTTGTAGAAGTTAGGTCTCCTAATCCCAATAACGGCGCGCGCCAACAAAGAGACTGACAATGACACCGCAGGCAGCCACGTGTGCCGGCTGGCTCAGAGAAAAATAACATAAGCTAACCTTGAGCAAAATTCCAGTGTTCCTTACCGACATAACCACATAATTGCGTTGAGACTGAAACTCTGCGCACTAGGAAGAGTAAAAGATTGCACCACATTTCACATGTAAAACCGTTTATTGAAATATAATCTGCTTTTTAACTTTGTCTTTGCCATAAAACATTTCACTTCACATTTCTAGTATGCTTTGTCACACTGAGAAACTGTTAACATGCAACAATGTTTTGAAGTTAACTATCCAGTCTAGAACCTAGGGAACATTTTTAAGCAGAAATTACGAATGCATTATTATAGTGAACAGACGACACAGTGTTGTTATTTGTACATTCTTGCTTGTTAGTTGCACGATTACGTAACGACTATAAGGCTTACATACTTAGAACATATACTGTTAATAAGGTTTTAATGCAACATTTTGGTTTAGTTGAAAAGACATTCTTTATTTGAAGTACTTTCTGTGAGATTAAAGATGACTTAGCATTTAGTTTCTCTGATAACTACACGATTATATCACGACGCTACTAATATGTGACACGATTTACATTGTTGCTTTTGCGGTGTATCTGTTTTATATCTGCACAGTTTTTCTGTATTATTCTGGAAAGTAAAACATGTTTTAGTAGTAACTTTTGTGGTATAGCTATAATGAGACAGCCTTTATCGTAGCACAACAATACGTTACATTATAGTACTTTCTTGATCACGGTAAGGTACGTAATAACTACGATATCTATACGGAAAACGTTTCACTTTCGTTTATGATGAGGTAAGTACATTGACTTCAGCAGAACTTTTCTTACAGAGGACGATAACTACGACAGTTCCACAGAATTATCTTACAGCAAAACGCACATTTAGCATTACAGGGCAAGCATTTGAGTGATTAATTTGGTACTTAAACCATTTATTTATCAAGATTGTTGAATTAAAAAGAAAGTTTTTCGTGATACATTTCATTCCATTGCTGTAATCTGTAACACCTGAGGGTACAATTACATTAATCCTCAGGGGGGTACACACTTACTTTGTGTACCATGTGTGTGGCAAGCACAAGGAGCCCTAGCTAATATAGTATTTGCTTATACAACTTTACACATTGGTACCATATTTCTCTAAGACAGAATTACACAGCTATGTGATCATTTAACTGAGAGAGACAAACATTTATTTTACTACATCAGTGACAGATGTTTACGTAATTGCACCGTTGGATAACTTCACACTTATGAAATTGTATTTTGTCTGTACTTTGTGAACAGTTCATATTTTTTTCGGAACCATTGTGATATTATGTTGAATGATCTATTTGGTATGGGATCATGATTTTTAAAGTACGTTTGAGGCAGATGACACTTTTGACATGAGCAGAGAATTTTTTTAGGTTTTGAAATTAGTGGAGGAAGCTACGACGATTTTGAGAATTTGACTAAGGTGTTATGATGTTGTTATTATGATGACTATGTGTATTATGCTGTTGCGGTATGTTTATGATCAATAAGCTGATGCTACATGAGTTATTTGATTATGCTACGTATCTGTTATGATGAAATATTGAAGAAGTGTCGACGAATAAGGTAAGGAATAATTAGTATTGGTTAGGGACTCTGGTTTGTGAAAAAGGTTGTTGAAAATCAAGAATCTTACTTTAAGAGTTATGAAATGTATGTAAATGCTTGAATGTATTACAATGCCGAAGAAAACTTTTTGGACACTTATATTAATAGAATTTTGTTTCTACAGATGTGTAATGCAAATTCTTGACCTGTGAAATTTTTTATATGACACTGCCACTGTAGCGGAAACTGGTGTCGTAAATATTTCGGTAAGACAGTTAAGTGACCACCTGCACGTAATGCGCCGTGGGCACCCAGCTGGGCGACAGCCACCTGGAAACAAGCCATTAGTGTGTGCCTTTCAGAGGCACAAGAAAAAAAAAGGGAGGCCATTATCCTCGCTATTGACATTCCTTTGTAGACAGCATCGTAAATACGACACCCTCAAACTTGAAAACATGATTACACTGTAGAGTTCTTAATTTATGACATTTACTGAAATGAAATGATGAGAAACATTTTATATCTATTGGCTTTCTAGCTGAGAGATTGCTCATCTTGTTTAATATCCAGTTTCTATCTGCACTGCAGCATTTGGTTAAAATAAAATTTAATAGATGTACTAATATCACTATTTTCTGTCTACAGACCCAGTAAAGAATCATTTTATGATGTACTTTCTTGGAAAAGAGAGCACAAATAGACATTTCCCTTCACAGGAATTGCAAAAATAATTTTTTTTTTACGATTTGGTAATTTATCTGCTAGCGTATGTTCTCGTGATGCATCACTCTAGTGTTAAGATGTGACATAGGTATTAAACATTTTTACTGTAATATTTTTTCTGCTTCAGCTTTGTCATGTTTATATATAAATTATTACATTTATTGCTGCTCGCTATGCTTACTTGCATTTTTTTTGTCATTGCTGTTTGTATTAATTGTTTTGTGCAGCTGCATTGCCTCGTCCCTTAGTTTAGCCTCTGAGCTCAGTAGGTTTAAGTTAGCTTAAGAGGGGGTAGACTATATAAGAAACTATGATGAATTGGAAAAAAAGCATTGAGAAGCTATAAGAAAATGGTTTGGCCAAAAAAGTAGTGTACAGTGGAGGAAAACTATTTTTGAAAGAGAATGAGAACAGAATACAGAAAGCATGCTTGGATAGGATTTTTTTGGCTGGAGCAAATGTAGAAATAAGAGGGGCGATCTATGGAATGACGTTTTGGGTCGGACTCCAGTACCAAATGTTACCCTGAAAACAAACCCTGTCCTTTCCTTTTGTGTTATCCTACTATGTGTTTGTGTACCCTTGTGTATTTATTTTCTTCCTGTCTCTGTGTACTGTTTAATAGAATTTTTTCTGTTCTAATACTAAGCTACATTCACTATGATGAGGAATACTGTTATCCTCAAATATAATTTGCATCAATAATATGTTATTTACTTTGTAAAGATGTTTAGACATTATTTATTCTATTTTGTTTTAATGCTCATGTGTAAAGTTGATGTTTCGAAATTTATTCTGATTTTTTATGTATGTGCTCCTGTCATAATTCCTGTAACACTGATGTATACGTTATTTCGATTCCTTTGTAAAGCCTGTATTACTGCAAATGTTATCTGTACTATTATGTTCTTTAATGATATATTTTGTACCTTTGTTATTGTATTCTCATGTTATAAAATTGTAATTGACACCTGTTCATCAAATTAAGTAACTTGTAAGTTACATTTCACTGCACACATTTCTGTTGGTCATAGTATATGGACAATATGTGAGAAGTAGGGACTGATAGTGTTTCCACGTGTGTTAATAATTCAGTAAGGGCCTGGATAACAGCATTGCTGATTCTAAGGACATTTCAAACAAATTCTTTGTGAGTGGACAAGTGGTGGTTGATGGACTTGCTATATTGTCCACAAGACTCTTCGATGGTGATTGTGCACCTGCACAGTCGCAACAGTTGGCTGCTAGCCATCTCTACAAGGACTACAGTGGTCTACACCTTTGATGACTCACCAATACCATTATTTCTACAAGGACTGCAGTGGGTCTGCACTTCTGGTGGCAGTGGGTCTGCACTTCTGGTGGCCCACCAATACCGTAATCTCTACCAGGACTACAATGGGTCTACTCTGTGACGACCTACCTACCAATATTCTTTAAAACTTCGACTGACTCTGCTGTGGGTTTGCTCTGTTGTGGCCCATTACCTGTCTGCATGTCAAGAGTCAGCACTGTCTTTCCGTTGGAAGGACAACGCTACTTCTTCAAGACTGCATGGAAATCAACTATTTCCGTGTGCATTTTCTTTTACTACTCAGACTTTGAGAAAAATACTGCAATTTTACTTTGATGAATGATCAGGACTGTCTTTATGGACTGTGAGAAAACTTTAGCTTTTGACCAACATTGTATCGATAAGTGTGTGCATTTCATTTCTTTGTTATTGTAATTATGAAAAAAATTTTCAAATCAGTATTGGCCACTGCCCAAAACATTTTGTAAATTTTTTTGTGGGGAGCATGGGGGTTATGTAAGTAGGCTGTTTAGGTTTTTTTATTGGTAACGCCGCCGCCACGTAGCGCTCTGTATGAAAATCACTGGCTGTGCAGTGTGCAGTCTGTGGCTGGTTGGCATTGTTGTAATACTCGCCATTGTAGTGTTGGGCAGCGGCAGCTGGATGCTAACAGCGTGTAGCGTTGCGCAGTTGGAGGTGAGCCACCAGCAGTGGTGGACGTGGGGAGAGAGATGGCGGAGTTTTGAAATTTGTAAGACTGGATGTCATGAACTGCTATATATATTATGACTATTAAGGTAAATACATTGTTTGTTCTGTATTAAGATCTTTCATTTGCTAACTATGCCTATCAGTAGTTAGTGCCTTCAGTAGTTTGAATCTTTTATTTAGCTGGCAGTAGTGGCACTCGCTGCATTGCAGTAGCTTGAGTAACGAAGATTTTTGTGAGGTAAGTGATTTGTGAAACTTATAGGTTAATGTTAGTCAGGGCCATTCTTTCGTAGGGATTTTTGGAAGTCAGATTGCGTTGCGCTAAAAATATTGTGTGTCAGCTTAAGCACAGTTGTGTATAAATTGTTCTAAGGGGACGTTTCACAAGAATGTTTGGGAAGAGCTCATCAGTCATCCAAAGTGGCTGAAACATTTTGATAACTTTACCAAAGCCTCTAAGGACCACACCATTCTCTTGATTTTAGACAATCACACTAGACATGTCTCTCTAGAAGCTTACAACTTTTTTTTAAAGACAATGGAATAGTAGTGGTAACACTGCCGCCTCACTGCTCACACATGCTAAAACCTTTAGATGTGGCCTTTTTCAGTAGCTTGAAGGCTGCATTTAATCAAGAATGTCAATTTTATGAGGTCTAATCCCCAACAGAAAATGACTCCTCCCACCCCACCCCAATTATGCAGACTATTCTTTGGAGGTGTTACAGTTATGTTTGACAGCAGTTAAGGATGGAGTCTTGTCAACTAGAGTTGCAGAAAAACAGTTTGGAATACCAAGGCGTACAATAATGACTAAGTTAAAAGGTCACCATCCTTTGAAGCCAGGTACACCAACTGTCTTCACTGATGAAGAGGAGAAAGCGTTTGCTGACTGAGCTGTCACAATGAGTGAGTTTGGATTTCCTGTAGAAGAGTTGGACCTACGTTCTATCATAGCCTCCTTCCTCCAGAGAACTGGGAGAAAGGTAAAAGAGTTCATAAACAACATACCAGGAAGGGAATGGGTCAGTAGCTTTTTGAAGAGGAACCCAGAATTGACTGTGTGTTTTGCTGTTAACATCAAGAGAGCAAGAGCAGCAATTACAGAAGAAATTCTTACGGATTATATATACAATTTGAAACAGGTTTTGGACAGTGTGCCTCAAGAAAATATCTGGAACTATGATGAGACATCTCACTGATGATCCAGGTTCAAAAAGGATCATCACTAAACAAAGCATGAAATATTCTGAGAAAATATGCAATGCATCCAAAGCCAGTATATCTGTCATGGTGAATGTCAGCTGCTGGTGAAATTCTCCCACCATATGTTGTTTACCGGTCACAGTATCTGTGGTCAACTTGGCAAGAAGGTGGCCCAAAGAATTGCAGGTATAATAGTTCTAAGACTGGATGGTTTACTGCTGATATATTTACCGACTGGTTTGAAAGTCTGATGCGACCTAAATTGAAAAAGCTCAAAGGCAAAAAAGTCATCATAGGTGACAATTTGTCTTCTCGTATTACAGATGTGGTGGTGACATTATGCAGGGACAATGACGTTTATTTTGTCTGTTTACCTCCAAATAGTACGTGCCTGACACAGCCTTTGGATGTGGCATTCTTTCGTCCACTGACAGTTGCTTGGATGAAAATTTTAGGATGCTACGGAGACAGTTAAGCTGGAATGAAAAGTGCAATTTTACAAAAGCAACACTTTACACACCTTTTGAAAGAATTACTAGATGAAATATCTGTCAGTGCAGCAGAAAATTGGAAATCAGGATTTCTTAAGTGTGGTATTCTTCCATGTGATATCAGTGAGCTGCTACATCATCTTCCTGACACAAATGAGAAGAATGACATAGAAAATAGTTTCAAAGAGTTTTTGGCGGAGAAAAGGAGCAGTATTACATGTGGAAATGCACTAAACAAGAGAAGAAAGAGTAGTATAGCACCTCCACTTCTACTGAGAACCTAGGACGAACCCAACTTTTAGAGCGGTATCGCCTCCAGAGTGGCTCACAAAACTAGTCTTTGTGCAGGATAATCAAGGCTCAGTCCACTTCACTTTAGTTTCTATGTCGTTTCATGGTAAGTCTATAGTAAATGCAATTTATGAAGAGTGGCACGAACTAGTTTACCAACTGGGAAAAGTGTTGCCCATGTAAGTGAGCGCACACAAACTGACGAAGCAGTAAGCTACAATTCTGATGATCTTGGGAAAAGGAGTGAACAGAGGAAAGAAACATTTGGCAGTGAAATGACAGACTATCTAACATTTTCAGAAGATAATAGTCAGCAATTGGTTGGAGACTCAACTAAGTTGATTGTATATGCGGGTGGGATTTCCGTAAGTCTATGGCTCTTGAAATGTGGGGAATTTGTGATTTTCACTTATGAAAATGAACTTTTTCCCAGGAAAAATAATGAAATGCAACAGTGAAGAATGGTGATTTCTTCCATGCGAAGATCGAAGAAAGCATGGAAGTGGCCCATTACAGCTAATATTTTAACCTATGATTGGGAAGATGTTCCTGAATTAAGGGTGAAGTGGGGTTAAGTGTAACCAGGGGGTTAGTGTAACGACAGCTTACGGTGCCTTAAAGAAGCTGCATTTTTATCTCTGACCTATCACACACGTTAATTTACTCCTGTCTTTGTTATATTTAACCATAAGTTGTCAGATTTGACAAATTGCTAATTAATTATTGAACTTGAACTGATGTCTACATTTTCACTCTGTGAGCGAGCGACATGCTCAGAATTTGGTCGTATGTCATTTTTTGCAGTTTTCAAGATAACTGCACAATTTTTGGTTACAAACTAACTTTTGCATGATAATTTCAAATATGAGATTCGTTTTACTCCACTGATAAAGCTGTTGATATGCCAGGCATGGTTACACTTACCCCAACTTTTTCCCATGTGGGTCAAGTGTAACCAATCGGCTGGGGCAAGTGTAACCGGGAGTTGGGGGTGGGGTTACACATGCCTCAAACAAACTTACCAGAACAGATTTATTTATTTAAGCTGTAACCTTGTTTTTGCTATCACACTAAATCAACTAAACTGACCTTCCTGTACAAATGGATACCAGAATACTTGATGTGCTGGATTTGTAGGCCTACTGAGTTTGAGAGAGATATATTTTATTTTTTATTTAAGTCTACTAAATCTTTAAACCACATTTCCTTTTATAAAATATGACACAGAAATTAAAAAATGCCACTATTTCAATTACAGTAGAGTATGTGAAGCACTGAGTGACAAAAATGTTGAGCATGATAATTCATTTGTGTGTTGTCTTTTCATACGTGTGCCGGTGTATTGAGAGGTTGGACTACTGAGGGCTCATCAGCAAGGTTAGAATGTATTTCTCTTAGAAAAATTAGTTACACACGAGTAGGGTGAAGGGTCTAGTTTTGGCCACTACCCCACTTATGGCCACCTTGATGTCAAAGGTTAAAAATTAAGCTTCTCTGGAACACCAGTCAGGCCTACGATAGATTATAATAAACTTTGTGAAAGGCTCTATTCATTTGTCTACATAATCATTCTTTTGTCTCTTTTTGTTTGGAGACACCATTTTGTGAAATGATAAGTGTTGAAGAAGCTGAGCTTTGCAGAAGTTTTCTTTAAGCAACACATAATCCATTTTTTTGTATTTTACATGTTTTATTTAAACATCAGAAGTAAATCTGTTCAAAATTTTATATGGCTCAGCCTAAAAACATGTTATCAAAAGTATGTGGCCATTAACAGATCCATATTTAGCCCTGGTTCCGTGTTATGGCCATGCATGTGGCTGTAAGTGGAGACATATGTATCATGTTTTGGCCACTTCTAAAAACTGATACAAAACATGAATATTGGTGTTCTGTCGTACATTACACTAGGCTAATTTCATTCAAATAATCTTATTAAAATATTTTTGGTATTTTTATATCAATGTATACCTAATTGTTAGTAGTGTCTGGCATATCATGATAATATACCTATGCTTGTAAGATACAAAATATGCAATAGGCACTATTGCAACATTCTTTAACTGCATCTTTGTGCATTATTTATAGGAAAAAAGTCAACTAAAGAATACGATTTTTCAGCATTCACCCAGCACAAAGTTAAAGATGCTTTAAAGGCTACTGAGAGAATGAAGGTTGCTACTGCAAGCAAGTTGTACGAAGTTCCAAGGACAACATTGAGAAACAAAATTTCTGGTGTATCTCCACAAGAATCTACAGGGCACTGTGCTCCACATTCTGTCTTAGGAGAACAAAAAATTGGTGGACTGGGTCTTTGACTGTTCTAGCGTGGGATTTCCAGTTACTGTGAATCTGTGCAAAAACTTATTGAGAGTGCAGATACGGAAAGTTGTAAGGCTACATTTACTAACAATTGACCTGGGAAAAAAGTGTTATTTTGGATTTCTTACAAGACAAGGTTCTGTCAAAAAACATGCAGAATATGTCAATAGGGCTAGAGGTTCTGTTACAGAAGAGAAAATAAGAAACTGGTTTCACGAAGTATCCATCACTTTAAATGATATAGATGTGTTAAATGGCCCAAATAGAATTTTTAATATGGATGAAACTTCTTTTTTTCTGGCATCTAAAGCGGAATTAATCATAGATAGGACCTTGTGGCCGTCACGTTTATGATGAGTCATGTAACTATGACAAAGATAATGTTACTACATTGTTTGCTGTGAATGCTGCTGGAAAATTTGCTCCTCCCTTAACACTGTTCAAATATGCAAGGATTCCAGCACCATCGGTGAAGCAACTCCTCCAAACTGGAGCATTGGAAAAACAGAAAATGGGTGGATCACATGTGAAAGTTTTTTTGAGTATATAACAAATGTATTTGATCCATTCTTGAAAGAAGCTGAAATTCCCCAGCCTGTAGTAATATTTTTAGATGGGCATTGCTCTCATTTGACACTTCATTTGAGCAGATATTGTAGGGAAACATCAGATCATTCTAGTTGCTCTCCATCCCAATTCTACGCATTAGATGTAGCTGCCTTTGGAGGGGGAAAAAAAATGTGGAAGAAGATTGTTCAGAAAAGGCGTTTTGAAAATAATGGCACTGAAATTTCAAAATATGATGTACCTTCTGTTCTGTCACAAATTATTACAGAACCTAAAATGATGGCAAATGTTCATGCTGGTTTCAGGGCAACTGGTCTGTTTCCATTTAATGTGAACAATGTAGATTACAGCAAGATAGTTGTTCAGACAAATGAGGAGCTTCAGAGACACTTCTCATATAGAGAAAAACAAATTGATCCTGTCCTTCTAGATGAGTTCAGAGCAACCAAGAGAAGGAATCATGAGTGGGAAGGAAATCTAGAAGCATTATTACTTTTCAAGTTCTGGAGAAAAATAGCTGATGAGGTTGAAATGCATGGTGCTAGTGGTAACACTGATGACATTCTGACAGATATGTAGTGGGAGTTTTGAATTTCATCGCGCTACACTCATTCCCTCAGATATAAATTATACCGTCGTAGCTGTACGAGCGCTCGACGGCAGAGGAAATCTTTATAAGAAAATGAAGGTACAAAAATTGTAACTCTCTCTTTTCTACCCATTCTTGTCTCTTGAGAGCGGAAGCTTAACTTGACTTATTCACTGGTCTTGGTACGATTCAGACGTAAAAACTTATTCGATAGTCTTGGTCTGATTAAGACGTAAAAACTTACTGATGTACAGACATATTGTATTGTGGAAGCTTGTATGAAATTTGGAGGATGGAAGCAACCATAAAATACATTGCATTCAATATCAAGTGGTTTTAATTCGTAGACATTAGTAATTCGTAGACATTAGTAATTCCTGGACGATGACATTTCTGCAAGATTTTGGGGCAGCTACGACTTTTTCATGCAGTAATGAAGCAGGAGACTGACTGAGAACAAGACCTGGACGCCGCACGAGAGGAGACATATTAACTTGGTAATGAATTATCTCTTATCTATGCCATTTCCCCCTGTTAATCACATTTTGTTATTCTCTGTTCTCTTTCAAATAATTTTTGTAGTAGAAATTTGTTTGACTTTTGCTCAGAAACGCCACGAGGACCACCCCAACAATAGCTTTCCTGTAATACAAAGTCCGATTTGCATTTCACTCTTTCCATTTCTCACGGTCATTAACAATTTTAAAACCCCTTTTTTATTCACCAATTCATCCCACATTTTCAACATTTTCTTTTCTTCTCTTTTTTATTTACCACTACAGATAGCATAGCGCCTCCCTCTGAAGATAATCCAACAGAGAATCTTTCACGAAACAGACAGACAGACAGACAGACAGAGAGACTTAATCCTTCATCCATTCAAAATTTTGATAATATTGACATATCTTCAACACACAACAGCATTTTACAAAATTCAGATATTCCTTCAACACCCACCAACAGTCTTATTCCTGCAGATAAATCAACAACCCCCAATAGTATTTCACATAATTCAAGTACTCCAAGATCCAACCATAGTCCACCTTCAGTGTGTATCCAAGTGACACCGTCAGTTTTTGAAAGTGTCATCACTTTGCCAGAAACCAAACAACGAGGCACAAAGAGAAAGGAAGAACACACACCCACTGTTGTGACTAGTGACAAGTGGGTGGAGTATCATGAACTGAAGGAAAAAGAGAAGCAGGAGAAGGAGCAGGAGCAGGAAAAAAGGAAGAGAGAAACTATGAAGGAGTTAAAAGTCCAAAGAGCAGCACTTGGCATTATCTCATGTAAAAAAGGGGAAAACAAGAAACAGACAAGAGTTAAGTGATACGCCAACAAGTTCTTCCAAGGAAGAAGAATGGACGGACAGTGGAAACAGTTTAGATGACTACGTAGGAGGAGATGAAGATGAAATACCAGAAAATCTTCGAGTGAGAATTTGAAAGTAGGGGACTTTATCATGGTAAAATTTAGTTTAACAGAAAATAGAAGAACAAAACCTGCAATTTTTAAGTATGTATCTGTAATTTTGAAAGTGCTTCCTGATTCTAATATGAAATTCAGTGCCTAAAAAGTTCTAATGTTAAGAAAAATTGTTTCGAATACACTGAAAATGATGTTTCGACTATAATGGGTGAAGATATTATAGGGAAACCGCCAGATCCAGTATTGACACAAGAAGGATGTTCATTAAAAACAAAGTTTCCTGGTTCCATTGATACTCGTGAGAAATAAACTTGTCTGGAAGGTGATTTAAGTAATTACTGGGGCAATACATTGCCTAATGCTTTTTCTGTTCATTCAGTAGTTGTACCTTTTACCTATTTGCTGTATGTTTGTTGCCTTATATACTTGTATAAAGCACAAATTAGTGGCACATGTATTGACAGTTATTTTAGCCACAGTTTTATTGTAATATGAAGTGGCCATAAGTGGGGGCAACAACTGGCCATAGGTATGGCCAAATCGGAGAAAGGCGCCATTTATTTTTCAATATTTTTTCTCCTTTTGTTATACAACTTAGAATATTTGTTTTTACATGGTTGTAACGTGTAGGCTTTGAAGCAATAGATACGATTTTTTGAAGTAATTTGTATACCTTCTTCCTATACTAAAAATGTGATATATCTCAAATTGCCCTTAATGTAGCCATAACTAGTGCCTCAACACTAAACCTAATCTTTCATAACTTATCTATCCCATTGTTAAATTGTTTTATTTCAGATTTGTGACTTAGTGTGGTAGGCCAAGTTTTATCTGTGAAACAAAGTGCAAAAATGGTTAGAACTACCAGAGGAAGACTAACTGTGCTAATTCATATACAAAAGAAGTTTTCCAGTGCAATTGATGATACACGAAGAGGAATTTGTACAATACATCAGGCTAGTGCTAAATATCAAATACCCTACTCGACACTTCACAAACACACAAAAGGTTCTCATGGTGTTAAAAGTGTTTCTCAAGGACGATCTACAGTAATCCCATATGAAAAAGAGCAGCAACTAGGAAATGGACTGACCACTTTAGAAAAGTGGGGGTGGGGCCTAAGCAGGAAGGAAGTCTTGGAATTGGCTGGGAAGTACATACGAAGAAATAAAAACACCAAATCCGTCCAAGAATTGTATACCTGAAGAAGACTGGTCCCTTGGGTTCAAGAAAAGGCATAAACTGTCTATAAAAAGCCAGACACCATCAAATATGCACGAAAAAAGCTGGCCCTGATCCTTTCATCATTGAAGGGGATTTTGTATTCTGAAACAAACACTCAGAGACTTAGATGTTGAAAACGAACCAAAGCAGATATTTAATATCGATGAGACTAGTTTCCCTCTAGACCCAACAAAAACCAAAGTTGTTGGTAAAACTAATTCTCCCTCTTCAAGAATCACAGCGAGCACTGTGTTGCTTCGTGGTAATGCAGATGGGGACAAGCTGCCTGCCTTAATAATGTTCAAGGGGAAGAATGTCTGGGACACTTGTATGGCACCACCACCACCACCACCACCACCACCACCACCTTTCCCTGAAATCTGCTATGCTGCTTCAGTAAATGGATTGATGGGGTCAGACATTTTTTAAAATTATTTTGAAAAAATCTTTTTTGAATTTTTGTGGTCCACATAGACCTATCCTCCTAATCTATGATGGGCACACTACACACACTGATGACCGTGTGATTGAAAGTGCTATTGAAAATTACATTACAATAATAAAGCTGCCCCCTCAAATTCTGATGCAATTTGAGGTACTTTGTCATCGAATGACATCGCAGACCATTTTTCTTGTTTAATTTTTGCATGTTCTTGTGGCAGAAGTTAAGTCCTAAAAAGACGTGGGGGGCGAGCAGTGCTATCTAATGTACGAAGTATTGAGTCAGGTATGTACGCTGTGAAAAGGGAAGTTGCCACTCGCTATATAGCGGAGATGCTGAGTCACAGATAGGCACAACAAAAAGACTCTCACAAAGTTTTGGGACCATAAGGCCTTCATCAAAAGCGCACGCGTGCGCGCGCTCGCTCCCAACTGCAGTCCCAGGCAACAGTACACACACTCAGTGAGGCTACAGTTACCAGAGAGAGAGAGAGAGAGAGAGAGAGAGAGAGAGATAGAGACAGAGAGAGAGAGAGAGAGAGAGAGAGGGTTATTGTGCCTATCTGCGACTCAGCAACTTTCCTTTTCATAATATTGTTACATTCCATCCTGGATTTTCCATTGCTTGAGTCAGGTCTCTGTGTTTCAGTGTATTTGAATGACTGATACAAATGTGAAAACAAATACTTAGCTAACTCTGGTTATCAATTCATGGATGAGAATGTAACTTAACAGAAGATAAAAAGAAGTCAAAACAAATAGCAATCTGTTAAGGGAAATTGTTAAAAGGAGTTCATCCCTCACAGTGTGTATAATGAATGGTATAATGGTATAATGGTACACACTTCGCAGCCCTGCAACACAGCTAATTTGATTTGATTTATTATTGGTCCTGTTGATCATACAATTTGTACAGCAAAGCACATCATGATATAGGACAAGTCAATTTGAAAATTATGTCAAGATGGTATATGATGAGAGATGACAGTGGTGGTACGTAACTCACATAGCAGAAAACATACAGGTTATATAGACAAAGTATAAAAAAAGGTGGTGTGTGATGAGAGATGACAGCGGTGCGTACTGCACGTAGAGAATACATGTAAGAGATACAGACAGAATAGTTGTAACAAACAATAGTTAAATTATTTTACTAAGTAGAAATATCTACCAGTGAATATACAGCTTATTACAAGTAATTAAAATATTGTGGTACATAGTTCACATAGCAGAATACATATGAGATACAGACAGAATATGAGTAACAAACAATAGTTAAATTATCTTACTAAGTAGAAACATCCACAACTGAATAAACAGCTTATTGCAAGTAATTAAAATTCTGCTTCAAGAAATTCATGTATGGAATAGAAACAGTGATTTAGTAGCAATTCCTTTAATTTAGTTATTTTTGGGTTTTTGCTTGTTTCTATATCTGTTGAGACATGATCAGTGATAAAAAAATGCAAACCTGACAAGAAGTGCTGCTGTTACACACACACACACACACACACACACACACACACACACACACGGTCTGGCACAGTTTTTGCAGAGCTCAGTATGTCTCTGGTAATTTCTGTATATGCTGCTGAGTATGTTAATTTTAGTAGGGGATAAGTTATGGACTGCCTCTGAGAGGCGTATTGAGGCTGGACCAGTGTTGTGTAAACGTCTGGTGTCTTCATACAAACCATTTGGTAACCTTTGCAACAAAAACATTGTTAAATGTGACAGTTTGAATTGTGGATCACTGACATAAGTGGAACCAGTGACATTGGGAGAGGTGAATATTTAGCTGAGACTGGAAGAAAAGAAGGAAGAAAGAAAAATTAGGGATTAATATCCTGTTACCAATGTGGTCCTCAAAAATGGAACTCAAACTCTGATTGGGAAAGGAAGTCAGCCATCTACTTGTCTCAGGTTAACTGTAGAGCACTTACATCTGGGTGGTCAGGTAGAGAGCAAGCCTGCTGTCCTCGTGAATACGAGTTCTGTGTGTTACCCACATTGCTCAGTTCCTAGATTGTATGCAAATAATTTATTGCTACAGAAGTTTGTATTTGTATCCCTAGCTACAAAAACATGGTTATGTCTAGATAATAGCGCTTGCAAAGAATTTTCAAATGTTATTTACTGTTCTGCTTTACTATGTTGTAATATTGTCACCAGTATTTGTATTGCAGCACACCTGTGTTTTTTCTCTTACTGTAAGATTAGTAATCTGTGATAAATGTAGCTGCCGATATAACCCAGGCACCTCGGCAAGACGAGTGACGATTATCAGTCTGTTTTAACTGCGGTCGCTAGTAGGGATAAAGTACTCGAAAGTGGTCTCAGATAGAACTGCGGAGAGAAGAGAGAACAGTGGAACGAGAAACAAAATTTGTGCACGTCACACAGAGTTAGTAACGGTGTACTTAGAATTAAGTAGGTCGATGAGGGAAGAAGTGACAACTGGGAAAAGATAACAAAAGCAAAAGGAAAACGAACACAGAAATCGCATCTAAAATTCTTGTTGAAAAGTACACATCACAACATTGAAGATAATCAGACTGGATAGGGGTTGCAAAAGCACAAATCAGAGTCTGTTTCATCAAGTTTTAGCTGTGCTGTGACCAGCCGTGTCAACAAATACCTGGGGGTGTTGCCATACAATTACGCGTACATTCAGGGAATGTCACTAGGCCCAGCACAGGATTGCACGGAGTAACATCTGCTGGCGCCAGGTCGACAGGGTAAACGGTAGTGACAGATTTGAGGACTAAGTGACACCGTCTCAGCCTCACTCTTCTGAGCTTGCCAACGTGTATCACGAGCTCCGTCGTGGACGTACTTACGATGACACGAAACTTAGCTACTTTCTGGACATCAGTTATTCCCAGCTGTTGACATTTGGCTTGCATATGGACGTGTCTATTTTACTAGAATCGTTTGTTCCTTTGTTCAGACACATGTTGTGCCTATTGTGAGTGCTCTGCCAGCAGATGCGTGCACTGAGGGAGTGTTTTGTATTAGAGAGCATTCTAGTCAAAAAAAAATTAGTGTTCTCCAGCACTAATGTTTGAGTTATTCAGCAACTCTGCAAAGTACCTCACTTACCAAGAGGTATCAACCTCTAGTAGCCTTCATTTCTGTCTGGTTCGAGAAGAGTCGGGACCCATTATTTTGTACAATTTTTTTACTTATTTCACGTACGATGAAAAAGGTGCTGTCGAATGAGCAGATTTAAAACATCATACTAAAAATATTGTACTGACCACAGTCTGCATTTGGTACGGATTGGGAAAGACAAACTAAAACAGCCTCTTGTGGGATGTGGAACAGGGGCACACAAGGAAAACTATCCTAGTAACTTCATTTGTCAGCCACACATTTTAGATTACTTGGACCATAGATAGGCAGCTTTGAAAGAAATCAAAAGAGAAGAGGACCGCAATATATCTTACTTTTCAGAATGAACCATGGACCTTGCCGTTGGTGGGGAGGCTTGCGTGCCTCAGCGATGCAGATGGCCGTACCGTAGGTGCAACCACAACGGAGGGGTATCTGTTGAGAGGCCAGACAAACGTGTGGTTCCTGAAGAGGGGCAGCAGCCTTTTCAGTAGTTGCAGGGGCAACAGTCTGGATGATTGACTGATCTGGCCTTGCAACATTAACCAAAACGGTCTTGCTGTGCTGGTACTGCGAACGGCTGAAAGCAAGGGGAAACTACAGCCGTAATTTTTCCCGAGGACATGCAGCTTTACTGTATGATTAAATGATGATGGCATCCTCTTGGGTAAAATATTCCGGAGGTAAAATAGTCCCCCATTCGGATCTCCGGGCGGGGACTACTCAGGAGGATGTCGTTATCAGGAGAAAGAAAACTGGCGTTCTACGGATCGGAGCGTGGAATGTCAGATCCCTTAATCGGGCAGGTAGGTTAGAAAATTTAAAAAGGGAAATGGATAGGTTAAAGTTAGATATCGTGGGAATTAGTGAAGTTCGGTGGCAGGAGGAACAAGACTTCTGGTCAGGTGACTACAGGGTTATAAACACAAAATCAAATAGGGGTAATGCAGGAGTAGGTTTAATAATGAATAGGAAAATAGGAATGCGGGTAAGCTACTACAAACAGCATAGTGAACGCATTATTGTGGCCAAGATAGATACAAAGCCCACACCTACTACAGTAGTACAAGTTTATATGCCAACTAGCTCTGCAGATGATGAAGAAATTGAAGAAATGCACGATGAAATAAAAGAAATTATTCAGATAGTGAAGGGAGACGAAAATTTAATAGTAATGGGTGACTGGAATTCGAGTGTAGGAAAAGGGAGAGAAGGAAACATAGTAGGTGAATATGGATTGGGGCTAAGAAATGAAAGAGGAAGCCGCCTAGTAGAATTTTGCACAGAGCACAACTTAATCATAGCTAACACTTGGTTTAAGAATCATGAAAGAAGGTTGTATACGTGGAAGAACCCTGGAGATACTAAAAGGTATCAGATAGATTATATAATGGTAAGACAGAGATTTAGGAACCAGGTTTTAAGTTGTAAGACATTTCCAGGGGCAGATGTGAACTCTGACCACAATCTATTGGTTATGACCTGTAGATTAAAACTGAAGAAACTGCAAAAATGTGGGAAATTAAGGAGATGGGACCTGGATAAACTGAAAGAACCAGAGGTTGTACAGAGTTTCAGAGAGAGCATAAGGGAACAATTGACAGGAATAGGGGAAAGAAATACAGTAGAAGAAGAATGGGTAGCTCTGAGGGATGTAGTAGTGAAGGCAGCAGAGGATAAAGTAGGTACAAAGACGAGGGCTGCTAGAAATCCTTGGGTAACAGAAGAAATATTGAATTTAATTGATGAAAGGAGAAAATATAAAAATGCAGTAAATGAAGCAGGCAAAAAGGAATACAAACGTCTCAAAAATGAGATCGACAGGAAGTGCAAAATGGCTAAACAGGGATGGCTACAGAACAAATGTAAGGATGTAGAAGCTTATCTCACTAGGGGTAAAATAGATACTGCCTACAGGAAAATTAAAGAGACCTTTGGAGAGAAGAGAACCACGTGTATGAATATCAAGAGCTCAGATGGCAGCCCAGTTCTAAGCAAAGAAGGGAAGGCAGAAAGGTGGAAGGAGTATATAGAAGGTTTATACAAGGGCGATGTACTTGAGGACAATATTATGGAAATAGAAGAGGATGTAGATGAAGATGAAATGGGAGATACGATACTGCGTGAAGAGTTTGACAGAGCACTGAAAGACCTGAGTCGAAACAAGGCCCCCGGAGTAGACAACATTCCATTAGAACTACTGACGGCCTTGGGAGAGCCAGTCATGACAAAACTCTACCAGCTGGTGAGCAAGATGTATGAGACAGGCGAAATACCCTCAGACTTCAAGAAGAATATAATAATTCCAATCCCAAAGAAAGCAGGTGCTGACAGATGTGAAAATTACCGAACTATCAGTTTAATAAGCCACGGCTGCAAAATACTAACGCGAATTCTTTACAGACGAATGGAAAAACTGGTAGATGCAGACCTCGGGGAGGATCAGTTTGGATTCCGTCGAAATGTTGGAACACGTGAGGCAATACTGACCTTACGACTTATCTTAGAAGAAAGATTAAGAAAAGGCAAACCTACGTTTCTAGCATTTGTAGACTTAGAAAAAGCTTTTGACAATGTTGACTGGAATACTCTCTTTCAAATTCTAAAGGTGGCAGGGGTAAAATACAGGGGGCGAAAGGCTATTTATAATTTGTACAGAAACCAGATGGCAGTAATAAGAGTCGAGGGGCATGAAAGGGAAGCAGTGGTTGGGAAAGGAGTGAGACAGGGTTGTAGCCTCTCCCCGATGTTATTCAATCTGTATATTGAGCAAGCAGTAAAGGAAACAAAAGAAAAATTCGGAGTAGGTATTAAAATTCATGGAGAAGAAGTAAAAACTTTGAGGTTCGCCGATGACATTGTAATTCTGTCAGAGACAGCAAAGGACCTGGAAGAGCAGTTGAACGGAATGGACAGTGTCTTGAAAGAAGGATATAAGATGAACATTAACAAAAGCAAAACGAGGATAATGGAATGTAGTCAAATTAAATCGGGTGATGCTGAGGGAATTAGATTAGGAAATGAGACACTTAAAGTAGTGAAGGAGTTTTGCTATTTAGGAAGTAAAATAACTGATGATGGTCGAAGTAGAGAGGATATAAAATGTAGACTGGTATTGGCAAGGAAAGCGTTTCTGAAGAAGAGAAATTTGTTAACATCGAATATAGATTTATGTATTAGGAAGTCGTTTCTGAAAGTATTTGTTTGGAGCGTAGCCATGTATGGAAGTGAAACATGGACGATAACTAGTTTGGACAAGAAGAGAATAGAAGCTTTCGAAATGTGGTGCTACAGAAGAATACTGAAGATAAGGTGGATAGATCACGTAACTAATGAGGAGGTATTGAATAGGATTGGGGAGAAGAGAAGTTTGTGGCACAACTTGACTAGAAGAAGGGATCGGTTAGTAGGACATGTTTTGAGGCATCAAGGGATCACAAATTTAGCATTGGAGGGCAGCGTGGAGGGTAGGAATCGTAGAGGGAGACCGAGAGATGAGTACACTAAGCAGATTCAGAAGGATGTAGGTTGCAGTAGGTACTGGGAGATGAAGCAGCTTGCACAGGATAGAGTAGCATGGAGAGCTGCATCAAACCAGTCTCAGGACTGAAGACAACAACACAACAAAGTTAGTTTGTCTCTTAAGGAAATTAAAGGACTGAGATACAATGTAGACGAGCTTTTGTATGTTTAAAAGAATGGAGAATTCTGAAGAGAGTGATGTTCTGTATCATTTAAACGCCAATATACAGGGTGGTCAGAAATTCTAGTTACAAACTTCTAGGGCATGTAGAAGGTAGTGAGTACAGAACGTTTTGAATAGGAACCTATGTCCAGAATCTTATTGTTTCCATTCTATGTAAGTTTCAATTCAGACGTGTACCTCGTCAACGACTGCTTAGGACAAGAGAAACACCTCAGAGTTCCCCGTCCTGGTATGAAACACGGTAGACATGATGATGTGTACTACGTCAAACAATCCCCAGATGTCACTTATTGTCTGCTTTTCTGTGAGACCGAGTCAATACCTGTGCATCACTGGTAGAGGAAACACGGTGCAGTACACGCTTGTGGAATAGACAGACGTGCTCCTTGTGTCTGGCAAAGCTGGAGGTTAACGGAAGAGCTGCCAGTTGGCTGTATCACAAACATTTTTCACACAGTCGCACTCCATCGCACAAATTGCTTGCCCAAGTTACACAACGGCTACGAGGAACGGGTACCTGCACCGTGAGGAGGCAGTACAGTGGTGCTCCACGGTGACGCCGCACTCCAGAATTTGAAGAAGGTGTACTGCGTTGCACTGAAGATAGCCCGTCAACGAGATCGCGAACAATTGCATGTGCAATGGCTGTTCGTCACAGTACCGTCTTGGACAACCTGTGTAGCGACAATTACATCTGTACCACTTACAAAAGGTGTGTCATGTCCAACATGTCGCCATCTGCACACAATTCCTGCACCGTTGCATCAACGCGCCCGTTTCCAGGTCAATTTCTTTTCACAGATGAATGTAGGTTCACAAGGGATTGTGTTCTGAATGCTCGAAATCTTATAGGTCCCACATGCTTGGTCTTCCCACAACACATACTGGACCCGTTCTTGGAAGCTGTGCCATTGAATGTCCGTCAAGAAATGTGGTTTCAGCACGATGGAGCACCAACTCACTTTTCACTGGCTGTCCGGAGACATCTCAACAGACGGTATGTTGAAAGATGGATAGGCTGTGGTGGTCCAAACGTGTGGCCGCCACGATCACTGGATATAACCCCTATGTACTACTTATTGTGGGGTTGTATGAAGAGCCTATTTATGAGGCACTTGTGGGACAGAGGAAGATCTGCTGGTACGAGTTCTGGCCACTGCACCAGGTGGGGTGGAGAGAGAGTACCAGAACATGCATAGGAGGTACAGTGTGTGTGACAATATCGGTGGTCGCCACATCGAGCCACTGTTGTAATGCATCAGTATGTTGCGGCTGGTGCTGTAGATGCTGAGTTCTTGTTGTTGTTGTCGTTGTCGACTAATGTAAGCCATAAGGTGTTAAGTTGTAATGCAAATGCGTAAGTAATAACGGAACAAGTCAGTATTCTATTCAATTGTATTGCAACAATTTTACACTGTCACACCTAAGTACATTCCTCATGTGGGTGTGGACGAGATAATCATTTGCATTGAAACTGTCGTACAATGGAAATAATACGTTTCCGGACATGGGTCCCTATTCAAAATATTATGTACATGTCCTAGAAGTTTGCAATGGGAATTTATGACCACCCTGTATAGAAATTAAATATACTTACAAGTGATTATTGGCTAACATTACTTTCAACTTAGCCTCAATACAGAAAAAGAGAAATTAAACACAAAGCTACAAATCTTAAAATAAGCAATAACTGTATATGACAGAAGCTAGATAAATGTGCTTGTGAACTGTTAGTGCTCAATACTTATAATGTTAACAACCCAGAGATACCCACTGAGAAACTTACAGCATTTTATGAGAAATTGAGATCCATTCTTGAACTACTTGCCGTGCAAGGAAAAATGTTTTAATAGTTTGTGGGATTTTAGTGTTGACATTTGACAATATTCAGGTTGAAGAAACAGACAGATACAATCTGGTTCAAGTAGTGAATTTTCACACTTAAGTACACTTAGATAGCAATTCACAATTGATAACATTTCCATAAACCGTGTTCATGATGTGGCAATCACAAGTTAAAGATACCAATATCTACACTGACAATTAAAAAGAGATTTCAAAAACAAAAGTCAACCTACGACATGGTCGTGAACAGAAAAGTGAGGTAGAAAGTATAAAATAATAATTTTACTTCTGTCTGAACACACAACTGCTGGGTCCTTGGATTACTGATTTCAACCAGCAATTATCATCTTCAGAGAAAATTATAATCGTGCAAAGTGTGGGAAAAGAAAACCCGCTAGCGATTATCATCAAAAATGCTCCGATTGTAGAACAGTGACATTTAAGGAAGAGAAAGGAAAACAAGTCTCAAAGAGTACTGATGACTTCATAGCCGCAAAGACTGGCATATCCTCGAGTGATGAAGTGACAAAGATATTCAATGAGTTGCAATTGAATGCAAGAGACTGACAACTATTGCTTTGACTATAGCAACAGGGTCAATTGGATTCTCAATTGCACAATTGTATTTTCAGTATAGCGGCATTCACAAAGCACAGTTTGTTTCAATTCATTCAGTATATAGAGTGTGCTTAGCCACGTTTGAAACAAAGATGTACGATGTGAAGGGTATCCAGAATGGAGTGTCACAATATGCGCACGAAAGTCTATGTTATTTTAAGTATTAACTATATTTTTCTTACTACTTCTTCCGCGTGTTTTTGCTTTTAGGAAGCTTTAATTTTCGAATACTAGTAGTAGTGTCCCATAGATTTTGTATTTGTTTTGAACACAGTCCAGAGACACGTAGTGCTTATTTTCATTGTTTTCAACAAGAAGTGTGTAGTAACCACAGTTTAGTCAACTATCACCCGCCTTTAGTGAATTAGCAGTCTAGTTAAAAGTTGATTAACTCTCTACAGTAAATTGTTGATTTCTTAGGATGGATAGGATGTGCGACTGCTGTGTACGGACATAGGAGGAGCTGGCCACTGTTCTCGAACAGTGGAATGTGTTGATGGCTGCGGTCAGCCGTCTTCAGGCTGCTGCCTCAGTGTAGCGGCAGTGGGGAGTCTGGTGCATCGCACGGCCCACCCCACGTGGTACACACTTCACCCACGGTCCCTGCTGTCGAGACATCTTCGTGGGTAACGGGTGCGGTTGGGCCACCCTCTCCCAGAGGGGAGTGGCGGGTTCAGCGGCGTTCGCGGCGCAAGAGGCGGAGGATAAATGAGGAGGCTGGCCGTGTGGCATCGCCCGCTCTGCCTGCGAGTAGACATGTGGCTGCTCCTTCAGCTAGGTTCGAGCAGGCACACAGGGGGAGGGGTTTATAAGTGATTGGTAGCTCCAACATTAGGCAGGTGATGGAGCCCCTTAGGGAAATAGCGGAAAGGTCGGGGAAGGAGGCCAGTGTTCACTCTGTCTGCTTGCCGGGGGGTTTCATCCGAGATGTGGAGGAGACCCTGCTGGCAGCAATAGAGAGCACTGGGTGTACCCGACTGCAAATTGTTGCTCAGGTTGGCACTAATGACTCCTGTCGTCTGGGTTCAGAGATCATCCTCAGTTCGTACAGACGGTTGGCAGAGTTGGTGAAGGCGGAAAGCCTCGCTCGCAGGCTGGAATCTGAGCTAACTATTTCTAGTATCGTTCCCAGAACCGATCGTGGTCTTCTGGTTTGGAGCTGACTGGAAGGCTTTAACCAGAGGCTCAGACAATTCTGCAGAGATCTGGAGTGCAAATTGCTCGGCTATCGGGTGTAGAAATGTAGGGTTCCCCTTGAATAGGTCAGGCGTGCACTACACGCCGGAAGCGGCTACGAGGGTAGCGGAGTACGTGTGGAGTGCACATGGGGGTTTTTCGGTTAGAGAATTCCCTCCCTAGGCCTGATAAGACGCCTCCTGAGACATGACAGAATAGTAGTAGGCAAAACGCAACAGGGAAAAACAATATTAATGTAGTAATAGTAAACTGCAGGAGCGTCTATAGAAAGATCCCAGAAGTGCTCTCATTAATAAACGGTCACAATGCCCTCACAGTAATGGAATTCTAAACTCAAATCAGAATGTATACCACAGAGAGGGGCTGGATAGTGAACGGGGAGGTGTGTGTATAGCAATAAGAAGTGCAGTAGTATCAAAGGAAATTGATGGAGATACGAAATGTTAAATAATTTGGGTGAATGTCATGGTTAAAGCAGGCTCAAACATAGTAATTGGATGACTCTACAGGCCCCCTGGCTCAGCAGCTGTTGTGGCAGAGAACCTGAAAGAAAATTTGGAAAATATTTCAAGTAGATTTCCCGACCATGTTATGGTTCTGGGTGGAGATCTTAATTTGCCGGATATAGACTGGGAGCCTCAAATGTTTATAATGGGTGGCAGGGGCAAAGAATCCAGTGAATTTTTTCTATGTGCATTATCTGAAAACTACCTTGACCAGTTAAACAGAGAACCGACTCGCAGTGATAACATATAAGACCTTCTGGTGACAAACAGACCCGAACTATTTGAAACAGTTAACGCAGAACAGGGGATCAACGATCATAAAGTGGTTACTGCAGCTATGATTTCAGCTGTAAATAGAAATATTAAAAAAGGTAGGAAGATTTTTCTGTGTAGCAAAAGTGACAACTGCTGCCAAAGCAAAGGGAACTTCACAGCAAACATTAACATAGCCAAACCCTTGCAGACAAACAAAAATTACGTGAAGCAAAATGTAGTGCGAGGAGGGCTATGCGAGAGCCGTTCAATGAATTCTAAGGTAAAGTTCTATGTACTGACTATGCAGAAAATCCTAAGACATTTTGATCTTATGTCAAAGAGTTAGGTGGATCAGAAGAAAATGTCCAGACACACTGTGACCAAAATGGTATTGAAACAGAGGATGACAGACTAAAGGCCGAAATACTAAACGTCTTTTTCCACAGCTGTTTCACGGAGGAAGACTGCACTGTAGTTCCTTCTCTAGATTGTTACACAGATGACAACACGGTAGATACCGAAATAGGTGACGGAGGGACAGAAAAACAAAGTCGTTCAAAAGAGGAAAGGCTGTTGGATCTGATGGGGTACCAGTTCGATTTTACGCAGAGTACGCAAAGGAACTTGCCCCCCTTCTTGCAGCAGTGTACCGTAGGTCTCTAGAAGGGCGTAGCGTTCCAAAGGATTGGAAAAGGGCACAGGTCACCCCCGTTTTCAAGAAGGGACATCGAACAGATGTGTAGAACGATAGACCTGTATCTCTAACATCAATCAGTTGTAGAATTTTGGAATATTATGTTCGAGTATAATGACTTTTCTGGAGACTAAAAATCTACTCTGTAGGAATCAGCATGGGTTTCGAAAAAGACGGTCGTGTGAGGCCCAGCTCGCGCTATTCGTCCACGAGACTCAGGGCTATAGACACAGGTTCACAGGTAGACGCCATGTTTCTTGGCTTCCGACAAAGCGTTCGATACAGTTCCACACAACTGTTTAATGAACAAATTACGAGCATATGGACTATCAGACCAATTGTGTAATTGGATTGAAGAGTTCCTAGATAACAGAACGCAGCATGTCATTCTCAATGGAGAGAAGTCTTCCGAAGTAAGAATGATTTCAGTTATGCCACAGGGGAGTGTCGTAGGACCGTTGCTATTCACAATATACGTAAATGACCTTGTGGATTACATCGGAAGTTCAGTGAGGCTTTTTGCGGGTGGTGCTGTAGTATATCAAAAGGTTGTAACAATGGAAAATTGTACTGAAATGCAGGAGGACCTTTAACGAATTGATGCATGGTGCAGGGAATGGCAATTGAATCTCAATGTAGACAAGTGTAATGTGCTACGAATACATAGAAAGAAAGATCCTTTATCATTTAGTTACAATATAGCAGGTCAGCAACTGGAAGCAGTTAATACCATAAATTATCTGGGAGTAGGCACTAGGAGTGATTTAAAATGGAATGATCACGAAGTTGAACGTCTGTAAGGCAGATGCCAGACAGATTCATTGGAAGAATCCTAAGGAAATGCAATTCGAAAACAAAGGAAGTAGGTTACAGTACACTTGTTCGCCCACTGCTTGAATACTGCTCACAGTGTGGGATCCGCACCAGATAGGGTCGAGAGAGAGAGAGAGAGAGAGAGAGAGAGAGAGAGAGAGAGAGAGAGAGAGAGAGAGAGAGAAGATCCAACAGAGAGCAGCGCTCTTCGCTACAGGATCATTTGGTATTCGTGAAAGCGTTATGGAGATGACAAACTCCAGTGTAAGACTCTGCAGGAGAGACGCTCAGTAGCTCGGTACGGGCTTTTGTTGAAGTTTCGAGAACATACCTTCACCAAGGAGTCAAGCGGTATATTGTTCCCTCCTACGTGTATCTCACGAAGAGACCGTGAGGATAAAATCAGAGATCAGAGCCCACACAGAGGCATACAGACAATCTTTCTTTCCACGAACAACATGAGACTAGAATAGAAGAGAGAACCAATAGAGGTACTCAAGGTACAACACGGTATCATTAGTCCACAGTGTTGACAGAGTCACCTTGTTAGGAACGCTACTGTTAATAAATTGCTGTACAGTATACACAAAATGTTTGTGCCTAAACCTTTTCAGAGATCGCTACTGTAGACTTATACTTATTTGTCAATAGTATAGTTGTACAATATGGTATAAGAGGAACACACAACAGATAAAAGCAGACAATTAACTTCTGGTTTGAAATCAACATTGTAGGAGAGATCGATTGCTACTTGCCATAAAGATGACATGTTAAGTTGCAGATAGGCACAATTAAGACACTTACACACAAGCTTGTGGCCACAGCCTTCATCAGAACAAGAAAGAAAGAAAGAAAGAAAGAAAGAAAGAAAGAAAGGAAAGAAGGAAAGAAGGAAGGAAGTAAGAAGAAAGAAGAAAGAAAGAAGAAAGAAAGAAAGAAAGAAGAAAGAAAGAAAACCACACACACACACACACACACACACACACACACACACACACACACACACACACACACACACACACACACAAAGCTTGAACCACAATGCATTTGAGCCATTCCATGTCAATTCAATGCACGTCTCAACCTGACCCTCTCGGGTTTCTTTCAAATTTGATGCATTCAATGATCTAGATAAGAGATGGAAAAATACCTATTTGCAGATGTGTATTAAAGCTATGAAGAGTTACAGGTCTGGGAAGTTTGGAATTTGTGTTAAATTTACAAGCGTATCTCACAACATAAATGACTGTAATTCTGGTTCTAATTCAGTTACATCAATGAAAATGATACCATTGGAAAGCTAACGAATAGACCTTTACATTGATATGCTACATGGCAATGTTTCTGAGGATTTTCATACTAAAGGTATACCTGACCTTTAATAGCTCAAAACACCCAACCTCCAATTTTTTTAAAAAATATTTGTAATTGCTCCAGCATGTTACTATAAATATGGTACATATCAAGATGGCACAACAAAAATCATCATGCACAAAAAATTATTTTGTCAACTTAAGAACAACAACAACAACAACAACAACAACAACAACAACAACAACAACAAGCAGTAAGCAGCTATGTATTCAGTTTTTTCTATAACACCAGCCAACAGCAGTTACTTTTACTTAGACAAGTTCTTCAATATTTCTAGCTGTGAACAGTCAATGAGACACATTTTTTTTCAACTAGTCATCATTAGTCCACTGATCTCTATATACAGGGTGGAGCAGAGGAAACCCATGTTGTTTTTTTTTTTTTTTTTTTTTTTTTTTTTTTTTTTTTTTTTTTTTAAACCACTAGTATGCAGTGACGAGGAGGGGTATTGACCTTGAATGAATGTTGGCAGACTGCCCATACAATGCATTTTCAGTCACTATTAACCATTGGAGCATAGAGCATAGTGCGTTAATTGTCGAGCAGTACTTTAGAAACAATGATTCCGTAGTCGTCACAGTGCAACGTCTATTCCAACAAAGTTTTAAGAGTTGAACATCGAGGTGCAGTGCCTGATCAAAATACTGTACTCCGATGGGTTGCAGCATTTAGAAGTACTGGCTCTGTAATGAAAAAGAAACCACCTGGTCTTCCCCGTTCAGTGCATAGACTGAGTGAGAACGGCGGTTCTTGCTAGTCCGAAATGATCGGCTCGATGACAGGCTGTAGCACTGGATAAGTCACGTCACTCATTTCGCCAAATCTTACAAGATGATCTTAAGTTTCACCCATACAAGATAATGATCATCCAGCAGCTTAGTGAAGGGGATTTTGTGCAGCAGAGAGAGTTCTGCCGTGTAATGGACGAAATTTTTATGGAAGATGCAGATGCTACAGTCTTCATGAGTGATGAAGCGCATTTTCATGTAGATGGTTATGTCAATGTTCAAAATTGTCATAACTGGGTGCCAGAGAACCCACATGTATTACACCAAAGACCTCTCCACAGTTTAAAAGTAACAATGTGGTGCTGCATTTCAAGGTTGGGGATTGTTGCACCCTTTTTTTTAAGGAAGTAACTGCAGTTACTGAGACATCAGCGCACTCCCTTAAAATGTTAAAACAACTTTCTTCGCCCAGAACTTGAAAGGCGTCAAGTGAACACGAGAGAAATATGGTTTCAGCAGGACAGTGCCACAGCTCACACGGTGAGAGCATCCATGGGAGTGGTTCGACTAATGTTCCCTGGACATGTTATTTCGAGATATGGTGATGTTTACTGGCCTCCTCGCTCACCTGATTTGTCGATATGAGACTTCTTTTTGTGGGGATTTTTAAAATCAAAAGTCCACACGATCAAGCCT
The DNA here is from genome assembly GCF_023897955.1 of Schistocerca gregaria. Lineage (NCBI taxonomy): Eukaryota > Metazoa > Arthropoda > Insecta > Orthoptera > Acrididae > Schistocerca > Schistocerca gregaria. The sequence continues at coordinate 57,483,536 of NC_064930.1, read as the reverse complement.
CTCATAATCTATAACCTGGAGAATTCCATTAGTCAGAAAGTTGAAGCCTTGCCAAATGAAATGTTGAATAGAGCAATGCGTAACTTTCGGGAAAGGATCCACATGTGTATCCAGTAAGAAGGACGTCATCTTCAAGACATTATTTTTCAAACCTAATTAAAGAATGTATATTTCAAAACTGAATTAAAAAATCTATCACTTAATGCTTTTTTTAAAATTATTTTTATTAAACCGTGTCCGTCATTAAATAGTAAAAAACATGTGTTTCCTCTGCTCCACCCTGTATTATGCAACTTTGTTTTTCTATGTTTTATGCCTGTGGCTTGTTTAACAAAGTGCAGTGTAAATGTGTCGTAAGGTAATATTCATTCAGTAAAAAACGGATTTCAAGTCAAAATTGTATTGTTGCAATTGGTTTAGGGAAGAAAGTCATGCAAGTGTGCAGAAGAATGAGGAATTTTCTGGAGTGGATGATAAACAAATATCCTAATGTATTAAGTGGAAAAATTTGCAACGCAAAACCCAACAATCACTGCGGATGTTGCCTCAGTTGTGCCAGATATTTCCAGAGTAGATTTAAGTGAAGATGAAGCAGCATCAGATCTGGCACTCTATGCTTTAAATAGTAGCCTTCAGTATTTAGGTGAATCTCCTGTGAAGAAAAAGAGGCTTCAGAGTGAGGAAAAGTACCCAAAGCAAAAACTGAAAAATATAGCCTCTGTGTTGGAGCAGCATACTTATGTGGTAAAACTGGAAAAAGAAGAGTGAAAATAGGGAAAGTGAAATTATTACCCAGCTGAAAGGTAAGTTTCACAATTCAGACCGTATGTATGACCAAACACAAATTCTAACTGTACTTCCAAAGAGTTGGAGTATAAGGAAAACTATGAAAGAAATTTCTGTTTCAGGGTTACACGGTACGGAGATCAAAACAGTTAGTAGCAGAACATGTGAGTACACACAGATGCCAGACAGATTCATTGGAAGAATCCTAAGGAAATTCAATGCGAAAACAAAGGAAGTAGGTTACAGTACACTTGTTCGGCCACTGCTTGAATACTGCTCAGCAGTGTGGGATCCGTACCAGATAGGGTTCATAGAAGAGAGAGAGGATCCAATGGAGAGAGAGAGAGGATCCAATGGAGAGAGAGAGAGGATCCAATGGAGAGAGAGAGAGGATCCAATGGAGAGAGAGAGAGGATCCAATGGAGAGAGAGAGAGGATCCAATGGAGAGCAGCGTGCTTCGTTACAGGATCATTTAGTAATCGCAAAAGCGTTACAGAGATTATAAACTCCAGTGGAGGACTCTGCAGGAGAGACACTCAGTAGCTTGGTACGAGCTTTTGTTGAAGTTTCAAGAACATACCTTCACCGAAGAGTCAAGCAGTATATTGCTCCCTCCTATGTATATCTCGCGAAGAGACCATGAGGATAAAATGAGAGAGATTAGAGCCCACACAGAAGCATACCGACAACCCTTCTTTCCACGAACAATACGAGACGTGAATAGAAGGGAGAAGCGATAAAGGTACTCACAGGGTACCCTCCGCCACACACCATCTGGTGGCTTGCTGAGTATGAATGTAGATGTAGATGGTATATTAGTGGCACCAAATCCAAAGACAGGTAAGACATTATGTGAGAAAACTGTTCAATGTGTGAGTGATTTTTACTGTGATTGAGACGTGAGCCGCATGCTGCCAGGAAGAAAAGTGACGGAAAGAAAATGGAATTACAGTACATAAACAAAATCTTCTAGTGTTGCAAAACCTTAAGGAACTGTATGCGTATTTCAAAGATAAATACCTAGATATAAATATTGGATTCTCCAAATTTAATGAGTTGCGGCCAAAGCACTGTGTTCTTGCCAATGCCAATGGAACCCGTGCATCTTGCACCAGAATTTCAAGTTAATGACTGAAGGTTATAGACTTAAAAGTACTAACAAAGAGTGAATAACACATTACCATCATACAAGCACTGTGTAACATTTGTTATATGTAATCCTGCACTACCAGCATGCTTCTTAGGTTCATGCCCCTACTGTCCACGCGTGACTGGGCTAACTGATTATCTGTATGGTCTGTTTCGTAAGAACTGAATTGACAAAACTGCATATGAGTGTTGGTTAACTACAGGCAGGGTAGTTCTAGAGGCTACAACAAAGTCGACAGATGATTTCATTGAGGTGTTTGCATCGAGATTACAACAGCTCCTAACGCACTCATTTATCTCCCAGCAGCAGTCACTTCTATAAAATCACCAAAGGTGGTCTAAAAGTAAATGAGTTTCTTGTTCTTTGTGACTCTGCAGAAAATTACTCCACCTTTCAGGATGAGGTACAAGGATTCCACTGGAATAATTCAGAGGCTACAATTCACCCATTTGTAGCTTCTTACTACAGAGCCTCAAGCACTGACAAAATATGTACGACATGTATCATACGTGGAAATATCTGACTGCCTTCAGCATTATACAGTGTGCATTTATTCTTTCCATACAAATTTCATTAATTTCATAAAATGTCAGTTTTCAAATCCAAAGCACATTTATTACTTTTCGGATAAATGTGCTGCCCAATACAAAAAAGAAAGAATTTTATCAATCTGCCCTACCATCAAGAACATTTTGATGTTACAGCAGAATGGCACTTTTTTGCTACAGCACATGGTAAAGGACCCTGTGATGGGGGTAGCAGCGACTATAAAGAGATTAGCAGACTTGCCAGCCTCAAGTGACCTTACGAAAATCATATTTTGACATCACAACAGTTGTTTGAGAGGTGCAAGGAAAATATTCTTGGTTTCCCCGTCATGATGAAGATATGCCAAAGCTGAAACTATGTTTCAAAAACAGAAGGACAATTCCAGGTACCAATAAGCTTCATTGTATAATAGCTGTTTACAAAGGTTTAATAAAGACAAAGAGATTCTGCTTCTTCGTGAGTAGAGAAGAGTCAGCGATTGCTATGGTGAATGAAAGGCTGCTAACAAATATACATGGATTTCTTGCCTGTATGTCTAACAGTCGTCGGTGGGTTGCGTATGTGTTACAAACATGTGAAGAAACAAATGAAGTGTCATTTGTGTTTCCTGCCAAAACAGAAACTTGTGTCATCAGAAAATGTGACATTATCCCAAGAGTGGATCCCTAGTGACACCAACTGGAAGGGGACACAGTCTCCTTGCATCATATCTAGTGAACATCAGCAATTTAGTTGGAGAAATGTGAGAAGAGATCTAATAACTCTCCACTACATTTTCATTATAATGTAATGTAAATAACTCATAATACTACTATAATATTGTTAACCATATTTTGTACAATATTACTTATGCATTGTTCTTTAAATTAATATATATTTCAAACACGTGTATTACCTTCTTCATTTCGGTATTGTATTGATGCTGACAAAACAATTTTTTGGGCACGATGCCTTTGGTGTGCCATCTTGATATTTACCATGTTTACAGTAACATACAGGAGCATTTAAATACATTAAAAACAGAAGATAGAGTTTTTTGAGATATTCAAGGTCAAAGTCCATGACCTTTGTATGAAAATTCTCAGAAACTTGCCATGTAGCGTATCAATGTAAAGGTGTATTCGTTAGCTATCCAACGGTACCATTTATAATACTGTAACTGAATTAGAATTACAGTCATTTACGTTGTGACAGACGCACTTAAGTTTCGCATTAATTCCAAACCTTACAGACCTATAATTTCCTTCACAATTTTAACACACACCTGCAATTAAGAATTTTTCCACCTATTATCTGGATCATTGAATGCACCAAATTTGAAAGAAATCAGGTTCAAAATGTCACTTTACTGTGTTGAATTGACATGGAATGACCCATGCAAGACTCTGTAGACACTGAATCCTGCTTTCTATTACACTGATCCGAAGCTCTCACGAGAGACTATTTTGAAAGCAACATGTCAACACCAAACCCCATGCGGAACTATCCCAGTGCATCCAATGGCACACCAAGGCAAATAACACGGGCATGCATAGACAATTACACACATCTGCCAATTTGAGTTATTTTTAGTGATGGAGATGATAAAAACACATGAGGGGCACTAACTAAAATCACAAGGCAGTTTTTGTCAGTGTGAAGAGTGAGCTGCATCAGTCTTTCAAACCTTTTAAATTCTCTGACACCAGAGTTCGACTGGCTGCAGACGAAATCATCCCTACTGGACATAAGGTCTGAGGTTATGCATGTGCAGACAAAACCATCTATGCTGCAAAGCAGGTCGAAAGTTCTGCATCCATAAAAGGCTATCGAGTACTGAATCCTGAACTGAGCTGCCCAGTTTCGTATTTCTATCACAATTAAGGACAGATCTGCAGAAAAAAAACAATCCCTACTGGAAAACATGTCAAAGGTTATGCATCTGCAGAAAAACCCATCTATACTGCAAAGCAGATCAAATGTTATGCATCCAGAAAACGCTATCAAGCACTCAAGCCTGAACTGAGCTGCCCAGTTTCATATTTGTATCTCAGCTAAATCCAGTTCTGCAGATGAATCCATCCTTACTGGAAACAGGTTGGAGGTTATGCATTTATAAAAGGCTATTGAGGACTGATCCGTGAACTGAGCAGCCCAGTTTCGCAGTTTTATCTGAACTATAAACAGATATGTAGACAAAACAATCCCTACTGTAAAAAAGAGGTCAGAGGTTATGCATCTGGAGACAAAACCGTCTATACCACAAAGTAGGTCTAATGTTATGAATCAAGAAAAGGCTATCAAGAACTGAAACCTGAACTGAGATGCCCAGTTTCATTTGCATCTCAAATCCAGATCTGCAAACGAAACCATCCCTTCTGGACAACAGGTCGAAGGCCATGCGTGTGCAGACCAAACCATCTATACTACAAAGCAGGTCGAATGTTATGCATCCAGAGAAGGCTACCAAGCACTGAAGCCTGAACTGAGCTGCCCAGTTTCATTTGTATCTCAAATCCAAATCCGCAAACGAAACCATCCCTACTGGACACAGGTCGGAAGCCATGCATGTGCAAGGGGGGCAGGTGGAGTTAGCGGTACAAACCTAATATTTCTTTTTAGTATTGATATTCTAATAATTATTGTGCAGGTATTAATGATAGATTATGGTGCTAAATGCAACCGTTTGCGTCCCACTTCACGCAATCCTATCTCAATAACCTATCCTAGAACATACAGCTTTTGAAGATCACGTTTAGAATGCCTTGTGTTTAGAATGACACACACACACACACACACACACACACACACACACACACACACACACACACACACACACACACACAGAGAGAGAGAGAGAAACTCTCAAAATTACAAAGGCAATATGTGTTAATTCTAAAATTCAGATTTGTAAACAACTTACTTCTGACAATTGGAAAACAGAAAAGTCAGGTATTAACTATTCTATACATTTGTACACATGTACTGAACATAATCATGTTCTAACTTTTAGCCATAGTAGGCTATGTAAATCAGAGTATTAATCACTTATACTGTGTAACTGCAAAAATGCCATTTTATTACCCTGTCAACCCGTGGATCCCTGTGTGATGCAATTACAGTGACTAACAGACTGGCTTCAAATAATTTGGACACCAGGGTTATTCCCTTTGTCACCAGAAAAATGTGTCGTGAATGCGAAACTAGTACAAGTGTTCGTTCTGAGCAGAGTACTTCACGCCGTCCTGGAAACATTGTCGTGAGTGTTAACAATGACACATAACCCAGCTAGGTAGACAATGGAGTCCATTAGTGAGCTTTTTCTTTTTTTTTTTGTTCCCTGAACGGTCAGTACTACAGCTCTTTCATTCGGATTACTTATCTGATAAAACAGTTATTTTTCTTCTGCCTTTTTGAAATATGGCATAATTTCGTTTGCCATTAGTGAAAGTTCTTTGCTGTGACAATGGCTTCTTTTGGTACGAGTACAGAGATAACTGCTTGGCACTGTGCACAGTTTCCAGTGAAGTGTGAGGTGTATCCACGACCTTAATAACTGTGAAATTTGACAACCAATTCATTGATGTTCTCAAAACTTATAACGTTTCGTTTATAAGCAACGAAAGATAGGGGCATGAAAACGATTTTCGCATAAAACCCCAGGCTGCACTGCTCAGAACAGCACCGCAGAACAGGTAGCAAATTCTCTTAGGGTGCCTGTGGGCTGTTTCCGCCCTAATCCGGGAAAAGCCCATTTCTCCCAGCAAGAGCCCTGCTCGGCCACCAGGTCGCAGGCAGACAGCGCACTGACTGACTGCGCTGTGGCTGGGCTTCCCCGTTCTTCGCCCCACTCCTCACAGGCAGTCACCTGAGGTGCTGACAGATGACAGTAGCTTTCCTTTATTTCAGTTGGTAGCTTGCAGTTTTTGCCACATCTGATGTATTGGATTTTGCTGAAAGCGCGTTGAATCTTTCACAGTTGTGCCTCAGTAAAATCAGTGTCAGTGCGAAATTATACTGTTAACTTCTTGTTTTCTTTTTACTTCACCACGAGTGTCGTGAAAAAACGTAAATATAATTATGATATCAAATACGGTTTTGCTTCTATACAAAAAAAAATGGTGTTGACCAGCCGCAGTGCGTTATTGCTATGAGGTATCGAGCAATGATTCCATGAGACATTCACGTCTGGAACGCCATTTGTGAGCAATGCATGGTGCATTGAAAGAGAAGCCGAAGAAATTTTTTGCTGCAAAATGTGATAAATTGAAACGGATGAAGTTGGACACTGCTGGATCCTTCGCTCAGACATCAGAAAAGGTACTGGAAGGCTCGTACGAGTTATCGCTACTTATTTCAAGGACCAAGAAAATTCATATTATGGGGGAGAGACTAGTCAAACCCTGTTTGTTGAAAGTTGCCGATATTGTTCTTGGGTCAGAAAGTAAACAAAAACTTTCACAAATACCGCTTTCTGACAATACTGTGAAACGTCGGATTGACGATATGGCCGAAGACGTACAAAATCAATTACTTATGGCCGTCAAACAATTGCAGTTTTTACCAATACAGTTAGACAAGAGTGCCGACGTAGCGAATTGTTGCCAACTGCTAGCTTTCGTTCGCTATATAGAAAATGAAGCAATTAAAGAAGAGTTGCTGTTTTCCACACAGTTAAAGACAACTTCAAAAGCAATTCATATAATGGCAGCTGTCTCTGAATTCTTTTGTAAAAATGAGTTATCATGGCAGAAACTGATAGGCGTATGCACATACGGCACCCGATCAATGCTGGAATATCGTTCAGGATTCGTGCAGATGGTCAGAGAAAAAACCCTAGTGTTACTGCTATCCACTGTGTAATACACCGTCAAGCATTGGCAGTTAAGACACTTCCAAAGGAATTGAAATTGTGCATCAAAATCGTGAATCATCAAAAGAGTGCATTAAATTCCAGGTTATTTATGGCTCTTTGTGAAGACTTGGGAACAGAGTATAAAACACTTATTTCATACGGAAGTACCCTGGCTCTCAAAAGGAAATATGCTAGGAAGATTATTTGAACTTCGAGACGAAGTGACAGTTTTTGGAAAATAACAACCAAACTGAATTGTATGTGGAATTTAGAAAGCCCGGTTTTCATGTTGCATTGGCTTATCTGTCAGATCTTTCCGAATCTTTAAACACATTGAATTACAAGGTAAAGAGTCAAACAATTTTTCATTGGGATGCCATCAGAGTGTTAACTGATAAGTTGCAACTATAGAAAAGTAAAATTTTAGCCTGCAATTATTCCTGCTTTCCCAGGTTGTTTGGAATCCTGGAAGAAGCCTGATTTCACAACGATTTTAAGGATACTGATACTAGGAGTAAAATATCGAATCATTTGCAGCACCTCATTGATGAATTTGAACGACACTTCCCTAACAGTTGTGATGATAAAATTTATTATAGGTTAGCAACGGATCCATTTCACGTTGAAGTGGATGTGTTGCCAGACAGGCTACAAGAGGAAGTCTTAGAAATTAAAAATGATTCTGCAGCGAAGTATGACTGAGAAGATGGATAAGCCTTTATTTTTGGTGAGAGATCTCTCAGTGTATCCCAGCACAGCAGAACACATTTTCAAGCACTTATTTGTGCGAAACAGCAGTTTCAGTGGTAGTGGCGATAAAAAATAAGCCTAGAAGCAAACTCAGTATTACGAATGATTTACATTGCACAGTTTCTACTATTCAGCCAAGAATTCAAAATCTTGTAAGAAATTTGCAAGCCCATCCTTCACATTGATTTATTTGTTTGTTTCTTGCCATATGTGCATGGAAATAATATTTTTATAATGAATACGTCACGTAAGAGAACTTATTTTTCTTTTAACTATCCATACATGTAGGTAATACTGTAAAATTATAAAAAACTATTTCAAAGAAACAATATAAAATAAACATAGTAAATCTGACTTAAATATAAATACTGCATGTGATCCTTATGGATTTTGATGTTGTGTGTGGTATTTTATTTCAACTAATAATAGTATTTCTTCTGGATTAAGACACAGCGAAAGATTATCCTGGATATGGCAATCGAAGAGAAGTCCTAAAATCGTTTACTGGTGAAGAAGTGGGGTGCAGCAAGGGAATGTAATCAAGGTAAGGAAGTTGTTTTATTCATATTTTTTAAAATTCTGTGTAGTCTGCAAAATTATTTCTTAAAACTTATTTTTTATTTGTTGTCTGGTTCTGAGAACTGGCCGTTTGTCGCCGTTCGGTAGCTGTCGTCGTCGACCTAAATGCCAACCTATGCGCAATGACAACGGGGAGCGCTATAGGCATACAAATCAGTGACGTTCGTTAACACCGTGACTTTTTGATAATGAGTCAAAGTAATAAGCTACAATCAAAATAATGGTCCACATCCACTAATCTGCAAAGGTTGCAAATATTTTTCCTTGTTTACCAAGGACTTACTTTACTTTCGGAGTGGCTTATAATCACTAGACTAGACTGACGACGTAATAACTGCGACTCAATACATTAACACCCCACCATGTTACATGACATCAACATCACAACTTTTTCAATAGTTTCTTGATAATTAATAAAAATCTCTATATTTTTTTTAGAGGGGAGCACCGAAGTTTTCTTTTCGGCAGAAGGGGGCCGTGACAAACAAAAGTTTGGGAGCCTATGACAGAGGATCATCCGTTAGGGGGGAGGGGGCAGGATAATTTTAGCATTCCCTGCATAATTACTATCAAAAATACCCAAAATGGCAAAGTCTAGCTTGCTTGTTCTGGTAGTTATTTCAAATCGTTGTCGGAGCAATGTGGTGGTGGACACATGCAGGGTTCTCCCGCCTTCTGAGAATTCTTGTCCGTTTACGGCACCAGCTGTTAGGCAGAACTCTAGCGCTCCAGCTGGCTAGAACAGCAGGAACAGTTCCAAATCTCATCCCCGTTAGCTCGGCTACCGAGAGCTTACCGCGTACTGTGGAGTTGGACTGTAGCTAACTGACCGAGTCTTTAAATAATCCAGAGAGCGGCTCTCCGGCACCTTTCTGTTGCGGTTTCTCAAGGAGTCGACATCGCAAAGTTCAGTGTACGGCATTTACCGCTGTTAACAGCCATCGGTTCCCGTTGTCCTGGGAACTGCATAGGTTTAGTCATTGGAGACACACTTATGACGTTTCTCAAGCATTCCAAATCACAATTGTTGTGGCTGCATTAGTGCTACGTCTGTACAGCGAGATACTAGAGCTGCAGCAACAGGAGCTCAGCATTTTAAGAATACCACCAACAGGAACAACTGCAAAGTTTCCCTGTGTCAATAGAGGGGCTAAAGAACACAAATCATGAAAATTAAAGAAACTGGTGAACTAAGTGGAGCAGTGGGGAGAGGTAGGTGGCCCACTTGTGGCAGTTGCTGGAACAGTTACTGTAGCTGTAGTCCACCATGCAGCACATGCCTCAAATTCTGCAGCCAGTGCTTGATAAATGTCACAGGAATTCTCTCTCCCCTGGTTAACAGTTCGTAACATCTACCAGTTTATTTTACACGATATCTGTAGAATATTCAGAATGTGTACCAAATGAAGCCCCAAGATAGGCTACAACACTGTGCTGTGACTGTGCCTGTGCATTTTTGGTACACACAGAAATGGATGACGTGACTGGAAAGTATGTTTTGGATGGACGAGGCACATTTTACTCTGCAGGGTGCTGTGAATGCACAGAATTGTGGCATATGGGGTTTTACACCAATACATGTATGCAGAAACAGCCACTGCACTCACCTTATGCAGCTGCATGGTGTGGTTTTGCAAGCTCCTCCATTCTCAGTACTTTTTCTTCAAGGAGATGAGACCTCATGGGTCTGCTAGTGTACAGTGACGTCTACACAATGTAAGGGTCTTTGTGCAACACGATTCCAACTTTGCAGGAACGCAACTGGGATCACACTTATCTTCTCACAAGATGGACCGACACCACACATCGCTTGCAGGTGAAAGATTTGCTTCGAGAAACGTTCGGTAACAACCACACCGTCTCTGTGCAACTTCAATATGTGGGGGCTTTCCAGATCCCCCGAACTAAATCCACTTGACTTCTGGTGATGGGGATATCGGAAAAATATTGTGTATCGGGGATGTATTCGTACTCTTCCTAATCTGAAGGTTAGTGTACGATGACATATCGATTTCATTACACCGAATATTGTTGACTGTGCCACATTACAGATGCAGCGTGTTGCCCAGTTGGGAGACCATAGTTAAGCCATGTTGTAATTCGTGAGCATATCCTAATGAACGTAGATTAAAACTGAAGAAACTGCAAAAAGGTGGTAATTTAAGGAGAAGGGACCTGGATAAACTAAAAGAACCAGAGGTTGTACGGAGTTTCAAGGAGAGCATAAGGGAGCAATTGACAGGAATGGGGGAAAGAAATACAATAGAAGAAGAATGGGTAGCTTTGAGGGATGAAGTAGTGAAGGCACCAGCGGATCAAGTAGGTAAAAAGACTAGGGCTAGTAGAAATCCTTGGGTAACAGAAGAAATATTGAATTTAATTGATGAAAGGAGAAAATATAAAAATGGAGTAAATGAAGCAGGCAAAAAGGAATACAAACGTCTCAAAAATGAGACCGACAGGAAGTGCAAAACGGCTAAGCAGGGATGGTTAGAGAACAAATGTAAGGATGTAGAGGCTTATCTCACTAGAGTTAAGATAGATACTGCCTACAGGAAAATTAAAGAGACCTTTGGAGAAAAGAGGACCACTTGTATGAATATTAAGAGCTCAGGTGGAAACCCAGTTCTAACCAAAGAAGGGAAAGCAGAAAGGTGGAAGGAGTATATAGAGGGTCTATACAAGGGCGATGTACTTGAGGACAATATTATGGAAATGGAAGAGGATGAAGATGAAATGGGAAATACAATATTGCGTGAAGAGTTTGACACAGCACTGAAAGACCTAAGTCGAAACAAGGCCCCAGGAGTAGACAACATTCCATTAGAACTACTGACAGCCTTGGGAGAGCCAGTCCTGACAAAACTCTACCATCTGGTGAGCAAGATGTATGAGACAGGCGAAATACCCTCAGACTTCAGGAAGAATGTAATAATTCCAATCCCAAAGAAAGCAGGTGTTGACAGATGTGAAAATTACCGAACTATCAGTTTAATAAGTCACAGCTGTAAAATACTAACGCGAATTCTTTACAGACGAATGGAAAAACTGGTAGAAGCCGATCTCGGGGAAGATCAGTTTGGATTCCGTAGAAATGTTGGAACACGTGAGGCAATACTGACCCTACGGCTTATCTTAGAAGCTAGATTAAGAAAAGGCAAACCTATGTTTCTAGCATTTGTAGACTTAAGAGAAAGCTTTTGACAATGTTGACTGGAATACTCTCTTTCAAATTCTGAAGGTGGCAGGGGTAAAATACAGGGAGCGAAAGGCTATTTACAATTTGTACAGAAACCAGATGGCAGTTATAAGAGTGGAGGGACATGAAAGGGAAGCAGTGGTGGGGAAGGGAGTAAGACAGGGTTGTAGCCTATCCCCGATGTTATTCAATCTGTATATTGAGCAAGCAGCAAAGAAAACAAAAGAAAAATTCGGAGTAGGTATTAAAATCCATGGAGTAGAAATAAAAACTTTGAGGTTCGCCGATGACATCGTAATTCTGTCAGAGACAGCAAAGGACTTGGAAGAGCAGTTGAAAGGAATGGATAGTGTCTTGAAAGGAGGATATAAGATGACCATCAACAAAAGCAAAACGAGGATAATGGAATGTAGTCGAATTAAGTCGGATGATGCTGAGGGAGTTAGATTAGGAAGTGAGACACTTAAAGTTGTAAAGGAGTTTTGCTATTTGGGGAGCAAAATAACTGATGATGGTCGAAGTAGAGAGGATATAAAATGTAGACTGGCAATGGCAAGGAAAGCGTTTCCCAAGAAGAGAAGTTTGTTAACATTGAGTATAGATTTAAGTGTCAGGAAGTTGTTTCTGAAAGTATTTGTATGGAGTGTAGCCATGTATGGAAGTGAATCATGGGCGATAAATAGTTTGGACAAGAAGAGAATAGAAGGTTTTGAAATGTGGTGCTACAGAAGAATGCTGAAGATTAGATGGGTAGATCACATAACTAATGAGGAAGTATTGAATCGGATTGGGGAGAAGAGAAGTTTGTGGCACAACTTGACCAGAAGAAGGGATCGGTTGGTAGGACATGATCTGAGGCATCAAGGGATCACCAATTTAGTATTGGAGGGCAGCGTGGAGGGTAAAAATCGTAGAGGGAGACCAAGAGATGACTACACTAAGCAAATTCAGAAGGACGTAGGTTGCAGAAGGTACTGGGAGATGAAGAGGCTTGCACAGTATAGAGTAGCATGGAGAGCTGCATCAAACCAGTTTCAGGACTGAAGACAACAACAACAACAACAACAACAACAACAACAACAACAACATCCTAATGAACGTGCCAGAACTACCACTACTGTGTGTTCCATCTTTCCTCCCCTTTTCCTGCACCCACACGACATTCTGAATACTCCATCTGGTGGCAGAAAGTGGAACTATTATTTCTTCAGCACACTCAGCTAGCGCACTGATTGATGAACGTACCTAAGACGTTTCAGCATCCTGTTACGTACACAGCCTGCACTGCAGCACTCCGAACACCACCACTTTAACTATAACCACCCTGTATTTACTACCGAGTGTTCACATATCGAGGTCTTACAGCCGCAGGGGTGAACCACAAGAGAAATGATTACTAGAAGAGGAAACAGATGATGTACCTACTGAGCCAGAATCCATGGTAATTAGCTGTCTTTTGTTTATAATGAAACTTTAGTTGTTTCACACAGTCCTAAGCAAATGTTACTATTAGTTAACTTGCATAGTGTTTGTTGTCTATCAGTTATCAGCCTGATCCTTTTGTAGTTTCTGGGATCACAAAAAATTAATGCAGTATAAACAGATCTTACTAGTTACACAGTGATTCAAAAAGATTTACACAATTTCAGTTGGCTATATTTACAGCACTATACACTCTCTTGACATCTGTCAAGCGTACTTGCATGAAGATGCTGTAAAGTTACACGTATTGCCACTAAAGCACACCAGCACTACATTGCCCATAGCATGTGCCACGCCAGTTGCAAAGTGAGGTGTCTTATTTAAAACCATTTTTGCTTTCGCGAGTTCAGTAAAACCGAGTCTGTGACTGTGGAATGGCACACTTTTTGGCCTAAGTTTAAGATCGAACTTCCGAGAGCATTAATCACTGGAATAAGCAATTTGACAAAACTGGCTCTCTGTAAAAGCATGCAAACCGTACCACCTACAACTGGTACAGGCTCTTCACACAAAAGATAAAGTGTGTACCATTTTGTGACCTTACACTCTGAAATATGGAAGAAGATGAGTTGTTGCTGTCTTGTATAATTTTTAGTGATGGAGCCATGTTTCAACCAAATGGAGTCAACAGGCACAAAGTTATGATACTGAGTCTATGACATTCCCGTATAGGACTGACAAAGGTTTATGGAATTTTCTTTTTGACATCAATACAGTTATTGGAGTAACATCTCAAAATGCTGCAAAACTGCCTAGTTCTCCAAATGAATGAAGATTCCAGAGATTAGATTTCCCAGCCAGATAGACCCCACCCCAATGGTATATAAATGTTTGAGATTTCCTAAATTAATCTTTATCTCAACTATGGTTAGGCTGCACAGGGAATGAAGACTTAGCACTTCACTCCTGGGCACCAAGAACTCCCAGTCTCACATCTTGTGATTTTTCTTGCGAGGAATCGTGAAAGATGCAATTTGTGTGTCACCTCTATCCACAGATTTGAATGACCCACAAAATCTTATAGTTGTGAATTCAGTGAAGCAAGACATTCGTCATTGAGTGTGGGATAAATTCAGCTACAGTCTAGATGATGTCCGCACAACCAGATGAGAGCATATTTAAGATCTGTAAACTTCCACATCCGTATAATCGTATGTACAAGGTACTACCAATAAGTATGAGGGTTGTACCAAAAGTAAGGTTCCCAATGAGCTACAGCCTCGAGGGAAGGAGCTAGGTCGAATCCGACAACAGTGCCGTGCGCAGTGGTTCCCCCACTCTCGAGCTTGCCAGTCGACAATTCGCAACGTCGTTCGCCCCTCCACAATTCGCTATGTCTCTCACGGTCGGCTCGGCAGCTGTCAGAGGTGGAAGTGTCGACCACCATGAGGCGTAGCGCTTTTTTCGCATTGCTCCTGTCACTCGTTAGGACAATATCGTTAGAGGCATGAGTTATCGACAGGTGGCAGAGGTCAGCAGTAGACTGACATTGCTAGCAGTTGTAGTCAAAACAATGTTGTCAAGTTATGTTTGATTAATATTTAATGTATTTCTATAGTTATAATTGTTTTATATGTGTAGTAATTAGCAGTATGAGTGTTGTATGAGTGAAGATGAACAGAAGTAAATGAAAGCTGAACGCTACCCAGATCAGCGGTGTCCGTCACGTAAAATGATTGGCAACATCTGCAAGACACTCACGGAAACAGGAAACTGGGCTCCCATAAAACGATATACAATGCCAGTGAATGGCAATGGAAACAATATGGCTGTTCTGGCTGCTGTAGCGTACAATCCTCAGGTTGCACAAGGTGTAGGATTAGGTCACAGTAGTGCGTGTAGAATCTTGCAGTGGCATCAGTTTCATCCGTTCCATATCTCACTGCACCAAGAGCTGTACTTGAACCACTTTGAATTCCGCATTGCTTTCTGTCGTTTAGCACTTCAGCAGTTGCAAGGTAATCCAGTACTAAGCCATACATTGTTTATGGACGAGGCTTCATTTACAAATCGTGGTACTGTGAATCCGCAGAACGTGCATTACTGATCCGTGCAAAATCCCCACTGGATTAGCCAACTTGCTCATCAACGACATTGGAGTGTCAATGTTTGGTGAGGCATCATTTCTAACTGCATTGTAGGTCCCTATTTTTACCATGGAACATTGAATGGACAGCGATATGCATCATTTCATCAACACACATTAGCACTCCTGACGGAGGATCTAGGATTGGAAACTCGTCAATCAGTGCGGTTCCAACATGATGGATGTCCCGCACCCAATGTAAAATTGGCCAGAGACATTCTGTGTGATGACCATTATTGTCCCCCCCGACTTGACACCATTAGACTTCTTCCTCTGGGGCACAGTCAGAGGCAGAGAGTATCAAGAACCCAACGACAGTAGAGGATATGCAACATTGCAATACTGTGGTGTGAGCGGCAATATCTGTAGACACACTACAATCTGTGCAACACTCATCACCCAATCGCAAATGTGTATTGATGCAAACGGAGGGCACTTCGAACATATGTTGACGTGACACAATTTCATTGGTCAAGATGTTGGTGTATTTTCCATGCTGGATTTAATGCACAACAACACAGTTTTTGTGGGCTGTAATTACCATTTGGCTACAATAAACATATAAAAATGTAACTTTGCACTGGATATGTTACATGCCTATTTTTGTGGATTGTGCATACCTTCCCACTGTGGGAGCCCCTGACACAGGCAGCGTGTGCCACACACTCGAGTCTCAGGATGTGCGCTAGCTGTGTGGTTCATTTATTTCGAGTGTCAATTTTGTTCCGCAATTTATTGGGATGTAATTGACGTGTTGCGATGCAACCAACACCATTATGTTTGGAATTTTTCATGCTACTCATTGCACAAGTTTGTGTTGAAAATAGTATTTTTTACGTTTTAAATTTTGCATTGTATTTGGTTTCCTAAGCCCATATGTTAATGCTGGTGAAAACCATTATTGAATATCTACTGCTGTTCCAGAGATATTTGAAGTGACAGAGTTAGGTGAGACACCTTGTATATTCTCGAACTGCTGTTCAAACAGTGACTAGTGACTGGTACAAGTGCCGTGAAATGAGTCATGTGACTGGAGATGGAAATGAACTATGACTGTTGACTAACCTGAATGCTCAGCCCAATTTCAGATGTTTTGTTAACGAAACAGGACGAATAGACGAGGAGTTAAATTAATTCCTTTTCTCGACAGTGCACGGTGTTTTCAGTCTATTTTTGGGATGACGAAAAGTAATTTGTAACTCATGGGAATAAAGGGAATTGGATACAGCTACATTTATATATGCCTGTTTTAAATTTTTAACTATGCGAATGGAATATGAAAGAACTGCTAGAGTATAAAAGCAGGAGTCAGCTGAGATGCATATGGCATCAAGCCCATGTTCACTTATCAAAACAAGTGGAGCCAACCACAATGGGGTGGAGAGACAATTTTTTCAGAAATCTGCAACTGTAGCATTGGAACATGAAACAAATGCCTGGGTGAAAAAAGAAGAGGCATTCGAGATGCTTACAGTACCTGAGCCTGGAAAATTAAGCAGTGAAACATCAGACACCAGTACGGGTCAGAAAGGAATACAGAAATGAGATTGAAACGGTACCAAAGCCCACAGTAAACGATTTTCATGAGCTTTCATACCACATCAAATCACAGTTGACAAATTTGCTCATTACATAAGCTGTAAATTTCCCTACACTAGAGAGGTATAATCTAGATGACAAAATGGTGTTCTTAGAAAACATTTATGAAAAGAATTATTAACAAAGAAAGACTTCTGTGTATACATTAGCATATTAACGTGCATCAAAGGAGCTGCTAGCTTCTAAAATTATACAGGTTGTTTCACAATTCATGTACCATACTTCTAGAGGTTGTAGGACTTAGAAGATCACATTTTATAGAGGAACCCTTGTCTAGAAACAATTCATTTCCATGTACAAGGAAAACAAGAGCTACTCAATTGTGCAATAGGTATTTCTTACGCAGTTTGCCTATTGTGCTAGGCTACCCACATTCACGAATGGTACAATGACATGATGTCCTATGTTTCCACCTGCCTTGTTTTCATGCTTCCTGGTGATGCGTCAGTTGACATTATGGTGACTAGTGCTGCAGTAATAGGATGCCCGAGTACACACTTGAAGGGTACACCGATATGTCGTTAATGGACAGTGCTATAATGAAAGAAACCGATGTCTGAACCACGAGTACTTTCCAAATTGTGAGACTGCCTCAACCCATGTTTGCCAGTGTAGAACAATGGCTGCAGGAAAGTGGGAAATTCACAAGCTGTACAGCAAGCTGTGGTGCTCCAAGGCAGCGGCACTTTCGTATCTGAAGAGAATGCGCTTCATTGAGCTGAAGAGAACACGTCAACGAATATTGGAGCCACGGCATGTGACTCTCGCGTCTCATTCCTCTGCCTGGAATGCTCTGCATGCTTCACCCATATCAACCTGAGAAGGTACACACCGTGCACCCGGCAGATTTTGTCACGTGTCAATCTCTGTACTTTGTTTTTACACCATAGTGAGAATTTTCCCCAGTTTCTGAGTCGACTTTTGTGCACCAGAAAAGTGCACTTCAGCAGGGAAGGTGTTCTGAATGCCTGAAATAGTCATATCTGGCAGCAAGAAAACCCCAGAGCCACTTGGACACAAAGATTTCAGCACACCTTCAGCATCAATGTCTGGCAGGTATCTGATGGCAAGCTGGAGGAGTTTTTAGACAATGTGCCATCAGACATTCGGCACAAATTATGGTCCTAGCACAATGGCGCAGCAGTACACTATGCAGTTCACATCCTACGGTGACAGGTGGGTCAGTCGAGGTGGACCATATGATTGGCCAGAGAGATCCCCAAATTTAGCCCATTTGGATTTTTTTCTCGTGAGGCCATGCAAAGAGTCCCTTATGAGACCCCTTATCAGTAGGAGGAACATCTGGTTGCACAGATTGTGGCTGCAGGAGAGGTGATTAACTGTACACCACAAGTCGGACAAAGTTCGTGCGAACTTACTGCAGCAAACTTGTTAGTCGTCATATCTAACAACTGTTGTAATATCACAGTAAATATGAGTGAAATCTGTACATCTTGTTTTCCCTGTAACACTGAAATGAACCATTTCCAGATATGCATTCCTATGTAAAACTTTATCTTATAAGTCACCTCTACAACCTTTTAGAAGTGTTGTGAAACACCCTGTATATTTGATGTACATAATGTCTTAAAGCATGTTTCGCAGAAAGACTACAAGGACCACACGCAAATAATTTTTTTTTTAGAAATGCTAATGTTTATGACAATGTTGACTAACATTATACGAATCATCCAAATCAAAAAGATGTTTTCTTTAAAACCATTTTTAAAAATTGTCAAAGGAAGCAATTTTATCTAGTGACTGTGTTGCATGTTTAAAAATGCAGTGTCTGAAAGCAAAATGGAAAATAGAAGCTGGAACAAGTAAGTTTTCTGTAAAGTACCCAGGGTACAGAGGAGACACCACAGGAAAGGTGTCAGTCTGGGTGCTGGCCAGAAATGTTACACAGCCTCACGAGGTACCACGTGAGCCCACACGGAGAAGCCGCAAGGTGTGGCAGCGTGTCGGTTGTGACCACAAATGATCACACGAGGCCTTGCAGGGCAGTGGCTGAGGTAGTGGTGTTCTGTTCAGATCAGATCAGATGGCCAACCGAGAGCAACATCTGCTTACGTCAGGCCAGCGGCCTGGACTTTTAGTATTCACTCTGGCTATGCTCGAGTTCATACTTGGCCACATTATTCAAAATGACACAGCTTGAAAACGGAAGATTTTATTTAGACATGTGGCTGCTAAAGACTGTGAGAACACATTCACTTTTTGCTCAGATAAGCATTAAAGATTCCTGTTGTTCATGTATTTCCCTCACCAAGTTCTTCAAAATATTCAGTTTGCCATTTCCACATTAGCTAACTGGACAGACAGGCCCTATTCATCCATCTAGTCAATTAAGCACCTAGATCGCTCACTAGTCGCAACAACTGTTCTCTCTCTGATGGGCAATGGGGAGGGGAGAGGGAGAAAATTAAGAAGAAACTTCACAACTGACAAGAAAAACTGGAAGACCATCAAGCAGACATCGCTGTAGTGGCAAATGTTAACTATATTAGAAGCATTGTATCTCATTTTTTGCTGTATACAAAGATCATCAAACACACACAAATGTATACCTGGCCTAGCCACAAACTTCCAAAAAAATGACAAGACATGTGATCTTCTAAACTCTCAGATTAATCTCTGACATGGCAACCCCTCTAAATAGCCAGAAGAACTGTATAAATACTATTGCATTAGTACTAACCAGTTTGGACAAATCATGTGTTCATCAAAGAATTAAAGTAAAAAGTTATGTAAAGTTAATTTAAAAAACTTGACATATTCTACACAAACAACTGTTGAAAGAAACAAGAAAGGAAACTTACTCCTCCTCGTGCCTCACTAAACCAGGAACAAATTCAGATGTTACTCCTACTTAAGCATATGTGACAAGGCAGCAACACATTTTATTTTTGACCTGAGCAAAGCTGCTCTGAATTTTGACCATTGCTTTCTAGCTCTGAAATTTTACGATTTCTCAAAAGTTCATTCTGATGACACTTTAGTAGGTGACGAAATCTAGGCCCATTGTACCAAACTATTATTTGTAACCAGTTGGCTGTATAATTTCCATGCCTGAAAATTGTATATGGTCGGTGAGGAACAGCCACGCTTAAAACTAACAAATTCAGGACACATCCATGTCGTCTATACCTATGTACAACACCACAGGTCTTGTCCATGCCCGTACTACCAATTTGTAGGTAACTGGGAGTCCCACGTGTTCCGTGCAGGTGACAATTCCAAAAAACAAAATCTTATCAAGTATTTGTCTGAGAAACCTGAATTGTTATTCATGTTCCTTTCAGGAAAAAAAAATGGTTTTATCACTTTGGAGACATTCAAAACTCAGAAACTGAACAATTTAGATCGAGACCAATGGAACACAGCAAGAAAGAGAAAAATAAAATTATTTTTGGACCCAGGAAAACAGGATCTCTCGACATAACCAATTTACAATTTCATAGCAAACAGTGAACAGTATCCGAACACACTTCGAACTATAACAGAAATCCCAAGCGGAAATGGCAAAGCAGACAGTTTCAACATCCCACATCTCCCTCACCGAAGAAATCCAAAGCTGTTCACACAAGTTCTGGTACAGCCACGATGACCACATCCTCCAACTGCAGCGACACACTCCTTGTAGAGTTCCTATAGCGCAGGACGACAATGCACAGCACTATAAAGACACTTAACAAAAACTGTCATGCACCATAAAGCTCAGAAGTGCTGTTGGATGGAATAGTCCTGTAACACTCGCTCTCATAGTGCCAACCAGACGAAAGTTATGCACCAGCAATTTGGTTTGGAAACACTGCAATATCCCCCGCACAGCCCGGATGCTTTCACTGTGTAATTTTCACATCCTCTTTTCCAGTTTGTTGGACCCTGAAGTACAGTGGCCATAGTGTGCTGCCCATGTTCCTAACATCGAACTGCATTATGCAACTTTGGGCATAACACTATTTGTTTACATTTTATGCTAAGACAGAAACTTTAACATTAGACTTATTTTAATAGTTTTTACACATTTATTAGCAACAGCAATGATGAATAATGGCAGCTGCTACAGATGCTAATCTAACCGTGTGAGAGGAGAAAAAATTAATTTCAATACAAAAGCACCACCAAATAGTGTGATTTTTTTATTTTTTTTTTTTTGGGGGGGGGGGGGGGGTGCAGTACTGTTGCATAACGGTCAATTAGATGGTTCATTTGCTTAAGAGATGCTTTGAAGCTACTGCTGTAACTTCTGATGGCAACATAATACAATAGCTTTGGCACTCAAGATGGAGTATGACCCAGGGACAAAATAGAAGTATATATGTTTCAATCATATGGCCCAAGATTGTATGTTGTTTTAACTGTATCATGCGAGGTGTTGACTAACTACAGCATTACTATAAAGGATCAAAGCAAATTCAAAAATTCATTGTATCTATGCTAATTGAGATAGTGTCGCAAAAGACATCACTGAAAGGAAAAACTCCCAAGTTTTGTACTGTTGCAGACACACTTCAGATATCCGCTACAAGATCACCACAGTAAGTAGTTAAGAAAGACAGCAACAGGAACTGTTGAAGTATATATTGTGCTCTAAATGTATTCACATAAGACTGCCGTAAAAGTGTAACAACACTTTAGAACAAAGTTCAGCAAAGATCAACTGCTAACACCATTCAGTGACTGTATGTGCAGTTTAAAGCCTCAGAATGGCTCTGCAGGGGGAAATCCACAGGACGGCCTGCAACAAGTGGAGAAACAGTTGGCCGTGTGCGGTAGAGTTTCGCATGTAGCCTACCAAGTGTAATAGAGCAAGCAAAGCATGGAATGTACCACAAATGACTGTTTGGAAGATCTTAAGAGGGGGTAGGACATCATCATCATCATCATCATCATCATCATCATCATCATCTAAGACTGATTATCCCTTTCAGCGTTCAGTCTGGAGCATAGCCCCCTTATAAAATTCCTCCATGATCCCCTATTCAGTGCTAACATTGGTGCCTCTTCTGATGTTAAACCTATTACTTCAAAATCATTCTTAACCGAATCCAGGTACCTTCTCCTTGGTCTGCCCCAACTCCTCCTACCCTCTACTGCTGAACCCATGAGTCTCTTGGGTAAGATTGCTTCTCCCATGCGTGTAACATGACCCCAGCATCTAAGCCTGTTCGCCGTGACTGCTACATCTATAGAGTTCATTCCCAGTTTTTCTTCGATTTCCTCATTGCGGACATCCTCCTGCCATTGTTCCCATCTACTAGTACCTGCAATCATCATCCTACTGAATCTACCCAGCTTTCGCTCTCATACAACAAAGTTGGTCGAAGGATTGAATAGTGCACAGTAACTTAGTCTCGGTACTGGCTTTCTTGTTGCAGAAGAGAGTAGATCGTAGTTGAGAGCTCACTGCATTAGCTTTGCTACACCTCACTTCCAGTTCTTTCACTATGTTGCCATCTTGTGAGAATATGCATCCTAAGTACTTGAAACTGTCCACCTGTTCTAACATTGTTCCTCCTATTTGGCACTCAATCTGTTTATATCTCTTTCCCACTGACATTACTTTTGTTATCGAGATGCTAATCTTCATACCATAGCCCTTACATTTCTGATCTAGCTCTGAAATATTACTTTACAAACTTTCAATCGAATCTGCCATCACAACTAAGTCATCCGCATATGCAAGACTGCTTATTTTGTGTTCACATATCTTAATCTCACTCAGCCACTCTATTGTTTTCAACATATGATCCATAAATAATATGAACAACAGGGCGATAGGTTGCAGCCTTAACTTACCCCTGAAACTACTCTGAACCACGAACTCAATTTACCGTCAACTAACTGCTGCCTGACTATCCATGTGAAGACCTTTAATTGCTTGCAAAAGTTTGCCTCCTATTCCATAATCTCGAAGAACAGACAAAAACTTCCTCCTAAGAACTCGGTCATATGCCTTTTCTAGATCTATAAAGCATAGATACAGTTCTCTGTTCCACTCATAACACTTCTCCATTATTCGCCGTAAGCTAAAGATCTGATCCTGACAACCTCTAAGAGGCCTAAACCCACACTGATTTTCATCCAATTGGTCCTCAACTAATACTCGCACTTTCCTTTCAACAATACCTGAGAAGATTTTACCCACAACGCTGATTAAAGAGATACTTCTGTAGTTGTTACAATCTTTTCTGTTTCCACATGTAAAGATTGGTGTGATTACTGCTTTTGGCCAGTCTGATGGAACGTGTCCCGACTCCCAGGCCATTTCAATTATCCTGTGTAGCCATCTAAGACCCGACGTTCCACTGTATTTGATGAATTCCGACTTAATTTCATCCACCCCAGCTGCTTTATTGCACTGCAATCTATTGACCATTTTCTCCACTTCCTCAAATGTGTTCCTATTGCCATCATCATTCCTATCCCATTCTACCTCGAAATCTGAAATATTGCTGATCGTATTTTCACCTACATTGAGCAACTCTTCAAAATATTCCCTGCCTCTGCCCAAGACATCCACAGGATTCGCCAGCAGTTTTCCTGACCTGTCCATAATACTTGTCATTTCCTTCTTACCTCCCTTTTGAAGACTGCTAATTACACTCCAGAATGGTTTTCCAGCAGCTTGACCCATAGTCTCCAACCTGTTTCCAAAGTCTTCCCAAGATTTCTTCTTGGATGCTGCAATTAGCTGTTGGTCTTTGTTTCTTTCTTCAACATAACTTTCTCTGTCTACCTGTGTTCTAGTATGTAGCCATATTTGATACGCCTTCTTTTTCCTTTTACAGGCTGCCTTGACTGTGTCATTCTACCAAGCTGTTTGCTTCTTCCTGCTTTAACACACTACTGTTCCAAGACATTCTTTAGGCACTTCTAGTACTGTGTCCCTGTACCTTGTCCATTCCTTTTCCGATGACTAATTGACTACATTCAACTAACTGGTACCTTTCTGAGATCGCTGTTATGTACTTGTGCCTGATTTCCTTATCCTGAAGTTTCTCCACTCTTATCCTCCTACATATGGACCTGACCACCTGCACTTTTGGCCTCACAATCCCAATTTCACTGCAGATTAAATAATGATCAGTGCCATCAAAGAATCCCCTTAATACACGTGTGTACCTCACAGCCTTCCTGAATTCCTGATCTGTTATATAGTCAATGACAGATCTGGTTCCCCTGCATATCGATACTTCCTCTGCTGCTATCGACATGCATTGTTTTGATCACTGGTTTTGTTTGTTCTATAATTTTGAAAGGAGTATAGTGCGATGCTGTGATCTTCGACAATTTTCATTTTGCTGTGTTGTTTTGTGTTCATTTATGGCATATTATTGCACAGGATGCCTAGAATTCGTGGCTTCAACTGTAAACAGATACACAATAAAGGGTGTTGCAACAAATGTTACACCAGTGGCTCAAGACTGCAATCTCTCAGAGCCAGTAAACAATTCACCACCGAGTGCTTCCAGAATGAAACTTATTTTTGGTGCTAATGAAAATGGAGGCTGTGAATCCGAAGGTTCATGTAATATTGTTCATGTTGACATACTGTCACAATTAATATTGGACAATGTTATGTGCAAGCATTGCTTTGGTGTTCAAGAGTGTTTCTTTGGTGGAAGATAAGAGGGCCAGGAAAGGCCTTGCTATGAACTTATCTGTGATATGCAGCAAATGCAACGTTGGTGCATCTTGCACGACATCTAAAATTACAAGGGTTATGATGTGAATTTGAGGGTAGCATATGGCATGTGCTGTATTGGTAGGGGACAAAGGCAGCAAGAACACTTTGTGCAGTGATGAATCTTCCTCCTCCTCCTCCAGCAAAGTTTGAGAGGTATTACAGCTTACTGATTGAGCCTGTAATAGAAGTTGCAGAACCTTCAATGAAAAGTCCTGCAGAAGAATCTACTGTCGAAAATGATGGTGACAGGGACATAGTGGCTGCTTTTGATGTTAACTGGCACACTTCACTGAATGGTGGTGTAACACCAACATCTGTTGACACTGGTTAGGTACTAGATGTTTAAGTGCGGAGTAAATTTTGTCATTGATGTGTGAAAGGGATTGCAGATCACGTATGTAATATGAACTATAAAGGCTCAAGTGGAGGTATGTAAGTGCAGGAAGTTGTAAGCTTGTTTACCAGATCTGTTGCCTCCCATGGCCTGCGTTACGTGACGTACCTTGGTGATGGTGACAGCAAAGCTTTCCTTGAGGTTCAAAAGTGTGCACCATATGGAGCTGAGACTATTGTGCAGAAGTTAGAATGTGTGGGACATGTACAGAAAAGACTTGGCACTAGACTTAGAAGGCAGAGACAAGATTTGTCAGGAAAAAAAAATTATCTGATGGGAAGGGAATAAAAGGGAGAGGACGACTGATGGGTCCAGAAATTAACAAACTACAGACTTATTATGGTTTGGCAATAAGAAGGAACACAGGGCACTTTAAAAATATGAAGCAAGCAGTTTGGGCCTTAAACTTCCACAAAATGTCCAGACAATAACCCTATCCACAACTTATGCCCAAAAGGAACTGAATCATGGTGTGGCTACTAAAGGTCAATTGCTGGTGGTGAAGAATATCATAGGAATTCTCTACCAACTGCTGTAATGGAAGCCATCAAACCTATATTCAGGGACCTTGCAAATGAAAACTTACTGAAGAAATGCCTTCATGGTGGTACCCAAAACCCAAGTTTTAACCGATGTGTATGGGAAAGATTGCCAAAAACCATTTTTGTGGGAAGAAATGCACTTGCTATTGGTGTTTATGATGCAGTTTCATGTTTTAATGACGGTGTGAAAAGCAGGAAATATGTATTAGAGAGAATGGGAAGTAAGCCCTGAGTGAACCGTATCAAAGCTTTGTATGCGATAGAGCGTGTAGTGAAAGCAGATGAATCATCTTTGGAGGCCACAAAAATCAAGAAGAGTGCACCACCGGAATGTGAAGAGGAAGGAAACTGATATTGAAAACGAAAAAGAACCTGCTTATGGTGTTGGGCAGTTTGAAAACTATGCCAAATACAAGCAGTAACTTTAACAGCCATTTTCCACAAAACAATTTTCTGTGTCTTAGGTACACGTAGCATCCAAAATAAATATCCTATCACTATCAAACTTGGTATGCTTATTAACTCCTTAATGCAAAACTCTAGAATTTTCCAAATCTATTAAAAATTGTGGTAAAAAAATTCTGATAATTAACTATAAGTATGATTTGTACACTGTGGAAAATTGTATGTAAAGCAATTACCACAGCAAATGGTAACTGGAAAAATGGTCAAATTTCACATATAAAACAAATTGCTTTTGTTTTGTTTTTCAACGTCCACTGCTATCAGTGTGAATCCTGAATACTTTTTGGCCATGCCGACAAATTTTTATTAATTTATTTGTAAAAGTATAGACGGTAGAAATTTAAGTCGGCTCATCTGATGACCCCCTTAACTCAGTAAAACTTGGGTCGAAAACTTTGAAAATGTCGGTGAAACGACAAGGAAATGAGGTGGCAGAGCGAAGACAGTGCATACTCTTGAGAATGTGGAATGTGTAAGAATTTTTGTGGGAAGAAGTCGCCAGAAATCTGTGCGTAGACAGAGTGTTGGAATTTCTAACAACACTGTCCGAGGGATATTGAGGTTATATTGGGGGGGGGGGGGGGGGGGGGGGGGGGGGAAATCAAAGACTTACCGAGCCGGAAAGCGCCGGTAGACAGGCACAATAAAATAACACACAAACACACACAAAATTTCTAGCTTTCGCAACCAACGGTTGCTTCTTCAGGAAAGAGGGAAGGAGAGGGAAAGACGAAAGGATGTGGGTTTTAAGCGAGAGGGTAAGGAGTCATTCCAATCCCGAGAGCTGAAAGACTTACCTTAGGGGGAAAAAACCGCGCGCGCACACCCAGACTGACATCAGCACCCATACAAAATCAAAGTGGTTAACACTTTGAATAACAACAACTTCATGGTCTGACAGCATTTCTGTTAAAGTCT
The DNA here is from genome assembly GCF_023897955.1 of Schistocerca gregaria. Classification (NCBI taxonomy): domain Eukaryota; kingdom Metazoa; phylum Arthropoda; class Insecta; order Orthoptera; family Acrididae; genus Schistocerca; species Schistocerca gregaria. The sequence goes on along the minus strand of NC_064930.1, from coordinate 57,456,506 downwards.
TTTGCATATGATTGAAATAAATGAGGAGCTTGTTCACACCCTCTGGCCAAGAAACATTTTCACCTCAATGGATATGTGAACAAACAGAACTTTTGATATTGGAGTGATCTGAAGACCCACCAACTCCATGAAAACCCCATGCACCAACAAAGGTAATAGTCTGGTGCGCAATGTCCTCATTGGGAATAATAGGCCGTTACTTTTTGAGAACAAAAGAGGGCAATCTGTTACCGTTAATGCTGAGGGCTATTCAACAATGTTAAGGACATTCTTCACACCTCAGCTTCGTCAGTATGCAGTGAATGATTAAACATTATTTCAAGAAAATGGAGCAAAGGTCACACAGTCCGTGTGAGCATTAATGTTCTCAATGAAGTTTTTCCTAACTGGGTGATTTCCAAGAATGGAGTGATTGATTGATGCCTATTACATACTTATACAGAAGGGGATCATACATGAAACTTTTAGCATTCAAATGTTATCTCTCAGATTTAACATTTTACACCACACTTTTAAAGTCCCTTGGAAGATGTAAAAACAGTATTCCACTGTACTTATTTTGCCTATTGGCTACCAATCTCAGTACACAGTACCATCCTCAGCCTATCCTATGATGCTTATGTAGCTACTTAAGGCTAACCCACTTGCTGCCCAAAGCAAGGGGAAGGCCCTGGGTTACTGCCCCGGCACAACCGAAAGCACTGAATGCCAGACTGGAGTGCAGACCAGGTGTATGTGTACATTTGCCCTGCTTCAAACATGGATTTGCCTGAAAGCAGTTTATCTGGTTTGTGCATGGGACTTGTGGAGTGAAAGCTTGCTGAAACTGCAGTCAACATCAATATGAATGTGCTGAGGGGCTTAACTGGCCTCCCAGACCCAGACCTCACGATTTCAGCCTCGACTTACTGTCTTAAGGTACGCAAATGTCTGATCACCTAATTAGTGGCGTACACAAATGGACTAATGTGATTCTTGCAGTCTCTATCTACTATCTAGTGAAACCACTGCTGAGGGAAACGGGCTTGGAAAAATAGTGGGGAAAGAAGACCCTGTTGAGCTTGACTAGTCTGTCATTGTGCGGTGACACGAGAGGTGTAACATAAGTGGAGATATCAATATTGCTGGTGAAATACAACTTCTTTCGTTGTTTCTTTACTTATTAAGTTAAGCGGAGTACAAGTGTTACAGTATAACAATGTATCACAGTGTTGAAGCCGAGCGTGTAAGGGGTGTGCTCGCACTGTTGCTCCACGTACAAGCACTACATTGCACAGTGAGAGTGGGCACAGGCGTGATACTGCCACGAGTCCTGTTTGAGTCGCCACGTGATCCAATTAGATGACACTGCGTGAAGTAAATATGGACTTAGAAATGTCTCATTACTTGTAGACAAACAGTGCTACCAGGTTCAGAACATAATTTTATTACATTATCACAATAGGATAACGGAGTACAGAGTGTTTGTGGTCACATAACACAAAAGGACATCGATGCAACCTTTCACAACTGCATATTACCTACACGAGGGTAATCATCGCAGCCGTGACTGGTCGATGAGCTGCGACACGGAGTGGAGAAGATGCAGTGTAGCACCACTGAATGTCCCAGCGTACACACAGTCTCTGCTGTACAAACATGAAACTGGAAACACACCCAAAGATCATCAGCTGAGTTTTGCAACGTAATACGTAGCCAATGTATGTCACTACTCCCTCCGGACGATCAATTTATTTTCAACAAAAATTAATTTTGTATTTTTCTTATGTAACGATATGACATTTGTGCAAACTAAACCATTTGTCTAAGGTGACTGGTATAGCTGTCATAGCAGCTTTGTGTATTGGAGTACAATGACAGGTAACACCTGTCACAGTGTTGTAGACTTAACATAGCTCTCTTCTGTAGCCCTGTGCTTTCCGTAATAATACTGAACTGTACCACTAGATGGTACTAGTTATACATTTATTAAACTGAAGCCATACCACTGGATAGCAATAATTTCAGCTTACGTCTGTGATTTGTGGCCCCAGTGAGTGACAACACACCTGAGCCTTACGAAGCAAAAGCTGCAAAAATCCAGAGTGTGTTTTGGAAGGGATTGATATTAGAGTTCAGAACATAATATCCCGACAACCCCCAACGTCACCACAGCTGAATCCCGCGACATTAAGGAGATGAAAACAGACTGCTCTATTGTCATCCTCCCGGCAGATAAAGGCTCAACAACTGTGGTACTTTACCACGTGGAGTATGTGGCAGAAGGACTGCATCAACTGCCCGACACAACCTACAAAGCTGTTACCCAGGATCCAATTCCCTCCATTCAGACTGAGCTGCAGAAAATCCTAAAAATCCAAGGTCCCTCAAGGCCTCCCAACGGCTCCCACAGACCTACTCACTCCACCTGAGCCACGTACCCCTATCTTCTACCTATTACCCAAAATCAACAAAGAACCATCCTGGCCGTTGTAATCGATGTGGGAGATGTGGTATTGTCTACCAGATTTGTTGATACCAAATCTAATGAGGGAGGTTGTAAATGTTTTCTTACTTTTGTCAGAATATTTTTGTGAATAGTAATTTGCCTTATTTTATGCTAATTTGCTTATATGTTCGAGAGTGACAGCATATTCATTAAAATAAATAGATGTGACGAATAATACCAAAGAGACTGGTTACAAGTGGAAGCTTGTGTGTTGCGTGAAATGTCTGACACTGGAGTTGTGTCTGACCGTAGTCAGTCGGCAGTGAACACTCGGTGTGTGACAGTGGAACAATGTCCAGGTTCCCGTCACAATAATTTGGAAGTGACCAGCCAAAATGAGTTATTCTACTATCTTCATATAAACATCAAGAAGGAAGCAGATTCGGTACTCAGGGTACCCTCCGCCACACACCATCAGGTGGCTTGCGGAGTATGGATGTGGATGTAGATGTAGAAAATGGTCTTTGAAGCACCCAAAATGAGGCAAACGCATTGAACCAGGACATTTCCGCAACCAACGAAACAGCATTATGGAATCATACTTTCACTAGAAGACTGAAGCCAACACAAAAAAGTCAAATATCTTATATACATCCACAGAAAAGTGATTACTGTCACGAAATATGCTAAATTCAAGTATATAAAAATAGTGACCATATTTCTCCGTCCCATTGTGGCAGGCTTCAAAGCCTGCAACAGAACTTATCTCAGCTCTAGTGCACCAACACCTCCAACCTCTCACCCGCAGACTCCCATCCTACATCAAAGACACAAACCACTTCCTAGAACACCTCAAATACATTCTCCTCCCCTCCCACCTGAAACCTTTGTCACCATAGATGCTACATCCCTTTGCACAAGCATCCCACAGTCTCTCTGCCCTTTAACACTACCTCTCCCAACGCCCACCAGAAGATCTTCCAAAAACCTCGTTCCTAATCACACTTACCAACTACGAGGTGCATTCAAGTTCTAAGGCCTCCATTTTTCTTCTCCGGACTGGAAAGAGAGAGAAACATGTGCATTGTTTTAAAATGAGGCCGCGTTCATTGTCAATACGTCCCAGAGATGGCAGCACCGTACGACAGATGGATTTTTACCACCAGCGGCGAGAATGAGGACTGTTTTGAATACTTAAAATGGAGACGTTTTCCTTACTTGAACAGCGTGCAATCATTCGTTTTCTGAATTTGCGTGGTGTGAAACCAATTGAAATTCATCGACAGTTGAAGGAGATAAGTGATGGAGTTATGTATGTGTCGAAAGTGCGACAGTTTATGAAGACAGAACAGCGTGTGACAACAAACTGAAACAACCTCGGGCTCGCACAAGCCCGTCTGATGACATGGTTGAGAAAGTGGAGAGAATTGTTTTGGTGGATCACCAAATGACTGTTGAACAGATCGCCTCCAGAGTTGGCATTTCTGTGAGTTCTGTGCACACAATCCTGCATGGCGACCTGAAAATGCGAAAAGTGTCATCCAGGTGGGTGCCAAGAAAGCTGACAGATGACCACATGGCTGCCCGCGTGGCATGTTGCCGAGCAATGTTGACACGCAACGACAGCACGAATGGGACTTTCTTTTCGTCGGTTGTGACAGTGGACGAGACGTGGATGCCATTTTTCAATCGAGAAACAAAGCGCCAGTCAGCTCAATGGAAGCACACAGATTCACCGCCACCAAAAAAATTTCGGGTAGCCGCCAGTGCTGAAAAAATGATGGTGTCCGTGTTCTGGGACAGCGAGGGCGTAGTCCTTACCCATTGCGTTCCAAAGGGCACTACGGTAACAGGTGCATCCTACGAAAATGTTTGAAGAACAAATTCCTTCCTGCACTGCAACAAAAACTTCCGGGAAGGACTGTGCGTGTGCTGTTTCGCCAAGACAACTCACCCACACATCGAGCTAACGTTACGCAACAGTTTCTTCATGATACCAACTTTGAAGTGATTCCTCATGCTCCCTACTCACCTGACCTGGCTCCTAGTGACTTTAGGCTTTTTCTAACAATGAAAGACACTCTCCGTGGCCGCACATTCACCAGCCGTGCTGGTATTGCCTCAGCGATTTTCCAGTGATCTCCTAAAGAAGCCTTCGCCGCTGCCATGGAATCATGGCGTCAGCATTGTAAAAAGGTGTACGTCTGCAGGGCGATTACGTCGAAAAGTAACGCCAGTTTCATCGATTTCATGTGAGCAGTTAATTAGAAAAAAAATCGGAGGCCTTATAAATTGAATGCATAATTACTTCACTTTTGAAGGCCAGACCTACAACAAATCAGGGGAACAGCCATGGGAACCAGGATGGTTCCGTCCTATGCCAACCTCTTCATGGGCCACATGGAAGAGGCTTTCCTGAAGACCCAACAGCTGCTTCCCCTGACCTGGTATAGGTTTATAGATGGCACCTTTGTCGTCTGGACTCATGGTGAAGGAACACTCCTTAATTTCCTCCATAACCTCAACTCCTTTTGGTTCCATCAGATTCACCTGGTCCTTCTCCAAAAACCAAGCCACCTTCCTGGATGTTGATCTTGTTGAAGCTCACGTCCACACTCCTGTCCACATCAAACCCACAAACAATAGTACCTTCACTTTGATAGCTGCCATCCATTCCAGATCGAGCGCTCCCTTCCCTACAGCCTACGTGTGCAAACTTATCTGCTCCAGTGACGAATCGCTCAACAACTACACCAATAACCTGACCAGTGTTTTCCTCCCCCGCAACTATCCTGCAGACCTTGTCCACAAACGTATCTCCTGAGCAATACATTCATCCCTGTTCAACAACAACGCTCCTACCCCCAGACCACATAGAAGAATCCCCCTTGTCACCCAATATCCTGGCCTCTAATAACAACAACAAATTACTCTGCCCTGAAATGAGATCATCCCTTGACAATATTCTCCCCACACCACCTAGAGTTGCCTCCCCCTAAGTTAATGTTTGGATGGGCACCGTGACAAGGTTAACACTCAGGCGCCGACGCCTGTAAGAATACGGGCGCGTGCGGGATGCCCGAAAGTCTGGCACCCGTAATTATACGGGCGCGTGTTCTCGTTCTTCCCCTTCCTTCCTTTGCACGTTCTTACGGCTCTCGCACGTCTGGGAGGCACTGCACGGACTGTAGTTTGAGTATCCGTCACTAGATGGTGCAGGCATGCTGTGGAAGTGTGTGCCTCTCCATTTTATTTTGCGGGTTTTGTGAGTGGCGATTTTTTCACGCGCAGTCTCAGTAGTGCCGACACAGCGAAGCGTGGCTTGACAGACGCAGAAATTGCTCCCGAGTTATATCGTGATTTAGAAGAAAGTGACGTCGATTTGTCGGAGGAAGATATTGTAGATGACTGATGACGTAGACTATGTTCAAGAAGAAGTTTCTGGCAGTTCAGGTAAAGAATTCCGACAACAAAACATGTATAATTTTTGTTCAGATTTTTGCTGAAAAAACTCAGTACATAATTTGATTTTATTTGCAAATACTACTCTTCTGATAGATTCAGAAGAGGAGAGCAGGTGTCCAAGCACTTCAGCAGCGAGGAATCCCGTCGATATTGTGCCCGACTGATGGCGAGGAGGAAGCCGAGACCTGCGCGCCGCACCGATTCTGAGGAAGGTTGACGACTACTGACGGTGCACCAGATATCGATCTATTCTCAGCACAATCCGGAATATGCAATGTTGTCAGTTCAGAACAGAACAGTGCACCTCTAGAATTATTTTCACCTTTCCTGAAAGACAGTACGATGAAACATATAAAGGAACAAACTAATCTGTACACTCAACAATGCATCAGGAAATTACGAAGCACAAATTCCCTTCCTTTCACCCACCTGCTCTTTATCAAAGTGGAAAGGAGTTACACTTATGGAAATAAGGAAGTTTCTGGCAATTGTAGTCCATATGTGTCTAAGGGCAAGGCCACGTATACGAGAGCACTGGTCCGAGAATCCTGTTGTGTTGTGTAATTTGTCCAAACATCTTGAGCTGTGACAGATTTCTTTCTATTTTGAGAAACTTCCACATTAGTGATAATTCCTTAGCTAAGAGGAAAGGAGAAACTGACTATGACCTACTGCACAAGGTGAGAACCTCCTAGATAATGTGAGTGCTTATTTCCAGCATGCATATACACCATGACAAAAAATTACAATAGATTAAGACATGTGTAAATTTCAAGGTCGTGTGTATTTCAAACAGTACGTGCCACAAAAACCAAATAAATATGGTATGAAACTGTACATGTTATCCGAATCTGGCACAGGTTACATCTGGAATTTCTCTATTTACGTGGGTGAAAGGTCTGACTACAATAAAAACAAGTTTGGTGTCGACTTATAGGATCAGTGATTGTCATACAGCATATTTGAACATCAAACTGTGAAGTGGTGGAGAAACTGCATTCCATGTTATACTAATGGCGATTGTAAATTCCTGCATATTATACAATAAGGTAGGAAAAAACTGACTGGAAAAGTGTGGCGAAAAGACACATGCTCCCAGTGTAGTGAATGTAAAGTAGCATTGTGCAAAATGCTGTGCTTCAAAATTTGCCACACAAAGAGCAAAATTGCATCCTAAAATAGTTAAAGGAGGTTACTGTAGATAAGACATACTATATCCATCATAATTACAATTTTTGTGTAAAATAAAAAAAAATTCCTTCTAGAAAATACAGTGAATATACCTTTGACCAATTATTCCCTTTTTCAAAAACAGTGTTATTATTATAACTCTTGTCTAAAGTATGTAATAATTGAAGAGAAAGGTATTATATGTGGTTTTAAACTAAAAAGTCTAGGTTTTTCAGTAAGAGTAATTTCATTGCTATAACTGAAACCTTTCATGAGGTGTAGTAGTATAAAATAAGTTAAAATCAGCCAGTCTTTATGGTAGACGCCTGCGCGCAATGGCTCAGGACCCAAAGTGTTAACGAACCGTTTCTCCTTCCTGGGGGAGGAAGGGGGGGGGGGGGGGGGGAATGACTGACTGACTGACTAAGTGGAGTAGTGTACATAGATGTGCTCACAAATTTTCTGTCGGCACACTTATCCAGGATGGGCTTCAGGATATTGTTTACTTTCAGCAAGATGGGGCACTGTGTGATCATGCCCTAGATGTTTGCAAGTTCCTGAATTCACAGTTCCCTGGGAGATGGGTTGGATACATATGCCCCTCGCCGTGGGCAGCATGTTCCCTGACCTCGTGCCGATACTTTTTTGTGCAAGGATTTATCAAAGGATGTGCATTCACACAACACATTACCACATTGCAGGAGTTCAGGAACTGCATTACGCGAACTGCTGCAGTCATAATACCAGTAATTTTTCACGTGGTTCACACCACTGCTGAAAAATGGGAAGTGCATTGTGATATTAATGGTGAACGTGTTTAAAATATTCACTGATAAACTGATATCACAGCAAGCATTGCAAGTACCATCACTATTTCTACGAAACATACCACATACTGAACCCAGCAACCAAGATTATCATTAAGTTTTGCCTCAATATGGCAGAACCACTCTTAAAGAATGTAACCCCCAGTCTACTTTCAAGGAAAGAAAGCCACACAGGAAATCCACTTAGGCTTCAAGGTGGACGCTGGGAATATTTTCCAGCAAAAATAGTGTCAACTGAGAAGGAAAGTGCTCATTCCAGAAGATGCAAAGTTTGTTACGATTGAAGGCATCATGGGAAAACCTGTGTTGAATATAACCCCTTAATGAGGAAACACCATACACAACTAAACTGCTTGTGAATGATTATAAAGTTATAAGTTCCTAGAAAAAGTATACTACTTCGTATTTTGTAAATAATTATGTATGTGTAAAAATAAAAATACATGGCAAAAATAATCTTATCCTACTGGCAAATCTGTTCTCAGAAAGTCTTATGTGGATGGGTTAAAGATTTATGGTTAGATTAATATTTTATAGTGGAATATACTGTATATTATGGAAAAATGTAAAGTTGGATTAGCACATTTGTGATCTTGTCTTTAACATTTATTACAGCAGAGACAAGTATAGGTGGTTACCAAAGTACTTTTATCAAAATGTTTAGTTCAACGAATGTGTCCCATATGACCTAATTTAAGAAGCACACAGCCGTGCAAAGGAAAAGGTAGGTCAAATCTTCCTTCTAACATTTAGATATTTATTACAGTAGTTTATTTTTTTGCAGCAATTCTATTTTTGAAGAATGAACAATCAATTCCTCTGTTTCAGCTCGCGTAAATTTGAGAGTATACACAAATGTGAAATACAGTTTTCCTAAGCCCTTTGCGATATGCTAGATTCTAGCCTGTGTCTTATTTCCAAATACAAAACTTGTAGGTGAAACTGCATCAAAGTCAAGGTGATTCAAGGGGAAAGTAATGCTTTCTCATAATGCAGGCCTACCTTACAGTATAAAACTAAGCAGCCTGGTCAGAGATGCCTGCTCGGCAGTGTGTGCATTGCAAATGCCATTTCCAGCTACCACGGTCTCAGTGTCTAGGACATTTCACGAATTTCTTTTATGACAGGTTTCAACATCAACAAACACTATCATCACTGTCTTCTGAAGAGCTTTTGAATGCAGATACAGAAAGTATACAGTTCCATTTTAAAAATGTACAAGCCATTATTTCAGTTGATACCAGCACTAAAAACATTAACCAATCAAAAACATACATGCCCCAATGCTATAATATTTGCTGAAAACCATGTTTCGATATGTGTAATTGTTCACAAAATAAATGACAGCAACTCCTGCTTATTTCCAAAGAGGGGATGAGGGTTATGTTAAACAATGGCACAAACATATAAATTTCAAATGAGACTGCTGATTTGGCAGTTTCTGCCTTTAGTGGAAATTAATCCACCTACATAAAGAGAAAGCTCTCATATTTTTCCTCTTTTTTGTAACAATACATTGAAAGCAAAATTCAACACTGCAGACCTCAAAACAGACATGTGAACAACGGGAGCCCATACAGTGAGAGCACGTACATGGACTACCGTCATTTGTACATCAAAAAGTTTGATTACCAAACAATTTTTTGGGTAGTAAAGTAAAAATGATACCACAAAAATGCTTAACCATTTATGGCTGAAGCAAAACCAAGTTAAATATTGCATAAAACGGAAGTTTGAAAAATTATGCATACTAAAATAACAGGAATGAAAAGTTGTTTCCAATTCATAACAGTTCTCAGTATGTAGTCATCGTTACTTTTAACAGTCTGGCTAAGATGTGTCAGTCAGGCAGACACGGCACAATCAGTATTACTGTGTGGTTACAAAACTCTCACTACAATTGAGTTCAGCGAATCTGAACTCAATTCGGGGACAATATTTCCATGTTGAATCTTCATTAGTTTCAAACTAATTTCCTGTCAGTGACATTAATGTAACTAACTGAAAACACTGTAATTTTATGTTTCACATAGATGTCTGCAGATCTTGCAATTCCACAGTATTCCATCCATACAAATTAAAAAACTAATATTAAAAATCTATTTCATACAATAATCACAGTATATATAGAATTTTGATTAACAAGCTGCTCAAGAATTTGAAAGGAAACCACTCCTCCCTGTACATTAGATAATGGAATCATCTTCAGGGTGTGTATCTTGACAATCACGACATACGTAGTTGATTTTAACATCCACAACTACCACTAAAGCAACTGGCATACTGCTGAATGGATTTGTATTTCCTGCAGTGCTATTATGAATCCTAGGTTGTCTGCAGGGGTTTTTACTTTTCATATAATACTTTATAACTCCTTTCATTTGTTACACTGCATAATGTCCAAGGAGATGGCTTCCCAACAGTTACATAAGACACAGTGGGAGAGATCTGCAGCTATTTAATGTCCGGCATTCGGCTGGTGTGTTCAGCAGCAATTGCATGACGTATAGCAATCGGGCATAATATCTCACTGCTCAGGAGCTGTGATATCCATGTAGATCTAACTTTTGTAATCTTTGACAATTATTTTGTGGATGAACTCCAAGGGATATCAAAAAGTCTGACAGTGGTCATTACACTGAAATCATTAACTTATTAATCATAAACTAATGCAAACAGGCCTTATTTTTATTGGTAACAATGGACATTGTGCCCCAATTGATTCAACCAACAAAAACCTAAAACTAGATGGTAACTAAATGCCACTGCTTCCGAACATGAATCCCATATATTAACCACTTCACTAATCAACTCGAAGTGACTCCACACTGTACTTGAAACCTCAATCATCTCTTATACACAAAGTATATTACCACTCTGGCTACAAATCTGAGGCACGTACTTTCCAGAACGTTCATTTCTTCAGTTCCATCACACTGGAAGACAACTGTATCGTGTTAATATTTGTGGAAAATTTCTCCTCTTGCTGAGAGTACAATATATGTTATTACATTTGAGTAATTTTGGATTACCAACACACTAGTGGGTAACTCCATCTGACAGACAATGTCTGAATGAACAGATTCCTGATGCAGATACCCATTTCCTTAATATTTACTTTGCGACACACAACCGTTTGCTTAACACCGTGAAACTTCTAGTAAAATTTGAAAACTTCACTCGCTTATCTGTCGAGTGCACGAGTAACGTGCCAAAACTTCTAGTAAACTTTCAAACTGTCACCTGCTCACTTGCCATGTGTACAAGTAATACACCATCAGACTCGCATTATATTAACCTACCGAGTTTATGCAACACTTTTGGAAAATCACTTTCTCATCTGAGAACATTTAAGTGTACAATTTGTGAAACATACCAGAAAACTTCTCCCACTTCTTGTAACACTTTTCAGTGGCAAGTTTCAGCTCAATTCGAGTTGAACTGACCCACATTTTTCACAGCTGTCAATGATTGAGGCATGTTCTGTCTTCTTTCTGCTGATCAGAAACCACAGGTTGGTCACCATTCAGATGTCAACAGTCCAAAAATTCTCCTTTCCAGTAGGATCTATTTCCCTTGCAACTTCACAGCAGTATTAGCACCGAGTATCAACCTGTGGAAAATGACAAAAGTTACGTATTAATTACAAAAATAATACAAAATTAACATATGTGCATTGTTTTTAATTTATATATGTAGACTGAAGCAAATGAGAATTTGTACCAAGGTCACGATTCAAACTCACTTGTCCTGTTGACGAGGCATATGCACTAACCACTATGCCACCCTCACACCGTAGCTTTGCACAACTGCACTGACTACCCTGATGTGCCTCCCTCCTCAATCCAGATCTTTATTCATGCCTCAGTCAACTCAGTATTCCCCAAACTTTAAAAGTATTGCAGAGGCTGTCCAACTGTATCGAAATAACACCTCACCGTCAAACGAAATGGGGTATCCTGCCTCGGACCTGGCCGTAGGTGCTTTAATAAAAAAGAAACCGTATGGCTGCAGCGAACTTTTCAAGGCTCAGAAGTCAATCTATAAATACGCACAATGAGCCAAAGAACGAAAATTTGCACTGCGGTCAGTATCTGAACCAGTGTCTCCTGCTCACTAGGCAGACGTGCTTTATTAATTGTTGCAATACAGACATTCCCTAATGGAATACAGAAAACAAACAGAAGTGTCACAAGATAATAAGCACAACACCCATTTTGCAAGGTTAATTGGACTGAAGATGTTGACCGGATTACAGACTAACAATCACGTACATAATAAACAACAATTAGTAGAAAAACCTCAATTTGGTTACTTTCCACTTTCAAATGCAACAACATTCCACGACAGAACAGCAAAATGTTTCATCAAGACTATTTTGAACTTTTCAACTAATTGGGCGTACATCATTTTAAGTTTGCTACAACAGCATTGGGATTCATATGCAGAGGTGCAAAACCACTTTTCATTTGGTAGTTTCTTTTGTTATACACAATACATTTGAGAGTATTGGATTGGCTTTTTTTTTCTTTCTTTTAAGTCCGCCCCTGGCAGCTGAATGGTCAGTGTGACGGAATGCCATACTAAAGGGCCCGAGTTCAATTCCCGGCTGGGTAGGAGATTTTCTTCACTCAGGGACTGGGTGTTGTGCTGTCGTCATCATCGTCGTCCCCATTGACACGCAAGTCGCCGAAGTTGCGTCAACAAAAAGACTTGCACCAGGCGACCGGTCCACCCGACAGGAGGCCCTAATCACACAGCATTTACATTTATAATTTTTTAACATACACAAAGGTTTGTACTGGTGACAAGTAACCTGGTTTAAGGCTTTCATCTAGTCACTCACTGATCAGTCTGGCCTGGCAACAGAAGACAGCAAAACGAAAACTGAAATTTTAAATTTAGCATTTGAGAAATCTTTCACACAGGAGGATCGTACAAACATACCACCGTTTGAGACTCACAGATTCCCTTATGGAGAACATAGTGATAGACATCCCTGAGGTTGTGAAGCAGCTGAATGGGTTGAAAATAAATAAATCGCCAGGTCCTGATGGGATTCCAATTCGGTTTTACAGAGAGTACTCTATTGCATTGGCTCCTTATTTAGCTTGCATTTATCGCGAATCTCTTGCCCAACGTAAAGTCCCGAGCGACTGGAAAAAAGCACAGGTGACTCCTGTATATAAGAAGGGTAGAAGGACAGATCCTCAAAATTAAAGATCAATATCCTTAACATCGGCTCAGTTCAAATATAATGAATTTCCTTGAGACAGATGTTTCTGTCCATGCATCAGCACGGCTTTAGAAAGCATCGCTCCTGCAAAATGCAACTCGCCCTTTTTTCACATGATATCTTGTGAACCATGGACGAAGGGTATCAGACGGATGCCATATTCCTTGACTTCCGGAAAGTGTTTGACTCAGTGCCCCACTGCAGACTCCTAACTAAGGTACAAGCATATGGGATTGGTTCCTAAATATGTGAGTGGCTCGAAGATTTCGTAAGTAATAGAACCCAGTACGTTGTCCTCTATGGTGAATTCATTGGAGGTGAGGGTATCATCTGGAGTGCCCCAGGGAAGTGTGATAGGTCCGCTGTTTTCTATCTACATAAATGGTCTGAATATAATAGAGGGAAACATTCCACGTGTGAAAAATATATCTAAAAACAAAGATGATGTAACTTACCAAACAAAAATGTTGGTATGTTGATAGAGGTGCGCGCACGCACGCACGCACGCACGCACGCACGCACGCACGCACGCACACGCGCACGCACGCACGCACACGCGCACACGCGCACACACACACACACACACACAATTCAAGCTTTCGCAACCAACGGTTGCTTCATCCGGAAAGAGGGAAGGAGAGGGAAGGACGAAAGGATGTGGGTTTTAAGGGAGAGGGTAAGGAGTCATTCCAATCCCGTGAGCGGGAAGACTTATCTTAGGGGGAAAAAGGTTTCGTCTTTCCCTCTCCTTCCCTCTTTCCTGATGAAACAACCGTTGGTTGCGAAAGCTTGAATTTTATGTGTATGCGTGTGTGTGCCTCTATCAACATACCAACCCATTTGTTTGGTAAGTTACATCATCTTTGTTTTTAGATATACATAAATGATCTTTGGGATAGGGTGGATAGCAATCTGCGTCTGTTTGTTGATGATGCTGTGGCATATGGGAAGGCGTCGTCGTCGAGTGACTGTAGGAGGATACAAGATGACTGACAGGATTTGTGATTGGTGTAAAGAATGGCAGCCAACTCTAATAATACATAAATGTAAATTAATGCAGATGAATAGGAAAAAGAATCCTGCAATGTTTGAATACTCCATTAGTAGTGTAGCGCTTGACACAGTCACGTTGATTAAATATTTGGGCGCAACATTGCAAAGCGATATGAAATGGGACAAGCATGTAATGGCAGTTGTGGGGAAAGCGGATAGCCACCTTCGGTTCATTGGTACAATTTTGCGAAGATTTGGTTCATTTGTAAAGGAGACCGCTTATAAAATACTAATCAGGATGTATACAGGGACAAGGAAAAAAAATTCCCAGATTTGTTAATGTTTTATACAATCACATAGAACATCCCGGAGGAAGAAGAAAAGATGGGGCAGAGAAGTTTTGGAGAGACTTTAAGAAAAAGAGGAGCTTTGGAAAGACCTTGATTTGCAGCAACATATACGCTGCCTATTTTCGTATTACGAAAGTATAAATTCGAATGACCTGTAGGTTAAAACTGAAGAAACTGCAAAAAGGTGGGAATTTAAGGACATGAGATCTGGATAAGCTGAAAGAACCAGAGGTTGTACAGAGTTTCAAGGAGAGCATAAGGGAACAATTGGCAGCAATGGGGGAAAGAAATACAATAGAAGAAGAATGGGTAGCTCTGAGGGATGAAGTAGTGAAGGCAGCAGAGGATAAAGTAGGTAAAAAGACGAGGGTTGCTAGAAATCCTTGGGTAACAGAAGAAATATTGAATTTAATTGATGAAAGCAGAAAATATAAGAGACCTTTGGAGAGAAGAGAACCATGTGTATGAATATCAAGAGCTCAGATGGCAATCCAGTTCTAAGCAAAGAAGGGAAGGCAGAAAGGTGGAAGGAGTATATAGAAGGTTTATACAAGGGCGATGTACTTGAGGACAATATTATGGAAATGGAAGAGGATGTAGATGAAGACGAAATGGGAGGTAAGATACTGCGTGAAGAGTTTGACAGAGCACTGAAAGACCTGAGTCGAAACAAGGACCCCGGAGTAGGCAACATTCCATTGGAACTACTGACGGCCTTGGGAGAGCCAGTCCTGACAAAACTACCAGCTAGTGAGCAAGATGTATGAAACAGGTGAAATACCATCAGACTCCAAGAAGAATATAATAATTCCAATCCCAAAGAAAGCAGCTGATGATAGATGTGAAAATTACCGAACTATCAGTTTAATAAGTCACAGCTGCAAAATACTAACGCGAATTCTTTACAGGCGAATGGAAAAACTGGTAGATGCGGACCTCGGGGAGGATCAGTTTGGATTCCGTAGAAATGTAGGAATACGTGAGTTAATACTGCCCTACGACTAATCTTAGAAGAAAGATTAAGGAAAGGCAAACCTATGTTTCTGGCATTTGTAGACTTAGAGAAAGCTTTTGACAATGTTGACTGGAATACTCTCTTTCAAATTCTGAAGGTGGCAGGGGTAAAATACAGGGAGCGAAAGGCTATTTACAATTTGTACAGAAACCAGATGGCAGTCATAAGAGTCGAGGGGCATGAAAGGGAAGCAGTGGTTGGGAAAGGAGTGAGACAGGGTTGTAGCCTCTCCCCGATGTTATTCAATCGGTATATTGAGCAAGCAGTAAAGGAAACAAAAGAAAAATTTGGAGTAGGTATTAAAATTCATGGAGCAGAAGTAAAAAGTTTGAGGTTCGCCGATGACATTGTAATTCTGTCAGAGACGGCAAAGGACTTGGAAGAGCAGTTGAACGGAATGGACAGTTTCTTGAAAGGAGGATATAAGATGAACACCAACAAAAGCAAAACGAGGATAATGGAATGTAGTCAAATTATGCTGAGGGAATTAGATTAGGAAATGAGACACTTAAAGTAGTAAAGGAGTTTTGCTATTTAGGAAGTAAAATAACTGATGATGGTCGAAGTAGAGAGGATATAAAATGTAGAATGGCAATGCAAGGAAAGCGTTTCTGAAGAAGAGAAATTTATTAACATCGAATATAGATTTATTTATCAGGAAGTCGTTTATGAAAGTATTTGTTTGGAGTGTAGCCATGTATGGAAGTGAAACATGGACGATTACTAGTTTGGACAAGAAGAGAATAGAAGCTTTCGAAATGTGGTGCTACAGAAGAATGCTGAAGATTAGATGGGTAGATCACATAACTAATGAGGAGTTATTGAATAGAGTTGGGGAGAAGAGGAGCTTGTGGCACAACTTGATTAGAAGAAGGGATCGGTTGGTAGGACATGTTCTGAGGCATCAAGTGATCAGCAATTTAATATTGGAGGGCAGCGTAGAGGGTAAAGATCGTAGAGGGAGACC